>NC_091538.1:55892500-57142500 GCF_042242935.1 Bactrocera oleae
AAATTATTGCTAGAATATATAATTAATTAATTTCATAAATGAAGATCTTAGCTTAGGCCACTGATTCTACTTAGAGAAAGCGCTGTTCGGAGTTTTCTTAGATTGTATTATTCAATAGAGGTTATGAGTTAGTTAGGTGTGTAGAACTGATTTAATATAGATAACAATATTTATTATTTCACATAAGTAAATTTGAATACCTTTCCCTCTTTTGCGTGTTTTTACATTAAGCTAAGAATAAAACAATCATGTAGTCAGGTTTGTAAGATGAGAAAGTATCATTTTTATTATATTTTTCCGTTGACCATCATAATTTTTAATGAATTGTGTGAAAAAAATACTTTTCTTATAATTATGTGTTTTGGCAAGAGTTATAAAATTAAAGAATCTTAAAAAGCCGTTAAGAGAGATTTATTTACACGAGAAACATCGAACTATCAGCCCAGTCAATGTGATTAACCTTAATGGAACCTGGCAATAGCCAAAAGTTAGTATCAAAAACTGCAGTTGTAGTTTTGTGTTTATTTCTTTGCTCCAGAACTTACTCTTAAAGCTAAAAAAAACAATGACACAAATGAAAAAGTTCCCACACAAGTACTTGATTTCGATCGGTCAGTTTGTATGAGATTTCATGAAAATATCTTTCCAAATAGAAAAGGTTGGCAGTATAGCGCTTTATGGGAGCCCGACTAAAATTGCACTATGGGCGTGGCACCGCCCACTTTTAGATTAAATCTTATATCTCAGAAACTAATTAACCAATTTTAACAAAATTTAGTGCATGCAGTTATCCAATTGTTAGTATTGTACTCCTATAAAATATACGGGTGAAATCGGTTGACAACCGCGCCTATTTTATATATAACAAACTAGTAAATTCCTTCTGATTTTTTCACTTTAGAGTATATAAATGAAACATCAATATAGTTATTAGAGTAAAACTTTACACAAATAGTGTATTTAATATTACGCCTAAAAATTGTCGTAATCGGACTATAGCTTGTGGTAAAAATGGATAAAATCGGGTGAACACTTCTCTTAGCTTCCATATAACTAACATAAATATTTTCGAACTTCCGGTTTACTTTATACCGCATCTATCGGTCAATATGACATGATATAATTAAATTCAGAAAGAATGGTTGAAATAACGGGAATACTGTTTCAAGTCTTGCCACCACCTGAAGCTGTTTCTCAGGCTTTGATCTTTGCAAGTTGCGAGAGTATAAAAAGTTCGGTTACACCCGAACGTAGTTCCCTTCCTTGCTTGTTCAAACTATGTTTTAAGAGACCAATATAACATAGGAGTTTTAGGTCTGATAAAAAATTAGGTAAGTTATTTTTTTATTTTCACGAATTTTAAAACCAAAATAACAATAGACTAATAATTTGTAAATTCACGTTTGCTTTATTCGAATTAGCGTAATTTATTATTGGACAATCTTTTTACATCAATTTTAACCTTCAAAAAGCCTAATAGACATGGTATGAATTCGAAATATGAATCCCATATTTCATACTATGGCGATTTCTTTTGATTATATACACACTCATTTAATTCTATTTGAGTTTCAGAAACATAAAAAAATCACATCAGGTCTACTCCGGTGCACATGTGGTTATCTAATGAGTTTGGTTCTATCTTGTATAAATTCTACACAAATGTCTTTTTCGCCAAAAATTAAGTTCTTCTTGCATTGGGTTCATTTCACTATGTGCTTAAATTACTAATCTAGATGGGTTTAATCAATTGATTAGTTGAGGAGAAGAAAATTTTTATGTTGTTCTATTATCAATAAAGTAGAAAATACAAAAAAAAAGATGTGTACAAAATTTCATATCGATAACCAAAAAACTGACGGACTAGTTGGCGTATATGTAGCCGGATATGTACAATATATACATATAGACTTTATAGGGTCTTCGACGTTTCTTTCTGCGTGTTACAAACTTCGCGGCATATTTAATATACCCTGTTCAATAAAATTGGTTAAATAGTAACATTAATTGGCCTAGATATACAAATCAACTTCATATAAGGGATTTGCTTGTCACTTAACATAATTATAATAATGAAGCTCTTTGTATTCCGTTATATACCTATACTTGTATTAATATTAAAATTTTATTAATTTCTGCGTTTATTATGCAAAATTTTTTTGGCTTTTTTGTGTGTTTTTACAAATACACATAATTAAATGAGCAATCTCAAGAGTCATTATTGAACTAAAATATACAACAATATTTTACGAATTTATGAAATAATCCAATAATTGCAAGCACGGTGCCACAATCAAACTAAAATCAAGTATATAAGTGCTTATAAATAATTGTATAGCTTTTCTAAATCATAAGTGAATAATTATGTAAGCGTAATGGAGATTTTTGCTTGCCACATAATGAAGTTAACTAAAAACACAGCGAAAACTAACAACAAATACAAGCGTAAATAATAACAGTCGCAATTTACAAACACACTTTCGCAGCTTAAGCGCTTTAAAGCACAGGCCACAACCGTTATTCGCATGCTTTGCGCCACATTTGGTTATTTAGTTGTTTGCTTGTTGATAACTGCTGGCTGCTTGGTGCATATGCTTATGTATGTGCGTGTGTGTTTGTGGCAGCTACACGAAATGTTAGTTAATTGTGGTAATATTGGTTTCTTGTTGTTGTTGGCGCTGTTGTAAGTTATGTATTTAGTTGTCGATAGTTGGTAGTTACAGAATTCCACACTGAAGACGAGCACTTAGCAAGTAACGAGTAGATGTACATGTGGGTGAATGTGGAAAATGCGGTTGCATGAGCTGGTATTCCAAGTGCAACACAAAAATTTAATTACGTTTGACTGCGTTGCGGCTTTAGTGTCAGGATTAACTCTGCTTCGATAAATCACGAAATCAATTGAATTAGCATTGCTTGAAAAGCTTGTGGCAGTGAAGTGGTGTTAGTGGCGAAAATGTGCATAAGTATTTTAATGCAATTGCACTGTAAATGTGGATTGCGGCGCGTATGAGTGACATATGCATATGTAAAAGTATAAATATATACATATTTATGCGGAAGTTGTTGAGAATTTTCTAGTTTGCATATGGAATGTAAAGTATGATGTAAGCAAGTAATGATTAGGGGGAAGTTTTGCTCCAATTTCAAAGTAGGGTTCCAAATTATAAAGTAAAAAATAAATATAAATGTTGAATTTGAAATTTTGCAACTGATATTAACTGGTTTCTAATTATTCGTAACTGCTTTTAACTGAATATACTACTTTTAACTAGGAAAATATTTCTTCATAAGAAAAATAAATTTTATAAGCTATATTTACTTCATTAACTATGTAGAATATGCTCAAAGAAAGTTGTACATAAGTATCATTTCAATCAAGTTTGGAACTAAAAATTAATTACAGTGCCTTAAATTTCTGTTTATTTTTTAAGATTTAGATTTTAAGCTAAATACCCTTCACAAATTCAAAAGATTCCTCACAAGAACTGGATTCCAATCGTTCAGTTTGTATGACAGCTATATGCTATAGTGAGCCGATAACGGTGGGACCGACAAACGAACAACTTCTTGTGGAGAAAGAAACGTGTGCAAAATATCAGATCGATATCTCAAAAAGTGAAGTGAGTGAGAAGCGCGAATAGTATAGAACCGTTTGCAACTAGATATTTTTGTATTGACTTAGAAACCGAATAACTCCTGCGTGCATGTTGTTTACTAACACATGTTCAAGAAGCATTTTTAACTTGGTATTTGAGAGTTTTCATTGCATGTGCGAAACTTTATTTATGCTCTCCAATCATTTAAAACTATTGCCGAGAAAATTTTACTGTTAAGAATTCTGTTACTGTATCTGTAGCCTGGAATAATGCTTTCAAAAAACAAAAGATATTTTTAACTTTTTCAAACTTTTCTTATGCCTTTTTGAGACAATTAGTACCTCTATGAAATATTGTATTAGTATGAGAAGTGAGGCCAGTCCAAAAGTTTTAAAACATTGATCTTTAAGCTTTTACAGTATATATTAGGATCCGAAAAGTATTATTTAATTTGTGTAATTGTTGAAACAAATATATTTGACATATTCACTCAAATAATGCTGGAAGATAAAAAATAAACAGAACAAATAGATTAAAAGAGATAATATCGATGCCATTTTCTCTACTCCCAGAAAAAATTGTCAGAGTTAGGTCATTTTTGAGTGTTCTAAACTAGCCTAATACCGTGTTTAGATAATTATAATTATTACGAAACTGTATGTGCTTCAAGTTTTATATATCTAATACTGATTTGAGGATTATATATTAAAAAATATTTATTTTAATTTTTTTTTGTGATGATTTTAGTAAATGACAAAACGAGTGAAATTCATACGTCGCGTATTCGCGTTTTTTCTATGAATAATCTTGTTGCTTTTAATAATTTCACAGCATGTTGCTAATTAACACGATAACCATTAACTCATTATAACAGTTGAAAATTAACCCGTTAATACTGTTTATTCATACTTTCTTTTGAAAATATTTAACACTACATATAATTTTGAAGCTTTTCTTTATACTCGTTTTGCTTGTATTGCATATTTATAGGCATGTTTGCATTGAGTACTGCCGAATTTCTATTTAAAATCAGCAATATATATATATATTTACAAATCTCTAACATTTCGCATTTATAAGCCCATTAAATGGCATAGGAATGCAAATAAACTAATTAAATATGGTCGCCCATACGTGTAACTCTGATCTCTAAACCAAATATATTTGCATGAGTTAGACAATGTATTATTATTGAGTCTAAAATCACATGACTATTGTTAGCAAACTATAACTTTGCATGTACTAAATTTTCAACGACCTAGTATACTAATATTTTCCACAAATATATACAAAGTTGAATATGAAACTAGTTATTTATATATTTTTGAAATACCAGCAATATAAAATCAAATATTCGCGAAAATTAAATAGAATAAACGGACAGTTATACAGTTATATACATATACATATGAAAATGCAACCATACAACCATTATATTAATCATATATTGTTAGCTATATATATATATATATATCTATATTTATGTGTCATACCGCTCTGTGCCACATTTTATTGGCATAAATCAAAATATTTGCATTTATTTAGATTGCAACGCATTTTTGCATAGTTGGCACTGTCACACGTTGTCTCGCGAATTCCATGCTTTTCTAGAATATTAACAACATATTAATAATACTACAATTTCATTTGGCATTGTGGACGGTTAGGCGACCACAAATTATGGCATACAAGCTTATTGAATAAATAACTGTCGCAGCTTATGAAATAATTTGTAGAATATATACTTTTTTTTATATACATAAATACAGCTGTTGTAATATACATTTAGTGATAGGCAGGAATTTTGGAATTATGAATTCAATAAAACTCTTTTTATAATTATAGAGTTAAGCGCTTGTTATTGAAAATAATGCTTGAGCAGTAACTGGGTGAAGGACAGAGCGTCATGCCATTCACCAATCAGCTGATAAAACCATGGGTATATCTGCCGGACATAATTTAGATGGTACCTCATTCAAACTATAATTTGTAGCAGAGAATTATAGTGACGAGGGGCACTTGTGGTTTAAAAATCTTCAAAAAGTGGGCGGAGGCCCTCTAATAAGTTTAACGTACATATCTCCTAAGCCATTTAAGCTATAATAAGCAAATTCACCTTGTGAAAATGGATTTTGTTAAAAACTGCTAAAAGTGCGATAGTCCATAAATAAATGTGCCAGAGACATAAAATTTTACATCCGAGGTGTTACGGAAAGGCGGCCAAGTTATTTTTGAACGATAGGCATGGCATGGCCCACATTTTGGTGAAAACCCATTACTCGAGACCTATTTAATCGATTTCAACCAAATTCGGTATGTAATATTATCTTCATATATTACTATGGGAAATTTGCGAAATCAAACGAAAACCACGCCTACTTCAAGAACCAATCAATGTGTCCGGATAAATCTTTATATAATGAGGTGTGCCATTTCATGAACAAAAATTGTCCAAATCGTAGTAAAACTAACTCAGCGCCCATATACCGAGTATGTGGACCACAGTTCCCATTGCGAACTTTTCATCGAAAATATCGGTCAATCTGTGGGATATATTATAGAAATTCGCAGAGAGTCCTGTACGTTCAAAAGGAGTTGAGTCAGATCAATAATTCCCCTAGCCGCCATATACCTGATTGAAAAATTTTCGAATTTCCGGCTGACTTTATAACGTATACAGGTCAGGTCATAATGCTGATCATTTCTATATATTACAAGCTTCGTTGTTAATTTATAATATTATTAGTAATTTCCTTCCTATAAATTATTAATCTTCTATAACCGTTAAATTTTATGTTAAGTCTTAAGTTTTTATACATTTTGAAATTTTTTTCTATATTTCCGTTTAATACATAAGACGATCAAAAAGTGTATATGTTTTTACACAGATTTTTCACGTCATTCAATTCACAAGTCACAATACGCCAACTTGTACAGGGTAGACAACAACAGAAGTACAGGATATCTAACACAAGAAAACTACTGTAAGAAAAACATAATAAAATCAGCAGATGATGGTCATTAGACCGAAAAGTAATTTCATTTATTTGCAAACTCGATTTGGTGCTTTGTGCTGCCGCGTTCAAGCTTACATACGTATGTATGTATGTATACAGCTAAAAGAGAGTATCGAGCAGTACACCCCACGTATTTAACTGACAAATGAGAATGAGTACCGTTAATGCCGAGGAATGCGAAAGGATACAGCAACATCATAAGCAGACACCCAGGCAGATTGGAAAACCGGGCGTGGGGTTGAAGCACATTTAAAGCTAAACGGTATGCGCGGCCACTCAAGAACACTACGCCTGAATGCGAAAAATCGAAAGTGAAAACAAAAATTAATGATTTTTACAGCTTTTCTTCGACAAAATTTTACAGCTGAAACGCCGCCAATAAGCATAAAAATATCCAAACATTGAGAAAATGAAATGCCTAAAGCACAAAATGCACTTTTTAGTAGGCGCAAAAATACTTTTGCAGCAAAACTATAAAAAGCATTGGACCACGAAAACCGTATGGATATTTCAAGAAAAATATCTCAACCAACAAATACAAGAATGTTCACAAAATGCCAATAAAAGCGTTGAGACAATGTTACCTTAAACGATTGCTTCGGAGCCTTAGCAATGGCGTGTGGCAGAAGGATCACGTTCAATGTCAGATCGAATGAGTGTGGATCCATTTGGGTGCCATGGCAGCTGCTGGGCGCCAACGATTACACGACGGTTGAGTCGTAAAAGACAACAAACTCACCTGTAATACTGTAAAAATACAATCAAATGTATTTTTGGCAATGCTACGCGTAACTATGCTCAGCAGCTGTTGGCTGTTGTAGCGCAAGCGGGCAGGGACGAACCCCAAATGAGGGCTTTCGCCGCTAGAATGGCTGAGCAAAGTTTTTGATGGGAATTTTCATGCACATTAACAAAGGCAAAGTTTGTCCGAACGCCGACACTCAACCAAACTTTTGTTCGCTGGGCGCTGCGTATTTGCCGTTACCGCTTTTTGGTGGACTTTTATTCGTTACATTTCAAAATTTAAATGGTAATACAAAATGTACAAAATGTAAATGTAAAATGCGACTTTTATGCAACACTGAGTGAAATTTATGGCATTTTAAGAAGTGTAAGCAGTCATGACGGTGCGTTGTGCGCTTCGGTTAACTAATTGCACTGTGAACAAAATTTATAAGATTTAATATTTTTATTTGGTATTCTTTAATATTATAAATAACACGTCAGTATTTCATGTTTTTGATTGTTTCTGAGGCTATCACGACGTCATATGTTAAGCACGATGACGTGTTTTCGAAGCTCCATGAAGGTCGATTAGTTCTCTGTTCATATTCTTTCATAGCGAGGTTCTTAAGCGTTTAGTAAATATTTTTGGTTGTGTCATTTTCTTTGATATGTTGAAGGACCTATATTATATAAGATGATACTATTTTACTTAACTTAAACCTAAGGACTGAAGCTTCATTCTGCATTCAGATTGAAAAAATTAGGCTGGTGACGTTCGATGCAGATTGGTCTTTTTCTTAAAAGGCTGAGTTGCCAAAGATGTTTTGAAAACAAGAAATAATGCTAGCTTCGCTTGCTCCGCGGCTATAATATCCTTCACAGATGTTTTTTTTATGGCATGAAAGGGCATAAGAAAATGTTTACCTTTATTTTGATCGTTCAGTTTGTAAGACAGCTATATGCTATAGTAGTCTGATCATAACAATTTCTTTGGTCAGTGCACCCTTGCTTTGACCAATAATTCATGCCAAATTTCGTAAAGATAGCACTTCAAATATAAAAAGGTTCCATACAAAGGCTTGAGTGTGGGCAATCGGTTAGTATTCCAGCTATATGCTATAGTTACCAGATATTGGAGGGTCCGACAGAGTCCTAGAGAGAAAAGGACGTGTGCAAAATTTTAAATCGATATCACAGACACTGAGGGACTAGTACGCGTATATACAGACAGACGGACAGACAGACGGACGTGGCCAAATTGACTCAGCTTGTAATACTGATAATTTATATACTCGTATACTTAGGGTTATAAACATTGTGACAAACTTAATGTACCCATATTCAGGGTATAAAAAGGAAAGTACTAAACAATATTTCGATGTAGTGTGGGAAACTCATTATGAAATCAGTTAGTCCCAACGACCTTTCATAAGTGGTTATCTAAACTCCGTAAGAGTCTTATGAACACCTAAGAAATCAGTCAATGCCAAAAAAAGCTTTCACCGACGTAAACAACCAAAAAATACTCAAAATAATTCCGGATGAGCCTGAAATGATGTTGACTTAAATTGCCAACACTCTAATGTTTAGTGATCAAGCATGGCATCATTATTACTTCGGAGTTCAATCGGAGTCACCCGAGTCGACTGTCCACAATAAATCGAATTCAAAGCTTGGAAGATTGGTCTTGCTATGACATCTAGTCTTGGGAATATGGGTGAAATAATGTCACACTGGCTATATCGATTAGGGAACTTACACCAACAGTGCCAGTTCTATAGTGTTATTGGAAAATTTTACGGAAAATATAAAGAACCGATCCCATTTGAAAAATAAGTAAAACATTTTTTAACACTATATTATTAAGCACTTGTATATCCACCCTCTTTTCGGAACATTTTTAGCGAAGTTTGTCAGTCCCAATATAACATTACCACAAATATGTCATTGAAAGCTCGTAGATTGTTGTAGTTGGATACAGAAGGAGTATCAGTCCACGGCAATAGTAATTAAGTTTTATAGTAAAAAAAATTAAATTTCACCAAAAAAGGTGTTATGTAAATATTAAAATTATTCGAATTTTTCAGTCCTTCGGATGAGGCTTGTTTAAACCATCTTACCAATAATTGCTAGTTATGGTATACTCTCTGCATAAAACGGTTTATTTTTAATTTTATTACAATTTCGTTTTTTTTTCTCAGTGCACTGCAGCTGAGCTGCGGCACCGCTGAACTAAACTATGTTGACGTTGGTGGATACGCGCAAAATTAAACACAAAATGTTGCTTTTGTTGCCATTTGCTAAAAGGCCATTAAATGATTTTCGTTGATATTGTTTTTAGTTCATTGCTTTTGCTTTTGTTGTTTTGTTTTATTATTTCCAGAGCGCTGAAAGTAATGGGAATTTGCATGCACCAGCGTGACTTTTTAACGCCTCAAAATGGTCTCATTGTAGCATTTTAGTGACAGAGTTTTTATTTTGTATATGAGTTTCCTATCAAAGATACTTGCTTAATATAATAGCGTGCTTATTTTTGATATTATTTGCCATAAGAAGTGATAAAAAGTATGCTTTATGAAGCTGGCAATATAACGGTAATTATGCAGTTGGTGAAAATTGTTGTAAAAATAGTAGGTCAAAAGGCGATTTGTGAATTTTAGAACTGCTAATGGTGTACTCAAAATAAATTTACATTAAAATAGTATTATATATTCGTATTCTTAATACAGTTTTAGAGCTTTCTTAGTAACCCTTAGTAATATAATGTATGTAACTTTGTTTAAAAGTTTGTTGAATATGAAGGCTTTTGCTGAAATATGTTTTGCTTGAATATAATAATATAAGTATAATTTGATTATGTAATTGCAGTATATTAAGACACCTTAAGAAGATGTAATCAGTATACTGTTAAAAACTATCGTTGCTGAATATTATCTCAATTCATTATGTACCTGGCCTGGGGTGTTGTATAAATATTTATTTTAATTGAACCGTTACGAATGAAATTTTTAGACAGCCTACTGTTCCAAAGTAATAAATAAAAAAATAAATCAAGGGCGAATTAATAATTTTGATATATATCGAATTGCATTTCATACTCAACTTAAAAAGATTCTGAAGAAAATTTAGGCAGCTAACGCCTTTACCATAAGTTTCACCTGGGCCATAACTGTCTTCATATTCACTTTCAACCGCCCAAATTCATTTGATATGTAAATTTCAACTGAACATTTACTATTTTTTTAATCAAATACAACCAATATAAAAGACATTAACTTCGGTTGTACGAAAGCTATAACAGCCTTTACAAACACAAAAGGTTCCATGCAAGAACATGATTCTGAAGGGTCAGTTTGTATGGCAGCTACAAGTATATGTTATATTAGTTCGATCTGCACAATTTCTCCGAAAATTGTACTGGTGCTTTGGACAATAATCCATGCCAAATTTCGTGAAGATACCGTTTAAAACAAAAAATTTTCCCATACAAGGACTTGATGCCGATCGTTTAGTTTGCATGACAGCTATATGCTATAATAGTTCGATCTAATTAATTTCTTCGAATATATTAGCTCTGATTTAGACCATAACCTGTGCCAAGTTTTGTAAAAATATCTCTTCAAATAAAAAAGTTTCCCATACAAGGACTTGATTCCGATCGTTCAGTTTGTATGGCAGCTATTGCTACAGAGGTCCGATATCGGCGGGCGGTTTGGGCAAATGAGCAGCTTCTTGAGAAAAGGGAGTGTGTACAATTCACATCTATATTTCAAGAACTGAGGGAATAATTCGCGCATATACAGACGGCCAGACGGAGAGATAGGCGGCCATGTTAAAATTGACTCAGCTTGTCATGCTGATCACTTATATATGCTATCTTCTGGGTGTTACAAACTTCGTTGCAAACTTAATATACCCCGTTCAGGTTATAAAGAAAGTATGATATTATTAACATTTTATTCATTTTTATACTCTGTCGGTCTACTGCAGCAATTCAAGTTTAATATTTCTGATTTGTCTGGAATTGCTCTTAAATGGATATTAAATTTTTACTCAATAAAATTTCCTGCGACAATTTTCCCTTTATGCAATTTGATATGCAAATTTTCAAGTGCGCTTAATGTAAAGTGTCACCGTGACGACAATACCGTTCTTTTAATAATTTCTTTCTTTCTTATTTCATATCTTAAGTGAAGCTGGTGGTATCGTAATATTTAAGGTTAGTCCTTACTTCCTTGTCTTATTACATTTTAGTTAATTTGTACTTTTTACATATTTTTTCAACATATTCTTTCTTCTGCTATTATGAGTTCACAACAAATGACATTTCTATGCGCACAGTGACTAATTTGATTTGCTACTGACCGAGCATTATGCTCACACAAAGAGTAGTTAAACAAAATAGAATAAGAGGTAGCTGAAGTCGGCCGGAATAGCAGATTATATGTAGAAAACATGCAGCAGATGATAAAAACAAAATAGTGAAAATTGCTATTTATATTTCACTGCTACCACTCGTAATGCTAGTATTAAAAGTATAACAAAAAAACCAACGCTTTCGGGTTGTGCTAGCGTCAAAGATATCGATTTGCAACGGTTCATTTTGTGTTAGATTAGTTGAGAGATTTAATAAAGTTAAAGGTAGCAAACTCTTGGAATATAGACTGAGATATATTGCGACTTTCTTCTAAGCAATATCTATAAATGGTAGAAACACTGGAAGAGAGAACCCAACGAGGAAACACATAGGTGCCATAGTTCGGATGTTTCGGTCCTTAAAGGAGTTTTAGTGAAGTTTGTTTTCAATCTATATAAGTCTAATAAGCGAAAAGCGTTGTCCAAAATCTAAGTCTTTGATCTTTTTTACAAAAATAACTGATAAATTAAAAAGAAAGTTTTCATATTATTTTCTATGTTTTTCACTATAGTTCTTATAGAGATTTATGCGCGTGAACCAAACCACCTGTGTGAAGCATCTTAAAACTGGGTATAACTACAGCACTTATATACATATGTATGTAGTATTTGCGAGATTCTGTAAAAAGAAATGCGAAGACCTCACTAATAAATTTACGAAGCATAGAAGAAATATGAAGTGAAAAATGCGAATAAACAAAGAAGTAATCGTGCAATAATAAATAAAAGTCAACTCAACTGTCAAATTTAATGAAACTCATTCTAAATGTACCGGTATTACTTTATTAGTTTGTTGGTTTGTCCGTTTTGCTCAGAAAATAGTAAGAGAATGCAAGTTGTCTGCTTAAGGACTCACATTTAATCAACTATGAAGGCATTTTAACGACTAACGGGTCTATTCACAATGGAAATTGATGGTAATACGGTGAAGTAGATAATGTAAGAGTAGGAATATGCAGGAGATGATAAGTTCAAAGTCTTAAAGGAATATAACATACATAATGTGCATTAAAGAAGTTACAAATTTTGTTGGATAATTATGCTAAATTTGTTGTTGGGCACAATAACGAAACCATTTTTGTTGGAAATGCTTTCAGATTGATAGAAGTAGTCTAAATAGATGATAAAAAGAAAACAGTTTTCAAATAAGGAGGCTTTTTTTCTGCACAAACTGCTGCTCAGTTAAGCATTATTTAATCAGTAGAGCAGTGTGTGTAATTCGAATTAGGGGTCTCTATTATTAGTTTGCTTCTACTATTAAGTTTGCCAGAAGAAAACGTCAGACACCCATAAAGAATATATATATATGATCAGCATGTCCGTTAATCCGTCTGTCTGTCTGTATATAAGGGAACTAGTTTTTGAAATATCGATCACGTCCGTTTCTTCGTAAGAAGCTGCTCATTTGTTGAAACCGTCTATATCGGACCACTATGGCATATAGCTGTCATACAAACTGGCCGATTAAACTAAAGTCCTTGTATGGAAAACATTTTAATTTGACAAGATATCTTCACAAAATTTGGCATGTTATGTTGCTCAAGGTAACCGTACAATCTTCGAACAAATTGTTCAGAATGGACCACTATATTATAGCATATAGGTGTCAAAAAACTGAAAATCCAAATCAAGTCCTTTTATGGAATATTTGTTTAAGGTATTATCGGTGGGGCGGAACCGAACCTAATTTTTTTCTTGAAAATCGAAATCGAAAATCTTTCTATTTGATATATGGGGGTAAGGGAATTATTGATCCGATTCAACCCATTTCTGACATACAGACGTACTTTTATCATAAAAGGATTTTCTTTTAGTTTGTATAATATGTCTTACAGATTGACCGATATTTTCGATAAAAATTTTGCAATAGGAACTACATATATAGGAGCTTAAATAGTTTTGGTATGATTTGGAAAATTTTCGGTCGTAAAATGGCACAACTCAAAGGAACTATTTATTCAAATTTGTATCCGGATGCATTGATTGGTTCTTGATTTGTATACTGGAAAGTGAAAAAATCAGGTAGAATTTAAAATTGTGTCTTATGGGAAGTAGGTGTGGTTTTTGTATGATTTTGTCCATTTTCATATTTTAATGTAGGAATTTAGGGATAATATTACCTACCAAATTTGGTTGATATCGGCGGAGTAGGACCCGAGATATGGGGTTTCACCCAACGCCGTTCGACATGCTGACAGTTTTACATACATATAGACAGGGGTTATTACAGAAGATTTACTAAAGAGCCTTTAAAAAATGTCAACTAAAAAGGGAAAACGAACTGGCTTTAACTAATGACCTCTTCATTGCCTATCTGAAGATGAGTGAAAAGATATACATTTCCAAGGTCACAAAATGGCATCTCATAATTAAATGTATATAAGATAAATGAGTTTTTCAGTATAACCCAGCATTTTTTACAAATTTCATTTCATTTCCAACAGCACAATATATTCGTTACTTTTGCAATCTTAGCGCGTACCTTCTGGAAGATTATTTAATAACCTAACCTTGTGTCACGTCTGATCAATCGTTAAACACTTTATATTCCAACCACATCGCCGTATCTATTGGCATAACTTTTAAACATTTACATGCAAACAAGTCACATATACAATTACATACAAGTATATTGTAACTCTGGGTATGTGTGTGTATGTTGAGAGTCCTCTGTAATCGCTGCAACTGTTTGTCGATTGCCTTTTACCTTTGTGTTCAACAACTTGACATTCCGAACCGACTGTCAACGATGTAAACAACTTCAAAATGTAACGTTTATTGAATTGGTAAATCGTTTGAGGAAAAACGGTAAATGGGCGCACAATGTTGTCGACCAAATTAATGAAAGCATTTTGCACAAATTAATTTCGTAAAGGATTAGTAATACACACACACACAAACTGACAAACATAGATACATACATATGTGGCTATGAAGGACAAAGAAAGCAGATGTGAGATGTGCTCATTAGCATAACATGGCTAAGCAACCGCATGTAGACACGGGCTTCAAAGCAAACTCACACACACACTCACACATAGCAGCAGGGAAATAAACAAATTCCTGCTTGCACAAATACAAGCGAGCAATCAGCTATGAATGCAAGGAGTTGGAGACCAAACAAATGAAAGACGCACGGCAATAAATATATACATAGTATGTAAATACGTATGTGTATATGTGTACAAATATATGTTTTGATGCTGCTATTTGCGTACCGAATTGAAATTTACGTAAATTAGCATTAATTAATCAAAGCAGCAAATGAATTTGAACTGAGAAATTTCAAAATTGCAAAGCGACTCCGTCCAGCCCCTCAGCATATTTACATTTGTCTACAAATAAACGTATATATAAATATATACATGTTTACATGCATGTGTGTGTATTTACCTGTGGTGCACTATTGATGCTCCAAATCAACAAACAGCATTAAACAACAACAACACAGAGTACAAATACAAACGCATAAAGCCAAAACTCCAATTGAAATGGCAGCTGAAACAGACTGGGTAAGTGCACTGAAGCTTATTGCTGCCAAGTAGGCGAAATATACACACACATGCAACGTATTGGCAACACTCCCAGCGTCATGTCAAATGTGAAGAGCAGCAATAAGCGTTTGAAGTAGCATTTGGTAGTGCCAAGCAGCTTCATTGATTGCCAAATGAACCAGAGCAAGGTGATATGTGCGACGAGCAGAATAGCAATGGTTGGACTGTAACCCTGGTCAAAGGTGTGTTAAGAAGTTAATACAATAGTGAAAATGATGTTGGATAACGGACTAAGATTGTTAGGGTGGAATGCGAAATGTGCTTAGTTTCCTAAAAGTTTGATAACTTGTTGCCATTTTGAAGGTAATTTCATAATGAAAATCTCATAGAAACCCTCATCCCTATGGGCAAAACACTGGGACAGTTGATTTTCACAATCTTCTTTTGAGGCAAATTTTTCACCTGCAAAATCATTCGACTTAGTTAGGAAAAGGTAGTAAACATTTGTTGCTAGATCCGGACCCCCCTAACGAGGTTTCTTAGCTTCTAGCGAGTCACTATCAATGTATGTGACTTGTCGTCGTCCTGGTGGAACACAACTGCGCTTGCTTCTAAATGAAAAGTTTGACCGTAGATATTCATTTTAAAGTACAATAAGTATCACCGGCTTTGGTTCTTATTTGCATCTCATACTAAAAAACGTCCAAATCTTATTTACCATATGTTATGTAATAATGCACGATTGTAATATAATGCACGATTATACACTATGACAATTTAATCACGCTAAATTGTGTTCTAGTGACTTTTCACGTTTACTTAGTTCACAACATGTAAGTGGCTGCCATAGAGTGGTCTTTATTCACTCCGATAGTTGAACTTGTACACTGCTTATTTCGGTTTACTAGTGGATGGTTGGGCATCAGAACAGCTCAGCATGCATTGGTCAACTATTAGGTTTTTCTGGTCCGGAGTAATTCGAAAGAGGTCTAGTGAGCTCTTCGCCGTTAGAAAAGTCCATCTTTCATTGGTTGTAGGAGTTTTAACTTAATACTGTCCGATCGGGATTTATGCAGTAAAATTTAACATTTACCAGAAGCCAATTGCATAAATCGCTTGGAAAAATATGAGATATAATCTTTCTTCTCGAATATTCCGAATCTTTTCGCTAAAACACCTCGAAACTTATACTTCTATACATTCTGGTGAAATAGCGGAAATATATACATATAAAGCACTTTGCAGATTTGTGATAGGTTCAAGGTGTTTTGTCAGCTACACAAAGGACTGTCCATAGCACCGTAAGTGTGATCCACCTAATCTTTAGGGATTAGAGATCTAACATAACCCAAGTAGTTTACAACACAAATTCTACTTAATAAGGTGTTCAATTTGGGTATAAAAATTTCATCACAAGTTGACTTAAAGGGAAATAAGTATAGTTAAAACAAAAAAAAAAAAAATATGGTTTGAAAAAACTTTAAACTGAAAAGCGAAACAATAATTTCTTATATAAACTGACAGAAATGTTGACCGAAAAATACTTGTATTATTGTGAGAAAAGTGTGATGGCCTCGATATGCGAAAAATATGACACAAATCATCCCACGCTCATCCCCAAATGACTCATGTATTGCTCTTGTATGTTTAATATACCAGTGGAATAGAGCTAGCGACTTAGTTTTCAATTAAGTAGTATTTGTTGGTGTCCAAAATATTAATATATATTATTTCTTACAATTCTAGATAAAATAAACGGTTTTTTTCAGAAATATTTTAGACTGACATTATTGAGTTACGAATTATACAGTTTGGTTGAAAAGTTTCAGTGCTCGAAATAAAAAAATACTGTTTTTGGTACGAAATATATATATTTTATTTATTTTATTTAATCTTCCTTAACTTCAACACACGTATTCCAATGATCATCCAATAATTTTATGCCATCCCTATAATGACTTTCGACGAAAAACGCTTTCCACGAAAGAATTCTTTCAGGTTTCAGAAGAGGTAGTAGCCGCTGCGAGCAAAATCTGGTGAATATGGTAGATGCTCAAGCAATTCGTATTTTAATTCGTAGAGTTTTGTCATTGTTAAAACACTATTGTGAGCAGATGTATTGTCTTGATGAAAAATGATTTTTTTGTGCTGCAAACCAAGCCTTTTCTCACGTATTTTTTTATTCATCTGATCGAAAAGGCTACAATACTATTCAGAGTTAATTGTTTTACTTTTCTGCAGGTAATCAATCAACAAAGTTCCTTTTGCATCCCAAAAAACTGATGCCATAACCTTTGCTGATCGTTGTGACTTCACCTGCTTTGGAGCTGAACAACCAGCTTCAGTCCACTGTAGACTTTCTTGTTTCAATTTCGAAACATGGTGGTATAGATCCTAGTCTCATTCATAGTTGTGAAATGACGCAAGAAATCGGTTTTATTCTGCTAACAACACTCCAAATTATGCTGAGAAATTTGTTTTCGATACAGTTTTTGTTAAATCGTTAACGTGTGCGACACTAACTTTCCAAACAGCTTTTTCATATTTAATTCTCCATGTAAAATATGAAGTACTCGTTCGTCTGAGATGCCTATAATATTAGCAATTTCACGCTAAGTCAAACTGGGATCTTCACAAATAATATTATAAATTTGCTCAATCATTTCTGATGTGGTTCCGCGATATTTAATTTTTCCAAATTAAAAAAAAATAATATTTTGACACGTCAACATCAAATGGCTTGTAAGCAAAGAATTAATTGACAGAATGACTTGTAGCTTTGCATGTGTTCTCACGATAGATGTAACAATTTGAGAAAACAAAAAATTTGCTGCTAATAGTGATATTTCTTGGTGAGAGCTAGCAATTTTTTAACCTGTACATCAATCTTGATAAAACGTTATGACAATTATATTGAGGTACAAGTCACTACAGCTCTAATTAATGAGTTTTAAGTAATATGTATTAACAGTTTCGCCTCTAAATATGACATTTACTAAATACTTAAACGCAAGCATGTATATCAATCATAATCGATGAGTCTACAAAAATCTTTTTGCCGAACTTTTCTTAAGTTTTTCCATTATTATTATTGTTTCAATTTGTAAGTGCAAATTCTATCATTTTTATTATGTTGAGACCAGAGTAACATTTTATTTGACAAGAAGTTGCAAGTATGTTACATGCTTCAAAATTAAGACACAATTTCTCATTCCAGCGACAAAGTCGGTGGAAAAGTTTGCAAATTTCAATAAGGAACACGGCCAATTCCTCTAGACAATTGCCGAATTGCCTATGTCAGCCCGAATTGTATGCGGTGATGTGTTAACACAAGTAAGTAAATGCACTCAAATGTTTGCTGATTTTATTTCGCGTGCCGCAGATGCCAGGCAGGCAAGTTCTGCACTGAGCCATCTCCACACTACCGCCACTGTAATCACCAATATAACCAATTTACCAAAGCCACCACTGTCACTGACGAAAGTTACGTACACATGCACACACCCCCGTTTATTTGTATGCCTTAGCGCATTACTGAATTACGTAAAAGAAACTTTCAAAACTTCGCCGAGTCAATGGCGAAGGACCAAGTTTACGCAATACCACACCAAGATGCCTAAAACACCTTCCGTAAGCCTTGCTGGCGCTTGTAGAAACCTGAAATATATTTGAAAAAACCTCGAATATATTTATGTGGCAACAACAATATGCCAGCAGTCACCTTTTCGGCGGCCAAAACCGATTGTGTCAACTGTGTAGGCAAATAAAATTTGAAACGCAGACACTAAATCCACAAAGTCCAATTGAAAAGTTTTCGTGCAAGTAAAAAGTGAAGCGTACGAGTTGGTACGAGAAAAAGTTGACGTTCAGGAAATTATTGCCTGCGGCACACAGCCGCTTGTACCGTTGTCAGGCGTGCAGGCGTGCAGGCAGGTGGCGGCAGCGGAAGGCCTGCCCTGCGAACGAACGCCTGGTGGCATTTCGCCAGCGAGAAGCAATTAAATTTCTTAATCGTCGCGGAAACTGGACGCATCAATGAATTTCTTCAGTTATAACCTCATATTTTCTTTAGAAGTTTGTGTATATTTGTAAGTATGTGGGGGTGTGTAAACTTTAAAGTGTGGTCACAGCTGGCTGGAAGCATTTGTTATTGCTTTATAGCTGTTGTTGTGGCAAATGAAATATATCTATTGCTTAAACGAAATTGCAAACATTTTTGTAATATGCAAATCTAGGCGGTGAAATTTATTGAAATTCGCTATTTACATAATCGTCTAGAGGAATAAGACATGCTTACATAATTTTATTAAAAATTCGTTGAATAAAGCATCGGTACATAGAGAGCACTACATGCCGCTGAGGGGAAATTAATTAAAAAATATTGCTCGTATCTTCGTTTATTAAAAAATATTTTTGGTAATTTTATTTGATTGAAAAATATGTTTGAACCGCTCATTTCCAAAGCAATAAAACCAAAATCTGGACATTTCATACATGTACACCTGGTATACGTATAACATATATCTATATTTTAAGGACTTAATTGGAATCCTTAAAAAGTTCAGATTTAAATTACCTCCAGATATTCATATCACCATTTCTCAGTTAAGGCAGACTTCTTATTGTCAAAAGGGTTGATACCAATCTGAAATTTAACGGAGTTTTAATGAACTCGGTGAAAAGAAGATTCGTGAGGAATCTAACACAACGTTTTCATTCCCTAGTAGAGAAGAATTGATCAATAGTTCAGTGATCGACAGCTCCAACGGTGAAATCTTCATATTCACCAACGGTTCAAAGGGCTCAGCTTCTGTAGTAGTCCATACGCAGAAGGTAGCTTCAAACTAAAGACTACAACTCAGTATTGGTATAAGTGGGCTTCTGCTTTAACTAGCAAGTCCATAAATCTTCTAGTGGACACTCACGCCGCAATTAAGGCTTTCCGTAACGCCAATACTAAGTCTCATTGCGTAAGGTTATGCAAACAGGCAATAACTAAACTCTCAGTAGATAATTCGGTTCATATTATCTGGGTATCCACTCTTATAGAAATAAAAGGTAACGAAAAAGCAGACGTATTAATCCGTTCGGTGGCAGTTGGGAACACAATTCTTTTAAGCTATTTACAGAACATTCAGTTCCTTTAAGGTTTGTTTGAAGCAATGGTCCCTAGAGAAACACTTCAGGCTTTGGGCATACCAGAAAGGTATTTTGGGGTTGTGTTAATGGTGAACAGACCATAAAGCTTCTCTTTCTATTCAAGAATACACTTTAACATTGTAGGGATCATCACAGTACAGCTACTCTTAAGATTCTACATTCAAAAAACTGGATAAGTGGATTTTGCGCAGAGCATGCGCGGAGGATCATGTGGCGCTGAAACATTATCTTTGTGAATGTCCAGCAATCTGCCATATGAGACGAGATATATTCCACAGCTCCCAATCCTCTAACTTAAGAGACATTGGTCAATTAAAGTGGAAAAAATCCTCCTTTATTATCAAATTCACTGAATTGCTGGATACAGATTAATTTGGTTTGGTCTCTCTTTGCAACCAAACAACCTAGGACCGAGCGGTCTATGAAAATTGGTTACCAAATAAGCCAAATCGGGGACATACTTGTATTGACTTAAAACAAACCAATTTGGAAAGCAATTTAAAAGTACGTATCTGATCTCTCAGCCCTTCTGTCCAACTTCACTGTGATGATAAAATCACTAGTTCTTACACATTTGATTAAAATCATAAATTTCTTCTCAACTACTTCCCTCACGAAGACTTTCAATCAGCACAAAGTCAAAAATTACTTTTTAATAATTTTCATATACATATAATTGCATTGCTTCTTAACTTTACACAGTCAAATTGATGAGCAAACTAAAACAATTCGTTAACTGCTGCCTGTCGAACAAGAAATCACAGCAAAAACCACAAACTACAACTGATGGAAAAATTATAACTCAATCTGCGGATAGTTTCGGGCGTGTGCAAAACGAAAAGTTGCAAGCAAAACGCTGCGAGAACAAATTTAATTAAAATGAAATTCAATTTGCATTACAAATTAGCAAAAAGTAGCAAGAAAAAAGGACGCGCCATAAAATTTGAAATTTTTCAAGAAGTTACAATTTATATGCAGACATGACAGGCGGAATGAGAAAGCAAATTTTTTAGCACTGCGTGTGGTTGCAGTGCGTTGGCAACATATCTGTCAACGGGCGGCTTTTTGAAGGGGTGGCGGCTTTGCGCAGGGCTAACTCGTTGACCTCCACAACTCAAACGTCAACGATTGGCTTTTAGCTACGCGTCATTGCTTGAATATTTCCACTTTGTTTTCTTTACACTACTATTAGCCGAAATGAAATGAAATTTCGCAGATTTTATTGCTTATTTGTTAAATGGTTTGAAAAATTTAATCAAGCGTGTCTTTTGATATTCACGCAATGTAAAGGAAACGGAAATAGCGAAGAAATGGTGATGCTTGAAAATTCATTTTGTGTATATATTGTTCGATTGCATATACATATGTATGTGTGTATGGAGGTATTATTCCTTTCACTTTCGCTGCGCTGAATTTGTTATTTTCGTTATTTCCTGTGCGTCAGAGGTTATGTGCTGGATTATGGCGACGAAATTTCATTTTAATTTCACCTGTTCACACACACACACATAAAATATAAAATAAACAACAAAAAGTTACAAAATCTCTAAGGTACTACAATATATGGTATGCATATCTACAACAACAACAAATGTCAGTAATAACTATTAACCGAGTATACAATTTTACAGTAGCCAAAACCCCGCCCTTCAAAATAAATACATAAGTAGCATGAAAACCATACACCCGCTAAAAATTATTATATTTGCTTTATGAATTAATAAAAGCGCACAGCAATTGCAAAAACATTTTCGCAAGCTGACTCTACTTGTACAACTCTACAATTATATTGTTTTCATCACAAGAAAGCGCGACACGCGGTGAAAGTCAAAGTCTACACTGTGCAACATTTTGAGTGAACTTATTAAATTTTTTACAACATATTTAACAGGAATTTTCACTTTATATGCAAACATATGAAATGCTATAAACAAAATTTAATGGCAACAATGTGGGTAAATGTTGCAGCAACACACACACAAGCGCTCACATGCGCACGTTGATTTTATTTTTCTTTGTTGTTGCTATGTCGCCTGATGGCTGAGAAAATTGGCACAAGATGTCATCGAACGCCCCACTGCGCTTGGCTTGCTTTTCTATTATAAAATATTTTTCAAACCAAATACCATACATACAAGCACATACGTTTGAACCTGATCCGCTTGGCCGACTGCCGTGAAGGTGTTGTGCAGTATGCATACAAACAAGTACAAGTATGTAACATTGTGAATATTAGTAAATATTCAGTTATGCTTATTTTACGAACAAGAGAAAAAATTAGTCAACTTATTATATGGTTTTTGTGTTCAAAATGTTTCTTCTGTAACCATGGAAGTTAGCTAATAGTACCGATACAAAAGTAAATGCATTAATTTGCCTGTTACTAAATGTTTTGGGTACATCTTTATACCATCTGAGGTGAGTCCTTTCAAGGGACACATAGTAGTCAAACTCTCCATAGTATGATGCTGATAAATCTGATCAAATTTGGCCCAAACTGTCAAAAAAAAAAAAGTGAAACTTGGTACAAATGTTCCTTGGCATCATAAATGGTCGGTATTGTAGATGTGCATAATCGGACTGCTGTCACGCCCACAAAACGCTAATAATTGAAAAAACTATAATAAATTCCCATAATTAAGCCGCAAATTAAGATATAAAAATATTATTTGGTACAAAGAATTACATTAATGACGGGCACATCTGGGCTAAAACTCTTTAAATAGTAGGCATGGCCAGAACCCTTCTAGACTTAATGCATAGCATATACCAAATCACTCAAGCTTTATCACTGAAATTTGCACAGGATAAATACTTTTAACATCTCTTACGACAGTGTGAAAATAGCTGAATTCGAATGGTAACCCCATCCACTTCTCATATAACGGTTAAAAACTACTAAAATGCGATAAATCAACATATAAATGTATCAGAAACATAAAATTTTACACTTGAGATGACACAAGAGAACTTAATAGAAGCCGGTATCAAAATTGTACGAAGGGTGGGTGTTGCACCGCCCATGCTAATGTTAAAACCCATATCTCGGGACCTGCTGGACCAATTTCGACCAGATTTTGTATAGACCACTATTCTGCCATTTCTATAGTGCATAGGCGAATTCGAACAAAAGCCACACGTACTTGCCATATAACACAATTTTAATTTTCATCTGATTCTTTCACTTTCCAATATACAAATCAATCGCCAATAAATATGTATATCGGGATTCAACCTCAGGTATAAAAATTGTCTTAATCGGACCATGTGACTGTTCAAGCCCTCAGATACCGAAGATGTCGCCCTCAATGCCAATAGCTGACTTCTTACCGAAAAGAATTTGAGGGTTATACTTGAGTGGGGTTATATCAGTCTAGGAATTTCAAAAAATCGATTTTCTAGCTTAAAGTATCATTCAATTGATAGAAAATAAAATGATTGAAAATGAAAAAAAAAAAATCTTGTTCAAACCGCTGTGGTCTCGAAGCGGTCGGGTTAGTTATTGTTGACCGCAAAACTTTTTTTCGAAACTGGAGACCATCACACGCTTGAAATGTTAACGGTAGCTTTACAATAACAATGAAATTGCAATAATTTACTGAACATGTTTTAGGTTATAAGGTCGTTATTTTGACAATTAAGTTTAGGAAGGTCAAGGAACTAATCTCGATAATATTTATGCTGCTTTAAGCCCAGTAGTCAACCTAACATTTATCCAAAAGCTACCTAGCATTTACTAACTTTTTCTTTTGACTCTAACCGACTACTTATGCATATTTATCCCCTTAAATGCAGACACCTGCTGGTGAAAATTAGAAAAATAATACCGTTTAGAAAAAGATGAAAATAAGAAAAACACAAGCTGAACAAAATGCAAAATCTGCCAAGCAAGAAAAATATAAACGTAAATGTGTTTATTAAATATGAAACGGAGGTATGAAAGACTGTCAAATTAGCTTTTGCCCTCATTTCGCTGTGAGGGAAGTGAGCGACAAATAATAAAACAACAGGTGTGCACAAATCAGGCGCAACGAATGTGTTTTGTCGTCTTATTAAATTTTTTGCCGCGTTTTCTTATGTTATTTTTAACATATTATATTTACAACGGTTTATGCTTTCTTATTTCTTATACAAAAGTAGGTGAAGAAGAAAATCCTGACTAGAATCGGGTGTAGAGCTATTAAGTACAAAATACGGGCTTATTCGGCTAAAATTGCATGGGAAAATATATTAGAATTTTGATTGCTTTTTACACCTACTACGAAGTGGAAGAAGACACAGGTAGATAGCAGAAGTGTTACCATATGTTAAGCAGGTTGAAAAGTCTTTAGCCTAATCGAGAGATTATTACTAACAAGGAACCTGTTTACTTTTCTTTGAGTACTAATCTTAGCTGTTAATAATACTGTTCATTTTTAATGACATTTCATCCAATCGTTCTCAAGTTAATAATCTCAAAGAAACCCTGCCTCTGAATATTGAAAAAATTAAATTTCATTTTATTTAATACAGCAAATGATGTCCTTCGTTCAGGTTGGCCACTAGCCGCAGTACCGCCAGAATAAAAGAGTGAACATTATGTTGGGTAACCGTAAATTTACGAATTTTTTCCATTGTATAATCTTTGAACGTGATAGTGCCGTATTCGACAAAAGCGAAAAACGCGTGCGAACGATTTTCTGAGCAAATTTGTTACAAAAGATGAAATATGGATACGCACACTCAACCTAGTCCAATTGGCTGTAGGTTGCCCGGTGAAAGCATTCCAAAAAGCCCGAAACCGATTTCGTGCGAGACTGTACATCTCCTTATATATCCAAGTTCTTGCTTACTTATTCTTCTCAGTGCAGGGTTGTCCTTTTTTTTTTTTTTGATAAACCATAAATATATCCTATAATCTTGCATCTGGAGTATTTAGAAGACTCTAACGTAATTTAACAATTACACTGACAGAATGATTGGTATATTGTAAGGAGGAACTGAACAAGTTTGTATACCCTGAACAAGGTATCGTAAATTTTCCACGAAGGAAACCAAAAAGGAGACGCCGGTGTACACATAAATGATCCAGAAGACGAGCTGAGTCGATGTAGCCATGTCCGTCTGCCTGTTGGTCTGTCTGTTTATACGCGAACTACGCAACTATTTTGCACACCTCCTTTTCTCCCTAAAAAGCAGCTCATTTGTCGGAACCGCCGATAGCTGACCACTGTAGCATATACATGGCCGTCATATAAACCGAACGATCAGAATCAGGTTTTTGTAAGTTTATTTGACAAGATATCTTCAAGAAATTTGGCATATATTATTGCGCAAGACAGGCCTACAATCTTCGAAGATAGGGTTTTGATGGGTTCGCTATAGCATATACCACTGCTGGCCTACAAACCGACCGGTGAAAGGCACATATCAGGTTCTTGTATGAAATTTCTTTTTTGTTTGTGAAGCGTATTCTAGCTTTGGTGCAACCGAAAATAACGGTTTTTTTTTTTTCTGTATGTCTGTGATAAGTAGTTTAGGGTTTAACCCAATTTTAAGAAACTAAAAATTTAAATTTTTAATTACATATGATTTTCCTTTATGATACCATTTTATAAAATACTTGCATTAAGAAACTTAACCAGCAGAAGTGCTAGGCATTTGGAGTGCTGGGTAAAGTTATTGCTAACAGTCTAAGCCAGCTACTCGTATCTCTCATCTGGGTAACTATTCACAGGAACATATGTGGAAATGAAAGATTTCACGAATTAATTAAAATCGGCTTAAATTTGAGCTGAAAAACTCGCACTAATTCAGACGTTATGACGAATTATGCCGTCAAGAAATCATATTTTCGTATTTGGAAAAGAGAATAAAAAAATTCGCACCAGGACAATGAACTTCACAGAACACTCAAACCGACTAAGAAACAAGATTTTAAATATTTTCTGCATTTGTTATTGTTGTTAATGCTTGTCACATCATCAACGGTATTAATTACACATTTACGCAGCTATTCACAAAGTATACACGTACTTCCTTTTGATAATTAATGACAATACTCAAGCAAATAAGTGTAATAAAATGAGGTGACCTCATGTTTATATATCATTGTCAAAGGAAATTATTATTATTTACATATTTACACATATCAAAGAATATTTCAGGATAAATATACATACATACATGACGCATGCAAATAAAGTTGCACGCACCATTACATACTTGTACTTAGATAGAGTATTAAGCCATTGATGCCATAGACAACAAGATGGAAAAATATTACTTTAGATACATATTTGTATGTTTAACATACATGTGTGTGAGTATGTGAAAATATATACCGTTGAATGCTTATTTACTGTTTCGTGTGATGGAATGATTGTCGCCATGCAACACCAATAGCCACACACATACACATAGACAGCTCTGGTGTGTCTGTTTGTAATCTCATTGGCATTCACACCAGAAGCCACAGTTAGCTAACGGCAGTTGCCTGCTGCTAAGCAAATCCTTAAGCACTTATAAGGTAACTTTTTACAATCAATTACCGCCAATCCTAGTCGGTGTTGCAAAAACATTTAAGATGCAACAGCAGCAACACTCGAGATGTCAATCAATGAGCTTGAGCTTTTAATACTACACATATAACATACATATGTAGCATATGTATGTACATATGTTTATGCCACAAGAGTGCTATGCAGATATGTAAACACTTAACTGTAAATACACAAGTTTACTGTTCCCGTTAGGGCTGTCGGTGCATTAATTTTCTCACACCTACACATACATAAATACATATATATGTACAAGTAGGTGGAAATATGCACATGTGTAAGTGTTTTTTGAAATCACACGTGTTTAGCTGTCAGTTGGCGAACAAATTGAATTATGTTGTAGATACATACTTATGTTGGCGAATGGCAAATATAAGAATATACTCAACCGGCTGTGGCATTAAGCTCTTACTGACTCCAAAGATGATGCCTGCGATGTTACTGATAAGAGTAAATGATTATGCTAAATTTGATTTGATTCGTTTTACGCTTCCATCAACTCGACATTACGCAACAACAACAATAAAAACAACAAGTAAGGAGGGCTAAGTTTGGATGTAACCGAATATTTTATACCCTCGCAAAGCAATGGTACACTCGTTTGAGAATTCTTTATATATTTTGCTTGATTTGCATAGTGGAGAGTGAAAGATTCAGATGGAGTTTAAAATGTTGTTATATGGGAAATATGCGCTTTTCCCTATAACATACTTGTAGAAATATGAGAAGAATATTATGTACCGAGTTTGGTTGAAGTCGGTTAAGCAGATACAAAGATATGGGTTTTCACCTTAAAGTGGGCGGTGCCACTGTCTGAATTTGTACGTGATTCCTGTTAAGTCATCTCATACTATCCCAGAGATAAAATTTAATGTCTCTGGCGTGTTTAGTGCTTGATTTATCGCGCTTTTAGTAGTTTTTAACAGTACCGTTATATGGGGAGTGTCCGCCGTTGTCACCCGATTTCACCCAATTCCACACTGTCGATAAAGGTGCTAAAAAAATTTGCTCCCAGTGAATTTTGTTATTATAGCTTTAGTGCTTTAGGAGCTATACACATTAAATGTATTAGGGGCCGAGACAACGCCCACTTTTAAAAAAATTTAAACTGCAGATGCCGTATTCCGTAATTTGATCCTGTATACCAAATAACAGTCTTGTATCTTATTGTGTAGCTTAGTTGTGTATTTGTTTTTGATAGATGATGTTTTGTGGGCGTGTCAGTGGTCCGATTACTCTCATATACAATACCAATCGTCTTACGGTACGTAGAAACATGTGTACCAAGTCTCATAAAGGTATTTCAATTTTTACTCAAGACGGACGGACAGACAGTAACTCGGATTTCAACTCGTCTCTTCATCCTGATCTATATGTATAACCCAATATCTAACTCGATTAGTTTTAGGTGATACAAACAACCGTTAGGTGAACAAAACTATTATATTCTGTAGCAACATGTTGCGAGAGTATAAAAGTCATTAACGCGCATTATTCGAGTTGTGCGCAAATTTGACTTAGACAAATAACTCTAATGCCGCTTTGATCCGAGTCAATTCTGCAGAAAAATCACACATTTGATTTAACTAAGCTCCATATGTGTATGAGCGTTTGTACTGCAAATTTTGTTATAAAGAAATATTGCAAAGGATTTCGGGAGCGAATTTGACGGAGTGAATTGAGCTTGCAAATATTCTAAACAGTAAGTGTATAATTTCAATTAGGTATATCAAATAAAAAAATCACTTTTGTGGTGGATTTTGGTATCTGTCAATGAAGCATTTATATTTAAAATTGTTACAATTAAATATCATATTATCTATTAATTTTTTGTTTCTTAATAATATAATATTTCTTGTTTAAAGCAAAGCCTTTGGGTTCTTATATAGAAGATTTTGTATATGTTTGACATAAAATATATAAAGTTATTGTTTTAATGTTTTGTCGAATATAATTTAGATCGATTTGGCTTTCTGTTTCATTTTGTAGAGAGTATGTTATTTGTAACTGTAAAATTTGATATCCTGAAAATACAATACAAGCATGTTAAAAAAAAATGGAAAATGATTTTTCGATAAATGTTGTTGTTTAAATCGTATACCATTTCCAGACAAGGACTTGGTTTTGATGGAACTATTTTTATGAAAGGAATATCCTCAGTGGTCCTATATCGGCGATTTCGAAAAATGAGCGGCTTCTTAGTAAGAAAGGACGAGTGCACATTTCAGATCATTATCGTATATAGATTTAAATATCCCCATAAAAAATTCAAATGATGTTAAATCACACGATCTTGGGGGCCAATTCTGATCACCAAAATGAGAGAGTACAAGACCTGGTAATATTTCATGCAGTAATTGAAGTTCACAGGCTGTATGACATGTGGCACTCATTCTTCATTAATTTTGAAATATTGTGCAATAAACAAGACACGTTGTTCTATCACGCTTCACTTTTACTAACCTTAAACTGTCAGCTGTCGAATTTTATTTTTTTTTTTAGCGTTGTCAATACTTTACTACATAAATGGCGGCAAATTTAAAGCTTGCGTTAATTTTGGAACACCTTTTACTTAAAAAAAAATTACTGACTTATTTTAAATTAATATTTCATGGACTTCGGCAAAAAGAGTTTGTGTGATTTGAATAATTGGACTTAGAAAATGAAAAGCAAGCCTTAGAAACCGCAAAAAGAGCGGAAAGCCAAAGATGAAACAAACCATTTTAAACACGTGAGAATATAGCTGGCTATGATCGGCACATAGACTTTTGGTGTGCCCTACTATGCCTAAATTTATACTGAGGTAGCGATGCTGACTGCCGCTTTGGCTATAAGAATAGCGCATCAACTAAATTATTGAATAAGTATTTAATAGATTATTCATAAACACTACTTCATATTGTGGTTCACTTAAAAACTCGATTTAAAGCATCTGGTTACTCTGTCTTCATAGCCACCTTAATTGTTTTCTCGCTAACTGTGGGGAACAATAAGAAGAACAAATCGAGAGCTTCTAATAGAAACTAGAAAGAGAAATTCAAATGAAATTAACATTTTATTATTGTTCTAGTTGTCAGAACAGTATTTTTTTGCAAAGTTTTTCGTTAAAGGACAAAAGTCAAAAAATCATCCAATTGACTTTTCTATGTTTGTAAGTAAACGGAAGATGAAAAATCTGGAAGAACTTTAAAAATAATGAATAAGGTTATACAAATAGATGAAAGCCACTCAGGCATGACAATTTTGCAAAACTATGCTTTTGAGCAAGACGATGAAGGATTTTATGTAAAATCTTTGTTCGAGTAAATTAGGAATGGCAAATCATCAGAGTTAAACGGACCTCTTTATATGTATACAAAATTTTATATCATATAAAAATTGAGTGTGAAATATGCATTATTCAGCACTCTTTCTAATATTTTAATTATTTAATAACTTCTATATAAAGCTTAGCGAATATAGTATATGCATGTATAACTAAATTTCCAACTACTATTACACTCCTTTTTTTGGAGTTTAACGAAAATGTAGTTAGAGCTTATAAAAAGTAAATCATATATGAGTTATGAATAAAGTGATATACTGGCACTTTTCTTATTTTATTACAATTCTTGTTGGATGCACCACAACTTTTGCTGTGACAACTGAGGTAACGCTGTCAACATGGTGAGATCAGTTGCCCTCAAAAATGTGTGACGGTTACATAACCTAGCTTTTCTCATATAATTCGTCCCTAAAATTTCTTCGTTTCTGCACACTAACTCCAAGTAAATACAAACATGTGCAGTTTGCGTCTAAAAGACACCCACAATATATTTATATGAGTGAATAAAGATTCACAGGTGTGAGTGAGTTGTGTTTGCAAATTTCAAATTCAGTTGGCATTTCATTTTCGGCAAATGTGGGCCAACTTTGTTGCAACTTTTTAATGGAATCGAGCATAGAAAAGATGTGTACAACTTTTTGTGCTAATTGGCTGCACTGCTGTGGCATTTTAAAAGCTTTTGAAAGCTAAAATTGACAGAAACTGGTTTGAAGGTTGGTTTGTTGATATTTTAAAAATCTCCGTATTACAATTCAGCTGGTGAATTTTGTGAAAGTTGGGTTTTGTGTGACATTCTGCTTATTATTGTACATTTATTTAATGAAATTAGGAATGCAAAATGTTTGCATTACCTAAAATAAATTACTACAGACCGTATTTATGGAATAGTTAAAGTGGTTTCGACGTAAAGTAATCTTTAGAAAAAATTATATAAATAAACATTTGAATAATAATCAAGAAGACAAAATTTCAAAATAAACTGAAAACTCAGGGATCATTATTATTATTTTTTTTTTTAATTTAACCAAGCTATAAACATGTGTACTTCTGCATTCAAATCAAATCGATATTTACAAAAAAATTTACTTTTATTCTTTATATTCCCTAACAGGGTATATTAAGTTTGGTACGATGTTTCTAATACCCAAAAGAAAACGTCAGAGACCCTACAAGCTATATCAAGATCAGCGTGACGAACTAAAAACCGTCGTCTGTATATATGCGAACTAGCCACTCAGGTTTTGTGATATCGAATGGAATGTGCACCCGTACTTTTCACACCGAGAAGCTGCACATTTGTTGGAACGCCCAATATCGGGCCACTGTAGCATATAGCTGTCATACAAGCTGAACGATCGGATTAAAGTGCTGGTATTGAAATATTTTTCATTTGACGAGATATCTTCACGAAATTTGGCATTTGGTATTTGCTATTACTTAAGGCAACGGTTCAATGTCCGAAGAGATTGTTTAAATCGGATCACTATAGCATACAGCTAACATACAAACTGAAGGATCGGAATCAAGTGCTTGTATAGACAACCTTTTGATTTAACGAGATATGTTCAGCATATTAAGCATGGATTATTGTTGATTAGATATTTATGTATTGTTGAAGGCAACAGTCTCAGATATTGTAGAGAATCTTTATATTTTGTCTAGCTTGTATTATAGCTTCGGTGGATCAGAATTTTTTCTTGTTATAAAATAAATGTCTATAATAATGCTTTTAGAGTATAAGCACATAAATATATATATTCATATTTATAATATACAATATTTTAATATTTTTGTTTCTTTACTAAAATTTGAAAATTTTTGTGCAAATATACATTTACAAAATTGTTTACAAAACATCTGGAACTACTTAATTATTTTACTCTAAATAAAGTATTTCATTAACTGAAAGTATTTCGATGATTTTAGAATTTTATTAGAAAAAGTAGACCTTTAAAGGAAGCAAAATATATTGAAATTCTGCATAAATTAAAAATTTCAAATGTTTGGTTCCAAATATATTGAAACTCTTTTTTAATTTAATTTTTTTTATATTTTTTAACTGCTGCGCTGTAAATAGCAATTTAATAAATTGTTGCTGTTTGAAAGAAAATATTTATGAAATTATTTATTGTAGTATTTAAAACTTAATAATATAGCTATTTCAGATTGCAATGTATAACTAAATCATTATTATTTTCAAATTTTAAAATATATGCAAGTATTTTTATATGGCAGATATTTATGTATGTAAGCATGTTATGTTCTATAAAAATAATTTTATACAAAAAATTATTCACTCGACTCACCTTACTTTTAGTGAGCGCTTATATGTACATATGCATATATACTCATGTAACACTCTTCTCTCAAAGTACAACAGTCTGCTCTCACTCTCGCTGCCATTTTGTAGAAGTGCAGTAAGCTGCGCAGTCCATTAGATTTTGCATAATTTTCGTTTAAGCCATAAACTACTTATTACTACCAAATATTGCTAAATATTTATCTCTATGTAGATAAACACTATAATATATACTTTTTAACACTTTTTATGCCAAACAATTAATATTAATAACATTAACACACTCTTCACATTACTTAAAGGCAACCGAAAGAGTTATGAGCTAATAAAGAACTGACTGGCAGAACTTCTCATGGGAAACGTATTAAGGATAAAGGAACTGGAACTGGAGTTGACTGGAAGTGGGCATCATAATGCATTAGGCCAAGCAGCAAATTGAGTAGCGCTCATAAGTATGCAACAAAAACTGACACATATTGGAAATAGGTAATTAAATAGTGGGATATTACAAATATATAGTATGCATATATGCAACACTCAAAAGATGTGAAATAGTGAAGGTTTTTTAAATAAGTAGGGAAGTACTATGTTCGGTTGGCATCTATTTTATTTTGTTGCTAATTTATTAAATTAGTTGAATATTTAATGGAAATATTACAATAGATAAATATTTAATAATAACAGTTTTATTTTACATGATTCTAGTTGCTAGTTACATACAGACGTTTATTATTGCTCTAATAGAATAGATAAGCGATTATATGGCACAAATTCCCAATCTGCAACATATTTATAGAGGAGCTTCTATAACGGTGCCCTAGTATCCCTGTATAATGTACTTTGGGATATTTTTGTAATGCTGCTTAACATCAACATGATGGCCATTCAAGGCCGTAAAGCTCACTTTTTTTAAAACTGTAAAAAATTAGAATATACTGTTGTATAAGGTTTGAGATCGAGAACTATGAGGCTATATGAGTTTATAAGAGAAAGTATTTAACATATTAGAACTTGAGGGGTATTCCAGTCTCAAGGAAATTTATTAATTTGAACTTGAACCATCGTGCGATTCGTATCGGAAAAACTGTTTAAGGTTTTATGTTACGCCCAAACCTGTCTAGTTTCCACTATACTAAAACTGCTATAATTTTGAAAATTATTTGAGTTTTAAAAAATCCTCTTTATGGGGATACATTCAAATATCTAAACTTTCGGAATATGCAAAAACAGATTTTTTCTTTCAAGTTTGGGACTAGAATGCCACCTTAAAAGTAACTAGGTTACAACTTGTACGGACCATCATTATTGTGCTGGACGCGTAGGGTATTGTTTTGATTCCGATTGCTTAGTTTGAATTTGACTACAGCCGATGAAGAGTGGTGCGTGCGCCTAGCGTGTGTTCATTGTTTATTGTTTATTCATTGTGTATTACGTAGATAGTAATGTCGTCACAAGCTCAAAAGCGAAAGCACAAAACACTGACAATTAAAGAAAAATGTGATATTTTAGACCGCCTAAATCGTAATGAATCTTTCAGTAGTTTAGCAAGTGAATACGGGGTAGGCCGATCTACAATTTATTTAAAAAAAACGACGAGAAGATTAAACAGTTTGTGTCAACTACTGACTGTGGGCCAGGCAAGAGACAAACACTCAGGAAAGCTGAACATCCAGAAGTGAAAGAAGCTTTATACATGTGGTTTCTTCAGGAAAGAAATAGGCATGCGCCCATTTCGGGATCCATGTTGGCAATGAAAGCTAAATATTTTTATAAAGAAATAACAAAAAAAGATGATTTTGTGGCTAGTAAGGGATGGCTAGAACGTTTCAAAAGTCGTCATGGCATACGTTTAATGACCATAACAGGAGAGAAACTTTCTAATGATGCCACCTACCTAGAGCCATTTAAATTAAGATTTTTGCAAAAGGTGAAAGATTTAAATCTTAACCCGTCACAGGTGTACAATACAGACGAATCAGGGCTTTTTTGGCGTTTGTTACCTAATAAAACTTTTGTTTCCTACACTGAAAAATCCGTACCTGGACGAAAAGTAAGTAAAGAACGTGTAACCATACTACCATGTGCTAACGCTGCGGGTACACACTCGCTAAAGATGGTGGTCGTTGGAAAATCTAATAAACCAAGTGCATTCAAAAACATTGATTTACCTGTACACTATTACTGACAAAAAAGTGCGTGGATGACAAAAGATCTTTTCAAAAAGTGGTTTGATGAATGTTTCGTTCCAGAAGTTAGAAAATGGTTGAAAGATCATAATTTTTCTCAAAAAGCGTTATTGCTTCTTGATAACGCTCCCGGCCATCCGTCTGAAAAAGAACTGACAACTAATGATGAATGCATCACTGCGATGTTTCTTCCGCCAAACTGCACTGCACTGATTCAACCCATGGAGCAGCACATAATTCAGTTTGCAAAGCAAGATTATAAGAAAAACCTACTTCTAAAAGCAGTATCAAAAGACCAGCCAATAGAAAAAACCGTAAAAGAATTTAACATGAAAGACTTGGTTTTTGCTCTTTGTCAATCGTGGAATGCATTACCTTCATCAACTATTACATCGTCTTGGCAAAAGTTATGGCCAGATATAGTCGCCAATCCTACCAACGATGCACAAATCAGTGTACCTTCGGAAGTCCGGAAAATTTGGAAACCTGGTGCCGTGGAATGGATAAAGAGGAAAAATTTTTTTTTGAAATGTCTGACGGAGATTATAAAAGAGATTTCTACACCAATAAATCAGGAAGATGATGACGAAGTAATTGCAACTACTCCGCCAGTGAAAGCACAAGATGCAATGAATGCCTTTGAGCTGGGTTTGCAATGGGCTGAAGAAAATGGTGCACCCTACAACGAACTTCTACTTTTGAGAAGACTGAGGGACAAAGCTTTATTCTCGCGCTTCAACAATGTGAAACAAAAAAAAAAATTAATGAATATTTGCATGCTTCTTAAATTACATACATAAATGTAGTTGATTCATAGTTTGTGATTATTTTAGTATGTATGAACATTTGTTTGTACAACATTATTTCCTAACGTAAAGTTATTGCGTATTTTTTGTACGTTTTATAGCATTAATGACGTTAATTTTATAATAAAACGTAAGTTCTCTATTGTGCTGTTTAATTTACTAAATTTGACATAATGTACATAATGAAGTAAGTATGATTTGTAATTCAGAGTACATTACATATATGTATTTATTATAAAGAATCATCATTGGATTTATAATTTGTCGGATTACAAGGTACTCTTTATAATATATTTCATATTTCAAATTTTTTGAAGTGATAACTTGAAGACCGGGGTACTTGGGGTAACATTTTTTTTTAAAGCCGCAAATTTGTCGAATTTTTGATTCTAGAAAACTTAGGAAAATATCATAATTTTTGACGAGAATTTTTTTTTGGATTTCATCCACGAGGAAGGCCAGAAGCACTGCAGTAGTGAGGACCTTTTTTAGCGCCGTTGGAGATCTCGTACAACTCAACTTTTTTTCAAAAATGTGTATTCTTTTAACATATATTATAAATAACTATAGTCTGAAAATCTCAAAACAATCGATACAGTATTTTTTTTTTGATTTCGTGACATAATGATCACCGTGTGGTAAGTTTATAAGGTGAAGATTTTAACAGATGCCAGTTGCATGAACTGCTTGGAAAAGGATGAGATACTATAATTGCTTCATGAATCTCACGCCTTTGCCAGAACAAGCCTAACATACCTCGGATCTCTCACTTTTAGACAACCAGATGAAGTAGCGGAAATAAAAATACAGTACCTAAACAGATTTTTGATAGGTTCAAAGCGCGTTGCCGAGAGTTAATATTGCAATTGCAAGAACTCTTATCTGGCTTCACAAAGTACTGTACAAGTACTTAGCAGTCTAATTGTGATCCCCGTAATAATAAGGCATCAGCCATCTAACCTAAAGTTTAGGAGCATATTTCACTATAAAATAGTTCACACTTCAGAAGAGAGCAAAATATTTGAATTTAAGCTTGAAAAATAATTTCAATCACATTAGAAAAAAAATACGAATAAAGCATAAAACATCGAATTCGCAATCTTCGCTCTACAAAATCCGCGCTGCCATAAAATAAGAACCCAATCGCGGTTTAACAAATTGAATTTAATGTTTCAATCAGCGCCACACACAATCAAAAAGAAAACACTCTATCATGCGGGTATAGACACATGGACATACATATATATGCTAGTAAAAGATTTCGTTTATTTGCCAATAGCCGATTGTTGGCTTCATATCAGCACGTTGGTGGCTGTGGCTGTGGCTGGCGAGCGTTGAACTGTCAATTTTGGCAGTGCGTTTAGATAACAAAGTTTCTGCGGGCGATTGGAAGACCCAAACTGAAATTGCCCGCTGTTCGAAGGATATGAGAGTAGACGACAAGTAGACGCTAGACAAGTATATCGCGTGTGCCGCTACTCATTTGTGATATGTTTGTCAACAAAAAGCAGCCAAAAAAATATAATGGAAAACAATAACAACAATAAGCGAAATCGGCAGCAAATTGCAATAACAAATGTTGTTGAAAATTGCCAACGCTGCTATTAGCAATGAAATCAAACAAAAAGGGAGTTCAAAACAATTGGCAATCTGCACATTGTCAGAAACAATAACAACAACAACAGCACATGTGACACTGGGGGTAAAAACAGTGGAAAAATCAACTGACATTTCGCGTGTTGCGTAGAAAAAACCATAGAAAGAATGTAACTGTTAAATCTCATATGTTACAACAACAACATTGGCATGAAATGTGCATTGGAAAGAAGAACGCAAGCTGAAAGCAAAATGAGCGCAGCCAAAATAAAAAATTGCTGTAAAACTTTACGACGCCAGCGGGCAAGTGAACCGAAGCAGAAATTTTGAAGTGAGAGAAAACTGAACTAGCAAATATAAGCAGCATTAAAAATAAAGTTTGACGCATGATTTCGGTAGCATTAGTTACTTAATACCCTTAAAGGTGGCATATGCGAAAAAAAAACTATATAAATATTTACTCATATATACATATATATGTGTAAATAATTAAATTGTTATTTTAACACCATTAAAATAATAAAAATTTTATGTAATTTTTACTGTTATTAACTTGCCTAAAAAATTGTTAAATACTTTTAAACTTATTTGCAAATTTTTGCTTTTGTTATTTTCGATTTCTGCAAATTTTAAATTAACAATTTTTTGCTACTTTTTCAAACAGATGGCAACGTTTTAAAATAATAAATTTGTATTTATGTGTTCCTAAAATTTAATCCATTGATTTTATTTTTCATCAATTTTTATATTGAAAAACTTTTTAGATAATTTTTAAAAGTGGCAACCTTGTTCAAAATTATGACGAAAGTTAACTCTGTGAAAGCATTGAAATTTTTGCCTTCTAAATTTTTCAAGATTATATTAAGTCCACACCAATTTCATTTCAACTCAGGTGGCAACACCTTAAAAAAAATAATTCTCTAATAAAAGTTTTTAAAAAACCTTCCATAAGATAAACATATTGTAAATATTTTTGTACGTATTTTCTGCTTGCACTTAATTTTTTATAAATTTGGTGTAAATGGCAACTTTTTTTATTTCTGGTAACATCATATATTTAAAAATTTACTTATATGCTTTATTTAAAAAACTTGGTGTGCATTTTATTATTAACATAAAATTTTTTGTATGTCTTTTTCATTTACAATTTAATAAATCTGGCAACCCTTAACGTTTGCAAATCTTACCATTTCAGGCTTGGGTTCATGAGGACTGTCATATGAGTCATAAAAAGTGATATTCTACTCAATTAATTGCAACACAGTTATTGTAAAAACTCAACAAAAGTTTATACAAAATAATTATTCTGCCATAATTGTATAACTGTTATCTTCTTTTGAATTTATATACAGGGGGTAACATTTTTTTTTTTTTTTCAGAAATAAGTATATATGATATATGTATTTTCAAAAATGTTATGAAAACCAATTAGAAAATTTAAATATGTATCTGTTAATAAAATATTTTTTTCGTTTTATCAAAAGAATAAACCACTTAAACAGTTGTAGCGCATTAAGACAAACATGTGGCAGCCACAAACTGACAATTGTCATACAGCAGCTATCGTTGTGCTAAAATTTCAACTTGACTCGAACGACAGAGTCGCTGATTGTCAACTACAGATAAGATAAATCACCACCACCACCAAAAACAACAACCACTTAAACAACAACACTGCTGCCCAAACATTCTTCGCTGCTCGTTAGCGGTGGCTAGCTGCCGCGCATTAAGCCAAAGGCGGTTCGCGCTTTCGTCGACTTCGTCAGCCAGCTCGTTGGTGTATGTTGTAGTCGACTGTGGATGCTGGTGCTGTCTATGGTTGTTGCTGCTGTCTATGGATGCTGGCGATGATGATGCTTACAGTTGTTGCTGGTGACAGTGACTTTGTCGCTGAGATGTTGATAACGAATTTGATGAAGTGCTAAGGATTTATGTGACCACCACACACCACATAACCGCGTGGCAGCCACAAAAAAGTAACAACAAAAACGAGAGACAAGCAGCTTTAACATTTAATTGCGGTGTATTAGAAAAAGTCTTTTGTGGGATAAAAGCCGGCATTGCTGGCTAATTGTATTATCTTCTATATATTTTTTTTTTGTGTTTTTGGTTATTTTTTTTTGCGTTTTCGGTTAGTTTTGTAGGTTAGCTGACACTTTGTTGGCTTAACACTTAATGCCTTTGTATATTTGTCTGAGCAGTGTTAAATGTTAAAGGATTAAAAATGATTTACGACGCTCACTTTGAGGCGTCCAGGCGGATGTGCAACAGTTGCTGACTGTGGCTTGTGACAATACTCCGCTAGTCCATTAGCTAATTATCTGCGTAAAATCATTGAAAATACTGCAGCCAAAACAATAATGCAATCAGTTGCAATTTTAGCCGGTTACGTGTAGTTGTATGAGACTTAAGTATTCCTTGGAGTCTTCATTAGCATTAGTGTAAATAACATTTGCACAACCACAAGCACACACACACACACACATACACATGCAATTAGTGATTAACATGTGCATTAATAAATGTATTGGGGCATCTATAAATATGCCGTTAGCCACTGTTAGTGCCTTTGTCTGCCCTCAAGCACAAACGCATGCAGATAATTTCACAATATCAACCCATTGCACTTAAACGCAAACATAAACTTAAACATAAACATAAATATAAATATTATAATGCGCATTAGCATGTGTGAAATATGTTTTCTTATGTGTTTAATACAAATACATGCACACACAAATAATCACATTTCAATGCGTTTAAAGCCATTAGAGAACATCGGCCGAACGAGTTTACCTTCATAAATAGATAAACATCTAAACATCAAGCTTGAATTGGTCCATTGGAGTTCTTCGGAGATTAGTAAATTGTATGTGTGTTGTAGACAATAACAATTAGCATTTGAGCTGTAGAATGCATTTAAAATACTAATGTAGGATGACCGAAAGTTATGGAGACAGTGACTATAACAAAATATCGCTAGTGAGTTAACAAAAGTGTTTATTATAGGCTGTCTCAATAAAGTGAAGTTAAGAAAGTGACGATTCGAACAACAAACGAGTAAAAATGAAGTACACTGGCATAAACAAATAGAAATAGAATAACAAGAGCTAAATATCTGTTCGTTCTGTTCGCTATATTTGTGTGTATTTAAAGCATTATAAATGACTCAAATGACACAAGAATATACAAATTTCTTTTTTTTTTTTGATTTTAAACTCTTAAGACCTAAAATCAATTATAATAGTTTATATAGAATAAAACTAAGGAGTTACTCAATTTTTTTTTTTTGACACGGAAAACAGAATTTCTACTTCAAGAAAAAATCATTGCACATGCGTTGGAGCACAAGCTAGTACAGCGTTGCACCACAAGTGCTCCATTTTTGTTTGAACAGCTTGTATTGTTTGTTCGATTGGCTACTCTCTAACACTTGGCGAAGCAAAGGCAGCTAATATCCATATATTTTTAAAATTAAGGAAAGCAATTAGATAACTCTGTTATTGGTTTTCAAAAAAATATACTTGTATATGTTGACAAGAGGCAGAGTCCAAATAGCAGAGACTTTGTTAAACCAAAGCATCTTCTAAGTACTAAGTAGCCTACAAATTTACATTGCTTAATTTAGTTATAATTAATTATTATTTATACATTTATCGTTAAGTGCGATATGTAGCCATATCGTATTATGCCTATTTCTTAATATTTTATTGAAGATAAGTAATGGTCAATTAGTTTCGTGCCTATGAACGATCTACCGCGGTGCAAAACTGCAGTGTCATGCAGTCATGTGTAAAGCGGTAAATCAGAAATATACAAAGTTCCTACTTCGATAAAATGGATTATAGAAACATGATTAGGATACGGAGTTGACAGATCGAGAGGACCGAAGGTAATGTCAATAGCAAGGCACCAGGGAATCAATGGAACATATTTTGTGCACTTATCTCGCATTGGCAAGGCAACGCTTCTAGCATTTGGGGGCCTCACGGTATGAGGCACTGGAAGAGGTATCCTTAGTGAGGCCACACCTACTGTTTGTAATTCGTGGCATCCTAAAGCTCATGAACTACGTAACTGGTGTCGCTAAGAACCAAAACTATCTATGGTCTATGCGTGTCTCCTTAGCTTACCAAACTAACTTAACCTAACCCAAGTTTCGTGCAAAAGTACAAAAAATATGCTATAGTCATCCGATCTATACAATTTCTTCGGCGATTAGATTATTGCTTTAAATAATAATCCATGCAAAGTTTCGTGAAGATACTTTGTTAAATGAAAGAGTTTCCCATACAAGCACTTCATTGCGATTGTTCAGTTTGTATGGCAGCTATATGTTATAGTGGTCCGATATCGGCCAGCAAATGAGCAGCTTCTTAGTGAGAAAAGGACCTGTGCAAAATTTCAGATCGATAGCTTAAAAACTGATCGAAGCTATATAAGCCAAAATAAGCGATATTAATATACTTGTACATAGAAGTTATAGGAAATTAGGAGACACCCTGGTGTATAATGAACGTGAAAGAAAATTTTTCTCGTATCGTAAACCTCAACATAAAGAAAAAACATAATATTTTATACTCAAAATATCATAAACAACAACAATATACAAATAACATGGAATCTATTAGAGTAATCAATATTTTTTTAACTGATGGTCGAATCAGTAGTTGTACCATGGTTGAAATTTTATGTAGGGTATAAAATATTGATATTTAATACAAAATTTATAACGTACGAATACCAGTGCCACTTATCGTATCTATTTTGTTGCATATGTCCAAAACGCTGAACTGTTCTGGGAAGTGTCTGCAAATTTTAAGGATAATCAGAACTTAGCGCCGTCGAGTTTATTCTATTCGGAATATTTCTTAAGAAGGTGCTAACATAACTGAATTCTTATCGAATGATAGGAAAACTTTTGACTCTTTACAATTAATCTTATTATCCTTGTCACTTTAATTAATCTATTGAAGAAAGATTTGAAAGCGCCATTTTAGATTTAACCAATTTATTCAAATGAGATATGTACTTATATATAATTACTTTAAAGGGGACAAAATTATATTCATGAAATAGATATTTTTGAACAAACTCGTATATAAATAAAACTTCAACCAATAGATGGAAAATTCCAATTTTATTCTGGACTAAAGAAAATTATTTTATGTAGTACAAGGTGCATTCCAAAGTAAACAGTAAAAAATTAATAAAGTAAACTCTAGTGGCGCCATCTATATGTCGTAAAAATTTCATGACATCTATTGGAAGTGAAGTTATTGTGTTTTAAGTGTCAGTATGTTTTTGTCATCGCTGCGAAAATGAGTTTCGAACAAAGAGCCAACATTAAATTTTGTTTAAAAATTGGTAAAACTTTTACCGAAACGTTTCAATTGATGAAACAAGTTTATGACGATGATTGCCTATCTCGTAGCAGAGTGCACGAATGGTTTCAACGTTTTCAAACCATGTATAAAATCACGTTTATGCAATTGAGAGATCTAATCGAAGTTATTTTGGAAGAGTTGAATGCTCATTGTCACTGCACTTAAGTGGGAGAGTAAAAAAAAGACACTAAGAATTTATTCCTCAAACTCTTCCTTAAATAAATTCCAACATGTGTTAAAATATTATATTTTTTACAGACATTTTCATAACATTTGATTAGTCTAGCCAGCAGCTGAGCGCTGCTCTTCTGTTTTTTTGTTTTCTAAAGCTGCATGCATTACACAGTGTTGTGCTGACCAACAGATTTACTTAAGCTTATTAGGTCGTCTCATTTTTTACCGCTAACCGCTCGTAGAAGAGTTGAAAAAGTAGCAGGATTTCGGAAATTTTGCGCATGGTTTTTAATTAAAAATTTCTGTTCTTTTCTGTTTATATTTTCACATTTACAATGCCTGCAAATATCAACGTGGGATTTCGGTTGACGCAGTGTGCAGATAGATGAGTCTGTGAGCGCTTGTTGGTAAGCGTAAAGCATGTATGTATGTATGTGAGTTAAGTAGTGTTGCAGCGTTCTCAGAGTTAAGCATACGACTTTCTGTCTACGCACTCAGTTAATTTTCCAAGCCACTGAGTATGCGTTCTACTGCAGTGAACTTTATTTAAGCTGATTTCGCAGCTGCAAACTAGTTTTTCTTGCTGGTTTTATAGAATACTGCGCTGGTAATTCCTTCTCATTCGCATACCTGTCTGCTTATAAGTGAATCCTTTTTAAGGATATGAGTGTGTTGCGACTTTTTTTGTCGGTTTTACGTTGTTTTTCCATTGGTGATTTAGTGTTTGCAACCTTTTGTTAACCAACAATTATTCTCATAAGCAGTTAAGAGCGGTGTGGTGCACCAAAGCCCGTTTTGTGCGTGAAGCAAATTTTGAGTAGACTAACAAAAGTAAAACTAAGTTGGTACTCAACAACTATTATTGTTTTATTCACAGTTAATTAAGTTTGGTAAATACGTACCTTTTTATATTATCCACTTAAGTTTTCTTTGTTGTTTTAGTTGTTGTTGAAGAATTTTTTTGTTTTGATAATGTGGACTTTGGTTTAGTTTTCAGGTATGCATTTCATGCCTCAGTTTTATATTTAGTTTGTTACTTGTATCCGATCTCTATCTATTCGGCTGTAGTTTTCACGACTGAGTGAGAAGGAGAGCGCTTTGATGGAACCACTCGTACAATTTTCTCTTATAGCTCTACGAAAGTCACCGTCTGTCATGGAGACAATAGTTCTCAATAGAAATTATTTATGTACATATAGTTTAAGCTACTGGAGAATAAATAGCGCCGGATTTAGGAGTGCCAAATTAAATAGAGGCTTCAGTAGTTAATACATGACTAATAATTCTATAACCTAATCGGAAGGCAGAGAGCTTCTGTTCAGCTCTGAAAATTGTGTGTTCATAGTTTCATCTATAGGGTCTATCAAAAAGAAGGACGTGACGTTAAAATGAAATAAAACACACAAATTAAATCAAAATGAATTCTGTTTTTTTTGTTTTTTTATGCAGATTATTTTATGCCATTTATGATTATAACAAAATGTTGGCCAAATGACCACCATGGCTCCGTTTGCATATCTTTAACGGTTTACGCCAACTTTCGATTACCCGGTGCATTATTTCGGCTGGAATTTCGTCTATAGTGTTTTGAATATTGTCTTGGAGCTTCTCGAGCGTTGCTGGTTTACTGGCGTAAACCCCGTGATTTAAAATTTCAGTGGGCCATTTCTCGAAATTAACGAGTCTCCAAACTTTTCACGCAATGTGTCTATCTTTAGACGTAAAACATGAGGTAGCGTACCGTCTTGATTTCATTAGCCTCCGCGAAAAGAACTCGTTCAACATCGTGTTATAATGCTTGCTATTGTTGGTAATGGCATTTCCTGCCGCATTTCGAAAGAAATAAGGCCCGATGATGCCGTTATACCACAATTTGCAACAAAGGGCAAGTTTTTGGGAATGCGTTCCTTGAACCAATGGCGACAATTTTTTTTGTTGACGTAGCCATTAAGTTAGGAATGGGCCGTATCTGAGATGATTTTTCGATGAACGTTTTTTCAACGTTTATTTCGAGAACGTGTATTTGGGTCACAATTATGTCATGATGAGATGGCAAACATTACTGTACATTTTGACAAAATTTGACACAATTCGTAAAGAAACATGGCTGCCATGAGCTGTCAAAATCACGTCATCCCTATTGATAGGCGCTGTATATATGCTTTGTGACTTCATTTTTAGATCTAAAAGTCAACTACTTCTGCAATAAGTCGAAGAAAACAATGATGAGATTAAATCAGTTTCATGAATCTGATCTTCATGGTTATTGGAAAAATACTGATAATGATCTTTGGCGATGAAATAATAGTTTCAATGACATGCTCATTTACAAACAACATGTACAATTGTACTCAAATCAACCATTAGTCAAACTTACATTAGCTGTTTTAATTTTACTAGTACTTGCTGAGTGCCGAATCGATTAAGCAACTGTCATAAAATACTAGTTTTTGTTTCTATATAGGAAATATTCGTTTTCTTAGCCTTAATTGACCTCTAATTAAACTTATACTAGCTAATATAATTATATTTCAATATTTGGATATTGGAGAATCAAACGAACATGTGTCATAAATCAAAGAGAGTATATTACGTGTATAATGAGGTTACACCATGTTCATGAGGGTATCCACATTCAAAATTCCATTGAAAACAACTTTTGTTGTTTTAAAATTAAATAATAAAATGGAAATTGTAAAAGTTGCTTCCAAATGCAGACGAAGTGCTCAATTTATCTAGTAAGACTTGAAGAGCTATTATGTTCAATTTCTTCATACCCAGATCCTTGAACTCAAGAAATTTTAAATAAATATTAGGATAAGCACTTGACTTTTGTATTCATCACTCTAATCATTTCAATTGGAAAATAGAGATTTCCTTGAATAAGGATCGTTTCTCGACAGACCATATCAAAATCTCGATTATATTTCTGACTTGAAATTTTTTCTTATGAAATAGCTGAGTCATTCGTACGCAGCCTGAGCTGTATAAAACTCGATTATTTAAAGATTTTTTGTTATCAAGATTCTGTTATCACACATATATACGAGAAGCCTCAATTGTCTAGAAAGCTTAGCTTAAAGTTGTTTTTGCAGTTGTTTTAGTAATTTAATGATTTTTCTTTTAACATTCAGGATATTTTAATATGGTAGAAATGCACACTAATATACCTACAAATGCCATAAGTGCCCATTAACTGAACACTTCACTATATGTGATTCCAAGAAAAACGCATAGAAGTTTGCACGTACTCTTTACTTTGCCAAATTACGAAATGCGATGAACTCCTTCAAACCTTTTCTCAAAACAAACCGAAAATAAATTACCGCATTAAAAGTAACCCGAAGGCCATAATTTAAGCAAACGTACCAAGGAGCTTATAACTTACATGTGTGTTGGTAATCAGCACCTTATGTTAAGTTATGTGTGCCCGTTGCTGCCGCAATGGTTGCATACCACGAAATCACAACAACAAAAACCAGTTGAGTTGTTGAACTAAGGCTCTTTGCAGAGCAAAACTAGCATAACAGAATTTTAGGTGTTCCTTACATATGTACACTGACATACATATACCGTTCTAGTACATACAAATGCGGCAGTCGTTTAGTTGGCACTTCCTTTTGCATGCCTTCAAAAATCCCTTATTAAGCGGATTAAAATGCTTCCTGATTTTAATTGTCTACTCGCCGACAGAGTGAACAAATTTTGTGGACATATGATGTGTGTTATGCTCGGCTCAGCTTAAATTTCCTACACATGCGCATGCAGCAACACTTACCAATACACACATATGTATATATGTATCTATGTTTAACGGGATATCCTGTGCTCAGTTGCATTGCAACGTTTCGCTTAACTGTGCAGTGTTACTTTCCTTTGGCGCTTTCAATTTGGTTGTACATTTTGCAAATCGTTATTCGGGCACTTTTACGAGAGCCGCTCGTTGTTGTTGTTGTTTTTCATGTTGACACTAGTGTTGTTATTGCGCCAACACTGCAAACTTTGTGAAAATCACTGAAAGTGTTCACACACTACTGCAAGAATATTAGTCATACAGACACTCACGAATACTTATACACAAGCGAATGTGTATGTATGTGTATTGTAAGTATTCACACACTTACAATACATAGATATCTAGGTGTTATAACTGTATGTTAAAGACGCTTGCCACACAACTCATATGTATGCGTCCTTTTGTTTGTGGGTGAGACTGTTATGGTTGCATATCCTGCGGGTATTTTTTGTTGTCGTCGGAAAATATATTTACGCTCATAGTCGCTTCATGAAACAAAGTAAGGGTAAGGACTCACCGAATTTGTAGATGAAATAGAGTTGAGAAGCTTGTGTTGTGTGCAAAGGCAAAACATCTCTTAGAATCTGTAGATGCCACACAAATCTGAAATATAATATATACAGTTGGTTAAGATTAAGCCAAAAGGCTATAACTGGCACCAAAGGTAACTCAGAATTCCACTTAGACAGCTATGAACGCTGGTACTTTGTGATTCCTAAAACTCTTAGATATGAATTACTAGACCCTTATAGATCGACGAAGCGCTTGGAGCCCACCACAAATTTGTTAAGGCGGCTATTAATATATACGGTACTTAATACATAAAACGTATGCGAAATACCGAAAAAGAATTGGTTTATTTTTGAGCTATCAGATATTGAGATCACTTTACTCAGAAAAAACTGATTGTATTCGTCGAACAACAGTGCGCGAAATCTGTAAGCGTGAGTTCGAAGAGCTGGAAATGTTTTTTGAATTTAGCTGAAAGTTCTAGCTAAACTTTTCTTAACCGACAGACGGACTATAGCACGAAATAAGTCACTGAATAAGTATACTTATAGAGTACGAGTATATGAGCATAGGGTATAATAATTATATTGAGGCTAAGAGAAAACTTTCCTGAACACTGATGAAAGGAAATGCCGACAAAATATGCAGCGCAAACGAGGAACTAGTATATCAAGTCAAGGATGTAAGAATCGTCATTACATTAATTTCGATATCGTCAGATGAAGTAGATTTCTTTTGCTGGCAGACTTTAACAAACATTTGATAACCTAAACGACATTTAAAAGGCTTCACAAAAAATAAAGAATCTTGGAATGTGATTCGATGATTATCAAACTCGTGCATCCATTATAAAAAATGCTTCAAATGCGAAATATCTACTGAATTACATAATGGGATTTTTGGATCAGATCAATTTAGTTTTGAGATATTCATTGTAAATCTGTAGCTATATTCTGTATCCTCACTATGCCATTATAGTTTAAAAGAAACAGTCCCACACGATTGAACAAAAAGGGTGATTCTCTGACAGTGTTAACTAAAATTATAGAAAATAGCCCAAAGAATAAAACAGCTGAGAAATAACGATTTCTGTAAATCAAACAGTTACAATACTCAGTTTAAGGCATTAGATGACGAAACAAGGCAAAGAGGTATGGTAGTAAATAACAAAATGACAAAGTAGGCTGACTTTATTAACCAAATTTCTATACTTTGAAACTTAGAAAAAGTAAAGAATTGTAGTAAAAGCTAAAAAAAATATAATTGATTAAACATAAAATCCATTAAATTTTACAGTAACATAATTATATCTAATAAGACAGCTCTGAAAAGTAAGGAAAAACTCTAGCGGAGGGAGATATGTATATTTATAGTTATTAAGAACGGTGAGTTTGTCTAGCTATACATCAAAATCATTTCGGACGAGAAAATATTATTGGATTTTTTATACCGAATTTCGCTAAGGTTTGTTTAAATCTCTGCTTCAAGTTGGGCTTAACTATACGAATGTTTAGATAAACCGACGGAGGACAATATTGGCTTAGCTCAACCACTAGGTCGTTTTGGTTTATCTTTGGATGGGTCGATTACTTCTTCGCAATTGGCGTACGATAATTTTGCCAAAAACGAAGAAAATCTTTTATTATTGACGGACAGATTTCAAAGCTCAACAAAGCCTTTGAACTCAATTATGTCAGGTAAGGTTATGTTAACTAGTGTGAGTGCAATACTAGTTCGGTCGTAACTAGTTACAATTTTACATTTCGCAATTCCTTTCACTAACTCGTGCATTTTATATTCTGCACAAATATTTTGTAATTTACGTCAAGCATAATCGTGTGCGATATTAAGTCATATGTAGTTGCATTTGGGCGCTTTTGCCGAACGGCGCACGAAGGTGTTTCAGCGCACACAATTAATTGAAAGTTGCTCGCCTTGCAACGTTGCCAGCGCGTAAGCCAACATACAAATTGCACTATACTATAAGTATATACATACATACATACATACATATCATATATTTGTATTGTGCTAGGTGTGTGTGATTTCAGTTGTAGGCAGTGGAAACGCCTTGCTGCGCAGTGTTGCTAAGCGTTTTAAGTAAGAGAGTAATAAATTGAAAAGTTAACTGGCTGAGGAGCTGAGAAGGAGGCACATACACACACACACACACACAAACTTAAACTCAAGGTATTTATAGACGCAGAGCGCTTAATGCAATTGCACTTATACTCCACTGGCAAGTTAGCGGTTGAAGGTGTTGCGTACTATTTGTTGTTGTAATGTCGGAGGAATTTAACTCAGCAAATTATTCAGCGTGGAGCGCAGCTAATTGAAAGTACATTCATACAAATGAACACATTTGCCTGCATACTCAGGCATTTTCGAACCTGGAGCTGGCTGCACTCGGAGAACCGTACCTGTATACATATATTTATAAACTTATATATTTATATATATATGTTTGTTAGCAATGTATATATATAAGAATTCATTAGTTACTACATAGACAAATGCTCATATGTGTGTAACGCGAGGCACAAACATTTAGAATGCTTTTAAAAGCGAAGAATAAGTGGAAGCGTTTTCTGCAGGTGAAAGGTGAAAAACGAAAATTAATACAATGGAAATTGGTTATAAATGCTTAGTAAACAGCCACAAGAAAATATAACTGAACTTACTAGCATGCTTTGGGCAAGTGTTTATTACGACTTTTTGCAGTTCAGCTTTAAACTTTAACTTTTTCTGTACCAATTTCAACATTAAGGCCTATAGGAGAGCCTATATTTTCCATAGCCTTATCGAAATCAAACATTACTTGACTAGACCAAGCTTTGACGGCTCTAAAAATTCTTCAGACTATGCTAAAAAATCTCCAAACATTAAACACTACGTGTTAAGGAAAAAAACTAGGTATTCTATTGATGATATTGTATATCCTGAAACAATTCAACGCATAAAGTCCATGAATAAAAATGTTATTTCAGCTAAAAAAAAATCTTAAAATTACATTATAATATAATATAATTAAATATTTAAAATTTGGTTGGAAAAGCATTTACAAATTGTCTATAAAGATATTTTAAGAAACTTTGGGATAAATTCACAGAGTGCACCGAAGCAAATTGTTTTTTGACCGATTATTAGAATCGATGTGTCTGAGTTCATGATTAGATCGCACATTTATCATATAAAACAGTAAATTCGGATTACAATTCAACCTTGAGTTTAGAAATATTATCTAGAATCATGCCTAACTCGATTTTTTCATATTTATCTCATGAAATAAAATAGTTAGGCCTTGATATGTCTACTAGATGGTGCTGAAGTTAAAATGCCCTCATATCTTCATATGTATCTATCGGAGCATGGTACTTGTAGTACGCCAGGGTTATACATTTTTTAATTCAAAAAATTTTAATTAAAAGTGATATTAAAATTTTTTTAATCCCGATGTTGGAAATAAAGGTCTTCTGACAACGTGCTAGTTACAAATTAGGCTCAACAGCAATGAAAGTATTCTTGTTACAGATAAAAAAGTTTTACCGTTCAAGAAGTTTCTAATAAGCAAAACGACAACATCTACTCATAAACTTCCAAAGACGCAAAAAATCTTATTTCGAGAGTTGAACATAGTTATCAGCCAGCCGTTGTAATGGTTTGGTGGTGAGTCTCCTGTAAAGGCGTTCTGTGAAAAAGGGATTCAAACTGAGGCAAAGGTGTACCTGCAGGATGTTTTAGAAGTTTGGTAAGGCAATTAAGCAATACGTTATTCGATGAAGAGCTTTGAATCTTCTAGTAAGTGGCTTAGATGCAATATTTCTAGTTTTATAGCTGCAGACGATCTTTCCATCTTATATAGAATAACATCCCATAGATTTTAAAAATATCAACAGTATAACCAAAGTTATTGAAATTTGACCGCAATTTCTATATAAAATTTGTCATTGTACACATAAATAAAATCGAATTATAAAACTGCACACAACGCTTAGACAATACGAAGAATTTCGTTTTTGTATAAAATTTTAATAGCCAGCTTGATTACTACTCTTTGAAATTTTTGACAGCTACACACATTTTTGATTTCAACATTGACTTTTCTCTCTTGAAATGTGATTTTCGATTTAAATTTTATGATTTTTTGCAACATTTCCCTTAATTAATATTATATTTGCAACATCTGTTCAATTAGTGACATGAAAAGTTGTTACATATTTCCTTCAAAAACTCAACAATCTATCAACTGATAAATAAAATTTGGTAAGAACTTGACAACAAAAGAAATTCCAATTAAAATATAAATATTTGTAGCGCAAAACAATCGTTCTTTTACTTACGTTACTTGTAAATTAAAATCAAAGTAAAATAAAGGCGAAATTGAATAAAATTTCTTGACATTTTTATCAATTTTTGTATAGAAAATCTGCGTTTTACGTAAAACTCAAAAATAAGCAACAATATTACCGTTATTGCTTGCCAGCTACAACATTCAAATGATTTTTTTTTTTGCTGGAAATATTGACAAGCATTTACATACGTGTTTGTGCATATTTGTGTGCGTTGTGTACAATTTTAAATGATTATCAGATTTTATAATACAGGCAATTGTTATTAACCATTTATTTTGGCAAACAACTAAAAGAAATAAATATAAAATGCAAACAAAACACACACACACAAATCAATTTTTAACAACAAAAGCTTAGCAAATATGAATAAAATTCAATAAATGTAATTGTGGTCTTAAAAACTAATTATACTTGTTCAGTTGTTGAACACGTAAATGCCAAAGGAAACACGAACATATTGAAATAGGATAAATAAACTGTTATAAATATATATAGATATATATATAACTCACGTATGTATATATGAATACATAAGAACAAGTTGCTCTTGAAAGCAAAACAGCAAATATTTAATCAAAAAGTAATGCTTCGAATACTTTTCATATATAGACAAAATTATGTCTATCCATGTGTATGTCAATCTCTACTATATGCGTATGTGTTGGTGTGCGCATGCATAATTCACCAAACGCATAGTTGTGTGCAAATATTTGCATATTTCAATTTTTGCATTAAGTGTTTGTTTAGTGCCTTCGGCCGGTTTGCCTCAGGCATTCTGATTGAAACCAAGATTTAGATTAAAGTCTATGACCATTCTCACCTTTTTCACTCACACAAAGCTGGCATAATGCAAAAGTGCAGATATCTTTAGATATTTGTACGCCAAATATTTGTGTATGTGTGTGGGCTTTTTGTTTTGTCGTAGGAAAATTCGATTTTGTGCAAGAATTGTTTAAACGTCTGCAATTGCACAAAATTATTTGCATTATGAATAAAAAATTTTGTTAAAGTGGACAATTGCACTGTGGAAAATATCTATAAAATAAAAATAATTGCACAAAAGTAAATTTGTGTTCTGGAGAGCTTTACTGCGGCTATATGCAGTTATAACCATGAATAGCTTATTAAAGTGCAACATGTAGCACAGAGGCTGAACAAGTTTGTTTACCTAACACAGTATTGACACGCTTTATACCAAACCCATTAACCAAAATGTATTGAGTCGATCCCTCAAAGATGTTTAGATCCTCTGCTATCTCCTTAATGCCAACACGACGATTTTCAAGCACTGCTTGTTTTTAACTTCTTCGATATTATCGTCATTTTTCGATAACCTTGCGACCTTCACTCAATGTTATGTGCCACAAAAATAATTGTGTCCGTCTATCCCTTAAACACTTCTGCAACATTTTCAACGATTCCGCAGCCGCGACTCCATTGGAAAAAAAAATTTAAAGAACTAAAAACGTTAAAAAGCGGTGCCACCGAAGCTATAATACCCTTCACAAAAACAAAAGGTTCCTTAGAAGAACTTGATTTCGATCGTTCAGCTTATATGACAGCAATATGCTATAGTGATTCGATCTAAACAATTTCCTGGGAGATATTGATCCGTACTAAATTTTGTGAAGATATCTCGTCAAAAGTTTTTCATGCAAGCACTTGATTCCGATCGTTTAGTTTGTTTAGCAGTTATCCGACGTTTCCTTCTGGGTTTTACAAATTTCGTGGCAAATTTAATATACTCTGTTTAGGGTATAATAATAGCGCGCAGTTTAAATGATCCGAGTCCGAGCCAAATTTGCTCAGATGGTAAGTTAAAATTTTTGATATAAAATTAATAAAATCGTCCACATGTCCTACTAGACTTCATAGAAAATATGTATATAATTCTTGGACCAGACTATATAATGCATATATCGGTCAGTATCTAAGTACAATTTGTTGGCAGAGGTGTACATATAAACTCAGCTTAATGAATGCTATATTACTTGTATTAATAAAATTAAGTAGTTGTTTTATGAGTAATTTACTGTGATTTGGTACTAAAGGAGAGTGAAATCGGCGAGACAAGCAACCTAGCGATAACAACTCAGTTGCAGTTTGATATTTATTTTTCCAATTCGCCCCACTTAAATTTACTTTTTCAAACGTTAGTCGTTCTCTTATTATTTTGCTAATAATACAAGCTTTTTCTTTCAGTGTAATCAACAGCATTTAATCCTCTATAACACCTTTGAGATAATTGAATTCGTTTATCTATATGTGTACACACACATATTCACATTATATGCTTTTAAATACTTATAATTCAGCTCCTTTCTAATAATCATCCACTTCCAATTCTATAAACACACATATTCTCAAATTCACACATTTATACGAGTCCGAATGCACACACATATGTATACATATACTTTAATATACACATAAATATAGATTAGGGTGAGTCAAAAAAAATTTTTTTTTTTTGCTCGGTGCTCTGAAAAACAGACACCTCTAAGAAAGTCTCTCCAAGTATTGTATGAGCTCTTCTGTTAATTGTAACGGGCAGGTCCTCTGTCTTATAGCTTTCTATTTGTTTCTTATTATCAGATAAAAAGATTAAAATCTCCCAATTACCTGAAAAAATATCCCGTTTCATAGATTTTGTAGGAAATTGAATGCTCTAAAAAATGTCTCAACGATTCTTTCGTAAGCCTAACCGTTTATGGTAAAATATATTTATTATATAATTTTTAAGGAAAAAGAAAGTTTACCTTAAATAATCAAACCTTAACCTTTAATATACGGTTAAGTTTACGAAAAAAGCGTAATATCGTAATATTTTTGTGAAGCATTAAATTATCTACAAAATCTATGAAAAAATAGAACATTGTGAGGCGGATGAACTTCCTGTTATTATTAAGAGCTTATACTTGGAGAGACGTTCTTAGTGATGTCTAAGAGAGTGAGGTCTTCAGCAGACCAAGCGAAAAATAAATATTCGACTTTTTAGACTCACCCTAGCTAATATATGTACATTAAAACATTGCTGCCACACAAAAGGTGTGCAAAATCTTAAATTTTATCAAACAAGTGACATATTGTCGTCGGGATTAGCAGAATTTGTTAGTTTTTGGTCGATAAGAAAATATTTGCACAAGTTGGCGAGTTCAAATGCATTTTATTTAAATTAACATTAGAAACTAATGCAGCTGTTCATTCGAGCATAATCTGAAAATGACTGCAATGATAAAAGTGTTTTCATTGGTGAAAAGTTTTGCTAACGGTAGAGCACCTAAATGCATATATTTACAAATGTTTATGTGTTTATGAGAATTTGTATTTATTTGTACTAAAATATGAAATTTTCACCAGCACGAATATATGTTTGCATTAATTCACAACTGTCGGTTACGTGTTGGAAAAAGTGTTGAAATTGAATTTCGTTGAAATGATATTAAATTGTGGAAACAGTAGTTAAGTAGTTTTCTATTAAATCGCTACAAGATAAGCCTTAATATTGATTCTCTCAAAAAATGGAAAACATTAATTTGAAAATATTTGGACCATTTTGACATTTGATATAATCATGATTACGTTGGAAAACAGACAACCCAAGGAATCGAATTCGGAGGCAGCTCTGTAGAAAATACCGGCAATAAAATTGTTCGGATTTGCGATTGACCCTAACACCGATGCTATCATGTGATTTTCATTAAAAGCTCCCGAATATATGGTATAAATATATGGCAACCCTGTATAGCAACTCCCAACTTTATTAAAGTTTGACATTTTTGATGTAACTTAAAATATTCATCTCGGAATATTATTAACTAAACAACAGTGCATCGATGAACTTAATTTAATTTTTGATCCGTAAATTCCACCAAACACCAGTATTTATCGATGATATGTTGTAATCAATCGAGTTTGTAGACCACTCCTAGACGGATTTCGTGAAGAGCGTCCAAAATCAGTCGTTGTTCCGGTAATTATTGAAGCTGTATGCAAGCTGATATTGCAAGATCGGCATGTGACATATCATGATATGCAGAGAGCTGGTGGTGAGAAATGTTAAACAAATACGATAGCACTGCTTCAAAACACATCTATGATATCTTGACAGGTGACGAATGGTGTATTTACGCGTATAAGCCCGACAATATCCAACAGTCGAATGTATGGGTTTTTCCAGATGAGTCGAATCTCACAAAAGTTGTTTGCGTACGAAGCACTGTGGAACAACGCAGAACAGTAAATTCTGAGTGAGTAATTTTTCGACAATCAGAGCGACAAAAGTGCTTCCACAATTGCTTCAAACGCGTGCAAAAGTGATTTTAATGGAGAATATTTTGAAAAATAATAAAGCTATTTTCGAGGATTAAAATTTGTTTTTGTTCTCTAATCTCGAAATATAAAAGATATAATCCTCTTACATACATATGTCACTAAGTACTTCAAACGAAATTTTCAACAGTGCCGCTCAGTAAAACTCGTATGTATGCACCAGATGAAAATATACAGAAGATCAATCATTTGTGTCTATTAATATCTTTAATATAATTTTTAGCGGCATGAATATTTAATTCGAAAATTAATACTTATGAATAAAATATAAATAACAAATTTGCAGGCATTTGCAAAAATTAATAATAATTGCCAACATGCATATACATACATATACACACAAATGCAACACTTAGTGGCGCGCATTTTCGAACGATTGATTGATGATTACATTTGCACACACACATAAACACATATTTTAAATGTGTATGTGTGGGTAAGTATTGATGCGCAGGTGTGCGCCGTGTGCATAATTCCCGCGAAAAATTACAATAATTGCTATTTGTTTGATGACGGTCTACACAGGCACACATACACACAGGCGCACACACACACTAACATAAGAATGGACGAATGTATGAACGGGCAATAAGTGGCCACCAATGGATGACAACAAGCGAATAATTTTCTACTCATTTAACTGGAAAATTAAATTTACCGCCAACGCTTATAATAAATGCGTGTACATGCAACGTCGATTAACGGTGCTTTTATACAACGGTTTTGTCATTTTCGTAAATGCAATGTGCAATGGATTAACAACAAGCGCACAAAGCATTATAACATTTAAGTTAAAGCAAAGCGCAAATAAATATATATTTATCGGCATATATACATATATGTACATGTATGTAAGTATGTATTGTATATGTGTATAAATATATATGGTATGTGTGAGTATTCGTCCTCACCGCAATCGGCGCGTGCATATTAAATGAAGTACGAACATTGATAATATATGAAAATTGCTTTACTTTCGCGTTACTTTTGTAACGGTAATTAAATGCGCATTAAATCGACGGCAGGCAACGCGCCGGCCAGTATACACTAAATTTATTTATTATTTTCACAGATTTGTTTATTTATTTGCTAAGCATGGCTGGCGGATTGTGGCAGCGCTGCTGTTGCCACGCTGATAACCGCTATGTAGCAATGCGAAAGCCACTTGCGAATGAAATTAACTGTAAGTAAATTAAGTTTATGTTGCTTGACTTTGCATTTGCTCTTCATTCAAGTGTTCTTTTCTACTTACTTTTTTTATCTTCCTATTTCATTTCCAAGCGCTCGCGTAACATACACACAAACAATTTGACCAGTCGCTGGTGAATGAAAAGGCGCATTCGAGGGAAAAAATAGCAGCGAAAAAAATTGAATTAAAAATTTTAGCTTTCGAATAATGCAAACAACACTTGGCCACAAAAGCGCGTTTGAGCTAAGCGTTTTAGAGGTGCTGAAAAATTCACTCGAAAGGAAATTCTATGAAAAAGTTTTGTATTTGTTTTTTTTTTTTTCTCAGATTTTGGGCAGCCAAGCGGATAATAATAATGCGTGAATAACAATAGCGTGAATGAAAAGCGAGATAGTGTATAAATTTTTTCTAATAATTCGCGCAATTTTTGAGGGTTGCATGAAATATTAAAAAGTCTAAGAGAGTCACAGCAAAACTACAGTTTCGATTTATACGCACCCAAATTTTGTAGTATTTAAACAATTAAAGTAGGGAAATTTGATGGAGGGCTTCCTGTAAAATGTCCAACTACAAATGTTGCACATCCATTATCTACTCCTACACTGTCCAATTGTAGCTAACGCTTTCTATGCCACAGTACAATAAGCGTTTATAATGCAGACGTTGTCACGGCGCACAGTAGTATGATTCAATAAAAGCTTGAGTAAAAAGTTTAAAGAAGAAAATGAAATCAAAAGCTTTAAGGCTGCCTATTGGATTAAAAATTATTAAAGTTATATTATGTTTTCACTTTTACAGGTTGGTTGTGAAGTGTCTGCTCTCACCAAGCGCACTACCAGCTCCAAATTTTTTGAAGTTGGCACATCTGTCGCGAGAACACATGCAAAGTTACAAGTCATTTGCGATAGGTAAATGATTGCCCACTTCTTCATATGATTTGGCTCCGTTAAACTAAGACAATCTTCTATGCTGACTAAACAACATGACTGCTTCATTGGAATCCAACATAGGAAGCATATTTGGAATTTTTGAAGTATTTCAGTAAATGGGAGAACTTTCAAAATATACAGCGGTGTTGTGGGATCCAAGACAGATTTGCGTAGTTGTCAGAATTGCAAACCAATTCTGATTTTGAATGGTGTCACAGAATCTCATTGGATTTGCGTCTTTTCGAACATATGCAAAACCAATAAATTCGAATCAGCTGTTTACTAATGTGACAAAATTCGCATATGAATAAATTAGGCAGCGTTTTATAAATTTGAAATGCTGAATGAAGTATACTAAAGTTTAAAATGAGTTCCGCTATTTTAGCTTTTATTTTATTTGAAGAAAAAAAGCTACGAAAAAAATAAAAGGAATATATTAAAAGATCACAGTTATCCACTTGATGCACATTATAGACTGAATAAAGACGAATTTGGGTATTAAATTACATTTGTTACGTTTTGTATAATCTCTTAAAATATCTTGATTTCTTCCATAAACTCGATAATTATGAAATTTTTTGTTTTTATTCTTATGTTTTCCCCTATAGAAATAACGATAAATTAAATCGTAACAATAATATAACTTATTTTCTTAACTTACATTTCAATCCTCTTGCTTTGCTGCAGATTTTTATACTCTCGCAACCTGTTGCTACAGAGTATAATAGTTTTGTTCACCTAACGGTTGTTTGTATCACCTAAAACTAATCGAGTTAGATATAGGGTTATATAAGTATATATAAATGATCAGGATGAAGAGACGAGTTGAAATCCGGGTGACTGTCTGTCCGTCCGTCCGTCCGTCCGTGCAAGCTCTAACTTGAGTAAAAATTGAGGTATCTTTATGAAACTTGGTAGACATGTTTCTTGGTACCGTGAGACGGTTGGTATTGCAGATGGGCGTAATCGGGCCACTGCCACGCCCACAAATCGCCATTAATCAAAAACAAATAACTTGCCATAACTAAGCTCCGCAATAAGATGCAAGACTGTTATTTGGTACACAGGATCACATTAGGGATGGGCATCTGCAGTTAAGAATTTTTTTTTAAAAGTGGGCGTGGTCCCGCCTCTAATAGGTTTAATGTGCATATCTCCTAAACCGCTAATGCTATAATAACAAAATTCACTGGAAGCAAATGTTTTTAGCACTTCTATTGACCTTGTGAAAATAGTTGAAATCGGGTGGCAACTCCGCCCACTCCCCATATAACGGTACTGTTAAAAACTACTAAAAGCGCGATAAATCAAGCACGAAACACGCCAGAGACAATAAATTTTATCTCTGGGATGGTATGATATGACTTTAAAGGAACCGCGTTCAAAATTAGACAGTGGGCGTGACACCGCCCACTTTTAGGTGAAAACCCATATCTTGGGATCTGCTTAACCGATTTCAACCAAATTCGGTGCGTGACATTCTTTTCAAATTTCTATGTAATATTGCGAAATCGGACTACAACCACGCCTACTTCCCATATAACACCATTTTAAATTCCATCTGATTCTTTCACTTTCCACTATGCAAATCAGGCAACAATGACTGTATCGGGATAAAACTTTGCGTGAATAATGCGATTAAAGTATGCCACCTTGTGGCCAAAAATTTTCTAAATCGAACCAAAACTGTTCAAACCCCTAAATACTAAATATGTGAACCCCAGTGCTTATAATTGACCTTCTACCGAAAATATCAGTCAATCCACAAAGAAATCTCAAACGAGTATACTATTTGACTTTGCGAGAGTATAAAATGTTCGGTTACATCCGAACTTAGCCCTTCCTTACTTATTTAATATACATATATACGGATATCTAATTATGTATGTATATATCTCTATGGTTTTTGTTTTCACAATTTTTCTTTGATTTTCTCTATAATTAGGATAAACTTTAAAAATGTGTATGAAAATACACTTAAAACTTATCTTATGCTTTTTTATATGGGAGATATATGTATAGGTATGTTATATGAGTATATGTTAGAGAACTATTCTGCAAAATTACAAGCTGTTAGCTTTTTAATTGAAGGCATTATTCCAATATAAAATCTGAATAATTAGTTGTTTGAAAGTTATGTGATATACTTATAGTAATTCATATGAAGAGAGGGTAATATATGTAGAGGGGCATTCATTACATTCATTCTACCAGGTACTAAATTCAGTCAGCTGATTGTAATTGTAATGGCTTCCTAAAGTAGGCAAATTACCCCTATTTTATAGAATCAGACGCATTTAGACGGCATTCTCTAAACATATAGTCACCACAAACAGCACATATACTATTCGGATCATTTAAACAAGTTCTTCTCAATATAGACATAGCGGTTTATTTATGAAATTTAGTAATTTTTTATATAATGCCATGTAAATATATTTTTTTTTTTATGCAATTGAAAATTAAACATTTTTATTACAATGTCAATCTAATTAATCGTTTAAGGGGTTTACGTGATTATATATTGAGATTAAAGCGGATATGAGAACGCCTGTTATCGAATGACGTTTAGAGAAACCAGCTGAACAGATTGCTATACAAAAATTTATCGAGTGGTTGCAAAATTTACATAAAGGTTTGATTAACAGTTCGAATTATCGCGCCAATTGAGTATATCACAATAAGTCGCTCTAAATGTTATTAGTCTCCGTATGATAATAGCTATTTCAATCGAATTATTTCTTCTATTTAGTGAACTTATCAATATATTTGCTTAATTGTTCGTTGTTGCTGATGGTGCTTTAATTCCGCCCACTTTTGATTGCAAGTTACCTTCGTTAATATTTCTGCGTTTAAAAGCTGACAGAGAAATGGACAAACCTTAGATAACAAGGAAAGGCGCTGAGCAAACAAAGGATTAACAAAAATATAAGACTTCACAGATAAATTTCACAAACCCAATCAATTTCTGAGAAAACCCGTTAATGCAAATATAAATGCGGAAACAGAACCCTTTTGTTACTTTATATACAAAATGTTCATAATAAATATGTGGGTGAACATGCCTTGCACATTGCTCCCAGCGTGCGTTTTCTTCCGTTGACAACGCCTTGCAGCTCACAAAAAAGCACAAACACACACACACACACATAAACGTTGACCGGCCGGAGAACTCGTGAACAACTTGTTGTTGACGGTCCGCGAAGTGAGCCTGGGGACGCGAACACATAAAAGGTGAATGCGTAAATTGTTTTGCTACGCAAAAGTACATTTGCTCTTTCACACCACGAAACATGTATCTCTCTCTATGCGCTTAAAGCGAGCATAAATTCTAATGAGCCGCGCTAGAAGTCCTCCATTAAATCGGACACCTAATCGCATTTCCATCACACGGCGAACTTTCGTTGTGGATGTTGCGAATAAGCGGCAGCAGCCGTGAAAGTCCGAAATGAAAATGGACCGTTCGTTCCCCCGAGAGAATTGTTTTGCATTTTAGCCTTTTAAATGCACCGTTAATTTGTGTCTTTTGTTCTGCGCACGAAACAACGGCTGTCACCAAAGGGCGAGGCATGAAAATAATCGCATTGGAAATAAATTTCGCCGAAATCGTTTCCATGATAAGAAGACACAGTTACATACATAAATACAAGCACGAGCATAAAAGCGCAAACGCGAACTTAATTTACTGAACGCGGAAATAGCGAATTATTTTCCATAAGATCTACTTCAACACGTTTTGTGTGAACAGCGGGCTAAAAATGTGTGTGCGTGTGTATATGTTTGACCTGAAATGCTAATTTCTCTTCTCTTCACATTTGCCTGCCAGCTGTACGAACACCTCCTTTTGACATCCGCTTGCTGTGGCAGTTAAGTTCAAATTTTGTACGTGAATTATTTTCTGGCATATTTTCCAACTCATTATCTTCGAATTATTTCAACGAAAAGTTAAGTTGACTAAAATGCCTCTCGGGGGTCATCCACAGCAGTAATTTACATTTAGCGACTTTGTAAAGGGATTTTTTAGTTCAAACGGTTAAATTCAATTCACTAAAAGACAAACTCAAAGGAATTACTAACCAGGGTATACTAAGTTTGTCACGAAGTTTGTAACACCCTGAGGAAAACGTCGGAGACCCTATAAAGTATATATATGGTATATAAGTGATCAGCTTGACGAGCTGAGCCGAATTTGACATACCCGTCTTTCTGTTCATCTATCCGCGTGTTTCTACATAAACGCAAACTAGTTTTTAAGTTTTTGAGATATCATTATGAAATTTTGTACACATCCTTTTCTCACTAAGAAAGCTGTTAATTTGTCGGAACAGCTGATATAAGATTAACATAGCTTATAGCCGTCATGCAACTGACCGATCAAACTCAAGTTCATTGTATTAAAAACGCTAATATTTGTTACGGTATCTTCATCAAATTTGGCATATATTACTATACAAGACATCGCTACAATCTCCGAATATATTTTTTGAATCGGACCACTCTAACTTCTAGCTGCCATTTAAACTAACCGATCTTAACCAAGATAAAGATCTTTTCATACCCTTTATGCTATGAAACATTGTACCTGTGTGTATTATAGCTTCCTTGCAAACAATGTTACAGTTTTTTATTTATTTTTGATTCAAAACCATTAAAATATGAAAGCATAACTAACATGATAAATCGAATAAATAGAGATGGGCGCAGCTGAATATCAAGCAAAATTTTTTGAATATATTTTATAGTTGAACAACTCATTTATAAGTATAACAAATAATTTTAAGGGTTGTCGCCAATTAGAAAGATTTCAAGCCATTTAACTACGGGAACTACCGAGACACCCATTATAAGCGCACATATCACTTTATGGTAGATAATAAAAACCTTTCTTTTTACTTTGTTGTGACTCTAAATATGCTTAACATAAAATCCTTAAATCAATTAAATTTCAATACTTTTTTAAATCAATATAGATGACTGCAACCCTAGCTAGTTTTGTCTTGCCGCAAATAGCAAATTAAATCAGAAAAATCAATTAAGAGCACACAATAGACAGGCCGCCGTTTTTAATTCGCCTTCTAATGGAAATTAACTCATTATACGTTTATTTTCGCTCCCAGTTCCACCGTCTGTTAGACTCAATCGTCCTGTCCCATCCACTCAACAACTCAGTGTTCATATTATTGAGGCGCCACATTGTGTTTATTAATTAAATTTCCTTCCCTGTTTATCACCGTTAAGCATCAATATTTAGATTCATGCCACAAATAACGCAAGCCTGCGATGACGTTGCCGTATTGAATGCGAAGAGAGGACGAGATCAACATTTTTTGCATAAAATATTCATTAATTCAAGAAAATTTGTGTCGTTAAGTGGAAATAATATCTGTATGCTAATACGAAAATAGAAATGGGAAGGGAAAATTATGAGTCTATAGGAAAATGTAAACTTGATTTTTGTTCTCTTTTTATTTGTTGCTATAGTAGCTACTGGATATCTCTCCAGAGAGACGTGTAAAATTATAAGATTTTAATATATAATATCATATTTTGAAACATGAGCTGTCACAGAAAAATTGCGACAGAGTTATATGTAGACCTTTTAGCGAAGAACTGCACCCAGCAGCATCGACGGAATTATCTTAGAATAAGGATATAATGATTTTAACCACGCTATGAAACTTGTGTAGCAGATTTAATGACATTTAATTTCTGTGAGAGCGCAAAATTTTATGCGGTCTAGCATTGTTAAACTGTCCTGTAACTATACTTAAAATTGTTTTTTTCCGGCCAACTGTCTTGTCTCTACCTACCAAATCTGTTTTTTCGAAATCTTATGAGAACCAATAATTCCTTGTAGTGTCGAACACTTAATTCCAAACTCTTGGAATCTAATTTTCCTTCCCTAATTTTTTGACAATGGCAACATTTTTGTTATTTTATAATTACACGAGTACAAAAACCACCACAGATGTTTTAAGGGGCATTTTTTTTTGTTTTATTATTGAATGAACTTTGCGTTCACTGGCAACGACAATATCAGCTTCGGCTAGATGTTTTACAATGAGATTACACAGATAGATATTTTAAATTTAGATAAATAGTACGGATGTTGATGGTACCATTTTCAATTTTTTTTTCTAAGCTTACTCCAAATTGCTGTCAGCCGATACAGCGATAAGAATATCGGATTTCTTGGTCACGTTGTTCAAAGCGTTAATCTAGCTGCTGATTGGACTATTTTTAAATTTAGTGTGAGTCAAAATTTATGCTTCGGAGAGTTAAATGTAGAGCCATTATATTACAACCGTCAATAACCCCAATCGACTGTGGACTCGGTCCAAAAAAGATTTTAGGGTTAAGGCCCTTTTAAGAAGAACAAGCAAACGATAAGAAACTGTTCGAGGGCTTTAACAAGACACTTTCTTTTATATAGAATGCCATAATTTTCTTCATTTTACGCTTTTCATATCTACTAAACATCTTAGTTATGTTTTCCATTTCCTGATTTACACAACTGATTGTGCTTTCCACCAGTCAATTAGCTGTTCGTTAGCAACATGCTGACACTAGTATAACAACCAACTTGGCTAGAATATCTTAATTGGCAATATTTCTTGAATGCCAATGAAACAAAAAAAACCCTTTACTATCAGGCAACGTAATAGCCTAGATGCCACTGCGTGTCTGGCATGAAAGCGGAAAAAATTAAAACATTTAAGCGCTTCCACACCGACCACAATGCGACAGAAACGAAAATAATTATAATTACAAGAGAAAACACACCTGTACGCATGTGTTGGAGTCTGCAATTCTTTGCAGTACTGTGCGCTTCTTACAATTATCTTACTCTCACTCTATTTGGACTTCGCCAGCAAGTGGAGGAAGTGCAATGAAAATGGAAAGTAACAACAACAGCAGGCAATTTTCGTATGCTGTGAAGCGCGAGAAGACTCACACACACACACACACACAAGCGCAAGCCTTTCTATACAAACATAGCTGCATGACATTTGAACTGTAATTTCCCTCATGTCTTCTGCATCGCGCCAAGTATAGTGTGAGTGTGTGTGCCTACTACACCTTTGCATCCTGTTTTAATGCCAGTGCGCCAGTTACCATGTACAACTCTTTCCTTTAGCTTTCTTATGCTGTTATGTGCATGCCAGTTTTAATTAATTTCTCATTCTTTGGCAATTCACAGCTGCTGCTGCTACTGCTACAGCTACTGTCGGCGCGTAAGACAATACGCAAGAAATGGGAAATATTCCACATGTGACAACAGACAAAAATGCGTAAAAATTATAAAGGAGCAAGGGCGAATTGTTTCCTTTTTGTGTATAAGCGAACATTAAGGTGGTTCGTAAGTAAATGTCGGAATACCTTAACCCTTTTTAAAGTCTGCTGCTATTTATATGAGATACTTCTCTTAGAGTAATACTAATTTTTGGTAATAAATGATAAATCATATTTTTGGGTTTTCTTTTTTTTTGGGGTTCTGAACTTTGACCTTTACATGATATGTACCTCTTGACTTTCTCCGATAGGTTCTAGAATTTATGTGTCAAGTCGTCGAAAACAGTAGCACCTACATAGTAGAGAAATGTAGATACAATGTATTACGTAAATATTTCCATTTTAAGTGTTAGGCACTACCCTAATGTGTATAATAAGGTACCTTTAGTAATTGAATTGAGTTGAAGTAAGTAAGGGACATGTGCGTAAATTAAAGTTCATTCGTTTTACCTTATGGTGATTATTCGCAGTTCCTGGTAGAATGGAATATTATTAGTTCCGTGTCATTTACAAATTTTCATCTTTATTTTCCATGGAATTTTAATCGACCAGACAAAAATAGCCGAAAAATATATGTATTCCGACCGAAAATGCTCGATTTCGATGCTTTATGTTTTATTGGAGTAACTGTACAGTTATATGTAGACCATCATTAGGCTCATTGTGCCCCCAGGTGGTAACTAAATTAGGCCATGTCCAGCAACTCAGTGGATTTTGTAAAATGCCTTATTTTTTTCCAACCCTGCTGCCCAATGTCTCCTAAGGTAGAGCAGGGGGAGGCGTGTGATATATATTTCGTCTCCGGCTGAAGGATAGGCATTCGCAAACATCATGTTTCAACGTCGCATCATCTTTCGCACATGCTCTACTATCCGCCGAATATACTTTTTTCAATTTTGTCAAGGTGAAGGGTAGGTTTGCTGTAATGATCCCTACAATACTACTGAGTTTCCATATGTGTAGAAGTAGAAGCTTTTGGTCTGTCCACCATCAGCTCTACCCCAAAGTAACTTTGTGGTAAGCCTTGTGTTACAAGTGTTCGAAGGCCTGAGATCTTCCTCTAGGGTATATTTCTTCAAACAACCCCCAAAGGAGCTGAATAGGCTGGGATAATTGTTCCATTTCCTTCGATTTCTATATTATCTGGGTCAATATTAACTGAGTTACCTACTGAGAGCCTAGTTATGGCTTTCTTGCATAACCTAACACAGTGAGATCTTAGCGTTTTAATAATGCATATAAAGAACTAAATACTGACTCATAAAATAGAGAGAATTGTGAATAAAGACCAATTAGTTATAATTGTAAAACGTCTACTAATAGGGATGACGTGATTTAGATAGCTCGTGACGGCCATGTTTATTTACAAATTTTGTCAGTGTGTTCAGTAATTCATCATGTCATGTTTCACTTTGGTACAATGTTCGGAAATTGTCCAAGATTATTACGCGTTTCGTTTACGTTCTCCGAAAAATTCACAAATTCATCTATTCTCGGATAAGACCCATTTCTTGCTTAATGAATTTGTTCACAAACAAAATGGTCGCTATTGGGGTGAGTCAAGTCTTTGTGTGAATTCGGAAATGCATTGCCGCCCTTAAAAATTGTTCGCTTGGTGCGGATTGTGGTATGGCGGCATCATCGGCTTTCGAACCGACTTTTTTCCCCGAAAGTTGATGAAATCGACTTGGACGATCTCTATTTCTAAGTAGACGGTACACCGCTTCATCTTTCCCTCATGTTTTAACTTTCTTTCAAAATGTTTTTGAAATACTTTTTAACTTTGTTATATGTATGTATACATTCAACCCTTTCCTGTGTACTTGAAAAGTTGAACCTCTTGCTAATTTGTTAAAATTGACAGTTTATCAAGACTTTTCTATCCTGTGTCGTAACTAAAAAGCTCTCTTCTTAATAAATTGTCATGGTGTTAACTGCTCTTGATAGTGATTATTATATAACAACTGTACAAGTATATTTGTGAAAATCAATTCGTTAGAATGAAAGATATTTTTCTTATTTTTTTTTTTGTTAGCCGTAAAAATAAGGGTTGCAGGCATTACTTAAGAAATAACCCAGATTTTAGTGATTCATTTTCATGGAGTGTTAATACTACAAAGTTTTCGTTGGACGCGTGAAATTTACCGGTGTCTTGACAGGCCCCATGTGAAAATCAAAACCTCTGACAGCTTTAAATTTCAATTTTATAACAGAAATGCGTAGGCAATAACACAGAAGCAAAAGCATGTGGAATAAAAGTGTTGCGTTCTGAAACTTTATATTTTATCAAGATTGCTACATAATAACAATAATTCTTTTACTTGACAAAAATTTTAATAACCCGCTAGTATTTTGTTGTTGAGGAGATTGGCTTTCAACTTAAGCATATCTGTAGTAAATGCAACCGCGCGCTCTTCAGAAGGTCAGATTGTTTATTCAAAATTTTTAGAAAATTTATTTGAAAAATACATATAATAGAAATATTAAAAAAAACTGATGCGTATAAAATATTTGTTATCGATGTCAGTGAAAAAGTTGAAAAAGCTGTTCACAAATAACATAAAACATTGAAAGCTTTAAGAAAATAAGAATTCTATCAGGATGCGAACGAACGTCTGTAGCAGTCCAAGTGGGATTATTCGTGACTTCACGAGAAATCAGCCTATTACCTATACTAACCTAACTGAACCTAACCTGAGAGTTTCTCGATTTTGTTAAACAGAGGGATTTTTTTATGAGCACTCAAAGTTACTCCACACTCGATTAAGAGAAAATTATTTATTAACTAATTCTTTGTAAATATTTGTAATACTTAAAAACTTCAAAAAATTTAATTATACTGAAAACATTTTCAAATTTTTGTTTTTTTTTTTTAATAATATGTTTATTTCATTAATAATCTTTCTTACGTTTAAGCACTTAAGTACTAGTTTAAAAAAAAAATTATGAAAATAAGAGAAAAATGCACATTAAAATTATTATTATTTTTTGTTTTGCTTTGTTTATCTTTAAATTACAATGTACTATCAAAAATTTAACTTAACTACAGAAATGCACACACAAATGTACGAACAGATATGTATGTAAAACTTTTAGATTGGTATTTGCTTACATAATATTTTATGTGATTAAAATGCAACAAACATTTACGATAAGTACTAATGGTGTCAAACCAAGTTAAGAATTGTCTGATTAAGCGAAAAGCAGTTTTGCTAAAATGATTTTATGATATTTAGATTTTGCAATATTTTAGTAAAAATTATTTTTTTTAGTAAAAAATAAATGCATCGCTAGGAATTTTTTATTGCAATTTGTCGTATTTCAAGAAAGGCAATACGCTTTCAAGTATTTATTGATTTGTTAAATATTTATTATGCAAAACTGAAAATGCTTTTCATGATTTATGAAAAATTATTGAAAACTACAAAAAGGATTAATTGCTTCTTTTTTTTTTGCTGTTGAACATTCCAATTAAATACTCAAACGCACGTAGACTTAAAAGCTATGGACTGCTGTTGCTTTTGCTCATTTTTCTACTTTTCCTTTACTTTTGTTAGATTATTTTATATATTTAAAGTATGTATTTTGAGATTAAAAATATGCTAGAGTAACTTAAGGTGCATTGGTTGAATTTCCATTAGTTTTTTTTTTGTTTTGTTTTTGTAGCAAATACTTATTAGGTCTCAAGCGAAATTGCTCATAGTTATAGTTGATTTTCGTTCAATAATAGTTAAATGCATTCAAACTTAACATCACATTGCTTGTCGATTTTCATTTTAATATGCGTAATTTCTTTCTTATAATTTCGTCTACACATATATTTATTCGAGTTTGTTTAATACTAATTCATTGAAAAGAAAATATTTATTTATAGGCAATGCAAACGGGCTGAAGAGTACAGTTGTGAGTTTTAGTTATGAACTTGAGTTAGCGATAGAGCTTTTAAAGAGGCGCGTTTATGAGGGTATGAGTGAATTTAATAGAAATCTTGTGAAAAGAGTTATACATATATTTCGTTATAGAAATTTAGAGTTTAGAAAGTTTGAATTTTTTGTACTAAACTTTGAACATATTTTTTATTTTCAGAGTTTTTAGTGCTCCCGTGTTCAATATACGTATAGCAAAGTGGTTGTACAAAGCGTTTAGTAAAGGATACCTAAAAGCTCTTCCATATCAACAAATATTTTACTGTTCAATAAACAGCAGTAGAAAATGAACAAATCATTTAGTAAATAAAGTCTAAGAGCTCTTTAACATAAACATTTGAATCATATTTCGACAAGGAGAATGTTTGTGTAGTTGTAAATAATATTCGAATAAAATATAGTTTTCATATTAAATAACAATTTGATTTTATCAAGAACTGTGTTAAGCTTAAAGCTCTAGGGAGATTATTTTTGCCCACAATTTATTTAGAAACCGCATTATGAATTTCCCCTACGTACTTAGAATAGTTAATTCGTTAAGCTTTAAGCTCTAAAGAGAGCTTTTATGGATTATTTTGATAAAACAAATTTTCGTTAGAAAACCTCAACCGTAGAATAGTTTATTCGGAGCTTTCGGCCTTTTTTTTTAAAGCATAGAAAGCATCAACCTGCCAAGAATAATTTTTTTTCAAAGTTTGGGTTTTTTCTAAGCAAAAATGTTAAATGCTATCTTTCACAATTCCTATACATGTAAACATATATTGATGAACAGGAAGGTAATGACAATACTACGGCAAGTTTATAGATTATATTTTTTCATGCCTGAGCTCAAATCTTAAAAAATGTATGCAAGCTCAAAATGTTGTGTTAAATTGTTTGATGATTGTCAAAAATTTGGAGCAAACACCGTCAGTTTCATCAACTTTTTTATACATTGATATATGAGTATATATATATGTAAATAACAAGTAGCGCTCTTGTCGCGTGTTGACCAGAGCTTTAAGTTCACAATTTTGAGCAAAAGCTTTCAAAGATCATAAAGTCACAAACTCTGCTACTTGTATCATACACACATGTATATCAAATAACAAGCAGGGTTCTTGCCGAGTGCTTACCTAAGCTATAAGCTCCCAAATTTTGAGGCTCTTAAAATCTACAGGTGCTACTATTTGCACCAGCCCAATGAAATATGAATATTCTAAATTTTTGAGCTTTTATAGAAAAAGCTCAGTTGTAGTCCGAATTGAGAATAAAAATGTAAGTAAAAATTTACAAAAATGTAACTTTAGAATATAAAACTATTTTTTAAAATACGAAAATTGCTGAAAGTTGCGAATAAGTTCAATACTATATTAGAAACATTTTCAAAAAAGCTGAATCTACTCTCAAATACCAAAATGTTGTAGTACCATGGTTCTACTTACATTATTATACCGCTATGCTCTTGCTTATACCTCTATATGTACTTGAAAACTTGCTTTTAAACTTTTTATCAACTGCGGGATTTGCTTGTAGTTTTTGTTGTTGCTATTGTAAAATTATGAGCTTGTAAAAAATGGAAACTTAATGCTATCAGTTCAGCGCCAATTGTTTTCGGTCTCTTCAAAAAAATTTATTGCCTTTTATTGAATCGGAATTGTTGCCAGCTGTACGTGTTTGCGCTTGCCTTTTTTTCCCCGCTTTCTTCATGATTTAATTTGTGTATAATTATTGTTTTTACTGTCAATATTTAGTAGCCTATGTATTTAACGCCTATTTATTGCGAAAAAATTAAGCCGCGTTGCTTTTGTATTTATTATGTTTTACTAATAATACATATGTTTGTGCTTTTGTTGTTGTTGTAATGTGTTTCAAGTTTTTTCTTTGTTTAACTGTTTTATTTGCTGTTTGTTGTTGTATTGCTTGTCTATGCATGCATGAGTGTATTTTAATTGCATTTTTATTTTTTCTTATTTGTGTAATTGTTTCATCTTTATTTTGCATTGCGCATTTATGGATCGCCTTTATGCTTGTAATCCTGTGCTATTTTTTATTTTTAATTATTAATAATTATTTTTAATTTTTCGTTTTAAAGGGTGTTTTCAACCATGTTTCAATGCGGGAACTTTCGTTGGTTTTGTAGATTTTAGCTTTGCTTGCTTTATGCTTGTGTTGTTTTTGTGTTTGTAATATGTTTTTGTTTTGTTAATTTTAAGTTTTTATTATTAAATTTAAATATCTTACAGTATTATTTTTTCAGTAAATTTTACCTTATTATTTTATGTTATTTTTTTTAGCTATAATGCGATTGCTTGAGTGTATTCAGTTTTGTTTACGCTTGTCAAAATTTATTTTATAACTGTTGCTTATGTCATTAATTAAATTTTAAATTTTTCATGAACGCTTGAATGCTGAGCTACAAGTATGTATCTAATGTAATATCGATGTGCCGCCCTTAAGTTCCATATTTAGTTCTCAACTTTTAACTTCCACACCGTTATCAAGCTTTTGTAAGATTAGACACATATGAAAGCTCCTCCCGTTATACCTATATAACCAGCCGCCACTTAATCTCGCAACCTCTCAATTTAAACCCCTCAGTTCTCCAACTCCTCATTTGGTTGTCATTAGTTGTTCCCGATCAATCTTTACCTCTTATAGATGCAGTTTTATGGACGTTAGTTGTAGTTGATTTTCTTGATATCAGACATTGTTTTTACGAAAAACTTCATTGGGATGCTGATTGCTGAAGTTCTGGCGTGATGAACATTGCTGAGAGAAGGAAGAGAGAGAACATAAGGTATATGATATATTAGAGTATATGAATAAGTAATGTATAATATTGTTAAAATATTTAGCATATGGTCAAGTTCTTGACTATATTTAAGATTCCTAGGTTTCAACGTTCTTTGCGTTGCAACACGGTGGGTACAAGTTATTAAAACATAACTGTACGTGAAGAAATTTATTATTTTTCTAGAGATTCTTAAGATTATTTGGCAGCTTTTATGTTCAAGAACTATAGAAAAACTAGTTGTGACTATAAATTTTCATATTTCTAGTGCTAAAGCCCCGACTCACTATCTACTAGATAACACTCCCAACAATTATTCTACAGCTTGAGTATTTAAAAGCCACTTAATAACTATAGAGTTACAATTACAATAACTATAGAGTTACAATTATGTATTTACATCAGCCTGTATTAAATATTTAAGACTTTGACGTGTATTTGACATATTGACCCACAAGCGTTCGTCTACAATTACACATACATAGAGAGGGTGTACCTCACAAAATGTGTGGCATTTATGGTATGCCATTAAAAGTCTTATATAATATTTATGAAACATTCGCGATAAAATCCGCACAAGTTTAAGTGGCAAAGTAGCAATTGTGGCCATCACAGACACACCTTCACCAATTTACAGTGCTATGGTGATGTCGTTGACGGGTGTTGCGACAACACCTGGCCAAGCGTGCAGCAATTTTCCCAGTTGCAAGAGGCGGAGTTGAAGATGTCAGTATAAGTGTGGTGAGGAAAGTGTTTAAGCGTTCCATTTTTAAAATAATTGCTGAATTATTCTTCCACGTATTGCTGGGAGTAGTGACATGCAAAATGGAAGTACACTTGAAAAAGATAGGTGAAAATTATTTGAAATTGAGAACAACACAGGTAATCCATCTATCTATTTTGCAAAATCTTGGAGACTCCATAATCAAAGAAAGATAAAGTTAAAACAATAATCATGTCTATATCAGTATTTTCAGTTTCCTTTTATTCTTAATATTTGTCGGATTATTTTGGCTTCTTTCTCATTCCCATTACCGTTAAAACTCGACATTATCGACCAGATAAGTTCAATACTAACGTTATTTAAAGTTGGGTTGCTTTCCATTTATTCCACATAGAAATATTTCTCTATAAAAATGAGTGCATTTTGAATACACTCAAACAACAATTCAATTTGTATCTTATTTGCCTCAATTGATTCGCTTGTTTCAGCATAATATAATATTACTAATAGAGAGATATCTAATCGAGGCTTTCCATACTTAAGCAAAACGAAACAACTAAGATCTTAATTGCGTCTTCTAAATTATCTGTTTGAACATGATAATGCTAATTGTTATTCAATTTAAAGAGTATATTTGATTTTAAATAAAATATGTATAATAACTCATAGCACTTTCTATACTTAACCAAAATGAAATAATTAAGTTCTTGATTGCCTCAGCTAATTCATCTATTTAAACAGTTTTTATCAAATATATATTATATTTCAAGGATATGTATGTTCTTGATCTTAACTGAAATCTGCTTTGTAAAAGCTTAAGGTTTTCTTTACTTAACCAATCCGAGTTAATTAATGCCATAATTGCCTCAGCTTATTCAACTGCTTGAACATGGTATTATTAATTGCTATCCAATTTCAGTGATATATTTGATTTTAAACAAAATCTGCTTAATAATTATTATCCAAAACGACATTAATTGAGTCTTTATTGTTTTAACTAATTCACCTATTTTTACATGGTATTGCTAATTGTTATACAATTTTAGGAAAATATTTGAACTGCAATGAATTAGCTTAACAACACTAGTAGTTATTCCATATTGAGCCAGAACTAGTCAATTAAGGACTTAATGGCCTCAACTAATTTGAGCATAAAATATTATATTACTTCAGGTATATACTATATATTGTATACGTATATATATTGTTTTGAAGGAAATCATGAAAGTGTTACTAAACATTTTTCCCAGTGTAAATAATTGATTTCATTTCTATCAACGTACCTTACTCAATAATTGCCTAAATGACCGCCTGTCCGAAATGTCTAAATATTTATAAAGCTACGCGAATATCAAATTATTACGCACACGCATATTAGTATATAAACTTACCGCCTGTTTCTTTTCCCACGATTTCATAGCGGTTTTGTATTTTTCAAATTCGTGACACCAGTCCGAGTAGATTTTCTGATAATCGTTGCTTTTGTTCGGCGGAGTGCATCTGAAAGTTGTATAAATACAAAGTGAGTTTTAGAATATTTTCGCAGGAAAATTATATTATTTACAACATAACGGATAATATATGTAATTTTATTCACCTGTGTGCATCGACGGTGATGTTGTAGCTGCACAATAAGGAGCCGCCCAAATGGCAATCATAGCGACCGCCATCCGCTTCATTCACCGATACGACAACCAAACCGCGCTCAGTGGTCTCAATATACTTGGTGGGACTGTACTTGATTTCGTAGCTGTGAGAAAGCAAAAAAAAAAAAGAAAAATAAAAATAACCAAAAATGTGTGTGAAGAAAGCGAAAATAGTGATTCACAATAGAAAATTGCTTTTTTAACATAGTAAAAGCAGAAAAAAAATGCAAGAAAAATAAGAAGAAAACTGGTGTCTTACCGTCCCTTATCCTTTGAGTGATGATACCAGGTAACTTGCTCGTTCTTCAGCACTTCTGGTATTTTAACGAAACAACCCAAATGCACGCTCTGCCCATAGGTGACGACGATTTTCTTCTTCAACACGCTGGAGTCGCAAATATCACTGGTTTCGTTGGCAACATCCTGCAAAGAGCGAAAGGAAAATATAGCTTATATATGTATATGTATATAACTCTGTTTGTATATAATACAGGAAATCATAAAAGGATATCGACGAAATTTGCATGCAACGCAGCATTGCAGGTGTTGTGCTGGAAAATTGCTGCCGCATGCAGCGTAGACACACACAAACAAGGCAACACGAAACGTGTAACTGCTTCCAAGCCAATCGACGCTTGTCTATCATTTTGCCATTTGTCTGTCTGCATGTCTAACTCAATGTCTGTGCGCATAGCTCAATGTCTCAATAACTGTTTACAGGTTTCCGCACCACGCTGAATGTTGGTTTGTCTAACAACCGGTTGCTCTGCATCAACAACGTTGATTTACGCGTGCGCCCGTCGCATTTACTTGTACATTGAGTTGTTGTCACAAGCAATTTTCAAATGCACACACACACCCGGAAAACTTGTATGCATGTTTGCTTGCTGCTCACCTGCAACAAATCCAATTCATATGGGCGGCAGGTATTCGCCTCCTTGTCCCAGCCGCAATAGGGATCACGCACACAACGGAAGCAATTGTCATAACGTCGATTGCACATCGCCAAATCGATTTGCTTGATGCGATGATCTGTGGCAACATAGAGCGATTTACGTGCCTGACTGAGACCCATCATCTGTATCGCTTCTTTTGGTGCCACATCGAAGATGTCAAGCAATTTCGACAGCGATTCACCGTTACGATAGTACTGTACGATTTTATAGATACGTCCCAAATTGGTGCCCACATAGTAGACGGTATACTCTTGGTTGAGTATGTCTATGCGAATTCTGTGGAAAAAAGAGAAAAAGAGTTCATAATAACACTGTGTTACAATATTGAGATTTTGTATTTAATTCCAAAAAGTATCTACAGAGATCTGATTTCCTTTTGGTCATATATGAAATGTTCCGTGCTATGGAAAAAATTTAGTCAAATTTTATGGAAAAATTAATTAATATGGAACGTTATGGAGTCGAGCAGTTAATTTTTGTTGTTTATTTTTGATAAAATTTACCTCTAATTATCTGTTTTCATTGAATATTAGTATTCTCATTATTTTTGGGTTTGGGTTAAAATTAATTTTGAAAAGAAAATAAGAAGAAAATGTGTCTATTACATTTTTCGATTTAAGATTAAGATAAGACAAGATTTTAAGGGTTGCCTTTTATGTTGCGAGATAAGAGAAAAACAACAAATATTAATCAATGAAAATAGCTTAATTGTATTTCAAAATATTCTCGATTACAAGTAAGCTCTATGTACATATGCTGAGTTAATTCACGTCGATAGTTGTAAAAAATTATCGCGCGGAAATGTTCGCGATTTAATTCCATTTTTTGGTCAAGATTAATATTTTGAATTACTGTAAATAACACTTATAGCGCTCGTATGACAAAACGTGCTGAGTATGCATAACTTCAAAAATGTCAAACTTTACGTTAAAGTTATGAGTTGTGAGATTGCAACAGTTGTCTTGTTATCTTGAATTATAAAAGGCAACTTACATATTCTAAGTGAATAAATTTGAAAATATTTATATAAAAGAAATATTGACACTCTTCCCAAATGATGTTTCTCTTGTATGAAACAAGTGATCGATAAGAAAAGTATTGTATGGAAAGTTGCTTACGATATCTGTAATAATTTAGTCCATTATCGATATTTTGAAATTTAGCTCAATGATTTTTCTAATATAAAATTATGTGTATATAAGTAACTATGTTGATGAATCTTTTTTTTAACATATTTTTAATTTTAATATCCTATACTTGTAGTTTTCTCGACCCATTTTGTCGCAGCGAGTAGTTGGAGTATAGCTATCACTACTTCCCTAATCATTACTAATAATATCTTTTGGAACCGAAAAGTATTTATTCACCAAAAAAGAAGCGCTTAACAATAGCATATGCGATAAAGTGTAAATTAGCGAAAAGTGGAGTTAAAGAAGCTGTTTGACGAACTGGTATAGTTTCACTACTCACTAACATTTTCAGAATTGAAGACAGCAGAAAAAATTGAAAAGAAAATGATCTGTAATTGAAATTTATAAAAAAAACAAGAAAAAAGTTAACGTCGGCTGCACCGAAGTTGTAATATTCTTCTCAAGTGCATTTTTTATTACACAAAAGGGTATACAAATATCTTAATTTGGATTGTGATCGGTATGCTATAGTTATTCGATCTGAACGGCGATTGTAGTAGATGCCTTGGATAACAATCCATGTAAAATTTTGTGAAGACATCTGGTCAAATAAAAAGGTCTTCCATATAATGACTTGAGTTTAATCGGTCTGTTGTATGGAAGCTATATGCTATAGGTGTCCGATCTGAATAATTTGCTCTGAGATTGTAGCGTCTAGTTTAGTGTAATAATCTATGCCAAATTTCGTGAATACCTATATCTTTTCAAATAAAAAAATTGTCCGTACAAGGACATAATTCTAATAGTTCAATTTATATGGCGGCTATATGCTATAGTGCTCCGATAGCGGCGATGGGCAACTCCTTGAGGAGATGAATATCTCAAAAACTGAGTTATCGCGTATATACAGATAGACAGACAGGACCAAAACAATAGTATAAAAAAAAGTTTCTGTATTCATTTTCTGTGAGTCAAGGATTTTCTCCTTTTATGTCTTATTAAAGAATATTTTTGCAAAAAATTTTGCGATCCTAACCTGCTAGACAGTTTTATACAATATAATATTTTTATTAGCTGTATGTTTTACGTTTAAAGAAATGTTAAAAACAAATTTTTTTTCTATAATTTTCAGTTTTACCAAAAAAAAAGCGCTAGAAATCGCTATTTAATTTAATTAAAAATTTATTTCTTAAAATTAATTTCATATTTATTTCAAAATGGCGCCAATAATAACTGAACTTGGGGCGTTAAGGTAGTCAATTGAGAATTACAATGCACAACAGACGTATTCAAAAATGAGATACAATGATAAATTTATTCGAGGAACGTATGTACTTAAGTACGATGAATATGGTAAGATAAATACATTCTTGTATAAAGCAATATCTCCAATTAAATTTTTATATGACGATTTTTTTTTGTGATTCCACTCGAATTTAACTTATCCTTAATCCTTTTCTACCACATCTGTGCACTGTATTGCGCTCGTTCAATAACCGAAAAATTGTGAATCTCAATAAGAAATCAATTAAATTCGCTGATCTGAGTACTTACGCAAACGATAAAGAAAGGATTTCATATTTTATCCTTTTTTTCATTCGGTTGCTGAAATCAATGAAATCCTTGTTATCTGATCGGGATTATTTTGATGATGACTGAAGCGTTTCAACGGCAAAAAATACACACAAAAGTTGATGCTTGTATTGTGCGTTTAAGTGGTTGTGCATATAAATAAAGGCATTAATAAATCATTAAAAATGGATATTAATATGATGCGTGCAACACGTGCGCTTGGTCATTACAATGTGAGTGAGTTTGCTGCAGCCAAGCGGCAGTGGCAGCGCATTGAAGGAGAGCTTGCCACGCCATTAAGATACACCTGCGCATTGGGCGGCAGCCATAGCCATTGTGTGCGTTTTAAATTTTCTTGATGTGAAATCAAAAATGCACAGCGCATAAAATAATTAAGCCGCAACAACAGCAATGAGGCTAGCAAACCATGTCACTAGTATGGCGGTTGAGCAAGAATTAAGTGTGCATATTTAATAACAAAGGTGATATCAATTTTATTGTGCGCCGCGAAGAGCGTATAATGCACGAAATTATATGCAGCCGAAAAGAACAACACACAAACAGTTCAAGGTAAAAATTAAAATGAATCACATAAAGCTGCGCATTTCGCTCGCAATTTCATTAAGACGAGTATGAGTGAGTGTGCAATTTAAGCGTCCTGGTAGCGAGCAAAAATCAAGCAGCGAAAATTTAGCTGCAGCGCGTTGCATTTATTGCTGTTGCCTACTTACAGGCGCTCAAAGGCATTAAGTGTACAAGTGGCGAATGGCCGAAGAATTATTAAAACTTATATGTATGTGTGTATATATGTACAAGCTTGTTTATATACATATACCACAAGATGGCTGATAGCAAAGGCGATGTGGCAGTGAGATGAAAAATGAAAATCCCTAGATGTATCCGCCGCTAGCATTGTAATATGTATAATTGCCGCCACTGATGCCACAATCATTGTAATATGCGTGGCTGTCGTGGAAAGCTGAGCACTTCGCGGCACGTGAACAAGAAAGAAGTGGCGCAAAGTTTACCGGAGCGCATCAAGATCGCCAGAGCGCTGTGTGTGATGGCTTAAGTGTGGCCATTTGAGGCAGCTTTTGGACGCCGGCTGTGCACTTCAGCTCTTAATTATTTATGGTAAATTCAATGTGGCAGCTCGTTTTATTACACGCTTCGCGGTCGTTATAAATGCGATAGTGCGGTCAGATTTGCGATGAATAGCTGGCCGGCTGGAAGACAGTGTTTCGGAGGACAATAAATCGAGTTTTTGGAAACTGTAGGCAAAAGCAGTAACAATACGTCAATATAGTAAAATAAATTGATGCGGAGAAAATTGAGAATTGGAAAAAAATTGAACTAATTGTAGATATGTAACAAGATGATAAGTTAACTATAAAATAAAATCCGATAGATGGCGCCGCAGATACAATTATACTCTGTACCTGCATTTGTTGTACAGCAGTTATGAGAACCCTTTTAGAAATTTGGTGAGAAATATATTATACTTATAATCCTAAGAACGAAACATCACAAGCAGTTTAACTGAGAGAACTATACAAGTGCGGCTCAATAATAACTTAGCCCAACCTGCCGATATAATCTATTCGATTTTAATATTTGGAAGTGAGAATCAAGAGAAAGTAATATATTGGATGCGGAGATACTTTCTACTATACGGAGACTCTTCTTACTCGATCACGACTGTTAAAAATTGGTTTCAAATGAGTTACAATGTCGTCGTTTGTTTTTGCAGAGCTAAACCCAGGTTACCTAAAAATGATAATGTGAAAAAAGTCCACAACCACGTATTGATTGACTGCCTTTTGAATGAGCAAGAGACAAAAGGCATTTCAAAAAACTGTGTGGGTTGTAAATTGCATGAGTTATGGGATATGAGAAAGCCGTCAGCGCGATAGATGCCACGTTGGCTCATTTCGGATAATAAATACAACCGTTACACCACTTCATAGCAGTTTGTGACCACGTTTACACTTGTCGTTGTTGCCTTGGCGTTACTGTCGATGAATTATGTAACTACTAATACATACCAGACACTAAGAAACTGACGTAACAGTGAACTTTAGACTGCACAGAAGAAGGCGGCGACCGTCCCATTGGCCAAAAAGGAGATGATCACCGTTTTCTGGGAGTCGCAATCTATACGGATCACGGCTCTACTTTAGTGAATTATACCTGTGACTGATTTATATATTTTTTTAATACGACTAAACTTTTTTCATTAAAATATAGGAACATAGGCATACTATGAACTTTCTCGCGTAAGTAAAGATATGTTTCACAAATTTAAAAATATAAATATTCTCTGCGAAATTGCCGCCTAAATACAATATCAGAGAGAACCAGTTTTGGGATGAAAATTGCTCTATTCATAAAATTTTTAATATTGAAAATTATTAGTAGCTTTTAATATTTTTGGACTTCTTTTAGCTTTGGTTTTCCATTTAATAATAGCGCAGTTGATCTGTATATTTTAGTTTCACTTTTTTTATGTCAGAAACCCACTGTAGGTTATTCAAAGACTATAGACTTTGCAGTTAAAAAACAATGATTCCCTTTAAAAAACAATGATTCGCTTTTTCCGGAATTGAAAAAATCAAATACATTTATGGTGAATGTGTGTAAAGCAGGATTAATATATGTTATCCTACCATATACGTTTATATTAGGTGTTTTTGGAAATGTAGAATTTTTCGGGAAGTATAGCAAGCCAATTAATATAGAGTAAAGAATAAATTTGCTCTAGACAGGTCCCTACAAACTGCGCGCCCAAACAGAATTGATAAAAAATTATTTCCTAGATTGGTACAACCTTATTTATGTGGAAAAATGTTCGTGTGAAAAAATTTTACAACGAGTTTGCTCGAAGTTTTGTTTTTTCAATGGAATTACATCTAAAAAGTTGCTGAAAAGTTTGAAGAAGTGTTTTGGGGAATCAGCTTTATAGCGTACATAAGTATTTGAAAGGCACAAAGCATTCGGTGAAGGTCTTGAAAAAATTAAAGAAGCTGTGCTTTAAAATCGTCGTGTTGGCATCAGAGAGATAGCAGAGGATCTCAACATCTCTTATGGGTCGACTCAACCATTTTGCTTAATGTTTTGGGACTCGTACCAAAAGACCTGAATGCTCATTCTATTCATCGTATTCGACGCGTGATTACGATAAAACGTAAAATATAGTGAAAATTTCTTTTCTAAACTTTTATTCTGGGCTGTATATACTGATCACTTTTTTCTGATTTGGCACAATTACAGTACTGGGGTGAAAATAATGCTGAAGAAACTCTCAAGGAATCTTTGCATCCAAATAAATCTGTGGTATGATTTGCATGCCGGAACTTTTCGTGGTTTATACCTTATGAGCCCATAATCCAGATTAAGCTAAATATATAAACGTTTCGAACTAATAAACCGAAATTTTTGTAATTTCTATGAACTTGCCAAATTTTTTTTTAATTAACACTTTAAGTAAAATTTCAGCGAGATAGGCAATAAAATGTTATACTGTTACCCTTATAACCGTAAACGTTGCTTCAATTTTATTTTGTTATTGTTGTTGCTGTTTTTTTGTCAAGTGCTTATAAAATTGGCAATATTATTTTGATTGAATTTCTGTTGATTGAGTAAATTGCATGCTCTCGCTTCAACTGTCAACTATAGTGTAAGTAAAATTTAATTGCATTTGGATATTAATTCTGCCTTTTCTGGCTTTATTTATTCCGCTTGCCACAAATATTTGCATAAATTGTCAAAGTATTCAGCGTGCGTTCAAACAATCGAACAAAAAGTGAAATCAAGCAAAATCACCATTGTCTATCACTGTTTAAATGCAGGCACACATGCCTCAGTGAAACTTACTGAAAACAACTCTCCCACAAATGCATACAAATATAAATATGCTTACATATGTATACACACATACAATTAAAAATATGTTCTATATTTGAATCACATTAAAAATTAATTTGCAGCAATGCGGCATATTAAAATTAAACTCAGGTATGTAGATATATATATAATACATATATAAGACTATAAAAAAAAGTTTCATGGCACTACGTATAAAAACTGTTGGACAAAATGTGACACCATGTGTCCCTTACCATATTTGCACTTAAATGAGCTAAAATTTAATTAAAAAATAATTTGATGAGGCATTTGAAACACATTGCATTTATGTAAATGAGTCTGTGGCTAAGGCGAAATTGAAAAATTGTTAGTGGTGAGGCGGAAATGTAATTACTGTAAAAAATAATGTCGACGGATGAGGGAAAAATGATTTCAGCTGTTGATCAATCATAAGGTAATAACAGTTAATAACTAACGTGTTCGTAAGTAAAAAAACATTTCACTTAAAAATTAATTAAACATTTTTCTGATACAGTTATAAGCAAATCAATACAAGTCTCATAAAAGCTAAATTCATTTCATTGGAAATACCTCCATGGTATCTAGTAAATATTTTCGAGGGTAGGTTAGGTTAAATTTAATTTAGAGGCTTATACCGCAATGAAGATCATGGGTATCTCATTTGAACAGCAAAAGCTGTCTAGAAGAAAGCGTTGAGATATTTGTATCACAGAGGGTATCTATTTGTTACTACATTATAGAAACAGAGCAAACATTAACAATAATAATGTGCGCGCGTAAATGTAGGCAACGTTTTCAAGACTTCAGCAGTGTCGGGTACATTTTTGAAATTTCAGGTAAAATATTACTATGGGAAATTTTTTAGGACTAAGATTAATATTTCTGTTTTAAGATATGGTAAACCTAAATTAGTAATACTCTAAATTTTCTGAAACTCTTCTTTATAAATATTTGATAAATTCTTATGAGAAAAATGTTTTACAACAGCGAAACGACAATAATCCATACTAGTTAATCGGAAGTCCGGAGTATCGGTTAAAGTTCTGGCTGACTGCAGCTTTCACTATTCTAAAATTTTCAAAAATCGGTTCATAACTTGTTAAGCATGTCTGACTTGGTGTGGTGACTTTCAATATATTCCGAAAACTAACAATATTTTAATTATCTTCGAAGGGTATAAATAAATAAGTACCAATATAAATATTTAATGAGTGAATTTCTCACACCACTCAAATACCAATAGAACTCAGATTAATGGCATTTTTTTTCAAAATATTTGTTGTTAATTGAAATTGTAATTACAGGTAATTATTGGTCGTAACACGTACTTGTAAATACGTCACAAATTTGCAATCGTACTTTGGAGATTAATGAGAGTAATGAGAGTAATTTAACTATAATATAATATTATATATATATATGTGATGTAGAATACATACATGTGCATTTATATGTACAAAAATGTGTAAACAATTGTAATCTAAATTATATTACTATTTTCTGAATATTTAATAAAATACTATTAGCAGTGGAAAGTAATTGTATTGCATTGTTGACAGCAATTGATAGATATTTATATATTATATTATGTAGAATACTTTACGAGCATTTTGAGCGCATTTTTTGAATAATGTACATATAAAAGTATATAGATGTTTATATTATATATATATGCACAGGTATGCTTATGTTTTCACCAATATTTTTTAATTGAATTGTTTGGAAACTCTCTAAATTTACTTCCTGCCAAAATAATGCCAGCTAAGCGAGTCAAAACCACACTGACAAGCAATCGCACTCAAAGCCGGATATAATTGAAAAACTAGCTCCTAGGTGGATCACACAGGACCCACATTCCAGTTTCATGCAAACATGGCACTTAATAAACACACACGGTCTGGTGCATGTATAAGTAAAGAAGTTGCAATTGGTTAGAAATGGGATAATGGATATAACTAGCTAACAATGCATTTTAAACTAAATGTTCGCACAAACTTATATACCCAATACATATGCATATAATAATTTGTATACCACTTCTCGGAAATAAATAAACAAAGTGAACTTACTTGTCAACAACAAGTTTAGTGAATACCAAATCTCGTTTATAATAGACTGGATTGTTGTGTTCATGATTCACAGCTTTATCCATAAGCGGATGCGAGCGTATAAAGTACAATACAGTGTCGGGGAGATTTGAGGTGTCGTTGACACAGGTGCCGGGCCGTGGTTCGGGTACACGTGAATTTAGAACTGGCAGCCAAGCTGAATTGGATGAAGATTGTTCTTTGAATTTGCCTGGAAAGGTGAGAGAAGAAGAGAAATTAATAACATGAAATTTTAGAGAGAACAGTCTGACAAAAAATGGTGGTTAAAGTTAAAGTTAAAGTTATTAAAATTAAAATTAAAATCAAAATCAAAATCAAAATTAAATGAAATAAAATAAAATAATTATCAAAATAGATTAATTTCGTTGTAAATCATCATAAAATTAAAATTAAAATTTAAATAATAATAAAATTAAAATTGAAATTAATATTAAAATTTATATCAAAATTAAAATTAAAATGAAAATTTATATTAAAATTAATTTAATTATAATCATAAATTAAATTAAAATTAATATTAAAATAAAAATTAAAAATGAAATTAATATTTAAATTAAATTAATAATAATTAAAATTGAAATTAATATTTAAATTAAATTAATATTAATTGAAATTAAAATTGAATTTAAAATTAATATTAAAATTAATATCAAAATTAAAATTAAAATTAAAATTTATATTATAATTAAATATTATTAAAATTGAATTTAATATTTAAATTAAATTAATAATAATTAAAATTGAATTTGAAATTAATACTAAAATTATTTAATTATAATAATGATAATTAAAATAAAAATTAATATTAAAATTAAAATTAAAACTGAAATTAATATCAAAATTAATAATTAATAATAATTAAAATTAATATTAGTATTAAAATTGAAATTAATATTAAAATATATATCAAAATTAAAATGAAAATTTATATTAAAATTAATTGAATTATAATCATAAATTAAATTAAAAGTGAAATTAATGTTTAAATTAAATTAATAAAAATTAAAATTAAAATTGAAATTAATATTTAAATTAAATTAATATTAATTAAAATTAAAATTGAATTTCAAATTAATATTAAAATTAATATCAAAATTAAAATTAAAATTTATATTATAATTAATTATTATTAAAATTGAATTTAATATTTAAATTAAATTAATAATAATTAAAATTGAATTTGAAATTAATATTAAAATTATTTAATTATATGATAATTAAAATAAAAATTAATATTAAAATAAAATTTAAAATTGAAATTAATATTAAAATTAAGTTAATTATAATAATAATTAAAATTAATATTAGTATTAAAATTGAAATTAATATTAAAATGAAAGTTGAAATTGAAATTAAAATCAAAATAAATTAAAGTTAATCAAATTAAATTAGTAATTTCATTAGAAATCATCATAAAATTAAAATTACAATTGAAATTAATATTAAATATTCATTTATTATAATAATAATTAAAATTAAAATTAAAATTAATATTAAAATTTAAATAAAATAAAATAATGATTGAAATAAATTATTTTTATTATTTTTTCTATCATAATTTAATAATTCAATCAATGGCCTCGAATCTTCTAGAAAAATTTAATATTATATGCATACAAGCGGATCAACCGCTAACGAACATTAAACAGCACTTCTCTGTATTCTAGCAACCGCAAAGGGAAGCAAGCAAAGTTGTAGTTCACAAAACGGTTAATGCGCGTCTCCTCAAATTCACTTCGATAAAATAGTGTGTTTTGTGGTATATCTACGGACATACATATATACTTAGTCATATGTGAAGAGTTCAACGTATGTATATCAACTTCCACAGCATTTGAGAAGCTTAACCGCTTCAACAGGATATTCATAATCTATCAAAATGGATTTTCTAATACGATTTACCAGTATCTTCGTTCTTTTGCTTATTTTGATTGAGGTATGTGATACATATCATTACATATACAATACTTGGTTTCAGTAAATAATTTCCTTGATAGTTCAGTCTCATGGAGCGCAAAGTTACAACATTTTTAGAACAACTTAGTGAGCTGCTGGCACAAAGGGAACGAGAGTTCAAAACTATGTCGAATAAGATTTACAAACATACATATATACACATTTTGAATATGAACTACAAGCATTGCAAACAAAACCTTTGTACCTTGTACTATCTTGTTCAAATTAAATCTGAATATTTTATGCAAAAATTGCACACAAAAGCGAATATTTTCAGTGCTTTGCATGTACTTTTAAAATTCAGAAAATAAAAATACAGAAATATATATAATACATACATACAAGTATATATATGAAAAAATAATAATCAATGTTAAGAGAATATACATATAAACAAGTGAGTAAAAATATATTTTCAATTAGAACACGTTCTTTAGTCATAAATTGCTTCAAATCTCTACAAACAAAAAAATAAAATATTAATTAAAAGCAAATATCAATTAAATCATAAGACTCTTAAGCCACTCATATGAAGTACACAGCTAATCCCATGCATTTTCACGCACCCCTAAACCTGCAATTTCATTTAATCTCTTTTAATACACTCTCTTTTACCCACTACTCACCGTTGAAAGCGGCTTGCACCTCGTTGATGTGAAAACTGCACACCGCCGAGCCGATTAAGCCATTTGTGCTGGTCGTGAATGTCGCATAGAAACGTGTCTTATCCGTTGGCAGCTGATATACAGATTGGATTTCATTGAAATAGAATGGAAATTCGCCGGAGATGCTGCAATTCAAACGCGCCTTCAAATAGGTGGCCCAATTGTGTGCGAGCAGATTTTTACCACCAATGTCCTTTTTGCAAACGCGTGCGATACGTGAGTACACGGCCTTACCGCAATTGATATATTCGACAGCAGTTTCGCGGAAGAAGAAATACACATACTCGCCAATGTCAAAGGAGCCGACGAAGTTTGGTTCTGCGGGTGAAAAAATAGCGTTGGTAACGGTTAGTAGTAGATAAAAAAAAAGTTTTTTAATGATAGATAATACTATAATTTTTAAAATAATTATTTAATTTTTCTAAATTTTACATTGACTTTTTTATGTTACTAAATATATGTACATATGTACAAGGTGACTCATAAACCTAAAAAAAATTTTCTGTATACAATCCTTTGTCGAGGGAACGGCATTACTTTAGACTTTTTTATTCCGTTAATTTTTTTATCTTCTTTGGTCGATTTCTCTGTTTTAATAGAGATCTCGTCTGAATTTGCCTTTTGATATATGTCAAATGACCTTAGAACAGAGTTCGGATACAGCTTCTAATCACCACTGAGTGCCCGTAAGCACGCTTTACGGTATGGCATGCAGTAATTGGTGGTGAATCGAAATCCAAATATTCAGTTATTATTGTTGTTTTGTCAGAAAATATTTTCCAAAAATGTTTAAAGAGTGCTACCGAGTTGAAACCTTTGGACGGAGAAAAATCCGGGTCTATTTCTTTTACTTAGACCAGACTGTTTTGGCAATGGACCAGATTTCCAACGTTTATGTAAATTCTTTAGTGCCCTCCAGTGATAAAAGGTCCCCGACAGTATTGTTTTTGGAGAAAAATGGTCTAAAGAAGTTGCCAGGTCCTGTTACTGTCTGTGAGAGGAACGAGCAAATTTTTTTATCCGTTTTTTGGGGTTGCTTTAGCACTACTCCGAAATCTATGTGAAACTCTTTATTCCACTTTATATCACTCCATAATAGACTACCCTGTATATCATGCCTCGAATTCAATTAGGTTCATTTTGAAATATTAGAAAGTTAACCCTATTAATTTCTAAAGTTTTGCTTTTAATTTCTTCCAACGATACCATCTCTGATACTTCTCAACTATATTGAAAATTTTCAACATCCACTTAAACGCCTTTATCTTCATCCCACAAAAAGGTTATTATCTTGTTACTGCGAAATAACTGTAAATAAATTCTGCCGTTCAATTGCTTTCAAATGAGCTTTCTTTGACTATCGCTTTTAAATCTCACTATTTATCTACATAATTGCTAACAAAATTTACTTAAACGCCATTCAACGTGAAACTAATAAGATTGTGACCATTCACTTTTCATAAACCAAAGCCCAATAATGCTTTTCTTTTGAAGTATAGTGTTTAGGCATAAGGCACTCAGGTCTTAACCCTCTGCTCTTTACGCTCTGCTTTTGTTTAAAAATATTCGTATACCTCACGTCTTTCATTTTAATCTGCTGCAATACAAGTTTTAATTAATTTTCAAGCTGAACTGAAAAGACTTTAATTGTATTAGCAGCTTTAGAGTACCTCCAACTATGCGCGTACACAAGCGCCTACAACACAGTTCCTACAAACAAAAAAAAAACACTTAAATAAACAAGCAAGTAAAGCGCAAAGCAACTATGAGAAGAAAGAGAAGTGAGCGAGAGAAGTTGTAGTCTGTAGAATCTGGCTATCGTTTCTGTTCGTGTGTAACCAGCAGGCTCCACCGTAGTTTAGCGCTGCACGGTTGTTTGCTTCAAGGATATGCACTAGGTATCTTGCCTGTTTCCTTGGTGTTATGAAAATTGTGATTTAATACAATAAAATTGATGCTTTCGTATTCGGGGTTCTTTTTTTTTAGTTCAGACGCCACATTTCGCATTGACGGCCTTGTTATGTATGTAAACTTTTTTAAGTGTTAATATTTTGGTTATGTAATATTTATCGGTTGGTGAGCTGCATATCTAAGCATAGCTGAAGCGGAAGTTATACATTCATGGTGCTATTAAGTAAGTTTTTAATGAAGCTATAATTTGTTATTGAACAGCAAACTTTCAATGAAACTTTGTTTAATAGTGGTTCAGGCTGCGCCACAAACGAATTAAAGTATGACAAACTCCGTACGCCAAACCTAAACGCCTACCCTAAATGGCAAATAAACATGATTTTATGTCAATACCTATACATGTCAATTTTAATTGTCTATATAATGTTATCTGTTTAATAAAATTATGAATTTGTTATATTGCTGTCATTCTGTTCAACTCTGTTGACGTGAAATTTTCCTAATTTGAAAGTATAGTGAAATATGTTAAATTTGTAACTGTAAATCAGATTAGTAGCAAATGTCAGTATGAAAATAATATTTGATTATTATTATTTTTTTTTAGTGCACTGGAAACATATGTCTAATTAACGTCATTGAATCTGAAATGTTGTAAACTTTTCATTAGTCTGTAAGTTGAGTAACTGTAGTCAACTGCGTGTAAAAAAATATTTCTATTACGTGTAAAAATATGACATATGTGATTCGATAGATATGTCGGTGCCAGGACCATTTGATATACATATTTGCTGTCAAAATATTGTCAGTTTATATGGCAGCTATATGCAATCGCGATCCAATTTGTTCGTACACTGTACCGTTGAATTATAAAATAATCTATGGTAAATTTCGTGAAAATGTCTTGAAAAATAATTAAGTTTTTCATACAAGGACTTGAGTTTGATCATTCAGTTTGTCTGGCAGCTATATGCTATACTAGTCCGATATTGACGGTTCCGACAAATCATTAGCTTCTTGGAGAGAAATGGAGGTTTACCAGATTTTTTACCAATAGCTCAAAAACGGAGAGACTAATTTGCGTAAATACAGACAAAACTTTATATACCATGTTCAGGGTACAAATATAATGCAAAAGCGTCAACTTATATTCTAATATCTAAGACGACATCTATATAAAGATCTAATATATATTGATCTTTTAACTTATTGTTAGCTATCCCGGCCACTTTCCTGATCGCACAGACTTCCGACAACATAGGATTAAATATGGTATACGAAAAATTCCTAATTAACATACGATATGGGTTTTTCATTTTACTATTAATTTCCCCATAATTTTAATTAAGCATGTTGGCAAATTTTTACAACATTCAGAAGAAGAACTTTTAACGCCAATAAGAGAGGTAGTTCTTAGGCCTTTACATATCCTGAACTTACTTCCTTATGAAGTGAAAGAGGTCTAGTCATGCATTGGCCTAGCATTTTAAACTTACAAATTGTTGTAAAATTAGACTTTCGAATAATTCGATAAATTCAGCTTAATTTTTAAAATTGGGGGATCTTGGAGAAAATCGAGCTTTTATCAAACTCTTATTGCTGCATTTCTACGAACGCATGCAAGTTAAGCAAGCTAAAAATATTTTAATTTCGTACAATTCTACGATTTTCCACACAACTGTAGGAATAATATTGAATTACACTATATCTATTTTTGCACAACTACGAGTGCGTGTTTTATTTCGTTTTATGAATTTGCTTTGTTCATATTCCACATGCTCTCCTATTCCGTTAAATTCAATTATCGTCGAAAAAATCCAAAAAAAAAAACCTTATTCGATTTTCTTCGGAATCTGAATTTCCGTTGTAGATATAAAAATTTAATAATTTTCAATGTTTCATTTCTGTGGATATATGCATTTCTGTGGAAATGAAAATTTCATATAAAACTAATTTTGTAGGATAAATTTGTGGATATCTTGGTTTGGTTTGGCTTGAATTTTTTAAAAGAAAATTGTATAAATCTTTAAATTGCAAAGCATTTCAATTCTCCTATGCTTTGGTTGGCTTTTTTTGCTCATCATATTCTTCGAAATTCGTTATGCAAATTTAATATCTTTTCTTTTTTAAGCCGATTTGAGGCAAAGTGTCGAATGTTGCGATAATGTCTGCAAAGTTTTTCCTGATGACGAAATTGAATTTTCTTTTGCTGCAGTGTTCGTGTGGTATTAAGACGAAATATATACAATTTCTGGTAATTTTGTTCCTTTTGGAAGTTTTTTTGGTTTTTCAAATTCAATACTTATTGCATGTGAGACAAAGTTTTTCGACTAGTTTTGTAACTAGTAATAAACATAATATCGCTACAAAAGTCTTCAAATGCTTTGTTGACTTTTTAGTGTACAAAAAACAAATTTTACTATTTCTGATTTTATGATTTTTACTTAAAATTTTATGTTATGAATTAATAATTTTTTTTATTATAAAAATTATTTGTACTCACTGTCCAACCATTTGGAATCATATTTAAGTGTGCGCTTAAACTTATATTCCAATCGCTTTGCTGTCGTATTATATAAATCCGTTCGAAAGATCACAGTGTCTGCTTTTGTGAATTCTGCATTGGTGCCTGAGTACTGTAATATAGAGAGAGAATTATGCAATAGCAGCCTATGAATGATTAATGCGAACAAAAGTAGCATGCAACATTTAAGCTGAATTGAAAGTAAATACTTGTAGCAATTATATGTACATATGTATATTAGTGTGGGCGTTTTTTCCTAAATTGAATTTTTTTAAGCAAATGCCAGCTGATCTTTCAGTTTTTGCAATAAGCCAAGTACAAGTACAACTTTGAAAGAGGGATATTTTTACTCAAAAATTTCCGTTTTTAAAAAAAGTCTTGATGGTTTTTTAATAAAAATATTCCTTCAAAAATATAAGCTGTTAAAGTTATACATCAAATGACCTGAGCATTCATACAAGTGATTTGTATATACTGTGTTGCTCATACGACATGGTGTACTATATCACTACTGTACATTTGATGTATAACTTTAACTGCGTATAACTTTTAAAAGAATCTTTTTATGGAAAAGAATCGTTATCCGTATTTGTGGAGCGGAACAGTTTACATTAGAATATCACTTTATCAAAGTCGTAGATTTATTTGCTTTAGAGATAAGAAATTTATTTCAAAAGATCAGAAAAATCCCATATAAAATATATGGAAAAAGTAATGTGATTTAGGCACGGTTCAAGTTGAAATAAACACCTTGTTTACATTGGATATTTTTTTGCAAAGCAAAACTTGAAACTTCAGGGGACGTTTGCAAAAGAAAAAAGTCAGTTTGGGAAATAATGGACGCGCTAGTGTATACATATATGTACGACAGTGTACATTTGCTAGCTTTATTTTAAATACATCACAAATACATTTATAAGTAAATACAGTTTACAGAAAATTACTTTCAATGATGTATGACTTAAAGTTACAAATGTAATGTAAATATTAATTTTTTTTAAAAATAAATTATTATAAATTTTTGAACTAACAGTACACAATAAAAACTATTAAATTTTAAAAGCAATGAAATCATTACTTACCAAACCGGGTAAATCACCAGGATTGCCTTCTTCAACATAAATGGCAGTTGAATTATCTAGCGGATCGTAGGGACATTTTGCGATACCCTGACCAACGCCAATCACATATTCCGAGCGAGGCAAATGGGTGAGATTGGACTGAAATGATTATGAATATTCAATTTGAAGTATATAAAATTTTTAAAAACTTTTAATATTTTAAAATCAGTGGCTGAATTATATAATTCTACCATTTTAGCACTTAAAATATTTAACTCGTGTAAATTTATCTCTTCTATGAAACTTAATTCGAATTTCAAGCTTCGCACATTATGTTGAGTGAGATGTGAATGTTTTGGAGTTTATTAGGTACTCTCTCTTACGGAGGCTATCGATTTTTACTGTTATACTTTTGGTGTACTTTGAAATTTTTTATTTGAGAGACCTTGGAATCTAAGCGAATAATTATGTGTATTTCTTCGGTTGAAACGATGAACTTTATAAATTGTAGAAGGTCGGCAACATGTTTCCAGGAATCGGTGTCAAAGACCGATCTTGCGTTTGAATGCAAACTCCTGACATTGAATAAGTAAAGTCTATATGGTTGTTTACACCTGCAAAAGAATACTTAACAGGAACTGGGACCTGCAGCCAAATATGCCCGACTTATGCCATTAATAAGCTACAAGTAGCAGCAAGGTCTGCTGTAAGAATAAAGGAATTAGAAGGTTGGAACATAACGCCATCCTGAACCTGGCAAACTTAAGTAAATCAGACTATATCCTCACAAGGTTAGATTTCAATAGTCACGTTCAAATGAGTATACTCTCTAGACGTGAATGGTTAAGAGGTGAAGTTAGGGAGGATGATAGCACCTCTATCTATATCGACGTCTCCAAAATGGACTGTGAAGTATATTGGTGCGACTGTCATCTCTCTCCATCTGGCTACCAAACTCAGCCAACATCTTCCAAGCGGAAGTACTAGGTATTGAGAGGGCCTGTGGAGTTTTATTAACTAAATACGGGAGGATACAGAAAGCAACCGTATACACGAATAACCTAGCGGCGTTGCTGTACTTGTGGACACCACGGATTAATTCCAACATAATCTTTAATTGCAGGAAGGCTTTAAGCTCACTGGCAGGTCAAATCCACTTGTACATAATTAGGGTTCTCGGTCAAAAAAAAAGATTTTCGACCACAAAAAAGCAGCCGAGTTGACCCAGCTAAAAGCCTGTTTAGACGAATCTGAGGCAAAGTTACTGCCATGCCCGCTGGGAATAATCAATAGAGAGTTGTATATTAATTTTGAACCAAAAGCTCAGAGTAGATGAAAATCAATCAGGAACTGCAAGATAACGAAACAGATATAGGACAAGTATAACAAAACCAAAACTAAAGACTTATTAAATAGATCCAGTAATAGTAGTTACTGACTTACTGCCACTATAACAAGCATTGGTCTTTCGGGGAACATGCGCTAAAAATGATGCTGCAAGCCACAAAGGAATCATAAAACTGTTTTCCACTTTCTCTGTGTATGCCCAGCTCTATGACAAACCAGACACAAAATACTTCGAACGCAACATACACCAAACCTTGAATAGCTGTCTACAAAAAGCATAACGGGATAGCAATATTATATAGATGCTACCGAATAGCGAGTCCAGCGCTAATCGAGCACAGGATTGCTGCACTACTACCTAATTAGCTACTAAAATAGCTTGGTTTTACTTGACAGTTTAGATTTCCCCAAATTTTCAAAAAAATATAAACGAATGATACGTTTTTGCGATCACTCCCAAAATCCTTGGCGAATACTCGTATAGAGCCAATAAAGAAAGCGAAGGGGTGTGTCTATTCAAGCGCTATAAAATAGTCGACTTTTCTATTATGTGCGCGTAGAGTGACAAGAGAGTAAATTTGCGATAGGTTGAACAAGATGAGTGGTACAAGACCTCAACAAAATGCGTTCTGAATGACTACTGTTTACTTCATTTGCTTTCATAGCCGCCAGATCTATGTAATCGAATTGGACCCGGATTGAAATCGAGATAAAGATCTAGAGAATTTTGCTAAATTATTTGTAAAATTTTTTGTATGCGAAAGGAACCAGAATTTAAGTTAAAACTCGTTTAAATATAATTAAACCCTTAGTTGGGTCTCATCGTCCTATATTAAGTATGAAGTGCATCCTGTTATGAATTTGTATTCATAACCTAAAAATCAGAAAGTTTGCAAAAGCGTGAATATAAATAATAAACACTACTCTTTTTGACCAACTAACAATATTTTCATAGGTGAACTTATAAATATACTGCTCAACTTCTTCAATAGGCATAACTCAAATATAAAAGATAAATTCACATAAAAATTTGTGTCATTTGAAGGAAAGCATATGGTTGCCGTTGTCATTTATTATCGAACGCCATAACCTAAAATGCAAGGACACATACTTTGACGTACAAATAAAGGCTTGTGTTCATATGCGACAAATAAAAAAAAAAATTCAAACACTTTTTTTTTGCCCGGTTATGTCAACAATATGCTCCTAGAGCGTGTGTGTGTCTTCAAAACCGTTAAGGATTCACTTTACTACAACAAGAACACAAAGAGTTGGGATAATAGTAAAAAGTCCTTTTTTACGTGAGTCACTGCGATAACTGCAATCTGTTCCGAGTCAAACGAAGCAAGAAAGTTGATTTCGCCAAAAAGGAAAGTAAGCGTTCTATTTGCGCACAGATAAACGCTTTCAACGGACAGACGGACAATTGCATTTGGTGAAATGGAAAAAAGTGATTTTATCAGATGTGTTACATATATGTGTGTATGTGTGTATGCCTGCATGTGTATAGTTTGGTGGCCACAAGAAAAATGCATGAAAGCTTAGATTGTAAGCTCTCGCTCTCAGTGTCCTTCTGCTGCTCCTCCCCATCACTGCAACTCCACAGTTGCAACAAAGAAACTTTACAACCTTTTTTTTTTAACTTTTTATGACTTTGCATTTCTAAGTGTGTTCATGTGTGTGTGGCTGTTAGTCTACAGCTGGGTGTTTATTTCTATTGATACTTACATAGATGACATAATCCTTGGGATTGTGTGCATTTGTGCCGCAAACGTAAAGCCTGTCACCGTTTTCCATTGATTGTATGACACGAATGTGATTCTTGCAATCGAAAATCTGAAATAAAAGAAAAGATGTGCAGAGAAAAATATCAGTGAAATGAATAAAATCACAAACTATTCATACAGCTCGTGCAATATTTGTTATGTAATGCCAAGTGTTGAGTGAGAAAAATGTCTGAATATTGCACTATGCAATATTTTGTTATTTTCGCCAGTTTTTTTTTCAGTCCCTGTCATTTATCGCCACAAAATTGTTGCACGCTGCAAAAAAGCTGTGAATAAATAAATACTGAACAAAAACAAGAAATTACACAATTGGAAGCGTAGTTGCACAGCTGTTGCCGATGTATTGCTCGATTGCACATGCATATTGCTAGAAATTATTACCAATTTTTATACCCAACGCATATATATTTGGGCAATATAATTTACCATTCAGGAATAAAGATCAAAACAGACTTTGGAATAGTCCAACCAATAAGTTTTTAATCAAATTTTACTTGAAGATAAATAAGCAAATTAGTTTTAATACCATAATTTCTATTTAAAATATAATAATAATTTCTATAAAATTAAAAAAAAATATATATTTGGTGGAATTTTCGGTGTTTATTAATAGTTCTTTGGTTCGTGGGAGTTCTCTTGGTCGGTACGCCGTTGCATTGTTTGCTTTGTCTTCTTCTGTCATGGAAAGTTTGTTTTGAGCGCACAGTTAGCAAGCTCAGAGCCTGTATAGCCGTTCAGCTCTCGGAGTGAATGCATAACTCTGCGATGCTGTGATCTAGATTGTATGAAATGCAATCGAAGTAAGTTAGAAGTGTGTCCCTGCCCGGCGAACCTCATATACCCAGCTTCCCTAAGTCTATTAGCAGTATTCGCCACAAAACATAAGGTTCTAAAACTTTTATGATTTTAAAAATATTTCTGAGAAAAAGTACATTCTGTTTTTTATTTGCTGTCTTGTCGTTCTTCCTAATTTGATAGAATATCCAACAATGATAATGGAATTAATAATAATAATTGTGCTTCCATGTCCTCCTCACAATTTGTAAAAATTTAAATTTTCTTCAAGGCACTAAAAAAACTGCTTTTGGCTACGAAAATAATTGAAGAGCGAGAGAGTTTCCAAAAATAATATCGAAATGAGTTCACCTAGGATTTATTTTGAGACAAAATGTGAAGAATATTCTCCTACTCCTCTCCCAGAATACAAGTATAAATAAGGAGTATTTTCATAGTCACAATAGAAAGCAGTTAGTGAAGAAAATTTTGAAGTTTTTTGTTTCAACCATAAAGAAAAATAAGCAAACCTTGGAAGTATTTATATAAGATATTCATTCATATAATATATATTTTAGAATTTGTTTTGTAATTTAATTTGATAATTTAAATGTGTACTTAAAATATCACCCACAATGCATTCAAGGTCTACAATTTTTTTATAATTTCAATATTTAGTTAGTCACATTTAGTTTGTTGTGCTCGTTTCCGTTCGAACTTGCTACATTCTACTACACTTTAACTTCCTGTTTTAGTTTATTTTTATTTTTATTTTGTCATTTGCAAATTATGACAGGTTGCTCGCTTGCGTTCGACTCCGAAGTATGTTGCTGTGCAATGCAAAGCATTAAATTTAGATTTGTACTCCAAGCAAATTGAAATTGAAATAAACTACCACGCAGCTGAGACTATCAGGGAACTTATGAATGCCTCACAAGTTGTATTCACATTTTTTTTTTTGATAAAAGAAGAAGTCGCAGTTTATATAATCATACATATTTATATACACGTATTTATAATTTCATAGAAATATAGCTGACAAAGCAAATACTTATATGCGTTTGAAGTTTAGTAGAAATTTACTTTGACAAACCACAGTACAAATATGTAAATTTTTAGGAACAACATCTGTTCAGAGTGAGAGTTTGTTTTCGAGACTCGAGAGGGTTTCACCGTCCGGTGTGGTTTGCATGATAAAGGGTTTATTAGTCTATATTTTAAAAAAAAAAAGAGATAGATATTTTTTCATATTGACTTTAGTTCTTAGGAAGCGTGTAACCCTAAATTTATTGGTAACAACTGTTGGTGACTGAATCATATAACAAATTGGGCCTCTTAATTCACCACACAAGTCATGTACACGACGCCGTTAGACAATTTTTTATATAGAAATGGTGATAAATCAGATTCAACTGACTAAATGGTATTCAATATTTGGTGTGTCGTTTGGAAAGAATCATAATCCTGGCAGGTAGGTAGGTAGTTAAAGTGGATGTATGACGACCTAGACCTTTAGGTGGCCCATTATTAAACCATCGGTACTAAGAGTCCCCCACTATATTATATCCTCTCTGAACCACCCTATGCTCCGGATAAAATTCTCAATACAAAAAGTTTTATCTGTTCAACCTCCCAGACACCGTAAAGAAACCCTCGACCGATAGTTGCAATTACACTCCTGTACAAAGCTTTGAACTCGTATAGAAGATGTTCAATAGTCTCTTCTTCGTCTACTTCTTAACAGCTTCTCTTCAGCAGTGTTTTGGTAGTCACAAGGCCATTATGGTATCTAATTTTGTTGAAAATACACCGCCTTTAACTCGATTATCTAGTTTGGACCCTTACGTATAGATGCTGTTCCCTGTGTTTCTGTATACCTTACTCCTTTCCCACTCTTTTCTGGAAGGGAAGGCAATATTGCGGAACGAATTTTAGTTTTACTCTATAGGAACTCGAAAATTCGTGGTGATGGGTAGAAACGGGAATTTGTATCTTAGTATCTTAGAATACCCCTTATTACAGGCGACAATCCTGGTAAAAAGGGGCAAAAATTGGGCCGAAAGTTTATTGTTTATAAGATTCTGTTGCGGTGGTCATGTTTACAAAATTCTTTTCAAAAACTAATAGCAATGGATTGTGTGAACTGAACTGAAAAGTCAAACTATGGTCAACTTGTTCTGTGTTATTTTTGAAATAAAATTTATATAACTCCAATTCTCTTTTCTTGGTTTATGAAATTCTATTTAGAAAAGTTTAGAATTTTTACAAACTATTTATTTGCAAGCAATATTTTGAATAAATTTACACCAACAGTATTTTGCAGCAACGCCTTCTATTAGCTCCTAAAGCATGTTGCAGCGCTACAATAGCAATTTAGAAAACAAATAAATACCATTATCGAGCATTAATAAATAGGGAAACAATCAGCTTTGCAACAAAGTAAAATGCGAAATCAAATTTCTTTACAAAACAACTTGCTCATTATAAAATTGCAAGCCGCAAATTATGTTGCAACATTGCAAAGTAGCAAATGTTGTAGGAATTGTGCTGAGTATGCCGTTACGGAAAAGAAGATGCGCTGGGGAAAATACAAAGCAAAATGCATATAAATAAATATCATAAAGGCGGGCAAAATACAAAACAGCAAATTCTCTGCAATATTTTACACAATAATCCCCTGCAACGTACTGTGGCACGCACCGGCAAAGGGTAAAGAGAGAAAGGAAACCCATTGAATCTACTACGGAGAAATGTGTGGAAAATTGCAAGATGTTGCGCTGTCAATTGGAGCTGCGGCAGCCACGCATTATAGGGATTCCGTCAACAGCAGCAGGCAGCAGGCAACCGAGGGCGGTGGCAGCAGTGCGCACAAATTGCAAGCCACAAATAAGATGACGAGATTTTTTTAAAGCAGCAACTTTTATGTGTGTGCGACACCCAACAGCAGCAGCAACCGCAATGACGTTGCGTTAAATGCGAATGCGGGTGTGAAGAGAAATTGCTCTATTACGCAGACATTTGCCGCACGCTGCAGATGATATAAAAATCAATCAAATTGCTGGTAGCCGCCCGTGATAGTTTTGGTTTTTTTTTTCTCTTTTTCTTTCGTAAGGTTATGGGAAGCGCAGGAGACAAAAAGTCACAGTAAATCGGTTACGCGTGTGTTTCCATGTATGTTGGTGCGTCGATCTCAAAGGATATGTGCACTAAATTGACTTGACTGTGCACACACACACACGTACATGCATATGCACGTATAGAAATAAGCACTCATGTGTGTTTAAGTAATGGGGTAAATGTGTATTTGCTCACTTCCCGTGCGCTTTCCCGGAAGCTTTCGTAAAGTAGCAAAAATTGAATTTATCCGCAATGAAGCGATGCGCTCACGCATTTATTTGACGGGATTCCCTATTCAGATAGTAAAAAGTAGGGATTTTAGTTTTTATTAGTTCGCAATTGGATGCGAATATGCTTGCTGGAATATATGTAGGGTGTCTTTGTAAAGTATTGGAATGCATAGCAGTGCGTGTGGGTCTTTGATGCACTTTTGAATAACTGTAAATTATTCCAGCTATATTGAATATATAATAATAAGAAATGTGGAAATTTGATTTATTAGTGATATATATTTTTTGTAAAATATATGATTTTAAAGTCCATAAAAATAAACAATTATGAAAATTTGCAAAAAAAAGTGAAAAATGGAAAGATTGTGTTAGACGACAGGCCAGAAAAGTGACTGTCACGGTATTCTGCGATTTCAGATTTATATCGAAAAATTTCCATGCTATTATGGCAACGCACCGGCTCACACCAGCAGTCGCCATTGCGAAACTCATCGAATCAGGCTACGAACTTTTGAGTCATCCACCGTACTCTTAGGTTATGGCCTTGTGCGGTTCCTTTTTGTTATCAAACATGAGAAAGTCAGGTCAGTCACCTTCAGAAAACATAATTCGTCGGACGGCTTAAATAAATTGGAGCATCGCTGGTTCAAGTGTATTAAGCTGAATGAAAACTATGGTATCTTATGTGGAATTAACATTCGTTGGGTCGCACTCATAAGTGTATAAACTGATACTGCGCTGACTTGAGTAATCTGTATTTAGCATACTTTTCTTTACCCTATCCTACCAACTTTAAAATCAGCTGCATATAAGCGCTTACAATTTCATATAAATTCAAAAACGGCGATAAATTGTACAAAATCAAAAGAATGATGACTTGGCTTTAAGTAGATTGCAGCTGGAATATGCGTTGCCGAGCATGTACGCATCTATGTGTGGCGCACCAATGACAGTCAACCGCTTGGGAAATCCTAGAAAAGTTTATTTTGTGCCGTGCTTTGAGAGGCTTTGTGAAATTTTGAATTGAACCGCGGCAGTAGTCTTATTCAATGCAGATAAAATAGGAGCTTACTCCTGAACTTTGTGTTAGACATACATACACATGCATAAATGACATATATACATAAATATATTGTGCGCGTGCGGATTTGGCTTACCTGGCTTTTGCCTTTGGAGACGCAGCTAACAACGTCGTCGCGTGTGGGCTCCAAGTTAATAACATCGCGCTGTAAAGTAGATGAAAAAGAATAAGCTAAAGTTGAATAAAATTGGTGCATGTTCACTACAAAAAAAACAAAAAAAATTGTGGATATAAAAACTATTACATCAGCGCTTAAAAATACATTATACGAGTATAAGCACATACACATATGACCTACAATGCTGATAGAATTATTGCTAATGGAATATTGCATGGCAATCCAACTTACGTTTCAAATTTTATTGAATTTTTTTACATTTTTTGTACAACAATAAATATGTGTACGCTTCTGCTGCACCACTTTTCCGCCAAGTCCTTGTCAATGTTTTAATCTTTTCACAATACTTATGCAGGTCGTCTCTCTGTTCATTTCATTCACACTGACAGTTCAATTTGATTGTGACAGTTTCATTTGGCAATTCTACCTTGGCTTTATGTTCAATTGCTTAGTTTTGTATTCACACTATTTCACTGCATCCTTTATGCAGGTATGATAGAGTATAAATGCATAAGTAGCATCGGTGCTGCTTTCAAAGCGACTGACATAGATGAATTGCTCGATATGTGGCGAGGACAGCCAATAATACTTTTATACCGTTATGTGTGGTTTTATGTATGTGTTAAGCTGGAATTTGAGCTTTTAAATTTAGCACCATTTCTATTAACCTTTTTTCGAAATGGAACATAAGGTTAGCATGGTAAAGTTGAATTGTTTGATAGATGCATATGCAATTTCGCTTATAGGTCAAAGTTGTAAGCGAAATTGATGCTAAATTTTCGTAAAGATTTAAGCTTTCCGCGAAAGCTGATATAAAATTGCATAGAATGCTGTAAAATTGTTACACATAAACTTCCCCTTTTATTTAGGTGCAATATTTTGTATCTTCAGAGTTTTAACAAATATATAGAATTCGGTTATGAAGTAGAAAGTCAGATAAATATACAACATTTTTATATTTCTGCTCCCTTATCTTATCCTCACAATAGAATATTAAAAAAAATGAGGTTTATGACTTAACTAACAAGAGCTTAAAGCTTCGTTTGCAATATTTTGAGCACAAAGGGTATTCGTGTTGATATCTAATGAAAATATCGTGATGTATTACAAAGTTAGAAGCATAAGATAAACATCTGCTTTCGGCATCTACTTTTTCATAATCCATTTGTAAATACTGACGGGAAATATCAGTTTTGTGTTAGTATTCAGGCTTGTGTTTTGGCTAAAAGCTCTAAGATTTTTTTCTAATCAGCAGCACTTATTAATAAATCATAAACAAATTTTGTATTAATCTACAAGAGAAAAAAATTGTATCAATTTGGATTTTAGACCTGCTCGATATTGATCTTGAGTATAAGTTAGGTTAGGTTATACTGCCCGGCTGTCACGCTTCATAGACCTACTCGTTCTTTTTAAGGCAAGATGGCGGTTAAGTTTAATTCGAGCTGAAGTATTCATCATACAAGACATCAGCACTTGACTTGACGTCAACTAGAGACTTGATAGCTAATTTTGATACTTTGTCTAGTCTTTTGAACTGCCATCCTCCTTTAGTATAGATAAATTGTAGATAGGCCGGGGCAAAACACAGAGGAGGTGTTTCAGCCTCTTACTCGTGCCTACTCCCCTGCACTTCCTTCTTGTGCCGTCGTTACTAACGCCCATCAGGCTCGCATGTGATGTCAGTCAGTGGTGACCTGTCATGCGTGTTTTTCTTCGTGGCTCTTACACATGATCTTGGTGATCCTGCGATGTCCTTAAGGCATTCCATTATTCACTGATTAGTCTGTCAGCCCTTTCGAAAATTTCAATATTTGTTGCTTTTGGCGACTTGCTATTTCCTGTACTGGTTCGGTAGCCAGACGAATGGCACTTATGGTAAGTTCATCAGCTATTTTGTTTACCTGAACGCTCTTTTGACCTGGACACCAGTATCTTCCAGCTTCAGATTCATTTTGAACGCCGAATCTAGTAGACCAGGTTGTGCAACATTTCATAAGTAATTGCCTCAAGACTTAGAAATATTTGGGCTTTAGTGGGCTACGCATATTCTTGGGCTAGTTTTTAATTAAAAAATGCACTCAAACCAGGCTATAGATGTGTGGAACCAAGATTCTTTCGAAACTATTTTCAGTACAAATAAACTTCAAGCAATTAAGTCGTTGTAGAAGAATATAAAATTTAAATTCTGTCGCAAACACATCCAATGCGCTCGAAAAAATCCGAGTTATCTGCTAGTTGCAGCGAAAAATTTCCACACCTACCTCGGTTAAAGTAGTTTGTGTCTATGAGTAGTTTATTTAATTTACTCAAAGCAAATAAAGTTAATTCATGCGCAAACGACTGCACAACACTTCACATGACCACTACACAAACACGAGCGCACACAGTAACACACAGTCACATATAATATATAATATATGTGTGTGTGTGTGACAAGAGTGGCAAGAAAGCGACAGCGTCGGACTTGAAATGGACATGATGAACAGCAGCATTATGTTTGTACACAGCGGTGACAGTATCTGACTGCCTGACTGACAGTTAGATATTTAGTTAGACAGTAGACAGCAGACATACATAAACGTAAACTTTGTTTACTTAACAAATCTGATTTTTATTCTATTTTATAATACGATTTTGAAATTTTTCCAACATTCAGTATTGCAAATGAATGACTCAGCACTCGACTCGCCTTTGCACGAATGTTGTTTTTGTGTTTTGGTTTTCCTCTTTTGATATGCTTTTCCTCTATTTGCAACTGGATTTAGTCTACTGTATAATGTCTACTGTCTCTGGACTGTTTGCCGTTACTTTGTTGCGGTGGCGCAACGACTTTAGCATGCGCTGGAGCATAGTGTTCATGTTATTTAAATATTAATTATATTTGTGCAGCGATTTTGTCGCCTTTCAACTGCTGCTGATGCTTTTGGCGTGAGTCGGTCCTTTTGCAGTGGTTGAATTGAACGCTTTTATGAAAGCTTTTTAAATTTCGATTGTGGTACATATGCATGTAAAAGCAGCATAAACATTCGTTTGCAAACGAATTGCTAAAAATTTCCATCTGATATGGGTGGATTATAATAATATTTTTTATAAATTTTTTAGTGCTTATTTTGGCATAATAAACACTATTTATTTCTACAGAAAAATACCAAACTTTTGGAAATATTTGACAGCCGTCAAATATGTATTTACAAATATGGTAAAGAAGAGTACCCACATATATGGATATGTTGTTATAAGGAACAAATTGCTTTTTAAATATTCACACATGGCTTTATATGACTAATTAAAATTTAAAAAAAATAAATAAATAAAATATGCACGAAAAAATATTAACTTCCGCTGCATCGAAGCGATAATACCCATCACAGGTGCATTTCTCATAATAAAAAAGTTATAAACATATTTTTGGCTTGACTTTCATAGGTCAGTTTCTATGGCGGCTACATACATGCTGTGGTGGTCGGATCTGAACAATTTCTGTGGAGATTGAAGCATTATCTTGAGCAATAATCCATGTTGAATTTCGTGAAGATTAAGATATCTTCAAATAAAAAAAATTTCCGTACAAGGGCTTGATTTTGATGGATCAGTTTGAATAGCAACTATATCCTATAGTGCTCCGAATCCAGTGGTTCCGACAAATGAGCAGCATTTTTAGAATAAAAGCACGTGTGCTAAATTTCAGATCGATATCTCAAAAACTTAGAAAATAATTAGCGTTTTACAGACTGACATGGTTTAATCGCCTCAGCATCGTCATGCTGATAATTTCTGTATGTACTAGGACTGCGACGTTCCTTTCTTTTTGTTACAAACTTAATATAAGTATACTCTATTAAGGGCACTTTTTAAAACACTATTGAGCGATTTTATAAATGATCAAAATATATCGATGGTTGCTAATACTTTCAAACAGTACATTTTTCTCTGGTTACTTAAAGCGATCTGTATATCACTTCGAAAGTTTATTCCGATTGAGAACACGAGTTAGATACGTTTTTCGTCCCCTAGGCTCACGATTTGATATATTTTGAAATAATTCCAGAACTGTTTATTCCGTATTTATTCGGATAATAAGTATAGCTAGTTATATTACCATATAATTCATATGGTTTATCTTGCTCTACGACTCCTTAAGAGCTGTTTCGTTGGATATTGTCTTCGGCACTTCCGTATAAATATAATATTAAAATTTTCATAAGCAGAATCTTATAAAGTGTTGATTATGTTTGCTGAGGAGTACCTTTCTTCTGAGTTGTCTACAGACAGTTGTTTATAAATTTCTAAGTGTCATTTGTTGATAGGGCGAAGAACAATATATGCATGTATGCTGTACATAGAAGAAATTTTAACCTTGACTTTGAAATCATGACTGTTAATAGCAGGCTAAGAAATCGCTAACATTAACATCAATAAGTCTAATAGATGTCCGCAGACGGAAAAATATTCTCATAATATTCACCAGCATTTTGGGGTCAGCGTAAAGCAAGTACGATCTTCTGAATGATAACATAACGACCAAGGGTTGTGACACTAACTAGAATTCGGCTGGACATGTTTAAATTACTATATTGTTTTTGCAGTTTTCGCAAAAGAAATATTTTTTATAAAAATTTTTTGCAAATTTTTTTTATAAATACTTCTCACCCGGATACATTTTTGGGTTCCTTGCGGATACGTATACCCGACTGTCATAAAAAGAACATGGCGTAAAGACTGGGTATGGTTTCATTCGACTGTATTTTGTACAAAATTGCATGCTTTCTATAAAGATCCTCGGAAATTATCGAGGTCAACAGTTTTTTTTTTAATAATAGTACTATGTGAATTTTTTCCCGAAGGAAATTAAATGTAATGGCAATTTCATGCTTTTCGTTAGGGGCTTCCGGATCATAATTTTTAAGTGCTCAACTTCGTTTATATGAAACCACTTATCAGATATGGAATACTAAATAACTCATATCTTTTCTACGATAGGAAGTCACTAGTCAGCTAAAAGAAATCATCACCGGTGAGAAATTGCCAAATTGAGGTGAATATTGAAGCAAAAGACGAATGGGAGAAGAAAAATTATATCAAAAAGTTGGAAGATTGTTCTAATAAACATATTGCCTTCTACGAGTATATCAATTAGCTGTTAACTGATAAAATGTGGTCTTCCATACTAAAACCTAGTAAATAACTTGAAAATTATTTTAAAATATTAAAAAGCAAACAAGAGACCTTACTACATTTTAGTCTAGTTGTAAACTTTTCAGTCAATATATGCAGTCATATTTTGTCCATTTTTCATTAACTCACTCTAAAATCATCAAACTGCCATGACTATGTAAATTTGTGAACTAAACATCAAAAACTTCTCAGTCGAATAACAAATGTTGCATACTTATGCGTATATAACAGTGTGTGTTTATTTTTTATTTTTTTATATATATTTGTATGTATGTGTGAGTGAGAATTTTAACAACTTTCTGCATGTGTTGGCCACAAGAAGTGTTATTATTGTGCATATTCACTTTTCATGTTCTGCCATAAAATAAAATAAAAATCACTGGAAGAGCAACACACACAAAAAATACTTTCGAGTTCTGTCATAAATATTTATAAACAAATACACTTAAATACCACAACACAACGAATATATGCAGCCATATAAGTGAGTTTGTAAGTATGCTAATGTATAGACAGCTATTGCAGTATTTTATAGAATTATATTATTAACACTATCTGTGGTCCGGTGTGTACTTCTTGACATCCCTGGCGGCAACTCAAATTGCTATGTACTTCATTAAGTTGTCCCTTAAATTTGGCAAAAACATGAAAAATACATTTGAGCAGCTCAAAAAGTTGTTTGAATCTATTAAGCAGACACATTGTTGAAATTATCTACATACATAGATACATGTGTAGTTCAGTTTGTGGTTGTTTGCATAAAATGAAATTTGTAGCCAAACTTTACTTTAAGAGATCCACAGCATTACCTAAGGTCTCTGGTTTGTTTTGTAGTTTTGAGTGTCAATCTGCTATATGCAAGTGGAAAGTTTACCTCAAATATTTTGTCAACTAAATGTAGGAGGACTTTGGTGCGAATAGTTTTGGGCACTTTATTCTTTTACTATTTTTTGCTGACATTTTTGGTAAAAAAAAATAATTAAGTTAGTTTTGTTCTTCAATAATCATGCTTTTGGAGCTTAAATTAATGTAATATTTTCTTTATAAAAAAAACTGAACTTTGGTCTTTCCTACTTTAACTCCTCAAAGCTGCATTCTAATTTCTCCTAAATCAAAGAATCAGCATAAATTTTATCCAATATCGAGAATACCGGTATGTCTCATAAATTAGTATTATTCGACTTTCCCATACCTGAAATAGCTTGTTTTAGCACTAAGTTCCAACACAAGAAGTTCACCAACATATATTCTTGTGCTGATAAACGTATAACTAATTCAGTCACGGTGTGATAGGCGAAGAGTCCGATCTCACTACCCTAGCCAAGGATATTATTTGAGGATCTGACAAGAAGTTTTGATTATTCTTGATGAATCTCTGCTTTATTCAGAATAATGGTGAATTCATACATCACGTGAGCTCTCGAGAACTACCAGGGAAAACGGTCTTTGGCTGGGATTTAAGTATTGATACCATAACTTAAGGAAGGAGTGCTAAAGTTATATAAAATTTGATAATGCTACGATAATTATGTTAGTATTAAATGAGACTTCAGACTCGTGGAATCAGCTAAAATCGGCTATAAAATTATGTAACCATGAAGAAAACTGAGAATTATTTCCCCACGGAGAATCCCATTATATTGACCCTTACTTGTATACATAGATTCATAAAGGTGGAATAAAAAGAACTATATTATTTTGCACCGCACTCTCGAAGACCAATTGGAATAATGAAAACCGACAAGTTCAACTGTCATGCAAGCACTGTTTCGATTGCCCAGGAGCTTAATATTGCACAATAAACTAATTGGAATCATTTCAATAAGGCTGAAATTTCCATCTGTGAATGTTTGTGTTGCTGAATCGATCCAATTCTAGTGCAGATTTTTTCCCTTACAACAACGTCAATCGAAAACGGTCGTGGTGTCATGGCGTTGAAGCAGCGCAAAGGTGGCCAAATTGACGTTCAGGAAGTTTTCGCTGTGTGTCTGATGAGATTGGCAAGTCATCATCTACTATAAGCTGTCTCCCTACGGTCAAACTCTTAACTCGAACTTGTATTTTTAAGAATTGGACCACCTGAAGGAATCAATCGTTCAGTTGTGGCCAGCTTTGGCTAATATAATATATATAGAAGATCTTTATTTCAAGACCAAATAGGGTGATTTCATACTTTCAGGGTTTTTAACGAGCGAAGTAGTGGTGTTTGGGAAACCGAAAACTCACATGAGGTTCATACAGTTCAACGACGCCTAACTGCGAGACAATACTGAATCAGTATTCTATCAAAAAGAGTGAAAAATTTCGTAAAAATTATTGTTATTGTCCTCAGATATGACTATTACGGACCTTTTTTTTTTGAATTGACTTATACGGCAAATTACATAAAGGGTGTTAGACTTATGGTTTTCAATGAGACACAGACTTACTCCGTAACAACAAAAAGTCACTGCTCACTGTTTTTGTGTGCTCTATGGGCAGAGGGAATCATTGGTTCATATTACTTCAAAACTGTAGTCGGCTACAATGTTACTCGTACAGTCCATGGGGAACGCTATAGAGGCATAATTAATGACTATTTCAAGCCTGTTTGGAAGATGTTGATGTGGACGGCATTTGGTTCCAACAAGACGGCGCTACATGACATACAGTCAAAGCAACAATCAATTTATTGAAGAAAACTTTTGGTGAAGGTATTATCTCGCGTCGCCTGTGGCATGGTCTCCAAGATCGTGAGATTTAACACCGTTGAACTATTTTTTGTGGGATTATGTGAAGTCGCTTATCTACGCAGATTAGTTCGAGACGATTGACGCATTGGAAAAAGAAAGGAAGAAATGAACACTACAAAAAGTGGTCGAAAATTGAGTCTGTAACAGCCAACCTTTCTACCAATTGGATTATTGAATTAATTGGTGAATGCAGTCATCATCGACATTTACGATTATTTCATTTCAATTATTTTTTTTATTAACAATAAGTAGCAGCTTATTGTATATCGTTTCGATGCGAGGAAGAATTTGTTATATTATAATTATTTTATCTTACTTAGTGACTAGTTAAGAAGGCTTAAAACGAAGTTTTACAATTATTCCCCCAACTGCTAGTTTTTCATGCAACTACCAGCTAGTTTCAGCAAATTTCCAATTCATCAAATAAAATTATGAAACACTGAAAGCAGCAATCAATTGCATTTTACAACTGCAAATCAACAAAGTATGCCGCATGCATACACAAGCAAAAGCGCACAATTCGCCTGAATCGCACACAACTCTTGTGCGTGTAATGCCAACATAGCGCAACTGTGGGCAACTGTGCATGTGTGGTCGTGGTGTTTTGTGAATCAGCGGCAATTGAATTGGAGTAAATAAACCGTAATTATACATAATTTGCATGCAAATGTTGTAAATCGTATTAGGGCCTGCCATGGGGCATGTTGTTACTGCATGCAACAACAACCAAACGGTAGTAACGGCATGCAACGGCAGTCAACCAACTTGCCACAGTTGCAAACTTTTCAATAAAAGCAACGCTGAGCATAAATTCGAATGCGTGCCATAATAAGGAAAATTAAATCAAATATTTTCACTAACAAATCCGCATAAATGTGCATTGGTGCAGTTAGAACGTGCATGAGTGGCAAGAGTTTGTGCCACATAACGGCAGCTGCTTTATGTGTTTTTTTCTTGCATTTTGTTTGTGTATGTTATGCACCGCGCGACCCGAGGCTTTTAAGCAATTGAAGTGTGAGCGTGCTGCGGTCGCTGCACAACTGCATATTTATGACACACATTTCGGTTTGTGATAACACGCATTCCCGCGTGTGTGCGTGTATGTGTGCATGCACTTGCGTTAACATGTGTTGTTATTCTCAGTGCTGCTTTTGAGCATCTCGTATGCGTAACCTCGCTGCTCACTTTGAACTAGGCGGCACAATTGTACATTTTAATATTATATGTGTTAGGCATTTCGTAGCATACATATAGGCTGCGGCATTTTATAGCATACATGTAGGCGCAACGCACTACTTTCGCCCAAAGCAAACATTTTCAGCGCATAAAAGGGCAAGGAGTTGTGTAGGGTAGGTAGAAAAAATAAAATTCTCCCGCATGACTCAGCGCTTTCAACGAAATTGATTTATAAATCACGTAATGCACATAAGGCAAAGACAATGTAAAGTGCGCATAATGAGCAGAAGAGCGCTGCGTTGGTTTCTCCTACTGTCAGCACGACGCAATTTGTGTTTTCTTGTGTGGCGGAGCAAAGTGTGGGCAACGAGTAACACTGACACGCATTAGCTCTGCTACGGGCCGAGTGTTGATGTGTCGCGGTGACGTGGATGGCAGGTGCGTTGCGTGACTTGCAAAGTGTTCAACGCTCTGGGGATACACTTGCGCATATGTGTAGCATATACAGTTGCATATAAGCTCTACATATATATGGGTACATATATACATATACAACTACATATAAGTGCGGAAATCTGCTTAAGCTATGCTGTAAATCAAAATTATGCATTATTAAGCATTCTACATTTGCAAGCATTGAAAATTTTCGTATCTTACAGTGTATCAGTTTTATATAAATTGCAGTCAAAAAGAAAATTTTGAAAAAAATATGCATTTACAAAATATTTAATTTTAAACATATGACTTTCAATTAATAAGAATTTTTTTAGGAATTTTTGAGTGAAATTTTATTAATTTAGAAAATTTGCAGATTTAATGTTCTCTATGATTCTTCTATGATATCTACGTTAGCTCAGGTTCTGCTCGGTTAAAGTAACTTTACTGAAACTGTCAACATTTATTTTTCAAACCACATATATGACATTTATGGCAGCTCTTTTTCAGTGTTGCCACATAAGTTTATTCCACTTTAACTTTTATGATTCTGAAGTCAATTATTTCATTCATTTAAGCTAAGGTCCATGCAATTTAAAAAGAAAGATTTGTTCTCGAATTAAAAAAAAAACGCATTTTGTGAATTATTGCTTCAGAGAGTTAATGTAGTTTTGCTAATTTGGTCAAGATTAATATTTTAAAAAATAACTTTTTCCAAAAAGTTTACCAATTGGGTTCAAAATGCTTGTAATATTAAATTACTTCATAAGTACCTCTTAAAAATATTCTTTCAAAATATGTTGTTTTCTAAAGTTAACAAACTATTTCATGCCAAAATTTATAAAATATATTTTTTATACAAAAGTGTAATTTTTTGTGGCAATAAGTACTAATAATTGGGTATTTTATATAATTTCTTAGCTAAATAATTTTTTTTTGTGTTATAAGAGTATATGAAAATTAAAAATTGAGAATAATACACTTTTTGAAAACAGAACATACATAGTTTTTAAATATTATATGATATTTTTATCTCATCCACATTTTTATTTGAATCATATAATGCAAATATAATTTTAAAAAATATGTTAATTTTTATCTGCTACATAAGCACTATAGGATTATAAGGTGCGTATGAGTAACTTTTCACAACCTTTTTTAATCACAAAAGAGTTTCTATTGGAAAAATGAATTCTGAAAAGAAGTATTAATGAAATAATAATATTAAGGTTGGTTTCTGGGGATTTTCACATATCGGAAATTTAAAATTTTATGGCTACTTATTAACTGTTGACAAATCAGGCTTCTTTGGAAGTGATATAAAAACTTTCGTATATAAGTTAGTGCTCCAACCAATCCATTGCATTCTTAATTATGCAAATTTATTTAATCAAAAATATCAATATCTTTTCGAATGAAACACTTTTACAAAATTTCTCAACATGTTCGCATAAAGTTAAAAAAATGTGACGATTTCGGAACTTTGGAAATCCAAGCATAAATTTATGAAGTGTTCATTGACGGTTGACAAATTTCGCGCCTTTCGGAGGCAATATAAAAATATACGTTGACGGCAAATCCTCGAGGAAGTCATAAAAACTATAACTAAAACGAAGTTAAGAAATATAAATTAATTCTCCTGGATCTTCATAAGTTTTCTCCGGACTACTGCGCCTATTTAACCTTTAAATTTATTTTATTTAAGAAATTCGATAAATTATAATTTCAACATATTGTCTTCTAGCACCAACGTTATGTCATATTAATCCAAAATTTTACAATTATAAATCCTAAAAAACTCCCGAGCACTATGCAGAAGCAACCACAATCACACTTTCCTTGCTGATGTACCTTCAACGTAGAAATATGGTATTCAGAGCGAAACAAAGTAAATAACAGAGAACGTTGTTGTTGCGCGCATTAACAGTTTCGCACTCAGGTTGTGTGCGAGTGCGTTAAGGGGCATAATAAAGTAGGCGCAAACTAAGTATTACTACTAAGTACGCTAAAATCATGAGTCACACAGGACAACTAATGCTAGCCAAACTGTTGAGCTGAATATCTTACGAGCTGTCTATTTTTGTGCTTTTATTTGGTATTTTTGCAACACATGCAGAATAGAATTTTGATGGTTATGCTGAATTCTGCAGGGAGTTTAAAATGTGCAAAAACCATTACGCTTTATAACTTTTGTGTACTCGATGGTGGACTAAGGCTTACTTTCACAAATTTACCGTTAAGTAGATAATGCTATTATTTTGGTGAATAGGTGAAGGGTGGAGATATATATTTTTGTAGCGAAAAAATGTAGGGTAATGGTTGATCAGTTGTTGTAATGCCTTTTTCATGCCTTCTAAGCAATGAATTTCGTAACAGTTTTATGTAAGTATGTATGTATGTATGTAAGTTGAAAAGAACTGCTCTTTTTGGTGTTTAGAAAAATTCATAAGGGTTAAAATAGTTTAGAAGAAAAATGATATTTTGCCTCTTGAGGTATGCAGCAATTATTTTAACCACTTTTATTATATCCTGATATTTTTTAGATTTCTTATTTATGAAGAAAATTGTAAAGAAAATATTGAAAATTGTTTTCTGAGTGCAATTCTCAGATTTGTTTAACTCAGTAAGGTAGATAATAAGTGAAATAGTTATATATTAAATAATCTTTATAAACATTTTTGACTTTAAATTTCGAATAAGTTTCACAAAATCGCATTCTTAAGGCATGCTACAGCTATTTAGCTCACTTTAAATAAATTCTAAATAGTTTATATTTATGAATTTTTGAAGTAAGTGAAGAAAATGTTTAAGATTTCCAGCTTCTGTTTATGTAGCAAACTTTCGAACTGGAGCACAAATTACATATAAGCACTTTTTTAGACCAAAAACTTCCTCCCAAAGTGTGTTTAGCATAGTTTATACGAGTTTTCGAATATGTTACAGGAAATTATTTATTTCAATAAGTGGACTCCAAGTCTATCAACAACGTCGTAATCCACAGATAGTAAAAAAAAAATTATTTAAATTGCACCTTAAGGTATGCTACACTCCTCCGGTGAGCTACTATTTCTGATGCCTACAAAATTTATATTTTTTCTATATACTATTTATGTTCTAAAATCCTGTATATGGCTTTCTGTGCCTCAAGGTTAAACACGTTTTGAACATATGTCTTTATTTTATTTTTGAACTAGACAGCCAGAAAGCTTGAATATTGCGAATAAGTCCTAAATTAAACAACCAAAATGGCAGAAAAGTAGCGACAAAAACGCGCTAGCTACAGCAACAACACTGTCGCAAAGCATGTGTTTGGAGACAATAAGCACATACGAGCTTGTCTCTGCTGAATGCAATTGTGTTTTGCATGTGCTTCCGCACCATTTTAGATTTGTGGTTATTTGCATCGCTTGGGAGGCATTTTCATAAAAAATTTATGTAATTTCGCTTCGAGTTTATTTTTTTATTATTATTTTTTTTGATTATTATTTTTGTTTGTTTTTTACACGCAATTTTGCTATGAAATATATAGTTGTGTGATTGTGGCAAAATTTAGTCCAATGCTCATAAATCTCTAGTGTTTATGTCGGTCGCTCAACGTTAGTCTCAGCTGTGCTATGTTACCTTCTCAACTTTGTTTTTTGCTCATTTGTCTATACGCGAGTATGCTTGCCTTTGGCGACTCATATTAATAAATAAGTTATGTTTTGTGGTTGCAACAGTTGTTGCACACTTATACGCGTAGTAGCAGTCAACGGTGAGTTGAAATTTTGTTTGTCATAGATTTATTTCCATTTTTAATGGTATATTTTGTTGTTTGCAGAAGTATTAACTTTTTTGCCAACAGCTTAGTGTTTTCACAGCGCTCGTGCGCTAAGCTCACAAAGCATACGCTTAGGCGCATCAGCCTAAAACATTCATCAATTATTAATTATGACTGTAAGTATTGCGAAAAGCCACTATAATAATATTTTCACATTTTTTTTTGTATTATATATTTTATGCCATTTGCTTTATTCCATCAGCTAATAACTGGTATTTAGTAAACATTTACATATACAATAATACTTACATCGCATTGTGATGACGAAATATTTTTCAGGTTCAAACGAAACACGCGATCCCTGTGGAGACATAAAAATCAGTTAATAGCGATAAAGACCAATAAATCGCCGCCGCTGTGGTCGGTATTGAGCTTATAGGGATTGGTGGCATAAAAAGTGCCTCACAGAGGGGAGGTTTGTTAATAAATAAAAAATTTTTTTTTTTGGAAAACTGATATTAAAAACTCTTTCAGTAACACAACACGGCGATTTGGAGCTTTTATTTGTTTTCCATATGTTACTTACATGGCACCTACGTAGAGCGTGTCCTTCGCCTCATCCATATGGAAAGTTCGGTAATATAATTTGCCGCAGTTGAATTCGCGTACATGATCTGTAAAAAATTTAAATAAATGATTTTGTTAAAAATATAAGTAATAGTAATTTAGTAATGCTAATTTATGAGTTTCCAAAGCGCTGAAGCAGATGTCGTCAAAAAAATAATGCATAAAAACGTTTTCACTATGTTGTTTCATTTATTATATTATTCTACACTGAGGTGGCTTTCGAGCGATAGTTGGCATTGTGTTCAATTTATCTCATAATATTTCATTTAAAGCTAACTTTTTTTCGGTACTCGAATATCTCTTAACGAGGCATTCGATAATAGAGAACAAAGTAGAAAGAGCTCATTGGGCTGTGGGCATAAAGGAAGTCACGATGTTATATTCCAGGAACAGAGTAAATAATTTGTGAAAACATTTATAGTTCAGCCTATTGAATATTATTTCGCCATGTCCGTCTGTCTGTCCAATTGTCCCCCCGTTTATCAGAAAACGCTCTAAAATTTTTACATCCCTTTTTTCCCCTATGAAGCTGCTTATTTGTCGGAACCGATAAAGAACCACGATAGCATATAACTTTCATACAAACTGAACAGATTCAAGTTTTTGCATTGAAAAGTTTTCTATTTGACAACATATCTTCACAAGATTCGGCACCGATTATTGTCCAAGGCAACGCTACAACTTCCAAATAAATTATTCCCATCGGAAGCATAGAGCACATAACCGCCTAACTGACCGATCAAAATCATGATTAAGCTTTCTATAAAAAATCGTTTTTCCTTATTAACTTGACGGTAATTTAGATCAAACAATGTGCCAAGAAAGAATTAGCAAAACGTTTTTCGATGGTTGCAAGCCGTTGGCCGATGCTATAAAAATGCAGCTGTGGAGTGTATTATAGTTTGGGTACAGCTAACATTAAGATTTTTTTTTTGTTACTTGTATATTTGTTATTCTTCAGCTCATCAAGTTTTGGCGAATCGGACAAACACTTGTTATAAATATACAGACTAGCTTAAATAAACATAAGTTTAATAGCAATCACTAATCATGTGATATGCATACGCTTTATTGCATTCAGTTAAAGTGGATAATTTTTAATTGCTTTCACATGTAGATATCTTGACAATATAGCGGAGTTCAAATATAGCGAGCATAGAAGTGGAGAACCTTTGTGGAGAAACTGGAAATGTAGGTGGTAAGCCAGGAAGAGGGAGGAATCTCGTAACATCTAAAAGTGACAACAAAGCTTTTGCTCTCCCCTTTGAGAAGAAACCGCTGCTCAGCCTAAGAGAAGCTAAAAAAATTAGTTTAAAAAAGGTTTAGATATATGTATCTCTAAATACAACATGAAACAGACTTTAGAGATCTGGCATGAAGCGCAGCATCACTATAATCAAACCCCTACTTTCAAAAACACACATTGAAAAAGGGTTGTATTAGACGCTGGAAAACATCAACCGTGCTTGGAGCAATGTAATATTTATAGATGAGCCAACGTTTGTAATGTTCAACTTCTCGAGAGGTGTTTGACTACGAAAAGAACAAACAACTATTCATTATGGTGTTAAACATTTTAAAACTACATTTTTATGGATGCATCTCTGCTGATGGTGCATGATTGAATACTGCAAGAAGAAAATGATCCGAGGCAAGAGGAATACCATATTGTTACTTTAAATTGGCCATCATAGTCACCAGACGGCAATTCAATAGAGAATGTTTGAGCTTTAATGAAAACCAAAAAATCAAGAAATATTTAACGTCAACAAAATATTTCATTGGACTACCCCAACATACCAGGAGGTCGCTTCCTGTAAAATATGTCGAAAATTTAGTTGCTAGTTGCCATCAAAGATGTCAGGCTATGATAGATAACGCGGGCGATTGGAGCAAGTAATGAATAAGCGACAGCTATGACAAAACAATTTATTTTCTGTAATTACAACTTTTTCATAATGAACGATACCTACACTTTAGGAAACGAAAACCTTATGTTTTAAATGCACTGTAAGTATGCATTCATCAATATCTATTACAAGAGCACAAAACTAAGTACACCAAGACAAATAGCAAACAAAATAATCACTTTATACTTTGAACCGCTTGTGTATTGTTTATCTTCTGTAGTGACTTAAAAACATAAGGCATGAAAAATTTCAAAAAAAAAAATTTATAAATATATAAAGAAAATAATGTATACATTTCCTCAATTCCGTTACTCTATTATTTGGCTGGTGAGTTGTTGTTGTTCAAGTGTAAAGGAAATTAAAACCGAAAAATGCCAAATTATTTATTTGGTAGGGGTCGATGACAAAAAGAAGCATGCAAAGTAAGAAAAAGCTCAGAAAGGATAAAAAAGTAATGAAGAAATGAAGAGTCAAAAGAAAGATGAATTTTATTTTTATGTTTAGAAATTACTTTTTTTCTGTTGCTTATAAATTTTTATTCGAATTTCGCAAATACAACGTTTTGAAAAAAGTATTTTTCAAGCATAAATGCGCATTGTAGTACGTGTAATAAATACTATCCCTTAAACTAACGAGCTTAAGTTCACATATACATTAGGGTGGAGCAAAAATTTTTTTTTTTAAATCTGTAGATTATAAAAAAAGAAAATTTTTGGACGAAAAAGAAATTTTTTTTAACACTAAAACGCACTCAGCTTTAAAGTAAATTTTTGAGTTAAAATATTAATTTCATAAAAAACTTTTAATAAGTCTTTTAGAAGCTGTGGAGAGTTCTCTTTCGTTTCCAATTAAAAAATTTCCTTAAGCGTTAAAATAAATTTTGAGTAAAAAAACGTCAAATTCGGTATATTTTATACAAACGTGAAGAGTTTAAACTAAAAATTATTATTTTTTGTCCAAAAAAAATTTTAACTCGAAATTTACTTTAAAACTGAGTGCGCCGCCTCGAGATGTTAAAAAAAAAATTCTTTTTTTTAAATCTACAGATTTTACACCAGGCTAAGCTAAAAAAGAATTTTTTTCGCTCCACCCTAATATACATGTAAATAAATTTGAGAACACAGAAATTTTCCGCCGAAAAAATGTTAAAATATCGCAGATCAGCTTTCCAAAGCCGCCTGATACATACTCATGTACATATGTGAGCACAAAGTACTGCTATGAATATTTCGACAGCAAAACAAGCAAGTAAAATTAGGAAATATTGTTACATGAAAATAAACGATTCGAGTACTTTCAACAATAAATGAGTTAAGGATGCGCCAATAGCTAGCAAAGGAACAAAATAACCAGTTGAAACTGAAAAAAGTAACAAAATCTGCTCAAATTCATAGACAGGCAGGGGTCAAACAAATTCAAAAGCTGACCATTCATTGATTTGGAGCAACAAAATATTTTATTTCACTTCATTTTTGTATTCTACAATATTTTCGCCGTCCTATACACCGGCTTATGTGCATTTTGCGGCTATGCTATTGTATTTGTAGATAAATATTTGTTGTATGTGAAATGAAAAATTGATATGCTTCATTCGTTTGTAAATGAATATGGCCGTAACGGTATTGTATTTCAATACATGTGGAGAGAATGTCGGTGGAAGAATCTGCGGAGAGGAGCGATATAAAATATTGCCAAATGAAAACGAGTTGCAGGCAGCAGTGACAGAGAAATATATACACACGCACACTCAAACATAGAAACACACATATTCGCACATATACTACGTAAGCTCGGCACATAAAATATCTGCATTTTTATATTCCTTTATCATTTGTTTCTGCACAAAAAAGGTGCAGAAAAAGTATGCATTCCGACAGTTCATAAAAACTAACGGACTAACATGTCCCGCAAATTCGGACAAAATGAAATTGAAATTCTAATCAATTGACAAATAGCCAAAGGCATTAGTTTGAAAAATTGAATATCTCTGTGGCCCGTTTTTGTGGCAGGGTGGTAGCTTGGCAAATTGAAGAGTAAGAAAAATTGCAATTTTTTGGTTCGAAAAATTACTTAAGCGACTTTCTCCTTTAAGTGATTTAGGTTACTCATACGCCATGGATTTTTTTACTTTGCAATGTAGTTTTTATAAAATGAAATAAAAATGTATATGGCGCATGATAAACCAAAATAACGTATTTTTAAAATAAAAATTTATATATAAAAAAAAATTATATAAAAGTAAAAGTTCTGCGTTTTCACTTAGCCAGACCGTCGTTGAGCTCAGTTTTTCTATATTTTCTACGTATTTCTAGAAAGAAATTTGTGCAGAAATGCTATGTACGACATTTTGCTTAGATTGAAAGAGTCTTTCATGACCTAAAGGGTATCTCGGATTATTTGGCTATTTAAATATTGTAAACAAGAGAAATCTTACTTAAATTTTTCAGCCTTGTTAAACATTTTCTGGTATTAGAAATATATTTTCTGAAAAATTAATATGCTCATTATTTAATCCACTGATTTGAACTAACAGTATAAACGTTTTCGATTCACCATTTCTCTGCTTTCAATAAATATATATTCGGTTGCACCGAATCTATAATACACTTTACAAATACAAAAGATTCCTTCCAAGATCTTGATTCCAATCGTTCAGTTTGTATGGCCGTTATATGCTTTATTGAACCGATATCGACGGTTCCGACAAATGATCAGCTTCTTGGGGAATAAAACACGTGTGCATAAGTTCGATATCCCAAAAAGTGAACTGGTTTAACTCGGTTATATACAGACAGACAGACGGTCAGACAGACATGGCTAAATCGACTCAGTTTATCATGCTGATTATCTTCTCCAACGTCTGTCTCTACCCAGGCTAGCAGCTTGGGCGCTCTTCATTAAAATTTTCCCACTGAGGAGGTCCTCTTCGCGCTATCCTAAGCAATCTGGCGTCGATCCATTCTGCATTATTCTTTCTGCAGCTTAGTGTCTTAAGAAGGAATGATATTTCACTAATTGGTCTATATTCTTTTGAATAAAGTAAAGGATTCTCACCCGTCTGTGGTATAAATCTAAAGCTCGCCTCTTACCATAGGATAGCTGCAAAACTTAACTAAAGCATTACTCATATATTTTCATCAGCATTAGCATTCTTCAGCATTTTCATACTTGCTGGTACTTTCTGCACCATGGCTGGGAAAATACCATCCATACCAGGGGATTTAAAAGTTTCGTAGCTGTTCAGTGCTCAAACTATTTTGTTCTTCGTTATAATATCAGAGGGAACGTACTCTAGGCTATTTCCAACAAGTTGGAAGTTAGTAGCGTTCGTACATGCTGGAAAATGTATATTGACTAAGTCTTTCAGTGATTGCTCACTGCATACAATTCACTCTCCACCTAGGGATAGTGGGGTGCTTGGCTAGTAGTTTTCTAATCCTGGCTACATCGGTTGTATTTTCTAACTTGTCGCAGCAACTCTTTCACGACTCTCCTTTGGCTTTGCGAATCACTTTTTTATATTCCTTTAGTGCATCTTTATATTTTATGGTAAAATAAGCCTAAATTTGTCACTAACTATTTCCAATAACCAAAAAATATATATAAATCAAATTTAAGTTTTTTGCTTTCTAGAAGCTTATTTTTCAAAGAAATGCATCATTTTAAATGACAAATATAAAGTCACACAACTCAGCTACCGCATCTTGTTGGACAAATTCGCTGTAATTCATCATTTTTCCTCATCCCTCAGTTGGCACATATACTATTTAGCCACAAAACCAACAGAACTGCTTAAGTGGCAATCATTTGTTAGAATATTTCTTCAGATTGCTCTAATTAAATATCCAACTTGGCGACGACTTGGCTGAAAGCTTAAACAATATCCAAACACAGCACTCAGCGGGAAAAAAAATCACTAAAAGAGCCATTTAATTAACATAATTAATACTTGCTGCCCACCACAAATTTCCATACAATTTTGTTAAAGAGAAACCAAATATATTTAATATGTGTATACATATTGTATACATATAGACATTTAGCTATTAAGCAAACGTAAGCATTTAAATGCCAATATTTGTACAATCGACACTAACACATATACTTTTATATACTAACCTACAAATATGTGTGTGTGTGTGTACGACGAAAAGCGAACAAGCAAATCGCACAATTAAACATGCCACGACAACTTAAGCAATTAATATCCTACCATGTTTGTCCTCAATGTCCTGCGTGGTCATATCACACATCAAATAACCTACACAAACACATACATGCACACATATGCTTACATGACTGTTTTGCGCTTTATTTACTTTGCTTAATATGGCGAGCTTACACGATTTCTTGCTGCTGCTGCTTTTATATTAAAGTAAATATGTGTCTTCATGTGTGTGTGTGTATTACATTTAGTATGTGTGTGTTTTTTTTTTGTAATTTGTGTTTATTCTTTTGTTTTTGTATCGTCAATTTATATATTGTGCATGTCAACAATAAGTAAATTGTTGACGTGACGATAACGCCACTGTTGTTGTCATACTGATGTCCTTCGTTAATTGCAAACCATTCACATAGTGCAAACATGTTTGCTTAGCAAACAACGTGTACACAAACACACACATACAAGCAAAAACATAAATTTGTGTAGAATCTTTTTGTGCACACATACATTTGCATATTTGGTTAACTCTTGAAATTAAAATTTTGTGTAGATTTTAAGCGTCGATCGTTATGTAATGTTTTAAGGAAGCTATTAGTAAATGTGTAAAGCTTTTTTTCGAATAATTTCATTTGCTAATCTCAATTTTGCACCGAATATTTACTTCCAAGGCTTCAAGGGTTTCGGCCTTTTCTGCGTAGAAAAGCGATATTACATAACCAAACAAACTAAAAAAATAGTTCACGACGCTTGAAAACGGCACACCACTGATTCCATCTGCACATAGATCACATCAAACAGTGAATTTTTAAGGATGTAACGACGTCCTAACAAAGGCTTTTGGATTATCATCACTCCAAATGCGACAATTTTGTTTATTAACATACACATTCCACTTTTCTTCTAAAAATCAGGATCAGTAGCCATCTCGTTTTGGTTCCATCCACCGAACGTTGAAAAGGCCCAGTTTAAGAGTAAATCTGTTCATTATGAAAAGGTAAGCCAAACTGAGTATAAGCCAAATAACAAATGTCACAACTCCGAAAAAAGTATTGCTTCATTGAAAACGAAACGACTAAAAAAAAAACACCCGTTCATTTCCTGAGCCCGTAACGCCCTCAGTCAAGTTTATTACTGATTGTTGAAGTAAGGCCTTTTCACTTCCATTCCTTTCGACAATTACGTCTCGATATTCTCCGACTAATACAGCGACATAAGAACTAGTTGCAAACCGCATCCGAAACTCTGGTGCATTTCATCTCATGAGGAGAGATCAGCTCACACCCATTTTGGTTAGAAAACTCTATAATTTATTTCAAGGTTTTATGTTTTTCGGAAATTCAAACCACAATTCTAAAATAAAAAAAATTCGGAACTACTAGTTGTCTGTCTCAAGTTGAAATATTTGACGTTTTAGTTGTAATGTGTAATAGATGGCTTCAACGGTTCAGAGATAATGATTTTTATGTGAGAAATGAAGAACATGGGAGACCACCAAAAAAGTTAAAGACGCCGAACTGCAAGAAATAGTGGATCAAGATGATACTTTGAGTCAAAAGCAAATGGTAGCCATGTTTAGTGTTGCACTACAAACAATTTCAGACCGTTTAAAAACTATCGGCAAGATGCAAAAGTGTGGAAAATGGGGCCACGTGAATTGAATGAAAGACAAACGGAAAACCGAAAAAACAATTGTGAAATTTTGCTTCAAAGAAACGAAAGAAATTTAGTTTTGCATCGAATTATCACTGGCGATGAAGAATGAATTTATTTTAAGAATCATAAACCGAGCAAATCATGGGTTAATCCGGGACAAGCATCAAAATCGACTGCAAAAACAGATCGATTCAAGAAGAAAGCAATGCTCTGTGTTTGGTGCTTTTAAAACATGTTGAAGCTGTTATTACTAATCGCTGCAAATAACAAGTGATCAAATGCATTTATCGAAAAACGACTAGAATAGGCTAGAAGACTCGGCAAAAAAATTTTGTTACATGACAATGCACCTGCATACAAAGCAAAATCGCTTCAGGATATAATCGAAAAGCTTGTATGGGAGCTGTTACCTTTCCCCCCCACACTGCATTCAACAGACGTGGCACCTACCGATTTGGTTTCATCAATGGGACAGCATTGGCTGAGCAGCAATTCCAATTTCCAATTTTTTTATGAAGCGTACTTTTTATATGGATATATACATCTTTTTTTTGTTTGTTTACATTCTTTTTTTCTTTGTAGTGTCAGCTGCGATATTGTGATAAATTTCCCTACTGACAAACAGATGGCGCTGACACAAGTCACACAGGTAGATTAACTTTAAATTTCCTCGCTGACGAGTGTCATTTTTCGGCGGCGCAATCTTGTTAGATCCAGTAGATTACTGAGATAATCTACTCAGCAGCTTCAAACTTTGATAAGGTGTCGGTCGGAATATGGTATTCATGCACCTAGGGTTACCGCAAAAAAACGTTTAATATTGGTCTGTGCCGCAGAGTAAATAACAGCAAGTGAATTATATTAAAATATTTCATTATGTATAATTGAAAAAGCAACACAATGTTATATACAAATTGAAACACTGTGTCTAAACAATCCTTTAAAGGAGTATTTCAATAAAATTAAAGACAATACTTTTTTCTTTTCGGTTCGAAAGAGACGTGAGTCACTGTCACTTACAGCATGAGCTAATTATTCTTACTCTTTATAAGAAACAAATTTTTGTTGTCGAAAAGAAATAAGACAAATTCAAAATTAACACTTAGCCTTGACACGAATCAACTAAGAAAGCAAAATCTGAAGAATTAAAATAAAACTACGAAAAACCATCGGGCAGACACGTGTGTTTAATTATGAGAAAATGTAAAAGGAAATCCAAATGACACAATTATTGAGTGAAAAATTAAAAACAAAACTTAAAACTAGAGAGCCGCTAGCATATTAGCACGTGTGCTTAATTAAACTATTTGACAGGAGTATGTGCAAAGTTCAGCGCACGTCATCTGCAGAAGCATACATGCAGGCGCAACGCAATTAGACAATTTCATGCAGGCCCATATGCATGAGCTAAAGCTGCAGATACACGAAAATTGTACGAGTAAACAAAATGGACTTGTATATGGGTCCTTAAATACGTAGGTATGCGTGTGTGTGTAAGCAACAGACACTAATCTAAAGCAGTACTTGCCTCCTTGTTTGTTCAACGTTACTTCTAATTGAGTTTTTGCACTCATCTGTAGACCTGCAATTTCTCCTTAGACCTGCAATTGACTATCGCGTGCGTTTTACTATTTTCCACAACTTCAACTACTACAGCAGTGACTGACAAGCGAATGCCCTTGAGAATAAGCGCACAAATTAACAGCAGATAACGCCAGCAGAGTGTTTAAGCTGAGCATCGAAAAAAGAATGAGTTATAATCAGAATAATACAAGTATAAAAGGAAACTGGCTGGAATATACTCGTCGTTTGTCAGAAAATCGTAGGGTTTAACAGGGAAAAATCGCTTGCGAGAAAAAATAAAAATCTAATTAAAGTTACAGTATGAATTTTTCATGCCAACTTTTTAGTAATTTATTTTTTCATTTCTCTACCAATTGTAAGATCTGCTTTACGAGCATTTTCTGCTTTTTTAGAAAACACATGAAAATTTGCTTCGTTGTGAAAGCATGAACAAAAAGAGAAAATAATGAGCGGGAAGTGGAAATTGTGGCGCATAGAAAAAAAGAGTAAAACCTTTATTGACTATCAAATGAAAAATGCAAAGAGTTGCCAGAATTAGTCAAAAAGCTGCAGAGAAGCGACATATATGTATAATTTTTTTATATATAAAAAATATGAGATACTAAAAAAGAGCAATGAAAACTAGGGCTGGCAATTTTTTAATTCACTTATACTCATAAAAATCTAAAGGCTACCACTAACTTGCACCAACAGTACTTGTGTTGCAACATCTGCCTATCAGTTTTAGCATATAAGTATAAGTAAAATATAAAGGAAAGTCGAGGTATGAAGCAACACGTGAATGACAGCTGCCGTGGCATTTTAAGGCGTTGAGTTAAATTAAGTTATAAGGCAGCATTAGTTGAGTGAAAACAACAAAGCAAAATGAGAAAAAACAAGAATAAACGTCGGTTGCATGAAAGCTAGAATATACTTCACTAATACAAAATATTCCATGCAAAAACTTGATTTCGAATGATTAAAGTGTATGGCAGCTATATGCTATAGTAGTCCGATCTGAACAATTTCTTCGGAGATAATAATAATCTGTGCCAAATTTCGTGACTTATCAAATGACTAATTTTTCCATACAAGATTAGTTTTGATCGATTAGCTTGTGTGACAGCTATATATGCTAAAGTGGTCCGATATCAGTGGTTGGGACATATAAACAGTTTTACAGGTAGAAAACAGCCGTCTGCGATATCTCAAAAACTGAGGGACTAGTTCGCGTATACACTCATAGGCGGAGAAACAGACGGACATGGTCAAATCGACTCTATATATATTTTATAGGATATATGACGTTTCCTTCTGCACGTTATAAACTTCGTGGCAAGCTCAATGTAGCTTGTTTAGGGTATAAAAATTCCTTCGACTAATCCACAACAAATAGATGCAACGTGAAGTTGCACGAATGAGCTAAGATGAAGAAAGAAGAAGAAAGCAGCAAGTTTATAGAACAAAAGAAGCAATATTGTAATAGATGTGCAAAAAGGAGCAACAACGTGAAATTGCATTACCAGGAACGCTGTTAACAGACGTTGTATTAGCAGCAGCCAGCTGTTATATATTAAATCGGTGAAAACTATGTACATTCGCAATGAAGAGAGTAATTTAGAATACGTGGAGAGAATTATCTAAAATATATGTGTAAATGGAGGAATTTTCAAAAAAGATTTATTTGAGACCAATGTTAAAGTAAATACAAATAATGTGAAATAGGTGGCAGCTTTAGAAAAAATATTTATCTCCAACGGTTATTTTTTTAACCCTCTTTCCTTGATGTCGAGATTGCAATATGGCACTTATTTTATCCACACCATTTAAAAAAACTTTTTTAAAAGGTGGCAGCTTTTCTCATAAATATTTTTGGTTTCACGATAACTTGATTTGAAATCGATATAAGAATAATTTTATGTTTTCAAATTTACTGACTTCCACTATTTAAATAGTTGGCAACCCTCTTAGCATACTCTTTATAAATATATCGGTATTTTTTTTTTAAATTTCATAAGTAACATTACACATTTATTTATATATTTTTTTGTAATTTTTTTATCAAATAAACTTTGTTTGACTCACAAATGTATATATGTAACTCCTTGACCCATGTCTTAGCAAATTTTTATCTTATCATTTTGTTAGCAGGAAAAATTATACTTAAAAAAATTAGTTGTCAACTTTTTTGAAAATTTATTTCACGTTTGATAAATCTTTTTGGGTTGAAATTCGATGATAATAATATTTTTAATCTTATCAAAGTTTTCTGAATTTAAATGAAAGAGATGGCAACTTTTTTAACAATTAAGCTAGATGATAAACTGAATTTTTTACTCAATTTTTAGAAATTCATTGTTTTTGAAAACTTTATTCAATACAAAATTTTAAACAGGTGGCAACTTTACTCAAATAAAATGGTGATGCTTAAGCATCTGACTTTTTGAGTATATACAAGTACATTTTCAACCTATTCAACATCTTCGTTAATATCGAAAAATTTTATTATATTTAAGCAGAAATTCAATTTTGCGTAGTCAATAAAGTAATGACAGGGTTAAAACCAATAAAGGCTGTTTTAGAGACAATTACAATCATACTATTCTATAATATCTTACTAACAGCTAATCTACTTAAGTATTTAAGATGATAAAGTGAGATCCCGAAATTGTTTGTCTCAGCAATAACGGCGAAAGGCAGAAGGGCTTCTAAAGAAAAAGTTGTTTTAGAGGGTAATTAAGTTGCATGCTGAAAATTTACTTGGTACATCCGAAGGTAGATTTTAAGTTTCAATTGTATACAGACCGGATTCTTCTTCAACATCGAATTTATACCGGATTTTAAATTCCCAATGTCTGTTATTATGCCGTTTTAACAACACATGCATACCCGTATATCGGCTAGTCATTAAAACACATATTGTCTTTTGCGCCTAAAAGCACACACACACACCTTTACACTCATCTTAAAACGATTACCATTAACAGATGGGTATGTTTCTTCCAGCTAACATGACCGCTATTGTGTCCATAGTTACCTTGCGTACAAAATCAACACTAACAACAACAATAAACAAAGAATGAATGCCACCTTCGCTCAGATACACTAACAAAAGCCTTAATTTTGCTAACATTCGAGACCACAAACGCACAGCCCGAGCTAAAACAACTAGTTGCAGTTGCAACACTCAGCGCCTTATCAGCGAGTTGCACACAAAGCGCAGTGCCGAAGACAACAATGACGATAACTTTGCCATTAACATCATTGTCAACAAGTACAACAAGTACGTTGAGCGCAACCACTACGAAATGTCAACAGTTACATTGACAAAAGGTGGCAGGAATACAAAACATGAAGTTTCGTATGCAGTGCAACTAAAGCGGGACTGGTAGCAGCAGCGATTGCTAGAACAAACGCTGCAAATGAGAAATCTCTAGGCTTTGAGCAGCGCCAGGTGTATTTCATTTTCGTGTACTAACTCGCTTTGTTGTTATTGTTTTAAAGGCAACTATTATGAGGTAGTGCATCATTAGGAACTCTTATCATTGTTGTTACATAAACGAACAGCTTCGGTATGTATGTGTGTATGAAGGCTATCATTTGCATATTTTTGCATACTTTTAGGTTGTGTCTATCAGCTGCATATGTGTAAGTTGGCAAACCTATAAGAATTCTTTTGTTCTGCATGTGTTAACTAACACCTTTTGTTTAAAGGTTTGGACTCTGCTTGTATATTTTATATATTTTAGAGGAATTGAATTTTTTTGAAGTGTTTTATTTTAAAAGCTTTCGGTTAATATAATATTTCATATTCCTCACTGAGGAAATTTTGTTAAAAAAAAAGTTTTTTTTTTGTTTTTTAAAACGAATAATAGTTGATTTTTTCTAAACTTCGTCAAAATAGTTTTAAGTAAATGTATTTTTTATATAATTCCTCAATTTTTTTACCAGCGATTATTTTTGTAAATAAATTCCATATTCACATTCAATTCTAACAGACACGCAGAAATTGATATATAAGAAATGTGCTTATAATAAAAGCAAAGCAATATATTAATTGACTTTCGAGCCGCTATTTGGTATAGTTTTAATGCGCCTACAAATATGCTAACAAGCATAGCGCAAATAAAGAATTTAAATGCTTTCTATAAAACCAGACGACCTCGCGCAAAAACAGATGCTCGGAGGGGGTCTATACAAATTCATATAAAGTACATATGCTAAGATATAATCGTACATAGTTAGGTATACGCTGTTAGAAATATAGACTATATATATTTGGGTCATTCCATGTCAAATCGACAAATAATTGGACGCAACCCCCACCGATTCGAATGAATTTTGGAGGAAAGTTTTGTCTTATCATAAAACCAAGTCCTGCCAAGGGAAACAATATAGAAACAATTTTCTATTTGAAAATTACCAAAATTAAAAAATTTAAAATTTTTCAAAACCATATCTAAAGAAATTCTGAAATTTTCAGAGGAGTGTCCTTTTTCGTTTCAAGAAATTAGCAGCTCTATCATATAGTTGTTCGATATCAGCGGTTCGGACAAATGAGCAGCTTTTTGGTGAGAAAAGGACGTTTGAGAATTTCAGAGCGACATCTCAAAAACTGAGAGACTTGTTCGCGTATATATCGACGGACAGACAGACGGACATGGCTAAATCGATTTGTCTAGTCATGTGAGTATTTACCATATGTACATATATTCTTGATAGGGACTTCGGCATTTATTTTTGGCTTACAACGGTTTTTGTAACAAACTAAATAATTAATCTAAGTATTATAATTATGCTCCATTTATGGAGTTAGTTAATAAGCAGATATGTTATTTCATATAATTCATATTTCCTGCAGGCAATATCACTAACGCTATTTAGCCGTCATTAGCTTGCCAATTCGCGTTGAATTGTTATTATTATCCACCAGCCAGGCACCAAATTAATGACTACTTTTACCAGAAAAATGCCAAAAATATATATTGAAAATAAAGAAGAAAATAGCAACAGCAAGCAATGTCAGGCATACGAGTATTCATATATCATATACTAAACCCCGCCCCATTTCAAATAATTGGTATGGGAGTGAGGCGGCGGAAAAGAAACTATATGTTAACACTGTTGTAATTTCTTGCATACCATTTCCATTCAAGTTTCCATATGTGTGCGTCTTTGTAAATTTGCGCAATGGGGTTGAGTCAATAAAAATATTATAACGCAATAAATGCGTAAAAATGTGCATGAAGAGGGTGAAGCAAAAACACGCATGGTATGCCAAGGGAAAGGACAATTCAATATTTATATGAATATGTATGCGTTTATATCTGTATCTGTACCGAACAGAGCTTGTAGCTTCTTGTAAAGCTGCAGCTATACGGTCGACTTGCCATATATTAACATAAATGTATTTAAGTACATTTGTATGTATATGTATGTATGTACTTGTCGCCAAATCTCTTCATGTACGAGACAATAATAATAATAAATATCAAATGAAACGGAAGCAAATCGTAGCATATTGTTAGTAGCGGAAGCGGCTATGATCCGTGAATTATGCTACAGTTTTGCAAATGTGCTTGGGTATGCACATATGTATGGACATGTACTTATCGTTTCTCCGCGCCTCATTATTTTTTGCTTTTGGTAAATTTGGGCAACCGGAAAGTCAAGACTTCAGCGTTCAAAGAAACGGAATTCAAGCGAAGTAATTTATGTAAGTATGTGTAAGCATGCGTTTGCGAAGTCAAACGACAGGAAAAGCGGGTGATCAAGCTATCGTGGCAAAAACATATTTTTTGGCGTGTTGAAGCATATGTTTGCTGGCGTTAAGATAAATTGAGTACAAATTCAATTAGTAGTGGAAAAAAGCAATGATAAATGCAAAAAAATACTAAAATTGAAAAAAATTTTGTGACAATTTTAATAACATCTCGAGAACTGCCAAAGAAATTAGTCGAATATATGTAGATAATAAAGTTTCATATATAATGTAAATATACAAAATTACATATTATATGTGTGTATATATTCGCTAAAATAAATTTATTTAAATTATTTATTAAAAATATATAGAATAACTTTTCTTAGGTTTTAAACTTTCCCAATGCAGTTTTACTACATCACCCTAAATGTAGGCAAATATTTTGTATATATATATCTGTATATATCAAAGGCAAGCATATTTGATGTTTAAACTTAAAACCACTTCTAAAAACCATTCAATCGACTTCAGTTAAATTTGTGAAGACAATTTCCTGCATATCAAGTCAGATGATATTCAAAAACTCACTAGGTAGCGTTGGCGTCGAATTACTTTTAGTAATCTTATTTACGAACACAATTTGGTTAAATTGAAGTATATGTATATATTTATTGGGCGAATATGTCTGCTAAAAATGAACTCATGGTGCTGTAAAATATCATCTATTATCATCTATCATCTACAAAAAACTTGTGTATATGAAGTGGTTATTTTTAGTTCAAAAATTATATTATTTTATAATACCAAAAAATAGGTCAGCTGGCCCGCACTGGAGCAGAGTTATTCATACAAGTTTTATTAATGTTCCGATTTAGTTTATTTTAACAATCGATTATATCTGATCGACTTCGGAACCAAAGCACGGTTTTACGTCCTTGAATTTCTATCAACTTTCTGTAGACAGAAAGCTTTGGAAAATGAATAATCGAAAGATCTATATAAAAAATTTTGAATTCTACTGTTAAACACAGTGTCTTTTTAGTAATATTTTTTTTTTGGTAGTAATATAGCTGAGAAAAGAAACCTATCACCGTTTTGTGGGTTTAATATTTTCTTAAATGAAAATAGGTTTTTAAATTTAACAAAAACAAGAAAAAGTGTTAACTTCGATTGCTTTAATACCCATCACAAATACAAAACATTCCATACAAGAACTAGACTCCGAGCATTTAGTTTGTATGGCAACTATATGCTATAGCTATCCGATTCGACCACTTGCTTCGGATATTATATCGTTGTCTGGGACAATAATCCGTACTAAATTTCGAGAAGATATTTTGCTGATGAAGAAGTTTTCTATACAAGCACTTGATTCCGATTGTTTAGTTTATATGGCAGATTTATGTTATTATGGTTCAATATCAGCGATTCCATCAAATAATAAGCAGCTTTTTGGAAAGAAAAAAACGTGTGCAAAATTCAGCTCGATATATTAAATACTGAGGGACAAGTTGACTTATATACAGACAGACAAACGGATAGACGGACATGTTTAAATCGAGCTGACTTGTTGATATATTATTAGTGTTTTCAAGGGTTTCTCAGGTATCGTTCTGCGTGTTACAAACTTGCTGGAAAACCTCTTATACGCCTTCCAGGGTATAAAAAATATTAAGATAAGAAATCAAAGGAATATGGAGGGAAACCAAATTTCGTTAAGAAATATTCAAAAGAGAACTTTGATTAAAAATTATTTTTTTCAAGCAGTAAGCTAGTTTCAAGCCAAAGTTTTCGCTTCGATTTATGCTAAGCCCAAAAAAAGTGTCTTCTAGAGGCTATTCTGACTACTTTTTACAGCGTTGATTTGAAAAGTTTAACAAGCAGCTGTTAAGTCTTTTATTCTTTTGAAAACATCCAAGAAGGGTAGCTAATTAAAATTTTATACCTCGAATTGGAAAATATTTATTCACATTTCGGTTTAATGTACACATAAATCATGGATTAAATAGATTTTTATAATCTTACCCTCCTCACACTCGACAGCACAACTTAATATGCTGTGCTCCTTGAAAAGCGATAAAATGTTCAGGCTCATAAAATCCTTTCTGAATTCTAGCAGTAAATAGCGGCGATAAAATCTATAATGCCTATACCGGAATATATTGCCTATAAGTGGGCAGCAATAAAATTTTGCACCTTTTATGGCTTAATCATAAAAGCACTTGGGAGAGCCAAGTTGCGAGCTTATAGGCGCAATAATCAGTGGTGATACCATCAAGGCGATGGTGTATATGATAATACATATATATTTATATATTGTATAGCTTTGATAAAATTAAACTTTATATTACAGGCAAGTTGCCTCATTGACTTCTTATTGAACAACATTACTTTCTAATAGATCTGCTTCAAACTTGCTTTTTCATTTTTCATTAAAAGCGACTTTAAACTTAAACCTATTTATTTTTATGACTTCAACTCAATTCTGTGATATTAATTTGAATTTACGATCTTTCCTTATGCTACTGCGCTTAATGATTTTTACCTAAAATTTTCTTTGCAAACATTTTATTGCAATTTTTTGTTGCAACACCTTCCTACTTTTAACGCTCTAATTTCTTTTATTTTTTTTTTTTGTTCGCCTTACAATTTAATTCCCCAATCTTTTGAATGTGCTTTTAATCTATTAAACTTCAATCAACTTCAAATTGCATTTATTGCCAACAACAACAATTGATGCAATTTCTGCGTTGTGGCAAAGCGAGTTGTCAAATTTGCAATTCGTTAAAGAAAGCGAACGCAAAAAAGCGATTGGAAATGTCAACACAGTCAAGTGGATGTTGCAGCACATATAAGCAAACATAAGCAATATATATAAGCATATATATCTACAAATATATATATATATATATGTGTGTGTGCGCATGACTACTCCAATATCCATCACTCATCACACACGCTGATTGGAAAATGTCAATAATTTTTATGAGGTCCATAAATGTGCGCGGCAATATGACTGTCGAAGCGCCACAGGCAAGACAGTGTGTGCTGCTACAAACAGGTATGTAGTTACGTAGGCGTGGAAAATGTGAATTCAAAGAAGCCGCACAACTTAATAAAATAAACCAATAAAATGTTGAATGGGTGTATGATGAGCGCTGCTATACCGTTATAAAAAAAATATGCACAAATAATATCGAAATTTTTTCGTATATTTTATGAGAGTTTCTCAAGGCTGACTGACTCAAAAGATGCTGCAAAAAACATGCAAAAAAAAGCAGAAAATATGCCATAAAACTGATTGTAAGAAAATCAACCTTTTCAACAGATTTCGATTATGCATAAAACGAAATGGTTATCAAGCACTTACTAGCATATAACAGCACACAAAGAGAGTACAAATGTATGCAAATACTACGAAAAAACAACTTCATATAAAAGTTATCCTGCCAGCGCAACTTCCAGTTTTTTGCATACCAGCAGGCGCTCACATACAAATGTCTTCACAGACACACTTTCGTTAACATTTGTATTAATATATTATATAATATTATTTCATTCATACCACCTATGTTTAGTATGTGCCAGTGTTTGAGTTTTTCACTTGTCAGCTGTCATTTGCAGCCAATTCTATATGGCAGTCTTGCCAAAAAGGCTTCGTTTTGCCGTCTGCACAGGCGCGTGCTGTGTTGACTTTATGCTTTTAGTTTGCAAAAGGTTTTTCTTTATGCAAAAATTTTGTGATCTGCTGAGTACTATGCAGACATACTCATATATACACGTGTGTGCGTGGACAATTTATAGTATTTATAAAGTGATACCTTTGTGAAAAGGATAAAAGTCATTTTAAGATTATTATAACACACACACACACACAGTGACAAACAGAAAAGCCAAATGCCTTATGTGGAAGGCATTACGCATTATTTGTGTGACATTATTGTTTGACAAAAGTATGATTTTGATTTATACTTTTTGTACATTCAATGCTCAAAATTGCAGCGGCAAATTGCTTTGTGAAAGTTGTTGTGTAAGAAAAGGACATTCATTGCAAATAAGCGACGTTAAGTGGCTTCCGAAAATTAGAAAAAAGCAAAGAAAAAAGATTAAATTTGTATTGTTTGAGCTAAAATATTCCTTATTTTTTGCTAATACATTAAAATTGCAAATAATATTTTTATTCAATGAAAGTCACAACGAAAGTTTTTGGATTAAATTATAATTCGAGTTGATCTCAGAAATAGCGTCCTTGGGGATTTCAATTAAACAGTTTACACACTGCTAATTTGTGATGCCAAAAAGTCTAAAGCTTTGATCAAAAGACACTCATGTATCAACGAATTACTGGAGTCTTCCACAAATCTATTAAGCAAATTATTATTCTTAACTGGCGTATCAAATAAGCTTATTTCAACTGACTAGATTTTCCTCAAATTATTTTTATTGTTCTTGTAACTGAGAATGAAACTGTACTGATTCCAAAACAGCTGCTTAAGTTTTTTTTTTTTGGAACGGTAGTTTTTTAAAGACAGGGATGTTACTTGTACAAATCCTTAATGCTTATAAGTATTTATTTCATTTTTTGAAAGCTAAAATATTTTCATTAAACTCTCCTTGAAAATGTTCTCAACGAGGGTTAATCCAAACTGTGACTTTATCTTTTTACTTTTGTTGTTACTTAGCTAGTAGTTGTAAAGTAGTATTATATTGGAACTATATAACTTAATACTTGAAGACTTTGGGTGGTCTTCCACTTCTGTTAAAGCTTTATGCCAGACATAGTTAAGGTTATATGGCTGATCTCAAGAGAGGCTCGCACTTGAATTAACTATGAGTAGTTCCGTGTGAAGCCAGAAAAAGAACTGCTGTAATGAGATTTTAAGATTTGGCAAAACGCCTTGTACACATTACAAATCTGATTAGTTTCTATTCACTAGAAATAAAGGCGGTAAGGCATAAATTTATTTAACATATTTATCGAAAAATATATTTCGTCTAAATAATACTTTAAAAAAAATTATTTTAATTTTATGTCACACCTTGAAGAAGCCCTCGAAAATATCTGCAGGTCAAAGTTTCATATTATTATTGTCACGTTGTCCTTCAAAAGCACCATTTTCTGAACGTATTTCCGGCAAAGCCACTTACTTAACCCCAATAAGGTCGGCAAAATCTGACGGTGGCAGAGATTGACTGGAAACAGTTGGTCATTGAGAGATATCTAGCTTAAACCTGGCTTTAAAGCTGGTTGGGAAGATTAGCCTGGCTGAAGGATTAGCTCTTCTGAAAAAAACCGAAAAAATGTAGTGAAGAGGACAGCGTTTTCAACGAGCATGAAGGCAGCCAGCACAAAGATAGCTAAGCTTGCTCTTACTGGCACTAAAATTGGAGCTGAAGCTAAGCCTAGTTCATAGGAAATGAAAATCTAGGCTCTTAAGCATACTAGAAAACTAATATCAGATTTTCTCTTCGAATTGACTTTCTTTATAATATTCACATGGTCTACCAGCCCTTCATTGTTACTTTTTGTTCAACTAGAGCAAAAACATTTTCTCTTCGAATTGTTACTTCTGGTTCAACTAGAGTAAAAAACAGTGGGTAGTCTTGAGAAATATATATGTAAAACAACAACTAAAACCTAATCCTGGTATACTATGCAATATGACATAACATAAACTCTTATTGATTCCCCGAGCATAATAGTTGTTCACCTAAAACAAATCGAGACAGATATCGAGTAATATATATATAAATAATCAGGAGGACGAGACGAGTTGCATTCCGTGTGACTGTCCGGCTGTCCGATTGCCAGAACAAGCTTTAACTGACTAAAAATTGAGATGTATGTAATTAAACTGGGCTTACATACCATTACATTTCACAACCATGATGGTATGGAAGGTCTTTGTGAAACCGCCTACCTTTAGGTGAAATCCTATTTATCAGAAACTACTTGAAAGCAGGTCAACACTTCCCTTAGCCCTCATATACCTAACATAAATATTTCTGAACTTTCGGTTCACTTTATACCGCATCTGTCGGTCATTATGATGTAAAAATTAATGAAATATCGAAATAATCCTTTTCTAATAACAGTGTATCGTCTTTCCTTAAATTAATGAAATCACGACGATACTTTTCTTAGTTTGATATAAGGTTTTGCAAAAACCTGAAGGTTTTCCTCCGCTGATATTTTATTGATAAATATTTTTTAACAATTTATATCTTATGAAATTGAAGATTAAAGCCGTAACACGTGGTAAAAAATCAAATCGCTTGACATATTAACATCAGTCAAGTTTTGAATGAACTAAATAAATATTAGAAAAAATTAACTGAAGTTCAATTACAATTTCATACTCACAAACAATTATATACACTTATAATTAACAAAAATATTAAACAGTTAAGTCATGCAAAGAAGGGTAGGTGGTTGTGTAAGAGTCGCTGCCATCTTCTTCTACGTCATTGCACACAAATAACCAATTGCAAGAATGCACATGAAAGTGGCAAAATAATTTATTTGTCACAGCGACCGGCTGATGCAGCGCCACTGTAGCCGCACTTGTCCGCACACATACACATACATATATGTACGTACACACACACACACACTCATATTTAATCCAATCACACTTAAGGCATCAATGTGAAAAAAAATGTGATTCACCTGGGCCTGAGGTTGCCTGCACATCAACGGTGGAAACAAACAACAAATAAATGGTGAATAAAAAATAACAAAAATATCACATACACTGCATACAACGTTAATAATATTTTCCGCCATTTTCACATATCCCTGCGTGGAGTGTGCACCTTAGTCAGCTTGGAAGCGCAATCATAAAATTGCCGTCGCAGCGCAGACAAGCATAAAAAATCGTAACGGTCGGGTTGAAGGTGTTCTTATAAAGCCATGTGTGTGTGTGTGTGCAGGCAGTAGTTGTTGTTGTCCTACTCTCGCCAACTTAAAAATGAATTAACCATAAAATTCAGTGCCGATAGTAGCGTGCGAAGGTAGTGGTAAGGATCCACCGAGTCGGCGAATGTAGTGCAATGAAATGCAAAGATATTCGAATGCAATTGTAAAAATGTGTCTGCAGTTGAGCGCGTTATTAACCTGCTTTAAATACGAGTTTAAATGTTTATGTGCATAACAAAGGCATAAACATAAGTCCACCAACCAGTTTGCTGCAGCTGTTTAAGGGGAAATAAAAAATCCAATTGAAGACAGGGTGATGCATATGCATAGTATATTGTATTTTTGGTAATGAAAAATTGTCAAAAATATTTTTTCGGTATTGTTAAATTTCTCCCCAAGCCTGGTAAGTAAGCCTGGTACTTATTTCTAGTGAGAGAATGGGTACGGATTCTTGGTTAATTATAGGTTATAGTTAAATTTTCGCTTCGCTTTAAGGCTGTATCTTGTAAAAAAAAAATTGAAAACATCTATAAAAATTTAAGATAAAGTTATCGAAAATTATGTATTCAAAAAAATAAAAAAATGCTCCTAGCTTTTTTCCATACAGCTCTGACAAAGAGAGACAAAATGTTTTGCCACTTGAAACTATTGGACAATGTCCAGTCAGAACACCTACAATTGTGGCGAGATTGACTTTGCTAAGGCAAGTAGTTCGGAGGACCGTTTAGGGTTTACTTAGCGCCACAAGGATTTCGCAGTAGCACAAGTTCTGGTTGTTGACCAGCGCTTGCCAAGCTCACTGGTGGTCGATACATCCAGCGCTAGAATGCAAGAGGACATAGGATAATAGCCTCGCTTTCAATTGGATAAAATAGAGGTAATGTTGCCCTCCTTAGCAAGCTCATCGGCTTTGCAGTTTTCGGCGATTCGTTTTTTTTTTTTTTTTTGAGGCGAACAGCTCCGGCCACTGAACCTGTTGATAGTGATCTCATCCCAAAATAAATCGATGGCAACACAGACTTTGCGATATACCTCACATTTATGCTTAAAAGAAGTCTCTTCCAAGCGCACGTCTCTATCTTGTGACTACAAAAAATATGTCTATGCAATAGCGCTCAGGGTTAAACGCATTGTCCTTTTAGAGTCCTGAAAAACGCCTCACCTTGACAATTGATTATCGGGTTTAGGTAAAAGAATCGAATATTTCTCTCTTTCAGATTCTATAGAACATTTGAGTGCATAGAAAAACTTTACATTGACATTTTAATACAAAATGGCTTCCACTGAGTGGGTCCTTTGAAATACATGCATCAAGAGGTCCCCGATTAGCGGCGTAGATTGTGGGAACTCATGCTAACTGCAAGAAAATAAAAATCGAGATCTTAATCTACGTACGTACGATGTTGTCTTTATGACAGTTCTTGGTTTCAAGATGATCTTGTTCGGAGTTTAAGTCCCCTAAAAGCTGGAATCAACAACAATATGCACCACTCTTTACATACATATACACATGTGATCGTGGAAGACTACATGCGCGTGCTGTCGTTGGATTGTTTTGGGCAATTGGGACTTGTCTTTGCAGAAAATAAATAAACTGAAAAAAGAAAACGATGCACAACAATGCATGACAATAAATGCAACGCTGCCACTATGCTACTGCCACCGCTGAATGTATTGAAATTTATGGCAATCATAAAAATTCATTTCCACCGTGCAGCACGAGTGCTGCTTGCACCCACTACCGGCAGGATCACTGAGAGTCGCCACATAAAATGATGTTTTTTTAACGTGTGAGTGTGTCTGTGGTGTGTGTGTGTGTGTGTGTGTGCTTGCGTGTGTCATGCAACCTTATTTAATATTAAGTACGAGCGAAAGTGGCATTGTGGAAGTTCATTTTATCCTGCTGCATACCTTCCAAAATCACCAGCTACATACCAGAGGGAACCAATGACGGTCGGAGCATACGAAAATAGGCGCCAAATAAAGTCGATGGCAACAAATGTGGTGCAGGCGAAATTGCTGTAAGTACACATCATACATTCAAACTGGCAAATTACATGAGGTGAAAACACACATACACACACACATAACTGTATATATGACATAGTAGTACCGCTACAATAACTGCCATGAACGCAACATTATTATCCACCTATAAGGTGTACCGGGATGCCGTGGCATACAAAGCACACATATTAATGAACAAAAACCAGTACCCAACAAAAGCAAAAAATAACAACAGCACCCACAGAAAAAGAGAACTCACCTCTTTCGTGTTCGCCTCTTTATCACAGTTGTCTACCTCTGCGCTTTGTAATACAGTTTATGACAGCTCAGGTGAATTGACAAAATTTATAGGCAAATATTCGTGTTTTTATGTGCCATAATGGTAGCGTACATATAGGCGCTTGTGCACAGTGCATACATCACACTTGAATTGTCTCACATGTTGCGAGTAAAGTACATTTACAATAACAACTATATATGTTTACACTCGAACATTGTGTTTATATTTTTTGTTTTACAGCTCATAATGTGCCATTACAAATAAATAATTTAATTGCAAAGAAAAGTGCATATTGACAAAGGGTTTTTATGGAACTCAGTCGTTAAAATGTAATTGGAAACTACAAAATATTTTTGTTGGAACACATATGAGAACAAGTAAAAACATCAACTTCGGTTGCTATGTATATGTGTATAATGGCCGGTAAGCCATAATGTAAGCGAATTATACGCATTTATTATAATAAATTGTCAAAACTCATTATGATCATAAAAAAAATCAGAAGAGTCAAAGCTATTTAAAAGCTTCTTTTTGAAATTACCGTTCAAAATGATCCTAAGTACATCAGCTTTCATCTTGGTGTTAAGCTGTCTGATTTTACTAAATTAGTAAAGAGTTGTAAAGAGGTTTGCCTTTTCCGAATAATGGTATACATTTAATAAAAAATGTTCGACGGTAGTTGGTTTTGGCAATAAATTTAGTTAAAGTTAGATAAATAGAGAAAAATCAAATACCTTTCTCTGGATTTCAAAAGTACAATATTTGTATTAAAATTTATTTTATAGTTGTCTATGTTATATCAATTTAAGTAACTGATAACCAACTGGTGTAATATCCTCAATATTCTCAGTTATTTGTGTTGTCTGATGTTCCAACATATTTTCAAGTATTCTGAAATCACACAAAACTCTGATCAAATTTAGTCAGATTTTTTAGAGGGATAGCTGTCAAACAGGCTGTCAAAATTAAGTCATGTGATTGACAATTATGTGAAATTCGTCTCAACTAATTAACATATAAAGACTTAAACCGAAACTTTTGTCGAAAATCGCCGAATTTTGTTTTCAAAATCCTGATTTGTATTAATTTTTGTTCATCTATATTTAGACTGAAAACAATAATGAAGAGTCTGGTGCGCCTTTTATAAAAGTAAATATTAAGCAAATGCTGTCAATGAAGAATGTTCGAGAGAAATTACGCCTTCCTTCTCTTAAATGATAAAATGCGCCAGTAGTAAGTTAAAACAAGCAATAGTGAGCATGCAATCAACAGTATTTGAAAACAAACTATTTGTGTCTAAATTATATTAAGAAAATAGCTTACACGGTCTTGAGAAAAACTAGTTCATGACAGTTGTCCGTGAGGCTACCTCTTATATGAAGGTGCGCCAAGTAAATTTTTCTTGTTGAGTGACCAGCAAGGTTTGATCAGATGGAAGTTAATATATGGAATGCTATATTACGCTTCACAGGCACATTTTTTGTAGCATAAAAGGGTATAGAGAGATTTTGATTTCGATCATTTGGTTTGTATAGTAGCTACATGCTATACTTGTAGTAGTCCGATCTGAATATTTTCTTTGGAGATGAACAGATGGACAGACAGACGGCTAAATCGATCCAGCTAGTCCCGCTTATCACTTATATACACATTTAATAGGGTATCTGACGTTTCTTTTGGGTTTTACAAATGTCGTGGCAAATTTCATATATGTTATTACTCTGTCCAGGGTATAAAAATTATGTGCCTTCTCATCAGTAACTATTCGGAAACTATGAAAATAATTCTTTTATAAAGTTTTACTCTATAACTTTTGCTAATTTCTTTAAGTATGCCACAAGACGGTTTTTATCACAGTTTGCGCGCTCTATTGCACAGCAGCCAAATGCAGGTCAGGAAAGCTGATAAGCCTGCTTGTTTACATATAAGGTTATATATGTATATAATACATATACACTATATAAATTTACGTAAGAAATATATATTGTAGATGTATGTATATACTTATATAGCATATGTTTCCGTATGTATACTCAGCTGTAATACTTAAGAGTACTTGAAAATATTGCATAACATATGCAATATGAATTAACTTCAGCATTCAACTAGCATGATAAGAATTTATTAATGAATATTAAAAGGAAATGCTCGGAGGTATAGAGGACTCTATATGAATACGTAAAATGGTTTAGAGACGGAAATTATCAGCAGTCATAATACATACATACGCAAGCGATTGTGTGCAATAAATGTTGAATATTGCAAATATTAACCCTTAGCAACTATTCAAAGCACATATCTACAAACGAACAACAAAAAACTACTGAATGAAAATGATTTGCAAATAGTTACAAATTCGTAATTATGAACACTAATTGCAGCTGCTGCTAAGTAGATTAGCTAAGTGCTCTGTTTAATGCCTTTGATACAACAAGTGCACTCAAATACATATAATGTATATATATGCATATATGTATGTATCTAGTAAAACGACTTGTTTTCCCCTTTGCATCCAGCGCAAATGCATTTTCTGCCCCATTGCAGTTGAAAGCCCTCTATACACTTGTGTCTTCTTCAAGTGTTGCTTGGCGCTTTATTACCTTATCATCCTCCGCTGTGTAAGAGAACTGCGCCTAATCGCACTGCATTCATGCACGTCAATTAAATTTCAATTTCAAGCCAAGCCACTAAATTAACAATGCCGGCAATTGCTAATATCGATTAGAAGAGCAGAAGTGCTGGCATTTCAATACTTCCTGCTCTAAATAAAGTAACAAGGCAACAGTTGCACAATTAATTTAGTATATGTGTTCTATAGTAGTGATGCTAATTCATTACAATTTCGCAAACTTACACTTCACTTCCATTGCGTAGTAGTTTTTGAATAAATTAATTAAGATACATATATTTTTTTATAATTTCGCAACATGTTGTCGAGGGTAGAGAAAATTTTGTTCATCTAACGGTTACTTATAACAAATAAAACTAATCGTTATAGATACATACATTACAGTGATCACGACGACAAAAAGAGTTAAATACCAGCTGTCTCTCTGTTCGTCCATCCCTCTGTTCGTGTAAGCGCTAACTTGAGTAAAAATTGAGATATCGCGATGCCACGTGTTTCTTGGCACCCTAGGAAGTTGTTATTGCAGATAAGCAGGGTATGAAAATATGGAGGGACATCTGTGGTTTGAAAGTTTTAAAAAAGTATACGCGACTCCTCCTTCTAATAGTTTTAATTTAAAAATCTTACAAATCATAAAACTGGTTGAGAACAAGTCTCTGCAGAATCTCCATTTTCAGTGTGAACACAGTCGAAATCAGACTACAACCACGCCTGTTTCCCATATTTAAGAATTAAAAAGACTTAAAGGTATGTAATCTCACGCCCAAAAATGGTCGACATCGGACCATAGACTTTCAAACCCCCAAGTACTTAATATGTGGTCATATGGCTGACCTTATACCAAAAATATTGATCAATATGTGAGATATTTTAATGAAATGCAGAGGACAGAATTTTCTGAAAATAATCTGTATTTGCGCTGAAAATGGTGAAAATCGGATCAATACTTCTTCTAGTCCCATATACTTACCTAAAATAATGATTTTAAAATTTACGTAAGTCTATATCTATATCTCTCAATCTGTGAGGTTAATTCAGATGACATCTGATGATGCAAAAATAGAAAAAATGGTCGGAGTATAAAGTGTTCGGTTACACCTGAAATAAACTTTCAATTATTATACAATAATTGACAAAATTTTGAATTTCAATTTTTACAAGACGTGACAAGCAGTTTATATGTTGTGACAACACCTTGATCCTTGGCAAAAAAGTGAGATCAAGTTCGTGGATGGGCGTAATCGGAGCACTGCCACGCTTACAAACGCCATTAATCGAAAACCTATAAAATACCATAACTAAGGTCCAAATTAAGATATAAAACTGTAAATTGGTTCAGGGGATTGCAATAGCAAGGAGCCACTGTGGGCTAAAAATGTTTAAAAAATGTCCTCTAATAAGTTTAAGATACTTATCTCCTAAACGACTAAAGCTATAATAACCAACTTCGCTTAGAACAAATGCTATAAAAACCACTATCGACAGTGCGAGACTGGATGAAATCGGATTTTACCACGCCATCTCCCCATATAACGGTTTTTGTTACAGATTGTAACTAAATGCTTCATTAATTAAATTTTTATTTTTTGTATTTTCTAAAACTTGTTCGACTAAAATGCTCTTGAATGAAACACAGAAGGAACATATAAATATTTTTCTTATTTTCGATATATATATGTAAGTCCATATATAAGTTTATCCATCTATTTGCGGTGTTTACGAAACTAGAGCGATTGCGTAATGGTTTAATAGGCAAAATAGCAAAAGAACTAACAAAGTAATTAAATCTCCCAGCTGCGCAATCTTTCCGCATGCAAAACTACTTCCGTTTTCTTATCGGCATATTAAAATGTTTTGTGGTTCATTATTTAAACCACAAACAAATTATAAACACACAAACATATGTACATATATATGTATAAGTATTTGAGCATATAGTTAAGCATGACATAGGAAAATTTATAAATTTATCAAAGCAGCACAATTTAAAATTTTAATTAAATTATAATGTTTTAATAAAATTTCAGCAATCATTCATAACCACTCATGAGCAATTAAGTTAGTAAGATTCTGTTCATGTATGTAGTCATAACGGAAATGTTTAAGTGCCACAAGCGAATATTATATGCATTTGAAAGTAGCATACTAACAGGCGCTTAATGCATGTCGACTAAGAAGCATGCTTTTTGTGCTTGTGTGCTATAAAATATACATATTTATAAATATATGTTTACATGAATATATGCACATGAGTATATCACTGCCTTCTTAGGTACGCCACATCTTCGTGATGAAGTTATTTCAACTCGAATTTCGAATTTCATACATTATGCATTATTCATTGGCCACAATGCAGATACTCGGCAAAGTAGATATTCGCATGCTGCCGTGGCGGCCTACAAATTGCATTGCATCAATGTGGCAACTTAGTTGGTGTATTTTAGTATGGCGTGCGCATGTGTGCTTAACGGCTGGACCCTTTGTGGCAGCTTCAGCTTTGCGTGCTCACCGCTCACCGTTGACTGCAATATCGTAAAAGCTAATATGATCTCATATATTTTGATTACTTTAACATTTTATGTTAACATTTCGGAAATTATATCTTCATCACAGGAGCTGCTCTCCGACTTTCACCACGTAGATGTGATGGGTTTCAGTGGTATTTCAAGTTAGTAAATGGGTAATTGAATCGTACATATCAGTGGAGTTATTAACAGTATTTTATGAAGTTATTGACTATTTATGAGATAAATGTTTGTAGGGTACTTATTTTGCCGTGAAGAAATGTGTAAGGAAGTAATATAATTCACAATAATTTTTTTATAACCTTTTATTGAGTCTATAAAAGGCGGTTATTCAGTTATTTAGTAAGTAAGTGGTTAATATGGAATTTTAAAATAAACTTAAATATTTAAAATTTTAAATGAGTATTCCAACATCTCAATATATCTCATAGAAACTTCAAATTTAATCAAGACCTACCGAGGTGTTGCAGTTCTTAGCTTTCACCTCTCGGCTTGTGTTTAAAAAATATGCAAAAATTATTGTTTTTTTATAGTTCCATTTATAGTTTATTTTTATAGTTCCATTTATAGTTTACTATTTCTGAACTCTAATTTGACACAATATTCTAAACGTTTTTTATTTGTCTACCAACTCTCAATTCTTTCTCTCAATGTACAATTTCTGCCTTCCCGTTCCAAGAAAAATTACAACTGTGGAAAGAACTAAACAATTTTGATATTAAACTTCCCTTTTTTATATTCTTCTACCTCCTGTCTACATTACTTTTAAGTAAGTTTTCGCGTGAACTTAGATAAAAGTATTAATATAGTAGTAAATGTGTTATTTTTCCAATATATGTTTTTAGTATTATGTACCTTGATTTGTCTAAGTGTAGTTACGTTAAATTATATGGCGATAGTAAGATAAGATTTCGTACTATAAAATATTCTTAGACAGTTCTTTCATTGATTGAGCAAGTATTGTTTAAACACGCATCAAAGATGGACACCAGTAAAGTGAGAATACGATATATTTTATAGCTTTTTTTTTTGAAAAATATAAAAACGTAAGCTTGGCGTCGGGAAATGAGAATAATGTTTATAGTCCCTGCAGGAGTCAATCACGCAAAAATTTTGGTTTCGGCGATTCCGTTCCAGTAATTTGGTTCTCAAAGATGTACCATGTTCTGGAAGACCAATTGTCGGAAATATCGATAAAATAATGGCAATTGTCAGCACTTTGTTAGGTTCTGAGCTGTCAACATGTGCCCAGAAGTGGCCATTTCTGGTTGCTATCGGTTCTTGTCTATGGATGATAATTTATTTATACATATACATATATAACAATATATATTCATTTCTCAGTTATCAAGATATTTACTCATCTTAAAATAGAGTACACTGCAATAAGTCTATATCATGATAGCCATCATTTAAGATATCACCCAACCACTCAATACTTATTGACTCACCACAAAATTAAGTATGAAAAAAAATTTTTTTAAATTATTATTAATTGACGAACCAGCTGCTTCTTTGTGCCTTCAGCGAAGATCTTTAGTCACCTGTTGTTAGCTTAAACTTCCTTTTTACAGAGAGAGGCATCGTCATTTGTTGTTTGGAACACATCTAGCCTCCCAAAAATATATCTATACTCTCTTTACTATATTTACTAAGCTTGGAAAAGTCGATAAATTTTTCACAATAAATGAAGTATATTTTTAGGCTACCCCAATATCACTGCAATGAAACGTCAAACAAGTCTGGAATTATACAATTTTGCTATTAGAAAGTGCTGTTTGAGAATTAACTAGACAAAAAAAAAAAAAATCAGTCTTATTCTTTATTTATTATAGGTATATATGGGCTATCTTATTAGACCAGTGTTCGTGCTCAATGATCCAGTTATATTGTTTATTTCTTGAACTGTTATGACGCGGGTCTATATTTTAAACGAAATCTGACAATTTAAACTTTCTAGGGTATCAATATAAATAAATATCAGCTTCTTGTATGTAAACGAGACAGTCGACTGACTAGTTAGGATTGCGCTCAGTACTAGTTGAGGAGTAGTTTTTCACATGACTAGTTGACTGCAGAATAATATGAACTATGAAAAATTTATATGGTTCTCAAAAACAAATTCATTCCACTGTCCAAATTCTTGATAATAAAGCTTTTATTTATCTATGTGCAATATAAGAAAAAATCGTTGGATCATACTATTAAATCGGATATTTAACTCACACGAACTTAAGCTCGTTCAAATTTAAGTCGCATTTATATTCTATTATCATGTTTAATACTCATATCTAGCGCTGCAACTTTTTATTTCCATTGGAAAACTAATTTTCAATCTACCAACTTGAGCTCTTCTACGAAAATGTCATTTGAACTTTGTGCGAAAGCTCATAAATTCAATGCAGCAAAGGTACAACCAGCACGCCATTTCGCCATTTTGTCTGCGCGCTCGAGCAGTATGTAAAAATAAATGTAGTTGGAAACACGAAGAGTGCCACTAAAGACCGAACTTAGCAGTAAATAGAATTTTATTTGAAATTAAAATGCAGGCGAGATCTTTGTATATGCACTACAAGCACACACAGACATTTACATGGTATATGTATGTATGTATATGAGTAGAAGCGCACAATGAAAGATGGACGTGCAACATTTTATCAACAATTCACCTGCAATTTGTTGCAATGCGCAGCATCATTACGTGGACATAATCGAAACGACTGCAAGCAGCCATTAAAGCTCAACTTTTAACACATACACACACGTATATACAGTGAGCCCAACTTCGGCACGAGTTGTGAACATTTTTTTGTTATTTAAGTTACAGATATTCGCCGATTTTGCAACTTATGGCGAAACTTAGTTTATCTCGCATTATTTCGAAGCGTTGATTGTTTTTTTTTTTCTTCAACTCTTTTGCTCTTTGCTCTCTTTCTCCTTTATATTATATTTTGAGTGTTTTGCTAAGTTGCATCTTGCTTTTTTTTTGTTTTTAGAGCGCGCGAGATGAGCTCATTGCGCTTAAAAAGTTTAAATGAAGCTGGCAGCTCTAGGTTCAAGTCAAAGTGCCCGCGCAAGAAGATTGCAGCAAGAAAGTGGCGAAGGAGCAAAAGTTTAAAAATTACAAAAGTATTGCACGAAATTGTGAAGACTCAAGGTGAGCGCGCATATGTGTGCCATGGGAGGTGAGGAGGGTTCTCACACACTTCTAGGTGGCAAAAAGTTTCGCGCAGATACTTCACCTGCATAGTTGCATTAAGTTGTGAATCTTTTGAGCGGCTTAAGTATTCAGCGCCAAACTATAGGCAGCAGCAGCAGGCAGCTGTAGACACACTTCCAACTGCAGGCGTTACCTTTTTTGTTGCAACTAATAGCAAGTCTTGCTGGCAGCCAGAGTTGGGCAGTGCTCTCATAATTTATTACGCAATCGTTTAACACCGCCAAATGTAGGCAATCTATTAAGTGATGACCATGAGTGGGGTAGGGGTAAAGGTTATACCTAGGTCGAAAGTGGCGAACCCACTTAGCGGCTATTTGATGCATATAATAATCGCTATTTTTTTTTTGGCGTTGACAAATGTTAAGGCGTTCGATTATTTAAAATCAGTCCTGGTGTTGCGAATATATATGGTGCTTTGATCGCAAGTAACATTTTAAAGTATTTTCATTTATCGGTCACTAGCTGCTACTACAAAGTTATGGATTTCAAACACTTTTTCAAAAAATCTCGTAATATGACGTGAGAATTTTTTGATTGAATTTTATATATTTTTTTTTGATTTTAAGTCGTAACAAGATTTCGTCCTTAATATTTAAAGAAAAAAATACAGTGTGTTCGCGACAGTAAAAGGTAAGTTTATATAAAAGTTCGTCAAAGAAATATTTTCTGTACAAGATAAAAATAAAAAAAACTTAGATATTTTCATTTTTCACATACTTTGAGGTTATGTAAAAATTTCATTTCATTCAAAAACATGTACGTCTTTTCATTATCTACAACTTTGTTATACAATTTTTTTCTATAGGCTTCGTAGTTTTGCCGTTTTTACCTTTAGAGATTCCATCACGCTTCTCTTTACCTCTTATTTACTCTCCATTTTTTTATTTTATCTTCGTTTTCAATGGTTTCAACCTACTTTGAATTTCTATAACATTTTGCCAATACAGAGAGTGAAATGAGATTTTGAAGGCATATTAATGTCAATTGTGGTGTTATTTGTCGAGTTCAATATTTAGTTTCTGAAGTGACTCTAAATTAGCCTGCCACCTAGTTAAAGCCAGTTACCAGAAAATCAAGACTATGTTACTGATTGAACACAAATAAGGACTGATTCGACACTGACGATACGACAAGTTTTCTCACATCACCCTTTGACATTCGCCGTATCTTCGAGAACAACAAAAAATTACGATAATATTAGATTTAGAGAGGAGCACACACAGTTTGTATGATCAGTAAAATAAAGCGGAATCTTAGCTATTGTCAAGGGTCACTAAGAATTCTTATCCCATTAAAATTACCTTTGGCACATCAAAGTCGAAATCGTTCCACTGCAGCACCATCTCTGTACATATATCATGAGAAATCAGTTAACGATGGTAGAGTTCGCGAGGGAGAGGGAGACGAATAAAATAACGTCAAAGTCCGGAAGTTAATAACAAAATTATTTACAAATATTTGAATTTCTAAAAACAAACTTGTGTATCGATCACTCTGCATATAATATTTTTTATACCCTGAACAGAATATATTAAGTTTGCCACGAAGCTTGTAACACACCGAAGAAAACTAATGGTCAGCGTGTTGAGCTGAGCCAATATAGCAATGTCTGTCTGCCTGTATTTACGGAGCTAGTACTTCAGTTTTTGAGATATCTATCTGAAATTTCCAAGAAGCTGTTCATTTGTTGGAGCCGCCGATATCAGATCACTAGAGAATATAACTGCCATACAAACTGAACGATCAAAATCATGACCTTCTATACCCTTTTATGCTATTGATCTCCGTAAGGTATTACAACTTCAGCGTAGCCAAATTTTTTTTTCGCTTTTTTCGTTTTTTTTTTTTTAAGTTATTAAATTCAAAATTTAAAATATTATTTTTTTTATATGCAACTAGAATTTTCATGAGAAACTCAATTAATATTTATTTTCTTTAAAAGTTAATAATTTTTTTGTGTTAAATTACGTACCAGTATATATTAGCATGCATACTTACAAATATTTAAGTATAGTTTATGGTTATGCTAAAGTTATTTACCATCAACCATTGCGCATTGACAGTTTACGAACTCACCTGCAAAAGAGAAAAAGAGAGAGGGGTGAGTAAATAAAAGACACAAATTAATAAAGACTTCGGAAACGTGTGAAACATCTTTAGCGCTTAACAATCTATACTTATTGTTAGTAGCTGATAAAATAGTGCTAAAACATGTCTTTTGTACACATATAACCTTCGCCCCCTTAAATGGAAGACTTGCAGCATGCCTCGGCAATCTTGAGGACAACATGAAATGGGCGTAACGAGCGAATACATATGCCATGGCAAGCGTAACATATACATGCCCAAACCGCACAATAAAAACATGTAGAAATCGAATAACTGCCACATACACACACACACACACACTCTAGCGGTACACACTGCCACAACTGTCATTGCCGCCAACACGGACGCCTGCGATGCCATTATCACTTTTAGCACCTAGCGCAATGCGAAACGGTAATCGCTGGACGGTTGAATGAATGTAAACACACATAAACAAACACACCTATGCACATATGTTTATGCAGTTGACGCACGTCTGATGTGGTGTGATGCGGTAATGGTGGCTGTGCATGTGTGAAAGAGTCAATAAAAGGCGTTATTTACACCATATTCGTAAGCCGTCAGCATGGTGACACACATTCCATATAACTGTAAACGTACATGTGTCAATCGTGCAACGTGTGTACTCCACGGTCGCATCCTTGTGACACAGCGCCGAGCGCCACATAGTTGGTAGCATGTGTTGCAGCACCAAAGTGGGGCAACAACCAACTGGCTTACAGCCATGGGCATTGCGTACGCCGCTACTTCTGTGCCCGTTGCTACTTCACAAATGTGGTGGAAATGCTATAAAAGGTGGACGATGCATTGGAAGCCCATCAATATCTAGCGTTGACATGACATGGTCAATACTTTCGGTATTATGTAGTTACAAAGTTAACACTCGTTTGCCCTGACTACCAACGGTCTGTGAGTGGAAGTCCATTTGACTTTTTTTTCCACTTTTAATGACAAGCGCCAATATTACGGACACATCTTCATATCACAGTCCGACAGTATTTCAGTGGCTGACCTGTAGTTTGTTACCGTTGGTGTACAGACAATATATAAAAGCATAAATATTTATGTATGTCATACAAATATGGGTTCATATAAGTAAGAAATGCGCGAAGGTTCATTCATAAGCTCCAATATAAGTTGTGTGCTCCTTTTTGGCCTGCACCTCCGTCCATACTTCCTGAATAATTTGCCACGCATTTTATGCGAAAACAAGCAATAATTGGGTGCATGCAACATTCAAAATCCACCTTTTGGTTCGGTGATTGTGATTTTGCTGAGTTCACCAAAGAAATTTCCGAAGTCATCTTCGAGCGTTGGGTATCAGCAGGGTGCGGGACATAAGCGGAGCTTACGAAATGAAAACGTGTCAGTAGGTTTTTATTGTTGATATTTTCGTTACTGGTACGAGAGTTTTATACATTTTCGTCAGGTATAAAAGAGTATGAAGCTATATGTTTTTATATCAACTTTGCCTTTGGTGACACATGAGTACGTGTCTATGTACATAATTATGTACAGTTCTGCTTTAATTATAAGAACAGTTCTCTTTTCTTTAATAACTGACATATTACATGCTATTGTTTATATAGATACATTATATTTTTGTTGTAGCAGTTACCTAGTCCCCGATTGGATGGGGTTGCTTGTCATCGAAATCAACTAACGGTAGTTCCAGGAAACGTGCTGTTTCGACGTGGTCGAGCCGTAAAGAGAGGGGTGTTACATGAATGGGGTTAGCTTGGCATACAAAGAGGTGCTTAGAGTCATGCGGGGACTCAGTGCACGCTGAGCATATATGTATTTGGAGTTTCGGTGTCGATTCTCGTCAAGTAGGAGTTTAGGTTCACTTGCGCGAGGGTCACTTTAGATTCGCGGGACAACTCGAGCTGTTCGTGTGCTATAAGTTGTGGTGTCCAAGTACGCCATGCACTGGGATGGAGTCGGTGAAGACAATTAGTGAATAAAGTCTTTGTAGACTTAGTAGGAGAGGGATAAATGATTTTGCTCGCCTCAAAAAGAGTTTGTGAAAATCGACTGTTCCGAGTTTAAATTAGAGTGGCATTAGCATCATTACTTTACAAGAAGTCATCGAACAAAACGATTAGTTCTCCGTATATGTTATGGTATAGCCACTCTTGTTGATGATTATACCAATATGAACCAACGATTTATACATATTTCTGGTAAAGTTGTCCATACAGTAGTCCTGTACTGAAGAACCCGCACCAGACTGCTTCAAAGAAGGAGTTCTAGGTTGTTTACTATAGACGCTCCCAAAACGTTCTATGATTTCGGAATCTCTTGAAATTTTAAGGCTGCTGAATAGTGTTTAAATCATTCTTCAGTCAATCGCCTCAAAATTTTGCTACTATTGCAGATTGAAGTAAAAGGGGGTAATTATTTTTCTTGCTAGTTCCGAACCACTCGTAATTCGAAAAAAATGTCAAGGTTGAAAAGAAAGGCATAAAAGTATATAAATATCTCATAACTGAAAATTCAATGGATGAGAGCATTCATATTAATAAAAATTTCCTAAATAAGATTCAAATATATATAAATTTCCTTCATAGATCCATAAACTTTAACCTATTAATTTTGAATAACTAAGCAAGAATTTTATTGTATTTTGATTATTATATGAAAGAGCAGAATTAACATGTCATTTATTGCTATAATATATAGCTTACAGAAAGATATGCCTATGAAACCACTAACAAACACAAACTGGAGTTCTGAATCATATGCTAATATCTCTATATATTTATATATGTAAATAATTTTAGGACCAAAATGCTCAACAAATATATAATTCTACATAATAAATGTAAATCCACCCTTTGTTAAGAACATGGACGCTTTTTCAATGGAAATATATTCGCTTAAACAACAATCCTTAGTTCATATTATCGAGTATTCACTGTAATATACACACTAATGAAGTTATTAGTTTGTTAATTAAACGACATTGTTAAAACCTCAACACCTGCTACTAATGCCTAACTAAAAGAAAGCAGCAAAAACGAGCACATTAAAAACTCAAATGACCTGAACAAGGTATATATGCTTGTTTACTAGGTATAATAATTGTAGGTAAGGGCATATGCGTTCATGCTCGCATGAAAACCGGCTCGTTAGACAAATCTACCTGCTCACACTGAAGAGTATATCAACATTATTTGCTCGGAAATGAATACATTTCTAGATAATTATAAGCCAGCACCCATTTGAGCCAACCGCACAACAATTCAAACACCGGCTACTTATTATTTCTGCTTTGCACATTTTCTTCCATTTAAAAATTGATGTTAATAGCTAAATCTCTTTTGTTGTTTAATGAAGTTGTCAAACGACAATGTGTTATTTTTGAGGCAAACACTGTGAAATAGAGCAATGCCATTAAAGGCGGAGAGAAATAACTTCAAAGCAGGTAAAGTGATAATATTACTTATAATAAAGAAACAATAGAGTGAAAAATGTGTTGAGAAGGCAAAGGCTCGCCTCACCGCCAGCTGATAATTGCATGCCGCAAGTTGTTTGGCATTTCTAAAAAATAGTAGTTACATAGCCGCTACTGGGAGATTTTTTAAGTATTTGAAATGTATGCTCTTATGACGCCAACAGAGTAAGTAAGCGCCCCACAGAGAAGCTCAAAGTGACCGGACTAGTATCAAATTCTGAAGCTAGTACACTTTCACGAAATTCGAAACAGTTTTAAAATTTTAATTAAATCGTACAAAATGTATACATTCGAGTATGTTATGCAATTTGTGAAACGACAAGGAAGACTTCCTATTCCAAATCCTATTCAATATTTTAAAAGAAAATGTACGTATCCCTTTGCTCTACCGGCGACTTCATCGACCGACAAATTGATTGCTATATCGGACTAGTTTGAAGCTATAGGAAATCCTTACAACAATAGAACAATATTAAAACACTTCCCAGAAGATTAAGCAACTTTCCATTGAAAAGAAGACAACACCGAATCTGTAATGCCTCTTAGTACCCTTAAGTCGAACTAGTTCGCAACTGAGGCTTGACCTACAAGTAAGTAACAATTCATAGATTTATTTAAACTGCGCATGCAAACCTAACCGAATGAGTGCATAGTAAACAAACATATTCGTACATTACATTTCCTATACGTTGCTCAGCTAATGGGCGTAACGCAGCACACTTCCTTGCTCTCTATAGCATATCCATTCGCTCATCTCTGTAATAAACTGATGTAGTTGATTATTCATATCGCTTTATCTTGCCATGTGGCATTCACAAATTTCTTGCCTTTTCGGTTATTTATTGTCTGTCAATTGATGTATCGCTGACGTGCGGCGATAAAATGATTTACTGCCCATTTTAATGTGCATATGACTACATACATAAATAAGAGATGACGATCGTATTGCAGATAATGAGCAGCTCGAGAGCATATTGAAGCATGCTGTGAAATGGTTACTTCTTCTACTTCATTTATATACTCACAGTCCACAATCTTTGCTACTTAATTATTATGTTTATATTTCAATAGTGCTTTTTCGAGTGTTCACAGTCTGTTTGAGTGTTCTAGGAATTTCGATTTTGCAACTACAAACAAATGAACATGTGGACTCGTTTGTATGTACATACCATATTTATAAATGAGCAGGGTCAGCAGATGAATCGTTTTAGAAATTTTATGCTATTAACGTTCTCTATAATTTTGTAAAGGGAAATCGCTAAGAATTCTTTCGTTTTGAAATATGACCCACATTATGTTCGTGAAAGAAACAGCTGAAGAAAATGGAAGAGTAATGATTAATGTTGGAGTCAAACTCTTAAATAAAGTTAATAACAAAGTAGCATTGACAAGTGTCGACATTTTTAGCTCTTATTATTATTTTGCGATTAGAAAAGTATTTAGCCGCTTCTTCTATAATTGGCCAGCTTTTTGCGGACAAAAGTGTTGAGTACTGATAAAGCCTCATTCGTTTTAAGTACCAAAAAAAAAAGTTAGTTTAACTTCTCTAAAGTCGTTGGTAGCCCCAACTTTTATGATTACCAACACAATCAGTGTCTACACTTAAATAAATAAGTTTAGTTCCAGGTCTCTGATAACTAAAATGTCAAAATTCACAAAGGACATCAGCCTCATAGAACTAAGAACTATGAATGAAGAAACAACACTTAATTTAAGAGTTTTTAGAACTGACAGACAACATGCCAAAGACACTTGGCAGGGAACAAAATTATTAAATATAATAAAATTGGGTTACCTAATTTAAATCGTTTGAAAATGTCATAAATGATAGTATATAACGGGGTAATATGAAAAATATCCAGAGCACAGATTAAAGTATCATAAGATTTAAATATATATTTTCATGAAGAAATCTTTGCGTATCGTGTTCGAGGCTTGAACTTTAGGCCACATTAAGTTTGCCAATAACTTTGTAACACGAAGCAAACATCGGAGACCCTATAAAATACAGACGTCCGTCTGTTCATATACTATATATGCGAACTAGTCTCTCAGTTTTTGAGATATCGATCTGAAAGGTTTACACATGTCTTTTTCTACCTAAGAAACAGCTAATGCACAAAACAATAAAATAATCTCCAAATAAATTTTTCAGATCGGATTATTATAGCATAAACTGCAATACAAACTGATCGACCAAAATCGAGTTCTTGTATGGAAAACTTTTCCATTTGAGGCTATATCTGCACGAAAGTCGGCCTGGATTATTATTCAAGACAACAACTCTATCTTCGAAAATATTGTTCAGATCAGATTACTGTGACATATAGCTGCCATACAAACTGACCGATCAATATCGAGATAAAAAACTTTTCATACCCTGTGCAACTGTGAAGGGTATTATAGCTTTGGTGCAGACGAAGTTAGCGTTTTTTCTTGTTCAATATATCTCTGGATTGTTCGGCCTTCAAGCGGTACACTCTAGTGTCCATAGCTTTTACGCTCAGGAATTACTCTATCTATTATACATCAACCTGATCTCCTTTTTAATCTTTATGCCGATTTATTCAACCTGTTTCTTTGAACTAAGTTACCGCTAGCTTAAAGGCACTACATCTTTGCTACCCTAATCGGTTTTCTTCTAGCACGAGCAGCCGTATTTTATTCTTGAGCATTAAACTTCAGTCAAAGAATCAACGGGATATATTGTATATGCATATATATGTATGCATGTATGTTAAAAGTGCACCATCTTTCATTGTTGTTATTGTGCACAAGCAATACACTTTTGACTGACCAAAGTACTAAATGCACAGCTCATGAAATATTGATGTTATGAAGACCAAAGTAGTACGCCTGTCTGAGCTCGACGTACGAAGAACATCAGCTATGCGACTTTATAGCTGAAAGATTGACATACAACTACAGTACGTGCGCACGAGTCTGTGTGTATGTGTATGTGTCAATGTACAATTTGTCGTAAATACAAGAAGATCCATATTTATCCGAGACATGTGCGCATAGTGTACACAGGTCAGGTGAACGTGTTTGTTGCTTCGAGCAAATGGCGCGCTAACAACTTAAGCGCTTTTCTAATCGCATCACGTTTCGGTGAGCGCCTCAACAGGATATTGCAGTAGAGTAGGCAATACTTTGAATCTTATACGTTTCGTGTTTTTTTTTTTTTTTCTTAAGTTTTTCGCTTTTTCTAAGGCGCATAAAAGGCGAAGTTTATCACCAACAGAATGTTGTTGTGTTGTCAATTTGTTGTTGTTTGTTCGTATTGCTTATTTTTTTTTGTGCAGAAAAGGCGGCATGTTAAAATTTTATTGTTGTTGTTGTTTTAGTCATTGTAGAACTTAAGGCTTTTGATGATGCAAAAATTGCATGCTTACGATCTTGGGCAAAAGGAAAATAAATAAAGAGCAAAAAATAAAAAGGTAAAAGAAAAAAATATATTTTTAGTAGAACCGAAGCATACACGAAAATAAACATGTCGAAATAGTGTTTTTGCGCTGCTAAAATAATATATCTGAGACAATTGTCTCTAGGGCGTAAGTGTTTCAACTGCTGCCACAATAACCGCTACATAACCATAGACTACCAGATAGTTGCAACAATATTATCATGCATGCGTTTCAAGGCATTTTGACGATTCAAATGCCGCAAAGCATACTTGAACGTGCAGTCGTAAAACACGCAAACTGGACATGAACAAGCGGTAGCAACCCACCCGAGTACAACTCTTGCGTAATTTAAGACACTACAAGGATGTCGACGAGAGCAGCCCTAACATAACATTCTTGAATGTGGTTCACAATACATGCAGCGAAAATGCCAAAGCAACACTGCTGCAGCAGCCACAAACAGCGGCAAGTACGTCCACAGCATCAGCAACAATAATAGTGATGCAACAACAGCGGTTGCATGTTGCATGTGCCACAAAGCTCGAAATGCATATGTACAGGCAAGTATATATTGCTGACATATCCTTTGAAGACTTTGGCACGCTTACTGTGGCAAAAGGAATTTCTAAGTGGAGGTGTAGTGTGTTATTCTCGGAAAAGAGCAGTGTAAAAATTATGGATTTCTAAACTAAATATCTTAGATATCTGGAGAAGCTTTTCGAATGCGTTTGCGTGCGTCTCATTTTCATTCCCCAAATAAATTAGGGTACTTTTATCAAAAAAATCTCGTATTCCTTACTTAATGTCATAAGGCTATTTCTTGACGAATTTAACCCAATTGGTAACCAAACTTTTTGTGGTAAGAAAGTTAGAACTTGACAAAAACCGATAACCGGAAACCGATATCTAATTTGCGTCCTCTGTTGACACTTAAAATAAAAGGGTTGTTAGGTAACATTCCAGTTATATGGAACTGGAAAATTTTAATAATAAAAATATATGAAAATACTTGTTCAGTAGTGTAATGGTCTCATTAAACTACATCTCTTCCAATCTAGTAGAGCTGTACTTTATAAAAGGGTATCCGAATTCGCAAAAATTAGAAAAAACCTTAATTTCGGTTGCACCGAACTATCGTTCGCAAATACTTAAATCAAATTAATGAACTTAATTTTGTTCGGTCAGTTTGTATGACAGCTGAGAAATATTTTTTTCAAAAAAAATATATCATAGTCGATCTCGTCTATATTCTTTTAATATGAAATTTGTTTTTATACGAAAAAAATTTTTTTGAGAGCATGTATCACGCTTTCGTTACACTGTTCCGCCTGAATAGAAGCATTTATTACATGCAACTACACAAATAAGTCTAAGTTTGAGTGTGGTATGCACATAGTTCCTCGGAATGTTTACATGCATAGTATCTCCAAATAAAAAAAGGACCAAATCCATCTTATCACCATAAAACTATGCACAGCGCAATGTTGCTTGCGTCTGCATACCGCTGATCGAATAAAAATAATATATGCGATGCCAAATGGAAACTTTAAAACTGAAAACTGCAGCAGACTGCGAAATCATAAATTATTCAGGACAACACTTGCAGCCAAATGTATACACCAACACATACACGCGAATACATATAAGTACACTTTAAGTGGCAGTGCAACAAAAATCAGCATATAAGGAAGTACTACGAGTGTACTCGTATAGACACTTTGAAGAGCACTGTGGCATGCCGACACGAAGCGTTAAGGTTCAAGCTTGCAGTTGTCATGCCGAAGAATGTTTAAAGACAGCTTTGGTTAGCAGGGCGTGAAACTTTCGCAAGTGTAGTGCCAAATACTGCAGGAATTCGGTCGAAAAAGAATTTGAAATAAAATAAAATTTGCTATGTAGACTTTTACGACAGTTTTTTGAAATGGTTTAAAAATAAAAAAATTCCTTTATGGCTGACGATTAAAAGCTTTGTAGCTGCAATTGAGCTTTCTGGTTAAAAATTAAGCAATTTCAAAAATTTTCAAGGAGCTTGTTTGTGTTTTTAGTTGGCAACACTGCTTTCGCTAAGATATTTATTTACTTGGAAATGCTTATTTGCCTTCACTTCGTTTGCTGATGCCGCACAAAACTTGCTTGGCAATTATTGAGTGTATAAAAAATTAAATTAATTTTTATGCTCATATCATTCTTTTTTTCAAAGCTTAACAGCGCCATGCTAAATTTTGATTAATCGTCATATTTTTTACTTCTTTTAACTGCCACATTTTTCAACCTTTTTGCCTCTTGCTTTTTATCGACTTTCGTGTTGCCTATAAAGTATTTTGTGGTCAGCTCATTGAAATGTTTAATGACTCAATATTGCGGTGAAACTGAGGTGGCTTGATTGGTTGGCTGATACTAAAATATATATACATACACATACATAATCTAACATATCAATATAAGGGGTAACATAAATACGCACGAAACGCCTTTCTTCTATAAAAAAAAAAAATACAACCAGTTCTTTGCCGCGGTGGCAGCATATGGGAACGAGCGTGGTTTTGGACCATGTGTTTGCAGCTCATTAGCGGACAGCCGCGACTGGAATCACTTCACACAGAAATATTGACTTGTAAATTTATGCATTTGTGTATGTGTGTGTATGCCAACATCTTGAGCAATGAGTAATAATAATACCTTGAAAATTTTATTGTTTCGTTGCAAAATTTTTATGAAGTCGTAAATAAGTTGGACATATTGCTTCAAGCATTAAATATTAGTTATTAGAAATATTTTTCGAGTATATACGCATATATATAATATAATAAAGTACATTTACATATATGTATAAGTATATATTAGTGGTAGCAAGGAAGCGAGTGCGTTTCAGGCTTTTAAAAATAAATTTGGTATGCGAGCCATTCCTGCCTTAGCTGAACCACTTCGATAGGGTAAGAATGAATTCCGCGTTATGCGGTACACTTTAACAGTGAAACTACATATAGTCATACTTATAAATGTGGACTCAAAGGCATTAGCGTTAAAGGGCTAAGTAATAAATAACTTACGCATAAGCCACAATTTATAATACCGAAGATTATATTATGAACAATATTTTTGTCAATTTTATTGAAAATAATGTTTATGGTGACATTTAAAACAAACAAATTTGGGAGAATGTCCGGTCCCATAAAGTTAAAAATAGATTAAAAAAAAGTTTATAAATAAGTGGTGTATCAACAAGATGATTATATTTTGAAGGGACTTGCGACATTATTCTAGATTAAAAATTTTCTTTTGTTATTTGGTTTCAGAGTACTAGAAGGGTTGAAATCGTTGGTATGGTCACTTGTTAATTTTTAGAGACCCCCCCAATACATCAGCTGGTAGTTTTAGAAATTTTTCTTTTATTAATTTTTTGATTTTTTTCTCTATTCTTGTAATTTTAAAAAGTAACTAACAAAGAAATAATTAGTAAAAATATGAATTGTCTTTTTTTCACCACACTTCGAGAAATACCTGAAATTCATACCTGTTGACAATAATATCCCCTTGTGCGTCTGGTGTGGTCAAAAGCATATTTAACATAGCTTATAGGTAGGGCTATGCTTTGATTTAAAATCTCTTTTCTACTCCCTTCTTCTGAACAAAATATGCAGATACAGTTATTTCATTTGCTTAATGACGGTTTCTGAGTTGATCTCATGGTATTTAAAGAAATTAATTTACTAATACACTGGAGGTTTTACTTCTTTTCCACTCTCAGAGCACCTAAGAACACTAACCCGAAGAAAACACAATCATCTTTTTGGGGAGGAATGTTCGAGGACTAGTTCGCATATATACAGACAGTCAGATGTACAGACGGACATGGCTAAATCGAGTCAGCTTGTCTAGCTAATCATTTATATATATGTATATTTTTTATAGGGTCGATGTTCATTTCTGGAAGTTACGAATTCCATGGCAAACTTAAAATACCCTGTTCAGGGTATTATTAGGAAAAGTAAGTTTATTATTTCGGATGATATGCGAATCAATGACATTTAGTCCACTATTGAAAAATCTGCCCATCTTTATGTCTTGAAAATATTATATTATCAACAGATTCTTGTCCTATGTTATTGTCTAAAACGGAAAATCTAAGTATGCTTAGAATTCCATTAAATATTAGAGAAGATATGATTTCCCTTTCATATTGGAAATTACATCGTAAGTAATCAATCAATCATCTAAATCAATTTCTCAAAAGACGTTTTAAAGTCTTTGGATAATAATATTATCGAAAAGAGAGCGTTAAATGCTCTAAGCTATGCTCTCACTCCTGAGAGTATTGAATTAATAAATTTTAGGGAGTTTAGAAAAATTGTTCAAACTTTTAGTTTACATCGAGCATCTCACTTAATACAACCGAAAAATTAATAAAAGGTTATTACGATAGATGGCGCTAGAGTCAAATTGGTACAAATATCTTATTTAGGGTATGGTTTGGGTCATATTTACGCTGTATATATTGGTAACGGAAAGGAAAATGTACTTGAAAAATTACTACACACTGATAGGTGATAGGTACAGAGGTACAATAAAATTGCTTATATTTGAAAGAAACAGCTTGTCCTATTTCTTTCTGAGGATAGTTAATAAAGTGAAATTTAATAAATTGGTTAACACCGAGTAAGAATTTTTCAATGCTTAAAAATATTGCGTCCGGATCAACAAAGACTAAAGGTACGGTTCAAAAATGCCTATAGACTTACATTAGATGATGATAAAAAGATCAAACATAAAAATTTGTTACGAATAAGAAAGAAAGTCGTAAATATTACAATGCTATATGTTATACTGCTACCAAATTTTTAGACATCATCTGAATCAAACTGATGCCACTCAAGGTAAACAGAGTCAATGAAAGTGATTTTACACACGCGCGATAAATATATAATATTTTCGAGCTGTCACTATGCAAGACAAAGTTATGGTATAACATATACATATGTATGTATATGAAGAAATCACGGAACTAGCAATATATCGAAATGTTTTTGGATAATTTATTTTATATTATTTTAGATTTTATTTACAACTATTTGGTGAAGCAGTATGGTATTAAAACACATAAAAGCATTAGTCTGTAAAATATCTTGTACTCACTTTTTAGAATATAAGTACAGAGTTATTATATACCTATGACCAATAAAAATAATATAATAAAATAAATTATATAATCAAATTCTTCTTAGAAAATGTTTAATATATTTAAAAATTAACCAACTTATAAAAATTTATAGTTTCTGGAATAATTTTTCAAAAAAACAACTAAGAAAACAACAGCCTCTTCTAGGAAATAATAAAATGAACTCACAAATAGCTTTCTTTTAAGTTAACCGACCTCAGATCGCCCATAATTAATTTTCTATCAATTTTTTAAATTTATTCTTTAGTTTCTAATGGGTTTCATCTTACCATGATTTTTTTGCTTTTAAAAATTTTCTACCCTGGCCTATATATTATATAAAAATTTCGACATAAATTTTTGAACATTCGAAACAGCGTGCAGTTTTTGAGATATGGCATTTACCAACTTTCCAAATATGCATCGAACTTTTAATTTTCAGTCGTATTATTTATCTCTTTTTGTTGAAATCAAACTGCAATCAATTCCAAATTGACTGCGATTAATTAAAATAATTACTTCATTATTTTGCGTATCAATTGAATGTCAGTGATGGCTTAAACGATTTTCTGTCATTCATTATGATTATTTTGGGTTTAATTTTCAATTTGAAAGGCAATGACGCGCATGCGCAGCTGTCGCTACAAGCATCGATGATCATATGCGCACATACATTAATATGTTTGTTTGCATGTGTATTCTTGAAGTGCAGCTGGTCAATTGATAAAGTGAAATTTGCGTTGATATTAACTGTTGTTGTATATGCAAATATATTAAAGTGTAATGGAAATAAAAATGCAAATTTAATTATGTAACTGGCAAAAACATGTGGGCGATACATGTGAACACACATTCACACACAAATGTGTACACACCTACGCGTATTTAATTTTAAGCTGCGGGCGTGCTCGGCAAATTTAAGCCTCCAATGCATAATTAAATTGCTCATAATGTGCTGTGATTACATGCTAATGAAATGCAACAGCGCAGCCGAACAATGGGATGAGACTGTTGAGGCAAATGTAGCAGTAACAGTATTGTTGCCGTAGCTGACCTCGAGGTCACTGTTAGCGCAGCGCACATTATGTGCGCATGATTATGTTGTCAAGGTATTGGTTATCCATCTGGCTGTATACCGTTCCAGCGAAATGCTGCTGCGTCGCTGATAGCGCTCGGATTATGCATGTATTGGTGTGACACGTAAGGTCGGTTGTAAAGTGAAGAGTTTATTTTTTCACTAGGGCATCAGCATTAAGAATGCAAAATATTGCAATTAAATTATTAAATATGTATTAAGGGATAATCGCGGTGATGTCGTATTGAGTAAATGTTAAAATTACAATATACAATTCTGGGTAAAATCATAATATTTGTGGAAAAGCGATAAGTTAGCGTGGAAAATAAAAAATATTTGAAAACTACTTAATGCAAGGGGAAAAATTAATGCATACATTTGAATTAAATATAATCTTTTGCAAGCAATTTCGACTAATTGCAGACAGGGCCCTCAAAATGGGGGGAAGGCTAACAAGCCCATATTCCTTAATAAGCATTAAATGGCAATGTTGGAGTCACTGATAACTCTGACAGTTTATTTCTTTTCGCTAAACAGAGGAAGGTTATTTGTTCACTTTGCTCATGTACCGGAAAATAATTCTTATTACTAAAAGTTCGTAACATTTCCATATAGCTAAGTGTTGTTGAGACGCGAAATAAAGAGCGCTCGGGCACTTCAAGGCGCTGGTGTGAAACTTTAAATGCGGTTTTCTCAAAACCTCTCAGTAGATTTTGATGAAATTTATACAGCTTTAAGAATACATAATAAACTCGGGCATGATCGAAGGATTTTTTTTTTCAAAAATTTCGATTTTTTAAGACCAATAAACTGTGGATTTTTTACCAAAAATGTAGAAAAAATTTTCTGAGGCTGCCATTTTATTAATTAAAAAATTAAATAATTATTAAAATATATAATATATATATATAATTATTAAAATTTATAAAAATTAAATAATTAAAATTTAATAACAAAAAGCTTCGTTCAGGCCCAGGATTATCTACTTATAAAACAAATTTTTTCCATCCGATTGATTTTAGATGAACTTCTAAGGACTTATGGTTGTCACCGCAAGGACTTTTTTATGAAACTTAGTCAACACAGACAGCTATAACTTTGGAAATTAAAATTTTCATTTATTAAATTTTCGTGACTTCAAGTCAAAACATTGTACAACATAATAATGCCATAATACTACTTTTGTGAAATAACATGATTTAATAACAAAAAAAATTACTGAAAATTCTAAAGTTTTCGTGCCTCTGTGTACCCCTAACCTCTTAAAGGCTGAAAATCTAGTACACTTTCTATGAAAAAGAGTAATTTCCATATTCTTTATAGTTTGTAGTAATAATTGGATTATAGCAATGTTTTGCTACTGATACGGAAAGGTGGCTCTGAATAGGAACCATTTATTAGTGCGTCGAAGACAATGAATCCAATGAACGTCCATCATCGTACTATTGGATCATATATTGGTCTGATTCTTCTTTCTTGAAAATATGTCCTTATTAAAGAAATTTTAGAGATTTAATACGATCTATCTATCTATGAATTTCGGCCATTAAAACCCAGAGAATATACCCATTGCTACTTTTGAAAAATTTTCAATTCTACAGACGGTGCTATCAACGAATGAAGCAACAAATATATTTTGTGACCAGAAAGTTTCCGGAAATTGTTATTTAAACTGCCTGCGCTGCATATTTGTCAGCACTTGTTCTTTTAGTTAAGTTGGTAGTACTGTCCTTAATTACTATGCCAAAAATGAGCACGATCTGTTAACCCCTTTGTTTGCAACAGCTGTTGAAATCAGTCGACCTCAGTAGTGTTTTGCGATTTTTAGAATGGAAAAAAATATTGAACAAAGAATTTGCATCAAATTTTGTGTTTCGAACCAAATTTCGGGTGCGTAATCTTTGCAAATGTTAGAAAAAGCTTACATTGAATCTAATCTATCGAAAGCCCAAGTCTATGACTGGTACGAAGCCTTTAAGGTTGGTCGAGAAACCGTCGAAGACATGCCTCGTTTCGGTCGCCCTTCGACGTCTTCCACTGATGATAACACTATATAAGTGGAGAAAGTCGCGCTTGAAAACGGTCATGCGTGTATTAGAGAGATAGTAAGCTAAACGTCGGCCGTGAAGCAGCTCGTTTGATTTTGACCGATAATTTGGGCATGAGATTTTGCAAAAAGACCACCATAGTTGTGAACGACTTTAAGACCAATAACTAGTTCAAGACCATCGATCAACCACCGTATTCACTAGTTTTGGCCCCATGCGACTTTTTTTGGTTCCCAAACTAAAGTTACCACCCCGTGGAACCCATTTTGTTTCGATTGAGGCCGTAAAAGAAAATTTGCAGAGTTAACTAAAAGCGATCCCGGACAACGCCTACAAGGCACGTTTCGATGGAATGGAAATATGAGTGGCATATATTGATGAAGATTAAAAATTTGTCGTTTTATTTACAATTTCCGAAAACTTTCTGTATGTACGCGAACTTTTTATTTGAAAAGTTTTCTTTATGAAATTATTGACAAACAAATTAGTCAGATCGGACAGCTGCTATTCAAACTGACTGAATCAATATAAAGATTTTTTAATATCCTTTTATGCTATAAAATGCACCTGTGAAGGGTATTATAGCTTCGATGTAGCCGAAGTTAACGTTTTTTTCTTGTTTTTACTTAATTTAGCACTTAACTGAAGTTGCAAAAAGCTTAACCCTCAGTGCCCAAAGGCATCATTGTATGGCATAATGTCTCTGTAAAACAAAGTCAAAATTTTTTTGTTATATTTATTGCAAAAATATCTATAAAACTAGGTCCAAAAAAGTGTGGGCAATGGGTTAGGATTCAAATATTCAAAAGAAGAGCTCAAAGAAAATTCGCTATTGGAATGCTGGAGGTCTAACTGCAATCAAAATCAAAGGTGGACTGTACCATTACTCAAATGACATTCATAAAATGCTCAATATAACAAACAATTATATAAATGATATGCTTCAGCTCATTACAGCACCCTGGGAGCTCTTAAAACGCTTACCCCAGTTATTGAGCTTTAAATTATTTATTTGCATAATCGCACAGTTTACACGATAATTTTCAATTGACCAGTTTTAAACGCCTTTTATGCCACTTTACCGGTTTAACTCATTTAATGCTTGTAATTTTTTGGTTTCAAAGCGAGTAAGTGGAGGAAAATGAAAAATATTGCCAACAACTCTTGACACTTTTTTGTCGTGCTTTTTGTCACAAGAAATTTCGCAAATAAATTACAATAAAATGAAATTGCACGTTAAACTCTTTTTAAAATATTACTCAAATGTGAAAATGTGATTGTAGCACAAAAAAAAAAAAAATTAAAATAAAAAAATCAAACAAGTAAAAGCTAAAAAAAATTAAGACCGCATAAAAACCAAGCAAATATTTGAATGTCCGTATGTCTGTGTATTTGGTATGTGTTTTTTGTTTACCTCTCTTGTGTTTCGCATAATTCGTGACCTCGTTGCTGCAGCACGGCTGTTCGTAGTAAAAATTCCATGTATTCTCATAATCGCAGGATATGTGTGGCACACACTGCAATAGCAACAAAACTGCACTGTAGAAAAACAACATTGATGATTTTATTTTTGTTGTTGTTGTTGTTCTAGCTGGTTTTGCTGGTCGCCGCAATTGGATTATTGTGGTGTTGGGATTTTGTGTGGGCGGCATTTTTTGTCTTTGTTGTTGTTGTTACGCGAATTGTACGCGCCACAACTTTTTTACGCTCGTTTATTATTATTATTTTGTTGTAGTTGTTTTTGTATATTGTGTTGTTATTGTTTTTGTATATTTTGTTGTTTTTATATCTTTTGTTGTTGTGGTTGTTGTTTCCACTTATTTTGTTGTTGTTGGGGTTGTTGTTTTTATATCTTTTGTTGTTGTTTCCAATTATTTTGTTGTTGTTATATTATACTTTTTTTCGCTTTTGGTTGTTGTTGTTTTTTAAATTTTTTTGTTGCTGTGTTTTCTGCTGTTAATGAATGTATAGTTTTTTGTAATATTTATTTACTTTTTATTTATACTCTCTCTACACATACATGCATACATACATATGTGTAAATATGTATATTTTTAATATTTTTTATTTCACACGCCGTTGTTGTTGTTGTTTTTCATTAAGCTCGCATTGTTTTCCAGTTATTTATACAATATTACTATTTATGATGTTTTCACTGCCCGCATGCGGTGAACGTATGCACGTGCATGTATTTGTGTGCATCTGAAATTTATGCTTGATCCTTTTTACCTTAATGCCGGCGCGTTGCGTACGTGCCTTTTGCCTGAAATGGGCTTTTTTGCCAATGAATTATTGTTATTAAATTTATTTGTTTACTATTTAAGACGAATAAATGCCGTTCATTGATATTATTATTTATTGCATTATTATATGGCGCGTCGCTTTTTGTTGTTCCTATTGCTTTTCATTATTATTTTTGTTATTTATTTGTTTATACAATTTTTACACGGTGGCGCGTTGAACAGTGTAGTGATAATAAATATTTCATTATTGTTTTATTTTTGTGCTTTTCAATATGGTCCATCAGCGAATTTATATTGCGAATGCATTAAAGGTGATATATTTATTTATAAGGTATTAAAAGCCCACAAGTACATACAAGTACATACTTGTTATTTTGAATTTCTTTTGTAGGGGAAAAGTGAGGTATATGAAGTTAAAAATGCGCTTATATATAATTATTTGTATGCGTGTTTGAAAACAAAATCAACTTTTAAGTGCGTAAATCCAAATGGGGTTTAAATAGCTTAAGTATATACTAATTTATCTCTGCCCTTGTTACTGAACAAAATGATATTGTAATTAGAAAGCTAAGATAAAATTATTCGCACGTAAATTATATAAATATATCAGCTAGAACTAATAAGCTTTCCTTTAACTTTAGATAAGGACGAATCGAACACACAGCTGGTATAAAATGTTTAGACTGGCATAAATAGTTAGCGATTCAACATATAACGGTAATATGGCTTTAATGTTATACCATATATTATAATATATTGAATTCGACGCTATAACTTCGATGTGCTTTAACATAGAAACTGTTGAAAAGAGCGCAGAACTCAAACATAACGAGCTGGTAAGTGGTTAATCGAAAATGGCTTGAGTATATTTATTATGAAGCTATTACAAAATTGCTACAGCTTTTCCATGAAAAGTACATAATTGTGAATAAAATCAGAATACTTATGAAAAAGCATTATGTCAAGGTAGGAAATAAAAATTATTTGAAAACTACTTAACGTCAGTGAAAAACTAAAAATAAAGGATTAAAAATAAGCTTTTGCAACCGATTTTGACTAGGTAAGATATTGATTGCTGGTTGAGTTCTCAACATATATGAACGGATTGACTAAACGGATGATATTCCTTAAGTATAAAATCACACCATTGAAGACACTGATAAGTCTTATTTTTTTTTGCTTTCTCATGTACGTGAAAAAAATGTGCTACTATAAGTGTGTGAAGTAACTGTATGGCTAACATCAAGTGCTGGAGACCGCGGTAGACAATGAAACCAACCTTCCATAGAACCAATTTTCCCACTAAGCTAATGCGGTGATTTTTTCAAACGCTCATTCAGCGGATTAATATGCTAAAAATACTGAAAACTTCGTTTCGATTCTATGAGAAGGCATCATATGATAAATAGTTAGACCACGCCCTTACAAAGTATGGCATATTAGGAAGTTATATTCAAATATCTATAGATTTGTTTTGAAATCCGAATCTTTCTTTTTTTTTCCTTTTTTTAAGATTTATTGTTCGGTATTAAACTAAGCTATTAATAATGCCTTGTTTGATGTGTCGGACAGTTTTTTATCGAACAAAGTCTCTCGTAAGATAATTTATTATTGATCTTATTTAATGAATTAACTTTGAAGAAGATGAGAAATCGCAAATGTTGAAACTCATACACTTCTATGGAACTCAGAAGCGTCACAAAAAAAAAAAAAAAAAAATATGGTTCCACGAAAAAGCGTTTCTAAATCTAGTCCTGGTGGCAAACCTAGGATTGCGAAAAAAAATATTTATTTAACCTAAAGAAATATTCAACTTTCATTCGTTTTTCAAAAACGAAAATTTGGTTACCACTTGTGGAAATAATGCATTATTTATTGAAATTAATTGAGATATATGAATGAAAAAACACATTGCAACAACAATTGGAGTATGTTGCAAATAAGTAGGTTTAGTTTTTGATCTCACCATAAAATAAGCGAATCTAAAGGGCATATATTCTCAACATTGGACTTATTGTGGGTTATAAGAAATACAAAATTTCATTAACTTGAGAAAATACTCTGCAGGACTCTTAATATTCCAGGCACAGTAAAACATGTTTAAAAAAATGGAAATTTTTTAAACCGATAATTTAAAATAACTAACGCAAGAGATATTTCTACAGATTTCGACGAGTTCATTTATATATTTACAATAAACACAAAGTATGCATTCATTTCACAAATAATATTTGTTTCCTCTCTGCTTTTTGGTGTCTTTCAAGAACACCACTCCACAGATTCCAAGCTGATACGACGCGCTTGTATACATATTTATTGCATTTGTGTTTGTTTTGAAATTTTCTTTATTTTGAATTTCATTGGAAAAAGTCAAAGAGCAAACCACAATGACAGACGAATAAAGAAAAGGCACAAAAATAACAGCACAGCGGAAAACTGGTTTCAGACAATTCGTATGCCTACACAACAATTAACCGCAAAGGAAATGTGTATATGAGCATGAGTATATAAGGTAAATACATACATGTACGTAAATATAGCAACATGGATGGCGAGAAAATGGGAGCGCTTGAGCGGATACAAAGAAGTGCCCATTGGAGAGCGAATACTACCTATGTTTATATTTATAGGCGAGGTGTTGCCAGTTAGATAAAAAAAATATTTTTGTAAAGTCATTAATTCATTTTATAAGGTGTACAAATATATATAAAAAAAATCAATAATTTGGCAAACCACAAACTTTAGTGACTTTTTTTGCGAAAAGAGGTTTTTAAAATCACTTTAATATTATATGCGTCCCTAAACTATTCAATAAAACAAATTTTCTTTATATATTTCAAATTAGAAAACCGATTTCATTGATTTTTCGCATAAGACGAGTAGAAATTTAAACTTTTATTTTTCGCCTCTCTGGCAACTTTTACTAAACAAGGAGAGTTCTTGTGAATTCCGCAAGACAAATAGGTACACATTTCATATGGTCAATACTTCTTAGAAATAAAATAATAAATAAATAGGAAGGAATTAATGCAACTTTAATGAGGTAACGATTTTTTAATTAATTTATAAAAAACCATAATTCTTTTATTTAAAAGTATGAAGCAAAATTTATTTGCGCACTTTTTAGCGGTAAATTCAAGTTTTTAAATTTCTTTTCATCATTTCTTCCATATCACAAATTCAAATACTGCACACTTCTTTAAGAAATATCAGAATTCACTAAAATATAAAATAATATCGCGAAAAAATATATTTTTATTTCAAATAGAAATGCATACAGATATTTGTATGAGAGCACATATATACAACTTTTATTTAAGTATATGTAAACCGCACGAAATCTCCAATATCCGCTACACCACATACGTCTCTCTATACTAACACCGCTCAGATCACTGAACCGCTTCAACAAATACAATTTGCTGCTGCCATAAAATGTCCAGTGTTTTTAGTGATCTTCAAGAAGTGTTTCATTTCCAATTAGTTCCAGTGGCAATTACAAGAAAACAACAAACCAAGTAAATTCCAATAGAGTTTGTTTTGCTATGCTGTGGAAGTTGCTGGAAGGCAAACAAACCATATGGAGAGCGTGCCTGAGTGTGTGGGAGAGCCGGAGCAGGTAAACAAAAGTCACTTGATCGCTGCAGTAAAAATGCAAGAAGCAGCAATAATAAAAGTGATGGTTTATTAATGAGAGAATTCGTTTTATGGCAATAATTTGCTTTCTTTTGATTTAAAATAAATTTTTATTGCGGTATATGAGTAAAAGAAGTGTAAAATGAAGAAATTTGTGTATTCTAAAGCTAAATAAGTTGGAGAGCAGAGACGTATCAAACTTTTCAATCAGCTTGTATACGGAAATCGTTAGCAGTCTGAAGAGATATTAGCTAAAGTATGGCTCTCTTAAAAATCCACTTATGCTGTGCTGCCATACGAAGTAAAAAATAAATAAAAAAATTTTCTGTATTTTCGTAGGTAAAACTTCTATATTTATTTAAAAATGTTACTATACTTTGCTTAAAGGTTAATCACTAGGGTGGAGCTTGGCCTGAGAATAAATCTGTAGATTATAAAAAAGAACATTTTGGGACAAAAAAAAAATTTTGTTAACATCAGTTTTAAAGTAAAATTCAAGTTAAAATTTTTTTTGGGCAGGAAAAAATTATTTTTGGTTTAAGCGCTTTACATTTATATAAAGATTATCGAATGTGACGGTTTTTGACTCAAAATTTATTTTAACGCTTAAGGAAAGAATGTTGTCGTTTGAGACTTTTTTTTTAAACTCCAATAATGGCCAGAAAAAATTTGTTTAAGTTGATAACTTTTAATTGGCCAGAAAGACTACTCTCCACAGTTTCTAGAACACTTATCAAAAATTTTTTATAAAAATTTTAACTCGAAAATTTACTTTAAAACTGAGTGGGCCGCATCTAGATGGTAAAAAAATTTTTTTTTGTCCAAAATTTTCTATTTTTATAATCTACAAATTTTACCCTTAGGCTAAGCAAAAATAATTTTTTTTTCTCTCCACCCTATTAATCACGTGCTTTGTAATTCGAGGTCGTTTTATCATAACAAAACGATCCATTTTCAAAGAAACCCTCATGCAAGCCAGAAACTGTAACTAGCGCCTAAATGTATGCAAATAAATAATTATAAATATTTAAGTTCAAAACTACTTCAAAACGGCATAGTTTAAATGCTGGTAGTTTGAATTCTGGTATAGTCTATTTGGCAACATTGTGAATCAAATGGAAAAATTACCAAAACCCGGAAAGAAGCTCTATACAGTAGAAAATTACACAACAAAAATATAAGGTCCGCTAAAAAGGAGTCCACTAGATTGTTTGCATAAACTTGACATCTTAGTTTTTCACACCGTCTAGCGTATTCCAATCATATTTATATAACGCAAGATACATACAAAATATTAAAGCCAAATATAGGAAAAATAATTTATTTATTTTTACTAGATCTAATATTCTTATTGCCAGTAGACCGGGTTGCTGTTGTTCTGCTTGACCTTGCATCTAGCACAACAAATAAATATCTATGTATAGAATACATCGTGTGTTACTTGATCAAACTATTAATAAGTTCGAAACATCTTTTATATTTTCTTAAAGGTTTTTTGAATTCTGCATGGTGTGTTCGAATTTATAATATACGGCTGAATTTTAAATTTGGATGGTCGGTGGCAACTCTACTCGAAAATATTTCTAAATTAAGGGTAAGCCAGTCAAACTTTTTCCCATAATTAAAAATGTGACTAAATAAAAGCTATCCAGAATACTTTGCTTTTGTATTGCTTTTTACTTGATTTGTTTGAGTATGAGAAATTGTAGGTCATTAAGAAGGGCATTTAGTTATAAATATCGTACAATTTTTGTAATAGTTTCAAAATAAGTACACGCTCTAGAAACCTAGCGCACGAATACTATGATTTAGAAACATTTAAAAAGTCTGCTTAATATGAAAATGTCCACAGAAAATTTTAATTAAAATTAATAATGAAATAGACTAGATCCGAAAAGTATAAAAGTTTTTATAGCATACACTTTTTATATTAATTCAAAATTCGCTAACTCAACTTGTTACACTATGAAACAAAATTGGTGAATAGAATTAGTGAAGAATATTTTTTTTTTAATTGTAAAGGATATGTGTAAATATTTTTCCTGCAATGATTTGCTCGCAAATCTGTAGCAATTCAAGTGAATTTCAGCATTGTTTTTATCTACGAACAAATTACTTTTCTAACAGTGTTTTTGTCTATTTCATATCTGTTATAGTATAGAACTAGCTTTTCTAGCTAAGTACACACCAATTCTAATTTTTTTTATACCAATTTGTAGCACCTAGAAGGAAAAGTTGGAGATCCTACAAAGTATATATAAATGATCAGCTGAGTCTGAGCTTGAGAAAATTTACCTATAGAAATACACCTGTTAAGGTTATTATAGCTTCGGTGCGGTCGAAGTTAAACTTTTTTCTTCTTCTTTTTTATTTATATTGCTATTATTGGAAATAGAATGAAAAATGTTTGAAGGTTTACTTTAGAGAAATATGGTCTCAAAAATTCGAACGAATTCGACACTAATTGGCATTGATATATGACGCGATGGAAACGAAATTCAAAAATGCTGAGAGTATATTTCGAAAACAATTGGAAAATATTTTGCTGCAACTGAAAAAAGTTAAATTTTGTTGCATAGTGTATCAACATCCGCATAAGAAGGATAATCGTGCATGATCGAATAATCTCGGCGCCGGCAATTGCCACACAGCAATCTCGTCGTGATAACCTTCAACGCGTGTGGCGCAGACAGTTCAAGTGGGCGTCAGTAACAGGCAAAAATCAGCGACAGCCGCCCTCACCGTTTATGGCACCAGCTATGGTCAGGATAACCAGCAATGCCGCACGTTGCATAGCCACAGACTTTGGTAGGGTTGGTGGGAGCGGCGTCGCGGCAAGTGAATGTTTACGTAAATGTGTTTGTATGTATGCTTTTGCTGCATACAAATTCGCTTTTTTGTTGCTGCTTGTAGAAAAATTTGCAACAGTGGCCACAGCTGCTGCACAACAATAATTACACTAAGTGCGCCAGTGTGTGTGTGTGTGTTGATGTTGTGCCGGCACGTTCCAAGGCAGCGAGTAACCCAATGCATGTTGTCTGGGTGAAATTTGTTGTTTTTTATTTATACTGTCGGCTCACAATTTGCCTTTAGTTGCAGCTACTTTTTCTATCACGACTGTTTTTTTTTTTATTATCGCTTTTGGAGGCATTTTCCATTTGCGGCAGTTAACAGTTGCATTTATTTGTTTCCATTTTTTGTTGTTGTTTATTTGATATACTTTTTCCCCGGCTGCCATGGAATTTTTCAATTTGAATGCGACACACACACACATACACACGCTCTCAATGCAATTGCCTGCATCATTTGTTTTTCTGTGTAATATTGACAAGGCGGCGCAAAGTGTGAAGCGCGCAGTAAAGATTCATTTGTTTGTATGTATGTGTGTAGGCGCACATATATCAATGCCAATTGGTGCCACCGCTGCAACCAGCTCATCAGTGTCTGCTGCTGACTAAACGCACACACACACACATGCATATTAATATGTGTGTGTGTCTGGCTGTTGGCCTGTCTGGTCTGGAGTGGAGTGTGCCGCTGTGCTGATGAGAACTCAAAGTAAGCACTCAAAGCTTTGTGTGTGTGTGTGAGTTTGCAGGCACGCAGAAAAAAACAGGATGAATTATACAATGCCATGGTTGTGGTTGCGCAGACGGCGCGATTAAAATTCACACACAGCAACATGCCACACAAGCAACACTAATACATACAAACGTAAGTGTGTGTGTATCCTGTGATTGTATGAGTGCACTTCACTTGCATGTACGAAGTGGTCTAGTCAAGGTTAAAGATAGTGAATTTTTTATTACACAAAAGCACTTATACCATATTAAGGTGGCATTCTTTCTGCGGGTATTCCCTCAACCGGTTCTTCTTCTTCGCGTAGCATGTTTACATGCATTCTAATGCAGCTGGTTGAAGTAGCAAATATGTGAAAGTAATTATGTAAAGGGCTTAAAGCATTACAGAAAAGTACGTTTATGAAATGTTCAACAGAAGTCTATGATAATGTTGTAATAGCTGTCTTTGATTCGCCTTTCTCGGTTTGATTAAGCTGTGCTATTTTAGAAAAATTTTGCATGTAAAAGGAACAATAAATTTTTACTAATGAATCCAATATAAGAGAGCATGTGGACTCTTTATAAGAACGTCATAGTCGTCTTCTTCTTTTACCTGATTATCTCTAATTTTTAAACAAGTATGCCCGTCTATTGCATTTATAGTTGTTTGTTCGATTCGCTACACTCTAAGAGAGGCGAATCGGATATAATTATTATTTAGTAGTCTTTCACTTTGTTAGCTGTAACTAAAGCTAACATTTTCAAAAATATTACGTTCATTCTCATATATTTTCTACCATACTAGTATGTGTGCGTCTCTCTTCCTTTTCTCTTTTTGAAAGTATTAAGCTCGTTTCAGGTTCTTGTGATCAATTAAGCTCCATGTTAGGCATATATGTTATTAGTTTTTTTTAGGATAAATGTTACTATTTATGATTCTAATACCAGTGTGGCAGTATATCTACTTTTTGTTTGGGATTGAGGAAGTATTTTTTTTTATTTTTTAAGCGTTGTTTATTAGATATGAACGATGATCCTCATTGAAGAGTTGTCAAAGCATATGATAATGAATGTAATGAATTATTTTGATAGTAATTTCAAAATAGTTAGGTGGCCCATATAGTTTCACTGAATTGTGCGCGTGCTGGGCTGAAGAAGATTATGTTTTTTTTCAAAATCCTAACTCAGTTATTTATTGTAATGTATTGTAATGTAATTATGTTTTTAAGGTTTTTTGCTACTAAGTGGTCTATGCCTGTGAGTGTGGTTTCTGCTTGACCTTTCCATTACATTCTCTATTCTTGTTCTTTCTGTTATATTCCAGTTTAAGCTGATTGGTGTTACTAAGAACACCAACAATATTCTATTTAATCAATATTTCAAAGCAATTCTCTCCTAATAAATCTTCAAATTTTTTAATAAATGCTTAAGTCTTACTATATTGTACACCCTTGGTCAAAAATCCAAGATTCAACACAGTGCAGCGAAGTTGGCTGTCTGAACTTTTACTTTTCTTGCAGTATTGCCTAGTAGAATTTCATAGACCCGTTTGATGTATGTATGTTGGATTGACAGTTGAGCAAGACAGGAAGAACTGGAGTTTTAAAGTAATCAAATGCGAAGCTGCAAACAGACAAACATGTGTACACAAAGTTGAAGCAAAATACCGAAGTTAAGAACGACGAGCAGTAATTCGATTGCTAGGCGTTATCCGAGTCCTTCGCTAGTTTAGTTTCTCCTTTTATACATAATGTATTTCATTAAAAAAAAATTACATTAAATAAAAAAGTTTTTGTCACATATTTCAACTCCATATCAATAAGAATGCATTTATTTTATGCTGGTTTTCAGTGCGCAGATAATTTAGCCAATATTATTCTGTATATAAAATTATTTGAATTTTCTTTAGTTACTTTTTTTCAGGTCTTCAAATATACGGTCGTCACTTATGAACCATCTGTATGATTTCAGAAAAACAAACCACACAATTTCAGTAATTAATTTACTTATTTATACTAATCTGTTTAATATTTTAAGAATGAAGCGTATTGACGCTAGATTTATACCAAAAGATGTAAAACGTTTGCAAAAACGACTTCGAGTAGCGGTCGTAAAGGAGATAATTGAAAACGTAGCAGAAGACGCTTCACTCAACAAACGCATCATTACTGTTGGAGAGTCTTAGGTGTATGAATATGATGTCGAAACTGTTCAAGAATCTAGCGAATGGCGATCCAAAAATGAGCAGAAACGAAAAAACTAAAAATGCTGAAGGCACTGAAGGCCAACCCAGCCGAGGCTTTAAGCAAATCTAAGGAAAATTTGCTTATGCTTTCGAAAGCTTGTATTGGCTCAGGCGCCTATTTGGAGGCGACAGTAAATATTTTTTATTATTGCAGTACTAGTGAAACGGTATTTTTTTTTTGTTTGTCAATCTGCGTCAAATTTTATCAGATGGTAAAAATTTAATTAAGTATGGTAAATACGTTGGCTTCATTTTTCTTTCATTCTATACATATAATATTTACTAGATAATTGATGCAAGCTAACAAGTGTTTAACATCTTATATTTGAATATACTTATACTCACTCTAGCAATAGTTTTTAATCTTTAGCGCAAAACTCACCTGTAAAGAAAAAAAAGCATACATATATTATTCTACGAAAGAAAAGGAAAATAATTTAACAGTATAAAATTGTATATTTGTATGTTTTGATGTAATTATAACTCGCTAAGGTACTCGAAAACCAAATATAATATTTTCCATTGCCATAGCGTTGATACCATTCTTCGAAATTTTCGCCACTTAACATTCAAAAGCATTTGCCTTCACCTTGCGACAATCGGCAATTAAATGTCGTCTCGGTATGTCGGCGATTCAGTCAATGCAGACAAATATGCCGATGGTCGCACACGAAGCGGCCAAATATAGAAAGTGCCTAAAAGTATGCAGATATTTGTAGAAATTGTTGAAATTTTTACGGAAGTAATTCAAGTTCATGCCGAAATTTTAGTTGAGTTGGTGCGAGTAGAGAGCGCATATTTTGGCATCTTACGTGAAAATAGTGAGAACTCAAGGAAATAGTTATAAAAGAACGAAATAAATATTTTATCCCTCATGCACTTTTATATCAGAAAACTACAACAAAAACACTAAAAGAGCGATTACATTTATATCCTTGAAGTATGAGTATTTATTTTTCCTTTACACAAGAGTCTCTACGCCACGCTAACTGGCAGAGCGTCGCTCTGTTAGCGTCGAAGTTAGTGTGAGAAAAACATCTAAAACAATTCGTTTAGTGATGCCACATCAACTTTCAACAAAGGCCTTTAATTAAGCCCTTAATGACAGTTTAATTTACCAACACTTACTGCAGTCACCACTAGGACAACAAAAAAAAAAAAAACACAATACAAAAACAACAGCAAAGTGATAGTGAGAACAGCAAAGTGTTACCGCACAGACACACACACACGCTGTCACAAGTATGAGTCCACATAAAACACAAACACACTGCAGCACAATATCCGTTGGCAGACGCTCGTACACTTAACACACACACACACACACATGCAGACATGGATGCAAACAGTAATAGCAATAACAAACAATTGTGCCGTCATTTAGTGACAACAATAGTGCTAACGTTGCGCTTTTATTGTCATAATGAGTTGGCATTGGCATTGGCATTGGTTTCTGGTTTTTGGTTTCCAACTCAGACGCTGACACTCTAACTGTGTATTTACTTGTTGTATAAATGCTCTATTTCCTATTGGTGTGAGTAATTTGTCTGGTGTTCATTCGATTGAAATGCACGTGCTAGCACATACACATACATATGTATATACACACACACACATATATATATATAACACAAAACGCACCAAGCCACATCCATACACATTGACAGCTCAATGTGTGTGTACAATTAAAAGCAACCACCACTTTAGCAAAATATTCGTAATTTTTTAGCATGCTTTTAGGCGGTTTACTCTGAAAATTCCTAAATATAGTGTTTAATTGGAATAAATGCAAGTGTACCAGCGTAACTAATTTAATAATAATAAATTTGACCACAAAATATATGTAATCTATTTTTAATCACTTGCTTTTAATTAATTTTTAATCGAACTTCATTTGCACTTACGAAATATACAAATTGCATTATGTTGAAAATTTCATATTTAATTGTTTGCTAATTGTATGCAAGGTTGTGGCAATATGGTTTTCGCTTTATTTGTAAAAATATATAGCTTTAATTTCGTGAATAATTTACTTTTAGGATTATTACTTAATAATATATTTTGCATATAGTATTCGATAAGCCCTTAAGAAATTTTAGCAAGTAATAAAGTCGCATATGTACATATAAACAGTTATCCTCAATTTTTTATTGGTTAGGTTTGAGATATAGGCATGTATGTTGGTAAGCGAGAAAAACGCACATTGTATTAAAATTAAAAAAAAAAAAAAGATCGTGCATTAATAGGTCGATTTGGGTGCTAGGTGGCGCTTGTAGTCTGAGCCTCTTGTGTTTCCTTTTTCAACCAACCAATATGCATTTAAATAGAGTACAAATTTTTCAAAGCCCCTAAACTCCAACTCTGGATCAAGCGTTATAAACAAACTCTTCTCGCTTGGTTGAAACGAATGAACGAAATTATTATACAAGTATTTGGAATTAAGGTAAAATGGAAGGCCAAAATACAAAGTTTTCTAATAAAGTTTGGAGATCAGATTGGAGAAAGTAGATAGATCATAACATTTGGATTTCTGTCGGACTCTTAGCATTGTTATCTGTTTGAAAACAATATGGTAACCACTTAAAGTACAATTATACACGAAGTTTTAGTTCTACAAATTTAATATTCTCTGAGAACGAGTAAAAGGTTTATTGATATTGATTATTCGACTTATGTATTGATTAGAAAATTGTTTGACTTTTTTTATTTTTTCTTCAGAACTAACTGCAACTAGACTTGGAAGCGACTTTAAAGCAATGTTAGATAAGGCTTTAACGAAAAACTGAGGTGTTGGCCTACTTTACTCAATAGCTGATGAACTTGAAGGATATGACAAGTTTCTTAGGTTTGAAATCATTGTTAGTCCTCTATGTAAAAACGTTATACATTCTTTTAACTTAGTTAGATATAGTTGGTATGTGATTATTATAATAAAATTTGAATCAGAAATAATTCTGCAGAGAACCCATATTCCTTACGGAGCCTTTCGTTTGTAACAAAGTTTGTTAAACTTTTAATCATCAATTAATCATCAACAATGAAAGGACCACATCATCTGTTTGACAAGACAATAACATTGCAATATAAATAAGTCTACAGTAATGGAACAGTTGATCATTTATATATATATATATATATTGTATAGAGTCTCCAATGTTTTCTTCTGGGTGTTACAAACTTCGTGGCAAACTTAATATACCCTAGTCAGGGTAAAAAAAAGCTAACACATAAAATAGAAATTCCATACGGTTATTTTGAAATGTCATTCTGATTTTAGTTTTGACCAATATTTCATAAGATTTATTTATCATATTACTGTGAAATTAGTAATTTGTTTAAAAACAATACGAATGAAAAACTCGATATACATGTGTAAGAAGATATGCTTCTAATACCGAGTTATGCAACGAAAACATTTCAAGTGCATTTTCCACAACAAGCCAAACATTTTCTCTCCACAGTTCTCCTATAACATGAACAATGCGCAAGTTTCCCTAAGCCTATAATTCAACAACAGTAGAACTGCACGACAAAATAACAATAAACAAATAAAAACAACGGCAGTGGAAAGTTTAGTGGCAGCAACACTGGCAACAACTTGACTTTCATGCATCACTCAACAGTCTATGAACACACGACAAAGATTAATGTCGCCAAACATGACATTTGCTGCGTCCTCTGACGCACGACAGCGAACAGCAACATGGACGACATAACGGCAAATGCCAACATACGGCCATGTGGCAGGCGAGAAAGTGCAAGGAGAGCAGACAAAACGACAAATAAATGGGAAGAAGCAGCTGCATGAGCAACTACTAGCAGCGCCATTGTATTTAGTGACTGGTTAGCGGGGCATAGCGGGCGGTGGTTCAAGTTGTCTAGCTGTCGTCTATGTTCCGCTGTATTTTACTCTATGAAAAGTTGTGTTGCAATAACAAAAGTTCTACAATTTCTGTCCAACGAATCAACGAAAGCGCGAAGCGACGAATAGCAAACGAATGAACGAGTGAAAAATGCGAGCAGGAAGCACGAAGTGCGGAGGGAAGTCAGCCGAGACAAGGAGAATCCAGCAAAAAGCAAGTAGTTGCAATTGATGGATGTCTAACTGTATGTGCATAAATGTGTGTGTGTGTGTGGATAATTAAAAAAGCATTTTGCATGCTGTCGCACACGCGCCAAACGCCAAACTCTGCCGTCGCCTACGACGTACTTGACTTTATCCGGAGTTTGGCCTTTGGGCCGGATTTGCAATGAAGTTGACGCGTCGCCAAATGCAAATGCAGCAGACGGCACAAAATTCGTTGCATTTCAAATGTGCAATAATTGTTTTGCCCGTTGTAGTTGTTGCAGCTCACTGTTTACGCTGCTTTTATGCACTTTTTGTTTTTGTTTGCATTTTTTTTTTTGTTATATTTGTGGTTTAGTGAAAAGTTCTTGAAAGGACGCAGTAGACTAGAAGCCGTCTGTGCATAAATACCATGTAGGCATGGATTGGGTGTGAGCAATTGTTGAATGAAAACAATTTTAAATGCATACTTTTAGGCGCAGACACGCAACTGTAAACAAACACAAATTTCAATAGTATCCCATTGGTGGCCTACAACGGCACATTAGCGCAAAATACATTCACCTTTGCAGTCAACTAATTCAAGTTCGTATTTGAGTTTGGAAAATTCCCGACAAAACTTAAATAAGCTATAAGTGAATGCGCCCAAAAGTATGCAAAAGTATTTGCATACATATTGCGGACGTGGAAAGCACGTTCTGCTGTGACGCAGCATATGCTCTTAAGTGCCCACAGCAACCGGCCTGCGCTAAGCTAAGGGGTACTACTATTGGAAGTACAGTTGTTGGAGTGTTGTAGTACGTTTACGTAACAATCAAAACAATTACCAGTTCCGCTTGGCATACCGCAAATGTGATATGCAACACAAATTCATGAGCGAAACTCCTTCCCCTTTCATAGTGCCGCTTTGTGGTCGCGCTTAAGCCGATATTGTCGTATTTTTGCCTTTTTCAAAAACGAGTAAGCGTCTAAGTTCTCATTTTTGTATATCCCCAAATATAAGCGCAATTGCCATGGCATATTAAAAGGTGGTGGTTGGCAGCTTAATGAAGACAAAAGCCAGCGCATTGCAGACGACATTATGCTGATGGAGACCGGCTGTTGCGCTAATTCAAATTCCAGTCAACACTCCGAGACGGCAACAGCTGCGCATTGCTTGGCTTATCTATTGAAATCATTACACTTTTGTCTGGTTTTTTGGAATTTTATTAATAAAATATATGAAGTATTAATAAAAAGTACAAAGGAAAACCTCCTTGCGCTATTAGAAAGGGCATCAGATATGTGTGCTTTTGTTTCGGATAAAACCTTTTGTTTAATTGGTATTTTTTGGTAAAGTTCGAAAATGTATTTCACTAAATTTAAGTCCCTTTGTTGTGTGGTGTATATTTTGTATACGTTTTCTTGATATTATTAAGTGTTCGGACTCGTTTAAAAGTAATTAACGCAAACGTCTTAGAGAAATTAGATTATATTATAATAGTTGGACTGCGGTAGTGCACAGATGTGCTAAAGCTATTCTACTTCCAACCTCCTTGATATTTTATTTTTATTACAAACATTTTTGAAACTTTGACAAAAATATTTGATTGCACTACTACTACAACTATAAACTAGTATTATAATAGTGATGAGCAGTTTGATTTTAGTAGCCGGCAAAGATAACAAAAAAGTTCGTAATTCTTTGGCATTCTAACTACCAAATAACTTATGTGTTTGTTCGCTATAAGCGACTATAGGAGCAGATTTCTCGCCTCCTCATTCACATGTTCATTAAAGTTCATATTTATTCAGTGGGACTATGCCTGTAAACATATTTCTTTGGCGACAGCATAAAGATTTGCATAAGACCTTCCTTGACATTAGTGTTAAATTTGACTATGATATAACAGTTAGGATATACTGTGTATTCATATAGCACCATGTCGTAAGAGCAACATAGCATGTAAAAAATTTGATTAATAACTTGCTTAAACTGCATATAATTTTGGTAACAGAATATTACTTTTTCAAGAAACCGTATATTTTGGCGCAACTATTGAAACTTGAATTCGTCAATGGCCTTTCATATAATTAGCGTTTCAAAACAAAAAAAAAGTCAAATTGATTGAGTATAACCTAAAACCGGCTTGTTGAAATTAGTAACGATCAAAACCTTATATAAAACATATCGCTTTGGGTTTGTATAGATTCTTTCATTTTGCTTGATAGCTGTATGGTCCATTGATGGTTTTGAAGAAAACACCCGAATAAACAATGCTTATTGCTTATATAATAATAACACCGGTCTACAGTGGTTTTGCTGCCTTAGATATAAGATCGATTGATAGATTTGTATCCAAAATTAGTGAAACTATTAATGATTTTAAAATATTTGCTCTTGTTCACTTTTAAATACTTAATTATTCATTTTATATTACCAAAATCAAAAAACATGAACAAAATAACAAATATCTTTATTATATCTGTCTTGTTTTGAAAAATAAGGATACAGCCAAGTTAGCAAAGAGATAATTGTCAAAAATGTATGTTTTATTTCAATAAAACTCCTTTTATGATCATTTCTTTTACAATTTCCAGTTGACAATTTTCTTTTAAGGACCAGCAATAATCTGTCACCATGTGATGATCTCACCAACTTTGATACCTTTCTCCCAGCACTTTTCGATCCAGTTGACACCGCTCTCTTACCATTATTCTCAAATTTATACGAAATATATTTAGACATAGTTTAACTTAATACTCATATTTGCTCCTAGAGTCTGAAAATGTGTCAGCATATTTTGCTCAATTTCTTCGTAAATTGGTGCTTTATGGTTTCCTAAGAAAATTTCGACTACATAACGGAACAATCATAACCTTGATAAAATCTGTTTATTTCATTGTCATCATCTTTCATTACCATCATGAGTACCCTTAAGTATTGCACCTCTCAATTATTTCATACTAAGCTTCAGAAATTTTATACAAACGTATTTAAAATAAATTAAGATATCTTCACGTTCGATATTCATTAAAACCTTGAAACCTTTCGTATATTTGCTTAGCCTGCTTGAATGGCTGGAATAAAATGTATCTCTAATGTTGATTTTAAGTTTTGGAAATAGAAAATAGTCATATTTCATTAGTTTTATGAATACATGATTAAATCACGAAAAATAAATTTTTGAATCTGACATGATTTTATACCCGCTACATTGGTCACACTGTACAATTGCTTTGTTTCACGAACAAATACTATGTAAGGCTAAAACCTGTAGAGATCATTCTAACCAGTCAGGATGTCAAAAGGATATCAACGCTCATAAAAAAGTTTTATTTCTTTATACTCTAAACAGGGTATAAAAGGTAATAAAAATGATCAGCTTGACAAGTTGAGTCGATTTAGCCATATACAACTTTCTGTCCGCCTAGTGCCCCAGTTTATGAAATATCGATGTGAAACTTCGTTCATGTTCGTTTTATAAAAAAAAATGTCCATTTGTCGGAACCGCCGATACCGTAGCATTATTGTATATAGTTGCCATACAAACTGAACGAATAAAATCAATTTCTAGTATGGAAATCATTTTTATTTGACAAACTTTAAGAAATTGTGGACATATTAGTACGCAAAGCATTGCTGCCATCTGCGAACATATTGTTCAGATCGGATCGCTAAAGCTGGCATACAAATGCTTTGATCAAAATCGTGTCTTTTTTATTCTCTTTTATGCCACAGAAAATGCATCTGTGTAGGGTATTATAGCTTCAGTGCAGCGGAAGTCATGGTTTTATCTTGTTTTTTATTCAAAGTTGTCGAATATTCATCAAACTTCTAGATGTTAGTGGATTTTGTTTCATATAGCGGTTACACATTTCCAAAATTTAATAGAGTTTGCTATTTTTTAGTAAAAATGGGGTTTCGTCACAGAAAGATTTTTATATAAACTATTTTAGTAAGTCTTTGCTCCAGCCAAAATCGATTAAAACATCATGTTTTTAGTAAATTAATACAAAATTCTTTTTATCTCAAATCATTTTCTTTGCACTACCATTTAAATGCAACCTTGTCCTAAAAACCACAATCAACTTGCACTACAAGCAGAGCCAATCTAAAAACTGAATTAGGTGAATAGCAAATACACAGAAAACAAAGCACTTAAATGGCTACTCATGCAAATCAGGTGATTAATTATTTACATAACAAAACAATCAGACAAATGAGGCTAATTTGCAATTTCGTTTGAGTGGAAAGTGCATGCACCTGTCGCACGGCAATGAATTGGTTGCATAATTTAGGGCGCAATTACCGCGTTATTTTTATGGCGACGCTGACATTGCATGGCATGTCAACGTCAAGAAAAACAACAATAAACTGGTTGGTGGAATAAAAAAATAACAGTGAATTATTTGAAATTAAAACGCGCAAAGAAACGTAAAGAAACGCCGAAGCATCGCTGCAAATGCACAAAAACGGCACTTCAAATTAATTGAACTTGAAATGTCGGTTGAAAAAGTTGTTTTTCAACAAAAAACCAAAAACAAGTAAACAAAAGTACACTAAAACAACAACTACAAATTTATGCTGCAGCAAATGCTCTTAGTTAAGTCAATAGTTTTTCTCGGCACTTTCTTCGCTTGCAAATCATAAAAAAATAGAGTAATGGCTTTCTTGAACATATAAGCAATGTGGTAAGCGAAAAAAACTTGTCGCTCCTTGGCATTTGTGGTGGTCATTAGTGCAATATGTTGCTGACCACGCGCTGGACAGTTGCAGCCGCAACGAAAACAAACACACCACCAACTTACATACATACATGCAACTGCTGCTCGAGTTGAAAGTACTGCGCACAAACATTTGTTTTGTTGTTGTTGCTGCTGTTCGTTGCCTGACGCCAACATAGTTTGTCGCTGGTTTGCTGTTTTTGTAGTGCATTTCCGTTTAGGAAAATGTAAACTTAAAGTGAACTTCTTGCACTGCAACAACAACAACTCAGTTAAACAAGAAAACAACCAACAAGTTGACAGAGTGTTTGTTTGACCAGCAGAGATTTCCGAGCGTAGTGCTGGCGGCCAAAACAACACCCACAAGTCTTGACGAAAGCAGCAAAGCAAAGTTTATGCTTTCAACGTGGAGTAGGTGAGTGTTGTTGTAGTTATAGTTGTAGTTGTAGTTGTAGTTGTAGTTGTAGTTGTAGTTGTAGTTGAAGATATAGTTGTAGTTGTAGTTGTAGTTATAGCTGTAGTTGCAGTTGTCGTAGTAGTCGAAGTGCCGTGCACCGTCGACAACAAACAATCACCCGAAAACAGGAAGCAATGTTGGTCACAATTTCAACTTTTACTTTGAGCATAAAAAATACAAAACTAGTATACTTTGCTCGTAAATAAAAATAAAATAATAACGGTAAAGTAGAGAAAACGTATAGAAATAAATAAATTTTTAGTTGAGGATAAAGAGCGAAAGACACTCTCAAACTCTCTCTTACACACATACATACACTTAAACGCACATACACACACATACACAAGTGCCTTCATATAAAGTTGTATTTAAAGTAAACCATAAGCAGTAAAGAAAATCAACCGACAACCGGACAAGCGGACAGGATGTTGTGGAGGAAGTTGTTATTTCTACTTTAAAATTGTATATTCAGCACTTTTTAAGTGCTTTTTTATTTGTGGATAAAGAAGGACTCCGCAGAAAGAATTTGTAGCCGCCAGCGAGTAAGTAAAATTTTGTCTTTGCGCGCAGAAAATTTAAAATATTTGAGTAAAAAAATAATTATTTTTAAAAAATTAAAGATTACACTACTCAACAAATCTGAAGCAAAACTTTACGACTGATGTACTAAGAGGTCTGTGGTGGTATTTGCGCTGTCCTGAATACGAATTTGAGTTAAAAAAATTTTCATCACATATAGCTATTTTTGTCATTTCATAAATGGTGGTGGTTTGACAATAACACCCATTGACTACAACACAAAAATCCTTCGTGTTAAGAAATTTTTATTATCATTTTCGGTTTTTCCATTATTGCTATCTAAAGTGCTAAGCAGTGATAAAATAGTATTTTTAGAGAATTTTTTTTTTTTTTTGTAAAGAGTATCGATTAATTTGTACGTATACATATGTAGGTATATGCAAATTATCATAGAACAAACTTAAGATCTTTGTAAAAATTTTATTTATTTCAATAAAGATTATTTTTATGCCAAGCTTATTAACTGAAATGAGACCGTGTAATATATATATATATATATCTAAATTTATATATATATTATTAAATATTTTGGGTATATGAGAAAACTTCAAACAGTCGATATTCTGCACTGAAAGACATTATTTCTCATGAAAGCTGTCTACTTAAATTCATTAAAATATCACATATTTTGACTAACCTAAATGACTAAATATCAGGTGAAATATTGGAAATTCTTATACAGGGTATTTTGGGGCAAAAAAAGGTCGGAGCTGATTTAATTAGCTTTTGGCATTTTAAGCATTACGGCATATCATTATCAATAAAAAATGCTCCATGATTTTCGTTAAGATACCTTCACATATGAATTATATATGTATAAGATGTAGAGCTAAGCGGATGATAGTTCTTAAATTAGTTTTATGGACAAATTTTACCGGGTTATATCTATTTTGGCTACAAGGAGCTTGCCTTGTACTAAAAAGTGAATAAATCAGATAAAATTTATTATTTTGTTATATTGAAAGTAGGCGTAGCTTTTGTCTGATTTCGTTCATTTCTACACCGTATATAGGAATTTTAGGATACGGTCATGTACCGAATTCGGTTGATGGTGGTTGTGAGATACGCAATTTCACCTAAAGGTGCACATTAATATTTTCACACTATAGAAATTCGGGAACGCTTTCGTTTGTTTGAAGGTGTGAGCTATCTCACAAGGTACTAATACATTCATTAAACCTATTAGGGGCCGGGAACACGCCCACTTTTAAAAAATTTCCAGCCCGCAAGCGCCTCTTAGTACTGAAATTCCCTGTACCAATTTCGCTTATCTTGATAAGAGGCTTAGTTAAAGCACTTCATAGCTTTTCGCTTAATGGGATTTTGTGGGCGTGGCAATAGTCCGATTATGGCTACTAGAATACCAACATTCCTTGGGTGTGAAGGAATATATGTACCAATTTAACATCTTGAGCCGACGTGTTTTAATTATATGTGACATCGCTTTTTTCTGTGTTTTAAAACGATATAATTTTGCATATAGCATAGCACCCTATATTTTATGTTGAAACGTAACGCGATGTACTACAAATTGGAGCTCCAACTATTACTAGACGTTGAATTTATCTTCAACTCGACAATTATTTTGTGTTTAAAAATATGTTACAACTTTATAATACACTTATATGATTATAATGCATCGTAAGAGAACCCAAAGTTTTTACTATAAATATTTAATATGTTCTTATCAAATTTTTGGATGTGATTAGTTCCAGATGCATGTAGTATGTTTTCTCGAAATATATCTCCATTTGTTTATCCTGGTCTTATGCGGTTCGTACCAGAATAATCATCAACAACACTGAAATTTAAGTTTTAAGGTTGGCTCCGAAATGTAGGCTACAATTACAGCAGTTTTCTTTGCAACAAGTAGAATATGTCGTACCAATACACTCTAATGACATTTTTTTAAACAAAATAGAATGCAATGCTGAAAATAGTCACAAGAGCTACAAAATACCTACGAATGAACAAGTTGGATTTTCAAAATATAGTTGGGAGAAATTTATAACAGCGCTAGTTTGACAGATTTATTATATGCCTTTCAAGTTTTGAAATCAAAAATACGATAAATCAAACAGCTAGTACCACAAAAAAATATTTGAATGGTATGAAACCACAACATTTACCGAAATACGTTTTTAAATGTAAAAATTCGTAATAGCTTAGAATATTTAATGCAAAACTTTATATACAGCGAATTAAAATAATTTTAGAAACTAGCATAATATTCAAATTGAAATGTGTTGAGAGCGAAAATTAACCATTTCAAGTACTCAGCAGCAATCAAAAACAAATGCACAGCCATAAAACAAAATAAAAGCGCCGAAAAAAAAAAAGTTAAAATAAAATAGAGCGAGTGCACAGACCACAGCGTGGAGCTGTGCGAAAAGTGTATGCAAAACCACAGCTAAAAAGCCTTTTATGTAGCAAATTTTCAACGGCAACCACACAGGAACTCAACAGTCACACATTTGACGCACAAAAAGAAATATACGTTCCACACACAGTCATATTCGCTGGCTAAATTTACCATAAAATATGCAGCAGTGCATGAGAGAGAGAGTGACTGACTGCGCTTTGATCCTGTCCGTTACGAAGGTTGCGCGTTAATGCTGGTAACCCACGACGTTATAGCAGCGAGTGTGCCGGGAGTGAGAGAGGAGTTGGAGAACATGTCAAAATGACAGCGGTAAAAGTAGTGGTCACTTTGAAAATTTCTACCTTTTTAACTGAAAACCATGGCTGACAGCATTGGCCAACGCGTCTAATGCAAAGCGGCCACTTTGGGCACAAGCGTTGCAGCTACAAAAAAAAAAAAAATAAAAAATGGAAATTTTAAAATAAAAAATGGAGTCGGGTGTGGTAAAAACAAAATTAAATAAACTTTAAAAGCAAAGCGTATAGCAGCAACATTTTTGTTGTAGCATTTTGCTATTTCATTTCTATCTTTTTGCATTTGCTCACACATAGTTCAACTGAATTTAGTATATTGAAAGCTTTGCACAGCCAAAATTTTCTCAACTACAAATAAAATACTTTTTTTCCATCGAGTTAACGTAAAAAATAACAAGTACCGTTAAACTAAAATAGTGTCAGTGAAGGTGACAGCTCATTTGTGTGGTGTACTCACACAAACTCACCTCAGCCACTCGGCCACTATATGTGCACACCTTAATCTTTCCACGCCACCGAAATTCAGCAGCGCTTTCTTTTGTCTGAAGGTGTGAGCTATTTTCACATAATTTGACATTTTAATTTTTCTACAGCTTAACTTTTTCTGACACCTGCTACGTCGCATGCGTACATATACGTATATGTGCGTATGTGTATTTTCTATACAATACTCATTATGCCACGTTCACCACTGGCTGCTTTCCCCACGCAAAGTTTTCCTTAAGTATATGTATGCTTTTTCTATAAGCACACGTTTATATTGAAAGTAGCAGGTGATAAAATTGCTTAGCATTCATGGCGCTTTGGCCAAAAATAAGCACAGCGAAAATATTTTAATTATGCATGCTGACATGTTGCGAAATTTTTAAGAATTTTGCGGTTCTTTGTGGTTTGGGTAAAGTTCATATTCTAAAATTATGTGGCGTGCATATTTATATTTTTGGAGGTTTTTTGAATGAAGAATTGACAGTTTTTAACGGAAAAGTAATTGCATTGAAGCCTTAAAAGTATTTATAGATATTTTTTGTTAGGCTATTAGTGGAACTGTGGGTTGAGGGTTGAAAATGTAAAAAAAATATGTAATAAATAAAAATTGTTTCTTTTTAGGCATCCCCTCAATCGTTAATATAACTGCATTCACACATAAACTCTTTTGTCGCTCATTATCGGCAAATTGTCTTGTGGTGTCGCTCATTGCGTTCACACGAACAACACGAGACCACTCCGGTCGTACAATTTTCAGCATTCCCTTCAAATAAAATTATCAAATTCTTGTACGCCATTTACTAAAATATTTTTGTTTAACAAATTTTTATCTTTATTCACCCTTTTCTAAAATATTTGTAATATAATATATATATATGTATTTGCATACATATTTAAATATTACGTACAAAAACTAAATTCAAATTTCCGAAAATATTGTAAATATTCATTTGAAATCGAGCGCAATTGCACACATGGAGATAATTTAAAAAAAAAAAAGGAATTAGAAACAAGAACACAAAGCATGCCAAACAAGATCGGCCCGGTTATTTCGTTTTTCCTCGTCATCCCCTCGCCAACAAAAAACCAGTTTGGGCGACAAAAGAATCCCTGTGTGAACGCAGTATATCATTGCCTAAAGTTTTACATTGGGAGACCTTAAAGTCAGCTTACTTCGGGACAAAATATCAAATTATTATTTGAAGTCTGAAAATATGACTCAAAATAAGATTGTAGTAAGTGGTCCAAGTGCGATGGATAGGATATAAGGCAGTGTTTCACTAAGTCAAACAGCAATATCATAACCAAAATTTTTACGTATGGAGACCTTAATAACAACTCACTTAGCGACCAAATCTCAAATTATCAGTTGTCAGCTGACTCCAATTACCAGTTTTTATTCGAAAAAATATGAATAGACGGCTCCACCTCTGGTAAATGCTAAGTAAAGGCTGAGCATTAACAAATCAGCACAAACTTTTACTCAACTTCTTATATTCTCATTTATATAATATATTTTAGTTTCATATTTTACAAGATTGTAATAATTTTGTTCATCTAACGATTGTTTGTAACTTCTTTCGAAGTTAAATTGATATCTGATTATAGTTATCAAAATTAACACGTGACGAAACGAATTGATATCATGATATCTGTCTTTTGTGCACCGTCCGTAATATTAATTGAGCAAGCTTTCGTATATATTAAGTCAAAAAGAAAACAATTAGAACGACATTACCAATTTTTGGCGAACTACTTGATTGACTTGAGCCAAGTTTATTTAAAATTCTCCCACTGTATTGCTTTGATGTAATAGCTGTCTTCGATTCGCGCGGTGTTACTCTCCAGCGAATCGAACAAACTACATCAGATACTTAAAAAATTGGGCAGCACTTGTAGTGTAAGGTAAAACTTGGTAGCATTGAAGATAGCGGCTATACCACTTACATAAATGATGTAACTCTCCACTTTCTTGTACGAATTCAACTCGATAACTTTGCTGTTTGCTTTTGCATGTAATTTTTTTGACAAGAGAGCGGAGAAAAGGTGATGCGAAGGCAGCTAATGTGAATCGGCCTAACACGTTGATAAAGTGTTATATATCAATATATGAATATGAATTTGAATATCACGAATATGTTGTTTTCACTTAGTACTCTGAAAAATTGGTGGATAGACACCTCTAAGAAAGTCTCTAGAGTATGAGCTCTTAATTCTATCGGGAAGGTCATCCGCCAGAAGTTCAAATTATAATTTTTTTTCCTTCTTTCAATAACGAGATTTATCCATGTACTAACGCAATATGAGTTTTCTATGGCAAAGACCTCAGAGACAGACATATATCAAAACTAAACTATAACAATCGAATATATAAATATATGATTATTCAATCTTACTCTAAATTTTGTTGCTCTTTGAAGGCATTCAGTTTCAGGAAAACAATATTGAGTAGATATGGCATGAAGTAAAATATATGATATTTCATATTTAAGTATACACATACATATACACATATGTATTGGTATACGATATGCTATCACTTACAAATTTCTACCGTTTGCAAATATAAAACCAAAAAATTATATAAATATTCCAAAACTTAAACAAAATTAATTCGTTTGTCAAGAGTATGACTTTTTGCAGAATTCTAATACTCTTGACTGTTTTTGCAGTACCAATATGTGCATGCAAGAGGCTTACGAATCAACGTCATAAAGTAGAAGAGCCAAAAAGTCATGCAGTCGAATCATTTGGAAGAGGCGCTTAACAATACAAATCTCTAAATCTTCCAATACAGACAAACATGCACAATGCCACACGCATCAACACGTTGCTAAATCAAAGTGGTATTTATCAAAAGACCGAAAGAACTCCATCAGCATGCCACAACGCGCAGCTAACTGATGATTTATAAAATTTGTGACTAAGAAGCTAAATAAATTTCAGACCAACAATGCAAAATCGAATGAATGCATATGTGCCAACAACAGATGAACATGACTGAAAAAGTGAAAATAATAACAAAACAATAGAAAGGCTCATATTTAAGCACAAAAACAAAAGCGAGGTTGGAGAAAGTATAGCTCTTCGTTGTGATTTGCAGGTGGTAAAAGCTTATACTAATGCATTTAGAGCAGCTGCTTAGAGCCGAGAGCACAGCAAACTTCAATGAACGCAAACGATTTCACTTTTCTATGTATTTGTGCATATATATATATATATATATATATATGTGGCATACGTATAGAATCTATTGACTGTTCTAGCCGCAGGCATATGTATTTATATGTGTTTCTGTATGATTCTGTGTATTTCTATGCCTTTCTATGAGCCTCTGTGTGTTTTTGAGTGCTATGTGCTTCTATGCCTTTCTCTGTGTGCCTGTATGTGTTTTATATTTTGTGCGCCTGTAAGCTTTTGCCTTGACTTTAAGTGTATACGCTGCAGTGACAATGAAATTTCATTTCATTTCAATTCATTGAGAAAATGTCTCCTACGGATGCGTGTGTCTGCAACTCATAGACACCGACTCAAATGCTAACTACCGGCATAAACATATCTTGCTTCCTTTTCTAGTCAACTACACATGCATAGATGTGTGTATGTGTGTTTGTTGTTGCAAGCAAGCATAGTTATTTCATGCGTCGACAGAATGCCATATAAATCATTTGACCGAATCAGAAATTTTCGTATATTTTTGCCTTCGAGAAACAGCTGCCATTCGGCACAGTATTACAGTCACAAAGCAAAATTTAATTCAAAATGTCAAACTTTGGAATTTTGACAAGACAATATGAGTATGTTGATATTTGGCAAAACCAGCGACGCACCCAAAGCCCAGCACGTGGATGTGAGTCTCCAAAAGCACAGGTACAACAATGTTTGCTGAAAATATGAAGCCACTGTTCTGCTCTGAAAGTGAAGGGAAGCGCATATATCACCTTTGTGGCAATGATATCTGCTCAGTAGTTTGTACTACTAATTCTACTAGTATGTATGTAGGTACTCCTCTTCCTCTTCTTGACAGTACTATTGTGTTTAAGCACTGGATGGACCTACTTGTTCTCGTTTGTGTAATCAAAGACAAAGTAACATCAACAGCAATAGTAGATACTCTAAGGTGATCCTTAAAATCAAATGTATGCCTTTTTTTTGCTTCATCCTACCAAACAGCGGCCAAATATGTCACATATTTGATTCCGATTGATGTCTTTAAAGACTTTCTCTCGTTCAACGTTAAAATCTTAGATCATCTTTTGAAATCTCCAAAAAAAAATTAATTACATTTCTATTAATCTAGTAAGTCGTCTAGCAGAAACTAGGACCTTTCATTATCGATTTTCTTCTGGTCAAAATTTTCTTGTGAAAGCTTCGATAGATTCGACGTCGAGACTAAATGTTACAAGCTCAAATCTTAAATTTTTTTCTATACTTAAGCACCGCCCTAATATTGCCCCCGTAATTGCTTTACCGCCACATTCAGTTAGATGATGTAACGGTTAGCCAACACTTTTCTAATATTTGCTGGACGTGTTAGCCTCTGTGACAATGCAACTGTATGTATCTTTGAATGTGTGTTCTCGGTTTAGCAACCGAAATGGAGTAGAACTGTGTACAACCGTTATATCGCTTTGTTTCCAATTTCTTACACCCAAATACGTAGAGGTAGTTCAATCAATTATATCTTTGTCTTTTAGTAGAGGTATATGGTTGATGTGCCTTGTAGTCATGGACTGTACAGTTATCTAGTGGAGACGTAGAATTTATGTTCTTATGATATTTATCGGCTTGTGATTTTCCTCTTTGGTATGGAAATTGTAATTGAATTAGAGCCTAATGGAAATAAAGTCAAGAAGTTAAAAGACATATTTTGACGAGCATATACAAATTCACTGACATATGTTAAATATATCGACTTGTTGCAAATACTAGTTGGTATAAAAGAATACAAAGGTTTGGGGAATTTAAAATTTAAATGACATACCCAAGTATTTATAGAGTCTATTACACAATTTTGTTTTACATAATGCATGTATATATTTTCTAAGAGGCCTTTTAATGGTAGGAAGATTGGCTGCGAAGCGGACAAATAGTAATAGATATAAGTTTTTTGGAGGAAAACTGTTTGGCTTTAAGACTGATCAGGTAACAAAGACGAAACTATTGTATATTTACGATCATTTCCTAAAATGTGCTCCATCAGGTCAAACATCCACATATTATACATTTGGAATAAATGAGGAATAGTGGTTTTAGTGGTTAACGACGAACGCCTTTTTCTTTAAAACAGCTTAAAGGAATGGTAGGCCTGAATCGAATGTAGTAGACTCACGTTAGATATTTGAAGCCTTTTTGCCTAGAGCGAGCTTGCCAGTTACCCAGATATGCTCCGTTGTATGTACTAACAGCGTAACAACGGTTAACAATAGTGAAAATATCTACGTAAACGTCGTTCGATAAGTGTCTTAGAAAGTAGGACAGCAGTGGAGAGTATCGCCAGGAACAAGCGACTTCATTTCCACTAGGTAACTGGTCATAAAGACATCGATTGCAATGAGATAGTGGACGAGGTTTCCAAGAGTAGTGTACGGTTGTCATCCGAAAACCCGACCGACATTGACAAACTCATATATATTATATAACTATAATTTTTTTCTTTGACTCCGCTTGGAGCATAGGAACAAAGCTCCTTCCCCTCGAGGATTGTTAAGTTGTAGCCATGAGGGGGCTCAGTTAGTATAACGATCCTGAGAGTAGTACCGGCGGTAGCTTAGCAGGGCCTCCAAAGTCTTTAAGGTCGAAGGTGAGTACCAAAGCTAAAACAATCCACATAACGCAATCCTTCTGCGAGAGGGGTCGTAGCATCTGTTCACATGCTAGTGACGGCTACAGCGGGCATCTGTTTTGCAGCAAGCGGATCGCGTTACATACATGTATGGTATATTTTTATGGCAAGTTCGTAGGCCGATGTGGCGGCCCTACTAACGAACTAGGAAACATAGGCTAATCAGTTGTTTTTCTGAAAACAATACATTACTGTAATCAAAAGGAATAAGTCATACAGTGTCTTTACGACGACCTGGAAAAGTTATGTGCAAAACGGTAAGTCCGAACTTCGTAAAGTTCCTACTCACTCTTCAAAGAAGGGACTATAGGAACATGATTGGATTACTCCAAGGTCACTGTTTGGTGACTGCGCATGACTGCAGAGTACTGCTGACAAATCGGGAAAACTGCAGGAAATTTCAAGCTCAAGTCACTGGGCAAAGAATGGAGCTTCTCTTGTGCACATATCTTGCCTAGCGCTGACTTCATGGAAGGATGTCTACTTCTCATGAACTACAAAATGGCAATCCATCTGGTATCGTTAAGGACAAAACCTGGTATATTCATGGCTTATTAGCCCACCAGACTAATCCAATCTGACCTAACCTTTGAATCTGTACCGATATAATTTAAAGCCTTAGTCAACAATCGAAATGTGTGGAGTAGATTTACCGGAGGAGTTAATCATCACTTCAGCATTCAAATAACAAATTCGCATCAAATTCTTTCAAGTGGTTTTTCCAAATAAACACCAGAGCAAAACTTTCTTAATATCAATATTTGTATATTACGTTTTAAATGTGTTACTCTCTCATAAAAGAATATTTTCTTAAGTGAAAAATTACATTCAATTACAAAATACTTTTCCCAAAGTTGTTCATTACATAGAAATACATATTTTGAATTCCAAATTACTCAACTCAGCATTTATGCATAGCTTGCAAGCGTTAATACGTCGACAAATAAGCTTAGATCTTGGCAGTGGACCAAAACTCTCCTTTTGGTCCACACCCCAGCTGACAATGGCAAAACTATGACAACATTTAGCAGCAAAATTGTTGTTTCGCCTCTTCCTCTCTGTAAATCACTTACTAATTTTAACTTTGCGCCGTTCGACGTATCTCGCCCTCACGCCTCCACTTTAGTCGAACTTAACGAAAAGAGACTTAAGTTTCACATTGTTTGCCTTTAGACGAATTACAAATGCTGCGTAGTCATTCAGTCGAGGGGTGCTCGGGCAAGCATTAAGTATACAAACCCAGAATTTGAATTAAAAGCCAGCCAAACAGACAACAGCAACAATAATGCGAAGGCCAGACGGGCGACCAAATATGCCGGCAGTCAAACAATCAACAATAATCAAACATTTGAGAGAAATTCTTCAACTAAATACATATAACTTTCGAGCGCCCTTCTCATGGCGAGCCACAAGAAAGCGTCTGACAAGCTGGTCGTCAAAAAGAACTGGTCCGGTGGTAGTGAGACTACCAAATGCATGCATCTCATGCAATTAGTGTGGCGCAAAGACAATAGTTTCGACTATTAATTGCTCTCTTCGCTTTCGCATTTACAACGTGCGTACATACATATATTTAATAATGTTGGCGGCGCTAAAAAGTATGCAACGCAGACACAATGCAACCACTTGCCGGCATTTGATCTTTGTACAAATTTTAAGTTTGCTAATGATTCGCTTTTATGCTATTTATTTGCTTAAGTCTCTGCATAGTCGGCTTGAGCTCTCTCAGCACCACCACCAGTACCGTTACTTTTGTAACTTACACAATTGAGGGTCGAACGGTTTGCATTGTCTGACTTTTATTTTATTATTAGAAAGATTATTTGCAACAATAGCTATTCATTTATTTGCTGTACGCATTTGTTGAAGCATCTTCCACTTTATGCCTTATGCTCTTATGCAACTCTGTTGGCTGTGTGTATGTGCGTTAAAAGCTTGCTATATTATTTTTTCATTGAATTTTTGGGTATCTTCTTTTTTTTTTATTTGAAAACTTTGACTTTTGATATGTGCAGTTTCGACCACTTGACAGCGAGATTAAAATCATTCGAGCATTAAATAGAAAATAATAAAAGCCCATTGTGCTATAAATATGCACATTGTTTGGCATGTGAGTATGTGTGTATGTGCGGAGGTATTTGTCAGTTAGTAAATTTTCTTGAATATTCTTAGATTGTTAGACATAAGCTCGTAAAAAGTTTTGGCAATTTAATTGCGAATTATTCAAGCGGCAAATAATTATTCCATTTTTAAATTTGTGCTGCATTTTTTGCTGCAAGTTTGCATTGGGAGTTTATATTTCCATGAAAAAAAATTGTTGTTTAACAAGTATTCTTATATTTTTAGTTCACTTTTGATTGAAGTCGTACGTTAATAAAAACAAGAAAAAACGTTAACTACGGTTGCACCGAAGCAATAATACCCTTCCAAGATAATAGATTCCTTCCAAGAACTTGTTTCCGATCGTTCAATTTGTATGGCAGCTATATGCTATAGAGATCCGATTTAAAGAAATTTTTCAAAAATTTCATTATTGCTTTAGAAAACAACTTATGCCAAATTTCGTGAAGATATTACGTCAAATAAAAAAGTTTCCCCTAGAAGTACTTGATTCCGATTGTTCTGTTGGTATGGCAGCTATATGCTATAGTGGTGCGATATTAGCCGTTCCGCCAAATGAGCAGCTTCTGCGTAAGAAAAGGACTGCTGCAAAATTTCAGATCGATAGCTTAAAAGCTGAGGGACTAGTTTGTATATAAACAGACAGACGGACATGGCTAAATCAACTCAGCTCTTCATGCTGATCATTTATGTATATATTGTATAGAGTCTGTTCAGGGTATAAATATTGGCGCATTCGGAGTGATGATAATCCCCTAATTGATATTCTCTATGGGCAGAGGGCATCATTGGTCCATATTTCCATATTAGCCAATGGTGAACGCTATAGAGCCATGTTTAATGATTCTTTCGTGCCTGAATTGGGGAATGTTGATGTGGACGACCTTTGGTTCCAACAATACGGCGCTACATGCCAAACAACCAACGAAACAATTAATTTATTGAATAAAACTTTTTTTGAACGCAATATTTCCCAACGTGGCCTCTAAGATCGTGCGCTTCTAGGCAGATACGCCCGAGTCGACTGACGTTTTGGAAGAGAATATTTGGCGCGTTATAGCTGACATTCGAGCTGAATTGCAGAAAGTGATCGAACATTGGGCCTCTCAGGTGGAATTTATTACAGCCAGCCGCTGTGGTCACTTGCTTGAAATCATCTTTAAAACATAACGACAAACCCTTGTCTTTATAACAAAGATACGTTTTTGGCAATAATATTAAATTATATCTGTTTAATTTCTTCACGAAAACATGTCTATAAAAAAAAACCCATATATTTTAACTTATAGACTTAGCCTACAAGAAAAATATTGTAGTTGCTTTAACTAAAAATTTAAATTGAATTAAACACAGCCGGTACAATGCAGAGTTTATCAGCGCATTAGCAGCAGTAAAATTCAGAAGATATTTTCTTTTTTAAAAATTTATCTGAAATAACTAAAATTTCTCTTTTCTTCGAATTTCAAATTTAATTTTTCCCACCAAACAAAATCAATTATTGTGTAATGCATTTACATGTCAGAAAACAAAAAGTAAACCGAAACAGGTTTGCATTGTATTTTGGGTTGAGTGCTCTAAAAGCCTGTTAGAGAAAATAACAAGAACAACACACAAGTGTAAACTTAGCTGTAAAAGGTGCGCACACAAGCAGTTTCGCATACAAATAAATGCTCTTCATTTAAATGCAACTGTACTTTTTGCACTTTCGATATGAGAAACTTCAGCTAACGGATAAACGAAGTAGGACGCGTTACATAACACAAGGTAAAAGTAATAGCATTAACCGAGAAAGCATTTCGAAGCGATGACCAATGGGAAAAATGCAAAATTGCAGAAATGCAAAAATTGCAACAAAATAAAATTTGGAAATCCTTTTACTTAAACACTTCTGGGAATACAGGGTAGCCACAAAATAGCTTAAACGAAAGCTGGAAACTAGAAAAACAACACAAATTTTTCGTATTGTATAGAAAAATGTGCAAAATTTCTGCTCAGCTCCATTTGGAACTGTCTCGCTAACGCTGCTCGGGTGCTGCTAGTGTTGTGAGAGATGTATGTTATGCAGCGGCTGATGGATAGTCCGACTGACAGCAAGCAGGCAGAGATGCAAAGCAACAGTAAGCACTATACAGACTCCAACTGAACTCAAGCGAAGCCGCCTGGACAACAGAATATGGACAGGCAGCAAATACGCTGAAAGGACATTGGCTAAATAGTGTTAAGGTGCAACGGAACGCAAGCTGTGTGAGTGTTTTGGCAGGCAGTTAGACAGACAAGCTCAGGCAGACAGACGTACACTGGGGAGCTGGCGGTACTAAACAAGCTTGTTAAGTGCAAAACAAGCACTACATTTGCGTGTGCAAGCGCGAATGAATGTGTGTGTGTGTGTATGTATGAGTGTGTGTGGAGTGCCAGAAAATAAAATTGCTGTTCGAAGAAAACAGCTATGCATAACTACCTATTACTATGTACAATATGTATATGTTCAACGGTTTCGGAAAAATATCAAAAAAATAAAGTGCATATACACATACATACATATTCACCATGTTCAGTGCATTTATATAAGAAAATACCACAAATATCAAAATCAAGCTAACAACCAACCGCATTGGCTTTTGGCTTTACCGTTATACTTGTATGCCTTAACACACATTTGCTTACAGTTTATGCTATACTTTTGCTGCCTCAAATTGCTTGGTGCAGCCCTCTTTATATTCCCCATATTCTCTTTGTTGTTATAATCCCGTCTGTTGAGTAGTGTTTGAAGTGCTCTCTCAAGGAAGCAGTGAAGTGCATAATGGTCAGTGTACAAGTGGCAGAATGCGTATGAGTCGGAAAGTTGCTTAAGTGTTGGAGGATGTGTATCACGTAAATTGTAGTAGTCAAACACAGATGCAGATACAAACATATTTACATCTAAATAATATACGTATGTATTTATGTTTACAGTTGCGATAGGCTGTGCCACTGTATGTAAGAGTATACAGGTCAAATCGATGGCTTTGATAGTTTTGAGAAGATAACAAAACATTCATTTAATGAGTGCAGCGCGTAAGTTAGCTCCAAAATTGTGAAAGTGGCACTTAGAAAAGAATTTTACAACAAAAAAAAAATTTGAAAATAATGTTTCCAAACTAACTTAAATATTTTTTTCTTTTTTATTGAAACGTAATAAATAAGTTATGCTTTAAAATTTCATTAAATTGCGACTAGTCCAAATAAAACTAAGAAATTTCCTATTGTATTTATTTAAATTAAATTAATGTTTGCTATTTTTCCCATTTTTGTTTAGTTACTCAATTAAAAAATATTTAATATATTAATGTATTCTAATGAAAACTAAATTTCATTAAATCTTTGGTTTATTTACATTGCGAAAAAATATGTTAAAGAGATTTGGTTGACTTTCACCCTAATCTTGCCAATATGAAATATTTTAACATTTAGGTTCGTTTTTATTTACAGCAAAATCTATCATACAAAAACTCAATTGCCAGTTGCCAAAGACTTTTTGGTGAAATTTTCCTAGGCAAAGTTTGTACAACAAAAATTCAGACAAGAAAAAAATTGCACTGAAGCTAGTATACCCTTCGCAAATAAATAACTAGATTTTGATCGTTCGGTTTGTATGGCAGCTATAAGCTATATTGGTTTAATATCCGCGCTTCCGACAATTGAGTAGCTTCGTGAGAAGAAAAAGGCCTACACTATTTGTACTTATTTTATAGCGATACCTCAAAAACTGGGGGACTAGTTCGCGAATATACAAACAGCATATTCCGTCTACGCTAAGAGCACACCAAAAAGGATATAACGGTGTCTTAACAATGACTTGTAGCTTACCATCGCTCCAAACACGACAATTTTGTTTATTAACGAACCCATTCAACCAACAGTGAGTTTCATCGCTGAACAACCATTAACCATTATTTTGATATTAAGTTTGCACGATTTACAAACGTTGTTCCGAAATAAGTCTGTTTATTATGATATGGTAAAATGGTGATTCAAAGACTAACTCCGAAAAAGTACTGCTTCATGGAAAACCACACGTCTTAAAAAACACCTATTATATATGGTATAGTGTCTTTGACATTTCCTTCTGGGTGTTACAAACTTCGTGGCAAACTTAATATACCTTGTTCAGGGTATTATAAGATGCCAATTAAAATAAAGCATACGTAAGTAAATTTAGCACAGAAAATTTCCATTATTTAATTGTCTCATCATATTTAATAGTATGTATTATTTTCCAATACTAGCCACATCGCATATTTCCTAGTGAAAAGAATTATATAGAAGAAGTTCGGGTGTGAGCGAACATATTAAACTCTAATAACTTGCAAGGCTTAAAGCCGGCGAAATACTTATGAGTAGGTGTTGATAAAACTTTATAATAAAAACTGTTGCGGAAGAATCATTGATTATTCGACGATTATTCGTGAATGTACAAGTATTACAATAAAATTTGGTATTTTATTTCGGGTAAGCCAAATAATATTACAATCATCTTCAAATGAAAAACAAGAAAAAGCGTTGACTGTAATACCCTTCACAGAACTTGATTCCTATCGTTCAATTTGTTAGGCAGCTATATGATATAGTGATCTGATCTGAACAATTTCTTCGGAGATTGCATTGTTGCCTTAGACAATAACTTATGCCTAATTTCGTGGCGATATCTCGTCATATGAAAAAGTTTTCCATTGAAGCACTTTACTTTCTTCGGAGATTGCATTATTGCCTTAAATAATAATCCATGCCAAATTTCAAGAAGATAACTCATCAAATGAAGTTAAGTTTTCCATACAAGCATTTGATTCCGATTGTTCAGTTTGTATGGCAGCTACATATATGCTACATATATTGGTTCCGTATATTCGTATACTAGTGTATGTATGTATAAGAAATATATAATACTTCACACATGTATTCCGTGTATTCAAACAAGTCGCAAAGCAACAAGCATATCAAGCAAAACTCTGCTACTTAATCCCACCGCAGAATGACAGCAACAACAACAAGTGAGCTTAAAACATACGCTCGGTGCCAAAGAAAGGTGTAATATATTTTATTTGAATTTCGGTTTATGGTCCAACATTGAAACAGAGCATCTTTTTTCATGAAAATTCGTTAAGTAGATTTCTATTTGTGTGTACATGTGTACCTCTGTGTGAGTGTGTGTGTGTGTAATTGTAGTTGCCTATCCATTTGTAGCACTTAAAATAACAGTTTTTTTCACAGCAACACTATTACCTCTGTGGCAGTTGGAGTGTGCGTGAGCGTCTGGCTGCATGTATGTGTGTATGTACTTTTGTGCGGATATGTATTTGCAATACTCATAACTATACATACGCATACACATGCACTTATGCGCTTTTTCATTTGTTGCAATAGCGCAACTTTGTATACAAAATTTGGTACTTTATGCACTTGCGCCAAGTAGTATGCTTCAAATTTTTTCCAACAACCTGCCGACCGAACGACCGACCGCTTGTCTACTTATTTAGTTTGTTTTTGCTGCGCAGCAGTTTTTATGTGCTATATTAATTTTTGTTTTTCTTTGGCCATACCTGATATCCACTTGCGGCCAAGGTGAGCACAGCATGAATAAACATGAAAGAGGGCGTAGTTAAGTGGATGTTCAACGTTGTTGCGCCACAAGGCTGGTTAAAAGGATTTCGACCATTTCGCAATGCATTTTTCAGAGTTAATTTTTTATTTTTTTTGCTTTTTTCATAGTTCACTTTTAGTAGGATTTTTTCCGGTTTGACGAAAAAGTAAAATTAAAATGTGGCCAAATGATGGTCGAGTGCTCGCTTTTCATGCCGTTGAAGGGTGAAATAAGTGGGGATCAACACAAGTGGTTGTCAGTGAAATATCGCATTTAAATGAGTGATATTTTTCATTTTGCAATATTTTTTAAATCTAAAATATTTTTTTGTTTATTTTTTTTGCGTTTTTGTTCTTATATTTCTTTTCAATCCTTATGTTCTTCTCATATGGCAGCACCTGTGAGTTTTTAATTAAAATTTCCAGATCGCGTTATTGCACACAAAATTCAATATACAATACATACTAAAATTCAATATGGTCAAAGGTTCGATATATAAGGCCAGTTAGAGAGTTGTAAGGAGGCTGAAGCAGTGAAACTTATGCTTATGTGGGCATATATGGGGACTTGTAGAAATATCTCTAATATCGGTTGTAAGCGCTTTCTTTGCAAAAGTCATCATTAAAAATATAGTAGGTACTGTATGAATATGATCGAAATATTTACTGGTCACTGTTTGGTGGGTCTGGCACCAGATAAACAATGTTGCATCTCTTGTGCACTTGTCCCGCATTGACAAGGCTATGCTTAAAGCATTTGGTGGTCCCACGGTACGAAACACTGGAAGAGTTAGCGATAGTGAGGCCATAGAGTCTATTGAAATTGGCATCAATCGCAGGCATCCTAAAGGATGACTACTCCTCATGGACATTGTAGCTGAACTTATATAGAAAATTGGATTAAACACTAGGATGCTTGCATTGGCTCAAAAGGCGATTATAAGGTTATTTAAATTTTATCACTTAGTCGAACAAAAGTCTAAGTTTGATACATTCAGCTTCACAAAAATGTAGTATAATAAACTGCATTGACCGTTGAGAGAAATTTAAGAATTATTTTCGGGACCTTAGTTTCAGATCTTTCTAATATATTATATTTTATATATAATACCTATATGTATTTTATTTAGTTTTGTGACTGGAAACGGTGTGGACAGCTCTAATAAAAATCCCCAAAATATATATTGCAATATTGAATATACCACATTTTTCTCGTGTTTGCTCCATTTCACTTGTGCTCGGGGTTTTGAGTGATCATATTTCTTCGCTTTGACATGCGACATCTGAAATCGCTTATATTTTGGCGAAACCATGAAAACTCAGCAGTGTTTGCGTTGTGCCATTACAAACATTTCATTATATTGGCAAGCATTCTTCTGCCGCTCGCTTACAAAATAACGGTTTTAACTTAATATTTGGTATTTTCACCACGGTAAGAGTTCGTATAGTTCAAAATGTGACAATAATTAGAAAAGATAACTTAAAACAGACACATATACGTATGTATATCATATATCAGTGGCATGTTTCCAAAAACTCTGTTTAACACAGCAAAAAGCAATAAACAAAAACCCTATAGCATCAGCATTTTCAATCGCTCAACACCCTCCATTATTACTTGGCCTCAATTATGATCATTTTAAATGGTACTGACTTGACATTAATGGCTTTCCATTACACATAATGCTATTTCTCTAATAGATGCTCCATTTATGACGGACAAAATTTCCATGCAGCTTTCATTGTTCAGTTCGGAGGTACTCGTATACACGTTTGTATGTATGCAGGTGTGCATTAAATGCATGTTTGGGGTTGAAACCTTTTAGTAGCGCCCAGTAATTTAATAAGTTTTGGGACAAAGTGTTTTCAAGTGAACACCAGCATAGATATAACGGTGTTTTATTTTTTGTTTAGTTCTTCTGCATATTTTGAGGTTATATAATTGGGTATGGCGATCCACAGCGTTGGAAAGTGTATAATTGGAGAACAAAGTGAAGTGATGTTGGATGAATTTCCAAGTGACGATGAGCTGAAGATAAAAGGGATATGGAAATGTGTTTTGAGCTCTAGTGACAGAGGTACATTGTCAGACCTTGTGGATTAGTTAAGAAATTGCAAAATGTATATATCAATAGAAACTTAAATACTAGAAAGTATCTGAGATCTATAAAATGGTTAGAAAAGAAATTTAAACAATTTATATATCATGCAATCCACAAGCGAGCAATTCATAGAAAATCACTTCCACTTGCATTTTATTTACCTAATCGCACTTTATTTTGTCATTTTGTCGTCCTTTCGTATCGTTCTCCGATTGTGTAATGTATCCTTACCGTTTAAGTCAAGCAAATTGTTTGCATTTCAAATTCTCAGTTAAATACAATCTATTTCCGTACACCAGCTTAACCGGTATATGACATTCCTCTCTGCTAGTTCCGCCTGACGCTCTCTCCTCCCACTCTCTTCCCCTCTTCAAACTTCAACGAGTAATTAAACACATTTATCATATTCTTATTTACCTTTCTGTTCGCTTTGCATTTATTCTACCATTGTTTTTTCGCCATAATTTATTACCGGCTTTTGACCAAAGGCAAGTTTGTCCACAAAAATCGTTAGAGGCGAATGAGCGTAAGGAGTGAGAGACTTATTGGAATGCCAGCCTCAGACATATGGCTGGTATTTCATAGTCTGGTAAAAAGTGAAATATTTTTGCATATCGCATGCGTTGCAGGTGAGGTTTGAGTGAAGAAAACAATTTAAAATAGTACAATAAGAGCAGTGCGATTAAGTTTGAAGCGATTGAACCGACAGCAAACTAGATATCGTACGCTTTAAGAATTTCGGAATATTTCATTCAAAGCATGAAACTATAAAGGAGTACACAGCAAAGAGGTTGTCTTTCACAACTACTCTGTGATTTTCAAAAACATTTTCGAATATACATATGTAATGAAATATATCGTCCTCTTTGCTAAAGCCGAAATCAATCGGTAAAACACGATATAATTTTAAGTATCTATGGATGGATATTTGAAAGAGGGTTTGCCCACCAGCAGAAGTCGCTATTTTTCTGCTTGATTATTAACCCCTGAGGCCACCCATCATTGTTGAAACTTTGTATGAAGAGGGTGATTCAGAAGGCTTTGTATTATGTGCTTGGTTTATCCACCATAATAATAGCTGCTTCCTTTTCTATTCAAGATTCGGAAAGGTCATCTGGACAATTCTGAACTTTGTTAACAATGCTTAGGTGAATTTAAGTGAACATTTAAATAGTGTCGAAACGAACAGGCTATTGGAATAAAATAAATATAATGCTTTGTTAGAGAATAAAAGAAATATCAAATATCCATACTCTATCTTCTAGTATCGATTTTAATAATTGTTGCTGTATTCACAAGACTTAAAAGAGAGTAGAGCTCTTTTTTTCTCACTGTAAAATACTTACAGGTTGTTTAACATTAACAGTGAACTGAAGCTGGTTGTTAAGCTCCAAAGTAGGTAAAGTCACAACGATTAGCAGAGAAGGCTATGATATCAGTTTTTGTTGATTGATTATCTGCAGAAAGGAAAAAAAGTCAACTTCCAATATTATTGCAGCCTTTTGGATTAGCTGGATGAAAAAATTCGTGAGAAAAGATCTGGTTTTTTCGTCAAGACAATGCACCTGCTCACAAAGGTGTTTTAACAATGACGAAATTTAACGAATTAAAGTACGAATTGCTTGAGCATCCACCGTATTCACCAGACTTGGCTTTCAGCGACTACTAGCTCTTCAGAAACTTGCAACAATTCCTTCGTGAAAAACGTTTTTCTTCGAATGAAGAAGCTATTACAGCCGTACACGGGTATTTTGCAGAGCTTCCGGAAAGTGATTATAGTGATGGCATAAAATTATTGGAAAGTCATTGGAATAAGTGTATTGAAGTTAAGGGAGATTATATTGAATACAAAATATATTTCGTACAAAAAACAGTATTTTTTCATTTCAAGCTTTAACTTACTCTAGTTTCGACTAGCACTCGATTGTAAGCCAATCCGCTGATGTCAAATAGCAGTTTGCCTGTTTGCCTTTTAACTGACAATTGCGTAAATTTGTCATGAGATATCAAAATAATGGGGGAAAAGAGTGAAATACGAATAAGAAACGAACACCGTTGACGCACCTAAACCAACTGAAACACACACACAATCACACAACGTGCTTTACAACGAGTGACGCTGTTGGCAAACAGAAGTAAATAGAATTTAGAATTTTTCAGAACTTAGTTTTGCACATTTTTTAAAATTTTTTCCATCGCTTTTTTTCGGCATTCTATTTTTAACTTCATCTTCAATTTTCTGGACGCGCTCTGCTTTGTTGGTGTTTGACTCGAAGGCAAACGATTTGGCAGCATCAACAATGGTGACGGCAGCTAACGGTGAGCGCGGCCAACACACTTTGCAATGTGAGAAATTGGTGACAAGTAGAAAACACTTCAACAAAATGTATGAGCTCACTGCCGACGCGTTGCAACCGGGTGCCAGCGCGCGCCAACTGTCTGACTATCAACCATGTACATCTCTACCCGCGTCTACCTTGTTGTGCCTACGTGCCAGTGGCTTCAATCGCGTTGCCAAGTGTATTTTTGTCAATGCAATTTTCGGCTGCCAAACTGAAAGATGTATATGTGTGTGTGTAAGTTCAGCAGTGAAATAGTTAGAAAAAAAGAAAATAATAAAAGTACTTCCCTGAGTACGGTTAGTATAAAATTGCATAAACTAACAAACAAGAAAAACGACTAGTGCTTGATTCAAGGTGTGAACTTACTGGCTGCCATCAAGATGAATGTGGCTGCAGGCTGCAATGACGAGGCGAAACTAGTGGCGCGCAAAAAAGGTGCAAAATTTGCAATGTGCAATCAAATGAAAGGAAACCAATAATCGAAAAATGCCAATGCAGTCTAAGGAAAATTATTGGCTTATACCGACAGCGAATTAAATTACAAAACAAGCAACGAGAAGTGGAAGGGGGCTGAGGTGCAATGCAGGTATGCATAAAAAGTGCATAAAAAATCTGCTCATATATAATATAAACAAAGTAAAGCATTGCAAAAAATTAAAAAACCAAAAAATAAAATAAAAAGCGAAATGGAAGCAGAAAAGACGCTCTTGCCAAATACTAAGCTTTTAAAAGCGTCGAAAGCATGAAATTGCGCTAAAAAAGCGTATCGTCGCTGCAGAACGGTTTTCTGTGAAGTGTGCAATGTGGATTTATTGGCTCGTCTGAACCACTTGAGTTGGCTTGCTGGTTGCTAGCTAGCAGCTACCTTGAACGACACACCAATTCAGCAATAAATTGCAAAGCTGCAGGTATGCGGAAAGCTTCCGCGTGCTTCGCTTATTCAATTGCAATATTGAGGTGTTTTATATACTCGTGGTTTATTCCATTTAAAAAATTGTTTCTTGGTATTGAATATATTTACAAATGTACATAAAATTTCTTTCCTCAAAACTGGTATAAAATTTGTTTCTGTTCAACATTGCTACAAGAGTTAGGTGAATTAATAGAGTGATTGACCACAATTTTAGAGTCTTAAAACGAATTCCAGCAAAAAAATAAAATATATTTTGGTATATAAAATTTATTTTTTCGAAAGAAAAAGCGAATAAAAAGCTATACTTGCAATTATGGTATGTAAAAGCTTTACATTAACATAAGAGAGAACAGGATATATTATATATATATCATATATACTTCATACGCCTTTTTTTTTTGCTTTAACCAGCTGCTCATTTCCATAGGTATCGGATTACTATAGCATATAGCTGCCATACCAACTGAACGATCGAAATAATGTTCTCTTATAGAAAACTTTTTTGTTTGATTTTTTTGTTTAAGAAATTTGGTAGCAATTATTTTTTAAGTCAACAGTACAACCTCCAAAGAAATTGTTCAGATCGGCACACTATAGCGCATAGCTATCATACAAAATGAACTTGAAGTTAATGAGAATTTATTGCTCTTCATAATGCAAGAACAAAATTCGCTTATTAATTGCTTATAACTCGGTGACAGTAAGCTAGGGAGCTTTTCTTGTAGAATAAAGATATTGACACCACTAAATTGAAAGCTGAACAAACTATCTGTAGAAAGTAGTGACTAAAGTCAATTTAGATTTTATCTACATAAAATGTCAACTGACAATATTCCAGAATATGCAAGGTCACAGCCATAACTCAGCGAAATATTTTGCAAGTTGGTAATAGAAAACGGCTTTGTACAAAAATCTTTGAAATTCTTATCACGAAGAGCGCTTGTCTCTAATGTTCATTAGGCATGAGACTTCAGAATGCTGCCTTGAAGATCCGAAGGGCTTCTGCTATACTCATACATAATAAGACATTAAACGGTTCAGTGCCAACCCATTTGTCCAAGTTAAATTGTTCGCTCTAGGCAATATATTGTATGGTCAAAATATAATATTTCTAAGTAAATTCACATATTTTAAAATGAAATCTTATATTTTCTAATAATTTTTTTCTTTTATCGATTTTGACCTGTTTTTAATAAAAAAAAGTCATCTTTTGCATGGTACCTTGTCGGATTGACATTGATTGAAGTCTCGTTGTTTATTGGAACGATCCCAAAATATATGTACGATTTTATAAAATTTGACTAATTCATATAAATTGCGCACGCAAACCGAATCGATAAAAAAATTTTGCCTATGGTTGCAGTGATAGCATATTTGGTATGGCTTTGGTTATGAAGCCTGATAATGCTAGACTCGTATCAAAAGATCTGAATGTTTTTCAAAGCCACATCGAGTAGAAGTTGCAAAAGAGATGCTTGACAATATAGTTGAGGACGCTACATTCATTAAACACATCATAACTGGTGACGAGACGAGGATTGGACGTCGAAACTGTTCAACACTCTAGCGAATGGCGCTCCAAAAATGAGACATCCGGCCCGTTCCAGCCGAAGCTTATAACAAGTGTATGGAAAATTGGATTAAGCATTCCAAAGCTTGTTTTGCCTCAAAATTAGCATATTTTTCTTTATTAAAAATTGATTATTTTGGTCAGTCCGGGTCAATTTTGATGAGATATATGTTATTCTTGATTATCAAATTTTATTGTTAGAAATAATATTATTTCTTAGCAAGTGAACGTTGGGAATTTCACTATCCGCTTTTGAACTAAATTTTTCGTGACAGTTTTACTTCTTATGAACTTTACTTCAAACAATTTTAAAATATATTTTAAATCACTCAAAACAGAATATGAGAGTTCTTGCTCTATCTGCTTTGTGTGAAGGCTTTGGAAAGCTAGCTGTTTGGCTTGCGGTAAAGTCGCATTTACACTAACTTATTTCATTTCGTTATTCACTCTACATACATAATATTTCATATACGTTTTCACTTCTCAATAGCTTACATATTCTATCATTTGCGTCAAAGCCAAATGTCAACTAAGTCACGTGCCTCACAATTAATCAACATTACTGTACTTTAGAAATGTCAAAATAATAGTTGAAACCATTAAGAAGGTCGTGGGTTAACAAGACAAACAACTACTTCGTGCCCATAGAAATTTTAAATTTCTGTTGACATTTCATTGCACATGTTGCTTTGTGTGTAGTTCTGCTTGGAAATTTCACTAATTTTTAATTTCACAATTAACAGAGTCGTAACAGCTCTGACACCCTGACACCATCTTATTTAACTGTTAAAATTCACCTTTGTGTTCATCGAAATGACATTTTGCGCCTTTGATTGTCTAGTTTGTATGTGACTGACTGTGTTTACGTGTGTTTGTGTTTGTGTATGTGTGTTTTAATTTCCACTTTCACTGCAATTCATTTAGATTTGTAGGCGTTATTAATAATTCCGTTTCATTAGGGCAAATGGCAAACCTAAAATCTCCAACACATATAAATAAATTAGAAGCACAGATACGCAAACAAAGAAGTATATATAGTATATATAAATGTATGTGTGCGTGTAGCGACCTTCTCATTTCATTGCGCAAACACGTCTGATTGTATGTGTGCATGAGCCTACAAAAGACAAAGTAAATTTATAATTTTCGAAGCATCGCTCTTTGTTTTCGGTCGTCATGACCCTTACCTCTTACAGTTAGTGTGTCTGTGCGTATTGGTTAAGGATGCACAAAAGACAACAGAATTCCACTAGTTTGGTTTTCAATATATTTACGCAACTTAGTTCAGACCCTTCGAACCGACTGCCGAGTGACTATTAATAATAACTTAAGTGTTGTTCTACTGTCACTTGCTGCGGTTTTTGGGGTTTCCGGCTCGACTTTACCTACTCATAAACGCGTAAGTGAGAATCTTTCATTGCAAGGACATTATTGGTTATTTCACATTGCGCCCAGCAGCATACCCTTTTGTCTTTATCGATTCATCTTTATATCTCATTTATTTTCATTTGCCACCTTGAAAGTTAATAATCTATGGAATGCTTGCCATCACATCGTTTATCATTTCGTGTGGGCGACCTTTGTTTACCTATTTACATACATACACGATTATATCTACATATGTATATTTGGCGGTATATATTTATAGTAAAAGCAGTCATTTTGTTTATGCGCTTGGTTGTCATTAATAAAAATCACCTCAGTGGAGTTAAACTGCTGGGGCGATGCGATTATATTTACGGAAGCTATTGATGTTTAATTAATGAAGATGTGTTTGGAATTAATACCCTTTGGATGGTTTGTTTTTGACAATCGATTTCTACATATTACTCTCAAATCGTTTGAGTGTTTAAATATTTTTTAAGGGAAATTTCAAAACTATTGTTTTTGGATAATACTCACTGGAAACTTTGCCTAAGTAAGAAAAAATCACCTAAATCTAAAGCAACTCGATAACGTTTGCAAAATCCAGACTAAACGCTCCTTTCTTAAAAAGTTGATATATTATATAATACTGTGTACAAAACGAATTGATGACCAACCGTCCACCGTACACATTATATAATACAAACTTAAATAAGTAAGAGAAAGTTCATAGCTTTCTCATACAATGATTTCAAGATTTTTTTTTTTGGTTTTTTTTTTGGATAGTCGAAATATTCACTTGCTTCCATATATGTACTTGTATATAGTTAACATATGATATACATATAACTGTATTTCTGTTTGATTTGCTATAGTAAATATCGGCTGAGAAACATTTATTTTAGTAAATGTAAATTTTGGACTTAATTTTCTCTGTCTGTTTGATGACAAAATTTATAAATTTAGTTTTAGGCTTCCCAAGCTTTCAAAAACCCAATGATTTCGTTTCTTTTGTTGACCTCATACCACATAAAATGGTTAACATATACGAAAAGATCTTCTTAAACCTATGGGTTTGTTGTCAATTATGGACGGAAATGGTTCACAACTTCCCTTAGCCTTATATAGGTACATTAAGTAATAATGCATATTTACTTCGAACATATAAACAGGCTCTTCACTTTTAAAAATAGCAAGAATACTTAAAGTTCGACTGTCGCTAACTTAGATCTTTCTAAATTGTAACACCACAAAAACCACTTTCCCAAAAGGTATGCCAAAGGTATTTATATCCCAAAAATTTCCTCTACATAAGAAGATATAAAATGGCAGCACAAACAATTTTAAATTTCCACTACCACACTTTAAAAGCTAACTTTCCTTCCTTCATGCAAATCTGCGCAATCAAAAATGAACTGTAACCAAAAATATCACAATAAATCTTATTACCTAAGAATAATGCTATTAGAGACCCTATACTCGCATACAAACACATTCATATATAGGAGTATTTATAATGAATGGCTACACTTTACTCTTTGTTAATATTCAATTCAATAAGCTTCTAAATATTAACCTTTTTCCCCATTGTAGCGTGTGCGTATTTTAACAGACGGCTGCACATCATCGGCCGCAATCATGGACCACAGTAGGCGCATGCAATCACAAAGGACACTAAATGCTTACACATACAAGTATACATACAAACATACTCTTATCTCCACACATACAATTAAAAACGCCTGTACGACGGCGACCGCAATGAAGTCGAATTATGGTATATCTTCAAGTACAATCCTAATGCATATAATGGCCATTGTCAGTGGAACTGTCACAGCCAAGTGTCATGGCAACACGACCGACCCGCATAACCTTAAGACGCATTAATTTTCATTTTTGCAAATATAATTTTGATTGAAATCCTGCCCGTGACCTATAACCGCAAAGCTGACTGGATGAAAGGAAAGGCAAAGCAGCAAAAAAAGACAGCGTATAGCGTTGATTCGTAGAACGTGGTAGTTGCGGGTAGCAGGATGAAGCAGGGAATAGACAACGTGAAGTAAATGTTGCCCATGTGGTTGTATATCATTTTAGGAAGTGCAAAAAAACTAGTTACATACGGTTTGCCATGCTCTGCCGAAATGCTTGCGGAAGAAAATTAAAAGTCTTCGAGCATAATTGGATTGTAGGAAGAGGAGTATGAGATAGAGGCAAAAAAAAAAGAACTTCTTTGCTTTGAACCGGAGCTTACGCTGGTTTCTGACCACACTAATGCATAACAATGCCAATTTTCGGCTTAATAGATTTATGCGCCATATAGTCATGTAGCGGAATATGCAACTGTGTGTCATTACTCTTAGATACAGTAGTTAAAAATCAGTGAGCGCTCTTGATGTAGCGAAATTTTTAAGTAACGCTCTTTTATAGAGCGCGCTGATAATGCTTAGCGGTATAAGGTGTCCTGGGTTGGGAGGTTCTTAAGCATCCATCTTATGATTTGGGCCAGAAATCAAGTGATTACTAACTGTTCATGTTCATGGCAATTGATTTAGCTGTTGAAAAATTCGCCTCAAGAGAAGTTTATGAAAATCGAAAATTTCAGTTTTTTGCCAATAGGAACGAGGCTATAAGAGTGTCCTAATGAAATTACATCCATTACAAGCCTAATAATATAAAAAGGCTAAGGAGTAAAACGGTACGTATTTCACCTAAATCGGATAATAATAACCATGCTAAATAAAAACTGTAATAAAATTCAAAAATAATAGACTACTTTTTGCTGGACCTTACATTATAAGTTCTACGCTTATTACATTTAAAGATTTGGGAAATGATACAAGATCTCTAACTTTCAGATTATATAATATATAGAGATTACTTTAAATAAAATAAAACTGTGACACTTGCTTAGTATGTAAGCATCATTTTCTCAATTTACGGCAATTCATTTCAGAAATGTTTCACAGTATACTCATCCGAAAATAGTCAACAACTCCATTCACAAATTTTTTGTATGTGAAAATCCATTTCTACTTTTTGATGTCAAAATATAAAGACCTTCATCGGAAAATGTTAAACTACAGTTCTCGGTGGACTGATTTCCTTAGAAAAAGTCTCAAATAAACAAATTAGTAATTTCTTTGTAGAAGCACAATATTTTCAATACAACTGAACTACTTCCTCTTATGTCGTATGCTATATTTGCCTTTTATTTCGCACTCTACTAACTTACTCAACATTCGCATTATAATTGAAGTGCATTAGGCGACGCACAATTTTGTGTAGTATACTTTTGTGAGCCAACGCACGGTCCAAATGATGATAAATGTTTCGCACTGTGACCCAAATAAATTTGTCAATTTATCATTTGTGCCAGATTATGTATTTTTGCGCTTTGAGACTGTTGCTTCTTATTTCTACGGCTGGCAGAAGCTTCTTTGCAAAGTAGTTTGTACTTCTTCATTAAGGGAGCCGCAATGTATGTAACGATTTTTTGTATTTCTATTAATGCGGTTTTTTTTCTTTAGGCTAGTCGTTAATTCACAGCGTTTTTAAAATATAAATTAGTATTTATTTTCTTTTGCATATTTTAATTTTTAATTTCATTGTTTTATGGACTGAGCACTCCTCATCGCAAATCCAATACCTGTTGACTTTTCAATCACTTTCACTTGTTCGCTTATTTCTTGTTTTTTATTTTGATAGCTTTTTTTTATGATTATGCCTAACCCACTTCAGGATATTTTATTTGAGTGGAAGGAGTAACGTAAAACGTGCTTCTATTATATTTGCGTATGCTTGTATGTGTGTGTATTTTAAAGAAAAGCTCTCTCATCCTCTCTAGCTTCGGTGTCCCGGACACACTTACTTGCCTCCCTACTTTCTTTGGCTTTGCTCAAATCTTGCGCAACAAATGGAAAATTGAAAATTTCTGATTATGAAGTATCTTATTATAATTTTGACAGCAGCGTTAAGCAGCGTGGAAGCGTTAGGATTTCTGATTTGGCATGCTTACACGTTCAGTTTTGCCAGCATCGCTCGTCTGGTGTTATAGACTCCACGCGCTCGCACACTCAGCCACAAGCACTGGTGTGGTGTGTGTGTGTTTTTCTCGTGTTTTTGTTCTTTGGGGAAATATTATTTTTCGCACTTCTTGGAGCTATACCGGATTTGTGCGATGATGAAGCTGCTTTTCACTTGACAGCATGAAGATTTTATAACTTTTTTGTTGGCGGTTACTGCAACGTGGCACAGTATATGATAAAATAGCATACATAGGAAATGCCACAGGGAATATAGATAGAAGAGGGTTCGGCACCAAAATACTGCTTTCGAGTACATAGGAACTTCTTTTATACTTTTAATTTAAAAAAGTCGGTTTCCCGGATCTTCCGAGATGATCTATAGACCGTACAAAACCTTTGAACGCACAAATCTTTCCAAAATTATTTGGACCAAGCTTTCATTAGAAGAAAGAAATTCTTGTTACTAACTAAAAATAGACTACAAGAGGCAAAAATTTTTAAGCTGCTCTGGATTAACTACGAACGATGAATACACTATTTTACCTGCATTTTTTAGTCTCAGTAAAAAAAAAATGCCTGGCTCTAACAACTGATGTGAGGTTCAATGTGTTTTTTTTTTACCATAAAATGTTGAAATGGTACTGAAGACGGTGCAGCATGCAAACTATGTGATTCAAAAAAATTCGGAAAGACTACAAGTATTTTATTGGGTACTGACAGGAAATATTGTAACCAAAAAGTCGGGTGAAATGCTTATAAGTAGTACAACGCTTTCAAAGCGGGCCGAGAACGGTTTAAAGACAAGCCGCGCTCTGGACGACCATCAACCTCTATCTCAGCCCAAATCATTTAAAGAATGTTTTGTGTCTCCTTCATCACGATAATGCCCCAAGTCATACATACTTTATTAGTTTTTCGCGACTTTTTGCAAAAAACGCGACTTACATCGTTATGCAACCACCATATTCGTCTGCTTTAGCTCCGTGCGATTTCTGCCTGATTAGCAAACTCAAAAGGCCAATGCGTGAACGGCGACACGATTGAGTAGATAAAACTAAATCGAAGAAAGTCTTGAAGGCTATGCCGGAAAAACAATATTCCGACTGTTTCGAGAACTGGAAAACGCTTTGACAAAAGTCCATCTTATCGGACGGGGATTTCCTTAAAATGGATGAAATTGCTTTGGAAGAATAAATAAAGAATTTACTTTTTATAAACAAGTTCTCCGTACTTTTCCTTATAATTCTCGCGTCTAAATAGATATACGACTATATCGTAATTTAAAATCGTAATAAAGATACAGTCATCGGAATGAAGAAGTGGTGAATCAGCTATCTACAATCTGGGAGCCTGGAGTGACTCTAATTTTAGTTCAGTCAAGTAAAATAGTGAAACGAGGGCTGTAATTTGCGAAAAGAAGGCATATTTGTCAGTATTGTTAGGTCCACAGGTAGAAATTTTTGGCTTCTTAAATTATTCATACAGCTCTCACTAAAGTAATTATTATTAAGATCTGTGCCTTTATTCGGTTAAGAGTATTTTATACAGAAAACTATATTCAAACTTTCGACTTTGAGTTATTTCGAGAAACAAATTTTAAAAACGTGTATCCATCATTGTATTCATGAACTAAAGAAAAATAAATAATGCGATTTTGAATATAGGCGTCTTGGCTGTACTCCAACAACTTTAAATGAATTAACGTGAGCACACATTTTTAAAGCTTTAAAAGTAGAATAACTCTCCAACCTCTAGTTTTCTCCTGTAACTAAATTCTTTAAATTTAAACCCACACACTTTTCTTCTACTGTGTAAAATTGCTCCGACTATGTCTGCTCCGGATGGCTTTTGCTTGGGTAAAACATCCACAAATAATTTATCTTTTTTGCTTTACGCCAACATAAACACCCATACAGATGAAAATGTCTGTGCGGTTGCCGCTTTCATTTTTCATCAGTGAAGATAAGTGTCTTCTTATACACTTATTAAACAACAATAATTGCAAATAATGATATTTTATTTAGACAAGAAATATTAACTTGATACTTTGACTGGAAGGCACAAATACATTCATACACATTTCACCATTTGAAATATATTTAAATTCGAGAAAATATAAATTTCGAACCCTCTGACACTCCCACACAATTACACAAGAGTACTTCACAGACACTTCTGCTTCGATGTCAAGCCATTATTTCGACATTCGCCAAGAATTTGTTTTGTGCATAACAACAAATAAATATATATTATATAAATGTATGCAAAACGGTATCTTCACCGAAGCCAGTTACTGTATTTCTGCTGACTTCACTTGATTCGATTTCAGTTTTCCGGCATAATTTGGGCACAGCTAATGAGTACCCTTATTATAATAGATAGCTAAGGCTATGCGTCAGCATTATTTCGGTGCAAGCGGCATACCATCAGCGCCTGCCAACCAATTCCACAACTGAGAAGCTCACATTTTGACAGACGGCTGCGGTTTAGCTGATGTGCGGCTGCAACTTTCATTAGTGGTTTGTTAAGAGTATCCTTCTCGGTTTGCTATATATTTTGACAATCTAGCCGCAGTGGAGACAATAACATACTCGACGTCACAGAGTGACAGCAGTCACACGCTTCTTCTCGGAGACAATTGTTGTTGGCAAGATGAATTGCTCCACTCAGATTTGGTGTCACATGTGAGCGACAAGTGTGAACATTATTCAGAATTAAGCTAATTTCTTGAGTGCCCTTTGGAGTGGCGTACTTATGACTAAGTTTGTTGGTTTTATACACATACGAGTAACTTACATGTGTCAATATTTTTGTGTTGTCAGATTCGTAATTTTACTAAACAAGTGTCTTGGTGTTGTTTGAAATTGATGAAGTGGTTTAGTTTAGTGTGATTGTGTGAATACATATGCAAGAATGAGTGAAAAACTTCCATAACATTTGCTGACAAAATGAAGTAGATTTCTCTAAAAATAGACGGTTCATGGATATAACTTCTCAAAGCATACTTGCAAAGGTTTGAATCATAAGGCAACGAAATTGGTGAAAGTGAGACAAATGAGGATTTGAAATACATACATGCAGGGCCTATTTGAAGAGACGCGCCTGTTGAAGTGATATATTGCGAGCCTTATACTATATTCTTTAAAGATAATTACATCAATTGGGCTTTAAAAATGTTTTCGCATGCTCCAACGAATTTTTTCTCTCCCTAGATCCTAAAAAACAATTTCTGAAGTGAAATTTGACTTCAATGATGAAATAATCACCTGAGACTGAGACCTATTTTGCAGCAGAAGACCAAAGGTTAAATAAAAATTGTTTCAAAAAAGAAGATTGTTATAATCGGTATATAGCCCTCAAAAGCAACTATCTTGATTGGAAAGCGGTCCAGACAGAAAAAACTGAGAAAAGTTGCCGTTCCCTTTATGTGTTAGCTCGGCTCGGTTATTGAAAACGAATGTAAAAACATTCACCCAAACAACTTCGAAGATAGTGTAATACCTTTTGTGGAATCAAGGCACCAACGGAATTAATACAGGCGGTGCCTTTTAAGGGGAACTGTGCTAATATAATATTTTGATTTATTGGGTCTATAACTACATTCGTGCGGTTTGCCAACATATCACGTACCTTAATCACTTTTCTATTGTTCTATTATTCCGAGCATGCGTTGGACACCTAATATCCTTGTGCGTCTTTTTATGTTATTCATTTGGAGCGTAAAAAAAAATTCACTCAAATATATCGAACTTTGACCCTGAAAGAGTGTTTTGCGGAGAGTTTGGCGACCGTTATAGCGCCATGATAACCGACTATTTGATGCCTGAAATTGATGCTCGTGATCTCGGCGATATTTGGTTTCAACAAGACGGCGCCACTTCCCACACATCGCATCAATCAATGGATTTATTGAGAGAACACTTCGGTGAGCAGATAATTTCACGCTTTGGGCCGGTCGATTGGCCACCATGATCATGTGATATCACACCATTAGAATTTTTCCTGTGGGGGTATGCAAAGTCTAAAGTCTATGCGGACAATCCCGCTTCGATTCAGCCCTTGGAGTAAAACAGCACGTGTGTCATTCGCCAGTTACCAGTCGAAATGAACATCGAAAATTGGACTAAACGTATGGACCATCTGAGACGTAGCCGCGGCCAACATTTGAAAGAGATAATCTTCAAAAAGTAAATGCCAAATAATGTTCTTTCGAATGATAATATACGTTATTCATTATTTATAATTTCTCCGTAGAGAAAAAGTAAAAAATAACTAAAGTAATTTATTTTGTTTATGCTAAAAATCAGGAGGAAATATTATACTCTTCGGACTTTGTACGGAAAATAAATTTCCCGACAAAGAAAAATAGCAAATAAGTTTGATGTTGTCACTGGTAGTGCGGACGAAAAATTTGCGACAAGATCAGGCTCTATCTATTTTATTACGTTGTGCATTAAAAAGTCATATTTTAAAATCTCAATATTAAAAATTTGCTCACATTCGCCGAAGATGATAATTTTGCAGCCTGCTTCAGATGAGGACAAAGAAGACACAATATAACGTCAAAATTTAAAGAAATTCTTTTCATTCAGGATAGTGTGATTTCACTTGCTCAACAGACTTGGCTACTAATGGCCTACATATTGCTTATAACCACAGGGGCTTGAAATATATGTAAACACTTGAGGAGCATGAAAATTTGGAGATTGTTTACTTGGTTTATTATTTTACTTGAGCTGCTTGAACTGCAAAGTAACAGGAGAGCATGAAATAGTTTTAGCAAGCTAAAATGCCCGTGGAATCTATCTATCATAAGAGGTAAAAATAAACCGCTGATATTTGGGGCAAACAGCGCCATGAAGGGAAAATCATGAATAATGCGGCCTGCGCCAAAAGACACATGTTGAGTAAAGTGAGCGCACATGCAACTGCAAACATCAGAATATAAGTGAAAAGTGCTGCAAAGCGATCGGTTAAAGCCTGAAGCAACAAAATGAAAAACAAAAAATGCTTAAGTGCCAGCTTTTGCAAAAAGCCGAATTCGTTGCTTTTGAGCTAAAGAACAAATAAAGGGCTATATTCAGCACTCCAGTGGTTGCACCTACAAAGCCGCACTGCCTTACCGCTAGCACGTTATTATTTATTTTATTTTTATGCCTTTTAATTCTTTAAAACATTCACTTAACTGAACTTTACTCCTGCCAGTTCATTGAATGTGCGACAGGGCGTATGAGTAACCAAACCAAAAAGTATCCGAACTGACACACATGACGTTGGATAAAATATATTGCACGACCATTACATTTAAATGCCACGTGGGCGAAGAATGCATCGGGGTCGACGTGGGGGGGGGGTGGGGGTTTATGCTAACGCTTTGTATGCACTTACCTGGTGACAGCTCCTCGGTAATGCCCTGAATGGACACGGTTAACAGTGTCAATATGATGGCGGCAACCAGCAGCCATTGTGGTTGGTGTCGTTGATGTCTTTGTGGTTCTGCCTGCGAGCGATGCTGTTGCTCCACTTGCGCGATTGCAGCAGCAGCAGCATTTGTTGCAATTGCTTTTGTTGGCGGTGCACTTGCTGCCATTGCTCAGTATGCCGCAAGGCTGCTACGTTTGTTGTTGTAGTTATTATTATATGGCAATGTTCAACAAATGTTTCAACGCTATACACACTACTTATTTTTTACAACAATCTTGCTGTCACTTTATTCACTTTTATTGTTGTTTTGTATACTTTGCGGTACTGTGACACAGGTGTAAGTGTGAATATGTATGTTTATGTGTATGCCAGTGTTTAAGTTCTTTACATTGCAGTTTATTTAGTTTTCTGCAACTTTTTCATTTGTTTGTATTATTTTCGTTGCAACTGTGCAGTTTCACTTTGTCACTTTGCTTTGTTTGTCCTTCGACTTGCCACTCACACTCACTTTTTTTTCTTATCTTGTTTTTCACCTTTTTAGAACAATTTACACTGCTTTTAATATAGATTGCTCACACTCACAAAAAATAAAAAATCGAAAAATCCGACAAATTTTTCACACAACTACAAATATAACAATTAGTTTTTGCTGTAAATTGCCGCTAAAGTGCTTCGTTGAAGTTTTCAACTTTCAATTTCTTTGTTTCTGCGGCAATTCCGTTTTTGGTGCTTTTTGTTTGTCTCCTTTTATTTTAAGTTCTCCCTTTGCACTTTTGTTCTTAATGGACAATTTGAGCAGTTAGCAGTTGGCACTTGACCTGCTCTTTTATACTCTCAATGTAACACTTTGATGTTGATTGAAATTGCAAATGTATTTTCGTGTTCACCTTTTCAGTTGCTCACTCTAGTTGAATATATGACACTCGAGCGCCTAAAAGTTGGCAGCAGAGAGAAAATAAATTTTAAAATTAATTTTTACGTCAAATATTGAATGGGAATTACAATTTTAATATAATATTTTCAAGCTGCTTATGAAATATTCTGTCATTACAAGAAGTCAGTAAACTCCGGCAGGCAACGCAAGGAAGTATTTATATATTGAATATCTGCCCAGCAATATTATTAAATATCGATTATAATAGTTTAGCTTTAGATAATACAATTTTTAATAAGCATTTATGAATTGCTCCAATTTACTACTTAATTACACCCAAATACATAACAGAGGTACACAACTAGTATTAAATTGTCATTCAATTTGCAGCAATTTTTTTAATCCAGTTTTTTCGTAGGTAGGTAGAAGAGCAAGGGTATTCTATCATAGCAAACAAATTTCATCTAGACAAAATAATGAATGAAAAGTAAGACCGTCATACATTTTCAGATAGATTCCAAATTGAGAATCAATAACAGAACAAAGCAACTCTGCTTTTAATTCTAATATTATAAAAAAGTTTCTAGTTACACTCTCGCAACATGTTGCTGCAGGGTATATTAGTTTTGTTCACTTAACGCTTGGTTGTATCATCTAAAACTAATCGAGATAGATATAGCGTTATATATATATATTAATGATCAGGATGAAGAGACGAGCTGACATTTGTCCGTACAAGCGAAAACTTGAGTGAAAATTTAGATATCTTAACGACAATGGCTATATATGTTGCTTGACACCCAAGGGAAGTCGGTCACAAGCCGCCATTAAACGAACAAATAGAAAATGCCATAACTAAGCACTAAATTAAGATAAATATCTGAATGCGCCATAAACATTAAATTTTATAGCCATGCATATGGGGTTTCACCTAAATATGTGAACCCCGGTGCATATAGCTGATTTTTTCCCGAACATATCGGTTAATCTGTGAGTTCTAGAATTGAAATTCGGGGAGCATATTTTTGTGATGACAGCATGCCCTTGTGCTAAAAGTGGGTAAAATCGGGTCACAACTTCCCTTAATCTCCATTAGAAGTTATTGCCCGTACAATGACTTATAGTTGATTGACAAAATGGCGACACTTTTAAAACAAAGTTAACTTTTACTCAAAAGTGTTGGTCTGATGAAAAAATTAGTCGGTCGTTGTGTGGATAACTACATACGGAACATGTAGAAACCCTCATAGTGATCGGATCATTTGTTATCGCTCAAGTAAATTTGAAAACATAATTTTGAGCAAAAAGTGTGTAAAAATAAGCAGATTGCTACACTTTAGAGTGTTGTAACTTAAAAAATTTTTTAACTTCACATTATGTGTGCCACTTAATATGAAACTGGGATAAACAAATCAATTTAAATTAATAAAAAAATCATAGATCATCGAATAAAAATATCGGCGAATATGGCGAAGTAGATAGCGTCCTCTGTTGTATAAGGATCAAGTGAAGAATGACTTAGTTTCAATAAGTGTATCGAAAGAATGCAAACTGGCGAAGAGAAGAAATGACCAGCGTCCGAAAAACTCGCCGATTTCATTTTAATATAATTCGAATGCATTTGCCTCCTCTATTTTGTGATATTAGAAAAGGAAACCTTCGACAAATTAGGTAATATTTAGAATAAATATTCTACAATTTAGTTAAAGAACAATATTTTATACAAATTTTAATTTATTTTTTAAATATCCAATCCTTTAGTTTTTGTCTAAAATAATTAAATTGCATTTGTGCAGCCACAACAACACCACACAATCTTGTTTGCAATTCGTTGTTAAGTCAACTCAACACACTTGACAGTCGCAGATAAACCAGAAAACTTTGCTGAGCAGATAAAATACGAAGAATAACAACTCTGCGATGACATTTATAAATAAGGAAAATATTTTCAACCACAAATACAAAAGCTAAGCACACATACTTAAAACGAATCTCATGTGACGGAGGCGAAGCACATTTGAATTTGCATTTTTCTGTTTATCTGACTTGCATTTTGTTATTGCTGCGTATGCGGGAAGCCACAACGGATAACTATAGTTGCATATATATGTATCTATATGTGTTTATAAAAAGCTGACAGCGCTTCATTTACACAATAACAATGGCAAACTGACAGCTGTTTATGGAGCTGTTTCAGGACAGGGATATACTAAAAGTGCTGTTTTTTTAATGCGAATTGAATGGAAAAACAAAGGCTGTTATCTGTTATGAAATTAATGTTAAAATATTGTTATAGAGCTTATTATTATAGAGAACAGTTTCAGATGTCACTTAAATTGGAAAACAATAAAGCTGTGACCTAGAGTCTCAAATAGGCTTCTTTTAGTCATACATACAGTGGCAAAAAAAATTAGTATTCTCATTTCTAACTATTTCAAGTAAAATTTGAATAATTTATTTCACAAAAATAATCCAAATTGTTCCCAAAATACCGAAAATGACAACCAACCCCCTGAAGTCGCAAAACAATGTCTCATCTTCTACTCAAAACTCAAGTTGTCACGCTTACAATCAGCATGAGACAATATTCCGCACACCGTTAGCCGCATTTTTAATCATTATTGGCCACGCAAGACGTTGGCCATAGACCACCGGCGGATGTCAACCGCATCCATCAAATATTTGGCAAATTGACAGCTTCTCGTCGTTTTCGCAGCTGGAGCACGCTAACGAATTAACAGACTAAATGACAGGTAATGCGAGGAGTTGAAGCAAACGCACCTATTTCCCAAGGCAGCTGGCGTGCGGGTTGTCAGTTGCAAGTAGTGGTGGTTTCCATGTAGGACTGCACCATGGGCGAGAAGCGATATATGGTGGGGGAAGGTGCAAAATTCATTAATTATATTTTTATGCCTTCATATTGATAAAGAATTCAACGTTTTTTATATGAGTAAAAATTGCAGGTATGAAAAGTGGTGGTAAATATGAAAGGAGCATAAAAATAAATTAATGATTTTAAGTGCGCGCAAACATCAGACGCAGATAATTGAGAATGAAAATGACGTTTGTAGTGGCCATTAAATAAAATTCTTAATGATATTCGTTTTTGATGTTTGTTTTTTTTTTTTTTTTATAAAAGGCAATAATATCTGTATAAAGTTACTTGTGAAAACAAGATTTCGATGATTTCACTATGGTTTATTTATTATAGGCTTGTTCTATTGTTTGATAGCGGTAAAATACTACCCACTAGAGTAACAAGAAACATGAGGTAATAGAATTCAGCAAGATTTCTTTAAAAGTCTGTTTAGATTAGGTTAGATTTCAGGGATGATTCCCACGGCAATGTAAAGAGGCTTTCACTTTAAGAGTTAAAACACCGGTCCTTTTGTGGAACAAAACCTTTGAGGTATGAATTTAGAAGCTCCGATGTAGCCACGAAATGCTTTATATAGCTTCCATCAAGATATAATGGAATTTGAGTTACGTTACCAAGGCCGGAATACTGAAAGCATGATTGGAGACTATATTTGGCACTAATAAGATAAACTTCTTCATAACATGACAGGAAAAGTAAAACTATTCATTTTTAGATATTTGGATTCTATTTTAAAATATTTTTGTTAGAATAAATCCTGTATAAATGATCGATATATTTTAATGAACTATTTGTATTTAAAATTTTTTTTGTGTATTTTTATTAACTTGAATTTTTCTATTTTTTATACATAAAAGCAAACGCAGAAATTTTTTGTATTATTATTCTTATTTTGTGGAATAAAAGCAACAAAAATAAGGTATGTATAACTCGTATTGCGGCAAATACTTTACATAAGTGTCAAGAAAGCACAACAAACTTAATATTTTGAAAATTTTTGTTTATCGCACCGTTGATCGTTTTTAACAAACGTCTACCGTTAGTGAAAAAAACAGAAGTAGTCAAAAAGTTTTGCGAAGGCATTCAAAGAAATCTCCTTAGAAAAGAGAAAATTAAGTCAAGGAAAATGGATATAACAAACAGAGCAATGTCGAGACATATTCGAGGTGATCTCCAAATAAAAGATGATAGGCCAAATAGTAATCTTCTAACAACGCGCTTGAAGTATATTTGACTATGAACATATACTTTTTACAGCTGAAAAAATGTTCACTGTTGAAGAACGTTTTAATAATAAACAGGACAAAATCTACTCAAAAACTTGCAAAGACACCAAAACTATTATTTAAAGTGTTCAACGTGGTGACCGTCATGGTTATACCAATTCACTTCTGTGAAAAAAAGAGTTAAAACTGGAGCAAAAGTGTACCAGCAGATGTTTTAGAAGGCGTGGTAAAGCAGTTAAGCAATCTTCAATAAAGAGCATTGAATCTTTCAGTAAGATTCTGCTCCAGCACACAAGTCAAAAACTGCCCAGCAGTGGCTTAAAAAACAATATTACTGGTTTCATACCTGCGAATGGGCGTCAGATTTGAATCCACTAGTATACAGTTTGTGATTAGAGTTGGTGAACATCGCCTGTAGAATACCCCACAGAAATTGGTAGTTTCTCAAAAAATGTTCGGTTCGAGCGGTGTCATCAATACCTGCCAAACGACTAATATTGTAGATGTTTATGAAAAACTTTTGAAGTAAAATATAAAATTTTAAAATTTTAAAATTTTTAAACTTTTACTTTTTTTGTTCTTCAACAGCTTAGAAGAAATATGGAAAATCGAACTTGATTACCAGACACTCCTACACACTTAGCGACAGTTGACCAAAAAAAATTCATCAGGAATGCATGCTTTATAAATGTACATTTTTCAAACACTCTTGTACTTAAACACAAATAATTTGGTTTCTTGAATAAATAAATAGATAAATACGCAGCAGTAATAGTCAACAAGTGTTTATAAAGGAAATTTACAGCTTCACAGGACAATGAACCGAAGACCAACATATGCATATATAGATATACATATTTACAAATATGTACAAATATTACATACACTTATAAGAGTACAAGTATATGCATAAAGCCTCTTCTCCGACCAATTTTTAAACTTCAAAGTAAATTTGAAAGCTTTTGCTCATTATATTTCATATTTGTACAGCAGCTGTTAAACAGCAACAAAGCTGTCGTTCATTTCCACATACACCCATGCTTACATCGTGAATTTGCTACTTTTTTTCTGTTCTTATAAATTTGAGGCTCCCTTTCAACAACAGCTGTGAACGTTTAAAATTAGGGGAGCTGCGCCTTTGAATTTTCATTTATTTTCTTTTTCTATTTTCGTTCACCTCGTAACGGTTTATTTTGATGCAGACAATTTGACACATTTTTTTTGCAAATTATGTTAGTGGCACATGTGCGAATCTTTTAAGCACCGTGTGCGTTGGATATTGAACTAATGCTTTTTTGTTCTATACTTAAAATTGTTTAGAAGTACTGGAAGTGATTCTTAAATTTATTGCTTTTTAATATTTCGGTATAATATTATATATATGAGAACATTTTCCTTTTAAACTTTTTTCTATTATTACAATTGGTTTAACGACAGGGTAGCTCAAACACTCTCACTTTGTAGGGAGGCTTATTAAGTTTTTTACAAAAAACTGAGAAATCTTAGCTTTAATTTTTTTTCCAATCCAAAAAGACAATTTTCGGAAAGGTGTTTGGACAGCTATGGAATAATAAATTAATGAAAGCAGAGCTATCCAAGCAATACCGTTACAAAGTTTGCTCATCTTCAGGTTATGTCCCTTTTTTGAAACCTCTCCGTTTTTTGCGATGTGTCACTCTTAGATTTTAACGTTGTCAATACAACCCAAAAATTAATTGATATTTTCTCGCTTACCGCTATGTTACTAAAACTCTTGTGAGGCCTTCATGAATAAATAGCAATCACTTGAATTCGAACTATAGAGAACCTCACTACCTTTCTCCCAAAACTTCTGGCGACTTACTATGATGCAACATTATTCCTCTCCTATTATTATCCAAAGCTGACCGTTTCTGGGCGGTTGCTTAATTCAGACGATCAAATTGTTAACAGTAAAGAGCCGAATTAAGAGCTTGGTTGTAGGAAAACAGCTCATAGTAGTTGATTCGCTCTCAACCCTACCAAACAGAAAGCAAATTCTTATTGAATTGACTACCATGTACTCCGGCTTACTGAAAATTGATCACGACCGTTTTTGCTTGGCGTTTTCTCAACTGACCCTCCTTTAGTCAGTAGTATTTATCTGCGTCGGAAAGAGATCAATGTTGTTGCGACTCACAGATGGAAATTTGGTCCACGAGTTGGTTTTTGCCATCCAGCCTTACTTAAATGGTTCCAAATGGTTTTTTTGTGCAGTGCTTAGCACCGGGCACAATCGAAACATTGTCGGTTGATCTAGACGGGTTTCATCATTCGATATTTTCGACATCAGGAACTAGCGGTTCAAAAGACTATATGTAAAAGGCATTGTAATAATGACCCAGAAAGCTTAACTTAAAAAAAAATCAAAGATAAACCAATTCAAGCAATCAAAGATCCGTTTAACGATTAAACAATATAACATACTCAAATTATCGAGGCACCAATTCCAAACCAATCCGCTTGACTAGAAATGCACGAACATAAAATATTAAGTAGGAAGTAAGTTAGGTTAAACACACGCTCTAAATTTACAACTTACATTTACAATTATATATAGTTATCTTTATTTATAAACTAACGAAGGGACTACTACTCCGTATAACCGTAATATTGAAGTTAGAACACTATTATAACTACAGTTAGCGCGAGTGTACCTAAGCCGATAGTACAAAGGATACAAAAAAAGGCGCTCGAAGGAGTTAGCGGCGCATAGCTTGGTTGCTTCATGTCACGCATAATTGTATTCGTTTGTCTGTGAATGTGCTATGTAAATACCTAGTTATGTTCGGTACACATGTTCAAATCGTAACGGCGCATAAAACGTTATCCGCGGGCATTTACACACCGACACTAATGAAATGTTTAACAAGCACTTAAATGTTTGCAAATCCCAATGACCCATAATATTAGCATAAAATCACTTGCGAATAACAACAACTACTACTGCAATGTACGCTTTAAGGCAAGTGGAAATATATACTTAGCTATCGACACGTGGTGAGCAGCGAAAGGAGGTGTTGAACACGTTGATGTAAGTGGCTTCCTGTTAGGGAATTCAGCTTTCACGAAATTGGAGCTTATTTCACATGATGAAAATAGAGAGAAGAATACATAATAAAATTTAATGTTATATCTTATCAAATCCTGAACAGGTTATATTAAGTTTGCCACGATGTTTGTAACACTCAAAAGGAAATGTCGAAGACCCTATAAAGTATATGTATAAATCATCAACATGATGAGTTGAGTTGATTTAGCTATGTCCGTCTGTTCCTGAGTTTTTGAGATATCGATCTGTAGTTTTGGACACGTACTTTTTTCTCCAAGGAGCTGCTGATTTCTCGGTACTCGGATGTTCTCGGTTTATGGGATAACTTTAACATATAGCTGGCATACAAACTGACCGATCAGTATCCAGTTCTTGTGAAGAAAACTTTTAGATTTGTGAAGGGTGAAATATACTTTTTACGAACCTAACGAGTTGGCTGGAATTGATATTAACCGCCTCAATGAATTGTGGTAGGCGTCAAGCGTTTTGTCGATATGTGACGGTCTTTTTGATTCAAGTGGGATTTTTTGGTGGATCACGAGAAATGAGCCTATTTATCTAACCTTAGCTAAATTTCTTGGATAATGCACGGACATTTCTAAAACTCATTCGTCAAATTCCGATGGAGTCTGTGGATTTGCTCATTTTAAGTTCAGAAAAAAGCAGAGAAACTAACTGAGTAGGAAGTTGATAGTATTAATCTACACTAAGCAATCGATTTGTGATTAGAACTATGTGCTACGGTTTGGTTCTACCGAGGCTCTAACGTCGTTTTGTTTCGCTTTTGCCAAATAGGTTTCGAAATTCTGACGCTTTTGCCTTGACTCAACGATTATCTAAGATCATGTTGATATATCTTTTCATGAATAAAAGACGTCTGTTTCTCAATTTGGTAACTTTCAGAAATGATCTTTTGGTGGGTACTACTCCCACTGGTGTACTGATTACAGATATTGTTATGTTCCTACTCATTCTAAGTCAAATGTTTTATGTCAAGTAAGTTTGTAATCTGAGTCGAAACGCAGCAGATATCTTTGCGCCTAATGACTTCGGCAACTGTGGTATTTTTAAATTTAATACTAGCTAATGTTCGGAAAGAACTGTAAAGGTTAGTTTAAGGGTTTCATGAAACAACTTATTATTGCTAATTAGAACCTTAGAATCATTGTTTCATTTTCAGCAATCTTACTACTGTATTTTAAAGTAGAAGTCTAGCAAAATATGTTTAGAAATAACAGCTTGAAACGTTCATATTTTCTATAATATGGAATGCATGGCTTTAGTTCTTTTATTTCTCGAGCATATACGTTCAAGCTATATGCAATAGATACCACAAGCGCATTACCATGGGGCGATGTATTACATAAGACAAAAATTTTCTCACATGGTCAGTTGTGTGGAAATTGTAGATGATGATGTTGTGTGAGCTACTCAGTGAAGGAAATAATGAAGAAGCAAATACTAAATAGCGAATTGAAGTGAGAGTGTGGCGCTAACAGAGTAGGGCTTCCATTTTACGTGAGAAATACAAATATTGTAAATAGTAATAAGTAGTTCGAATATTTATTCAAAGAAAATTTATTCTGTACATTTGAATATAGTATGTATAAATTCAGTTATAATGTGACAGCTGTTTAGTCTGGATAACTATTGTATCACGAAATAACAAAATAATACTGCCTTAGAGTTTAATCGGCTTTAACATGTTCATTTAGAAATTGGGTATTAACAAATATACTCTTTAAAGTATCAGTGACTGTTCTGTGCTTCAAAATTTAGAAGAATATTTATTTTTATCTACATATGTATGTATGTAGTTATATTTGAATTGGTGGCATTGCCAATATATTTATAATTTTAAATCTTAATATATTTAAATCGGCTTATATAAGTACTACGTAAATATAGCATAAAAAGTCATAGCAACAGATTAAACGCTACAAATTGTGTACAAGTTACGCACTAGGTAGAAGTTTAAAGAAGTTATTATATATTTAAATAATTTAAAATTTTTATCGGATTTAAAATTATTTACGTGTTTTTCTTTTTTCTTTGCTTTTTTGTTAAAAATTTTCACTTTGAAGCATAAAATGGAAAATCGTCAAAGCGCCTGAAGCTATACTTTACTGTTTATAAATACAGCTCTGCAGAATGTATTAAATTCGAAGCACATACACATAAAATTGTAGTGGAAGTCAAATTTACTCTAAAAGTAGATTTAAGCTTCAGCAACTTAAAAATTATTTGTATGATGATTGATTTGTATGAAACTCGAAATAAAGTAAAACAGATACTATTTATGTGTACAAGAGAAATAAATTAGATGTATATAGTTAAAAAGATATAATTTGAATTAAATTATTTCAAATAAAATAAAATTAATTCTTGTTTATTTCCATCCATCATCCACCCATATTGTAGGTAAATTTCAAACGAACTTTATTCAGTACAACGTCCGATGTGTTTTACGTGAGTACCTGCCGTCGACGGCGTTACCTCACGGTGCTCCAAAGCACAACTTATCAGAATAATGCGTTGATAAGCGCCCCAAATAATACGAGCTTTTTGCAAGTATTAATTTGGTTACCAGTGGCCAGTGTGTAGGGGCACACCGACTATCTTGGTAAGATTCGAGGCCGACCTAAAACCTATTCCGTTTTCGGGTACGGAACCCAGTTGCTTGTGCAACTTCTTTTTTCGAACTGAAATTCAGTGCTTCCAGCATTTAGGTTTAAACCACAGCCACCACGATACTCCCCAAAGGGCCGAACCCAATGAGCAGATTGAACCGAAGTCCAAGGGTATTGAGTCTCCGGTAAGACTGTGTAGCCGAAGCTACTGCCAGTTGGGCTACCCATTACTCAATGACTGGTGACATTTGTCGCTTGAACTTCAAATGTCTTTTTATTTGGAATCTCATTTAGAGTCTATAATTCTTTATTCAGTACAACTTTCGTTGTAGATTTACGTGAGTACCTGCCGGCGACGGCCTTACCTCACGGTGTTCAAAACACAACGGATCAATACAATGCGTTGATCAGCGCCCCAAACAAAACGAGCTTATCCAAGTATTTATTTGGATACCAGTGGCAGTGTGTCTGGGTCCACACTACCATCTTGGTATGATTCGAGGCCGACCTAAAACCTCTTCCGTTTTCGGGTACGGCACCCAGTTACTTGTGTAACTTCTTTTTTCGAACTGAAAATTCAGTTCTTCCAGCATTTAGGTTTAAACCACAGCCACCACGATACTCCCCAAAGGGCCGAACCCAATGAGCAGATTGAACAGAAGTCCAAGGGCTTTCTGCTCCCCGTGGTACCGGAAAGTCTCCGGTCAGACTGCGTAGCCTAAACTACTGCCAGTTGAGCTACCCATTACTCAAATGACTGGTGACATTTGTCGCTTGAACTTCAAATGTCTTTTTATTTGCTTTTTCATTTAAAGTGTTTCTAATATCAGTTCAAGCTGAGTATTATAGCACTATCACTCCACATACTATGCTGATATTACTGGGCAAAGAATATAATAACAGTCATAGTGCATATTGGCTTTTAGTCGCCTTTTACGACAGGCATGCCTTGCCGCGGGCATATTCTTTCCCCAAACCCGCAGGGGAATTTATTCAGTACAGTCGGCTTATCGCGATAATAACGGAAAATATCGGAATATAAAGAGAAATGCAAAAATACACAAATCCACGATGGACATAGATGGCGCTGGGTTCAAAATATTTCGATAAATCTTTATACCATTTGATTTAGTTTATAGTTTGACCTTATATGAATGAAATTAAATAAAATTCAAATCTTATTTGTCTTATGTTCCTTTGATAGGCATTGATGTTTGACGATGAATATCTGGTAAACGCTAAACTTAATCGAAAAATTATCCATACAATTTTTGTGGAGCAGAAAATTCCTACAAGAATATGAGCTTCGCATTTGATCGAAGTTTCGTTCGTGATTTTGTTTTCATTGAGTTATAAGATTCAAAAGAAAAAAAAACAAATTTGTCTAAAAATAGTAAAACTTAAACCGTTAATATCTTTTAAGCGCTTAGATTTACGAAAACATCGTAAGAGAACATTTAGTAGAACATTAAATTTTCTATAAATTTTACAACACGAAATATCTTTTCAAGTAGTTGGAAGCTAGATATGAATATTTCTATCTGATAATAAGAAAAAAATTTAAAACTGTAAGGCGGAAGACCGTCCTGTTACAATTAAGGATATATCATTACTTGCAGACATTTTTTTAGAGGTGTCTGTCAACCAATTCTTCAGAGTACGAAGAGAAAAAAAACAACATTCGTCTTTTTTGCCCCACTCTAATATACCATATATATAAAAAATCAGCGCGACCATCTAAATCGGTTTAGACATTTCTATCTATTTGACTGTTGGTATATACGCAAACTAATCCCACAGTTTTGGAGATATCGATCTGAAAATGTTCACACGTCCTTTTCTCGCAAAGAGAAATGACGATATTGAATCACAATAGCATACAGCTATTATACAATTTGATCAAATACATGTTGTTGTTTTAATAACTTTTCGTTTTGATAACATATCTTCACCTAATTTGGCATCGAATATTGCCTAAGGTAAAGATACAACATCCAAAAAATGGTTTTAGGTCGGACATATGTAGCTGGCGTTCAAATTGGTATATCGACCTCAAGATTAAGATCTTTTTATAGTATTTAAGATATGGACCTGTGAACGAAGTTAACGTTTTTGCTTGTTATTCTCTGAAGAGTGTATATTAAGTTTGCACTTAGAAGGTGCAGCATGAATATTTGTCTAAGCCAATGATGCAATATCCAATGAAATTTTTCAGATCGCATCACTAAAGCACATAGCTGGCATACAAATTGGACGCTCTGCATCAAGTGCTTGTATGGAAAGCATTTTGATTTGACAATATACATAGTTATCTTCAATAAATTTTCCAAATTTCGGGGTTTTCAAACTTTCTCACATCGAAACGCAAGAAGAGTATAGAACAATTTTAGGTTTTAAAATCACGTAATAATTAATATACTTATATTGATTTTTACGATTTTCTTCGCTGTTAATGCTTAATTGTGATAAATTTGATAATTATGATTATCATTATTTATAATTTTTTTATCGAAATTATTGATTATTTACGATTATAAAAATTCGACCATAAAAAATCACGATGAATATATAGTATATGTAAATATGTTATAAAGATCGTCGAAAAAGGTTTATTTACGGTCCCTGTTTTATATACCTAAGCATGTATGTGTGTGCATGTATTGACTTGTACATTCGAAAATGGAATTCGGTACTTGTATACAAATTTTGGCAACTTTGTCTGCTGGTGGATGTTTACATTTCCAACCGCACAAATACATAAACACTCAGAAGCCATAAGCGTATTAAGTTCTTCACATTCTCATGGGCAATGTCCTCCTGGCAATGCCGTTGGCGAACCAACAAGGTAAACACACCTTAAAAAATATTTCAAAACAGCAAAAGCGAAGCATTACATAAAAGGAAATTGACGCAGAAGCTCGCAAGATTACATAAATGGCACACTGCCTATAAATATATAAAAAAAGGTAATATTGCACACATACATACATGCATACATTTACAAGCATATATACATACATTCACATACAAATAAATACACAAGCATTTCTATGTGTTTATAAGCAAAAAAAAATGCTCAATAGCTGTAAAATACAAATTTTGATAACATACAGGCCGCTTTGAATTACTTTGTAATCACTAGGGTAATCGATTATTTTATTGCTGATTTAGCGCTGATTTTCTCTCCATTATTTAATCAAATGCAATTTAACTAAACACGCGAAAGTGTAAGTACACACACAATTGCTTTGGCAGGCTTTCGAGCGCTAGCGTTTTGTTTGCACCAAAAACCAACTGGGCACTGGACGCACACACACATGCACATGCGCTTAAGAAACTGGCACACGCACGACTTTTACACGAATACGCAGTGAAAATTCGCAATTTCAAAAAAAATTTTAACACCACAACATGCTAGCAGCACTTAACTGTAATTATCAACACTTTTCACGCGAAACCGCTTAAGTTTTCATAGAAAATTTTAAAGTTTTGCAAAAATATTTTGAAGAAATTTTTCACTGCCGCACAAATTTCAGCGCTGCACGATACGACATTTGTTTCGTTTCCATTTGGTGAGTGCTGAACGAGAGTGTGTGCGCTGTGCGAGAGCACGAGCTGTCAAAACGCTTGCAAAAGGTAGTTACTGTTATGCTGGGGGTTGTTGTAAGATGCGTTTGCTGGTAAAAGTGAAAACAAACAAAACTGCTGCCACAGCTGTTGCAATCGGGTAGCTAGCCCACTTCGGCATTTTATTGTGTTTCGCATATCTCGCAATGTCGCCCTGGTACTCCAACAGCTGTCATTTGACGTTGACAGTTGTGGCGCACGCGCATGGGTAGTTTAGTATTGTTTCGTTGTTACATTACCATTTCATACACTTAAAAATGTATGCACATATTTACAACTATCCTCAACTCCTCTACATACGCCATTCCACAAAGGGTGGCAGCACCAATCAAGCAATACTATTACCTGTGCGACTACCCAACTCAAACTCGTTATATTTGTAACAGTAACTTTGCTTCGCTACCCCTGACCCACACTTTTTATACCACTCTACTCGTTAACCTCCCCGCTGCCGCGTGCCTTGACTTTCTTGCTAGTGTTTTATGTTTATGTTTATTATCATTTGCTTGCGCTGAAACTCAATACAATGCTTTTAATTTTAATTACAAATCTTTGATTTGACTCTTTTTGCGCTTTTGTTTGCGACAATTTAGAGGTGTACAATTAAATGTATTCAATTGTTGATTTCTGGTGAATGCACTGGACGTTTGCATGGGAACACTTTACAATGAAGTTTTGCCGGTTACATTGTTGGTGTGTGTGTGAGCGCATGAATATTGATGTGTTAGCAATAAAGTATTTTTATTGCCCAACATTTTACAACAATTTCAGTAAGTGCTTTTTGCAATCAATGCAGCTAACCATGGGAATAACTAAAGCGTAGAGTTGGCTTAGTGCGTACATAGTCGTAATTAGAAAGTTAAATTGCTTAGCTGTTGTGGATAGTATCAATAAAAAATATAAAAAAAGAATAATTAGTTTCGATCAACTAAGGGAATTATCTATTAACGGTATCCAATGAGTGAAAATTGTTGAGTAGGCAATAAAAGTGGTGTCAGAAACGCTAAATTTATGGTATATACTAAGCAAATTATAAGAGCATAGCTAATTGTAAAATATATTAAACACCCTATATTGAAATGATTTTTCATTCTAAATAACAGCTAAATTATAAAAAACGTTATAATACCCTTTAAAAATAAAAAAGTTTTCCATACAAAATTTTGATATTGATCGTTCACTTTATATGGCAGCTGTATGCTGAAGTGATCCGGTCTGAAAAATTTAATGGGATATTTTACCGCTGATTTAGCGCATTAATCGATCTCGTGTTCGTGAATATATCTTGTCAAATTAAAAATATTTCATATATATGTAGTGGTCCATATAGCCATTTCTGACAAATGAGCAGCTCCTCAGGACGAAAACAACGTATGCAAAATTCCAGATCGATATCTTAAAAACTGAGTTTTAGTTTGCGTATATACGGATAGACAGTCACAGAGACATGGCTAAATCAACTCTGCTCGTCACGCTGATCATTTATATATGTATTGTATAAACATTTTATAGGGTCTATGACGTTTCCTTCTGGGTGTTACAAACTTCGTTATAAATTAAATATGCCCTGCTCTGGGTATAAAAAACTTATGTATAAATTGTTTTTGAAATTTACGCGTATATTTATAAACATTTTATTAATACAAAATAAAATTTTTGAAGTGCAAAACTGAAATATATTTCGAGTTCTCCGATGGCCCTAAAAACAGTTCCTTTACTACTGCAGTGATTCCGGCCTTCTCCGTGGGTGAAACCTTAATACAAAATTTCTAAAATTTCAACAATACGTAGGTTGCATTTTATATTTTGAAATTTGGGAACACTAGCGTTGCAATCTGGCACCTCACAACTTTATGATAAAGTTTGATATTTTTGATGTTATACATACTCAGAACATTTTGACATACGAACGCTGTTCGTATTGTTAACAGTAACTTAAAATATTCATATCGGCAAAAAAATGGAATGAAATCGCGCTATTATTTTTACCAACTTTCGAAGTGTATTATCTCAGCAACAGTGCACCGATTAACTTCATTCAATTTATGGAGATGAGACTTCAGTAAGAACTAGGATTTATCGATGATATGGTGAATTCAATCGAGGTCAAAGATCACTCCAAAACGACTGTAGAGAAAAATGTGTTCACAGCAGTCGCCTGTATGGGTGTTTCAAGATGAGCCGAATCCAACAAAAGTTGTTTGCGTACGAAGCACTTCTAAGCAAATGGTTGCTTGTTTTGGTTTTATGGAAAAACTGGAGACGTCGCAGGCAATTTCCTTAATTATTTCTACACCGAATTATGTTGTGCTTAAGAACACCCACTTCTTCTTTCATTAACAAACAAATGGCTCGAACTGAAAAAACCCAATCAGTATTTTTGAGCTAAAGAAAGAATAGGCCGATTAAGATAGCTAGTTGTATGACCAATGTAGCTATTTTTGACTCTGCTGATCTTCTTCGTCATACATTAATCTCACTTTTAGTAAGTTTTGAACATAACTCTTATATTGCAGGTGGTCGGGCTGATCTGTGTTCATGAAATTAAATATTTTTAACCAGTGTGATGAACATCTTCATTCTATATATTGTACAATGCTGAACCGAGAGTGTCAAGCAACATTTCTACCAAATTTTTTTAAGATATAAGAGTTTTTTTACCATATACGTATATATTTTAATATATATATAATATACATAAATATTAAAACAGCATATTCAGTTTGCCACCAAGTTTGTCAAACGCAAAAGGAAACGTCGGAGTACGTATAAAGTACAGCGTCTACCAATAGCGATGACATAATCTTGAGAGCTCATGGCGGCAATGTTTATTTACAGTGTGTTCAGAAAAGTATGCCATTTCCTCATGTAACCTTTCACTTTGGAAACAGAAATACATTTTTTTTTCCGACGATTCGCCAACGATGTATTTTATCGAAAAATCATCTTGATCCCATTTCTGGTTTATGGCTTTGTCAACAAACAAAATTGTCGCTACTGGGGTCAGTCAAAGCCTCGTGTGGTTCACGAAACGCATTTGCATTCCCAAAAAGATATGCAAACATGGTGGACATTTGGCCGATATTTAATTCAATTCATAAATACTCGTAAGAGTACTTAGTTGGGTCCTTTTAAGTACCCCACCCGCCACCTTAAACAACTGGGATTTTTGTAAGGCACTTAAGCGGGTTTTACTATTATCCACCACACAATAATACACAATTTCACCATGAAAACCTTGAAAAAAAATCTAAAAATATTTTTTATTATCACATTGTCAATCTTTATGATTTCTAAGTCAATTAAATAAAATTCATTCGGAAGACGAAATAATATTTCAAAAAAATATATTTTTCAAACATATTAACGAAATCCGATGGCTGGTAGATTTTTTAACAAAAACAATTTGTTGGAATTCTGTAAACGCCTTACAGCAAGCGAATTCCAGCAATATTTGAGTTTCAACAAGCAAAATGCACAAAATAATAAAAGGTAAGTTATTTGAAATTTTTTTTTTTTTTAATAATAATAATTTATCTGCAACAGCGTTCAGAAAGTGTCTGACTTTTGGCAACTAATCAGCTGGAATTACTATTATAAGCAACTACAAGCGAGAATGGAGCGGTTAGTTGATGACGTGGAACTTGGCTTTCAAGCGCTGGGGCGCAAAGTGCCAACGACGGGGAAGCAATCGCTGCGACAAGCAAAGGTTGTATGAATTCGAGAGACAATAAACTATAGATTTTAATAAATACTATATTTTCATAAATTGCAGCGAAATGTACAACAGCTGATGCTTCAGTCCAAGCAACGTATACGCCAACTGGAGAGGGATATTGTGCGCATACGCCATATGCTGCCCCACAGCGAAGCCAACAAACAAGAGATTCGTAAAGCTAAATATCAAAATATAGACTCCATATATATGATGGAGGAGGGTAAACTTGCCAAAGGTAGACCTCAAGTCATTTCTGATACGAAAGGTGGTATACAGGATTTTTCATTACAAAGTAGCGCAAAGACAACGCTAACGCATGAGTGCTACTCTACAGCAAAATCTATTGATCATTCGAAACCACCACAGGTGAAAGCAAATATACAAAAGTCCACATTGGAGAACTTGGATGAGAAAAAGTTACCAAATGACACCTCAATGACTGATTCTGCTGTATCCTTGCGTGTTCCTGATGCTGATATACCTAGATCTCTAATGCTAAGTGCCGAAAAAGGCAATTGAGCAAAGTTTGTGGCATTTGTCGGTCTGATTGTTCAAATAACTGTATATGATTTTGAAAATTTGCTTCTTGTTTTCAACATAAAAAATATGACTTATTTGAGATTATTTTACTTATATACATATAGTATTAACTATAATCTATATTTTTAATACAATTTTAATTTCTGTTAAAACAATTTTACTTACACAAATCTCAATAAAAAAATATTGGGAAAAAAACTATGTGTATGTAATGAATATATATGTACATATTCTGGAAAGACTTTCATATTTCTGAAATGTTTCAGACAGTGGTTGTTCAAAAAAATCTCAACCGATTCATTTGTAAAACTTTTCCATAGGAAATCCACGGACGTTTTGACTTCATAACAGATCCTTTGCGGATGGTTAGAAGCCGTTGGAGGGTAAGGGTAGTGAGATTCTTTACTGATGAGTAAAAGCTTGGGGAAATGTTTTTGAAGTGTGCGGAGTACAGCCTCCTTCCCAGAAGTGTCTATTCATTCTGATAGCAGGGCGGTGATACTAGCCTTAATCTCACAAACCGTGCGTTCAGGGCTGGTTAAATAATGCCTGACCTCGTTATCAATGGTATTGAACACTTTCTGCCAAGTCTATTATGAGTGCCAGGCCACAGCGGAATCGCAGGTAACTTTAAAACTGACGAGCTGCCAAGGAAAGGTACCCAAGCATCAATAGAATGGGGACGGGTCGGTTTTTTGCTCTCCTCGTGTGTTGTACTACTGACTAGCTGGGCTTCGCGAGAGCTTGCAAGATCCTTTTGTTCCAACATCGGCTGTAAACTGAGCTCTTTATCTTCAGTAAGGATAGCCCCTCGCTAGTTCTCAAGATTAAGGCCATTGGACGTACACGCTACAAGTTGAAGAATGTTATCGGAGGCTGTATGTAAGAAGACGAGGTGGAAACATATTCCCATCGAGTTGGTGTAAAAAAAAATTAAATGCCTAAGCAAATTTGTATTAACCACGAAGCGCCTGACCGACTTATAAGATCAGATACAGGAGTTCTATTTTTATGGATTCACAATTAGTCCAAGTGCGATCCCTGGATCAGACATTGAACCTAACCTAACCCATAGTTTTTAATCATGTACGGGTCATTTTACAATATAATTGAATCAAAAGGGCGTAAATTGTTCCCCTCGAGCTAGGAAAAATTTCTTTAGTAGTTTAAAAGATGTGTACAGTGAATCCAATAGAGAACGATGGACGCGTTTAGTTTACATAATTTTAAAGCCATTTTATATCGGTTTGTGGAAGTGACAGTTGTCTGAGTTTGACTAGAAGGATGAATACGCTTCACCCCAAATGGAAGATATGGTATATTTTTATCTTCGTCACACCTTCATAAAAGTTAATATTTTGGCCGTATACGATGGAACCATTCATAGGTATAGAAAAATATCATCAAAGCTAAATTCAATCAGTGGACGAAATTTTGGAGTGCTCTCATTGATCAAAACGGTAGATATTCTTCTTTTTACGGCTGCAATAATAAATAAATGTCTTGCCATAAATCACGCCATATACAAAACATAATTGTATTATTTATTTACAGCTATTGAAACCCTTACAAAATTTGTTAGTTAATGTGTCATTCGAAAATATTTTGAATAAAAATAAATTTTGGGAACTATCTACGAAAACATTGCTGAAATATTATTTTATAACTAAATATATTTTCTGAATTCGATTTTTTGCGAATGGCTGGCAGTAATGCCACCAAAAGTGTGTTAGGCGAATTGGCGAAACGTGTGCCAAATAATCAGAAGAAACAATTTCGTCATTTACTCGATCTCAATACTGAATACAAAAAGTAAGTTAAGCGCATGAAGGATTTAAATTCAAACCATTACGATCATAGACATTTTTACTGTTAGGCGCGTGAATAAGTATCCTGAAAAGTTGCCGCGAATCGATTGGGATTACTATCGCACGAACGTACGTATAGAAGCCATAAAAATGGTAGATGAATTCGAGAAAAAATACGAAGAGTTGAATAAGGTATTCGATGATCGCGTGAAATTAGACACGAAGAAATACTACGAGGAGCTGGAAAAGCAGAGAGCAGTAGTACAGGTGTGTTCCAATAATTATTTTTGTCTTATTTGTAATATGCTCCTAACACTACTTTTTAGGCACAAGTGAAGCAGTATATTTTAGAATCAAACAAACGCGTGAAAGCTTATGAAACTGAAATAGAACGGCTTTGTAATATGAAACCTTATTCGTCAATGACAATGGAAGAGTTTATTAACTTACGTCCTGAGTGCTCGAATTATATACCACATCAACGTAAGCCTCTTTTCTGGCCGCATGATCCAGACGAGCAGACACCTGGACCGGTAGGTTTGCCGAAAATAGACGGTGGTCGTGGGGGAGGTGATTCTGGTGGTAGTGGCGGTAAGCATCCTATTAAACCGCGTGACATTAAAAGTAGTACGCAAAGTTTCGAATTCAAAGAAGTGGAGGCAAGTTCTCCTAAAGATAAACAAGAGCCCGTGACACTCAAATCAGAAGCTGAGTCAGAAAAATGGCGGCAGGAAGAGCCTAACATAGAAATTAGTTCAAAAAGTGTAGAGAAACCAAAGCCAAATGTAGACAAACCCATTTCTAAAGAGGAAAGACGAAAATTAGATCCATGCGGACTAATAGAAAAACAAGCAAAGAAAGAGAAAGCTGAAGCCATAACGTTACCACAAGAACAGAAGCCACAAAAAATTGATATAGAAACTGAGGCAGAAAAGAAGCCGCACCCATGTGATTTGGCAAAAAGGAAGACAGAGCCTACTTCTAAAGCAGACGATACCTGCAAAACTGTACGCAAGGGGCCTTATAAAGATGAAGCAAAGCAAACCAGAATATTTGTGGATCCATGCGGTGTGGGATTTGGCGATAGGGTAAAAGCAGATGTTAAACCAGCAGTGGAAAAAGCTGCACAAAAGGCGGAATCTAAGCCACAATCAATGGAACCTAAAAAATCTCAGCCGTGTGAGATAGTTAAGAAGAAATCTGACGTCGCTAAAGATCCATGCAAAGCTGTGCCAAAAACAGAAGTACTGGTACCAAAAAAATCACAACCGTGTGAGATAGTCAAGAAAAAAGCTGATCCCGATAAAGATATTTGTAAGGGTGCCTCAACAAAGGATCAACCTAAAGACGGAAAGAGAACCTTTTTTGATCCATGCGCTGTTGGTTTTGGCACTGGAATAAAATCAGCGGAAAAACCCACAACAAAGACTGAACCAAAGCCAATGGATCTTAAAAAGTTACCACCGTGCGAGATAGTCAAGAAAAAAGCTGAAGCCGAAAAAGATCCAAAAAGTATGACAAAAAATTTGCACGTTAAAGATGGAAAAGATAATACCCGTGTATTTGTGGATCCTTGCAGTGTTGGCTTCGGTTCGAAAGCAGCTGATTCAAACGTGGAGAAGACTACATCTGACACTAAGCCATGTACTTTGGAAGTGATTAAACCAAAAGAAGTTCAAAAATCATCACCCTGTGATGAAACAAAAAAGCCAAAAGCTGGAACCGATATGTTAAAGGACAAAAATAATTTTACCATGGTGTTTGCTGATCCCAAATGTGCCAAAACAGCTAAAGATCGTTCTAAAGAAGATAAGGACAAACTTAGCAAGCCTTGTGGCGCTCTACCGTATTACAATCCATTCCGAAGTGAAGAAGAAAATCGAGAAAATGAAGAAAAGATGTGCGAAGATAGCGAACAGGATGATCCATGTGCAAACGATAATATCGAAGATGATTATTACGATCCATGCAAAGATGACAAATATGACGAAGATAAGTAGTGTCAAAGAGTTAATGACGCGACTTTAGGAAGATGCCTGTATATTTGGAGATTTCTTTTTTTTTAAATTTAACTTCGCGCAATTTGCGAAACTTTCTGTGCAAATGTATATTTTAATAAATTTTTTGAAAGTTTCATATTTTTAAAATTAAATTTTTATATTCTTATTTTTCGTATCAAATGCATAATATTTGAAAAAAAAAAGTTAAGGGTTTGTCAGACAAATGAGTTCTGCTAGGAATAAAATTTTATTCCATCTCCTCTAGCCTGCTTCTGAATACTACAAGTGAAACTAAGTCACGTAAATGATCGCTTAAGCATTAAAAAGAAATTATATTGAGGGCGAGACTGTCATGGTAGCCGGAAGACGTGGTTTTTAACCAAGGACATTCTTAGACATTTTTACACACGCTGAGCAAAATTATCTACAGTATATCGTTGCGAAATATTGTATAGTGCATTATTTTAACATGTGTGGTCTGTAAAAAGCTGTGATAGCAGTTTAGTAATATGCAAAAACATCTCGGATCGCATACTTTTAAAGAACCACGTGAAATAGCGGAAATAGAAATAAAACACACCAGCAGATTTGTGATAGGTTCAGGCCGCTTTTGCCGATAGCTGATATCCAATTAAAGGAGTTTTTCATCTGGCTTAACAAAGTACTTACAGAACAACCTGAATGTGATCCCACACCATGTTGAGGGATCAGTCATGTAACCTAACCTAGCCTCCCTTCGATACTAAAGAGTTCATATATGATTTTGAAAACAAAAAAAATTACCATCAGCTCAGAGTCAGCATAAGCCTTTAGTATCTTAGTTTGTTTATTCCTGCACTGACTTCATTTCCAACCCATTCCAAATTCATAACTGTTATTATAGCTTAGACCCTAACTTTATAGAGTACAAGATTCTGCGTAAGATTTATGGACCTGAAGGATGTAACTTCCTATAAAAAAATTTTTTATCGAAAAAAAACACATGACTGCAGCCTTTACCATTTCTAAAACTTGTGATTAGTTTTACAGCTGGTTGGATAAACTCTAGGATATTTTGTAACTCTAAAAAGACATCACAGACAGACATCTTACGGAGAACTTTAATCAGCTTTTAAGAACTCCGTACAACAGTATTAGGCTCTCAAGTAGGTTTTCAGCTTACCCACGTTTTTATAATGCTTAGCTCTTTAAAAGTATACCTTTGCTTTCACCAATGCTTTGTTTTTTAGTGTCATGTGTCGGCTTTGCTAATCTGTAAATATCAATTCCACTTTGGCTCCTCATACCTTTTTACTAGCCAAGCTTGTTAACTAAAAACTAAAGGTTTTTTGAAATAGGTTAATGGCGAAAATGTGATCTTTATTCAAAGCATAAATAAGTTAAAAATTGCAATAGTAGTCGGAATTGTTTACTTTAATCCCTTAAACAAATGTGTAGTAGAGTCCTCCTATGATAGCCACTACCGTACCCTGTAGGAACACTTAAATTCACGTTCACACAAAATTGTGATGTAGTGAAAGTAATTAATTATTAATTAATATTTTATGAATTTTGAAAAACAACAGCAACAAATAGTTGTTTTGGAAATAAGTAGACGCCACAAAAATGCATGCCTGAAAACATACAGTACACGAATATACTCTCATAGATCTTCCAACTTATGTATTTAATTATGCAAAATATATTTAGAAAGCATTCCACTTGCCATACATTCTACTTATTGTGTAACAGTTTTTAGTTCGCAACTTTAATCTACAAAAAAAAATTAATTTATATCCCGTTTTCGCTTTCTATAGAAATTATTTACCAGCAGAATTCCACTGAAATAGCGAAAACCGTTTGCACGCACGCAATGCCCAACTTTGTTTATGCAAATCTATGTGGAAAGTATGTAGATTAACAGCCTAAAAGCTTAAGTATTTAGCGCGCTATAAATTTTCAATAACAATAACAACACATAGCTATGAAAATAACGGTTCGAATGTGCCGTGAAGGCAGCAGCGGCAGTCATGCGACAATGAATTACAATAAATACACTCACGTGAATAGAAATATTTGAATGTGAAATACCTGAAATACAAAAGTTAGGCTCATTTACATGAAGCGGTATTGTTTTTTTTTTGTTTGCTGGAGCTAGGGTCGAGTATTAAGCGCACTGGCAGGCGAAGTAAAAACAAGTGAAAGCAAAAGCTGTTTTATGACAATAAAAAATTCAGGGTTATGTTTTTTTTTGCTGCTAGGAAGTTTTTGGATACAAGTTTCAACTAAATTTATGATGAAATTAAACTTTGAAGAAGGCTTATTGACCACATATCCACTTGGTCAATGTGGGTCATAATATCAAAATTATCAGAAAGATCTACAAATTATCTCCGCACATCTGTGCAAGCAAGAAAAACGTTAACTTTGGCTGAAGTGAAGCTATATTATCCTTCGAAGGTACACTTCTGTTAGCAAACTACTCGTATGTGCCATGTGCTATAGTGATCCGATATAGATTATCTTATAAACTAGTCCATGCTAAATTTTGTGAAGATATCTTGTCGAATAGAAAATAGAATCAGTTTGTATGGCAGCTAAATACTATAGTGCTCCGATCTCGGCGAAATGAGTATCTTCTTGTAAATAAAAGGACGTGTGCTGAAGGCTGATAGGCTCTCTGTAAATTTTTTCAATAACTTAAACCAAAATTTAGTTCATAACATATCTATTACTCCCTAATCGATATCTGATGAAATCAAACATTCAACACGCCCACTATCCAAATAACGTCATACATATGTAATCCCGTCAGCTAATTTACCTTGGAAAAGACATCTCAATCACCTACAAATTGTACTCCTAATATGCTATAACTGCTATTAAAAATTTTTTTTTTTTTTTTAGTTTTGCTTATTTGATTAAAATTAATATAAGCTTAATTACTATAATAAACAATAGTACACCGATAACATATAATACGTACAGTGTCTCTAGACGAGCTCTCGAGTACTCCGCTATCAATAATTAGTAACATTTTATTAACTAATGATATTATTTATATCTTAACTTAGTAGATATATAGTATATACTTGTACATGTATTTCTTGCAAGGAAAAAGTGAAAAAAACGATGCATAGATGATTTTATAATATAAAATGGTTAAAAGAAGAACAAGAAATCAGACCTTAATAGCCACCAGCAGTTCTGTTTCGTCAAAGCGGTTTCAGTTTTGTCTCTAAACGGGATGTATGTGTCGAATCGTTTGTTTTCAGCAGTGAGTATTTTCGAAGTGACTACTTTGTTGTTAGCTCTTCTAAATATGTGATAGATTATTGGGATGTTGTCTACGTTTTGGATGAAGCCATTTTTGTCCAAGTAGAGAAAAGATTCTGGTGGTGCAAATCCATTTGTAATAGCTAATGCAAAGTAGTCATCACTTTCGTAAAAATGAGCTCTTATTAAGGTGTTATTGTCATCATATAGGCAGCGACTTATATGCTTTCTAATTAGATTTATGATATGACAATCAATTCTATGACCTATGCAGCGATGTGCATGATCGTAGTATTCTTCTCTCTATATTCTATTTTTATTGCTATTCAAAAATAATATCAATCGGTATCCTAGTATCCAAAAACCGAATCGTAGAATCTCCGCCCATCCGAATTTTATAATTTTTATAAAGTGGAGATATATACATAGTATATAATATCAATACAATGATTTCGGAGCCAACTTAGGTGATTGGACAGCATACCAGAAATATGTTCGAGATCATAAAAACTCTTCACAAAATTTAGACTACTTAATATTCATCTTCAAGGGGAGCTAAGTTCTGTCATGATTTGGTCTAATACCTTCGAAAGCTGATCATCAGAAATTGCGGGCTTCGAAAATCTAGAGTCTCTATAATATCTGTGAACCCTAACAATTTAAAACTAAACAAATGACGAGAGTTAGTTTTGGCGTGAATCTGAAAAAGCTCCTACAATTGAATATCTACTATTGAATAGAATTATTTCGAAACAAAAAAAATTTTGCAGCCGCTATCACGCTATCGCTGAACCAATTAGCTCTATTTGTCCACATTCAGTTGGCAGAACGTATATGTTAGTTAATAGTTATCTCTAGACATACTTCGGCAGTTTCTTAGTAATGCAGAATGATGGTATAGAAAACTAACTCAGGAAATACTAAGAACTCAGTAATTTAAAAATTTCCGTAATATGGTGGGGTCGCTTCTTAGTATCGCCTTCCGCTTAACAATCTAACTATCTTGATCTTGAGTCCATATTGTACCTAGAAAGTACTCCTCTCTCAAGCTTGATATATTTCAAATTAGAATGTTGTTTTGGCTTTTACAAAATAAGGTCAAAGTAATCCGATCGCGATAGATTACAATCTATCTATATATGACAGAAATTCTGGGATTAATAAAAAATGCAAATAGTTATATTATTTTCAGCAAATCCTCATGCAAGTATTTTCAGCTTCAAGTTTTCGCAATGAGGCTATTTTATGAAAGATTTGTACCGAAAAAATCTGTTTTAAAGAGGTTTTTATCTGAAAAATCAGATACATATATTTGTATATACGATTATTCTAGAATATATCAAACACCTATAAATAGACCTTACACAATGAAATCCCTAATGCTGCCTGTATAAACCATATACCCCTTTCTCACTACCGCCTGAGACCCATCTAACCAATAGAGCCAATTCTAAGTATAAACTAATGCGTTTCTGAATAGTAAAGGGCAAATACGACCTGCAGTGTAATTGAACTTAAATCCATTAGTAACCGAAATTACACACATATATATACAAACATACACGTATATGGTTTATGTATTATCCGCAACTTTGTATGTAAATATATATGTGAATGTAATCATTTGCAGAATAAGTCAGAGCCAAAAAATAAAAATGTTGTGAGCCGCCTGCAGTTAAGTTGTTAGTGCGATTGGTGTTGTAATTTTTGTTGTTGTTGTTGTTGCCGGTGCTGTGGTGGGCAAAAGTTTCTTTGAGCGCACTTTAGCCGCAAGTAAAACTTTCCATACTGACGTTAGCAATTAGTTTTATTTGAACATAAATTTCTGTTGTCAGGATTAATTTATGAGTGGTTAAGTACTGATTGTATGACGCACGCACACATGTATATACATGTATGTATATATAACTTATGTGCTTAAGCGCTAGCAGAAAGGTGTGAGCGTAATTTAACACATAAGAAGTTAAAGTTGCATTTGCCGTTGCCTTAATCTGGATGTGTGCGATATCTTGATAATGCGAGTGAAAAATTGCTGCTAATATCAGAATAGTGCTTTAATGTTCCTATCAAAACTAATTGAACCCAAATGACTTTAACTGATATACGTAAGATTGGAAGAGTTGTGAGGGATATTCACAGTATGTTCTGCTTTTGGAGGACCCACTTTACAATTTGTTGTGTGAGATGTATCTATTGGAAATAACTCAAAATTCATGGCGAATCAATTTTCGTTATATTATATTAACTGACTGTAGTAGACTATTCTAACTAAAGGTCTACATATTTTCTAAACAAACTTTTCAAATTTATACAAGTAAGAAGCAGGAATTGATAGCTAAGCTCTTTCAATAAATTAAATGCCCTGTGGTATAAATTTAATACCAGTGTGGGTAGCACCCTTAGATTTGCAATAGTTAGCAGATGGGTCGATGACTATTTTTCAGAATATTATATATTACTTATTTGAATATAAGAGGTATTAGCTTGAGCTGTCAAAGCTTGGTTATTTATAACAGATAAATCAATCAGAGCTCCCTCTAATGGAATTTGAGAAGGAAGCCTATAGTCATTTCAGATAAGCAGCAAAGTGATTTTAAATACAATCTCGTCGTAGCTGAGAGTATGTAATGTAGTTTCCTGGAAAGTAAGATTCCGAAAATTTGCAGCAAAATTATGCTGCTTTGTTTTGAGCATCTGTATCATACACATAAAAAAAACTAGAATTGCTCGTCTAAAGCTATAACATTTTCCCATCTTTCTGGCAATTTGTGGATTCCATCGATTCCAAACTGCGCTGGCTTAACGGGCAAGAATGAATCAAGCCAATTTGATACTGATTTGAACCGCATACCAGTGAGAGCATTTTGCATCGAACGGAACAAATAGTTGGGCTATAAGGTGGATTAGACAAAACTTGCCAACCCAAAAAAAAAAAAAAATTTTCCAAATAGTTTTTAACCGTACTCGCAGCTTGAGGCCGAGCGTTGTCAAGATGGAAAATTATCGGCTCGTGTCTAGTCGCAAATTCCGAGCGTTTTTCAGCAATGACTCGCTTCAATTTGATGAATTGTTGTCGGTAGCTTTCCACATTAATGGTTTCACCCGGTTTTAGAAGCTCATAATAAAGCACGGTCTTCTGATCAAACCAAGCATTAGCTTGTCATCATTGACATTCGGCTTTGCCGTTGATTGGCCAGGATCCACACATGGTTTTTGACATTTAGGGTTTTCGTAATGTATCAATTTTTCATCACCAGTCACAATCCAAAACAAAAACGACTTCTTTTCGTGGCGTTCAAGCAGCATTTCTGGCATACAACTCGGCTTTCAATGTCTCTTGGCTTCAATTCATATGGCACCATTCATGCTTCTAAACTTAGGTGACCATATTTGTCCTGGCAAAATCCGAGACGGTTTTTTTTAGTCATCGATTTTTTCCATATTTTAATTCAATGAAAATTGCGACATACAATAGGTGAGAGAGCAACAAAATTTAACTCAATTCATTCTAAATTTTTTAATTTTTAAGAGGCCGGGACGCTTAACTCGGAATCCGGACTGTTCCGGCCAAACCGGGACTAATGGTCAGCTAATTCTAAACGTTTTGAAATGTCGGCTTACGTGACAGCCAAAACTTCTGCTAGCTCATCTTGTATTTTCCAATCTCGTCACTTAAGTAAAAAATAGTATCGGCTAATCTTACACATTAGCTTTTTCTGTACGTTCTGTTGTTATTTTGGATCTAAAACGGTATATGTAAAACCTAGACTTTTAGTATGAAGTATTTTGTGGAGATATGAATAAGAGACAAATCTATATTGGTTGTGCATAACAGTTTTCTGAATACCTGAAGTATACAGGATGGTTGAAAAGTGCATGCGCTCGAAATGAAAAATACTGTTTTTGGTACGAAATATATTTTTTTATTCAATATAATATCACTTAACTTCAATACACTTATTCCAATGATCCTCTAATAATTTTATGCCATCCCTATAATGGCTTTCCAGAAGCTCTGCAAAATATCCGTCTACGTGTAAAATGCGTTTTGAAGGTGAGGACTTACTATACACTTCTAACATTTTTTCATAAATTTACTTTGCTTTTAAACCTTTCAAAACAAAGAATCTAATCCCTGTGCGATATTGAAAATTTTCCATATTAAAAGAATACTCTTCACTTCACCTTCAAATGGCTTGTAAACAAAGAATTTGGTGAGCACTACTCACTTTTCAAACATCCTGTATATATAACATAAATAAACACTTCGATAATTGCCATTCTTTGCTAAGATGCAAATGCTTTCCTAAAATTTTTTTTTTTTTTTTTTTACACAGGCTTGAACTAAGATCGAATCTAGATCTTATCTTTATATATCGAAAAGATATAATGGAATAAACATATGTATTCTTTATTTATTGTCTTGACCTTAAAAATGCTCAAACTGATTTTTCAAATAGCGGACAATAATAAAAAGTTTATTATCAGCATTTCGTACACTCACGCTTCAATACCCTTTGAATAACTGACCTTTACCCTAGCCACTGTAGGATTTCATAAAAAAAGCAAACAATAAATTCAAGTTTCCTTTTATGAACAAATTTGCATTTGGGTTTAAATATTTGTGAACCAAAGGAAAATTTTACAAAAAGTAAGATGAGCAAGAGGAGCTCAACCTTTTTATAACACACACCTGCTGCGCGATTTGCTAAAAAGCTTCGCAAAGTCTTTGTTAGTTGTTGTTAACAATAAGTAGACTCAACCAGACGTGTTTTGTTGGCTTTGGCTCGCGCACGTCAAAATTCAATTTTCTCGCAAATTCACGTTTTTACAAACGAAATGAACAACAACAAAAACAAGCTTTGCAAAAGTGGGTGCCGTCAACAGGCTAATAACAAAGGTGCAACTACGCCGTCACCTAATGACAAATACGGCAACAACAACAATATGGAACAAGTAAACTAAGCAAAAACCTTTGAGAAGCGTTAAAAATTGACGCTTTTGTGCTTACACACACATATCTATATATGTATATTTGTATATGTTTGGTTGTGTTTTGCTCGAACTCTTTGTATTGGCTTACATACATTTATAAATACTTGTGCGCGTATTTGTATTTATGTGTGAGTGTTTGCCAAAATGTAATCCTTTTTATGAGCTGTCGCGCCATTCAAGCGTAACCAACAACAAAGCGGCTAACAAAGCAAACACCATCGCACATACATATATGTGTATGTGTGTTTGTATATAAATTCCAATCAAGCCGTCAAACCGTCAACGGGCCAACTAAAATGGGTGCATTGGTACCGTTATATATAAAGCAGGTTTTCAAACTTGTGTTGTGACATTTTAGCGTTAAGTGCTTGTACTCATACAGACACACACACACACATACATACACAATGTGTATTTGTAAAGCGCGAGTTATGTCATGTCAGGTTGTGATTGTGGGTGGTGATAAGAATCGGATACGTATATGATCCGACGGATATGAAAGGCTTATCTTTTAATCGATTTTTAAGTGACACAAAAGTGTGTTGGCGTGATTGCACTTAAGCGCCACTTTACTTCGCTTTCACAAACATACACGCACATAACGGTTTGACGACATGCATTTTAACATCTACAATATATATGCACATATAATCGTATATAGACATTCGAGCAGAAAAAGAGCAACTAACAAGCCTAGTTTTTTGTCCTATCTAAGACAGATCATTTTTCCCACATATCTATATAAGTATTTGTATATGTGCACAAATTTGTTGTTGTAAAGCGTGATTTAAAAAATTGTTTTATGGCTTTGTGCGCTCAACTGATATGTCTTTATTGATTTAGCTGCCTCAATATATTACTCACATATTTTATCAGTGGCCCAGTGTACAAATTGTTTGACCTGCTTGATTTGTGGGATTTAGTGTTTTGGTATTTAAGAGAAAATTAATTGCATTCCGAATTTTGTTCGCAAATCTCACTGTCAGTTGAACGTTTATGAGCATGTGTGTATTTCGTTAATTATTTCTATAATATTATACCCGAAACTATTTATGCTTTCAAGTAAGTTTGGCATTACATTTTGAACCACGTCATGATGGTGGTATGATTTGGTGGTTATATTCCAAAGCAGTTTTGTTTGAACTCAAAGTCTTAAATTAAGTCAGTAAAATTAAGTCAAACCATAGATATAGAATATTTAACTTCCTCGAAACCAGAGTAAGTTGCGAAAACTATTTTTGCAAACATATTTTTTTTTGCATTATCTATAGGTTCACCAACAAAATTTATTAAAAAATTGGAGACTCTAGTTGTACTAGCTCTAATGCCATCTTATGCACCATTTTGTGCCCATATTTTAGTTCAATATCTTGATGAAACTTGGTACATATGGTATGTGGCTTGTCACCCAAGAAGGCTTGCTATTGCAGATGAGCGGAATCAGATCTTTGCCACGCCCACAAAACGTCTTTAATCAAAATCGTTAATCAAAGAGTGTAACTAAGCCCTAAAATAAGCTACAAGGCTGTTATTAAGTATAAGGAATTGCATTAAAGAGTGGCATCTTTGGTTAAAAAAACTTCTAAAAAGTGGTTGTGGCCCTGCCCTCTAATTTGTTGAATGTATGTCCATTTCTCCTAAATCGTTCAAGCTATAATAACCAAATTCGTTCAGGGAAAATTTTTTTAACATTTGTACGCACCCTCTGAATACGGATAATAACCCTACCCACTCCTCATATAACGGGTTTTTTAAAAATAAACTAAAAGTGCGATAAAATATATATTATAAATGAAAAGGTTTTATAGAAGCGCATATCTCTGGACCTACTAGATCAATTTCAATAATTTTCGGTATGTAATATTATCCTGTAATTCATACATTACAGTGTGAAAATGTGCGCAATCGGATGAAACCACGAAACCTACCTTCCATATAACACAATTTTAAATTCCATCTCATTCTTTCACTTTCCAGTATACAAATCAAAAACGAATCAATTAATCTAGATACAACTTTGCACGTATAGTGAATATGAGGTGTGCCTTATCGGGTCTAAAAATTGTCCAAATCGGATCAAAACTATTCAAGCATCCTGATACCGAATCTGTGGACTCCAGTTCCTATTGCGAACTTTGTATCGAAAATATCAGTCAACCTGTGATATATATTATAAATATTCGGATAGAATCCTTTTCTGACTTTACTTGTATGTATGTCAAGAATGAGTTGAATCAGATCAATAATTCCCTTAGCTCCCCCATACCTAACAGAAAGATTTTCGAATTTCCGGCTGTCTTTGTAAAGCATAGCAAATATGTGTCGGTCGGGTGAAAATATGCGCTAGACCACATACAAGTATAATGAATATCAGAATTTTAAGACATCTAGTTGCCTTGCTCCTTATATCTTGGTGATGTTATGTGAGGTAGCTTAATGAAACTCAGAGTGCCTCTTTTTCTTTTTAGAATATGTAGTATTAGTCCACCAATTACCCAAACATCCATATATCAAAAGTCTTAGAATGAGAGAGTCTTATAGAGTTACCAAAAAATCAGAGTTTCTTTCGCCAGCTGCGACCGTTTCTACCATTATAGTGATCATTAAAATTGTTTTTGTTTAACAACAATAAAGTACTTAAAAGAATAAATTATTGTAAGCCTGAACTTTTCCTGATAAAAATATTATAGCAACATCTATGTATATTATATAATAGTTCACGTGACTCCATCTGTGCATGTAACGTCTGATTTGTTCGTTTTTTTCCACTTTTTCTTATTTGATTTTGTAAAGAAAACCAATCAAAACACATATAAAGCTCATTCTGAAAAAGACGTGTAAATTTATTTCTTCAGGCTAAAGAAAAATATTTATAATAAATTATAAAATATGTCTACGCGTCGATCAATATGGCGTCATGAGACAATTGCATCGGTATCCCTTTCTAGAGATGTGACGGATCACTTGAGGGGCAGTAAAAAATGGGAGCTCAGCATATTGAGGGTAAAAACCACGACAGGAAGAGACAACAATTTTGTTATTTTTTTCTTATGTAAATAATTAAAATTTTTTTTTGGCTTTAGGAGTATTGCAGAGAAAAGGATATGGAGGAGTTCTACAAGGGCTACATGCGACGCCTGCACATAAATCAACTTTATTCGTTTATAGTAATGCTCGTGCTTAATACAGGTATTCACGCAGGGCTGCTGCTCGCCACACTATCGTCACAGGTCGGTAATTGCTAATAAAAATATCAATTATTTAGAGAATTTAAGATAATAAAAAACAAAAATATTTTAGGAAAGAAAAGAGACCTACAGAGATGTGTGCATATATATTGGTGCCACCATACTGATAATTATCATATTAGCAATCGGCTTGAAGAGGCAAAAATCATATACGCTAAGGACTAATGTGATATCGTTTCTGGTCGTCGTAGTGCTCATTGGAATGGGTGAGTGGGTAAAGTGAAAAAAGGTTAATTCACTTAAAAAAGTGTGATATACCGCTAATGTCCTCATAACTATTAACGCCAATTAATATTTTTTTCTTACCCGCAGATGTCTCTGTACCACTTCTGCATACCTTAAGGCGCAATATCACCTTACCAGTTTATATGAATTTCATCATAATCTCTATATATTGCTTCATGCCGATTTTCAGCGATATTTATGCGATTATATTGGGAATTTCGGCATCGGCATTTTACGTGGTCTTTTTGAAATTACAAGTCTATGTTTGGACAGAGCAGGGTTCGAAAAGTTTTGACTACACAAAAGGCACCGCCGAATATATAGCGTTATGCTGTATGAATTTTTTTGGGATATTTATGCGTTTCACACGCGAAATGAACATACGCATGACATTTCTGGATAAACGTCAGTGCATAGAGGAGGATCTACTGTTCCATGCTGCTAAAGACCAAGAGGTATATATAAAAAGGTTTTATATAGTGATTACTAATTAAGTGAATTCTTGTTTTTTTTTTTTTTTTGTAGAAAAGTCTCTTATTGAGTATGATACCACAGCAGATCGCGAAACAAATTGAGGAGGATGTTAAGCTGCGCATTGAGCTTATGAAAAACCCAGACTCGGCGCATTCGTTAGAAAAAATAAGGTTGGTTCAGTAGATTGGGCGATCAGTTTATGGAAAAAATTGGATTATCTGCTGCTTAAGAACACATTATCTGGATTAGTCTTTTAGACTAACATATGGTCAAATTAAAGAAACACGCAAGTTTTTCTTTCAGTAAAATATTTTTTTTTATTTTTTATTTTACCACTACCGAATTCGTGGTAAAATCGAACGACTGCAACGGAATGATGTTACGCAACAAAATTTCGTCACGTTTGCAATATACATAGCGCCAACATATTCATTCGGTAGGACAATTTTTTTTTTGTTGGATTGTGCAGTGTAATCTTGGGCTGCTTCAACAAAAATATTAAAAAGGTTGCCATATACATATTTTAAATTTTTAAGTAAAACATAAAAATAATGAGACAAGAAGCCATTAAAAAGAATTTATTAAATTGAAGAAATTTATAGTAGGGTTGCCACTTAATCTAAATTAATCTAAATTTTTTTTTCAGTGAGATTAATTGAATAATCATTGATTTAAATATGAATAACAAAGGAGAGGGACTAAACAGGTTCAAGAAAAAATTCTTTCGGACATATTATTTAGAAAAGTTGCCACCTGTGCGAAAAACTTTATTCGCTTTTTACTCACGAGATTGATTATACGACAAAGGGTCATCCAAATTCAAACTTATTCCAGTGGTTCGGTTTGTTGTGGATTTTGTAAAGCTGAAGACGCTCAAATCTGTATCTAACAATCTTATGAGCAGTGCATGGTTAACAAGGAGGGTTTTGTGGAGCTAAAGACACACAAAGCTATATCACATTTTAAAAATTTTACTTAAACGATAAATTTATTGTAGTTTTCTGATATTTTTATTACTTGCCTCAAATATTTTCCACAGTATAAAAATTTGTGATTCAGTTAAATTGATCGAGATCTTATTAAGAATGAGGAGCTTCCTTGACCTTTACCTCCTAGAATATTTTCATAAATCTGAAAGCTTACTTTTAAAACATTTAAAAACGCTTCAATTATATATTGTTTCAGAAAGCTCTTCATAGAGCCTCACGACGATGTCACAATTCTTTATGCGGATATAGTCAACTATACCAGGCTCACAACAACTTTGGATGCGAAAACCCTTGTGGAGACGCTACATGAACTCTTTGTGCGATTCGATGACGGCGCACAGGTGAGAACATGTATTTTTCGACTTACTTTCAAGAAGCCCTCATTTTAATAAACTCTTCAATACACAGGAGTTAGATGTCTTGAGAATACAGTTCTTGGGTGATTGTTATTATTGTGCGGCGAACGTTTCCATACCCAACGAAGAGCACGCCAGAGCTTGTGTGAAACTTGGCCTGCGCATGATTGACGACATACGTGAAGTGGGGTGAATAAAATCATATTTATTTTAAATATAATATAATATTTCACATTACGAAGATTTAATAACAACTTAACATATTTTTATATAACTGATATCTGATGTTTTGTAGAGAGAATAGACATTTAGGTATTGATATGCGCATTGGCGTACATTCCGGCAGTGCCTTATCCGGCGTTATCGGCGCCACCAAGTGGCAATTTGATATATACTCGAAAGATGTCGAAATCGCCAATCACTTGGAAAGCACTGGCTTGCCGGGTAGGGTACATATAAGCAAAGAAACCTTGGAACGACTGGATAAAAGATTTGAATACGAAGCGGGCACAAAAGCGGCACGCTTTGATCCACTCTTGCGAAAACACCAAATCACCACATTCTTAATTATAAGACCCCAGGTGAGTGCGAAAGAGAAGTGTAGTGTTAAGGGAATACGAAATTAGTAGAAAAGGGTATATAAAGTTTGCCACAAAGTTTGCAGCACCCAGAAGCAAACGTCGCCGACTCTATAAAACACAAATATGATCGATATGCTTCTGAAATTTTACAAACATCCTCTTTTTCGCAAAGCGCTGCTCATTTGTCAGCATCGTCGATATTATATTATAGCATATAGCTGCCATATAAACTGACCGTTCAAAACCAAGATGTAGAACTTTTTATACCCTTTTATTCTCTAAAAAAAGGCACATGTGAGGAGTATTATAGCTACCGTGCAGCCAAAGTTAATGTTTTTTCTTGTTTCTTTATAACGAAAGGTTGAAGTAGGCGTACAAATGCGACGATCGATCTTTACCCGAGGAATGTCCACTGATGAGGCAAGTTTCAGCTGATAATTGTGGAGAAAAGATTTTAAAATAATTTCATGTTCATATTGAAAAATTTAGGAATTTAAAGATGTTGATTCGGTGCAAAAAATGAGAACGCTGGTGCATTTCGAGATGAATCAAGAAAGTAGCAAATTTCCAATTTTCGGTTTGGTGCAGCAGTAAGTTAATGGCTGTTACTAAAAATTAGAAAAATGTTTTCAAAACTTTTTTTCATCTTGTAAACCACAGGTATAAAAAATTGATGTATGGACAACGTTCACGCGGCAGAGGGAGTGAGAGTGAAAAGTCTAATTTCTATGCGAACATTTCATGGCTTTTTTTGTGCTACAAGAATTGGCGTTGGGAGTATAACTACATTCAACAATCCGATATATTACACAAATACAGCGTACTAATCAGCATGTTAGTCACCTGGGGCTTAATATTAATACAATATTTCAACGGAGAGTAAGTGTATATACTTGTATATATATATATATATCTTGTTGTAATAGCAATTGCTTATTTTATCAGACAAATTTCTATATTTTGGGATTTCGCGATTTGCACAGTGGTTTTTTTCCTAGTCATCGCTTGTTTGATGTGGTATAGAAAAGCGTGGTCATACTTTTGTGGTACAGTACTAATAACGGGGCCCAGACAAAAGCTCAGCTACTGGATATACAAACTTTCGGATAAAGCACAAAAAAGTCTCAAGTTTCGTACCATCGTTTATTTGTCAATAGTACTGATACAATTCTGTTTGATTACAATGCAAATGGTAACGTATACACAGGCAAATATACAAAAATACCGACATGTTGTACAGAATGAAATGGTTTCGTTCACCTAACGGTTGTTTGAAACACTTGAAACTATCAAAACAAGAAAAAACGTTAACTTCGGAGGCACGAAAGCTATAATGTCCTTCACAAATACAAAAGATTCCATACCCAAACTTGATTTTGATTGGTCAGTTTGTATGGCAGCTATATGCTAGAGTTTTTCGATTTGAACAATTTCTTTGGAGATTATATCACATTTTTAGACAATAACCCGTGCCAAGTTTCGTGAAGATACCTCGACAAATACAAAAGCTTTGCATATAACGGCTGGATTTTGATCGATCAGTTTATATGACAGCTATATACTATAGTGATCCGATTTGAATAATATGTTCGGAAATTGTAGCGATGCTTTAGGTAAAAATTCATGCGAAATTTTGTGAAGATACCTTGTCAAATAAAAAACATTTCCATACAAGGACTTGAGTTTGATCGATCAGCTATTTGTTATCGTTGTCCGATATCGATATCTTAGAAATTAAGAGGTCTACGAAGTTTCCTTTTCTGTGTTACAAACACCGTGGCAAACTTAATACAAGTATACCCTGTTTAGGGTATAAAAATGTATTAAGAAGAAACGAATAACTGTCACAAGACAAAATCTCGTACGACACCAGTACTACAGTTCAATATACATATATGTATTTTCTTTAGCTAGATTGCAATCAGTTCCAAGTTGTGAATGAAGTTATCGAAACTCATGCAAATCAGAATGATATAAATAACGTATGCTTTGTGCCCTGGGTAAGTCAGCACAAATGTTGTCTAAATTTAATGTTAAGTAAATGTTTATATAGCATATTTAATTGTATACTACATTTTCAGGCTGTCACCGAGTCTGTGGTGATACATGTCGGCACAATATTTTTATTCACGCACATTTCTTACATTTTAAAATGGATCATTGCACTGTCCGTGACCATATTTTATATAATTATAGTATTTGCGGTCTATGATTTCTTGTTCGAATATAGCGTAAGCTCCAATCCATATTTCTTTCCCCAATTCGCACATATAATGGTGCTGTGTAGAACCGCTTGGATATTCCATATAATGAACAGAGAAATTGAATTTATTTCACGAATGGACTTTAAGTGAGTAAAATGATTATTTGTTGCTGATTGTATCGTAAATGTTGTTTTTTTTTTACTATTTCACAGTTGGAAGCATGAGCTGAGAAAGAAAAAGGAAGACGCAAAATTTACAAACCAGACCATTTCAATTTTGATTGCTAATATTTTACCAACCCATATAGGTAAATTATTTTAAATAAATGTTTATTTTTTTATTTACGAAAGAATATTTAACATAAATATCGATTTTTTTTTGTTTCGTATTGAGGATTTCTATTTCGAACTACATTTTTCTAAACGAATTTTGATAGTATAACCCATTTGCTCCCCCAGTGTATAGTGTTCCACAAGTTCACATACGTATTTTCTTTGACAAGTGTTCAGTGCTCCACAAGTTGACAAAGGTATTTTCTTTGCATATCTTTGATTTCTTTGACAACTTTTTATTAATAATTAGACTTGAATTAAAACTAGGTTAATCTTGCTTGTTCCTCAACTTCATGCCAATAAGTGCCACAAAATTTCCGCTAAAAGCAACATTTCTTAGAAGAATTAAATGTTTTAACTCGTTTTTCTTAAATAAGTTGAGAACAGTTCTTAAGAAGTCTCAATTGAAACTGGGCCTGCATTTTTGTCTTCTCTTCTCCACAAAAAATATATTATTTGCTAAAAACTATCTGAAATAAGTACAAATATGTTAAACGATCTTATAAATATAAATTTTTTTTTTACCCTATACTTTCGTAAAGTGAGTATTTATATGAAAGATCAGTTGACGAGTGAGCTCTGCTATGAGGAATATGAAAATGTGGCAGTGATGTTTGCAACCATACGGAATTACGACACCGAACAGGTTGGAATGCGTGTTTTGAATGAAATCATTTGTGATTTTGATGAAGTGGTGAGCGAAAAATTTGATTTTTTTTTGTACTTAGATGCTATAGTTGTATTTAAAAAATTTAGCTAAGCACATACCAGGGCATCGATAAAATTGAGAAAATCAAAGTTGCTGGTTGGACATATATGGCTGCATGTGGTTTAAATGCTGGTAACTCAATAATTAAAAAAAATCGAATGTTCTCCACATCGTCGTCCGGTAAGCATACTATTATACTTAAAATAGTTTTTATACTCACGCAACGTGATACGAAGAGTATTTTTCTCCGTTCGTCCGCGCTTTTGACGTTGCAAGCGATAACGCGAGTTAAAATTTAAATATCTGAATGAAACTAGGCACATATTTAGGATAGTATGCCGTAAAAAAGTTGGACTGGACCATCGTTACGTCTTTAACTTGGAAATTGACAAAGTCGAATCACAACCAACCAATCATATTCTTTCACTTGAATCGTCCGCTAAACAAAACTTGTGTATGCGGTAACTCTCTTGTTAAAATTATAAAAATCGGTCGTAATCTTTTCAGGCGTCCCCACATGAGTCCCTAAGATTCCGTTCCAGTCGGGTCGCAACTGACCTGACCTTTTATCCCAAATGCTGTAAACTCGGTAGCAGCCCTCGAAAGTAGTCGGGGGAATTTTACTGCCGCGTCAACCATAACAATAATCATGCAATTTTGTGGCGTATGAGATCATTTAATATGACACCAAATATTAGGTCAAAGCTTTGTGGACAATTCAAGCCTTTGAGCCTTCAGAGTATATTATCTCAATATATTCTCATCTATTTGTTTATATTTTAGCTGGCGATATTAATGCAATTTTATCGAGGAGTATCTTCTCAGAATTAAATGATGCACCAAATGATATACTTAATCCGGATAGTACAACTGTGGGAAATGATGTTGTATTCGTTATGCTAAGCTTTGCTTTGGATCTTCTGCAAAAAATGAAAGAATTCAACGAGGAGAATATTCAAACTGATGATAAGAAACGTAGTCAAGGTGCTTTGCGTATTGGTAATATACTAAGTCATTGCTAAAACCTAATTTAATATATAATTGTGTGTGAATAAGAAAAACTCATTAAGAAAAAGAAATGAAAATAGTTAATAAGCTCAGGCTTAAATAATGAACGTATTTTAATGCGTTTTTCCTAACAATTTTCCATATCGAATATCACATCTTACATATATATATGGTTTAATACCTCTATTATAGGCATATCGAATGGTCCTGTTATGGCCGGCGTTGTGGGCTTGTATAAACCATTTTATGATATTTGGGGCAATGCTGTTAATATGGCCTCACGAATGGACTCCACCGGTTTAGAGAATTCAATTCAGGTTACTGAGGAGACTGCAAATATATTGAAGGCTTACAATGTTGAATGTACATATAGAGGACAGACGTATGTTAAGGGACGTGACTATATTCCCACTTATTTTGTAAATATTGATGACGACTTAAATTTCGTGCAACGAGTGAGTGAGGGAACTGAAACCGCCTTTGATATTGAAACGCCATAAATTTATATAACTAACTTAAGTAATATTTGTAAATGCTTAAAGTAAAATGAGATTTATGAGATAATTAATAAATTGAGTGGCCAATGGCCGAGAATAAACCAGGTTTAAAGCTAGTAAATAGAGATATAGGTATATAGATATATGCATATTTTATAACAATGCTTCATTCGATATTAGATAACACCAAGAGTCAATGTTGCGAAGAATATGTACCAGCTTTCAGACACCTCATTAGTCAAAGTAAGTTTTCAATGGGAGATGGCTAAAAAAATGGCTCAAGTTTTTCATACGCAGATGTATGGGCGCCAGAATTTATTCCTCGAGTGACCCTTTAAGCTAACGGAATACTGAGTATCTTCCAGGCGGAAGTCTTTTCGGTCAGGTGAGCGGCTGAGATAGGTAACAACGCAGAAAACAATATAAAAAAGATCAAGATATACGTCGATAATCAGGCGCCAATAATCTCACATCGTAGAGCATATTCTTAGAAGTAGGAGGGTTGGTTGAAAAGTGAGTAATGCTCACCAAGAAATAGCTCTACTAGCTTCCACCAAGTTGGTACCACCGTCGTGTGAACACCTGCGAAATTTCAAGATATTCTATCAATTAATTCTTTATTGAAATGAAATTTATGAAAAATTGTTAGAAGTGTATAAGGAATCCTCATCTTCACAACGCACCGCATTTTGGGCTGGTGAATTTAAACGTAATTTGTCATACTAGGCATGAAGACGATTCACGCGAAGGACGACCAAAATCCGCAACCACACCAGAAATCATTGAGCAAGTTCATAATATTGTTAGTGAAGATCCAAGTTTGATTAAGCGTGAAATTGCTAATGCCTCATGGCACCTCAGACGAACGAGTACTTCATGTTTTACATGGAGAATTACATACGGCAAAGCTGTTTGGAAAGTTAGTGCCGCACACGTTAACAATTCAACAAAAATTGGATCGAAAAAAAAATTTCTCATCATAATTTGGAGTGTTGTAAGCAGAATAAAACCGATTGAATGCGTCATTTTACAACTATGGATGAGACTTGGATCTACCACCATGATTCTAAAGGAAATTTTTCTTATTGATTATCTGACGAATTGATTATCTGACGAATAAAAATACGAATTGCTTGAGCAGACACCATATTCACCAGTTTTGGCTCTCAGCGGCTACTAGCTCTTCAGAAACCTGAAACAATTCCTTCGTGGAAAGAGTCATTCGATGAATGAAGAAGCTATTACAGCCGTACACGGGTATTTTGCAGAAGTCGTTACAGCGATGGCATACAATTATTGGATGATCATTGGAATGCTGTGGCACGTAGTTTCATGCACACCGATCTATCGAAATCATTAAAATAATCCGTATACCCTGAATAAGGCATATTAAGTTTGCAACGATGTTTGTAAAACTCAAAAGGAAACGTCGGATACCCTATTAAGTATATATGTAGGATCAGCGTGACGAGCCGAGCCTGTTTAGCCATGTCCGTCTGTACAAACGCAAACTACTTCCGCAGTTTTTCAGATATCTACCTGAAACTTTGCACACGTCCTTTTCTTAAACAAGATGCGCTCATGTGTCAGTACCGGCGATATCGAGAACTATAGCATATAGCTGCCATACAAACTAACTGATCGCAATCAAGTCTTTTTATGGAAAACTTCTGAAAAAACTGACAAAATATCTTCACGAAAATTTCCATACATGATTGTCAAATGAAATGCTTTAATATCCGAACGATCGGACTACTATAGCATATAGTTGCCATACAAACCGAATGGTCAAAGTCGAGAAAATAATCTTTTTTCACACTTTTATACTGTAGGAAATGCACCAGTGAAGTGTCTTATAGTTTCGGTTGAGCCGAAGTAAACTTTTTTTCTCATTTTGTTCAAAAACGGTATTTCGAAAACTACTTCTACTCTTACAGTTCTGTAAGCATGAATGTAAACACTTGTTAAACGAAATAAAATGTGAGTTGCGTCAAATACGAAAGGAATAGTATTAAACGAAAACCGAACGACAACTCAATCATCAATAAAATCAGCTGAGAGTGTCGTTATGATTTTTTCGTTATAAATTGATTTTTCTCAAATAACGATGTATGCACCGTACGATCGTAATCGTAAAGCTTCTGTCAATGTTGGCACAATATTAGACGATGTGACACATCAGTTTAAGGGCAAAAATGAGCTAAGCGTGTTGAGGGTAAGATGCGTCGCATAAATCTTAAATATACGGTTAATATAACGTACTGATATATTTTTGCAGGAGCATTGCCGCAAATATGACGTGGAAAAAATTTACCAAACCTACATGGCGCGTCTGCTTCGAATACAATTAACCACCTTCTTGACAATACTCATCACCATAACATTCATCTATTGTGTGCTGTTGGTCAATTCTGACCAGGTTCAAAGAAATTTTCTTCAAAAATAATATGTAAAATATTTTAATAAAATTTGATTTCAGGCAGCGACTGACATATCTATTTATATGGTATTCACAATTTTGGCTGTCGTGGCTATTTATATAGGCATATGGAAGAAGGCGATTACAAAATTTGCTTGGATTATTTATGTAGCAGTTCTGTCAATACTATTTCTTACAGCAATGGGTGAGTCAAGAAAAAAGTAGAAATAAAAAATTAAATTACAAACATACTTGTATATATTGTAGTTAATTTGAGTTGATGTTTTTACACGCTTTACAGATATAACCGTGCCGGTAGTGCACGCCGTCACACATTATGAGATCTTTGTACCACTATTCTATAGTTTTATAATCTATTCAGTTTACATATATATGCCGTTTTTTAATCATCGTCAACCTTTCATTTTGGGAGTTACAATATCACTGTGTTATATTATATTATTCCTGACGATAACGCATCGCATGAAAGTTGATGGTGGCAGCAATATGGACGAAGAGAAAATCATATCGGAAATTTTGTTCATGGTGGGGCTCAATTTATTGGGTTTATTTTTTCGCCTACCACGTGAAATAGTGATAAGACAAACCTTCATAGACAAGCGTGAGTGCGTTGAAGAGGATCTTCTGTTGCATGCTGCGAAAACTCAAGAGGTGCGTTATAACAAAAACAAAACTTTTTCTCAAAAGTTGGATTATCTAAAATTATAATTTTTCTCTTTGAACAGAAAATATTATTACTAAGCATGATACCGGCACCAATCGCTGATAAAATAGAGGAGGATATAAAGTTGCGTTTAACGCGCACGAGTTTAACTTCGCGCAGACGTTCGTCTTTTCAGCGAGAAGCGGAGTGAGTATAAAATATTGAAGAAAAAATCTATGCCGGCTCTCTCAATAAACACTGTTGAGCGCTCAGATATTAAGCTGAAGGTGCCCAGCGCTTTTGAAAATCGAGTTAAGTGAATGCTGATATCGCGACGACCTTTTTCAACAAATATTATAACATTTGCATCAAATTTTCAAGAGGTTAAAGAGTTGGTGCCAACTCTTTATTTTAGGGTGAATTTTTTTACATCTATAGTAAGTCTGATCTTACTTTATGCCTTGAATTATTCTTATGAAGCTCAGTACCTCTAAAGTATGTTTGGTCCTACTTATTTTTTTGAACTAGTTAGAAATATTTTCAAAATTGCTTAAACTCAGTTTAGTGGTCTCTTTTTGATTAGAAAGGACTTTTATTTTGATTTTATGAAAGAGGAAATCAATTTATACTTGAACAAAGAAACCAATGGCGGATTTGAAATTATTTCTGGAGGAGTTTTGCCTACGAACATATTTTTAGCATTGATATTACTTAACTCTTATGAATTTGAATTAAAATTTCTAATTGGAAGGAAAGGTTACCCAAACCCCTGCGTGGCTCAGCCACTGAAATCTACCATGATGAAATCAAATTTTTCTTAGATTCTACAGGATATTATACTAAGAGTCTAAAGGTTAAAGGGAGGAGCACTAAAGCTTATGGACAAAAGTATTTAATACTTTTTTTTTGACAGATTAATTCTTTGCGTTGCATCTCAGCTCGATTTTAGATCCTCTTTAGCATTAGATCTCTACAATTATATAGAAAATAAGTTTACAATGTTCTATAGCAAGATTTTCAAGTCTAAGACATCTTAGTAGCACCAGAAATACCGGTCTGTAAAGGTTTTTGTATATTAATAATTTGATTTAATTATTAAAGCGTCTTTTTGTATCTACTCTTTATGATAATAGATTACTATATAGAAAACTCTTCATTGAAACACACGACGATGTGACAATACTCTACGCTGATATGGTCAACTATACCAAACTAACAACCACTGTGGATGTGAAAACACTTGTGGAGACGCTACATGATCTCTACGTTAGATTTGATGATGCAGCTCTGGTAGTTATACCATTAATTTTCACTCGATTATCACCACATTTACATGAGAATTCAATCACTTACAGGATTTGGATGTACTGAGAATACAGTTTTTAGGCGATTGCTACTATTGTGTGGCGAATGTCTCGATACCCAATGAAGATCACGCTAATGCTTGTGTGCGACTTGGTCTACGCATGATACAGGAGATACACACGGAGCGGTGCGTAACTGTTAAATTGGTAAAATTTCCAGTAACAAAGAAATATATATATATATGATACCTCACAGAGATACCAGAGACTTGGAAATGGATATACGCATTGGCGTGCATTCGGGTAGCGTATTATCTGGTGTCATTGGCGCTACTAAATGGAAATTCGATATTTACTCGAAAGATGTTGAGATCGCAAATCGTTTGGAGAATACCGGCGTACCCGGTCGTGTACACATTAGCGGTGAAACACTCGAACGTTTAGATGATGAATTCCAATATGAAGATGGTACGGAGAAAGCTGTCAATGATCTGTTATTGCAACAACATAGCATACGTACGTATCTGATTATACCGCCGAAAACGGTAAGTTTTTGTGATTTTATTGTACATATTTAGTAACAATTGCGCTGAATTTTTTCCATTATAGTCTAAATATAAGGAGACGATATCAAATAATACATTAATGAGTCGGTTTTCTTTTCTGAAGGGCTCACCACTGGGTTCAGCAGCGGTATAATTCGTCTTAATACTTCACTATTGTGTATTTAGTTTATGCTAACGTTTCATTTTGTATTTGTTGTGTAGGATTTGAAAACCGTTTATTCTGGTGATATAATACAAAGAATGGTGGATATGGAGATGCGCCGAGAGAGTACAAGCATTCCGGTCGAAACTCTACAGTAAGTACTAGGAAGTTCAAATTTTTTACAAGATTTTCTAGATTTTAATTGTTATCTAAATATTTATACTCTTGCAACATGTTGTCACAGATTATAACAGTTTTTTTAGCTAACGATTGCTTGCATTAACTAAAGCTAATCGATTTATATATAAGGATTAAGATGACGAGACGAGTTGAAATCTGGGTGACCGTCTGTCCGTCCGTCCGTCTGTCCGTGCAAGCTGTAACTTGAGTAAAAATTGAGATGAGAACGTTAGTATTGCAGATGAGCGCAATCGGTCCACTGCCACGCCCACAATTATGTCATTAATCGAAAACCTTTAAGGCGACATTACTAAGCTTCAAAATAAGATATAAAATGATATGAAATTTGGTACAGGGCATCTTAGTAGTAAGGGGAATCTGTAGACTGAAAATTTGAAAAAAAGGAGGTAGCACCGACCTCTACTGCGGTTATTATACATACAAGTATATCCCACCAGGTCTGCTAAATTTGCTCAGAACAATGCTTTTTGTAATTTTCTGTAATGCCAAAAATTGGGTCAATACTATTCCTATCTCTCATATATATTATATAACTAGTCTAAGATTTTCAAACGTCCGCTTGACTTTATACCGTATACTCGTATATTGATCAATAATTAAGATACCTTAGCAAAATTATCTGAACATATTATATATTGCATATACTATAATTTAATACCGAAAATGTATGAATTTCGTCTGCGAATTACCCCAACTCCAATACACTATATACAACATAATGAAATTCGTTATTCTAACAAACTTTATGTTGAATATGTCGGTCAGTGTGGGAGTTGTATACATATGTATTTATAAAACTGCTTAAAAATATTTTATCGACTATACCTGAGCAATGTTAAAAGTTAGTGCAATCAGTCCAGATCTTTCTCTGTCCCCAATATGCACTATATAATGATTTTCAATATTACGCCAGGCTTTAAACCGTTTAGTTTGGTGAAGATGTGTGTTATTTATATTAACTAAATAATTGAGTTTAATTTTTCTTAAAAATTATATGGCTTAGCGCTGAATTAGTTTGGAATTAGTCTATACCTGGGTCCATTCTCATATCCATAATATAAAGAATTACGATCCTCTGGTTGACGTTTTCCGCATCAACTCAATATATTAATTTAGCTCCTTCGCTTGAGTTGATTACTCATTTGAGGCTGCTTTTAATATAATTTTTATTGACGGGAAGTAAAATATAGTAATAAAATTAAGGGGTACATGGAACTCGTCGAGCAAAAAACGCCCTATTTTGAATAATTTTTTTTTTTCATATAAACAATTAAATATTTTATTAAAACTTTTTATTATATCGAAGATACATATCTGATAAAGACTTTGTGAAATTTTTAAAGGGAAATAGTCAAAACTCAGTCATTGCGACGTCATTTCCGGCAGTCCCTCGGATCATCAAAAGTAAAAAAAAAAAAAACAAATATTGTACATGTTTGAACTAAAACCATTAACTAGAAATTTTAATTTTTGGCTGACTTTTTTATAAAAACATGCATATTTTGGTGAAAACTTCTCAACGTTTTTTGTTTTTCAAATAGATGTAGTTGACCAAAAAAAATCATCCGCGGCAAGACCTTTATTTATACCTCAAAGACCTGTGTAAAATTTCATTAAGATCGGTTCAGCTGTTCGTGAGAAATCTTGATATCCGACTTTGAAAACACAGTTTCGAGAAAAACGCGTTTAAAGTTTTATGCAACTATATAGCTGACCTCGAGCGCGCAACTTTGCAAAGCTGTACCTCCAAAACTATTACAGGTATTAACCTGAGGACAATATTTTAGAGAAGTTAATATTATTATTATATAATATTTTTTTTGATGCCGTGAAACCCATGTAACCCCTTAAGTGAGTCTATGACCTTCAATATAAGTTACTAAGACACTAAAATTTATTGTAATCCATTCACGGGTTGATGCTTGCAAGTTGCGAGAGTATAATATGTTCGGTTGCACCTGAACTTAGCTCTTCACTACTTGTTTTTTTTCTATTGTTGTTTTCTTCCATATTTGTATTACTACATTTTTGCTTAGCTCTGTGATTTATGATTTGTTAAATACATAACATATTTGATTTAATTTATAATCATTTGCTGTTTCTAGATTCCATCGCATATTCTTTGGAAAATCACGACATCTCACGCGCTTCGAGAGAGAAGAGCACAACTTTCGTATGAATTTTTCCTGGTGGCTTATGTGTTTCAAGAATTGGCGCTGGGAACACAACTATATGATTCAACCAGATATTAAACTAAAATATAGTGTGCTTGTTTCATATATAATTATTTTATGCACAATTGCCATGCAGGCCATTAATGCCAAGTAAGTGATCTAAATTAAAATACACTACCTAATATACTCGTAACGTTAGAAATTTCTTTTACAGACAAAGCATAAAATTTTGGGTCTTGGTGGCTGTTGGAAATATATTGATGTTGTTAGTTTTGGGCTTGGTCTGGTACAAGAAACTTTGGGAAGTGTGTCGAAAAAATTGGTTTCACATGAAACCGCGCAATAAAGCCAGTCGTTGGATTTATGGACTTTCTGAATTCACACAAAGGGTGTTCAATGTACGCATTTGCATTTATTTGGGCATTTTAATACTACAGTTAAGTTATACACTAATACAACTGGTAAGCAAAGTAATTTGTAGCGCTTGAAACACTATTTGCATTTGAAACTAAATCCTATTTCATCTAATATACATCTAATCAGTTAGATTGCGATCGCTTTCAAATTGAAAATCAGGAAATTGAGATTCTACTTTTTGAGGATGGCACCAGGGATATATTGTGCTTTAATACCTGGGTGCGTGCTTCTCTACTTAATTATTCTATATGTTCTCATACAACTATCGATCTTTGCAGGCTGTCACTGAATGCATTGTCATGAATTTATTTCTAAATTTTCTATTCTCGGGCATTACTTATATTATTAAAATAGCTGTTGGCCTTTTCACACTCATTAGTTACATAATTATCATAACCGTTTTGTATGACTTTGTCTACGAACGCAGTCTGAGTTGTAATAGTCATATTTATCCTGAATATTCGCATATATTTGTGTCCGTTCTGACCCTTGTCGTAATTAACATGATCAATCGTCAAAAAGAGTTCATCTCACGTGTGGATTATTAGTAAGTAACGTTAAGTGAAAATGTTTAATAATAATTTATTTTGAATATTGTTCTTTTTATTTACCATTTTATAGTTGGAAACGAGAATTGAAGAAAAAACAGGAAAATGCTAAACTAACAAATGAGACGATTTCCCGATTGGTCAGTAATATTTTGCCATCCCATATAGGTGAGGAATTTACTGATTTTTTAAAGTTACAGTAAAGCCAAAATGTATTTAAAAAAGCACGAGTCGAAGGTATGACCCAAACATTTTAGATATTTTCCCCCAACTTCTATAAGTTAGGTTAGATTAATAAATCTATCCTTAAGTCTGAAATACATGTGTTTTAACACCTCTTGACTGACCTCAACATATTTAGTATTTCCATAATTACCTGATTAGTCTTAACACCTGACTAGTCCTTGGATCGCTACGAAAAGTTATTCGGATTGCGGTAGGAGAGAATGAATGGATTGTGTGGCGTTTATTTTCTATTCCACGAATACTTACGATGTACTTAGAGTTTAGCGAAATCAGAGCTGGGTTAGAGGGTACTTATCATTATGGATATAAAAACAGGTGTCTGATGTATTATCGGCAGTCGATCAAGTCGAGATTAGAATTTTAGCATTTGTTATTTTTAATAATAAAGGCTTTGAAGACCTACATAAGTATAATTAATACCTTTTAAAGCTTCGCATTGGAACCGTAAGCCGCGTGAGGAATTTAAATAACAAACCTACTCAGCCTAAAAAACTGAAAAAAATAATATTTTACGATTAAAACCCATAAAAAATGGCAAAATTTTTAGGATAGCGCCACCTAACCTAATTTTAGGTTGAAATAAGTTTTTATTCATTTAAACACTAAGAATATTGGGTTAAACTAACCGGTGTTATGGTTAGTAGTCGATTTGGTTTAGTAATTAAAGATATTGTTCGGTCGTTCTTCACCCTAAATTACCTTTTTTTATTTTTAACACTTTAATATATAATTTGGTTTTCTCTTAGTCGACATTTATATGGACAATCAGTTGACCAACAAGCTCTACTACGAAGAATACTCCAATGTAGCTGTAATCTTTGCAACGATTCTGAATTTCGACATTGAAGTTGTTGGTATGCGTGTTTTAAACGAAATCATTTGCGATTTCGATGAAGTGGTAAGCAATTCTCTATTTTAACTTTTGCTTATCACTTGGACAATCTTTAAAATATAGCTAAGCTCATTCAAAGGCGTGCATAAAATTGAGAAAATCAAGGTAGCCGGCTGGACGTACATGGCGGCCTGTGGGCTGAATACCACCGGAACGGGGCATAGAGGTTCGATAGAAAAGCGCGCAAGTGCATTCTCATTCGCCTACAATTGGCGTAGAGATCATTTGGGTAAATAAATTTTTGATTTGGAAGATATTAAATTATTTAATTTTACTTAAAGTTAATTAATTTTATTTTTTTGATATTATATAACACCAAGCCAACAGGACAGCAAACATTAGTGACTTATTTGGTGCTGTTACGGATAAGTCGTCAACGACCGGTGGCACCACACGACGTCGATCGGTGCGCATGTTCAATGATGGCGAGGAGCCAATCACCGATGATGATGTCGTTTATGTTATGGCGCGCTTTGGTTTGAGTTTGTTGCATGCCATGGACAATTTCAACAAAAATAATTTCTATCACGATATGGAAAGTCAAGTTATTGGCGATTTACGCATTGGTAATACGAAGTAAAATCATTTGAATGGTAAAATACTCACTTTGTCTTACACTTCATATAAGGTATAGCGAATGGTCCCGTTATGGCCGGTGTTGTTGGCTTGTTTAAGCCGCATTATGATATCTGGGGCAATGCTGTGAATATGGCGGCGCGCATGGACTCCACTGGCGTGGCTAACCTAATTCAAGTCACTGAGGAAACTGCCAACATTTTGACACTTCACAACATACACTGTGTGTACAGAGGCATAACATATGTTAAAGGACGCGGTTCCATACCGACATATTTCATAGATATTGATGACCGTTTACAATTTAGAAAGTCTACATTAGAAGAAACAGATATTGATCCATTATAATAGTGTGAGAGCTAAATGATTATAACTGAATTTGCAATATATTATAAATATATTATAATTATTATCATAAGCTAATGTGAAATAAAATAAATATATATTTAAATAGATAGTTAAACGAGTTCAAGTGAGAATATGTCATGTGGCAGCTGAACAAAGTTTTAAAGGGAAATTCATTATTTTAAAGATGCAAGTTTAGCGAACTCAAGGGACTTCTTCAACAGTCAAGGCGGTAAACGAAAATACGAGTATTATTTTAGTCAGAAAAAAATAAAGAAAGAAGAGAAAGTGTAAATGCGATAGAGAGAGATAAATATTACAGGTGGATTTGGGTAAAAAAAAAATATTTTTTGACATTCTATGCTATTTGTTGTGTATAAGCTTAACTTCTTGAGTTAATAAGCCAATTAGTATGTGAGATAAAATTCGACATATGTATATTGTCAAGGAATACAATTCAGAATTTAACTTTTCGACAACAAACAAAGACCAACGTAAGAAAGTAGTAAGCGAAACAATATTTCTGCCTCAAAACTGTAAAATCATTTTTATACCCTACATTTCGTGATTTGGCAAGTCTAGTATTGCAATCTTGAAACTCACAATTTTATCGTAAAGTTTGACATTTTATACATACTCAGAACGTTTTGACATACTAGCGCTATTTATGTTGTTTACAGTAACTTAAAATATTCATCTTGTCCAAAAAATGGAATTAAATCGCGAACATATTCGCGCGATAATTTTTTACAACTTTCGACGTGGATTAACTCAGCAATAGTGCATCGATGAATTTAATTAAATTTTTGGCAATCAAGCTCAATTAAGCACCAGTGTTTATCGATGGTGTGATGAGTTCAATGTAGGTCGTAGATCACTCTAAGACGAATTTCGTGAAAGTCGGCCAAAAGCAGTTGTTGTTCCGGAAACTATTGATGCTGTGCGCAAACTGATATTGCAAGATCGACATGTGAGACAATTATAGGCACTACTGTTACTGTCACACATTCAATATTACCTGAACATTTGAGTGTAAAAAAAAATTGTTCACGTTGGATCCCACGAATTTTGACAATCGCTCATAGCAGTGCTGATGAATCGTGAAAGAATTGGACATGTCGCAATCCTACTACTAGAACAACACAGAAGAGTAAATTCTGCGTGGTATACAACCATTTGTTAATCAGTTGTCTTTCAAGAAATCAGGAAAACCAATGACGTCTTTTTATTTCCGTACGTAAAGTTTTTGAGATATCACTAAATATACTGAAGTTTTGCATACGTCTTTGTTTCTCCAAGAAGTTGATTATATAACGGAACTGTCGAATCACTATGACATATAGTTGCCATACAAACTGAAACGATCAAAATCATATCTTCACAAAATTTAGGCGTCGGTATAATCTCTGCAAAAATTGTTCAAAGCAGACTATTATGGTATATAGCTCCATACAAAAGAGAAAGATCAAACTCCAATCCTTGTTTGGAAAACTTTTTTATTTGACAGGATATCTTCTCGAAATTTGACATGAATTCTTTTTCAAGGCAACGGTACAATATAGGAAGAAATTATTCAGAACGGACGCCAGCATATACGAGTAGTTGCCATATAAACTGACAGACTAAAATCAAGTTCTTGTATGGAATCTTTTGTATTTGTAAAGTTGTATTATAGTTGCGGTGCAACCGAAATTACCGTTTTTTCTTTTTAATACCAAATTTTGCATTGAAAATTAAAAATTAAATCGAAATTCGAAAGTAAATATTCGAAATTTAGTTTTTTATTCCGAAAATCGGAATCAAAAAATTTTCAATTGTGACATTTTATTATATTATATATGAATGAAAAAGAAAAATGGTTTTGTGAACTCAATTAGTTCGTTCGATACCATATATTGAGGGCTAAAGTAGTTAGGTAGAGACATAAAGAAGACCTAGAATAAATAATACTCTTCAGTTTATTAGTTAGAAAGAATATAAACAAGTTATACGAAAAGATAATATTTGCTACCTAGATGCTTACATAAATTGACTGGGTGAGTTCGCTGAGAACGCTTTATATCAAAAACTGTTTCATATGAAGACACATATTTTATGAGTAGTCTATCTATAATTTTCTTGCTTGGAATTGAGCTCAAAAATTATTTTTGTTGGTCCTACATCATTTCCGTCGTCATATCAATTCAGATTTAAAAAGATTTAACAATTTTTCTTCAATATAAAAACTTTTGCAACAAGCAAAGTACCGTCCTGCATATATCTTAAAATACAATTCCACATAATCTTAAAATATGCTAACTGACAGACTTTGTTGTGTTAAAATATTGCACTTGACAATGGTAAAGAAAGCGAGAGAGAGAGAGCATCTTTGAAATTTCTTGGCAACAAAATGCTTAGAAACATGACATTATTGTAGTATTTGGTTCATACATAGTCCAAAAAAATTCTGTGTAGATATTTATTATTATATGCTTATGTACATATAAGACCTTTTGTCTTCTATAATATCCGATATCCTGCTTAGCTTGCTTTTTATATTGAATGCCAAAAGCATGCAACACACTGAGTTCCTCTTTTGTTTAAATTCTTTGGGCTACAGATTTTTGGCAAAAACACACACATATATATATTTCAGTATATGATAATAATACATATTTGCTGGGAAGAGCAGACATAAACTCCTTAACTTTTGAATTTGACAATTTATTTTATTTCACTTTTATCACTTGGCATGGCTCTCGGCGGCACTTTGCTTTTACTAGCAGATATTGCATTCAACTATGCTCTGTATGGGAGCGTGATATTTATGAATGAACATGAACAGCAAATGTGTGTGTGGATGTGGCTGTGCGGTCTTTGTTGACAATTGCATGCTGCTTTGAAATTGATGCTGTCGCTGTTGGTACACAGGCAGATACAGTAAAATGTCTGCGCCTGCAATTGCCATTCTTAAATCTACGTACACGCACATACACACATACATACATGAAAGCGCTAGGAAGCTATTGGCAAGCTTTAAATTGCTTGGATTTAGTTAGCAACAATTTACGGAATATGGTTTTATTTCCGGTGCTTGTCATATGTATGTATATGTATTATGATTCTACGTTATGCTTTTTTTCTCCTGCTATTATTCAATTGCATTGATAATTCGAAAATCGATCGTAGTTTAAGAAATTACATATGTAAGTTGAAATATTGTAGTCAGTTTTTAGCAGGCAATTTCAATATACTAATAGCATATTAAATTTTTATTAGTTTAATTTGCCATGGAAATATATTTTTTGGTACAATTGCAAAACTCAATTATTTTGCATTCATATAAGTTTAAGAAGCTACTGAATTCGAAAGCCAGTGCAAAGTTGCCAGTTTTTTCTGCCATTTTGTCTTCAAGATATCCTCAATTAATATGAAAATTTAATTTAATTATACCCTGAACAGGTTTTAAGCGTACCACGAAGTTTGTAACACCCAGCAGGTAACGTTGGAGAACCCATAAAATATTTACAAAAATGATAAGCATGATGAGCTGAGTTGAGTTAGCCATGTACGTCTGTCTGTCTGTATATATACGAAATAGACCCACAGTTTTTAAGCTAGCGATCTGAAATTTTGCACCTGTTCTTTCCTCAATAAGAAGCGATATCGGACCACTATAACATATAGCTGCCATTCTAACTGAATAATCGCAATCAAGTGCTTGTATGGGAAACTTTTTCGTTTGATAAGATAATTTCATGAAATTTGGAACGAATTATTATCTAAAGCAATAATGGAATATTTAAGGAAATAGATCGGATCACTATAGCATATAGCTGTCATACAAACTGGCCGATCAAAATCAATTTCTCGTTAGGAATCTTTTGTATTTGTGAAGGGTTTTATAGCTTCGAAGTGCAGCTTTTTTTTATCTAAAATGTAATGGGTTAATAAAAATTTCAATATTTTCAAAATTCCTAAACAATTTAAAATTAAAAAAAAATTTATATACAGATTTTTACTCTTCAAAATAAATTAAATCTATATTTAATTTTAACAGGTTTGCTTTATTTACCCTTAATCGAATTAAATTTAATTTTAACTCAATATTCCAGCTATATAACTAAACCACAAAATTTGTAACTGTTAACTATCCATTTAATTTAAAAAAAAGAATATCATTCTATTATGAACAACGACAATATTTCTTCGGAGTTTCACTTTATTAGTAACTTAAGTTACTTTTATATTTTTGTAAAAACTACACTTCTTTATGTTTTAAAAAGGGATAGTAGAAATTTTACTTAACTACTAAAGTATCCATAAATGATATGTTGAAGGTCACTTACCTTTTAATGTAATCGGCTGGAAAATATTTAAGATATGCAGAGTTATTGGAATCGACCTTTTCATCAATAAAACAATAATTAGTTTTCTATGTTTTGACTACGATTTTCAGCCTCAGCTATATATATGTTGTTGGTTGTTATGGTTCTTGGAAAACAAAATAATACATTAAAATAAATAAGAATTAAATGTTTTATTTTAATCAATTGATTTTACTTACCGTTAATTGTAGTCGACTGGCAGTTTTTTGAGTGTTTCATTTTTATTTGCGTTTATTGAGCTGTCTTCTTTTTGATCTTTAATCAAAAATTTTTATATTGAATTTCGAAAACAATTTTACAGGCTCACCGACTAACGCTACCGGTTATCTGATTTTCTTAAAACTAAATACCTTTAAAAAAACGAAAATAAAATGATATATTACAAATGGAAATTTTATTTATACTTTATTTAAATTTTATTTACCTTTTGATTTATTCAGCTGTCCAGCTTTTCAGATATTAATGATTTCCTTTACATTTACTTTGATTGTTAAATAAAGAATTTTATTTGCCAATATTTTTAAAACGATTTTCAGGCTCATTAACTGCCGTCACCATTGAATGCTGGATAATCTGTTTCTGTTAAGAAAATAAACAAGTAAAATATTTTTTTTAGAAGCAATTTCAAATTTCTAACTTCGTTATTTTAAATGAAGCCCCAAACTAGAATGCTTGGAATTTATAATAATAATATTTAAACTAAAAAAACGAATCAGAATTTATGTACAATATATTTAATATTTTAGATTCAGTTAAGTGCTTATTACTTCTTCTAAAACAAATTTATATAATTAATAACGTGACATATTTGATTACCCTAATAGTTAAGAAATTTACCTTCTATCGCAAAATTGTTTTTAATGTTTTTTAATATTTACGTTAAATAAATTTTCTTTTGCCAAGTATTTTCTTAAAAAATTCACTAATGAAGTTAAATAAAATCACAAAATAAAATAAAATAAGAGAATATATTTTTTAAATATTTAAATATAATGCAGATGTTAAAATTTTCGTTATTAAACTACTAAACACAATTTTATGACTGTTATTCATTAATTTATTTTGCAAAAAGCTCGTAATAATTTTAAATAATTTTTTCTTTGAATTAAAATTTTTTATATTTGTTTGATTAGTAAGCTTTTTGTGTTTCTTGAACATGCCTTTTTTAAATATATTTCTTTTTAAACTTGGAAAAATATAAACAGTTTCAAAATAAATAATCTAAGAGGAATTAATTACTAGACTCACCCTACAATTCGTTCACACAGCTATGTACGAACATGCGTTCATTATTATGTAATTACATACATACATACATGAGTTGCCGAATCTCACTATACTGCAGCTACTTACTCTCCGGCAGCCATTTTGTGAAACGACACTGAGCTGCGCAGCACATCAAATTTGCACAAGCTGATTTCCGTTCACAAAACACTTAATACTAGATATTTCGTGTTATAAATATTTGTTATCACTTTCACTTATTACATTTCACACTTTTTAACACTTTTCATTGCAAAATATATAATTATATTAATGTACTATTTCATTCACTACACTCGTTACATAATCCCGACCGACCTAATTGAAAGCAAAAATTAAACTGACTGCAGGAATTTCCTTTGTAAAGCCTTTGTAAAGCCTTTTTCAAGGAAGAGATCATTCGATTTCTGCTGGAAGTGGGCATCTCAATGAACTTGGGTAAGTTAGTTTGCTATCTACAATAGATAAGCTGCGCTAAAAAGTATGCAAGAGCAACTGATATTAGATTTCGAATTGGTAACTAAATAGGGGGAATATTTTTGAATCGAATTTTAAAGGTGGCAAACTTGGCTAAGAGATTGATTGATACTTGTAAGTGTTGTATGTACATATGTATGCGTGGATCTGTAGGCCATATACACAATTTTAAAGTAGTGATAAAAATTAAATCTTTGTCAAACTTGTTTGTATATTACAGTATTTTACCTGTATAAGGGTTATATGAAATGTCGGAAGAATCAATTTTTTATTCTAGCATATATCAATGGTCTATACTTTCACAAATAACACATCAAAAATTTAAATGAATATTTCTAATATTTTTTGAGTTACAGCCTTTTGAAGTGTGACCGCTCAGTTCAATCAGCTCAAAAAGCGTATCTTTCGCAGGGTTTTCTCGAAACAGAATATTTCGAAATTGCTGCAGTGATTACTCGGGGACAAATGATCACATCACTATACATTTTTTTATGAATACTCTGTATATAGTTCTCCATACAATGACTTACTAGCTTTTTGATCTGATCAAATATCGAAATTTTGGTAGGCCAAAAAGGATAAAAAAATTTTATTTTGGGTAAAATTTAATATTTTTTAAACGCCACCACAATTTTCGATTTTTTCAACCGTAGGTCATTATACGAATAATATTTTCTAGTCGGGAATTTCTATTTTAGGTTTCATCGCCAGAAAAGGCCGCAATTAGTGCAGCAGTGGAGGACGTTTTTTGGCACCGTTAGAGATCGTGTGTTATTCGAAAAATATTACGTTATTTTTTTAACCAATTTTACTGTGTATTCTAAAAATAAGTATGCATAAACATACGTTTAAAATTATAAAACAATTTTTTTGTTTAATTTCAATATGGTTATCGAACCGAAGTGGTTTAGGCTGGAATACTTTTGAAAATATACTTGAAGGTTGTTGCCACCAGTTTAAAATTTGTTATATTACTTGTATTTTTGCTCGCAAAAAATTTTATTCGGAAATGGAACACAAAAATATTTTCAGTGGGAAGCTTAATTTTTTACACACCAATCGCTTCAAATTAGGTTTTAAATAATCCCTCTCTGCTTTAAATACAATTTGAATGATACGTTTAGTAAAGTTTAACAACGAGCTCGATACGGTTTATTTTTTAATACAATATAAGTTATTGTACAGTTATCTTCGGAGCAACAGAAAAAGCTCTATACATATGTGTGTACCTTTGTAAGTACATGTTTCATAAATTGATCTTTGAAAAATTCAAAAAAAGTAAAAGTTTCGACTGATATCCAATGTGCCTAGTGTATGCAAGCTTTTTCAAAAAGTTCTTAAAAGTGGCGTGGTGAACATAATTAGAGTCTATCCGTTGTACAATTTAGCGGGAATATGATTGCTTCTTTCAAGAGTGTCGAAAAGTGTTTGGCAAAATCGTTTCATTGTCGAGCAATTATTCAAGAATGTATATTATTTATTCCCTCATAAGACCCAGTAGTACATACTAAATACTTCTCAGTTTAAGTATGTAATGAACTGATCGTCAAATGAATTACCTGCTTTTAGCAAGATTAATCTAGCCGCAATTATAGGAGTTTTTACTCTCGGATGCTAAATGTCTAAGTTGTATGGAGAAAGGACGATTAGAAACATTTAGAGACTTTTACTTTACCACATTCGCTGGACTACCTCATAACCGCGTCTAATCTAACCTTTAGTACTGCACGCTTGGTGAATTCTGTAAATGCGCCAAATTGAGGAGCTGAACTTAAACATACATACATCCATGTGCGATACTTACATAAATACTCTTTGTTGCTCACACCCCCTACTAAAATATTAATTGGACGGCATAAAAGCTGCCGAATCGCACTTAAAATGCTAATAAAGGCTAATCACAAATGTCGCTTTTGTAGGCAATGACATAATTAAATACAAGAATAAAATAAAAGAATGGCATGCCATTTTCTCTACATTGAGCACGTTTGTTTTTATAATTTTTTTTTTTTTTACCTTTTCATGCATATTTTTGCAAACTTATCGCAACGGTGCGCGTGAACTCAACACCTGTGCCCCGTGTGGCCGGCGGCGGCGGCGGCAGCGGTGGATGGAAAGGTACACATGGAATGTGCCGCCGCTGTGGAGAGGGGGAACGCACAGTTATATCACAGTCGGTTAGGGTCGGTGCAGCGGGCACAATTTCACTGATTTACGATGCTTGATTATCGCGCAGCTAATTTACGAGCTGCTCCCACGACAGCTGGCATGATGACATTAACTGCCCGAAAGGCCGCTACTAGCTGGTGCTTGGGTGGCAGCGTAAGCGCTTACAAAACTTTTCATTGTTTTTGCCTTTTTATTGTTACCTCATTAAATGTGATTTAAATGTAGGCATAATTTTAATTGCTGCATAAAGTTGGTGCAAATATTAGCCGGTATTGACGTGTACACAAAGACCCAGAAATTTCAACTGACGCAATATTTTCCCAATGAATAGCTCGAACATTGCGTGTTTGACTAAATTTCGTCTATAAATTATACTTGAATACCGTGCTGAGTTTAACGGGTTTTTTAACATTTCGATTGTTTGCGACAAATATGTGAAACTGTTTAGAGCAGTAAACATTGATATAATTTAAATAAATGAAGTAACAATTGTCAAAAAGACCAACTCAGAAAAAAGTATTACCTCAATAAAAAGTACCTGTCTAAAAAAACACCCATTACAAGTCAATGAAACAAAAATGTATTTGAATTTGTTGTTCTAAGCATTCATTCGATAAAGCGTATTTTAGATGTGGTCGTGAACCCTTCTTTCACTAATATATATGTATTGTTATCATAGGGTCTAATTCAAAAAGCAGCTTTAGGCTTTAGGAACAGGGCCACAAAGTCGGAATGTCGGAAATCATGTAATAAAGAGGGTTTTCCATTAATAGTGCTATGATTAAAAACAAAAACACACTAATTGTTAAGGGAAACTCAAATGTTTTTTATTTAATACTAGCTGATCCGGCGAACTTTGTACCGCCATAGCGTAGCTTTGATGCACTACTTTATTTTGTATAGCTGACAGTTGTCCATTCTTAGGTATGAGTACCTATTCAATTTAAACTGGAGTCTATAATATCCTCCATATAAAAATGAATCCCTATTTCCCTGGTCTCGCCATAACTGAGAAGGCGATAGAATTTAATTAGGTAATCACATTTTCGAACAAACGATGCACTTTTAATATAGTCTATGGCTGTGAATGACGATGAAATTTGTTACGCGCGTTTTTTAAAATATGCAAAGTTAAATGTATTTTTTTAAATATTTTTTTCCGTAAGAACCTTCTAATACTCTAAGAAAACTACAAAAAAAAAACCAGTCAAATCTGTCTAGCCGTTCTCAAGTTATGGCGGGACAACGGGAAACGGGTTTCATTATTATATACAAACAATACAATTAAGTTCTGAATATAGCATCATTCAAATGACCTCCACGACTTCTTTTGCAGGAACGAATTCCATGACCCCAATTTTCCGGTACTTTTTCCACTGAAGCAAATCATATGTCTCGAATAGCAAGTTCAATATTGATTTATAAAGCTTGAAGTAAGTCTGGTTTATTGCTAAAGACCAATGACTTAAACTAACAAACTAACACAAGAAATAGTCTAATGGTGTTCAATCACAACTTCTTGGTGGCCATTGAATGCCACAATTTCTTGAAATTATCGAATCTCCAAACTTTTCGCGCAATAATTGGGTTGTTGTACGTGCTGTGTGGCACCTAGTCTCGTCTTGTTGGAACCAATGTTGTTAAGTTTGTTGTTAAGTTCAACTGCTGCGGCTTGCGGCCATAACAAGTTGGTGAACATCAATCTATACCGCTCTCAATTGACGGTAACGGTGACACCAGCTTCATTTCGAAAGATCAATGATTCTACCAGACCAAAAACCACACCAAACTGTCAATTTAGGTGAATGTAATGGTTGCACCAGAATCGACAGTTTTGTTTATTTATCGTACCACTCAGATAAAAGTGAGCCTCATCGGAGAAGAAGAGTTTCTTAAAGAATTGCAATTGGAGAACGACTATTTTGGTAATAAAATTGAATAATTTGAAAACGTTGTTCTTGTGTATATCTTTCCATGATTAAATTGTAAACATATCTGAATACAATGAAAAAAAAAAATTACAGATCATGACATATTAAAAATGGCCGAAACGACACTTAGAAATCATGTCATCCCTATTTAAAAAGCCGATATATGGTATACATATACAAGTATGATCAGCATGACGTGCTGAGTCCAGTCATGTCCGTCCATCTGTCCTGTCACTCAGTTTTTGACATATAGCTCTGAAATTTTGCATACATACTGTTCTCTAAAAGAACCTGCTTATTTTACGGAACCGCCGAAAACGGACCATTATAGCATGCTGCTGCCATTGAAACTGATCGGTCCACATTCAGTCTTTTTGTTTTACAAGATATTTTCACGAAATTTTACATGGATTGATACACAGCAACAGTGTTAAAGAAATTGTTCAGATCAGACCACTATAGCATATAGCTGCCATATAAACTGACCGATCAAAAACAAATTCTTGTATGGCAAATTTTTCTTGTTTTTCCGTTCCATCATCTTGGCTTTCAAAGGAATGTTGTCTTGTAAAACTTAAAGGCGTAGCTTTAAAAAGCTATCATGGGAAAGCAAATGAGAGTTGAGTGTCTATTCGATACAAACACTCATCTGCTGGTACGGATCTGTCTGGAGCTGTCTGTCATATTCCCCAGATAATTATTAGTATTTTGAATTTTGTATGGAAAGAAAAAGTATGGTAACAGAAAACTATAACAAATTAATCAATATATATGTTTTTAGAAAATATGACTAAAAAGTATTTCTACAATGAATTCCATCAGATACTTGAAGCAAAATACCTTACCAGGCCTATACTTCTTGTACGAATATTAGCTGTAGATAAATCATACAAAAAGAAAGGTATAATGTAGTATATTCTATTAACCATTGTTCAGCAATCATTTTCGTAAAACAATATGTTTTTAAAAGATTTTCAACCTCCATGAGACAAAAAAAAGTAATAATATTTGGATCAACTATCGTAGGTAACCGTTTTTCACAGTCTTAACACTGCATGTTCGGTTGAAATATTTACGAGAGGTGTATAAGACTTGAATATCAAACAAAGATAAATCTTTGGGTGAAATCTTTTTTTGAGTTCTTTCAAGGTTATTATTCTAATCAGATAGCAAGTTTTTTAATTCAATATTTTGGATTAAAAATAAAATTTAATTTTTTAATATAAGATGTTTGGGATTAAAAAATTAAAATTGAAAATATTAGTTTTTGATTTGAATGAACGCGAAACTATGTAGACGCTAAAACATATTATTATATTTATACTCTCGCAACATGTTGCTACAGAGTATAATAGTTTTGTTCACCTAACAGTTGTTTGTATCACCTAAAACGAATTGAGTTCGAGATATAGAGTTATATATATATAAATGATCAGAATGAAGAGACGGGTTGAAATAAAATTGCTTTTTTTTATTTTATAATCCCAAAGACGGGATGGAAAAAAAAGTATTTCAAATATTAATTCAATTATTCCTTATTGCATTATTTGCAAATCTGATTTTAATATCAATTAATACTTCGCTGTGTTCGTTTACTGATTTTCAAAGTAAACTCAACCACACTTCATAACATATAATAGTTTTTGGTCTTTATACATAAAATGGTCTCGGTCACGGAGCTAAGCGTAAATCGATAGAAAAATCAGATATCCATGACATTATCGAATCACCCATGTGATATGGTACATACTGATCGGAGCAAAGTAAATGAGAATGAATTATGTGGTCTAACTGAGCGAATAAGCTTCTTTTTTTATCTTATAAACATATATGCTAGAAGATTCAACTTTAAATGAAGAATAATTATTTTTAAAATCTTGTTTTAATACAAATATTTTTAGCTATAAATTGTAAAAATATTTCCCATATCATAATCACCGACTTAATAGCAATCTTGCCTTCGGAATTTCGACGTTTCGAGATAACCAGCGTTACTAATGAAATTAACACCACAAATTTCAAAGGAAAGGGAAAACTTAGTAGATATCTGTGTATTAATGTAGCCTAATTAGCTATTTCGCAAGCATTTCATACAAAGACTTGCATATATACAAATACAAATGTAAATTGATTATGCGTTGACATACGCACGCTTTCCGTCTTAATGCTTCGTGCCTGCCACTAACTAACTATTATGAGGAGTATCATTAAACCTGCATAATTAAAAGTTCTTAACTGGAAATGACAATTTCGCCTGAACGACTCAAAGTCAACGGTGGACCGGCCAACTAGTTGTCTTCATTAGCCTCGTGGCATAATTTTACGCGACCACGACGCACGAACGCCACGCTGCGCTTTGTAACTATGTATATGTATACTTGTGTGTGTATGTGTTAACGCTACCTCACGACTGCTTAACTGCGTAGTTAGCATTAGTTAACGCATGTACGTGATATCGTTAAATTGGTGTAATGTTGCCAGCGCGGAGATGATTCGCATACCAAGCGGTCATGTACTCACGCACAAAGGCAAGCCAAACAAGCAGCCGAAGCGGGAATGAGTGAAGAAGCTAATTTCATATGCTCAAGCTAAAAGCTGAGGAGGACCAGTGGCACGCACTCGAAGTACCATAGGTTCGGTGACCATGCAACAGATTTTACTTTGTGTAGTTGCACGCAGTAGAGGAGTCAACGGTGATGGCTTTCTCTAGGCTGCTGCTGTTGGCTTCTCCTTCCTCTACACCTTCAGTCAAAACTTATCTACTTAGGATTTACTTAGAACTGTTCGTCGAACGTGAATGACTTCTGAACTACTTTGTCGTACCAGATGCATGCCACAATACAATTGTTGTTATGAGTGTTTAATACAATTTTCACATTTCTTTGCCAGGACACAACACACTCTGGTCTACACACACAATTCAATTTCATTTGCTTTTCTTAATTTTCTCTTATTTGTGTGCTCGGAGAGGGTCGCTTTGAATCACTAATGTCAATTTGTTGAAAGCAAAATTAGTACAGTGAAATTAATGGGGAAACCTACCTCATTAGTGAGAGCTAAGAATACATTTAACAGAGTAGTGATTTCAGAAAAAGTATTGCTATATTTAAATGACCTTAAAGTGCTTAACACATAGACGACGACAAGCGACAGGCAGCATCTGTCAAATATTAAAATACACACGTTCTTATGGGCATACATACTTAGACAGTAGCACGACTTCACGGCAGCAGGCTTGCGGTTGTCGCTGTCGCTCGATTAAAACCAGTTCCCACTAATATGTGAATAGTAGAATTTGTAATAACAATTGATAATTGAAAACAAATAAATCAACCTAATAACATATTTTTCCCGCAAAAAATTTTACTTTGAACAAATATTTGAATTTCATTGAAGTGAAATGTTTCGGTATGACAACAACGAAGTTGTATACATAAGCTGTTTGATATGTCCCTGCCGTCTTCAAAATGTTCAAGAGACTGGATTAAAGACGCCATTTGCCGACAAGAAAATTTCACTGTCGTGAAGACGTGTCTTTGTGTTCAGAGCATTAGAGCTGATTAGTTAATATATAAGTCTTAGTATCCGGACCCAGTTGTAGGTATTAACTATGATCTATTTATTTTTATATTTAAAAATTAGTGTGGGAACGTACACTTTTAGGATATCTAGGAACCCTGCAAAGCCCATGTTACCGCTAGCACTGAGTTGAACCAATCGGAACAACCAGAGGGGTTTCGGACCTCCACAATCTGAGGCATTGCTGAAAGGTTTTTTTTCATCTTAGCCCAGTGAGTAAAGAGTTTTGAGAACACTCAAATACTTTTAAGCTGTTGGTCATTTAGGACTTCAATGGGGAAGCAAAGAATATGTGGTTGATAAAGTTTATGAAAATCATTTTGTGTGTTGTAGAAGTAAGGCATTTCACTGAGTTTGAGGCGTAGGCATTCAAAGGTCTAATTTTTTTTATTTAACTTGTGAAGGCTCTTCATATTCTAACGCCATTCATTGAGGAATCTACTCGAGATTAATGTTCCAACTTTTAATGTCTTCAGGATGCATGAATCAACATCTTCTTCACAAAAAGACTTGCAATTTTATAATAAAAAACCGTTCGCTCAACAGGTTTTCTCTTTGTTATTAGATTAGATTAGATTAAAATGAAAGAAATACTTATTTTCGGTCATTTATCTCAAATTGACGAGTTTGTGTTAAATTGAAAGAAATAGAGATTAGGAAAGTTTGGATTCGTTGCTTGTTGGTAATGCGGTTGACTTTGGATCTAAAAAAAACTTCACGCTATTTTATAGTCTCAGCGTCAATTAGTGACAAAGACCCCAAATCTGTCGAGGAGTTTTTTTGTAGCTGTAGCTAAGCAGTATTTTTGTTTGCTATTCTATTTAGACAAAATGGAGATCTTCTGCAGTTTACTGCAAGATTATTTGCGGTTTATTATTTCAATGTTATTACCGATTCGTTTCATAGTTTTTTACAATCTCACGACTTTCACTGAACGATTTATGTCGATAATTTTCAATCTCCATAAAATATACTTCTCAAATCACTATCTTACAGCATTTGTAATGACTGCAAAGCAATACTTTTATTGGAATCAAGGGAATTAAAAAAAAAAAGTATTTCCGTCATAAACAAATAGTTTCCATGTATACATACTTGTATATCACTTACACAAGTTGTTACCAACTTATGGGAAAAGCTGTACGAAATCCCGTTCGTGCATAAATGTTGTACGGACCAATCTGATATAGAGAGTACCATCCATTTCAAGGTGACTTAGAAATATTTATAACCTTTTTTTTACTATAATATCATGGATTAACTGAACCACAATCCAGCAAACGTCTACACATTAATCGGTTATATTCGGACGTTTCAAAGAGCTTATTTATAGAGTAAAAAGTTTTATTGGAATTAAGAAATTCGGATAAACGTACGATTTCAATGTCGTAACTAAACCAGTTATCATCACCTTGCATCACTTCTGGGCTATCGAAATGTACCTCCTCGATATACAAGTAAGATAAACCGCAGCCCACCAAATACATTTCCACCAAAAAAATTAATAAGAAGAAACTGCCAAAAAAATGCGTTGTGCGTGATTCACTGAAAATTTTATACGAAAACACAATCAGAAGAATCAAATAACGAGCAAAAACATTACTGTAAAATTCATTCGTTTGCTGGCAGAAATTTAATTACCTCACAGCTTATTGCTGCGGCAGGACCAATCTGAGCAATACCTCCTGCGCTACGTGAAACATCAAGCTTTTATTTATAAGTACAAATTTGTAATATATGTGGACCAATAACGGTACAAACGGACCGAAGGCATACGCGAACGAGCGTCATGGTTGCCACTCATTAAAAATGCACACTGGAAAATATTTACGCTGATAAATCGACCAATTAAGGGCAGCAAATGAGAAGAGGGAGGCGGTAGAGGTAGAGAGTGGGAGTGAGAGTGAAAGTGCGTGTATGAGGAGAACGCAACGAGCGGTTGCTTGCTGAGCAAACAACGCTGCGGCGGCCAGCATGCAAACAGCGTTGCCATATACTTACACACATTTAATGCTTTTAGCTGACGCTGGTACGTGCGGTTTTATTTATTTTACAGATTTTATTTGCTTTTTAATTTCATTGCAATTTGGTAAGCCGACGTGCAAACATCCGTTAAGATTTACAATTCATCTTAAGCATTTAAAATGTGAAGCGCACATACATTTTCTTATTCGATCGTGCGCGAATGTGGTGTATTGGTATTTCTGTGGCATTTTAGCGATGTTTTAAGATGCCGATGCAAAATATTTGTAATTGCCCACTAAAAAGCGGAATTTAGGGCAGTGATGGATTGCGTTAAGCTGACCAAGCGCATCTTTTCCCATGGCTATATGAAACGAAATGAGATTGAATACACGCACATGAAATTTGGTTAACTAAGCTCCGTAATTGATTTTGCATATTAACTAAGTAGAAAATATCTATAATATAAATATTTGAATATGTTTACATAATATTATATTTGGTAGTTTTTAAATTAGAACCGATTTGTTAAATGCAAAACAGCAAAAGAGAAATGAAAGCTGAGCTAAGCATACTAGTCAAGGACTATACCGACTACTGACATCCTTGTCAGTAGCATCAAGCTACTTTGTTATCCAACTGTTTGCGTTGCTGGTTAGAGCGGAATCAGCGGAAGCTGAGGATCGATGTGCATGTTAGTGTGAGCACCCTTACCACTAATCTTTTTATCAAATTTGATATGAGGCAGTACTACGCTGTCCTCATGCGGGTAGTGTTATGAGACTCCCGTGAGCTCAACAAGCATTGGTCAACAAACGGAACTTGTACGGTTGCGAGATCCTTTTGGCAAAGAGTGGAGCGTAGTATGTTCTCCGAATTACTTGCTCTTAGCATAATCTCGCCTTAATGGTAGGTGTTCTAAATGAACACTTTCCAATAGGCTCACATGTTGTGAGACTAGAAATTTTGTCAGATTCTAATTGCCAAAGCTAAATGGAGGAAGACGAGGTGGAATTATCTAAGCACTTTATTCTCAACTTTCCTGCTTTTGCCAGCGTGAGGCCAAACATCTCGGTAGACACATCTTCGGCGAGCCTGTCGAAGCGGTTAGGATTGATATTCGCCGCCTAAACAAATTTGTGGTAAGCTTAAAGCGATTAATTCATTTAAAAGGGTCTGATGATCCATGTCTGGGAGGTTTGAAAATTTAATAAGATACTTATATAAGAAAACGCTGGAGTAAATAACAAAAATCATAAGACATATAATCGATTAAGCTTGGTCCGCCCCTATACCAATAACGACGATTTCCTGTTGTCTAAGTAGCATGTTTTATCGAACGTCTATATCAAGAGTATATCATAGACGAAGCCATGATTCGCCCAGCTCAAAGGCAAACGAATTTTCGACCGAATCAAATGCTTGCTTATTAATTCACTGTCGGACATCTACATTTATTCGATCTCTTCAGGCCAACATATATTATGGGGTATTGCCAAGCAAATCTTACTTAAATCTAGATTGACAAAAGCTTCAGAAAAGAACAAAATAAAAATTACAAATTTTAATTTTGGCTAATCTGCTCACTTGAGCAGTTTAAAATTTATTTTTTATTTCTTTTTTGAAAAATAATTATATGAATACGTTAAAATGAAATATTATCTCCTAGAAACCCTTGTTCTTATAGGAAAAACTGGGACAGCCGATTTTCACAATCTTCTTTTGGGACGTATTTTTTCACCACCAAAATTTGCAGTAAACAGAAACAGATAGTAATGGCTTGGTGCCAGATCTGGACAATAAATTGGAAACATAAGCACACACCGATCAAGCCCTCGGCGCTTCTGGCGTTTCATTATCGATGGGTTCGGCCTGGCGTTGTTCTGGTGGAACAAAATTTCGCTCATATTGGCCAAAGTTAGCAGCTTCTGAGCTATTGCTTTCTTCAGTCGTTCCAATTGTTAATAGTACATGTTTGTGTTAAGAGTTCGGCCATAAGAGAACGACTGATCAAAACATTTCCGACCGCCAATACTGCCCGTTTCGCTAGACGTTGTTTTAAGTGAGTCACTTTTCATCACCAGTAACCATCCGATTCAGAAATGTATCGTTTTTGTTGCAGATAAAGATTCGGTCCATGTGATTTGTTGCATACATCGAGCTTCTTTTTCTAACCATATTTTATGAAGTAATTTCTATCTGCTATATACAATTTCGTGGAAGACAGTGATTCGTCAAGTTTATATGTTGTTGCTGTAATCACAAATCAGTGATGTAAAAGACGCAAAAATCTCAAAAATCGTATGAAGTCACGGCGTATGAGTATGGTAATTTTGATGAAACCATGGCGCATGAGTAATATTGACGAACTAGTTTCGCACTAAAATTGAAATTTCGCTTCATCAATTTAAAATTAAAAAAAAAAATACAGCGCATAAACGCCAAAGCAAATGAAAACGGATTTAAATGAATATTAACTGCACTCACACGTATGAACTGGAATGAATCTTTGCATTTGTGTTCGCGGACAGGATGTTTAATTTCCTAAATACATAAATCTAGCGCGCTTGACCACCACAGCACAGGCGTAGAAAGATAATAGATTATTCTTGTTTTTGTTTTTTTTGCCAATAGTACCTCTCCCATGCATGCGAGCCAAAATCTATAGTGCGTGTGAGTGTGGTTGCTGGTTGGTGTAATGCTGTCCCCGGAACATTGTTAGCGGTTGCCACTTCACATCCGAAACGCATAAACAAAACTTTAGCAAGACAAAACGACATTTTTGTAGAAATATTTTTGACAAAAACAAAAAAAAAGAATAAAATGAGCACAACCACAAAAGGTGGGCATGAGTCAAGGTGTTCTCCATTGTGTTCAAACGCACTGAACTGCGTTATCGGAGCTGGGACTAATATTTTCAAGCACACTCTAGGCAAAAACAATGTGCGCACGCTGGCACAACAACAACAGCAACAGTGAAGACACAATACGAGCAGAGACAAACCCAAAATACGTTTCAGGTTCATTTGTTTCACCATGTTGTTGATGTTGTTGGTTTTGTGTCACTTGTTTGTTATTTCGTTCATGTTGTTGTTGTGTTTATTGCAATTGTAAAATGTTGTCTTCTGTTGGCACAGTGGCCGGAAAATATTTCACAAACATTTCATACACAACGCACAATGGCAGCCCCCAAACAAGTTAGTGTTATTGTGATGCACTCGTTCGGCCGCTCGTTTGTTCGTACCTGTTTCCTGCTTTGAACGGGCATAATGCGCGTTGATGGTAGAGCGCCGGACAGTGGGTTGGTATTTCTGCAGCAAAAATTAAGCGGTCCAAATCATATTTTAGATTTACATCTTTTCAAAATGAAAATAAACTAAAAACTTCTTAATCAGTATTTTTCCTAAATTTTTAAAATTTTTACCTAAAACTAGCTCCAATCTCTTGCTACAAATTTTAAAGTATGTTCTGTGTTGTCAACAACTTTGCAGGTGTCTTGAACAATATATGGTTGGAAACCACGTACCCGAAGATCCTAGTATGAAACAATTTTATTCGGCCTTATAACCTAATGACTGAGAGTCCAAAATATTATAATAAAATTCATCCAAAGTATCTGGACTGCCTCGTAACAAGTCTGACTACTAACTTCATACAAAACTTCTATATAAAAAATGTTGACGAAACTCTGTTTGAAGATTTCTATAAAGGCTTCAATATTATTCTCATAGCTGAAATTTGCCTCGCCTGTGGAATATCGCAGAAAAGCTTTGTTTGGTTTAAGTTGTTTGCTTTTAATATTTTAGCCATTAGCACTTTGGGAGATGAAGCTCATATCCTTATTCTCCCTTACTCGTTCGACCAGTTAGGCTAATATTGATCTTACGGGCAATAAAAAGTTGTTTAGTAGTATTTAAGAGAGAACTTTAATGAATGAGGTTATTGATTTTATCAAATTTAATTATAAAAGTTGCATTCTCTGTCATAAATCTAATACTTCAGATTCTTTTCTCTTGTTAAACATGTGATAAATTTCTATTGAGTCTTAAATAAGTCTTGAAATTCTATTCTGTGAACGTCGATAAAAACTGCACAAATTTTAACCAAATATATTTTTGTCGAAGACTAACCGACTGTTAAAATAAATACTCCACCTAATTTGGGCAGCGAGACTTAATTCCATAATTTCAGCAGGAAGTTTGTCTTAGCGAATTGATATTTATTTAGAAAAGTTTAATGTAGGAGGAGGTCACAGTAGTCGGACCATACGCTGGAAATGATCAAGCGTTCCCTAGGTGTTCTTCACAGGTGCAATTATTGTAGCATGAAAGGGTATAAAAAGATATTTTGATTTTTGATCGGTCAGTTTTTTTTTCAGCTATATGCTATAGTGGTCTGATCTTAACAGTATATTCAAAGACAATAATCTATGCCAAATTTTGTAAAGATAACTTGTCAAATAAAATGGCTTTACATACAAGGACCTGAGTTCGATCGTTCAGTTTGTATGGCAGCCATAGCCACAATAGCTGTCCGATAACGGCGATTCCTACAAATGAGCAGCTTCTTGGGAAGAAAGAGACGTATGCAAAATTTTAGATCGGTATGTCAAAAACTGAGAGGCTAGTTTGGGTATATACAGGCGAACAGACAGACGGACAACGGACAGACAGACAGACGTAATACTAGTCGTCTGTATATATTTATACTTTATATGGTTCATGACGTTTCCTTCTCAGAGTTACAAATTTCGTGGTAAACTTAATATAATATAAACTAATCTAATAACAAAATAAATAAAAAACCATAAAATCATTTTCATACTTGATATTGTCCCACTGTGCGCCTGTTAACGCATGTTTTAACGCTATTGCTGCCATTCTGACCGAACAAGAGGTATTACAACAACAATATCAACTAAACCTCGAACCGCAGGTAGTAAAAGCAAGGGTATTTACAACAGCAAAACCACCAGCATTGGCCAACGCTAATGCCACCAAGCATTGTCGTTTCCGGGCCACACAAAATGACAATACTTTGCGACCCCACTCCCTCCCTTGAGCTAAGTTGGGTGTTTGTGAACGCTGTTGGAGGCATGTAAGTTGGAAATGGTGCCGAAAGTCAGTTGAAGTTCCGACTCAGTAGTTTGCAACCGAACATTGAAAATTGTGTGTAATGAAGAAGAAAAAGGGAAACATTATATAAATGTAGGTAGCTCCATAAACGTATATGCACGTATGAATGTGTGTTATATCTCGGTTTGTGGGCAGCAGTTGGGCCAATTGAAAGACCTAAATGTGGAAGGTAAACGGTTGGAAGATTTAAGCTTAGAAAATTGTCAATTGTTGGAATGCAAATTTATGGCTTATTTGTGACCCGAAAACATGGTCGTGGAACAACTCGAATGCTGGGTGCTCATACCATATACAAGTTGTATGCAAATATAGTAGACATGTGTTCTTGTGGGTATGAATGGTTGCTTATGATATAAATGTGTTATCCATTAAGTTTCTTGTTGTTGTTGTAAATTATATCAAAACATTATACCTTAAAAAATTCGGAATATCTACCAAGTTCAATAATCAGACGCTAAAACAACAACAACTCAGTGATAATAAATGTATAACCACACACATCACAAGCATTTTTAAATAGTACTTCGTTTTTAAACCATAACACCTCACCTATATCAAAATAGTGTTGTTCTTCCTTGTAACTTCCCTTTATCACATACCATATTTTCAGATAATGAAATGTCGAATCGAACAAGGTGGCATTATTAAAAACTCTTATTACTTAATTATACTTCTCTATATAAGTTCTTGACATTTTTATACCGAATACTTTACATTTAGTTACCCATTTAAATTTAATAGGAGTAGCAACCTCGTTTCAACTTATACTTTAACTCAAATATTTGAAAGCATTTTAAATTATAGCCAGAAGCGAACTTTGTTAACTTAAGAATTTTCCAAACTGATATTAATTTTCCAACAATTGTTCGAAAAGGCGGCAACTCTAAATATTAAAAAAAAAAATTATCCAACGCCTTTATTAAAATGGACAAAATCTTTCGTTGAAACCATGCCGAAGGTGCCGACTGCTACTAGATACCACAGTATCAGAGGCCGAAGACAAAGGATGTAACACTCAAAAATCGTTTACTGTTGTGGCCCGAAGCCTCACTATCATTGACGGGCTGGATGAGGGTGATCCCGAATGAAAAATTTGCAGAGCATAATGGAAGTGGATGTAATCTACGTTGACAAACATGGCGCTAACAGTGCTACTAAGCAGTCCGGATCTGCCACCGTCATGCACAGGTGTCGGTTAATACCAAAAACAAATCAAAATGATTGCTTGCGACGACGTAAGATCGGCCCAACTGTATAAAGCCGCTATAGCAAAGGTTGAAAAGAAAGCACTATTTAAGCACGCGAACATGAACTTTTCTAATTTACTACTTATTTCGAAAAAAAATTAGGTGGCAACCCTAAAATGTAAAAAACATAAAAACTTATTTAAACACATATTCTTGGATGCACATACAACCTAGAATTTAATAACTCAATAAAAGTGGCAATATACTGTGTGGAAGGCCTAGAAATTTATAATTATTCTCAATATGATTCAAAATACGTCGGTTTTACTTTGGTTAAAAATATTTTATTATATATTACTTCTACCTCTACTTGTAATATTTAAAGTTCTGTATGTAAATAAGATTAAAAATTTTTGGGCTTACATTTTTTTTTTCAAGAATTTTCTATTTTAAAAGGGTCGTAACCTAAACGATTTTTAAGGCTAGAAATTTCTTAAATATCTTTCTTGATTAATCAGAATATTTGGAAACTATTACTCTGTTAAATTCATGAAAGTTTAAAAGAATTTAATATTCGGCACAGAACTTAGAATAAGGCGGTTTTTGTGAAAAACTTAGAGTATTTAACCAATAGCAAATTTTTATCATTTTAATTAAGCCATTCACCAGTGCAGACTAAAAAGCTGAATCAATATAGAATATATAAGTATTCTACCAGCCATTGTCAACTAATTTTATTCCTTTATTCGCTTTAAAACACAACTGAATAGGGCCAAATACCCTAAATGGCCAGCTAAGATATGGTACACAACAACAACATAAGCAAATAGCACAGAAAGTGTGCACAAGGGAGGGAGTGACAGAGAGAGAAGGTATGGTAAATTCGTAAATAAAAGATTTCATTAACAAGAATTTAGATAAAAGTTAGTGCTGATGTTATCATTTAATATGGCATTACGGCATTAGGCGAATGTTGCTAGAAACGGTGATAGTTCTCACGCCAACACATATACAATATATTAAACGGCGCTCGTCGTACGGCGGAAAGTCCCTCGCAAGCGGTCGCAAAACCGACTGTAGTGTATTTGTGTGGCTTAGTGTATTAAAAGGGTATTTTCATTACCTCCCTTTGGCGTTAGCAAGGGTTTATAATTACTTACACACACATTTATGTGTGTATAAAAAGGTGACATTAACATGATTCTAAGTATTTCTACTAAATGAAATTTTTGGCCACATTTTGGGTGTAAAATAAGAAATTTCACTGATTTCCGGCAAATAATGATGCTCAGGGGGCTCATAAAGTGCCTAACTCTAATGGCAAATGATGGGTAAGGCACAAAAATAAGTTGATACATATGTATATATTTCTGTAACTACACACTAGGTTGGAGGACAAAATTTTTTTTTTTTGCTTAACCTGAGGGTCAACTATGTAGATTATAAAAACAGAAAATTTTTACATCTATTTTATTTCGTTAAAAATGATAAGCGTTCTAGAAGCTGTAGAGAGTCCTTTTTCTAGCCAATTAAAAGTTATCAACTTAAACAAATTTGGTCATTATTGGAGTTTAAAAAAAGTCTTAAACGACAACATGTTTTCCTTAAGCGTTAAAATAAATTTTAAGTTAAAAACCGTCAAATTCGGTAATTTTTATATAAATGTGAAAAGTTTAAACCAAAAAAAATTTTTTTTTGTCCAAAAAAAATTTAACTCGAAATTTACTCTCTCTCTCTCTAGCCGCCTCTAGATGTTAGAAAAAAAAAAATTTCCAACTTTTCTTTTTTTATAATTTACAAATTTTACCCCCAGGCCAAGCAAAAAAACCCATACCATATATACATATAAAAACATATGCCTGCATGGCTTAATTTTAAAAGTTGTCGGTGAGCCTTCAAAGTTTCTCCACACAAATAACACGTAAGAAATATGTTTTCATTAAAAATATCATAACTTCTGAACCATTTAGGTTAAAAATTTTGCATGGCAGATTCTTGTAGAGCATAAAATCTCCAAAAAGATCTACCTTAGGCGGATGTTATTCAATTTGTATATTTATCCAGCGCCCAGAAGATTAAGTAAGGTGATTTTAGTAAGGGTGTCAGCGAGCTTAAGGCCTGTATTGCAGATTTGCTATCGGAGTGAATGCCTACCTTCCTTAAATAAGCCACACTTCTTAGAACTTGCTTGAAAGACTGTACAGTGGTCTGGCCGTCTGAAACAAGAGTTGAGCTTCGATCCATCCGTAAAAAAGCTCCCTGCGCCTCTACTCCAGCGCCTCCGCCCAACCCACATATACCTTAAAGGTATGTGCGCGGAGAAGATGCCGCTAGTGGTAGGCTCCGCGGAGCCGTAGTCCAAGTTAGTACGAATCAAATCGAAGTGAGACAAGATTTTGAAATGTCCTTCTCTAGGAGCCTTAATGTATACAGCTTTTCGGAGTCTGATAGCAACATTCACAGCAATGCATTTGTCCACGGGTGCTACATTTAGAATGACATTAAGTGGCATCGTTGATGTTGTACTACGTAGTGTACCACTGATGCCAATGAGAGCCGCTCGTTGAACACGTTATAGCTGTTAAGCGAGTGCGGCTTTACCGAACTTCTTCTTACTTCCACCAGTGGGGCTTGTGGGCAGACTAAAAAACTTTTGTTCTTCTGTTCTTTTAGACAGTCCACTTAGTATAACTTATCATGATGTGGGGATCATAGCAGGAGATCTACCGCTCAGGTCAACGGTATATAGTTTGGACTCACCAATGAACACAATAGGAGTAGTAATGGTCAAAACTAAAATCTAAAAATGTAGCTTGTTTGAAAACTCAATACATTTTTAGACCCAAGACACCTTATATCTACTTATATGAATAACAGGTTTAAAAATTTTCCCAGATGATTAGCATTTGAGGCTGCTTTAGCAATGGTGTCTATCGGGATTGTGTGTATATCATTACCAACGAAGTCAGTCGTTTCAGAATGGAGCCAAATCTACATCACCGCTTTCGTATATATCCCTATATTTCAAGCTACCGAGCGAATTTAGTTGGTATTGTGCTGAAAAATTTACATAAAATTGTTATACCCGAATCCATAGGATTGTGTGAAGCTGAATAGAGAGCCATATAAAAATAGACTTTAAATGAAGCAATAGCATCTTTAATATCCCACACACACAGTGTGTTTCCTGTGCCATTTTACAATCGAATCACCCTTACTGCAACACAGAGCATCGCCTTTGTGGCCTCTGGGCAGCGCACGCATTTCCGCACTCGTTCACTCGTATAAATGCCTCATCAACAGCGTCACCAGCACCATCATCAGCATTATCATTATGAGCCATCAGCATTATGCGTATGTCGAGGCACCACACCATGGACTGTATCTGTTGTATATATACTTGCATATACATATATGTATATGTATGTATGTATGAATGTATGATCTGCAAATTATAACAGAGTACGCTGGCTGCTGGCAGTGGACAGTGGCTCTTTGCATGGCTCGCTGCATCAATCAAATGACGTTGACAAATGTGTTGATTTTTGGGGCAGCCATTCGCTGGGGACAAAAAACTCCAACCATACACGCACATATACACACGCTTTTTTATGGTAGTATTGTGAATAAAACGCTGGCTGCTGCTCATTCTCGAGGCATTCTGTATTTATATTTCTTATTTGTTCGCATTTCTCATTTTTTATTGTTTTTATTGCATTTTTATGCCTTTTCCAGCTGCCAACCCTTGCAATTCGCTGCAATTACACTAAGGTTCCCGCCTAGGCATTTCAGCCTTTCCGACTGCATGCAGCAAATTACCGCGCACAATAGTGCGTTAAATTTGGATATTTATTGCTTTATTGCGTTTACGTGTTTCGTCTGCATTGTGGTCAGCAACTACCAGCGGTATCCGTTGCGCGTGCGCCGCTCTCCATTTGCTTGCCCTTCTCTTGCCGCTCAACACACTTCATTTGCAATGTGTTTTACATTGTGCTTGTGTGTGTGTGTGTGTGTTTTACATGCAATGATTTTGTATTTAAGCGTATTTTTATTTCTTTTTCTGCTTTAAGCCTCAAAAATAAGTTATGAATCTGTCAGATGCATGCATGTGTATGTTTGTGTGTGGTAGTTGATTACATGTATTTATTTTGTAGGCAAGTGCGTATGTGTGTGCGTGCGTAAGGATAAGAAGCGACGCGTGCATTTTTAATTTGTCACAATGACAGTCGTTGTAGGGCGCAAATGTGTGGCATTAAACTGATAAATGAGCTATATACTTTGCCTCAAGGCATTATATATACATACAAAATATGCCAAGAAGAAACATGTGGAATTTCACGAGTTTGTTGCAAATTAAAGTGCGTTGATCGCATTAATAAATATAAAAATTTAATTTGTATAAATTTCCAATTTTTAATTCATATAGTAGAAGTGTAAGGGCTATGACTTTATAGAGAGTTTTCTAAACAAAAGAAAAGTGCGAAGCGGAAAATTTGCTGACATTTAAGGTGACAGGCTTTAGTAAGCAAAGAGCGTTTTTATTTTCAAGAAGAAATAAATCGCATATAATTTAATGTTATAGCCAAGAACTTAGCTTTATTGTGAAGATAAGGGTTTTCCATTATATTTTAAAAATGATTTCGAACAAAAGATCGCCGCGGCTGGCTCCAAACCAAAACACTAAAAGAAAAGCTTTCAAGGTACGTAAATAACTTCTTTATATTAAGTTTGCCACGAAGTTTGTTACACCCGGAAGGAGACCTCGGAGATCCGATCAGCGTAACGAGCTGAGTCAATTTCGCCATATCCGTCTGTACGTATTTCTGTTATACAAACTGACCGATCTAAATCAAGTAATGTATTCGGAGCTAAAGTTTTTTCTTGTTTTGCCTTAAATTTAACATCAGCATGAATAGCTCAAAAAAAGGGAATGGGCTACTAATATCAACGGTTCAAGTTTGAGATATATGATACATGCATACTAAAAACCATTTTATTTCTAGTACAAGTTTTTAAAGATATATGACTTCTGTTTTAAATAAATAATAGAAATGTCACTATTTTGGCTTTATTAGCTCAAAAATTTCATGCTACTCATGACAGTGTCTAATGAAGATCGTCGCTGGGCTCAATATTGCAATTTTGAAATAAATGTTCACCATTTTGCAACGTTGTGCAACAGTAAGTTGTTGTATGGTAATTTAAAAAATAAATTGTAAACGACACGCTGTATAAATATTTCAAAGCTTTAAGATTAAACGTACGCCTAAATAATGTTCGAGACACCTCTCATTTTCAAAATCAGTGAAAATCTGTATAGCCAAGTTATTTTCAGAGTGGTCGACTGAAGTCCTCCATTCGCCAGTCATTGATAGGTTTTTCAAATTTAGAATTGCGCTTCAAGTCAAACTATTTTTCATTATCGTTTGTATGTTAAACGACGATCGACTAAAAAATTGTTCTTCTGTTATCACACAATTTTTCACTACATTATATTTAACTATGTATAAACAACTCCATTATTATGTAATAATCGTACAAAAATATTAACTTCAACGCACTGTAATCGCTAATCAACACAATAATTGCAAAAGTTTTCGTCAACTATAAATAACACACACACAAGCACCCAGCCATAAACCAAGAGCAACTCAGCCATCGACGCAAATGAAAAACCATAAACCGTCAAGGACAGCTGCTGAAAAGCCAAAAGTCTGCGTATAAGTATATATGTAGGTATGCAAGTAAGTATGTAAGTATGTGTGTAAGTAAGTAGTAGACCAATCATAAACTCAAATATTTGTTAATTTCATTTGGCCCACTTTATTATCCGCTTTTTGTGGCAATAATCCGTGGTAAATCCAAACCACGCCAAAGTAATTAAGCCAAACAAAACAAAACAAACGCGTCGGTATAAAGGGAAATGACAGTCGTTAAGCGAAATAAAGCGAATTAGAGTGATGAATCAACGCCTTGGAATTAAAATTGAATGACAAAATATTTCGCCGAGATAATTGTGGCACGTGAGTTGGCGGCACGTAGGAGACACGCCATTTAAGTAGTTAAATATTAGGCTCATCAGAAACTTTTTTTATGAACACCAACTATTATTTGACGCAGTTGGGGATAGTTATGGTGTAATAGTTTAAGAAATATTGGTGTCGAAATATACATAGGAAACTTTAAGATAGCTTTAAGATTGCCAAATCAACTGAGAGCCTACTGATGTGAGAAGAAAAATCTTCTTCATGAATCGCAATCTGAATAGACTTGATCTAATCAAGAGCTCTCTACACGCCAGTATTCAACGAAAATATTCGGGAAATATGTTATATCGTTACAACAGTAAGAAAAAAAGTAACATTTATAGAATTTTTCAGTTTCCTTCTAGAGCTTTACAACCAGGTTCAATGCCAGCTTTCTATCAAGCTGCTTTGCATCACTTACTGAACAGTTTACTCAGTTGTGAATAAGTCAAATAGATGTTATATGAAAAAATGGTACTAACTTTAATTTAAATAAATGTTAAATTGACCAACTCGGCATCTTGGACTGTAAACGGCTCTAAAAAAAAAAACATCCCTCTGAAAATTGCAGAATGAAAATTTCAGAATTTCTTTAAATATGTTAGAGGTTTAATATAAAAAGTTTTGAGGCCAAAATTTTCCTGCAATCGTTACTTTTTACGATTTTGAAAAATTCAAAATTTTTTAATTTTGGTAGTTTTTCAAATTTGTTTCAACACAATTTTTTCCCATGCTTTGTTTAATATATAGTAGTTTCTGAGATATTAAATAAATAATAATAAACTTATAAAATCGGGAAAACAGTGAAATTTTCCATTTCGCATAACTCTTAGGGACATTTTTTAAAAAAATTTTCCTTTAGCAGAACTTTGTTTTGTGATAAGACAAAACTTTCCACCAAAATTCATTCGAATCGGTTAGGGTCGCGTCCAACTATTTGTCTATTTGACATGGAATGACTAATATTCAGAAACGACTCTCCTATATGTTTTTTGCCTAGTTATTTCAAAAGAAAACAAGATATAGCGTTAATTTCAGCTGCACCGTAGCTATGATACCCTTTACACGTGCATTTTTTTAAGCATAAAATTGTATAAAAAATTCTTTTTCTCGATTTTGATCGAGCAAGTTAAATGACAGCTATATGCCTAAGTGGTCCAACAATATGTTTGAAGATTAGAGTGATACTTTAGATAATGAAATTTTGTGATGATACCTTGTCAACTAAAAAAGTCTTCATACAAGGACTTGAGTTGGATCGGTCAGTTTGTATGGCAGCTATATGGTATAGCGGTAAAATATAGGCGGTTTCAATAAATGAGTAGCTTGTTGATGAGGTAAGAACATGTGTACAATTTCAGGTTGATATCTCAAAACCTGAACGAACAGACAGGCAGACATAGCTAAATCGACTTAGCTTGTTAAGCTGATACTTTATATGTATATTTTCCTTTTTTACTTTTGTGTGTTACAAACATCGTGGCAAGCTTAATATACCCTGTTCAGAGTATAAATATAGGTCAACAATCTTCCTCGATGTTCTTTAAATATGACGTATTCTGTAGCAAATTCCTTTAGTTTTGGAAAACCTTTACAGAGATACCTCTTAAAATCTATCATACCATTGTTTCGCTATATTTCTTTCCAAAAGGCTATGAATTAATTTAAATATTTATCTGCGATTGGTAACTATTCTAATATGATTTATTGGCAGATGATTGATTCTAAGGTTATATTTCTTCCATAATAAGAATTACTACTACTGCTACTTTTTATATTTGAATAATTTACTTGTTAAACTTACACATCACACCAGACTGACCATTAAGCAAAATTTTATGTTATTTGATGGAATTTAGACAAAATCTTAAAATATGACGCTTATTCCTTCTAGTTATGAAAAATCTTGATATAGAGACCATACTTTTCTTTCGGTGTTTACTTTTTATGTCACAAATAATACTGACTGAATAAAATATTCATGAAAAATTAATAAAATTCGGCCGATTAAATTAAAAATGTAGAACTATTAAGCATTTTTCAGTTATCAAAAAATCTTGCAAAATCTATTAGAAACCACAGAGCCTACTGAAAAAGATGAATCCTTCAGTTTTGGGATAACTTCACGACTTACATTCAACCAAAGGAAGGGAAGCTCAACTAAAAATATACATTTATTAATCCTCCAGCTGTGTTTCTATAATAAGAATAATTGCTGATAATTTATGGAAATTCGTACTCTGTAAATAACTGGACTAATGCTTGGCCAATCCACTAAATCTCTTACAAAACTAAAAATTGCAAGCAAAAATAAATCACTGTGTACCCAATAAAAGCGTGAGTAATAAAAGAGGCCATAGACTCATATAGAGAAATATGTACAAAGATACAGTTACTAATTCTTACAGCCCGAAAATTGCCGCAATAAAAGCAGTATTTGCCATTTTGCTGATTTTCTACTACAATGCATTTGAATTTCGCTCGGTTGTCCAACAAACGCCAAAGCATTTTTCCACTTGCTATGCGTTAGCATTTCCTTTGGCAAATTTTATCGTCTGCTGTCGCGACATCAATCATGCATTTGACTGCACTAAAGGGAGCCATTACACAGGCGGCATGCAACAATTTCCTTCACAAGTACACACACATATATAGCGCATTGTTTTTGTACGCTGAGATGTATATGCGCTGCCTGCGGCATCTTAGATTTATGCGCGCCGATAATTAGCGATAAATCAAGTGGTAATTTGGTGTAAATGAATAAATAGCCATTCTGATTGTCATTTTGCCTTTGGCGCATTTCATAGCACACACAATGCATTGCTGCGAATGCGACGCAGCAATGGCAATTGCTGAGTTGAAAATGTGTGAGCAATCCACTGTTAGCTATGGTACTCGTAGTACATAGTATGTGGCGTTCAGCACTAAGCTTTGGAAAATGTTCCTTAGAATGCTGGACAAGCAATGAAGTACTGCTCAAATTAGAAAATACTGGTTTTCCCTACCGACACAAGGTGAGAATAGTTTGTTTGTTGTGTGTTGTTTGCGCAGAATCGCTCTTGTTCTGCTACATTTACAGTGCATATGTTAATGGCATGCTTATAACTTTTGATTTGTTTTCGTATTAACATTCTATTCTAGTTGTTAACAGTTAACATTGCTGTTATAAGCAGTATAGCATCACTGTTATACCAAATCGTCTCGAAATTTGTTGCTACACCTGAAAATATTAATTCTTCGTTTTGATAGCATTAACATGGCTGTTAACATTGCAGTACAATATAAATTTAATTGTTGTTAATGTCCGTTTGTTAGAGGTATGTTAAGTCAATGCTAACGATGGTGTTAGGAGTAATGCATTTAAGGAAATTTTAAAGTTATTTATTTGAATTAAATAAATAAATGTAAATAAATATATTTTTTCTATTTTTGTCTCAAGTCTCAAAATCTCTGATATTACAATACATAGTCATATGGGGCTAGCGCACCCCCGATTTGATAAATTTTGAGCACAATTATATACCGTTATTCGAAAAACACGCTCACATAATTTTATTAAGTTAACTCACACATTGGCCGATGGACTTTATACCGCATAAGTCAGCGGGAAGTTCCAAAATCTTTCTCTTAAGTGTGCGGGGGTTAAGGGCAGTATTGAGCCGATTCAACTAATTTTTTTACATACAGACATGTTATGAAAAGGGGTTTCTTCCAATTTTTATTATATATCTCACACATTGACATATATTTTTCGTAAACTTTTCGCCGTGAAACTGGGGTTCATATATTTGATATCTGGGGCTTGAACAGTTGTGATTAAATTTTGACAATTTTTAGATATATTCATAGGTTCTTGATTTGTATACTGAAAAATTAAATACTCAGATGAAATTTAAAGCTGCGTTATATGGGAAGCAGGCATGGTTATAGTTCGATTCCAACCATTTTGCACATTAATATAGAAATATCAGATGACTGTTATGTTCCGAATTTAGTTGAATTCGTTTTTTTAGTTCCAGAGATATGTAATTTCATCTAAAGTTGGGCGGTGCCATGCAAATCGTCCAAATTTGACACCAGCTCCTATAATGCCGTTTTGTACCATTTCATCCTGGATGTAAAACTGACGCATTTAGTTATTATTTTATCGCACTTTTAGCTAATTTTAACAAAATCGTTATATGAGGAGTGGGCGAGGTTATCAATCGATTTCACATATATGCACACTGTCGTAAGAGGATTTGTCTTATGCAACATGTTGAAAAATAATACTACTGTCGTGGTAGCTCTTCACCAAATATAAAAACGGTTATATTTCAATATTTTTTAAATTGGTTACCGTAGGTACGAACACTCTTGGGATACATATACATATATGTATGGGCAGCCTTGAGATTAAATTTTTCGATTTTAGTTATATTCCTTATACAAACTTCAGATACTTTTGTTCCGTATTTTATTTCTGTCTTCAAATGCCGATTTAAATACGGGAGAGCTTAAAATTAGTATTCCTGTACAATTTCGCCGAATTAGGCCAGCGGTAGACACATATATTATATTATGTACTACCCGCCTTTATAGCAAACCATAGAAAGCTGTAATAAGCTGTAGCAAATAACAGTTATTCATATACAAATTTATGGATTTACAAACTACTATACTTGACCAGGTCTCGACGTAAGTAAAACACTATTAAGAAAATCAATGTTTGTAAAATGCATAATTTGCATAAATATACTCGGAATCAAATCTGCAACTTCTAATGGTCGAAAAACTAATTTTCTTAATGTAAAAATCACCTTAATAAACCGCCATTGCAAAATACCTAAACAAGAAATTTATGTGGGTTAACTCTCCTGACACAGGTATGCAACTTTGCACCATAACGGCCATTACTTTCATATTCATGCCAGGTGGATTCAATTCCGAGGAAACATTAAAGTAACCAGGAGAAAACACACCACTACGGCGGACGGCCATAGGCTCAACATTTTTATAGCGAACATAAAAATCAATAATTTATTTTCTGGTCGGGGAATATACTTTCTATTTCTAAATGATACGTAAGCAGAAAAAACAAAACCCAAAAAAGAAGTAAAAAACAAAATGAAGTGCCAAAACATGGACGGAGATGGCAAAGCGAGAAAAGCGAAAATCTGGTAAATTTCGGCGCACGAATTTCATAATTTATATAATATTATATGATGCGAGAAAGTGGTAATGCCTAAAAGCATACTTTGCTTTTTAACCCGTCACAATATGTATGGCCCCCGCTTGAGCCTGATGCTGGCAACAGGAAGCGACGTGTTACGAATGGTTGCTTAGAGGCTGTGCACGATTCGTTGGTTGCCACATTACTTCAGACGAATTCGATGTGCGCGAAAGAAAATATGAAATATAAAAAATTTTACACTTGGCTAATTTCGCTTGGCTGCGGAAGCACAGCGCGTCGAAAGTGTCGACGGCAATCGAGCTTGGCGATGTCGTTCAACAAACGCATTTCCTACGACAAACGTACGACGAAGGAATGCTAAAAAGTATTGCAATATTTTGTTGGCGTATGCTGTAAACTTTTACTTGATTTGTGGTATTAAATAATATGTACTTACCTACTTTTGTGATTAGCCATGCGAGAGAGTACTATTAAAGCATGAAGTAGGCTGAGACTACGGATTTCACTTGAAATAAATTGTATTCGAGAGCCGCAATGACCTGTGACCTCATCTTTTCAAAATGAAAAATGGCGAAACATACCTTTGCGGTCACTTTCGTGACATATTCGATGTCAAGGAAGGTAACAAAATATTTTTTGTTGCTAAATAAGTGAAAAGAATGATAAAATAAATAATAAAGAACGGACTGAACTTTTGTATTGTTCTCGCTTATGTTTTTAGATATTTAAAGTAAGTTACGACCTCTTTGCTTTTTGCGTATCATTTGTCGTCGCCAAAAATAAAAAATCTTTTCATGATTCTAAGGGAAAATTTCGCGTAATTTCCATGTAACTAAGTCATGAAGAGCTGGAAATTCGCAGAAAACACAAACATATTAACAATTTTATATTTTTCCTTTCTCAACTTTATTGTCACCTAACTTCTTTTTATTGCTACATAAAATAACAGTCCGAGTATCTGAGTAAAACGGGTTCATTTCAAGGAAAAGCAAAATAAAAACACAGAAAGAAGGCTGTCTGAAATAAATAAAGAAGGTGAAAATTTTAGCTGAAAAGGTGTTATAATTATTAGATGACGTATAAGAGCAAACAAATTTAACGTTTCTCTGTTGTAAATTGTCGAATTGTCTCATTCACCCTGAAAGTATATATCCTTCAGATTTTTTAATTATTAATTAATTTATTATGTTGCTCGGCTATAAAATAAATAATTAAACCTTTCAATCCTTTTAAAAAGTTTAAAAAGTAATAAACAGCTTTGTCTGCAGATAATTACGGACCCCAGCTGAGCACATTAAAGCCAATCTTGATTATATTATCAACGTCAATGAAATTTTGATTTAGCTTACGAATGGGTGCGGCCAGATTTGGAGACTTCTGTAACGAGAAGAAGAAAACAATAATATTTAATACAGATTTTTAGAATAATATAATATTTAACTTGTAGTGTATAAACAAAAAATTGAATTATGTTATCGATTATTTTTAATTGATAAATTGATTCACAGAGAGAAATATAATTTATGATGGAGCCTTGAACAAATACTTGTATATAAACTTAAAGGCTACCTATTGAATAAAGGGTGGTATCGATTACCGATAAGGAAAATCAATTAGCGATAATCGAAAATAAAACTTATTGCTAATAAGAATCGAAATACGGTAATTTGGTTTTTTAAGAAAATACATGAAATTCGTTCGTTCACAATAAAATCTTCTAAAGTTATCTTCAAGAGCAGCTGTTAACAATAATCGATCTGAAATTCCATCTATGGTATATCGATATTTGCATATGTTAAAAAAACGATATATTTTACTTTTTGGTTTATTATCATTTTAAAGTAAAAAATAAAAAACCCACTTAATGTGCGGAGATTAATAATAAGGTTAAATTAATGATTAGAAAAACTTTTAAAAATTCTTCCAGATATCAATGACAAAATCAATAGTGATAACAAAAACTGCTATATATGAGAATATAAATTAAATTTGAAAAAAACCTATTTATATGCAAAAAGCTTAAAATTAATTAAACAACAAAATGTTGAGAACTCTGCTCGATATATCATATGGTAGTCAGACGTCTGGCATATCAACCCAGAGTAAATGCTTATACACAAAACAAAAAATTTAAATTAAAACAAAAAATTTAAATAAATCGTTTTAGGTTTTAAAACTTCAGGTTGTGCACTTAATTTGTGGTTAATATCGAACAATTATTAAAACAATCGAAAAAATTATAAATTCATAAGTCGATAACGAGAAATCATTAGTCGATTTTGAGGCGTAATCGAACAGGCAGAAACAAATTTTGAAAAGTAAAAAAATATATATCGCAGAATGGCTTGAAAATATGCCTAAAAAATTTAAAAAGTTAACGTTTTAACGCCAATACCAACACAAACTTTTAGAATCCAGCTTATAAAAAGATGCGCCGCCCATACTGAACTTATCAACAAACTCTACGTCCCCAAATATTCACTCACCCTCGTTTTCTGCAACAAGCTCCCGAACTCCTCGCTACGCACAGTTCGATATAGCTGTGAAAATTCACCGCCCGCCTGCACTTTTCGCGCCATTAAGCTGGCGAAACGTGCACGCGGCAACTCACGCACCACATCGCCGAGAAAATCGGACACCATGCGTTGGAACATCATGTTCACCGGTACCTTGGATGCTATATTGAAGGCGCGCAGTTGATTTGGTATGCTATCAATGATGGTGGTAACATCGAAAGCGCCACCATCGCTTTGCATTAAGCTGAGAAGCTCTGCAAAGTCACTGGTATTACGTATCTGCTGCCAAGTGGCGGAAAATTCCGGACCGCGTATGAATGCCAAAGCGCTGCGAAAACGCGCATCGACAATGTAATGATGAGCGGCAATATAACCAATGCGGCGACGTGGTAACAGCGCCTGGAAATCACGCAGATCGGATTGCAAATCGGTGCTAGCGGTATTAACGGTAGTGCTGGTGCTTGTGGGAGCTGCAGCGCGCGTGAGGGTAGCCACGCCGAATATGGCAAGGCTAACTGTTGCTACGAAGGCGCTGAAATGCATGTTTATTAAAGGCTGTAGTGTTGTGGACCGTGCAGATTTGAGCTGATTAACGGAACTGCGGTTTGGTCGGTTTTAAATGTGAAAGTAGGTGGTTCTGTGGTTTTTATTGGAAATATTGGCGCGTTTAAGTCGCGAAATTTTAATGTTGCAAAGAAATTTTTTGTAATAATACATAGTTATTCATTGTCGATGAATGAAACTAATTTTGCTAGTTTGTTATTTATTTATGATAATAGTTTTTGGTTATTGGCAGTTTGCGTCTTATTTATGAGCCCTTCGGGCTATGCTGCTAATTTTTTGTGCAAACAAATTGAACTAAGCCGGCGTTCAGCTCGATTTGAGTTGTTATTTTATGCAAATTATTATTTTTGTTTACCTTAAAAATTGAAGAACGTCTAATTGTACTATATTTTAAATACCAACATTTGAAGAAAATTGAAAAAAAAGATATTAAAAAATACTTTAAAATATATTGAAGTAGCAAAACTTGCAGAAATGTAAAAAAAATCGTCTAACATTGATTTTATATGCTACTGCAAATACCAAAATTTACTAAAATGTGTAAGACTTTCGCTTTCGTAAATAATTTTTATACCTTGAACAGGGTTTTAAGTTTGCCGCGAAGTTTGTAATACGTAATAATATAGGAAACGTCACAGACCCTATTAATTATATAAATGAATGATCAGCATGACGAGTTGAATTGATTTAGCCATGTCCGTCTGTCTACCGTTTGTTCTTATATCTGTATATACGCGAACTAGTTCATAAATTTTAGTGATATCGATCTGAAATTTTTCACACGAATTTTCTCTCGAAGAAGCTGCTTATTTATGGGTACCGCTAATATCGAACCATTACAGCACGATTAAAATTAAGTTCCTGTATAGAAAACTCTTTTATTTCAAAATACATATTCACGAAATTTGGCATGGATTATTGTTCAATATAACGGTACAATATCCGAAGAAATTGCTAATATCGGAACAGCATAGCATATAGCTGCCATATAAACTAAACGATCAAAATCCAAAAGCCGAATATTTATAAATTACCACTATAGCATATAGCTCCCATAAATATATAATAATAATATTATTGCATTTTTTTTACGAGATATCTTCCCGAAATTTGGAATGAATCATTATCTAAGAAAATAATGGAATCTCTGAAGAAATGGTTCAGATCAAATTACTATAGCATCTAAATGTCATACAATAGGAATCAAGATCTTTTAGGCAATATTTTGTATTTGTGACGGATATTATAGCTTCGGTGCAACTGAAGTTAATGTTTTTTCTTGTTTTTTTTATAATTTTTATATTATTTCAAGTCAAATTGACTTGCTGCTCCCTCTCGGGTCGTCAAAGCAATTTATTATGTGATCGCTAATACCCTTGCAACAGATTTGCTTTGCCCAATTGCAAACACTTCAATAGAATCGCTCAAACAAGTTACCTACAAATTGTGCAAAAATGTGCAGGCGCCCAAAAATAGAGCAAATATGGTAAAAATGCAGTTTTGAATGCGAAAAAATATTGCTTGCATTGCAAAAAATTATAAAAAACAGAAATAAAAAGTTTAAAAAGAATCAGTTGCCACATGCTAGCCGTTACAACAAACGAGCAAACAAGTAATTTCGTCGCACAACTAGATAGACAAATTGGTTGCACGACCAATGCACACGCGCTCTTTACTAAAGTAGAGACACATACAGCCACAAGTACTTTTATTTGACTACAAATTGGCGCTGGCAAACAAGCAGTCAGCGCCGGCACCTAGATCAACTGGCCGCCTCATTCGGCTCAAAAACACTTTCTATGGCGCTGATAGTTACAATTTTTGTGTGCCGTTGCCCAATATCATTGAGTAGCCAAAAAGTAAATATGAAGCAAAAATAGCAATCGCACACATTTAGCAAACATCCACAGACGAAAAAAGGCGCAAATAAATCGAACATATAGTAGCTAGTGCAAACCTATGTATATGAGTGTGTATGTAGGTGTACCACATATGTACGTGTGTGTGTGTACTCCGTGCAAATGGGCAGTCAGCCAAGCAGCGAAAGTGATTTAAGCGCAGACAGTTACTAATTGAACGTGAAAAGAGGCGCGAATGTAGCGAAAACGTCAACAAAAAAAACTCGACAGTTTTCTCTTCTTAATTGTTTAATAATCGCTTTATGTTCTCATATTATGGTAGTGAATCAGACGTTGTTTTATTTATGAGCACAAATCATGCATTTAAATTATTTAATGAAAATAAACTGCCTTTAATATTTACTATATTTAATATATTTATGTGGAATTTTTTCTCAACACTACATAATTAGAATGACCATTTTTTGTTAGCCACAGCTGTTTTCTACGTTGTCCAACGCTGTTTCGATCATCTCCGATTTCATAACGATGATTTTGGTACGAAGTTTGGTCTGGAACCAATCAATAAACAAAATATTGCTGCCATACACTTCGTGACTAGAATAATTCTACGAAAAAGAAGTCAAGAGAACTCACAACAAGAGTTCTGAGTGATCTGGGCGATAATGTTTTTAATCGAGTTTTTCGTTTTGCAAACGCCGGCGCAAATCTATAAATTAGTATCGAATTAATTTTCAGTTCTACAATTATGATAATTTTGTTTATTATGACAACGCCAACGATATGCAAGTTGAGTTAACACTACGTATACTGAACGATTATTTTCAGAGTAAGGCGTCAGAATTTCATCGCATTGCTTCATTATTAGGCGATTCGTAAATGGAATTGTGCTGAATTGGGGTTGCTAAAATATACAAGTTATCTAATCCTTTAAATGGGTTGAAACATATAAAAGTTATTCAATGTTTACATAAACACAAAAAGGATCGCAGGTCCTGTACATAAATTTTTTTAAAGTTGTTTTCTTAGAAACGATAACTATTTTGTTGGATAAGTATTTTTCAATAAAACATAGGAGAGCTAAATAAAATTAATTTAAAATTGCTCCTCAGGCTTTAAGTTGAACTAAAAAATTGCATATCTTTCTGGAATATCTATCAAGTACATTTATGACTGAAATTCTGAAAACTAACATATTGACTGTCACCAACTCGTAAATATTTAAATAAATATAACAGAAGCAAGTGTGGTTTAAAAAAATATGAAAAGTGGAAGTTATACCAGGCTCTATTAATTTTAAGCTATATGTGTGTAAGAAATTGATTACTCTCATAGAACGTTGCTTTAAATAGTATTAATTTCTATCTGAATTACTTGAGCAGCAATAAAAATTTCAAAATAATAAATACAATATAACGTCTATCATACCAAAACTGTTGTCTAAAAATAAATTTGATCCGAACTGACGATAAAGAAAAACTACTTTTTCACGTATTTTTTTAGTTTTCAGCGAATTTTGGTTTTGTCAGTTCGGTACAGAGCGCCATTCGCTAGATTGCTGAACTGTTTCGACGATATTCATAATAGCACGTATCGTTACTTGTAATATTGCGTTTGATGAATACAGGGTTCTCAGCTACGTATCAAGCATCTCTTTTGCGACCTCTACTCAATGCCGTTTTTGCAAAAGATTTAGGTCTTTTGGTATGAGTTTAGAATTGACATTAACTCAAAAATGTGGAGTCTATAATATATGTTTAGACTCTTTTCTTCTGCTTATATGACGATCATCATCTTCGAAATACTTCTGCTACGTTTTCAATGAAAATTAAAAATTTCCATCAAACTCTTTGTTACAAACAAACAACGACCAAACACACGCTAACTGACATATGGAGATCAAACTTTACACAAATGCCTTTTCAATGCATCTGGTTCTATAAAAAAGGTCTACATATTTGGAATACTATGTTCGACTTACATAGAACATAACTGGCTTATATCTGTCGAGCTTGAAATCGAGTAAATTTTCTTCTCGGTCAACAAGGAGAATATACTAAATACCAATATTTTATGTGCTTATGGGAAAGCCTTGTCAAGGCAGAACACTGAACTGAAAACGTTTGGCCATTGAGAGTGAATTTAGTACCGGATAGTATGGAAGTGATGAATGCTCCTCTAGTAGCATTATATTACCCACTCTACATATAAAGTTAGATCTGAAAAAAAACAGTTTGTAAAAGCTCTGTAGAATGTATTAAATATATCAGTAAAACCTTTCCGAAATCGAGCACAGAAAAAATTAAAGCTGGTATTTTTGACGGTTCTCAATTCGAATAAACTAATAAAGGAACAACATTTTACTGATTGTATGACAGATAAGAAGAAATGTGCATGGGTTGAATTTATTTGGATTGTATAAACTTTCATAGAAAATAAAAAGTCTTCAGACTATATTCAACACATTGAGCAGCTCACGTTGCTCTCCCAGAGACTAGTATGTAACGCGAGCATCAATATGTACTGCCTCTTCTAACATTTAGACCGCTTTCCAGGATAATTTAGGCAACTTAAGCGAATAACAAAGAGAACGCTTTCATCAGAATATTCGCACTGTGGAAGAGCGATACCAGCGTCGTTAAAATGCGAATAGGATGGCTGATTACTGCTGGAGCATTCAAAGCAAGACTGATGTTTTTACTCATGCAAGAAAAGCACATAAAAGAAAATGTTTGCCATGTTAAGTAAGAGCAATATATTTTTTGATTTTAAATCATATTATATTTGGCTAAAAATGTAAAATACTCAAGAAAAAAGCTGACTATAGACTTGAAATCAAAGTGGCAAAATCATACCAAATCGGGTTAGAAACTTCATAAAATAAAACTACTGTTTCGCAGTGTAAGCTTTCAGAGAAAAGTGATCATATCCACACTCCCTTATAAGATTGAGTATGAGAAAATATGAGCATGAAAATATGTGTTTCTTAATTGAAAACATAATAATTACTACTCATAACTAGAAAACGTGTTAACTTTGGCGAAAGCGAAAATTATAAGCATTCACAGGTGCATTTTTAAAGCATAACATAAAAAGGATATAAAAAATTATCTTTAACTTGATTGTGATAGGTAAGTTTGTATTGGTGGCATATGCATTAGTAGTCTGATCTAAACAATTTATTCGTAGATAGCAGCGTTGTCTTGCACAAAGCAATAAGGTTTCCATACAAGGGCTAGAGTTTGATCGATCAGTTTGTATGATTCTATTGTGGTCTGTTATTGATGGTTTCGAAAAGTGAGCAGCTTCTTGAAGAGAAAATTACGTGTGCAAAATTGTAGATCGATGTCTCAGAAACTGAGAGACTAGTTCGAGTATATTCGACAGATAGACAGATAGATGGTCAAACAGGCGTGGCTAAAGCGATTGAGTTCATCACGCTGATCAGTCGTGTATGTCCTTTATAGGGTTTCTGACATTTACTTTTGTGCGTTTTAAACTTTGTGGCAAACTTGTTATGCCCATTTCAGAGCATAATTTGTCAAGAGCAGTTTATGAATTGAATTTTTTTTATATATAAAAGATATTGATTGATTAAGAATTAGACCCACATATATAAATGAGTTAGCAAACTTTATATTCGCAATTTTTTTTATTTATCCTAAGCAGTTGACTATATTACTAGAGAAAGTTCAGAGCTCTTACGCGTTTTTATGACTGTAAAATATAAAAGTCAAGTTTACAATAAAACAATGCTTCACCATAGATTTTCGCTTCTGCTGCCTTGCAGATTATAGAAATAATCACCATAAATAAATACGAAACAATTGTGTAAATGAATGCAATTATTATGCAATAAACTATACTCGCACCTACAACAACGCATAAAAACTGCAAACAGCAGGCGGCACTCATATTGTATACACACACACACACAACCACTGGGATATAATTTGATGCATGCAAAAGCCATACAAACGCAAATGTAACTGTATAATGGCGCCCAAAAGTATGCTGCACTTACTCACACTTGAGCAAAATACACATGAAAATGGGTGGCGTTGAAGGATGCAGCGACAATCCAAACTGCGAAAGTTGGAAGTGTCAGTTAAAGTGAATTAATATACACAAATATATATAAACATTAATGCATTAGTATGTGTGTGTGTTTCGGCGTTGGCGTGCCAATGCTGGCTGCCGCAATTATTCTTAATTTCCGCATATGAGAAATGATCTCGTTAACAATTGTATAACGACATAAAAAAGCACACAACTACATATACATATTATTATATATATGTATATTCAGAAATGCATGTGTATGTGTGCTGTCGCCTAAAAGTCTGTTTCGGGTTGTGTTTTAAAATAATGAGCGCGCCTTGCTCGCAAGCTGCGAAGCAGTAAGTAGTAGACGCTGGCATAATGCTACGAAAATACGAAGAGGACCCCGCAATATATATATGTGTGTGTATGTGTGCGATATGATGGAGAATGTGCAAGTTGGTGCAATGAAAATTAATTTGAAATTGATATTACAGTTGATGTTCATTTGCAGCCGCACTGCGCTGGAGCCTTTTATATGCATTTATATATGCATATAAATAAATAAATATATATATATATGAAAATATATACATGCATACACATATATATACATACATAAATATTAAATTTCTTGTTTTTAAGTTTCGCTGTCTTTGCCAACTCGACTCGTTTCGTATCGGTAATACATCAATTTCTTGGCTTGCTGAGAGACACCCACACTATTTGGCATCGCTCTCTTTATCGAGTAGGCTGTTCGTGTTGTTATTGTATTTCTTAAGCAGCAATTTGTATTTTTTGTATATATGTGACTGCAGTTTTTTTGACAAAAAAGATTTGCACCACAGTCATATCGAATTTCAAATAAAGAAAAAAATATTCTCATGTGGGGAGATTTTGTTCTTAATGAATTGCTAAAGCTCCAACTGACAACAAAGTACTATAATATGTTTCAACAGCTTACATTTGTCTTTTAGGACTTGTTTTGATGAATATTGTTTTTACATTTTGTTTAAGGAAATCAATTCTTAATCTTAACAAAGCGAATACTCATTTTGAAGGCTCCGATATCATCTGAAATTGATCGTGGTTAGCGAGAGCATTCTCAAAGAGCGTTATTTTGGTCAATTTGGATGCAATGACTTTGTTGGGTTTTTTTTTTCTTTGCGAAGTGATGTTACAGAACGCAGAAAACTTGACGCTTCTATGAGAGAGAACTACTACAGTTGAATACATAAAAGTAAATATATATGTTTTGTAGTTCGAATAAGCCCTAAAAATATTAATATATTATAAATAATAAATACAAATTTATAAACAAAAAAGTATGGGACATGTGGTTCGTGAGATATTAAGTTTGGGTATTTTGAAAAAGGGGCTTAAAATGAAATTTCGTGTACTAGGAAGTAAAATCCAGGCAAGTAATCATTTGTTGGTAGTGTGTTAAATTTATAACAAGTCATAGAAGAACAGACGCCAATAAATAAAGTTGAAATCGAAGAAGGCTTTTAAGCATGAAAATGCCCAGAAAATCCACAAAAGAAAAGCTCAGATTTATCTTTATCTTTCACCTTTATCGTTATCTTTTTCTTTTTCTTTATCTTTATATTTATCTTTACCTTTATGTTTAGTTATATCTTTATCTTTAACTTTATCTTTATTTTTATCTGTATGTACGCGAACTAGTCTCCCAGTTTTTGAGGACTCTATAGCTTATAACTGCCATACAAACTGATTGATTAAAATCAAGTTCTTGTATGAAAACTTTTGTGATTGTGAAAGGTTTTGTAGCCTCAGTGCAACCGAACTTAACTTTTTGCTTATTATTTTATCGTTATCTCTATCTTTCTCTCTTTATCTTTATCTTCATCTTACTGCTTTTCTCATGAAGTCTTACTTTTTAACTGAGAAGCACATAGCATCACATATCATTGAAAAATAAAGTAAACCTTGTGTTTGCCAAACGCGTTCTACCGTTGGGCATTTTGCAATTTAAACAAGCCAACGCTCTCAGAGAATACGAAAACAAATACTCGAAATAACCACTAAGTAACCGCAAGTATACTTATAATTTATTTTACCACTACTTGAGCTGGAAAACTTGCATGCTTCTGCTGTTCAAACTAACTGAGAGGAAACTAAATGAGTTGTCTTGTCAGACAAAAGAGGTGAGTGTGTGTTGGGGTCTGCATTCGGAAGCGTTGACCATTGTTTTGTTTGTATATTTTTATGTATGCTTTTGAACAACTAAGAGCTAGTGCAGTGAGCGCTTGTTATTTTTACATTTTCCTTATTTCATTTCATTGTTTGTGTGTGCGTGTTCGCACAGGAAATGTGCTGGAGTAATATTAACAAGACAACACAACAATAACAATATCAATTTCATCAAATTGCCAAAAACCAACCAACCAACCTTATCCTTTCGTTATATTTTTGATTTGGGCATGTTGTGCTTGTGTGCTTGTGCGCCTGGGTGTATGCTATGCGCCGAAATATTACATCTCTGCACTTGTAATCACTCTTTTTGGAGTTCTCAATTTATAAAAGTTGCACGCAAATACACAACATTTCACTTTTTCTTTTGTTATTGTTGCAATTGCTTATTTGATTTGGTTTTATGTTTTTGCTATTATTGTTGGAATTAAGTAAATAATTGCTGTTTAAAATGCTTGTCAGGTTTTCATTCGCCTGGCTGTATACCGAAAGGCACTCGTTCTTACTCAAAAATTATGCGGTTCTATTGTACGCTGGATGTATTTCTGCACGAGTCCACATCTTGGAGAAGGCGTGTGCGTGATGGGTGGCAAGTGGTGGTAAACATTTTCAAAACTTATGAGCGTTTTTCAGTTGTTCTGTATGAAATACAATAACAAACATGCATGTTGTGGTTATTTACTTCTGTGCATTTGTATTAAGTAAATGTTGTTTTGTTTACTCTTCTCTTCATTAAGCTCGAGTTGATGAGTGCCATCAGCCATTAGTCAGTGGAAATGTTATTTTTTCCTCCAATTAGCTGCGGAATAATGTTTGCCTTGACTACCGATTACTTACTATTTACACTTTGCTTCTACGAAAATTTTACACACACACACACACATGGAAGCGAGATTTACTGTGAGAAATTAGTATGGTGTTAGGACTACTATATTAATACTAATTAGTTCGAAAATTTGGACTACATAAATAAGACTTGCAAGGTTTAAAGTTCGCATAAAAATTAAAAAAAATATGTTGGAGATATAATTGGATTGTTTTTGGTACAAATGTAACTTTCTTTGCTTGTGCTACAGTTTTCTACATATAGAACATATTTTTTTCAACAGGTGGCGCTACAGTAAAATTTATAATATTTGAGTCCAGAGCCAGCGGTACACCAAGCCAGTGAATTTAAAGTTTTAGGTGCGCAACTAAGTTTCCGCTGTTTGTCAATAAAAGGCTCCAACAGTTGGTGGTGATCGATTTTGATATATTCAAAACGTGATAAACTTAACTTTAAATTTGCAAACGAAACTGCGTTTCCACACTAGTGACTCTGTTTATCAGTGGTTAAATGAGCAATTCACATCCACATCACCACACCTGCATTCCACACACACATTCCACACCAACCCTATCATCACGATCACACCACACATGAAGACACACTACACACCACACCGAAGGAGGTAAAAAGGGGACGACGAGCGACCACCGGCGCTCTTGCGCATCGTACTCGTACCAATCGCTATCTCCACTATCAACCGTCACAACCTGTGAATAATTTAAAATATTATTAATTTTGTGCGACAATAAAGTGTGAATTTCTTTAAAAAACATAAAAAAAAAAACAATTTATTAGTGAAAGCAAGATAAAAAGGTGAGTGCTATACAAGGTGGCGCATAAAGAAATACATGGTCCTTCGAGCCATAGTGAGCGGCACTATGGAGTAACAAAAAAAAAAAAGAAGTGCAGTAGATAAACGTTAATATATACATGCAAACGAACAAAAAAAACAAAATATACATTTATATATATATATGACAAGTGACTAAAAAGTGCTGTGGAGTGAACTGGCATACATATACACATAGAAGAAGAAAAAGAGATTGTTAAAAAGTTAATTTAAAAAAAAAAGAAGAAGAAAGTGTGGAGTGACACAAACATATGTACAAGAGGTAAAAAACAACAATTATAAAAAAAAAAAACGGGCGCGAAATAACACAAAATTTCATACGAGCGCGAATAGCAACAAAAATACATACATAATTAAAAAAAAAAAACAAGAACGGGCGCGAGTCAAAACTAACAAAAAAACATAATCACCTCAAAAGGACACAACAACAACCACACCAGCCTAAATCAGCACTGCGAAGCAGAAATTGGGAGAGAGCCACAAGCGGAAAAGGCAACACACAAGTATACCATACACACATATGGTATACAATATTGTCCCCAAAACTCCTTGGTGGACCCCAAAGTGAGTCGTATCGTTTCCTATTCCTTTATTTTATCATGCATATATGTATGTAAAGATTACAGTTTTATATATATAGAACCTGTAATAACAAATACGTTCACCAAACTACAACAGTTCGGTAAAATATATATATAATATATATATACCAACCTAAAGATGTATTATTAAGAACAACAATAATTCAATGCCTATTTATGCTTAGCTTCGTGTATTCAAATACACCATCAAGAAACAAAAATCAAAAACGAATTCAAGTATATACTTGCAAATTTCTCCAGCAATACCCCTTGTGTTTAATAAAGCAATAAGCAGGATTGCACATAATAAGTAAGCATAGGCAAAATAGAAAATCTAAAACAAGACAGAGAAACAAATAAAAACACAACAAACAAACATACATATATGCATATCGAAATAACGCTTATATATCACATCTCTATATATCGTTAAATACATATTTTTAATAAACATATATACATACAAAAATATATTTACAAAGTGCATACGGTCGAATACCTGCACATTATTTACTTTGCTTTGGCGCTCTCTTCGCTGTGCGAGCCTACATGCATACGTATATATACACATTTATATACACAAACGGCGATTAATATATAATATCTGTAACTTTATACCCTACTTTTGGACCTAATAAAGTTATTTAATATCCATTTCAAAAAAGAAAAAATTATCATAAATTTCGAATATTATCAAACGGCGATAAAACAAATATATGATAAACGAATTTATAAAAAATTAAAATTATTAAAAACAAAAAAAACATTTTTTCCAACAACATACTTACATTCATATGTTACATATATATTTACAATTTTACATATATTCAAAGTCCTCATAGGCAATTATCCGGCAATACCCCTTGTAACAAACAAGCAGGATTGCGTACACAAAAGTAAAAGCAAATTGATCTCTACAACGAGCTCTCAATTGCCCTAGAAAATAAAAATATTACATACGCACAAACAATTCGTATTGATCTCTTCAACGAGCTCTCAATTTCACGAGCACATAAATATATATGTACACACAAGTCCGTGTATTAGGGTGTACCTAAATACACCAACATAAGAACATAAGTATTATTAAATTAAAAGTGCCATTCTTAATAACTAAATTAAGAAAATTTAAATTACGCTGACAAATATATATTTAAAATAAAATACAAATTAAAAAATTATTTCGCAAGTAAATATATATCTAGTCCGAAAAAAAAAAAAAATCGTATATACGTAAAATAGTATTCGGTATTAATTATCATTTATTGCTGCGTTTAAATCAGTTTACACTGAGAAAATTTTAATTAACTTTGACACATATAGTAATAAATAACAAAACAATAATGGTTAATGACGATAAAAATCAAATTACACCTGCAGAAGCTACACGCGCAAGACAGGTTACCACAAAGCAAATAAAGGGCAAAAATATTTGTGTTGCCAAATTCATTTCCGAGAGTGACAGATTAACACGATACTGCACTCGATTTTCATTTTCACCGATTCAAGACATTTCTGAATCGTTATTGGAAATAAAAAAACAAAATATTGACAATTTTTGGACTCGTCTCCAAACGGCTCATGACGCCATAGTAGATTATGACAATTCAGATCTACCACACGATTTTAAATCATCGGCTTACGCACTATACGAAAACTGCTTAGACCAGTACGAAGCTACAAAAGCTATGATCTCCGATCAACTAAAGCTAATAAAAGCAATTGCACCTACTCCACATCAGCGAGTAGAGCTGCCACAAGTTCAAAGTCAAGAGGCAAGTTCGGGCATCCATCTCGAGGTGCCCGCATGTGACACAGAAATATTTTATGGAGGTTATGAAGAATGGCCGTCCTTCCGGGACATGTTCACTGCCGTATACATCAACCATCCAAAATTATCAAAAGTGCAAAAATTGTATCACCTCCGATGCAAAACTAAAGGTCAAGCAGGCGCAATAGTCAAACAGTTCGCACTTAATGACGACAATTTCAATTTGGCTTGGGAAGCTCTTAAATCAAGATTCGAAAACGAAAGAATATTGGTCGATAAACAAATACTGATATTAATGAACTTGCCAAAAATTCAAAAGGAAACAAGTGAAGAATTTATCAAACTTCAATCCACTGTTTCAAATTGTTTGTCGGTTTTATCGACACAAAATATTCCCACAGACAGCTGGGACCCTATACTGGTAAACATATGCACTGCCGCATTACCAGAAAAATCGCTACTTTTATGGGAGCAATCGCTCTCATCACGAAAGAAATGCCCCACGTGGCAACAAATGAAAGATTTTCTAACTACCCAGTACGAAATCGCTGAAAGGGTAGACAAAAAGCTAGTTAGAACTAAAAACGTTCAAAACGACCTAAAAAGAAGCTTCAATAGACCCCAAGCTGGTAGCAAAAACAAATTAAACAGAAGCTTCTACAAATCTCAATCGTTCACATCCGAACAGAACAATCATACGTCATGCGAACTATGCACGAGAGGGCATAAACTACAATCTTGCGAGAAGTTTAAAAACTTAAAAGTTAACGAACGAAACTATTTCGTGAGATCAAAAAAACTTTGTACAAATTGCTTGTCACATGCGCATAAATATAAAAATTGCAAAAGCAAATTCAATTGCTCATATTGTCACAAAAGACACCACTCAAGGCTCCATTACAGCAAATTTCCCATATCACCCCAAAGAAGCGCTTATACAAAAAGAACCACAGGTTTAGTGGTAACAGAAACTGCCAAAAACCGAAATCCTGGAAATTGCCAAAAAGCACCGTGCTGCTCAAAGGCATTAAAAATACAAACGGTACACAGCGATATTCAAAGTAGGGTATTACTACCCACAGCAGTCGTCTCCATCGAGCACCGAGGAGAGCTGTTTAAACTTAGGGCCTTAATAGACCAAGGATCACAACGATCTTTCATAGCGTCTAGGGCTCAAAATAGGCTACAACTGCCAACAAAACAAGCTAACTTTGAAATTACAGGAATGGGCGGAAGAGTAGTTCAAAACTCTAATAAAATCTGCCCCATTACCTTAATTTCCCCCCAAGCGGATAAGCACATACAAGCAGAAGCTATAGTCTTACCGCAACTTACAAATATGCTTCCAAGCTATCACATAAATAGCAAGCATTGGCAAAATGTTTCACACTTAAAGCTAGCAGATCCCAACTGCAACACCCCCGCTAACATAGATATTCTAATAGGCAGCGACCTTATACCGCAAATAATGCTTGAAGGTGTTGAAAAAATTTCAACGACCCTTCTAGCCCAAAATACAATATTCGGTTGGATTCTAAGTGGACTAGTTACTGAACCAGTTTCCACATCAACAACTCAAGTTGACGAAAATTCAAAAGAATACCTTAATTCACAATCAAGGAAATTTCGGGAGTTAGAAAAATGCCCCCTCATATCAATTAAAACCTCAGAAGATCAGTATTGTAAAGACTTCTACAAAGCCACAACTACTCGATCAAATAATGGTCGGTACGTCATACGACTACCACTAAATTCACAATGTTCCAACACTCCAAGAATTAGCCGAAAAAACAAACTCAGAGTCCCTTCTGACAAGATCAGTTTGAAAAAACACAAATATGTAACTTTTCGACCCCGCAGGTTGGCTCTTGCCAATAATGATACAAAAATCCTGATTCAAAAAGCTTGAGATATGTTATGCCCTCCTACTTGCCAAATTAGTGCATACGCACTTTAACATACATATATCCAAATTATCCCAAAAAAGTCGAAAAAATCGACACATAACAAATTATGCTCTAGTAGCTTACTTTTTCAAAATTATAAAACAATTTAAAAATAAAGTTAAGCGATCAGCATGCTCCCAATGCGATACAATGACGCACCAAGCCTTACAACAAGCAAAGGTCGCTCTAATCGCATATATCTAAGCCCCCTTCGTATTGGTGGTTTATGGGAAATACTTGTAATACGTGTACAAATCCACTTAAAAAGTAGCCGTAAATCACAAATCTTACGCTCGCAAGATCCCTCTTCAAAGGTTTCAAAGAAGCACCCATTCTGGCCATATCTGAGCTAGGCGTGGAGTCGCCATTCTATAAGCCGATAATAAAGTAATAGTAGATAATCGGCAATAAAATGAATAAACAAAAATATACCATCTAATAATACGTCGTCACAACAACAAATCGAATAAATGCAAAACAACGTTGCTTGCTTAACGCACTAACTTCCAAATCAAAAAACATAATACCAATTTCAAAATCAAGATTCCATCCTACACGTACAGGTAAATATGGATCTACCACTACTGCATTATCATGCATACCGCGCCCTCGGCTACTCCAATTGCAGTACGCCGTGATACCTGGGACATTTACAGCATATCTGTACTACTAGGCAAAATATTCGCCTAGGGGGCCCAGGATGTTTAAATGACAAAAACTCCCCTTCCAACTACACCGCTTCTTCAGGGTAAATAATGTCACACCCTAATACAACACACCACACCTTGAAACACAACACGCACTCACAACATAAACGACCACACTGCACACGATGTCAGCACAGAAGTTACCACCATACACGATGACACCCCACACAATCAACAAAAAGAGGGATTGGATCTTCAATTCACCACATTCGAAATAATTCCGATCTCTTTTGCGCAACGTCACCGTATAATCGCTATCTGCGCTACCGCCCTTTTAAAAATCGTGGTATTAACGTTTAGTTCAACGGTTGTGAAAATAACATTTAATAAAAAAAATAAACATTTTTAATTTAAACATAAAAAGAGCGTTTTATTAAAAAAGGGAAATCTTTCGTGAGTGCTAACATTGTAGCATAATTATATCAGTTATATACTTTTGATTCTGCGAATATGTCCGATTTTGTTTGCCAAATAATCGTCATTTGCGAGAAGTGTTGATTTTCTTCTTTCAGTCAAAGAAATCGGCGGCGGAAGTACATCGGGAAGTCCAAATAGTTTATGGAGGTAATGTTGAAGTGAAATAATGTGTCATGATTGGTTTCGTTGCCTCAAAGATGACGATTTTGATAGTAATGACCGTCTTCGTGAAGAAAGGCCAAAACCCTACGAAGACGGGGATTTGGAGACGATGCTCGATGAGGATCCGTGTCAAACGTAATAAGAGCTTGCTTCAGCATTGGGTGTCACACCCAAGCAATTTCAAAGCGACTACATGCGCTGGGAAAAAAAATGTGACTCTGCTGCATGACAATGCTCGACCTCACGTTGCCAAACCCGTTAAAACGTATCTGTAAATGCTTAAATGGGAAGTCTCTACCGCCATTACACACAGTTTCCATTGATGAAGCTGCTTTCATAACCGTTGACTGGGTGCCACTGAACTTAATTTGCTTCAAGCGCTTTGTCAGAAGATGACTAGTTGATCGACGGTAGGCTGGATACAATCTCGAGTAAGTCTTGATATAGCTCTGCTCGATATATCCATTTCCCGTGACATGACTTTCAGTTTTCTAAAGAGATTTCTGCGAATGCGTCCGCGAACAGATTTTAAAGCTGAATATATTCAAACCGCGCGAGGACGAGCACTTCTGTTGCTAAAATTGGTTAGATTCTCTTCAGCGACTTTAATACTACACGAGTTTTCTGGCAGTTCGCTTAGTTTTCCTCTTTTCTTTTATTTAACGTTGAATAAGCAGCGGAATAAAATCATTGAGAATAGTCTTAGATTCCCTTGGTGATGCGATAGATAAAGGAAAATGAGATGAAAGCTGAGGTGCAACTCTCTTTTAGCTGAACTTTATTGATATCGACGGGGAACTCAATTGCGCTTGAATCAATGATGTGATTGAAGTATATAAGATTTAGAAAACGGAAATGCCTATTAGCACAGATGCGGATCTAAGTTAGTGAAGAACATGTGATGTTAGTTGTAAACTATTCTGACTGATTTATTCTCGTCGCAATATACAGATTGCTTCAAGAGAAAAAAAGTCAATAGCTTTAAGTGAGCAGACTTCAATTTAAGGCCATATTTGTCTGCATTATTTAATACTTTTACTGTTTTCGGTTTAACACTGGACACAATGAGACATCTGACAGCATATTGATATAAATAAATATATACACATTTTGAGATCTTTGTCTTGTGAGTTCGCGTTTTTGTGATCTGCTTTGATCAAAAAATCGTGTAACAAGAAAAAACGTTAACTTCGGTTGCACCGAAGCTATACTACTCTTCACAAATACAAAAAGTACCTTAGAAGAACAAGCAATATGCTATAGCGATCCGATCTTAACAATTTATTTTTATATTTCATTATTGCTTTAGATAATAATTGGTTCCAAATTTAACGAAGATATCTTATCATATGAAAAAGTTTTCCATACACGAACTTGATTCCGATCATTCAGCTTGTATGACAGCTATATACTACAGTGGTCTGATATCGGCCATTCCGACAAATGAGCAGCTTCTTGGTGAGAAAAGGTTATATGCTAAATTTAAAATCATTATCTCAAAAACTGAGAACTATTATAGTTCGCTTATATACAGACGGATGGACGTACAGACAGACGGATCATTTATGTATACATTTGATAGGCTGTCCGACGTTTCCTTCTGGGTGTTACAAACTTCGTGGCAAACTTAATATACCCTGTTCAGGGTATAAAAAAGTAGTCTAAAACTTTATTATACCATTTATCGCATTGTATCACTTGCTGAAAATTTCACACAACTTTTAAACAGCCTTTCAACACACGAGCTCATACAATTCAATTATTGTATATAAAAGTTCACCATTTTCCAAAGCAATTTTTATATTCAACATTTACGAACGCTCATATTGACAAAATTGAATTGACACATTAATTAATACTCAGGAGTAATTGCGTCATAATAAAGTCAAGTCAAAGTTTACAATCAACCCCATAAAACTCAGCAACAAAAATATAAAAATATAACAAAAACAGCAAATGCAATAACAAAAACGTGTCGTTGAACTTTTTTAAAGCCATGGAGACTGAAATTGTTTCAAATATTACATCAATTTACACCTCAAACCCCAAAAACGCAAATATCTGTCAATGGGGCGCAATGCTGAAATGGCCAACACAACAACTAGTCGTCAGTTCAACACGTCCACGGCTCCAACACAGCACCCCCAAACTATGACTATACACTGGCCAACTGATGGTCTCTACTTTGAAGCTTGGCATGTGCCACACCCCCAACCCCTTTTGCCGAAAAGCCCAGCACCCAACAGTACATTATCTATCGGCTATCTTTCATCGGCCACTTTATACGTCATTTATTATGCGCATGTGTTTGTGTGTTTCCGCCGTTGCAGCTTTGTTGTAGTGTCGCCAATCGTTGATGTCATGAACGAAATAGCAGTAAAACTAATTGCATTACATCAATTTTTCTGTTAAAAGTCAATAACCATCAAAACGTTTTTCGTAAAAGTTCAACGCCGTTTTATATGTGACGCATATACGAGTATGTGGGTATGTATGTATGCGTGTGAGGGTATTTTATGTGTATACGGTATGGCCATACATAGCTATATAGAGGGAAATTTGATGCGCGGACAGTAAACAAAAACAACAAAATTGATAAAATAGCAATGTGCGCAACAACAACAAAAATACAACAACAACAACAATAAAAACAATCGACACAAAAACAACTAAAACAACACACAAAATGCTGACAATATTAAAAACAACAAGAGCTACAACAATAATCAAAACAACAACAATAATAACAGCAGCAACAATAAGGTTTTATAAAGGATATTTTAAATGCAATGAAGTGACAAATATTTTGGCTATTGTAGCAAAATCGTTTTGAATTCCATATTTTACTTAAAAATTTTTATAAAATTTTCCGGTTTCTCAACTAAAGCTAACATAATAAAAATGTTTCATATTTTCATAAGCCAATTAGATCTTTGTTAAAAATTGTATTAAATTGCTCAACAAACTACCAACAAATCTAATTTTCTGCTCATGTTACTATATGTTCTTCTGTTGCGCTGCTCGCTTATCACATGTCATTATCGTGGAAATCTGTTCAATTAAGCAACAAGCGCATGCACCAGTCACTCCCCTCTCCCAATTCATAAATGGATTTAGTGGCTTGCATGACGTGTTCATGCATTCGCTGTCATCACTTATTGGCGCCAACCGCCATTCGCAAACACACCGACCCCCGCCAATGTCTATGGTTCACATACCAACAAACTAAATTCAGCTATCCTTTCTCGCAAATGGCCGAAGCGCAGACATTTCGTGACCCCTTCCAAAGTGAACGGAAATTAAATTGTTAATTGATTATAGCAGCGCTGCGAAAGGAGATTAAAAGCATTAACAACAAAAGCAGCAAAAAATTGGAAAAAATTACAAAAGCGAGCAACTAAGTGCAAGTGAGTAATGGTAATGGAAGAATACATATATACTTGTATATAGATTTAGGTGGTTATATTGATTTCTAGTCAATTGGATGCAGGAATTTCTAGTAATGATTTTGAAGTTTCAAACTGTTGGTTTCTTCAATAGTTCGGAGAAATTGGTATAAAAAGAGATAAATTACATAAATATATAGAAATTGCTTAACATAGGTAGAAGTGTTCGTCGGAAATCTCATTACAAATGATCTCGAAGCGCAGTTCATTGAAGTTTGAGTTATCCATTTATATTTCTGTTTTAGCTATGTAGACTACTTGAACATGGTTGTTAGAATCCAATAAATAGCATTCATTTCAATCCTTTGGAAGCATGATTTAAAGAATCAGTCTACAAAGCATTACTGAAAGACTTCCCCAGGTACTTAGTGAAAATATTAAAGATTCGAGAGAAAGCCGACCTAAAAATCCGCAGAAAAGTTGCTTTTGTGTGGTATAGGTAAAAGTTGGCGAGTGAATTCTCTGGCAAATGAGCAACTGTTACACTCTTGATAGTTAATACTTTGATGTTACTCTATCAACAACGAAAAAAATTTCAACCTCGTGTACCAATATAGAATCAGTCTTGTTAAGAGTTGCTATTACGAACAGAATACACTTTTGAGGAAGTAGATGCCTCGTTTCACCAGAGTGAGTGGTAAGCGGCGAATAGAACAAACAACTGGTATAAATACAAGAGACTGGCTATAGAGACTGGAATAGAACAAACAACTGGTATAAATACAAGAGACTGGCTTATTTAACAAATTATTTATAATTCCGAATCTAATATCTAATATGACCTGAAGTATACAGTTTATGATTTGCTTTGTTGTACCACTTAAATGAGGTGTTCCAATACGTTCAGCTGCATCATAGACAGCTATTACATCAGTTCTTGTATATAACTCTGTAAGAGATGCTATGGTGATCAAAGATAATATTAGCCAAAGAATTGATGAAGCGCTGTACGAAATTTTGAACAATTTTTGTCTTAAGATGCAATTAATACTTTATTTATGGATCTAACGATTCATCACTAATGGCTGCCGATGCGGCAATTTAAATAAAAATATGTGGTAAATATTTATCTACATTTATAGGATTATACGATTTTGATTTCACTTTAAATTTTAATATTCACTTGTTAGTAAATAAAAATAATTCTTGCCTTTAACGCATAATGTCTTAATTTTTGTCCCTCTTTCTCTATTTTTCTTGATGTGATACTGGTTGAAGTAACTTTGACTTTAACTTTTTCCTGCCAGGAAGTATCAATCCGTACGTACGAACAAAACTAAATATCATCATCAGCGAATGTGCCTAATCGAATTTAATACTTTCTTAGTATCTTGACGTCTTACCGCGAATGGGTAATATGTACTCGCACATATTTCATTGTAGTCATTAATTTATAATTAAAATTGAATGAGGAAATATAAAGTCTGATGTATTTCTTCTGGAAATCTTTGACGTTTAAAATGACGTTTTCATTTTACAGCCCATCAAAGCACTTGCAAGCGAATTGCTGGTGCATTGTGATGCTGTTTTTTTATGTCTAATAGTTTTGAAAATATTTGACGTTAGTGCATTTATTGGTACATTAAACTTTTGTTATTTATTAATGACGATCGTCAATGTCTGTAAAGGCAAGGCATTGACTCTTTGCATTTTTGATATTATTTGGCTTTAAACTGTGTGAAAGTTCAAGTTAGGTAACGAGATGCTTTACTGTTGTAGTTTCATTCATATTGTTTCTCCGATTGAGTACGTTAGACGGGCACGCACTTACTTTGTTACTTTGCTAAGGGCAAGTAGTTTAGTAGATCTTCTATGTTCTACTCTTGGCCAGAAGTATCTCACAGTCCCGCAAACGCTGCCTGCTAAGCGCACCCGAGTTGCATCCAACTTGTTCCCTTTTCGATGTGAGCGGGATAAGAGTGCTCCCTCTAACTAGCTCATTGGCTATGCAGGTTCCAGCGTTATCGCTATGACCAGGCACCGAAAATAGTCTGAGAATGACGTAGATTGATGTTATATCTAGTGTGGTTAGACAATTTTTGACAGTTTGCGAACTCAACGTTAATATTGCCGCTGTGCGGTCGGAGTAAATGATCACCTCTCTGAAAGTGCTGTTTTTAGTAGTACGTCTACTACTACCTTAATAGCAACCCTTTCTGTCTAAAAAACACTACATTGGTTTCGTAACCTAAGGCTAAGATTTACGTAGAGCTTCTTACAGAAAACTCTCACTCCAACAAATCCTCCGTGAAAAAACTCACTGCCTGACTTGTCCCCGTCAAAATATCCTTGGTCGGTATGTGAGCGGAGAAAGAGTCACCAGGAGTAGTTCTGTGGCGCAGTGGTCTAAGTTTTGAGGGATGCAATTGAAAAAGGGAAGTATTTCAGAGAGCGATCCTGTTTGGATCTCTTCATATACCCATCTTTTTTGAGCCTACATATTGCAATATACATGTGTAGAATTACATTAATTGCTATTGTTGGCGCAGTGCGGCACAGATACAGATGCGAGACGCTATTTGGACACGTTCAAAGTTCTTAACGAATGTGGTCTTTTCGAGCACCATCCACCAGGCGAACACACCGTAGAACATTATTGGCTTGACTACGGTTTCGTAGAGCTAAAACACCACCTTTGATGAAAGCTCCCACCTCTTCCTTATACAAGTAGCTCCTCTACAGCAGTATAAGGCAACCGTTAAGGAAATCATTACACAACTTGTGGAACTAGTCGTCATATACCCTGTTGTAGCACATTAGACTTCATACTTACTTCTCTATTTATCTTAAAGAGAATAAACGTGCTGTAGGCTCTCTTACCTACTCTGCAATAAGGTATACCGAAATTTTTAAAGGCTATGTCTTAAGACGCAATCGTTTGCACTCCGTAACCTCTGAAATCCTACTTAGTTAATTAATAAAGGAACTACATAACCTACAGAGCTTTAAAGCTTTCAGAGCAACCACATGTCTTAAGTTCAAAAGCACCCAGTTATTTAAAATTTTTCGAACTGCCTTCCTAAACGTAACTGATTAAGCAAGTGTGCGTGTGTAATTGCGTTACACTATCTCAGCTTGATTATGACACCCAACGGCCTGAGATTTGCATATTTAACAGCGAACCGAGATGTTGTCATTTTTGTTATTGTACACCAGCTGCTGAAGGCAAGAATAAGCAATCGAATTAGGCCGCCAAATTGCAACGTCGGCTCGTAGGGTTAACAGCAATTGCAGCAACACACAAACTATAACGGTACGTACGAGTACAAGTATGTGTAGGAAAGCAGATACTCGACTAGGTGTTGCTCATATTGTTAACTGCTTGTAAGCTGACAATTGTGCCGCCGGCGAGTCAACTGAAGATGAAACTGAAGTGAAGCACAGCCGAGTGACCGTAGTGGAAGTGGCGGTGGTAGGCAGCTGTGTGATTATTAGATTTCTGATGCCTGTCAGGGGAGTAACAGCTCATCAGCATAAAAGTTGATAGGCGTCGAGTGTGTTATGTACAGTTAAGAAAGCAGTTTGCGGCTGATGTTGCAAGTTGTTGAGGTTAATGATGATTTAGTTGGTGGCACACAAGCAAACCCCCTGTTGCAACAACAAATAAACAACAGCAGGTGTGTATATTGCGGCGCTGAAATGACATTAGCGTCGGTATGACAAGTGCGCTAGCAGTTAAACAATGGCGATTGCGTACACCCACACACATATGAAAGTGCAGGTGCCCCTAAGAAACGCCGCTTGAATACAAGCGCTGAAGATTTGCATAAGCACGACAAAAACCACTATCAGGCCGTGTCACATCTGCTATAATAATGCCAATAAACGGCGAATGGCAGTGTTGCCTGTATTTGTGTGTGTGTGTGTGTGTGCACAGAGGTGCTCAGGTCAACCGCTGGTGGCAAATTGATAAGACGGCGGCAGCAATGGCGGCGTTGATTGAGTGCGGTTGCATCCAGTCGAGGTGGACGACAAGTGCCACTAGCCATCCAAATAAGTAGGTGAGATAATGTATGCTTGTATGAGTGTATGTATATGTTTAAATGTACATGTATATATGTAAGTATGTATTCGTCACATATTGAGTGACACGTATCGTGCTTCGCCTGCGGTTGACAGGCAATTAATTTGTATGTCCGCATGTGTCTTCTTGCTCTTATTGCCCTTCCTTTGCTGACATTAAACAACTATGCACCGAACTGTTTGTGTTTGTGTTGAAATTTAATTGTCTTTCCTTCAACTTCGCTGCAATTCGTTTAATTTAATCGACGCTTGTTTCGAAATTAATTTCGTTTTCGTTTGGCTCCTTTTAATTGTCCATGATGTCCTCCTCGAAATTAGCATTGTATTTATTTTAGTTTTTTTTTTTAGATTTTTGATTTGAAGTTTTGTCTTTAATTGTTCGTATTAAACTCTTGAAACTGCCGTCAAAAGCCATAATTACACTATTTCAGTTTACTGCTGTTTTTATTTAATTTTGTTTTTTTTTTGGTTTTTTTGGAAATTGACATATTATGTACTAGCAGACTTTATTGAGAGAACGTTTATATTTGTTTTATGAAAATGACTCTTGTGATGGTAAGAAGTAGTCGTTAGACTATGCTAATCTGTTCTGTGGCCAACACAAGTCATTTAAGGATATCCTTACTGCTGGCTAAAAGTAGACTATATTAATATATGAACAAATTTTGATCACTCCCCTTTGAAATTTTTAAAAATAAATAAATATATTCGTTTGTAAATAAATTTTAATTTAGAATAGCATAGCAATTGAGGCATTATTAATGTGTTCTCTATTATACCAGATTTTTAGCACGCAAAATTACCTTTTTTCTTCCTTGATCAAACAAATTATGAATAATATATCTATAATTATTTATCAAGTTTTTCTAGTTTTCCTTCATGCCTGGCTATTGCCAATGTCCCAATCCGTTTTAACACATCTAAAGCTTTAAAAAATCACCAAGAAGCTGCAACCATCAAGGAGTTCATGAAGGACCTCAGCAAGTTTTTTGCCGCTCTGCTCTCTGTTGCCTTAAGAAAAATATGACTTTATGTATGTGTTTCATTCTTTTCAACAAAACAGCTCAGCTAAGCTTAAGTTAGATAAGTCTAGTAGGATTAAGCGCCATAGTCAAATTTTCTTAGCGATATTAGAAGGAGTGCCGTTGCATAGTCCATAAAGAGTAGTCATTCGTTAGCGAGCCTGCGCTTGACGCGAATTTTAACAGGTTCTGTGGCTGCACTAACGAAACCTTCTCCAGCGTCTCATATAGTGCGGCCCCAAATGCTTGAAGTGTTGCGTTGTCAATGCGGGACAAGCGCACAAGAGATGATCCATTATCTTCTGGTGCCTTGATCTTGACATTTCCTGCAGCGTTCTTGATCTGTCATCCTCATTCTGCAGGCGTAGCCAGTGAGTATTTCAATCATGTTCTTATTACAGTCCCTTCTAATGAGTGCCAGTAAAAACTTTGCGTATTCCTGATATACCGCTCTACACATGACTTTTGCAGTTTTGCTATACCATGCTCCAATGTCAAATACATTTTCGGACGACAGCCGTACACTACTCTTGACAATCTCATTCACTATCTCATTGCCTTGTTGTCTTTGTGACTTGGCACCCAGTTGAAGTGAAGTCGTTTGTTCCTAGCGACACTCTCTACTGCTGCCGTGCTTCTCAAAAGCCGATATGCGAAACTAGGTTATTGCCTTGATTGCTGCTTGGCTGTCCACGTAGATGTTAGCTCTAGATTAGAGGCCTCTGCATTAGAAGCCAGCCCAATAGCAATATGCTGCAGTGGTTCGGCAGCTTAAAGGGCTGCCTTTTGCCTAACTCCAGACAGTATATCCTGGCCCCAACAATCCTCGATTTTCGAGCCCTCCCTATAAATTTTTAATGTGTTGCACGCAGCTAACACACCTTTAAGTCAACCATATCTTTTTATGTTTACCCTGAACCTTCTTTCCCAGTTTTCTCCGGATTCAACCTCATACACGCTTACTATGCCCAATTCTGGACTGTATTGAGTGTGGTGGTCATAATATTGCTATTGTCTGGTGTGTAGACACTTTCCCGTTATTAAGATAGCACTGTCGTCTGCATATACCACTATCTTGGTGGATTTGCCTTCAAAGTTTCTTAACAGCTTATTCACCACTAATGTCCATATGAGCAGAGATAACACTCCACTGCGGAATGCATCTATAGACTTTCTTGGCATTGTTGCATTCTGCTCTTATCCTTCTAGATATCAAGAGCTAAACTTAAAATAGCGTGTAATCAGTATAGATGTCTTCGTTTAGGGTACAGATTAGATCTCAAGTTATCCATTAAAGCTTGCTCTCATCAAGGTTTACCTTGCCTTAGTTATTGTCTTTACTGAATATTACCCAAAATTTCGCCAACCGGGCGAACTGGTTTGAGTCTATATTGGTAGCTTCAATTGATTTTTGAGCGCCTTAATACACTTTGAAGATATATTATATGAAAGTTGATCCATCTTTTGGTGTTTTCAGACATTATAAAGAAGCGGTCTACAACTGTAGAAAAGTCTGTCGTGAGAATCAGTCTCTTGAGACTCTTATATCTTAAATATATATCTCATATAGGCATTGAATACTTTGTTTAGAATAATGAAATTGCTCTTAATTGTAGTTATAGGTAGCGAGATATCTAGCTTCTTGAATGCACTTAACTCTGGTCTTATATTCTTAGAAACCATTAATAGACTTCGAAGGGAAGCCAAGTTAAGCTACAGACGAATAATGTGACTAATAATAATTTACAAGTGGTAAAAATTGTTTAATGATTAGGTCTGCTTATATTAAGGATCCTGAAATAGCCAACTCTTTTGCATTTAGCTCCCTTTGAATATATCAGTTAGGAAATCTTCGAATATATTTTTTTTAGAGATTTATAATATATCATTCAACTTATAGAAAAATTGTAAGAGTAAAAGTAAAGTGAAAAGAGTAGTGGAAAACTAAATTTTCGGTTCTATTTCTAGAATCGATTAAGTGCACTTTCTCAGTCTTTTTCGAAATTTGCAACACAAATATATTTTTTTCTATTGCGCCTCAGCAATCGAATTTGCAAATCCGACTATATAATTGCTTTTATATATTTACTCCTACACACAAACGTCATTAATCATTTTTGTTGTATTACTTCCAACGGTACAAAGCTCAAACTGATTAAAGTAATCTGCAATTACGAACGCTTTTGCTACAACAAACTGTTGTCCATCGGACATGTAAACGCAAACGAGTGTAATCGTTGATATCAAATACCAAAATGTCAAATTTGACAAATCATAACAGTAAATATAATATGCAATCAACAGCACTACAGCAACAACAAGAAAAAGTAATTACACAGACTATGATATAGCAAATTTCAAGCGAAGTAAGAATAAATGTATGTAGGTCACTTAAGTGAAGAACAAACTACTCGAAGCTCGAGCTACCAAATGGCTTTGAGAGTGAAAGTTTGAGTTGACGCACTTCCCGGTGAGCATGTACACACACACATACATAAAACTTATGTGTACAAAAGAAAAATGACTTGGCGCTAATTTCGAGAGATGTTTAATAAATAAATTTCATGGCTGACGTACGGCGAGCGCCGCCACTCACACAGCCACTGCCCGCCACGCCAGTCAACGGTCAGGATAAACGCTTGTTTCCTGCGTGAGTTGTCAATTAGAAGCGCATAAAGAAAAGCTAAAACAAGGGAAAAAACATAACAAGAAACCCAATAACAAATATTAAACTTCCGCAGAGCGCCGCACGTTACTCTAACCACACAACATGCCACATCACTGTTGCTCAAGCATTTTAGGCAAATTCAATGCAAGTCACAAGCTCACTTGGTGGTTGAGTTGAGCAAGTGAAATGAGAATTGACTGCGCTTAAATTGTTGGCGGTTTGTTTTTTGAGTTTGTTTTGCTGTTTTTGTTTTGTCGGCGTCATATCAGCGAAAAGTTGTAGAAATCGATCTTAGTTATTATGAAAAATTTGCGCGGTTTTTGTTGCTGTTGTTGGAAGATATTGATGTGCGTTTTGAGATATCGAAAAACCGTAATTTTATATCGATTTATGTATATAAACTGATTTAGAACTAAGATATTATTTAATGAGCGATGATTTTTTTTATTACTTTAAGAGTAATATATTTAAATGCAAAAAAAAAGTATCATACAATTTTAAAAATAGTTTAACGGGTTAGGCCTTCCGACGCAAAACATGTTATTTCAAGGTTTCAACGGTAACCACGTGACCATCCAGCTGCTGTAATGCTTTGGTGGGGAGTCTCCTGTAAATGCGATATACCTCTGAGGCAAAAGTTTACCAGCTTGTTGTTTTAGAAGGCGTGGTAAAGCTGTTGAACAATAATCTCTTCGGTGGAGTATATTAGATCTTGCAGTAAGATTCTGGTTCACCACCAGGGCAAATATAACCCAGCAGCTGCTAAAAGGTAATATATCTGGTTTCATAGCCGCAGAGGATTGAATCCATTGAAGTATAGTTTGTGGTCAGAGCTGGATAATATGGTCTATCTTACAGAAATTTGGATAGTCTCAAAAAATCTTTGCTACGTCGTCAGTACCAATAGAAAATGGACGTGCTTTTATTGATCCTTGGCCGTTTGAGGCTTGCGTGAAAAAAAAACAGGTGACCATCTCGAATAATATTTGCCACATCGCTTATGTAATGTATGCTTTGTTAAATAAAATTAACTTTATTAAAAAATTTATTATAGTTTAATTTTTATAACGGCCAAAACTTATGGCGCGACTAGGTATATAGCTGCCATTCAAACTGACAGATCAAAATCAAGATAAGGATACACATAAAAGATATTTTTGCCTTGTTAGGTAATCCTCTTTCTTGTTTTTTTACAAAAAGAAGCTATTATACCGTTCACAAATACAAAAGATTCCTTACACGAACTTTGACCCGTTAGTTTGTATGGTAGCTATATGCTATTGTGTTACGATCTAAACAAATTCTTAGGAGATTGTTTCATTGCATTAGGTAATAACCTATGCTAAATTTAGTGTAGATATTTCGTCAAATGGAAAATGTTTCTATACAAGCAATTGATTTCGATCGTTCAGGTCGTATGGCAGATATATGCTATAGCCGATCGATATCGACCATTCCGTCAAATAAGCAGCTTCTTGGTGAGAGAAGGACGTGCACAAAATTTCACATAGTTATCTTAAAAACTAAGGGACGGACGCCACGTTCACCACGCTGATAATTTAAATATATACTTTGACCCTGTCGTTTGCTTTTGGGTAGTACAAACAGCGTGGCAAACTTAGTATACCCTGTTCTAAATAAAATGTTGAATTTTTTAAAATTGTGAAATGTTGAAATTTTTTTACAAAACATACATAAAGATAAATGGGCAGTTATTATTTTGTTTATTTGTGAATTTTTAGAATTACTGTAGTGGATCTCTAGAAAAAAGATTTCCCCAGTAGCTGCCTTTTTGTGACAAATTGTCAATAAACGAGTATTATTTTTTAATCTCAAATACATTTAGTAACGAATAAAAGAGAGAAATTAAACTTTTTCTCCCTTCCTTCTAAAATAAACTACCAAATTTAAGTATTTTTGAGGGCTATATAGACCTAATTCCTTTTAAGCATCCCACATGTCCATTTAAGTATTATAACCCATCTTTAAGTCGACATCTGCTCCGAAAAAATAGTTTTTTCGCCTTATTTACTTATAACATAGTCCCGAACAGTATTGCGATCCCGAGTTTACTATATAAACTAATGTCACCAATATGTGTGAGCAAATAATTTCAAGACAGTATGTATGTTTGTATAAGCCTGCAGACTTTGCGTAAGTCAAATAGGTCTATAAAAGCTGTCGGAAACTTTTTGTTTGCGTGCTCAACTTGGCAGTTCGAATGAGTCAGTCAAAAAATGATAAATGATGTTTCAATTAAATACATGTATATGAATTTTATAAGCGCAGATGAGCACAAGTGCTAACATATACTCTATTGCGGGGGAAAAATACATATCAATAGGGAGGGAATCAGATATGAGTGTATGTTATATTAGGGTTGTCCCTAAGTATCACAGTTGCTTTACATTTTTTAAATATTTTAGAATCTTTTAATGAAACTACCCAAACCTTTGAGAAGATATCTAGAACCCGGATCTAGAGTTTGGAAATATAAGTTCTGAAAAGACACAAAAATACACATTTGTAAGTTATAAGGGTAAAAGCTCAAATTATTACTCAATATATCATAGCTCGAAATGGGATAGTAAAGTTGGGGCCTTTTACAACGAACCTTTCTCCTATCATATAAAAATAAATAGTGAATAATTCTTTTTTTATTGCATAAGAATATCCTTCAGTGTATTATTCCAAATAAACTCAAAATCAGTTCAGTTATTTTTGCTGTGACTTCATCATTACATTGCACAATGTTTTCAAATATGAGAATATATTATTTTTAAAGCAAAATCTATAGCTTTTAAATTCTTTCCTAGATATACATAATTCATGTTAACCGGAACAAATTGAAATCATTTGAGCTCGCTTGCGCTTTCTTCGAATAAAAATAATCTTTCCCAACTCAAACCACCCTAATGAGGGCGCGGTAAAGAAAACAAAAATACCGCCACTCACAAAGTGTTTTGTTTGGCAAGTACTTAAGCTGTCATTCAAAAGTTGATTGCCGCTGTTCTACATAATTTGTATTGTAGTTGAAATATTGTTATTGTTATGATTTTGAGATACAGAGTATGAGAAAAATATTCATATATTTATATATAGCATGCAACTTAGTTATTGACACTTCTCTTTACCTTACTCTTGCTTCGCACTTCACATTTCCTTCAAGCACGCTAACTTTCGTTCCGTGGCCACAAACAACTTACAGCGATAAGGACACTTCAAAAGGACATTCGAAACGTACTTGAATTGTCCCACTCTACTAAATTTCACTTCTTCATACTCTTCCTTAGATACTGTTTTACTTCCGTTACTTGTTTTGTGTAGTGGACGTTAATTTTAGTCAGTCATTGATATTACATACGCTTACACTAAGTTCCGCAGAAGCATTTGGCATTTAATTAAATTATATGCATGTAGCTACCATTAGATAAGTCAGTATGACTTGATGCAATTGCATGTCTTACACAAAGTGACATAATATAGGGTGTGTTTTTAGGCGTATATAACTTTTATTTGAAATAAAGACATTTTGACCTCATCGGTCAAGTTTACAAAGAGCTTGAAGAGCCTCGTCCTGTAGATCACCAAAACTTCTCCTCATATATGCTAAAATCATGTGTCTCACTTGACAGTTGGTTTGACAGCTGCGAAAATTCTAGAACCCTAAAAGCACACTATATTTCATGAGATTATTTACCTACCTGCCTCTCAAACAGACATAACATCAAATTGAAATTGTTCGCGTTAGTCATCTCGCCATTAGAGCTAGCCTGCGGTTTTATGCGTAAGCCTAAGCGCTTTGCCTTCTGCTACATTTCACATTCAAACACATTCTCAGTCCTTTCCGTGTAAAATTAATTCTATTGCAGCTACTATTCATAAGTCCTATGTATGAATGTGGCTTCCCTAGTAATGCGGTGGTGTTTATTAATCCCATTTGACTTCTGATGACTTGAAATTAAATTCACAGCTATGCTGGTTTGGGCTTATTATGAAATTCCCATTTAAAGTAACACCTACAAATTAGCTGGATTATTCGCGAATAATGTTCGCACTATTGTTAATTAATTGTATCTATAAGCCGCATATAGGTATATAATATATTATATAATATAAATATGGTATATACATACATATTTGCAAACTCAGAGATAATTGTAATGACTTATGAAGCTTTTAACCTATTCTCTCAGTCAACTGGTTAAAGCTCATAAGCCCACTTGACCACCACCACCGCACAGATAAAATTTTAATCTCTTATTATAAAACAGCGCCATAAAAGCTTTCTTATGGAACTTGGGGAACAGTAGATAATTAAGCTATGCTAAATATTATTCATACCCAGCAAAATTGGTAGCGTTAGGTGAATCTTCCTCAAAAACCACCACATATTCTTACGCTTGATCTGGGAGAGAAAGTTTTAAGTCACTTTAAAGGAAGGTGGATGGCGCAACGGCGCGGAGCTAGATCTCAGGCGAAGCTTCAAGCTGTCGGCATACTGCAGTACCTTCCAGGCAGAAAATTGTGTGGTCAGGCAAACGGCTGAGATATGTAGCTAAAATCAGAAACCGACATTAAGAACATTATAGCCAATAGATACATAGTGTCTGCCGGAAAGCTACATGTATACTGGATTCCAGGTCTCAAGGGTATTCCCGGAAACGAAATAATTGATGAGATTGCCAAAAGTGCCATCCGTCTGATTACAGAAGCAGAACAGGAAATATGAAACTCGCTAAAAACGACAAACAATGACATTTTCAAAAGTGCTTGCAGACAGATCAGGGTGAGATGGAATGCTTTAAGGACATGCAGATCGGCAAGATCATGAGCAAGGGAACAGAAGACCGTATGGGCATTATTAACGATGACATATATAGAAAGTACAAGGAAGTAGGCCTTATCTAGAACTCGACTTAGTTACATGGAAGTTTCGCAATTTAAAGGGCTGGATGAAGTATCAAAATTAATTATCAAGCCTCTATTAACTTTCGCAAAAAGCGTTCACGTCCTCCACGACGTAAACTTCATTTCGTATTAAACTGAGCTTCCACCTGGCATTATAAAAACTTGTAGGTCTATGTATGGCATAACAGTTAGTCAGTATAATCTAACCTAAGCTATTTCAAAGTTGAATTCAACCGCTTGATAGTGGTCGTACACATCTATAACCGCTACACCTCGACCGTCGGCAAGGTATGGGTTAAAGGTTAACAAAAAGTCCTGAGACTACCAGACTGTACTTTTCACAATTACTAAGACACATGGAAATTCGGAAACTTAACCAAAGTGGGGGTGAAGTAAGCGCAACACAAGATCAATTCGCAAGAAGAAATTCGGCTAATTTTACAATTCTTCCATAATTTCTTTAAAAAATATAATTGAAATAACCATAAGGACTCCAGCTGACAATAACGTTTAGCTTAAAACATGTTTTTCAGATTAATTTTGTTACCTTTCGTAAAGGTACGAAACCCGATCAATGAGAACTTACTATGGTAACATACTCTTAGTCGAAAACCCATTTTAGAGGACCTATACGACCAACCTAAAGGAAAGGCCAATGACACTGATGCTTGCGCACTTCCCGCAGACAGTTCGGGACGATTAAATTCCACCAGTGGACGCACATAAGTCAGTAATTTATTTACCGTATACCCAATCAATTGGATACTGGCTTCCTTCTCGAAATATAAGGCATAGCCTTCCCCAGCTAAGTTTTACTGCCCCACCTTGTTGGGCTGATGTCAGACAGTCTTCTGATGGCGTTTATCCTAGAACCGTGGAGAATAGAAAATGTAATCTACATCTATAATAGCTGAGGCCAGCTCCTTGAGCAGCTCACTAACAATGAGACTCGGTGTCCAGGGTACGCCGACGACATTGTTGTAATGGCAAGAGGCTCTCTCCAATATGTTACGAGGATGCCTAGCAAAGAAATAGTGCAATGGGATTAGGTTAAATGTTAATCTGACGAAAACAAGCATCGTCCTTTTTACAAAAAAAGAAGAGCCCTGCGCTTCACATTGAACTCCATTTTACAGTGGAATTAAAATGTGGAGCTAACACTGTCTAAAGCTAAAAAGCACTCACGGTATGCAGACGCCTGGCCGATAAATTCTGTGGCTGTAAGCCAAGCATCATCAGGTGGTTGTATACTATGATCGTTGGACCGACTATTACATATGGAGCGGATGAGATGTTTTCGATAATATTTCAAGCCGAGATCTTTGCTATACATCAGTGTGAAGAAAAAAATCTCCAACGCAACCATTGTAATAATGGTATTGCCTTACTTACGGCAATGAATTGGCTGACGAACTTGCCCGCTCTGCCGCTGCTTCTAGTGGGACTAGAACCTTGTTTTGCAGTAGGGTTCAATACCATAAAGGAACCTACTAATCGCACACTGATCATTATTGCAGACTCAAGAGGCACCCAGAGACCTAGACCCGGAAACAGCTGAGTATTTGATAGAGTCCACAGCAATCTGTATGCGTAGGTTTACAACACTTAGATCCATATTATATCTATGTAGATCGGGATCACATCACCTCAATAGCGCCCAGCAAGTTCTTGAAAGTCATCAGAGTGCTGGGCCATTTCGAGGATATGTTATAGAGGGGATGGGCACAAGAGACCTTCGGTAGCGGTGCAAACCTTAATTAAATTCTATAATTCCAATAATGCTCTGATTCAGCTATATGTTTGACTTTGGACCATTCAAATTCGAACAAATGTTATATGTAAATAATGAGAGGGGTCGAGATACATAAAATTATACCAAAACGCGTGGTTCATAAAAAATTACACATACATACATATATTAACCTTTACCTCGAATTTACTCGAGTGCTTGTCAAGCTGATTGCACCGCACTTCCTTGACATTTCCGCAACTCGAAATTGCTAATCAGTACAAGTCGAAACAAGAAAAAAGTATAAACAAAATAAACTTTGTTATTTTGCACATTCCACAGAGCGTAAATAACAATATCATTGGAAAATCAAAAACAAGTTACGATTACGGAGAGAAAAAAATTCAACAATTTTCCTGCAGAAAGTCGCAAAAAGCAAAGCAACAATCAATGCTGGTCAATATTTGCTGACAGCAAACACAAGTAAATAACAGAAGTGAGGGTGGGAGGTGTAATTTGCAGGGTTACGCATATGCTGGAAACGAATGAAGTACAATACAAGCGCATCAGCACACACACACACACACACATATGCATTTGATGGGACACTAATACGCAGAGACATTGTTTACCTTTTAATGGTTTCTGCTTTGAAACAAAAAGGAAATCAAATGCAAAAACAAAAACAAAAAGTAAAAGTAGAAACAGAAACAGAAACAGAAAACATCAAACAACAGTATGCAAAAGTTGATTTAGAGCAAACAAATCGAGCAGTGAGCAGGTGTGTGGTGCGAAGTCGTGGTGGACCAAGTAAGAGCTCTTACGAACACACCTTGACTTTTGGTCAAAAACAAACGCACACACACACACCCACCAGCCTAAAGGCAGGTTTGTGTTAAACTGGGAAGGCGCTGAATGAATGATGTCTGGTTGTGTGCCCGCTTGTTTGTCGGCTTGTTTGATTGTTTGGTTAGCCGGTTGACTGGTTGTTGGGTTGGTTACTTGGTTAGTCTGCCGGTTGGCCGTTCGGTCGGTTGGTCGGTTGGCCGGCTGGTTGACTGATCATTCGGTTGGGTTTTGCTTTGTGAGCAATCGACTGGTTGGTCGGCTGGCTGGCAGCTTTGGTTAGCCGCTCAGTTATGTTTGATTTTCTACTTTACAGCTTAGCAAATTAAGCACTTGCGAACAGTTGTACACACACAAAAATTAAAAACGAAAAAACTAAACCATCTACCAGCCATGCGCGTGGTGGTTGTTATTTGTTTTTAACGGGAAAGTGCTTTTCATTGCAGTCGCTTTATAGCCGAAAATCACTTTCATTTTTGTTAGTAGCAGTAGACAGTTGTTATTTATTGGTTTTTATTAGTAGATTTTTGTGCTAGGTTTGGCCTAAATGTAAAATGGTGAACCATGTTGGGTTTTGGAATTGGAATTATTTATAAAATTTAATATACAATCGCTAGGTTCGGCTCACTCTGACTTATTAATGTTTTCGAAACTGAAAAAAGCAATTCAGGGAACGCGTCATAAGTCCATTTACTCAGTATATAACAAGCAAGAAAAGGCTAAGTTTCGGTGCAACCGAACATTTAATACTCTTGAAATTTGCAAGGTTCAAAGCCGTTTAAATACCTTTAGCTATTGGCAAAACTTTTTAAGAAAAAATTTTGCGAAAGAATTCAACATTCATTATTCGGCGAAATTGTAAATTGATTACAATCAAATTTGGTATTTTATTAAGTTATATTATAGGGCATAGACTCAATAAGTTTTATAACTATATTTTATACGTTCAGTTATATCTTACATATTGACCGATATATGCGATATAAAGTGAACCGGAAGTAGTATTAAACCGATTTTATCTATTTTGGGCATTACTACATATTATTAACAACAACAGATGCTCTGTGAGTTTTATTAAGGTACCTCACAAACCATTACCAATATATGCGGTATAAAGTAAAATAGATTTTTTAAAATCTTGTTATTAGTTATATGTGGGCTAAGGCAACTTTTCACCCGATTTTATCTCGAAGTTCGCAAATCTTTTTATTAGGTATATGGGGGCCCGATTCAACCCATTTTTTACGTACGGACATACTTTTTCTAGGAAAGGGTTCTCTCCTAATTTAATTTATATATCTCACACATTGACCGCAATTTTGGGTAAAAAGTCACCCATTACCTCTGGGGTTCACATTTCCGGTATATGGGGGTTTGAATAATTATAGTCCGATTTTAAAAATTTTTAAACCTAAGAAGGCATACCTTAAAAGCACTGTTCGTGTAAAGTTTTATCTCAATATATTGTTTGGTGCCTGATTTTTATACTGGAAAGTGTAAAAATCAGATGGAATTTTAAGTTGTGATATATGGGAAGTAGCATGGTTGTAGTCCGAATTTTCGCACATTTTTTTCTTTCCAAGTAGCTGCTCATCTGTCGGAATCACCTACATGTACCACAATAGCATATAGCTGTCTTACAATGCATACTAAAAAATATTTAATAGAGGGGAATATTATTCTATACTTAAATAAAATTAATCATAATGAATGATTCTGCTTACGTACTGTATGCTGCTAACTGCTCGTTTTTCAAGTTATTAAACAAGCACACTTCAAATTTAGGATTTGAATCCTATTATACATAGGTACAACCAGAGAACGTAAAATACAGAGAAGGTCCAACTACGGACCAGCGTGTGAATTGTCAAAACCTAACAAAATGCGATGAGCGTGTTTCTCCACAGTCGGCTCGGAAGGAGAAATTTTAACAGTGGCGCGTGAACAGAGCTGAGCATTGAATAAAAATTATGCTCAGGACTTGCACTGACTTACAGCCGCATGTTACTCTTTCGGTTTATATTTTTATACGCTTATACCTATGCAATCATATTTATTGATATACGTTCTCTGGTACAACTAAAACTTATAGACTTGCAAAATATCACCCCACATGTACATACATATATGACATGAAATAAGTGTAAAGGGTCTCCAACAAGAACAACGTGATTTTAAAATGAAATAAAACTTTCAAACTTGGTCAAAATGGGTTCTGTTTTTTTTTTTGTTTTTATTATGCAGATAATTTTATGCCATTTATTATTTGAATAAAATGTTGGTCAAATGACCACCACGGCTCCGTTTGCATATATTCACCCGTTTGTGCCTATTTGCGATAACCCTGAATGTTGTCTGCGAGCTTCACGACCGTTGCTGTTGAACCGATTGATTTGGATTGGCTTCAACACTGGTCTGAACGGCAGCGATATTTTCTTCACTCCGGCATTTCTTTGACGGGAAGGTGGCACATTATCGTGGAGACCACAATTATTTTGGAATTTTGCAGTTCTGTGTTATGCTATTGGTAGACGCTGTATACCATATATAAAATAATAATAATGAATAATCGGTTGTATGGGAGATATATGTTATTGTCTCCGATTTTTTTTTATTTTTGCTGCCATCAAAAACTGACAAACAAATTTTTATAATCCCTATCACAGAATTATCCGTAAACAATTTCTACGCATATGCGAATTTTGCGTTTTTTGGCGCCATACAAAACGCCCCATTCTAATATATATATACAGGGGAGAGGGCTAGGTTGAGCACCGGGTCTTGTTTTTGATCTGTAACTTCTTATAGAACGAAGATATCATAGAATGCAAGATAGCGTTTGAAAGCTGAATATAACACGAAACTTTTTAATGTGGACAGATTTGTGTTTTGATTGTTTGGTAAATTTCTACGGCCAATTATCGAAGAACGCAATTTTTGATTGTTTTAAAAAAGTATGTAGGTTCAGCGAGATTCACAAACCAGCCATGAGAAAATTTTGGAAGCAAAAATTGGCAAAAAAAAAATAAAAATACACACAATCTCAATACGATATGAACAAATATTGGATAGAAAAACATAATCAAAACACTCAACGAACCTCTCCCCCGTGTAGGTAAGTATGGTATGTGACACCTTTTAATACTGACATCTTTTTTACTCCTTCTCCGAGCTATCAATTATTTATCGATTTAGTCCCACATATTCCTCGTTACGCCTCGTACAATTCAAACAAATCGTTTGTCAGCTCCAATTTAATTATGCATTCTGACCTGTGTTTTAGCCTTGATTACGTTGTTCGTTTCTCCTCTTTTTTCTGTTTTTCGGTTCGCCGGTTCGCTGGTTCGTTTGCTAACAAAAGCCTTTTTGTTTCAGTTTGCTGCTATGTACATTTTCATTGTAATTTGCAGTTGTTCTTGTACACCTTTTTTTCATTTTGCTCAGCGTTGATTGACATTTCTGCAATAACAACAAAGATGCTCACAGCCCAATCATTGCTTGATTTCCTTGAGCGGAAACAACTGTTTACCGTAACTTTGCTGGATTCTTTGTTGTTGTTATTTATTGTTTTATTGATTTGCGCGCCACACGCAAGCGCAATTGATTTGGCTTTTAGCTGGCGCAACATTGTGACATCTTGTCATCCAGTCAGACAGTGGCAGTTGGCAGCCGCAATAAATTCTCATTTAGCATTTTTTGGATTATTGTACAAACACCTGTACATACAGACTGACATTTTTTCAGATTCTTCTATGCAAACATCCTCTCCGTAATTTCGGTTGTACTGTAATTGTGTGTAGATGTGTATGTGCTTGTGCGGCGGGTTATTCTAACAAAAACTGTTTGCAATAATCACTGCACATCCGCTGCAGGCTCACCTTAAAATACTGTTCGAGCAGGCAAAGATTTCGTTAGCGTTAATGTTGTTGCTGTTGTTGTAATTTTTGCTTTACCTTTTGCTTTGATCAGTTGTTGGTTTTGCTTTTGACCTCCACATTGATTTAATATTTGCCAAGTTTGCTTTTTTATTTGCTTGATCGTTTTTGTGATGTTGCAAATACATACATACATGCATGCACTGTCGAAATATATGTGATTGTGTGTGTGTGTGTTTTGTTTATGTGCGCTAAACATATTTATTATTTGCTGGTAAATCAGCAATTTCATCCATCAATTTGATGGTCACCAATATGGTACACGTGTGATTGACAGCGTTTTGCCCGTAAACAGCTAAGCTTTATTCAGCCGGTAGGGAAATCTGAATCTCCCAAAGGTTAGAATTATTATTGTTGTTGTATTCTACCCACCTAAAACATAATTGTGTGATTTGTAATACATATGGCAACTCTGTCGGAAAATATATTATAGTAGAACGTACACAATGATTTTGTAAATTATTTCAATCACAAATCTAGCTAATTTTTATTACGCCGTAATATGTTTCATTAATCTGATTTTCCATAGTTACTGAATAAAATTACCGGCATAGTTAATATTACTGGATAGCACGATGTAGAAGTCTACTACGCTTTGAAAAGATCCCTATCAGATCTCTCAAATTTCCTTCGTTTTTCGTTAGAGATATATCGTATTTTTCGCACTGAGTTGTAGCGGTTTATGCCTCTTCGTATATTTCGAATTTAACATAGTAGAGAGAAGTATTAAGAGTCTTTGCTTTGTGTTACACAAAACTCCTAAAAGTGGATCCTCAGATTCACCTCTTTCTAATTGCTTCTCTACAACGGTATGAGGCGACTGATGCCTTACTCCCTCTCTTCTTGGCTCATATGCTCATATGAGAACTTTCTATACAGGATCAGCCCTAAGTACTTCAGCTTGTCCACCGGTTGAAGAATAAAGCCTCCTAACGAGGGCAGAGTAACATGAGGAATTTTTTTTATCTCCTCGTTAATAAAACAAGTTCCTTTACTTTTTTTTGATTTATGACTAATCCATTTCTATCTGCTTATTTGGTTTCCTCATTCTAATAAATTTATTTAAAATATTACGTGAAATACTCAAGCTATGAGAAAACAAGGAAAAAAAAGAACTTCGTCTGCACTGAAGATATTATACGCTTCACACGGGCATTTATTATAACATCAATCTTGTTTTGACCAATCAGTTTAAATAACAGTCATCTGCTGTTGTGGTCCAATATCGGTGATTCCGATAAATGAGCTTGGGGGAAAAGAAAGTATATCTGCTAAATTTCAGATCAATTCCTTGAATATATAAATGAGGAACTAGTTTGCGTAGTTCGCTGCTCATTTAAACATATACTTTACAGGGTCTTCGGCGAGTTCTTCTGGGTGTTACAATGTTCGTGGTAAACATAAAATATCCTGATCAGGGTATAATGAATAATGTGCGTGACTTCACCAACTCAAGAATGAGATTTCTTATCACAAACTACTCGATCAATTTAGATTAATCTATGCTATGTCTGCATACTTTAAAAATTTATTGATTCCGTAGCTATGTGAAAACTATGATGCAAAACTCTACATTTCGAAAAATTAAGAAAGATATCATCGTAATAAAATGCACAAATTTTCTTGAATATAACACTTAAGTTTTATAAAATTTATTTTCTCTTACGTTCAGTTCCCATATTTTCAATTTAAGTAATTTAATACTTGTTCTTTCTGTTTGATATTGTTATCAAAATTGAAGAGGCTAAAAAATAATATTTTGCGAATCTATTTCTCTTAACGTACTAAAGGACTAAAATGAGATCAGATCAGTCTATCCTTTGAGCTCTTATATATCGTAGAACACTAATTTCGTCCTTTGATTGTGACACGTGTTCCTTGGTAAACAAGTGAGGACGAGTTCGTAGATGGGCGTAATAGGATCAATGCCACACCCACAACATAATTAAGCACTAAATAAAGGTACAAAACTGTAATTTGGCACAGGGTATCACAGTAGCAAGAGGCATCTGTGGTCTATTAAAACTGCACCAATAAGTGTATCGGGATACAACTCTTCACGAATAATGCCGTTGACGTGCGCCACCTTATTACCAAAAATTGTCCAAATTGGACTAAAAGTATTCAAGCCGCCTGATACGGAATATGTGGACCCCAGCTCCGACAGCGAACATTTTATCGATAATCTTTTTCAGATAATTATATGCCTGTATGTCAAAAATGGACTGATTTTATATTGCATATATCGCTAAATAAGTAAGGTACCTTAGTGAAATTTACTAGGCATATAAAATTAGATATATATACTATAGTTTAATGTCGAAAATTCACATATTTTTGGGTTGGTTCACAAATTTCCCAAACTACCATATAATACATATATTGAATTTCGTTGTTCTAACAAACCTTATGTGTCTGAGGGTATTTCCCTGGCTATGATCTATGGCAAGTTGCAAGAGTATAAAATATTCAGCTACACCCAAACTAAGTCCTTCCTTCTTTGTTTTAAACTGGTTTTCCCAGCTGAGTATAGTATTTAACATTTAAGAGCACTAGTCAGTAAAGAAAGACCAACATGAAAACACTGCAAAATGAACGATAAATATATTTACACAAACATACGAGTACATATTTGACTTTTGTGGGTGGCTTTCATTGCCACTGTTGACATTTCTCCCGTTTCGTTGATTAATTGCGAACAAAAGCCAACACAAATTTCCACTGCCCGGTTGAGTGCCCAACATATGCACTGGCCGAGTGGCTAGTTAGCGACGAAACGACTAATATATATGTGTATAACTGTGCATACTCGTGAAATAATAGCGCATTTACACATATTCATTTAACTATTTCGCAAACCATTCGGCTAACAGCCGCTTCAGCTCGACCACTTGGCTCATTCACAATTTATTGTTTCGTTGATTTAATTTAATTTTTATTGCCACCATTTTAGCTGACCATTGCAACAGCAATAACAACGACATTAACTACTGCCACATGGTCATAGTTGTGCAAACAATAACGGCAACTATGTAAATATGTGCAACATCAGTCAAATTGTTGTACACCAACAACCGCCACCGCCAATTGACCGTTTACGCTTTGGCAATTTGGCTTAGAAAATTGGCGCTAGTCAAGTAAACAAATGAGCGTACAAATAGCTAAATACGATTTGCACACATGGACACACATGCTTACATTGCGTATAAATAAACCGTCAAATGGGGATTTGCAGTGTTCTCATTGCACATGTATGTATGTTTATTTTCCTGTGCTAATCGGCATTGATGCGAAAACAAATAAAATTCCATTATGCTAATTTTCTTTCGCACAACTCGTGCAAAAAGCAAAAAACTTAATTCGTTGAACTAATTATGCAGATTATAGTTTATGCATGGAATTGAAATTTTTGGAAATTTGAGTTCGGATGTTGAGGTTATCGGTAAACCGAATAAATAATTATGGCTAATTTCGTGAATATATCTGAAGTTTGTATGACAGCTACAAGTATATGCTATAGCAGTCCGATAACAGGTATTCTGACAAATGAGCAGCTTCTAGAAAATAAAAGAACGTGTGCAAAATTTCAGATTGATATCTCCAAAATTGAGTTACTAGTTCACGTTCACTACTCTGTTCAGAGAATAAAAATATACATAAATAGGTTTCTTTTTGGGTGAAAATAATTTTTACCCTACTTATAAGTCAATAGGTAAGCTATATTAAAGGAATAATGTCCTGTATTTTAGATCGTAATTTGGTTTCGTCTCAAAATAGATAATATCTACCTACAACTTACCCTATCCTCCATATACTCACATACTGTAAGCCGGCGCATACCCTTTTAGCTATATCATCCCCGCGGGTGCTGAATTAGCAATGGACGCCACTGCTATCAACGTCACGGCTTGACATCTGGACTAGTTTCAAGACCAGGTCTTGGAGGTGCAAGAGGCGGCATCTAGCTTAGGGGAGCTGTGAAGGGAGCAATTCACATCGCTTGTAGTGCTACTGGCAAACCCGCTTTGCTACGTAGAGATGCCACAGTCTGAAATGAAATGATTTGCAATAGGCTCACATGCGGTGAGGCTACATATCTTGTCGAATGTGAATTGCCAAAACTGTATGAACACAGACGAAATGAAATCATCGAGATACTTTCTTCTCAACCGTCTGACTGAAATTGAAACATCACCTCAGACACACCTTCGGTGAAACTGGCGAAGTGGCTGCAATTGATATTAGCCGCCTGAACAAATTTGTGGTAAGCTCAAAACGCTAAGTCGCTCTATAAGGGTCAGCTGGTTTATATCTAGGAGTTTTGAGAATAAAAAGGATATAGCAGTCTCTCATAATAAATGGATATAATAACATGAAGTTTGTACAAACATAAAACAATTACTACATTTTATTGCAATTTTCAATGCAAATTTTCTCAAAGCCATAATCAAGTCCACTAACCGCTAAGAACTACATTAGTTGCTGCTATAAAAATACTTAGAAGCTGTTGCTGAAAGTACGTTGATTTCAATTAGTGCAAAGTTACAATAAAATTGTTGCATATGCATATTGCACAGTCATTATTCAACTCATGCCACACAAGTCTGTGTGTCGCTCATTCAATCAACAAAGTTGCAAACTAATTGTAACGAACGAATTTTCTATGCGTAAAATGCAATTTCATTGCGCTGTCAACGGAACCGGAACTCAGTGTTGACAGGCAGACAGATAGACTAAAATAATAACGCCGCAAAACTTTTGCCAAACCACCTGAGTGCTGGTGAAGGTGGCTGTGGCAACGGCGACCGCAAAGCAACTTTGACGCATTTCCATATGTGTGTGACAGAGCTAAAGGTAGGCAGCGACAGTTAAGATGCAAAAATGTATGTGCAGGTATATGGAGTGGAAGTATACGGCGAAGGGGTATGTGAAGAGGTGGTATCTGGAGAGGTGATATTTGGAGAGAGCGGGTTAAGTGGGTGTGCGGCGCTTTTGAATGTCAAGGATGGCATTATTTGATTTCCGCTGTTTGCATATACAAGTAGGTGCCGGCATTCAAGCGATGTGGTAACGCTTACGCATATTTAAGTTGCATTTGAAGGAATGCCGCGTGGCAGGAATGAGTGGCAGCAAACTAAGCGCCACACACAGCCACCAAATTAAAAGGAAATGCTTTGAATGCAAGCACGCATATGTGTTTACATATGTGTGTGATGTGCTGGCATTGGCGAAAGTGCATAAATGATTTGCATTTAATGACATTTTACCGAATAAAGCCGCCATTGACAATCGCAAATGCAACGCTGCCACAAGCATAGCGGCCGAAAAGCGCACACACAAACACACACATCAGCAGATGCCTATAAGGCGCATATGCACTTTGGGTCACTGACTGCTTGCCCCGTTTGCGCTGCCATTGAAACGCCTGTCTGCACTCGCATAAATTAATGCACACATTACTTATGTAAATATGAGAACTTTACAGTTACGGCGCCCTGAACGTATTCAATTTGCATTTCTGCTTTCTGCTTTTTTTGTTTTTGTTTTGTGTGTGTTTTGTATCCTTCGCCGCCCGCACGGTTCTTTTGTGCGCCATAACCTTAGTTTGTATGTAGAAAGCGCTCGTGTTGTTGCCTCCCCCTGCAACTCGGGTTATTGGCATTGTCAAAGCTTTTGGCCGCAGCGCTCATAGTTGCCTTAGTTTCTTCTGACCGCACACATCGCACTTGTTTCCGATAATCGCTCGCATATCTACGCATACAACGGTGTTGCGGTTAAGCGTCAGCATTCAAGCCATTTTCGCTCAGTCCATATCGTGGTGTGCCAATTCATTTCTCATTCATGTTATTCAATTCAATTGTTCGACTTCCTGCGTGGACTCGAAACAAAAGGATTGGAGTTAGTCGTAGGTACTGTGTGTCAAATATGAGAAAATTGTTGACAAAATAATAATATTTAATAGCTGTACCTTCACCATTAAAAGATATTCGACTAAACCTCATTCGGGTTCATGTTTAATAGAATTCTGAAAAATTCTAAAAAGTGTTCGCGGTGCTTCGAAAAACAAAAGCTTTTAAATGGAAAAATTTTGATTATAATTATTCCGTCTGCTAATTCTTAATACCATATTTCTGAGTTTCCTTAACCGGACTCGACTCCAAAACCCATCGTACCCACTGGACGCCCAACAGAACCTAAAAAAGTAGTTTCCTACAGGTTCGCCTCATTCTAAAAGACCAAACCAAGAAACACTAGGAAGACAGCCAGTGTTTTTCGAATTTGCATATTGAAACTATTGGACCGATTGAAATTGTAAAGTCTCTGCCAATATCCCAGCATTTAGTTATCCATTGTGTTTTCTGGTTACCTTACAATCCGGCTCTAAAATTCTAAATGGTCAATGTATGAATAGATTGAAGCCTTTGTTGAAGTTCAAAAAATATTTACCCAAAGATCCATACCAGTGGATATACTAGGAATCCTTTAACTGGCACTTACATTAATGATAGAATGGAAATAAGAGAAAGGTTTCTGGAGATGAATACCATTTGACTTAGAATACCACCAAGCCTAGGGGAACCAAGGCAATCTTAGAAGTTTTTCCACACGCACATACAAAGAAAAGCTCCGGATGAATGAAAAAATGGAAAGGGATCGGTGCTAAATACAAATATCTAGACTTTATCAACTAAAGCTTCAAAAACTTCTGATAGCTTACCAACCTCTCCAAAGCCAAACTGATACTATTTATAGTGAGCGTAACCAAATGGGTATTAGACAGATCAAAAACTAGAAAAGTGGATGCATATAACTTAGTAAAAAATAAAAGAAAAAGATGTTTAAAAAATATATATTTGTAGATCTCAAGCGATGTCAATAGCCGAATGACACAAAAAAAGCAAAAACAGTCGAAACCGAAAGCTCTACCATGAACGCAGTTCCTGTGCCATAATAACATGCATAAAAGTAAAAAAATTTCTGGGATTATGGTATAAATTAAATCAGACTATTTTATGTAGTCTGTGATAAATATTTCCTATGTTGTCAATGCTTGCTTCAAAGTCTTTAATAGGATAAAGTTAATTTATTTAGCCGTAAGTGGTTCATCAAATGTGACGCCCTTTTTTTTAGGGATATTTCATGATTTTTTCCTGTGACCAGTAAATATATAGAGCTTTAAGCTTATTATTGTATTACAATAGCATAAATATAAATTTTAAGCTAAAAGTATAGTGTAGAGCATGAGTTACAGTGTTTTGAACATCCCCGCCTCAAAAAAAAGTGCTCGCACTTCCCCCACGATTCCCGCTGATTGGCTTATCCGAAGCAAAAGAAAAAAAACGTTTTAATCTGTAAGCTCAAGTGCACGAAATGAACTATTATCAAATAAATATACGAAAAATTGCTTTTATTTGAAAAAAAAAAGTTGCAAATATTGCATTCTTTTGTTTTTTGCTTTGAAAAAAACGAAATTTTGGGAAGTTTTCCATGTGCTCAGTGTTTTAAAATACGATGGAGGAAATATTGGAAAACACAGTTCTGAGAGAAACGCGTTAAAGTTTCAAGTCATCTTAGAACTGCTCTGAACAGCTTTTTCTTCTAACTGCAGTATCTTTAAACCGACTTCGAATTTCACCTAAAACCACTTTGCTACCGTATTCTAGACAAGTTAAAAAATAAAAAATAAATATACTTTTTCAGCACATCACATGGGATGACCCGCTTAACATTAAAATCCGAAAAAATATAGAGAGAATACTTTGAAAATGTCCCATGCTAGTATTAGGTATAGCTGTAGTAGATGCTTCCAGCATATCATATAGTTCAATAGATCAGGTCACTTTTTAAACGTTTCTTACGAGAAGTTATCGATAGGTCTACTTATTCATTAGATTAGGTCCTTTAACTCTATCCTTATCTAAGATAGAATCAGTCTTGAAAGAGTATGCTACTTGCATAAAATATAAAAGTAAAATTCGCGCTCGATGAAAAAAGAACATATTCTATGTCTCACATTTTCCCAGTGTTAACATATATATAATAATATATATAATACTCTTTAGAAATGTTCCTGATATACCATATATTATTTAAATGCTGTTAAAATGTATTAATCACTTCTTTAGAAATTATCTTTTATAAATTGTATGCTGCACTGTTAAGCTGCTCTGCCACGCATATGCTATTTTGCTATTGTGTTGCACTGCTCACTGCCTTCGAGCATTGTTTAGCTTTCATAGTTGTTTGCTGCAGCAGCTTATGCATGAATGTATGTATTTATGTTTGTGTGATGGTAGGTTGCATCCACATGACATTCCCATATCTTGCGCATGTATGTGAACAAATTTTTTGTCTGTACTGCAGCCAAGCCATTCCCTTCCACCATTTGTTGCCATTACTCCAATGCAGAATCATGCTGTTCGGTAGCTGCAAGGACTGATGTTTAGTTTTTAGCATAGTTGCATGTTGCAAGAACTTCATCTTCTCGAAACATGAACAACAAAAACACTCAATGTGTGTGTGGGCACTCGCACATATGGTGGCATCAGTTATAAAGGAATGGTATTTGTTGCACCAACAATTCACCGCAGCTGCCAGCGAACAAACCCATATGCTTACTCACACACACCCACAGATTTATGTATATATATGCACACACACACACATGCCTGATGCCAGTTGCGGTTGAGTTGATCTAAGCGGATACCGGAAACCCATAATTATGCAATTTCTTGTCAACATGTTAGCCAGTCAGTCAGCTGGGCAGCCAACCGAGTCTGAGTCGGAGACAGCAGCAGACCATGGTTCAAAGTTCCCTAAATAACTACATAAGCAAAATGACCAAAGACATAGTAGTGACAAAAAAAAAAAAAACAACAACAAAACTTCTACGTGTGGGTACAAACTACATTATTTACATACATATATATGTATATACACATGCGTGTGTGTGTTTGTGTGTATTTGTTGTAAGCAAAACAATAAAACTAAAATGTTGTTCATAATTTTACTCTCTGAGTTCATCACTGGTTAGCTTACATGCATCAAATTGTTGAAAGTTTCTGTGCAGTGTCGGTCCAAAGGGAGTGCTCCAAAGTGACTAAATATGCTGAGTGTAAAACGTTGCCCAAGCATATATATGTACATAAGTGTATTATAAATTGTAGTTTTCCTTTGGTTTTATTATATGCAAATAGTTAAGCGTCGCAGTTAAGATTCAAAAAACTTATTATAGAGACTTTCATATAAAATCTTTAGCCTAATGACTACTATGATGTATTGAGTAAATGGTTATTACCTCGTGGTATAAACAATATTAATTTTCAATTAGTTTAATGAATAAGAGTTTTCAGTTAGGGGTCCCGAACGCCCTCTCCACTAGCTTATTTTATTAAAATCTTTTAGTTGTTGAAAAAAATTAATAACATTACAACGCTTATTCCAATCCTCAACATATTCAAAGGTGTGTATCTCTCTCTGCCGTCAGCGATGAAATATATTCTCAGCAGTAACAACAAATTTTCATCCTCTCGTGAGTCATTGCGGTTATATTTAAATAATTTAGCAAGCTTCACAAAACCAAGCCTCATAGCAAAATATCTGAAAACCAGAAAGAACATTAACTTCGGCTGCACCGTAGCTATAATATCCTTCAGAGTTGCATTTATTGTCGCATAAAAGGATATAGAAAACTTTCTTCTTGATTTTGATCAGTCAGTTTGTATGGCAGCAATATGCTACAGTATATTCGGAGATTATAGTGTTGCTTTGGAAAATAATCCGTGCCAAATTTCGTGAAGATATCTCGTCAAGTAAAAAATGTTTCTATAAAAGAACTTTATTTGGATTTTATTGGAACATGGATTTCCATACAAGAACACGATTGTATGAGAGCTATATACTTAAGTGGCCTGATATTAGGTTTTCCAACAAATGAGCAGCTTCTTGGAGAGAAAAGGACATATACATGTTTCAATCGGCTCAGCTCATCACGCTGATCATTTATTAAGGTATATACCATACTTTATTAGGTCTCCGACTTTTCCTTCAGGGTGTTTCAAATTTAATATACCCTGTATAATATAACCTGTTCAGCGTTTATGCATGGGTCGTACCACAAATAGATTTAAAGGTTATATGAAAATTTTTTAATGACTGCTCAATCTGTATTTTAATATTTAAAAGTCTACAGCTGATCTTTATAAGCACATTTTGACCGTTTTAAAGATGTTGTATAAATTATATTATATACCTCTCTAGAAACAAAATCAGAATATTTATGACTTTATATAGAGGTTATTGAAGAATTAGAAGGCATTTATACAATATGTGTGTAGTCTCTTCAGATTGTTGATGCTTGTACTTAATCACTTACTTACATATATTATATATTGTATACTTAACGTTCTGCAATGTAAATTCTTTTACTATTTCTTTCTCCAATTATAAAAAGCAGAATAATGCCTAATGGATGACAACAGGCGATATAATTTGTAAAATAAATACTTTTATCAGCGTGCATGCCATCCAGTTCAACTGGCAATGATAACATGAAAAGGTTTAGTCAATAGAGTGGACAAAGATAGCGAGCATAGAAACGGCGGTACGAAGATGGCAATTTTGTTAGTTTTTCAGTTAAACTGCAGTGCAAAATAATAGCAACTTTTTTAGTAAGCAACAAATGTTGCTCTCCATTTTCCTTTAGTATTTTTATAGTTTCAAGTAGTTGAAACATTATATAATTTGTATTGTAAAAATTTCATATTATCTACTTAGCTTTACTTAAACAGCGAAGTTTTTGTTCTTCTAAATCAAAAAAACTTTGTATGAAGAACACGATATAAATTCTCACATCATATATTTCCACAGGAATTTCTTAATTTCCTATACATTAAGTGATTATAAGATTATCATCTTTCGATATTGAGTTCCATTAACTAATTTGTGCAAATTGTAGTTACGCGAAAAATCAGTTTACAGTTTCAGTAAATCACTTTCTTGTTGCTTACGAACACATTGGCAAGCTGCTAGATCAGCAGTGTCAGAATGCACTATTACATATATATATATATATAGAGTCTTTTTTTAGCGAAATATATATCTAGACATTTTCAGGGGGATAACTGTTAAACATACTGTTAAAGTAAATACATGATTCTGACCTTACCAAATATCATTACAAGACTTACACATTTGAAAATCATGAAGATTATTTCTAAAAATCGTTTTCGACGGAAAACTGGTATTTAAACTTTTACTGTCAAATCATTTACAATCATGAAGCACAATTTCGGCTTCATGGATAAGTAAACAAGTAATTTTTGTAGTGGTTGAACAAACATGCAGAAATTTTCTCCAAAAGATCCTACTTTTTAATGTGTTTTGTATGAGGAAACCATTACTGGTTCATATTTTTATAAATTCTGAACTAGGATCGTCTAGATGGTCTACATAAAACGTGGTTATGGTGACGATATTTTAAAAATTTTTTTATTATTCTAAATGTCATAAAATTTGTAAACTGGTAAAGCCAAAAAATTGCAAACTTCAATAACTTTTCTGTACTGTATTTGAAATACAATTTTTATTTCTCTAAAAAAAACACCCTTCACAAAAAGAAGAATATCTATAAGGCTTAAGACAACGTCGGCATAATAGAACGTATTAAACTATAAGCAGCATAAAAGTGCAATTAACAAGAAGCACAAGAATACACTCCCGCTGTGGCAGCGTAATGAAGGATCTATAGGAGATTTTAACAACAGCTGCAGTAAGACTTAAATGTGTTCAATTGAGAAGTTATTAATTAAGAACATTATATGAGCTAACTTTATCCGCCTCAAGAATGAAAGGCAAAAATGCATTTTATCGTTTTTGTTGTAAATATATATGTGGATAAATATGCCGTAAAGTGAAGGTGGATATAGTTTTAATACTAGCTGACTAATAACTGGTAATTGCTGGTTAATCGAAGCTTAAGTAAGTATGAAAGTTATGCAGCTCAATGGAAGAAGCAACTGTTTAACGATTAGAAAAATAAAGGATGATTTAATTGTGGGCAACGATTTATATAAGAAGGAGTAAATATGAATTGTTGTAATTTAGATTTAATACGATTATTTTTCTTACATTTTACGTACATACATATATTTAAGATATATGAGAGTTTAAAGCTCTTTTTTATACTGTAGCAAAAATGATTGAGTAATGTACAATATCTATTGATTAATACCTAGTATTTCCGTAATATTATAATAAAGAGAATATATTATAAACTAGTTAAGCTTGTTATTTACTCACACCATATTGCGGCAGCAGCATTTTACATCCATATGTTATTTATCCAATAAACTCGTTTTAAGGGAATCGCTGTAAATAATTTAAAAAAATTAAAAAAAGTTTCTAATGAATTAAATAATAAATTAAACTGTTTAAAGTTTCAAAAAAGTTGAGACTGTATTCCTTTTCTTTAAATAATTGCCAAAAAAATCATCTTACGCTCCGACATGTAGGCGACGATTTTATTTATTATGACACCCGGCCCCCCGGATAAGGCTTATGAGATATCGAACTTGAAAGCAGTGAATGTATCAAACATATAATATTTAAGGAAGTAAATTCTCTTATATTTTCTTTTTATATGTAAAAAAAAAATTATTAAACGAAAAACAAATAACTTCGGCTATAATTCCCTTTACAAATAAAAAAAAGTTTCTTTCCAAGAATAATCCGACAACGGCAGTTTCGACAAATGTGTGGATTCTTGGTGAGAAATAGACGTGTGCAAAATTTCTGAATGGTATCTCAAAAACTACTTGTCCCTCAGAATATACAGACTGGCCCTAATTTATTAACATCTCGATTCCCGAAGTTTGAAGTTTAGGATTAAGTTCTGAAGATGAATTTAACAAATTTTTTTTTTAACTAACATAGAATAAGTACTTTGTGTGTTGCATATTTTCAAATAATTTCTGTCATCAGCTTTCTCTAATTGTTTCGATCTTATTCTCTACTTTTTATAATATTCGGTAAACTCTCGGAGAATATTTAGACCTAACACCTATCGTCTATGGTAAGTTGGTAACTAAAGGTGTATTATAATTTAATTTTTAAAAAATCACACTAGTTGTTAAGCATATTAAAATGTTTTTTATTTCATGTTAAGTACAGTCGGTACAATTAAGTTCTGAATATAACATCGTTCAAATAGCCTCCACGACTTCTTTTGCAGCAACGAATTCCATGAATAAATCAAGTCAAATGTCATGAATAGCACGTTCAATATTAACTTCTAAAGCTTGAAGAGAGTCTGGTTTGTTGCTAAAGACCAATGACTTCAAATAACCCTACAAGAAGTAGTCTAATGATGTTAAATCACAACTTCTGTAAGGCCAATCAATGTCATACGCTCTGCACTGACAGTAACGTTGTCACCAGCTTCAAAACCAAAAACCACACCAAGCTGTCAATTTAGGTGAATGAATGTAATGGTTGTTCACAAATAATTTGTGGATTTTCTTCGCACCATAATCGACAGTTTTGACACTGAATACAACGAAAAAAGTTTCATATGATGACATATTAAAAATGGCCGAAACGACACTTAGAAATCATATCATTCCTATTGGAAAACCCGATTTCTATGAAAAGATCAAAAATTATTCGTGACGTAATTTTTGTAATCTCAGGCCTGCTAAAAATAGTGTTAATTAGAAATTTATTTAAATTGGAAAACTCGGCTAGGAAGTGAGAGTTAGAGTGTAAATTGCTCTTCATCAAGCTAATGAGTAAATTTGATTATTAAGAGAATGATTTTAACTTTATGATTACTGCTTTCAAGATTTATGAAAAATTTCACCATCAATACTTTGTTAACTGAAACGTGCCTGCACACGCCATTAACAGTATATCTTGAAATTATTGAGCTGCATAGAATTGCGGGCGAACTATTCGAGTTATACTATATAATTACTTGACATTTTCAGTCGTCAGAGAAAATATCTTAAATATTTCGCCTTTACTTTACACTCCCTTTCCTTCTCCACCCATGCATTATCTGTACCCAGCAATCAGCGCTCATTCCGCGTGCCGCACGCCGCATGCCACATGCCACACGCTGCATGCTGACAGTACATGTCATAAACGCAATTTTTGGCGCTTGTAAAATGCAATAAAAATTTTGTGGCACATCGTTGAAGTAACCATGCTACAACAATGCCAGTTGCAGTGGCACCAGCAGCATTCACAATAAAACAACAACAGCAATTAAGTATTGCGAAGGCGTGTGATGTGGTGTGGCAAGGATTTCGTGGCGCGTTGCAATAATTTCACATTCGGCGCCATGTTGTTGCTTTGCTCTGTTGCATTGCCAAGATTACTGGAAACAACAATAATAAAATGGTGTTGAAATGAAAGCTGTAAAATGGCAAGGAAGAAATGTAAGATTATTGCGTGACAAAGTGTTGATCCAAGCGTTGAAATGGATAATCAGCACTCGCAAATGTATGTGTGAAGATACAACTATTTTGCTGAGATTCGTGTATACTTGGTGTTTGACGCGCGAATTTGTGGCTTCGCGCTTGATGGATTAATGTTGTCACATATTATTTTCTTGGGAAAATCATTTTGCTGCGAACTGTAGTGCTTCCATGAGTTTACTACTAAGAAGCAAATCATATATAATCCTTAATAGAAAACTAGTGGTTACAAATTATCTTTCGTAAAAAAAAGAAAAATCGGTTCTTATCATTGGTTTGTATGGAGTTCCATTAATTAAATTAAAGTATTTGTTTTATGGAGTGAGAGGAAAAAGCTGCTCTCATTTTCACGTAGGTAAAGAAAATGTAAAACCGGATGATTTCTTCTGAAAATTCAATACACACAACTGAAAGTATGAAAAGTGTTTTTACTGATATTGGAAGCGATATTTATTACTTGTTTAAGCTCGAAGGACTATATGTGTCAGTAACTGTAAAACATATTTTAGGCGGGTATTAACTTGAAAGATTACCTACTGATACTTAGGGCATAGGTTAGATTAAAAAGTCGATCATATGGCCAGGACCAATAGGAATCCCTTTGATTGTTTGATTACCCTTTCACGATTAAGCTCAATCATGCAAAAGTTGGACAATGGAGGCGAAAGAACTTAGATATTTCTACCTAACCTTCTATGATTGCGACAAGCTCTCAAGCTCAAGCAGCAAGAATCTTTCTAAGAGCAAGGATCTTCTGCGTGCTTCTCTAGACCAGAAAAATCTCTTAGAGGAACAATCTTTAGATTTTTAGAAGTGCTACCTTTATCTTTCAATAGGTATTAGAATAAATATCAGTTAAGTATAATTTAGGATCACTACTTAGAAAATGGATTTGGATCAGTTTGGTTGAGCTAGCATCAGCGATTTGAAAAATTTTTAAATTTTACATTCAAAAATGTTTAGCCCAAAGGGTTTCCACACTACTGCGAACCTCTGAACCAGATGAACAGTTTTGTATCTTAATGTAGCGCTTAGTTATGGCACTTTATACCGTCTTGAGGACCAAGGAACATTTTAAGCAAGTTTTACCAAAACATTTCAGTTTTAATTCCAGTTATCGCTTGCGCGGTCAGACGGACGAAGTGACGGACAGAAAGTCACTCGGATTTCAACTCATCTTGTCAATATTACTATAATTCATATCTATCTCGTTTAGTTTAAGGTGAACAAAACTACTAGTATACTCGATAGCAACATGTTGCGAGAGTATATAGAAACACTGTTTATAGTGAGCGCAATTTCGTAACTCGAAATCTTTTTGACATTAACTTTTAAAAAATAGGCCTTTTTCTACGTGTTTGCTTAACACTGAATCTCTGGGGGAAAATGGTTGTATTTAATACTCATAAAACTCGATTTTGTCATTTAATGTTATCTATTATACGTGTTATGAAAAAATTCTTGTCAACTGAAACCAATTCCTAACTTTTTTTTGCAAACAATCTTCACAAAAGAATTAAAGTAAAAGTGCTTACTGTAAAAGAGACACAAAATTCATATAAATTTTGCAAACAATAAAGCTCCTAACGACAGTCAAAGACAAATTATTCAATACACCACCAACAAGTTTCTCTGTCGATTGCATCTAAAACACCAAACCACCTTTAACGAACAAATTCAATTGGTTACCTATGAGTATTTGAAATATATTTATATCTTGCTTGTATTTTAACAAGTTGTGTTGAGCAACAACCCGAAAGCCAATTGTCCAATTGAATGCCCAAATGCCTGACTGCATGCCAACTCACCGATTTAGAGCCAAATAATGGCAATATGAAAATGAATCAATGAATGTGAGTTCGAATCGAAAATTGCATACTTTTGCAGTAATAAAACTTTATTGAATTGTATAGATTTAAAAATTATTACCAACCAAGCGGAAGACATTCCCCATGCCAGGCAAAAACCAAAATTTATATGAACAAATGAACAAAACGAAATCAATGCATTCAGAAACACATTAAAGCTTGGCAAATGCTTGGTGAGCGTGTAAGACGTGTGGCGGAGTGTGAGGCAAATACCTCTGCACATATGTGAGTCTGAAAATTACCTTGCGTGTTTGGGTATATAGTGGGGCCGCCTGCGGGCAGACACGCTCAGCTTTAAGAGTATGTAAGTGTATAAGTGTGTATGTTCCTGGTGATTGCGTCGCAATGGAACGATTGGAATTTTTTAGCAAACAAAACATTTTCATTATTGTGTGCGTTACCATGTAGATATGTATGTATGTTATGTACTTGTATGTGGCATAGAGCTATTGAACACAGTTTGAATAATTCGAAATTGTTGATAATATGAAGTGAAATGAAGTGTAGTGCAGCAAGAATGCTGTGAGGCATTGTGAAAAGTGAAATTCAAGGGTTCAAAAGCATTTCAGTTGATAAACATACATATGTAGATTTTTGTTTGTATATGCAATGCATCACGTGTGCGCTATATAAGCAGCAAATAAGCAGCTAGACAAGCAATTTGGCATGCGTTCTATACTTTCACTTTTTAGCCACACGCATTTTTTATTTATTTTTCCTTTATTGTTTTTGAGGGAGTGGCAAGACGATTTTTGATGCCATATAGTCACCCCTGCTTGTGGTTCTACCATACCAAAGTTAGTACAAAAAAAATCGCAAAAACATAATAAATTTTAAACAAAAGAAATTCCCAGCGAAAAAAAACGCATTATGGTACCACACATCAGCCGTTCATAATGGGAAAAAATCGATCTGCGGCGCTGTGTGTATTTATTTACGCATTTGCGTAACTCATACGCCGTGGCCCACGGTTGTAGTCAGCTTTGTTGTATTTGCGCATACATTGCTGTTGTATTTGTTTGTTTTGTTTGTATATTTTATTTTTGTTTTTGTGTGCAGGTTTTGTTTTTGAAGTGTAAAAGCGTTAGCCGTAATTCTATGCAAGTGCATATTGAGCACGTGCAGGCATTCAAGCATTGGCGGCAGTGCGTCGCTCGTCAACCCCAGCCAGCCGTTCAGTAAGCCCTTCGTTCGAGGTAATCGAGTGTGAAAATGCAATGCAATCTGTTGAAAGCATATTTGCCTGTGCATTTATGCTCTTCAATTTTTTTTTTTATTTTCGCCCTTAATGTGAAGCCCTCTCACAAGGACCAAACTAGAAGAACGAATAATATGAGTGGCGCTTATAATTGTAAATGATAACAAACAAAAAAATTCCATATAAATATAAAGCTTTCATAAGGTGATTGTTCGGTTGCGGAATTTAATATTTTTCATTAAATCATTACAAGCAAAACCATAAAATTTATAGCTCTCAAATAAGTTTCCACGAAAATATCAAGTGAGTTATTATGAAGGTACAAAAATGCCTGATTCTATTTATCCGTATCCTGTACGAATAATATATAACTACACTAAATCAATTTATATGGCTACTGCAAATAAAATGGGAAGTAAATATTTTGTTTCAATTAAATTTTTTTATGGAAAAAATAACCCTGGTTGGTCCGAGACCGGGTTGTCCTTATTTATTTCGCATCGCACTGCAAAAAAAAATATAAAATAAATATAATTTACTCGGTTAAAAATTTATTTTTAAAGTTTCCGAATATATATTCATATAAATCACAGAGAAATTAAAAAAAATTATTAATATTTCCGTTTTATTAGTCAACAGATTTTTTAAGATTCAGAGCTTGAGAGAAATTTTCACATATGTATATATGTAAACTCCTGAGAAAATTTTTTATCAAAAATATTATTTTATGGAGTTGCCACTTGACTTTAAATACTTATTATTAACAAATAAAAAACCAATATTTGAATGCATTTTATGGAGTTGCCACCTGACATAAACTTTATTTTGGAAATTAAATAATTTGTTTAATACAATATATGACATTTTTCTATATATATATAATAAACTACTACAACACTTTTCACTTTAAATGCTAATTGAAAGCGTTGCCACACTTATTGGATTAGTAAACAAGTTTTTATAAAGCGAACCTAAAAGAGAGCAAATAAATAACTGAATTAAGTAAAATCCTAACTAAAAAATTATCTGAACACATTTTATTTTATGGAGTTGCCACCTGACATAAACTATATTTTTGACAATAAACCATTTGCTTAATATACGATACTTTTTCCTGTGAATGCAAAATAAACTACAGTTATACAGTATAACAGTTTTTACTTTAAATGTAAATCAAAAGCGTTGCCACACTTATTGAATTACTGAAAAAGTTTTTACCAAGCTGAAAAAAGAGAAAACGTTAACTTGAGTTGCACCGCAACTGTAATACTTTACTTAAATACAAAAGACATTGATCGTTCAGTTTGTTTGGCAGCTCTATACTACAGTGGTCCGATCTGAAAAAAATCAGATATTGCAGCGTTGCCTTGAACAAGTTGTTAAGTAAAAAAGCTTTCCTTACTAGAACTTAACTTCAGCTGTATGACAGCTTTATACTATAGTTGTCCTATATTAAGAAAACGAAACTGTTCTTTTTCAATTATATTTAATTAACAGCAATTGGCATGAGCAAATGGGTATACCTACTGTACGAAACTGCAGTTTATTCTCCTTTAAACTATTTGGTTGAAAATCTAATATATAAAATAATCGTACCACGGTGTTTGTTGCCAAACTTCTCCGCAACGGCTGGACCGATTTTGCTAAAATTTGGTATGCTCAGCGGGTAGGTATGAGAATCGCCCAACATCTGCCCCTAAATGGTTAGGGTGGTTATTCCATTCCATTCACACATCCACAAGATGGCAATCGAATATTATAGTATAGTATACTATAATTTTCATGTATAGTTCTATCAATCAATCAGTTATCTCCACTAGGTGCCTCCCATTGTCACTTCTAAACCAGCAAACATTACGGAGTAGGGATGTAAACGAGCCGGCTTTCTTTTTCCCATTCTCTATACAGTTTTCGTCCATGTTATTTATTTGGTCTTATTTTTGTCTCCATCGTAGCAGTGACTGTTATACGTATCATTTTAATTTTTCAGTGCAACTCTCAAGTTAAATTTTTTCTTATAGTGAATTTAACATTCTTTGTTAGTGCTAAAAATATCAATATCGCAAACATTGACATGGACAATCGTTGAGTGGTACCATATTCACGTCGTCACGCTGAGTAAAACATTCCATACTTGCATATATTTATGTTGAGCTCTGTTTGATGAAAAGCAAATCAAAATGATGAAATAACGAATTATCAAATTGGCATATTTTCGGTTTCCAAATTCATAAAGAGAATCCAGCAGTTATCCATTTAGTTCTGCATCTCGAAAACGGCCAACGCGTATTTTCCACGAACGAAATCGTGCTATAATAATTGGGTCATATATATATACAGTCAATCCAAAGCAGACGACTGCTGTTGATTAATGTCACCGGACCATTGAAATACTGATAACATGTTTACCGATTCGAGCACAAATGTTGTGGATAATCATTACTAATGTGCCAGTTGTTTTTAAATGCACTCAATTTCCTATTAACGGGTGATCCAAGTAGAGGTACTTTTTTAAATGTCCTTTTTTTGACAGATCATGCATGAGTCGAGTAAAGGTGTCATGTTATTTTTGTTCAATATTATTTGCCATTTTATCATAGCAAGACTTACGCCTGAAAAACGTTTACAAATTGTTCAACTTTATTACGAAAATTAACGTTCTGTAAACACGAAGACCGTGGAGAGTCGATTCGGCACCGTTCGCAGCAACCCGGACTGACGTATGGAATGAATGGGCGCATTTTATGTCGAGATCTTAAATGGAAAGCCTACAGAATACAGCTTGAAGCCGCTCGACCTTCCCAAGTGACATCGCTGTGGGTGCTATGGGCTCCTGAAAAGGTCCAAAAAGGTCCGACGTTTTTGTTCAATATTTCCATATTGTGGAAACATATTTCAAAAGGTAATCGCCTATATTAATATCTTTTATGAAGCAAAAGACAAATCGTGTTGGAAAATCGCTATAATTAAATTTAGCCATCGGGTTAGCCTATGTTAAGATATTAATTTTTCTTCAAATGATACAAACTTTTTGGCTTGACTGGTATTTGTCTTTAAAACTCTTCTAAAATATCTGGATTAACTAGTAATTGGAAATTTTTTGAAGAACTTTTGTGTACCAAATTTTTTTCAGGTTACGTTGTGAGTCAAATTAACCGAGCCTATCTGCTTTAATGATTCCGCCGTTTATAGCTAACACATCCTTATAAAAACAAATCAGCTAACACCATAATTATGGTGATTCGAAAAACCAACTTATGACACGCCCATTTATATGCAAAGTTAAATGGCAACCAAAACGAGGCACGTGGGGGCGCAAGGTAATGCTAATGAAGCTATTTGAGCTGTCAAATATTCATCATACAGCACATAACAATTTTTACAAGCGCACACACACCCATATACAGACATACTTGTATAAGCGGTTGAAAAACCAACACACATTCACGCATACACTAATTTAACGGAATAATTGTAGTTGTGTGGCAACAAGAGGCGGCAAAGTAATTCGATGGTGGGGCGACTTATTAGCCTTGGCTGTTGCGTTACGCATCGTTATGTACAACAACAACTGTGGCAACAACACCGGCAATCATATGATATTAAAATCATTTGTTCTTGCGTGGCAGACAAACGCATATTGCTACCATCGCCATTGTCGTTGTTGTTTTTGTTGCTGTCTTCAGTCGCTGACTCGGTGTCAGTCGAGAAATGGCAGTTATGGCATAATGCTCGCCACGGCACAATGCTTTAATGCTCGAACGCGAACACTGTTATTTAATGACTTAATTTCGCACTCATCCAAGTGAAAAATTAAAATGAATCTTTTTTCTTCGTCCTCCTCTTGTATCCGCGGATTTTTACTCAACATTTTAAATGCCCATTCAAGCTCTAAGTTGGCGCGCTCGCTAGTTATGTGGGGTAGTTGATTTTTATAACATTACTCTGTATATTAATGCCACAATGGTGGTCGAGGTGAGTAATTCTTATTGTCGTTATGTTGATGCTGTTCGGTTGGTATTTGTTGTTGTAAGGTTGCCCTTGCTCATGGGGGACAAGCGGTTGGACAATTGTAGGCTGCGATATACACTGCGCGTAAACGAGTGAAAGTATGTAGCTTAACACCACTATGATCATGCTCGGTCATATAGACCCGAAAGTGTATAGTTTCTAGAACAAAATATAAAAAAGCAAATTTCCTTTGGTGTTTCATAAAATTAGGTAAATATTCAAATTAAAAGAAAGTTCAGGAAAGAGTTAGGCCGGTCTAGGATTACTAAATAGATAAAATTAGTTTCCTTAAAGTACACTTTAGGGTACACACTATTACATTGGTAGAATAGTCGAATACCAATTTTTTGCTTATCCAGTTCACTGTAATGCTAAAGCGTTTGGGTCACTTAGCTTCATCGAAAATATTAACTTTTTTTTAAAAAAAATTTGATCTTTTTTTCTTTGCTCCCAGAATAAATGGTCAGAGTTAGGTATTTTTTAGAACCCTCTATTGATCTAGATTCAAAAAATAGTCCCTGAGTTTTCGAGAGAATATTTGAAGAAACTTTCCAGACCGTACGACTATATCATATAGCTACTATACAAACTGAACAATAAAAACCAAATTGTTGTATGGAATTTTCTTTATTTGTAAAGGATATTCTAACTTGCAACCGAAGTTAATGTGTTTTTCTAGTTTTTGTAGAGAATACGATTTTTTAAATTTTTTTATTTTTTATTTTGGATTATATACGATTTTTAGGTTATATTACGAACAGTTACGAATATTCCGTGTTTTGTAGCTATGTTCGTTCATAAAGTTCAAGACTTTTCTTTATATTCTTTATATTTCTCTTCTTCTAGAATTTTCGCACTTTTGTCCAGTGAATAGAGTGGGCGCCACTTTTATGTCGGCTTAGAAATATAACATTAAGTTCTACAAATACATGTTTTGAAAACCTCAATCCAGTACAATTACATCCTCGTCGAAGTAGTGTCACAAACAACAGGCATCCTCTGATAACGCTATGACGTTTGCTGGAATTGTTTTTAGAAGGAGACAAATGAGAGATCCCCAACGCTTTTATGAACTGAATTAAAGTTTCAGAAAGACTGTTGTTAACATTCATCAATTGTATCATAGGCGAGATCTGAAATTTTACATTAGGGGAACCATTTGACTTAAGAGGCGTAACTATTTACTATATGTGTTTCTATATAAAATTCAAATAACACAAATTATATTATAAAACTGCTGTCCTCATCGTTTTAGGGACTATATCCTGGACGTCTGAATTCAGAAAAAAAAATATAAAAAAAATGACAGGTGTCCACTCAGATCTCTCATTTAAAACCAACAACTCTTATTTTAGAGGTGTTATCTGAAAAACAAAGATCACGCTAAAACTCTTAGGAAAATGGACGATCTCATTTTTGCCGAAAGCATGACTTTACTAATCGAAATTCTCGAAAATAAAAAGATTCACATTATCGATGATGTGTTCAAAATATTATCCAAATATGTTGTGAGGCATTATACGAGTAGATAGCGCACCCTATATTTTTCTATTGTACTACCTTGTTATTTTACAATTCTTGCATTCTGAAATATTTGAACATTAAATACAAGTATTTCCCACACTGTATGGTAAATACTTATTTATATATATATATAAGTGGTACTACCTTACCAGCTTCAATTTTTCAACAGTTACAGTTTTTAACAATTGCAAAAACAAATACGCCAGCAACCACAGGAGCATAAATTACATAACTTTTCTAATTTCTCCCAACGCTTGCATCGACCAAACACCGAACCCAACCTTTTCGTTTTTTGTGGTGTTGCTCTTAATGCCATTTCCGACAGCATCAGCTCATCCGTGGCCACAATTAGCATACCTTGTTGAATAGAAGAAAATTTTCCAGCGATTAATTTTTATAGATATGAATAAAAGATACACATACACTGATATGGCCACAAACACAAACGCAGACGCAGCGATTTTTTGATTTCAACTGCCATGTAGAAAAGTATACTGTATTTAAAAGAGGATGATTTTAAGGAAATGAAAGAAAATAGAATTTTTAAGAATTCCTTTCGTTTTTATCAAGTTCGATAAACGTTTATACATTAAAATTAGAGCCACAATGCGAAGAGATTTTTTTGTTAATGCTTCCAAGCATGCAAATACTTAATAGGTCACATGAAACCGAAGGTGACACTTAGAAAGGCATTTCGAGTATCCATTTTGTTGAATTTAAGCTTTTCTTTTCAGAAGTGTATATTTAGTTTATTTAATACTGACGCTATAACTTCTTTTGTTATCGCAATAAAAAGGTGGAAAGAAGATATTTCTGAACATGAGAAAACGTTGACTTTAGCTGCACTGATGCTATGTATAATTTCCTTCACAGTTGCATTTTTTTATAGTATAAAAGGGTTTAAAAATAACTGTATCCTGATTTTGATCGGTCTGTTTGAATGATGCTATATGCTTTAGTCATCCAATCTGAACAGGATGTTCGAAGGTTGTGTAGCTGTCTAGGCGAATGCCGAATTACGTGAAATTATTTTTTAAAATCAAACAGTTTTCCATACATAGATTTGAGTTTGATCGGTCAGTTTTATGATAGTTAAATATATGCTATAGTTGTCCAATACCGGAAGTTGCGATAAATGACTACTTCTTAAGAAAAAAAGGTGAGCAAAATTTGAGATCGATATCTAAAAATTGAGGAACTACATACAGATAGATAGACATGGTTAAATTGACTGAGCTCTTCACATTGATCATGTATTCATACAAATATACTTTATATGGTAGCCGATGTTTCTTTCTGGGTGTGACAGACACACAGCTAAGAAAAAAGTTACAGTTTAGCTACCTGCCCCCAATATTCCTACAGGGTACACACCCTGCATACAGCGGGACGAGTGCTTTGCGCGCTAAAATTTATACTCAAGCGCATCATTTTTAATGCAACACATTTGCCAGAGTTTCACCTTTTTACTATTGCATAATTTTAAGCGTTTTCACTTTTGTTTCTGCTAGCTGCTAGAGTGTCTACGAGTATGCGAACAACGGAGCGATGGCACTAGGGAGAAAAGTTAACTTATTTTGCACGTACAAACAGACACGTATAAATATATTTATATACAAATATATACAAATATATAAATATCATGCTTTATAACAGCGTTGTAGCTGGAAAATAGCGTAATTTTTTGTGAAAAAAAACTAAAAATATTAAACGTAAAAATTCTACAAGTTTTGTTGGTGTGAGCGCAGACAATATCACATGAACGATACGTTGGTGCAGGATTGAAAATTATACTTTGAAATTTCGACGCCAGCATTTAATGAACTTCACAGACTTGTAGAGCTGCAGTGGAATATTCGACAAATGAAATTAACTAACACACTAACATACTGACAGCTAGGAATAGGAAGCGCAAACGTTGGAAACGCTGAGCGATAGTATACTTCAAAAGCATTACGCTTGAACCCAATGTATTTAAACACATACAAATATATAGTATATATACGTGTATGAGTGTGTGTGTGCTTTAACGCTTGTGTAATAAACGTAGAACAAAGGCGAAAAATGCAAATGTGTTGGTGTGCAAATTATGGTTTAACACCTCATTGAACTTTTCCGACTGCGTCGCAGCGGCATGCGGTTGGGGGGTGAAAAGCAGCACCACCTCACCACCACCAACAAACTACCTACCTCGCTTCCTAAAAAAACAACTAATTTTTCAACTTTACTATGATATTGGGTATATATGTATGTGTATACTAGGGTACGAAAATATGTATGTATGTGTTAGCGTTGTCTTCCATTTCAAAGCAGTTTACAATTTTGAATTCATATTCAAATTGGCACTCCAAAGCAGTTTCTACACTCACACGCCGGCAGCCAGCTCAAGCGCTTGGCATGTTTGTTCATGAGCAGCAGCTTACGCTTTTGCGGTTGCCTGCGTCTGTCTGTCTACAGCTCGTCTTCGGTTGAGTTGCGGTGCGTTGGTGTGCGCCGCTACAAAGCAGATTATATATAGCTGGGTATTTATTAAACGAAAATATGCATAATGTTAATTATTGTATAATAAAACCACAGATATGGGGATATTTAGCGGTGAAGCGTGTTTAGCTGAGCAAATGATGCGCGTCACCAAGTTGGCTTTGACTTTGAAAGCGCACGCCCTCTCGATTGCCTGATTGCAAGTAATGGAGAAATTTAATATTTTATTGCAGCAAGTTTTTGAAGTTCATGAAGAGATAGAGTGGTAATTTTGTTCATTGAAAAGATATAATGTGCAATTTAGAGAGTTGTGGCTGAGTTGAGGTAATCAAATCAAAGTTAGATGAAGTTTTCTCGTATAGGTAATATTCAGAAGCTTCTCAGTTTATCTTGAGTACTATATTTTTAAGTTTCTCTAAAATTATGGATGGTTTTTTCAAGTGGCTCTTCCTGAGGTAAAAATTCCAGATCTCCTTTTACCCAGATCCAAGTATTTTTGCACCAAGTATCAAAAGTTAGTAGTTGGCACTTCTCAAGTTTATCTTACCAAGAGATAACAAGATTACATGGGTAACTCAAGTGCATTGAATGTGAATTTCCATGTGAGTTAGCACAATTTCCCCAACAGTTAAGCGCGCGTATTGAATATGTTGTTGCTGTATAAACTCCATTGATTACATTACCATGTAAGAGTATATATAAGTATACTATAGTATACCGAAAATTTGATTTGTGTATGTACTATATATTAGTTTAGTTCATTGGTCAATTCTCAACAATAGTAGGCAATTCTAAAAATATATTCTAACTATATTTATACTAATCAGGGGTTAAATAAGCTCTGTCAAAAAAAAACCTATGAGGTTGGGCTTAGCCACAGTAAATCATAGATTTTAAAATGTTAATTAGTTTATTATTTATTATATTGTGTATAAAGTGACTGATATTTCAATTAGCCTCGATTCGCCTAGTGATCTGAGGCTTAGATACCTCAAACCAAACTCATAAACCAGCATCCATTGATTAATTGAGAATCAAAATTCGATTCATTACTGGTGATATAAACTGTGTTATGTTACAAAATGTGGTGCCAAACTGATGTGGTGCCAACATGACTTTTAAATATCTTACATGCATTTATTATTTTCTGTGCTTTATTTGAAAGATTTAAATTTTAAATGTTTTTGTTTTTTAAGTTTAAAGTTTTTTTTTGTTTTTTAAGAAGAAAAGTTAAACAATTCTTTGCAATTACGAAATATGGATTAAATTTCCTTCTAGTCTCCGGAGCAGAGGCATTGTGCTGGTGGTAAATATTCTTAACAGAACAACTACATTGCTGTTAATTTACTTTAAGAGTTGCTGTCTAATGTTGAATCGAATTTGCATATGAAATTCGTCAATTCCCAATAGTACGATTTCGACAAGACACAACGTAACGTAGACAAACATAACGGTGGAACTCAAACCAAAAGTAGAGACTAATATGAACGTTAAGTATAGAGGGGTTAAGAATGAGAAAGCTTTGTAGATAAATGTGTATAATAAAGCGAAGCGCTGGTCAGCTTATTTAAGCATATACTATTATATTGCAAAAATATATAGATAATTCTTTTGGTCACACTGGTGAAAGTAATTATGAAAAATATAAGTACATAGTAGCAAATTAAGGCAACCCAAGCAGATTGCAAATAAGTTTCAGTCTAAATTGAATACAGAAGTAAATTACTCTGAGTTTTTTCCTTATTTAAAAGGCTGAAAATATAAGAAAAATTGATTAAAAATTTAAATTATTGTTATATTATGTTTTTGTGTTGATTAAATTTTGATAATTATTTTACTTTAAGCTTCCGCTAGATGGCGCTATGATAAAACTTATTTTTCTTTGTAATGATGCTTTTCATTGTAAATATTTTTATTTTTATTTTATGAAAAATAGTTGGTTTCCTCGTTATTTATGCAAAACAAGGTGAAACAATTTTAATGTGTGTTAACACAAAGTTGTAGCTGTTTTCATTTCCTACTACTTCGCCATATAAACATTTTCCATAGAGCTCGTAGTTTAGCCGGAAATCGGAGATAAACCGTTTTCAACCCTTAAAACATCAATCACGTCCCTCGCCTTCCTATATTCAACCTAAGATAAATTATTTTTCCTTGTGTGTTATTTTCTCTTTCTTTTCAAATAAGTTTCGTCCTACTAAGATTTCTTTTACTTTGAAAAATTATCTACCCTGGTCTATTTCATTTTGGCTTTAACAAATACGAACAAAAACAAATTTAATATTGTATGAAAAAGTATTAAGCAATTAATTTTTAAAAAATATTCAACGATAAGTAAGCCATTGACGAAGAACTTATCGAAACAACACTGTAGGCAGTTATTTCTCCAAGTACATATTGATTTACTTGCAAATACAAATTTTCGTACATAAATACGTTTACATATGTACAAACATATGTTTCGAGAGCCTACGCACACACACACATACCCACACATAATTATGCAATTGCTGTTTGGCTGGTCAGGATATTGCATTTTGTCATTTTTGGTCCTTAGAGTCATATTATAAACACATTCAAATTTGCATCGATCATGTTGGTGTATTATACAGTAAAGCAGTTTGTAAATGCCTGCAAATGTGGGTGTGTGTGTGCGTGTGTATTTAAGCCCGCCGGCAGACAAGTGCGTATTGGAGAAGCCTGAAACGAGTGTTGGCGAACGTGTGCACCAAAGCACCGAAGCATAAATATGCGAATAACGGCATATATATGTGCGGCTGCATGCTTGTGGGCATCATCACCATCTCGCACCCTATCTCTTAAGAGCGCTTTCTAGTTCCGGCACGCACACGCACGCATAAATGCATTCGCAATAAAATAAAATTGCTCCGATATCCTTTCTACGACTGAGTGGCGGCTCGGCCAGCCATATGGCTAAGTTCGGTTTCATTTGTAAGCTATTGTGGTTGGCAAAAATGCTCTGTCACGCAGCATTCATGTGGCAATTTAAGTACACACATGAGTTAGTCGAGGAATGAGCACTGTATTTGAAATGGGCAGTCGTGTGTGTGTGTGTGTGGGCGCTTTGATGCACATGTGTTTGGTGTAATAAATTGCATTTGTATTTGCGTAAGCGCAGAGCTGTACTGTTGGGTATTTAATATGCCAATACATTATCGATGTTTTCATGTTGCACCCAGTTAACGAGAAGGAGCGTGTGAATAATTGAAAAAGTCTGTATAATCAAATAATATTTACTTCTTTTAGTTTTTTCAGGCATTTTTAAAGTATTTATCCTTTTTTTGCGAAATAAATATTTTGAGTGATTTAGTTTTATTGTTAATTAGATACAATAAAATAGCCAAGCATATTATTATAAGAAGACAGAAAATTAATTTGTGACACATTGTGAATTCGATGACACTTTTCTTCGGTTGCACCGAAGTTATAGTACCCTTTACAAAAACAAAAAGAGACTTACTTTTTTTACTACTTAGAAGATTGTTCAGTTTGTATGACAGCTACATGCTATAGTGATTCGATCTGAACAATTTTTTCTTCAATCCGTACCAAATATCGTGAAGATATCTCGTCAAATGGAAAAGTTTTCCATGCAAGCACCTAATTTCGATTGTTCAGTTGGTATGGCAGCTATATGATATAGTGATCCGATATCGGCCATTCCGAATGAGCAATTTCTTGGTGAGAAAAGTTCAGCTGCTAAGTTTCAGATCGATATCTCAAAAACTGATAGATTTGACCGTATATACCCTATATAGGCATGCAGATGGACACGGCTAAATCGACTTAGCTCATCATGCTGATAATTTATATATATATATTATAGGGTCTGCGGCATTTCCTTCAAACTTCGTGGCAAACTTAATATACCCTGTTTAAGGTATAAAAATAATAATAATCTCAATAAAAATAAGATATATGTACTTGTATATATGTTAGGCTCGATGGCTGATTCAGAGATCGTACTAGGACTACTTATGCAGTCTTTTTTGAAGCCGTCAAGATTTGATGTTACAAGTCAGCAAAGCGCCTTTTCTTTCTATTCCTACCAGTTCGTTATATCTGAAAGTGTGACCTCTTAAGTCCTAAACTGACATCAGGTAAAATTCACAAACTTACAGCATGGAAGCCGATAGGACAATGACCTGTTAGAAACCCCACAACTAAAGAGAGGCTAGCCTCTGCGTTTAAAGGTAAACTTATTAAGCTGGTTAAACTGAGCGGATACACTTTAGAAGCCTGTTACCAAGAAAATATCTAATTATTAAATATTCAATTTAACCTTTTGGTATGGTATTTTTAAAGATATGGTCAAACAAAATATGCAAAAAATAAAAGAAAAAATAATATTTTTATTAATTTCACACTAGATGAAACGATGAACCAACAGAAGCGATTATAAGTCATTCCGCACCTGATAATGTGAAGCTAATAGATCCGAATAGAGTTGCAGTTTATGACAGATTCTGGAGCTGTGACAATGATAAATTTTTTTTAAAAATAGACACCAGATAATCGTGTAATTAGCCGACTTGACCTGTTCTATTGGCAACTTGTTAGACTATCCAGAACGTGAAGAATCCATTATAAATAAGTAATAACTAACTAGGTAGAGCCTTAAGCCAAATATTATATGAAAAAGCCGTTAGCGGCAAGTTTTCGGTTGAATGCTATTTTACAAAAACAGCAACGACAGTCACAACAATATTTTCGCAAGAGTATTATTTGCTGTTTGAATAAGTCAACCAGTATGCTAGTTATTCTTAGTAACACGATTCAGTAGGAACGATCATTAAGGAGTGATTTCATGGTATTTAAGACTATCATATCCCACTAAGGTGGCAAAATAATTTCTTTAATATGAATGTTACTTTCTTTCATTGCAATAACTTGTTATTTGTTCGATTCGTTACTCTCTAAGATCTAACGTACTGAACAGTGCTATTATTTCTTTTCTCTCTCCCCTCTGTCTATTTCTTAGAGCGCGGTTATAATAGCAAAATTTTTGATAGTTTGGAAAACATTCGATCAGTTCTTACATGCATTTTTAAAACCGAGAGATAACTTGCTATTAAATTGTTCTTCGCAGATTTGGCTAAACGCAGAGCGTCGCTAAACTTTCTTTTAATTTGTTTGGTAAAATCATTAAATTGGTCGTAGCTTTGAGCGAAACCTATAAACACAAATAAATCCATGATATTATATATTATAACAATATTAGCAAATAAATCTCTGGACTCATCCAAAAAAAGAAAGTATCTCCAAAACAATCTGAAGCAATGGTTGACCGGGTAAAAATGCGTATTTGCGTCTGCATAAATGCGGCATTGCATATGTGCATATTAACACACTCCAATGTAGTTATGTTTGTATGCGTCAGCGTATGTGTTTGTGTTAACTCGTGTTACGTTTGTTGCACTGCGTGTTTACAAGTGCGCAATTACAATTGCATTAGGTCTTGCCTGCAGCTGAGCAACAGTAAAAGTGCACCACAGTCCAGCCATAAAATATGCATACATATATGTATGTATGTGTGTGTGCATAAATACTGTGCACAAACACAAAAAGGTTGGGCAAATGGATGAGCATTTTGCCTGTCGATTTCATCATCATTTTCGGGCCAGCGTCACACACAAACACACCCACAGACCGCCTGTGGGGCCGGAAAAAGCGTACCCACAATGAGCGGACAAACGAATGAGCAAGAATAAACAAACAAATGAGCATGGAGTTAATGGGGTGGCGGGGCAGAAGAAACTACTTACGCATGCAGATATTTGCTTTGCGGTGCATTGTATATGTGTATGTATGTATGTGTGTGTGTGTGTGGGTAAAAAGAGCAGAACGATAAATATGAAATGAAATGATTAAATGAGCAATTTACCGAAAAGAAGAAATATGTTGAATTTAACGGGTATTTCACTTTAGTTGTTGTTGTAATTGTTATGTTGTTGTAATTTTTATTAAACGTATTTTTAAAGTGTTAAACCATAAATGCCAAGCGGCGAAAATCCAATGTAAATAATGAACTCGGCCACAGAAAGCACAAACCCACACATACACGTGAGTGTACCCGTGCATGCATGCATGTGTATAAGTCAGAATATATATATGTATATGTGTGTTGTTTGTTGATTTTGTTTGTTCATTTTGTATTTCTACTTATTTACACAATGGCTACAATTACAAATGGTCAAAGCCAGCCGCCCGCCTGCGTAACCACGCCTCTTCCTTCTTACGCGTGTCGGCGACGCAGCGTGCCTGTGTTTGTGTGCGTATTGTAATGAAGTTTTCTAATCAGCGTATATTGCCTATATTTGCATGCGTTTATTTGCTTGCTGCTGGTCTGCCGAAGTGTGCTGCCTCTGTATATTTGTACGTTTGTACATATGCATGTATGTTTGTGTGTGTGTGTTTGTGGCCAGTGCGCTTATGTTTGTTTGCCTTTAGGGCCCCTGAAATGGCCACAGCTACCGCCAGCGTCAACAAAATTTTGACTAACCAACCAACAGCAGTCAAAGCATATAAGCCGCACAAGCCAATACACATATGTGCACGCAAAGCCATACATAAATATGTATAACATATATGTATATACGCGTATATAGTTATATAACTCACTAGGTACATTTGTGCACTCGAAAGTCTTAAATGCACGGCATGAAATTGCATTGCCTCACACAAGCGAATTAATTTCTATGTATGTATGTATGTATGTATTTTAGGGTAGATCCAAAAAACGATTATATTTTCTTCGTTGTTAGCTCTCAAAAATAGGTTTTTAGGCACCTCTAAGCAAGTCTCTCCAAGTATGAACTCTTACTTGTAACGGGAAGGTCCTCCGCTATACAGTGTTCTATTTTTTCCTTATTATCAGATAGAAAAATTCATATAAATATCTCTTTGCTCTACAAAATGGTCTGTTATGCATTTAAAAAATTTTAACGAATAAAGTTTTATTATTTTATAGAAATGTTTTTTTCCAATGAATTTTATAGCTCCAGGGAAAAAAATCGAATATCATAGTTATGTAGGAAATTTACTGCTCTACAAAAATGGTACAATTTTTTGACCCACCCTAGTCTGTATATGTATATAAATAATATCTCTTTACCTATATTCACTTACTTCATACCACAACTATTATCTCCACGCTTATGCCCCTTTGTCACTCATTTACCCAAACTCTCACTACCCCTCGCACACTGCTGTGCCTCCTGAATAAGCATGTGCGTGTGTGTTTGCGCTTGTGTGCGTTCGGTTCAAAGATCATCGCTTAGTCCTGCTAAATGCTCTCAAATCACAGATATAATTAGGATTTAATATCCTTTGAATTTTGCCATTTGTCGCCCAGTTAAAAGCGCACGTTTAATCACACAGTCTCTTTGTATTTCCTTTGGCGTTGATAAATCAGCGTCACAGTGCCATTAATGTGCACCAATACACCGATACTAGTGTCGTGCTATTGACTGTCCGGATTTAGTGCCACTGAAATTGCACTGTGCTATATTTGTAATTAAATTTTAAAATTGTCACTGCTTATTTGCATATGGCAGAGTGTGTAGAACTGTTATGCATTATGGGAATGAAATGCCGTTAGATTATATATTTAGCAGTTGACATGGTTTCAATGTTGTTTTTCCACATATTATGAGTGCTAGGATACAGTTTGGACTTACACAAAAGTATTTGAAATATATCGATAATTTTTAACTTGCGAATTTCGGCAACAATAAACAGGATTGATGGGTGGTTTTAGGGAGAAATAATTCAAAGGGTTCTTGTTTTGTGTTAGGCAGGAGCTTCATTTGCAATAGCTGTATTTTTTCTGGAACAAAAGTTGACTTTTGTTGATTCATAGAGATATCCTAAAAACAATTCGCGCATTCAAATGGAATAAAGCAACGTTAACTACGGTTGCTATACCAAAGCTATAATACCCTTCACCTAGCGGTTCGGTTTCGACCATTCCGTCAAATGAGCAGCTTGTTGGCGGGAAAAGACAGATGCAACATTTCAGTTTAATATCTGAAAAACTGACGGACTAGTTCCCGTTTATATAGACAAATGGACATGGCTAAAATGACTCAGCTCGTCATGCTGATCCTTTATACCTATATATAGTTTAATCGGTCGCCGATGTTTCTTTATGGGTGTTACAAACTTCTTGGCAAACTTAATATAGCATGTTCAGGGTATAAAAACATAATTTTAAAGTTAAAAATACTGGGTTATGGAAGTATTCGTGATAATTATGTGAGCGTTCCTATAACCAGTTTAAGCTAGATCAATAGCTTAAGTATGGTTGGGTGCTTTCGAAGCACATATCATATCACATCATTATATATCTTTTGAAAATATTGGTTTACACATTAAAATTGCGTTTGGTCATTTTCGTAGAAAAACCCCCAATAAGCATTTATGGATATCTGAAAATTCACTAGCCTTGCTTATCTTTTAGAGACGAGCATTTCGGATCTTTAATAGCAGAAAATTAGAAGTTCGCATACATAAGTCCTGCCGCCGTCTTCAAAATTATTGTTGTTGTTGTCGCAGCGGCAAAAAATTTCTTGAATTAATTTGGAGGAATGTTGCCAAGTTGAAGATTCGACTATCGTGAGAACGGAAAAGGTTTCCAAGTTTTGATTAAACTGATCGAAGATGAGAGATATTTTTATGCTCCAGTGTAAATTACAAAAAATCGAACTACAACCACACCTAATTTCCAAATCTAACAATTTTACAATCCATATTATTTTTATATATAATATTTCACTCGACACCCAATGATGGTATAGAAATAAAAATTTGCACTAATAGTGCCTTTAATGTACACCATCTCTTAACCAAAAATAGTCGAAATCGGACTGTAATTTTTTAAGGCCCCTGATACGGTGAATGGATACCGGTGCCTATGGCTAACCTTTCATCGAAAATATGGGTTAAAATGTGAGGTCAAGTATTGGAATTTGGTGAGAATATTTTTATAACAACAGCATGGCTTTGTACAAAAAATCGGGTGAATACTTTTTATAGCCCGTATCAACCTATTATAAGCATCTTCATATATCTACTTAACTTTATACCTTATATACTTGTATAAGTCAATCTCTGAGGTATCTTGATGAAACTTAGGGAGCGTTTTTCGCTTGTAATAATGTGTCATAATACCAAAACTGGATAAAATCGTGCGATATATACCCTAACTCCTACCTTATATAAAAAATTCAAACTTCCGGTTGACTTTATAAGGTACAAATCGGTGAATATGTAAGATATCTTAGCAAAAATTAAGTGAACGCATAATATTGAATATACTACATACATATATAAATAACTATTTCCAATAAAAAATGTGAAAACCAGCTAGAAAGCATTCGCGTTAACATAGTTTAATAGTGATAGCGTTAAAACAAAAAAATTTGTCCGCCAACAGTCAAGCGTGAAAAAAGTAATTTATAGGGAAAATCTTTTTCAACTCATTAACTGAAGAACTAATGCATAAAAAGAACAATAAATAATTTAATAAATAAATAAAACGAAAGTATATATAAAAGAAAATAAAAGATCAAATAAATATTAAACTTTACTCAATAAAAGTTATTAATGGAAATTTTAAATTAATTAAAATCATTGTATAAACACCTCTTAATAAGTCTCACAAAAAAGAGTCTATGCTCATTGTCTGTGTTTTGAGTAAATCCATTTGATTATTTAGTAATTATTTAAAATACATCTATTGCCAAACTACTGGTATACTTATGCATAATGAATTCATGTACTAACACAAATAATGAATGTTAAATGCTTTCAAAATATTTCTGATTTTCACCAGCAATTTGATTGTGGTTTAACGCTAATGCACTTTTTATGTATTTGCAACAAAAACATACAAGCAGGCGGTTGCAGTGTTGCTACTACATCTCTGAATACCACAACACTCACATAAATACATAAAATGATTGTCAACTTCGAGTGAAGCCACTGTTGAAAGTCAACAAAAAACCAAAATATAATAAAATGTTCATCATACGCCCCGACACACCATGAAGTATTGACGTCTGCTTTCAATGAATATTTAGAATAAGCAATATATACGAGTATTCATTATACCCTGAACAGGGTACATTAAGTTTGCCAACGAAGTTTGTAACACCCAGAAGGAAACGTCGGAGAGCCTGAGTTGATTTAGTCATGTCCGTCTGTATATACGCATACTAGTCTCTCAGTTTTTGAGATATCGATCTTAAATTTAGCATATAACCAAGAATGTGCTCATAATCGGAATGGCGGATATCGGACTACTATAGTATATAGCTGAAACTGAACAATCGGAATCAAGTTCTTGTATGAGAAACTTTTTAATTTGACGAGATATCCTCACGAAATTTGGCATGATTTATTTCTTGAGGCAACAATGGAATCTCCGACGAAGTTGTTCAAATCGGATGACTATAGCATATAGCTTCCATATTAACTGAACTATCGGAGTAAAGTGCTTGCATGGAAAACTTTTTAATTTGACGATATATCTTCCCGAAATTTGGAACAGATCATTATCGAAGGCAATAATAGAATCTGCGAAGAAATTGTTCAGATCGAATCACTATAGCATATTGCTGTCATATAAGCTGTATGATCGGAATCAAGTTCTTCTAAGGAACCTTTTGTATTTATGAAGGGTATTATAGCTTCGGTGCAAGCGAAGTTAACGTTTTTTCTTGTTTTTCAATACACATTAGTAAAGCCAATCACAGCCCTGTTGATAGTTCTTACGACTTTTATTTCTATATTTTTTACACTCTGAAAATTTAATGTTTTTTTTCGAATGAAAGTTTCTGAATCGAAAATATTTGTTTGTCTTCGATTGCTTTCGTTTTACACCTACTTTCCTTTGTTATAATATTATTTTTCCACTAGAGCAATAAAAAGGACAATATTGCAGACATCATACAAACTACAAATACCAACATGCTTCTGTGCATCCAGTAACGGGACAATGATGAGTCTGAGTAAAATTTCATCAATATCGCCATCGTCATTTGCAAAAACAATTATTCTAGTCTAGAGAGCATTATTGATCAACATTTTTTTGCTACAAAGCGTTGAAGCAGCCAGTCAGCCGTCAGCCAGAGCGCACCAGTCAAGCTCTTGATGGATTTCAATTGACATACCATACACCCTCAAATACATATATATTATAATGTGAAGGTACGCGTCATTTTGAGTGTTAAGCAGCAGGTTTGGTTGGTGTGCAAGAAATCGCAGCGTAAATTACGAAAATATTGACATTGCATTATACAGTGACTTGCGCAATGAATGAAAGCTGAACGATTGTTGGCTGAGCGCAGACAAAGACAAAGCAATAATGATATTGGGCGGCGTTGGCGTTGTCTTAGAAATCGCAATAATCGCAAAATTTGTCATAATGACAGTGCAATAATGCAAAAACTCGGGCGGAAGTGACTGCAAATGGACACAAGGTGAATACGTCTGGAAAGTTGTACACTTACCGAAAGCCAATTTAATTGGTATTACAAAGGGAAGGGGTTCACTACCTTCAAAATTCTTTGTTTTCTACTTTTTTTTTATAAAACTTTTACCATTACTTTTAAAGAATTTAAATTGTTTACTGATTTTTAGCGAGTTCTTTCATATTTTTTTTTTACAAATCAGGGATGGCCATTTTGCAAAATAAATCCCAAATAAGAACAAACGTTAACTTCGGTTGCACCGAAGCTATAATACTCTTCACTGAACTTGATTCCGATCGTTCAATGCCAAATTTGGAGAAAATATTACGTCAAATGAAAATTTTTTCCAGTCATTTGAAGATTGATTATTGCATCTTCTGCGCTTTGTAAAATTACAGACAAGTGATTAGTATTTGATGTTATAAAAGAACTAGGCAAATACTGGATAAGACTCAGCGAAGCTTGGACCAGTGCGCCGCAGAAACTACTTCTGCTGGCTTTTTCTTTGCTCACATACCGACATGGTATATATATGTGGACGGAGAGAAGTCTCCGAAGAACAGAAAGAAGTCTGAAGAAGAAACGCAGAGAGTTTTTTCACGTATGGTTCGAAGCTAGGAGGAATGGTTGGAGGGAAAGTCTTCTGTAAGGTGGTCTCCGTCATTCTTAGCTTTTGGCTACCGAATTGCTGTAATGTATTACAGACAGAAGTGGCTGCTATTAAAGTAGCAGTAAATTTACTGCTCCGAAGTGCAGCTTTTTTCATGGAGTTGAGCATTCACTCCAACAGTAGAGCGGCAATACTAGCGTTGCGCTTACAAACTGTGTGCTCAACGTTAATCAAGATGTGTCTAAACTCACTTGCATCAAGCTACTTCATTATCAGACTCGTTTGGGTGCCTTGTCATAGTGGAATCGCTGGAAACTGTATAGCAGATTAGTTAGCTAGAGAGCCCCTTAACCCTGTCACTTCGGAACGGTAACGAGTTGGATCCACGTTGTTACCTTGCATTCTAGCAGTGGATCCATGGACCTGGTGCAAGCTTAGCAGGTGTTGGATGAAGATCAGCCTCAGTGCGACTGCGAGATGCTTATGGCCTAGAGTAGAAAATAGGAGATCTACAACCGTAGGAGTCCTTACTAAACATTGTTCAATAGGCATTCATGTTTTACAGCTAAAAATCCAGACGGATGCCAACTGTCAGAGTTGTATTCGGTGGAACATTCTGGCACTTTCTCCTCTCCAAAAGAACGCAAGTGCGTAAATCAGAAGATCTCTAACTTCATATACTAAATTATGTGCACAAATTGTTCATGGATTGCTAAAAGGTTATATAAAGGATACTGAGCTTTAAAGAGAAAATGCTGATTACAATAAGGAACAAGTCCGATTAAAAAGAATTATATTTATTTTTAGCCTTCACATATATCCTGACTCCTAAGAGACTTAGACCGAATATAAAACCGACAGCGTAAGTAGTTCATATTTAAGTTCGTGATTGCGGAAAAAGACAATAGTTGTTGATGCTAGTCAAAAGAGAAAGAATTATGTGTCTCTATAGGGATTGCGGTTTTATTTGCAACATTTGAGAAAAACATGTACAATAATATTACTCCAAGTATTGACCGTCTGAATCTGTAATATTTTATAATTTTTCTACTAATTCAGGGAATCGATACCAAAAGCCGGCTTGGCGCACATGAAAGCGTTCTGCATCGACCGGTACAAATGGTAATCAGGAGAGCCCAGCTCCGTGGGTGGGTGAGGCAACACTGCCTGGCTGTTATTTTCCAAACAGTTTTTAATTGGTATTACGTCATGAAGTCGAGCGTTGTCGAGAAGGAAAACTATTTCCTCGTGTAGTTTGATGACTTGTTATCGGTAGTGCTTATTCGCTCTTCTGAGCTCCGCAAATACTAGTTAGCCAGATTCCATATATTATATAATTTTTTGCATTTAAGGTGGTCGTAATAGATTCATTTTAGTTACATTCCGATGCAAAAACGGATTCTTTCTGAAACGTTCAAGCAGCATTTTTGACATGCAAAATATGTAACCCAATTTTTTAGCTTTTGAATATGTCTGGCTGATGTTAAATGTTTTGAAATGGCTGCTTAAGCGACTCTTAAATATTCTGCGAATTATTCGTGTGTTTCGCAACAATCTTCATCGAGTAATGCTATAAGTGTCTCAAATACGACATACGAATATACTTAAAATTGGGAGACTTTGGGGTTGGCTGTGGCAATAACTGTTCTAAGGCGATTTCTATATTAATTGGGCGACTTCGGACTATTATTAAAATCAATTCATAGATATTGTTGTTATTTAAAATTCTAAGTTCTAAGGTAAACCAAGAGAAGGGTAAATAGGTTTTTCCTCATTACATGTCTGAGAAGTACAAACATGTTTTTGTAAAGCGAATGAAATAAAAAGTTCACGGTAGAGAAATCGAAGTGAGGAAAGAAAACAAGCAAGCATCTTGGCTGAGGTAAAAACTAGCTATTACTACTACCAAGTATTTGATGTAAATATACTGACTAAAAAGTCTGCATAAAAAGCACATATTTTATTATATAGCAGAAGTTGTAGTTGGTAGTACTTTTATTGAATGTGATTAATTTGCTTTAATGCCGGCAGTTTCTACCTTAATAAGTTGCTTATTTAATGCTATTCGAATGCAATTAATGGTTTTACTTGGATGGCGAAGAAGAAAGTAAAAAGGAGAATACTAAATGATTACCTCAATTCAGCTGGTAGAAAATTAGTGTCAATTAGTGATTGACCATTGTTGAAGCGAGCGGCGGAACCAAGAGCTGCGACTTAATTTTTTCATTTTACTTTCGTGACAATCTTAGGCGCCTGAATGTAGCCCGGACAACAGACTGAACGAGAAGAAACATAATATAAAGGATGACCGTATAAATATTATATGTGTGCGCGTGTCGTGGTGTGTTATAACCAATAATGTTTAACATTGCAACTCGGACGTTGCGCATCACGCTCCCATTACAAGCGCGCACACATTCTTCCTTACACAGATTTGTGTGCTTCCTTCCTTCTTTACAACAACATACAAGGATAACACGAAGAAGACATACAAGCTGGATGCACTGTAGAGAGCGCGCGCTCGCTTTCGCATTCGTCCAAGTCGGAAAGGAAGTAATTTGCAATTTAATTACGTCGAAATGGGCAATAGAAACGAAATTAATTGTCCACGAAATGCAATTATGCCATGCCCGGTGCAGGCTGTGCGGCAGCGAGTGCAGTGCAGCAAGGACATGCAGCGTGCCACACCAATACACATGTGTGTCGAGCGCTTTGCCTATTTACATATGTATGTATATATATATATAATATATAGATATATATTTATTTGTGTTGACATTAAATTCCACTAACTTCTTTTTCCTTTACAGCAATGCGCATTTTTTCGCTGCTTTTTTCTCTCTTTCTTCCTCACGCTAATTTGCCATACGCTCTCATTATATTCGCGTGCTTTTTTGCAATTCTTTTTTTGTATTTCTGATATGCTGACTTAATGACAGCAGGTTCTAAAATTTGCAAATTGCTATGTAGCACACTGCATAATTTTGTTTTTCATTTTCTTTCTGGCTTTCATTAACATTCTCACATGTTTAATTGCCTTGAATTGGGGCAAAAAATTGTACCAGTTTTTCGGTTTCGCTCTATTTCGTGGTAAACGCTTTTTGATTTATTTATTTATTTACAATTTTTTTGGGGCTGTCTTTAATCCTCAGAAATGAATGCAAAAGAATTTTTTTGTTTTTACTTAATTTTTTTTTCTTTTTACGCTAGAAGACACAGCGGAACTAATTGGAGTAATTGCTTGTGAATATTTAATACCGTTAAGTGAGCGGTTTATATAATAATATGTGTATGTAGAATGAGGGTTAAAGGCGATAAAAGGAAAAAATTTACATGAATTGTTCAAATAAATAAATTACTTAAAAATTATGACATTACATTTATTAAATCACAAACAAAATTAAAAGAAAAAATCTGAAATTTTTTTTTTTTTTATGGAAAAAATAATTATTGTTTTTATACTTTTACACCTATATTGACCCCTAATTAACACTTGTGCAACTGATTTGCATATTTATTAAAAATATTTGTTATATACACTAGATCTTTACTAAAAAATTTTAATTAATATTTGTATAATATTACATAGCTATTACATAATGTTGTATTTTAAAGACCTTTAAGCCTTCTAGAAATAGAAAAACTAGAATATACAACAACTGTCTCTATTAACCAGGACTTAGAGGACTAATGCATTTTCTGAGAAAATTTACCATAGAAATGTATGTATATACTTTTTTTACTATCTGAAAGTAGAGATTTCAACAAATATAAAATCTACTGACTCATCAAAAAAACTCTGATATTTTGAGGTGAGAATTTTTGATTAAAAATTAGAGTTTCTTTTGATGTTAAGTCGAAATAAGTTTTCTTATATAATATTTTTAATAAAAACACAAAAAAACGAGTTAATTTCGGTTGAACCGCAGCAGCAATACCATTGACAAATATAAAAGGTTCCTTACACAAACAGCATTCCGATCGTTCAGTTTGTATGACAGCTATATGCTATAGTGAACCGATCGAAACAATCAAATGGTTCACAAATCATAATAGATATTGTACCATTGCTTTGGGCAATAATCCATGAACATTTTCGTGAAGATATCTCGTCTAATAAAAAAGTTTTCTATGCAAGGACTTGATTTTGATCGATCAGTTTGTATGACAGCTATATGCTATAGTGGTTCGCTATCTACGGTTCCAACAAATAAGTAGCTTCTTTGTGAGAGAAAGATGTGTGCAATATTTCAGATTGATATCTCGAAAACTACTAGTTCGCGTACTCGTACTCTTTAAGGATATACAAATTCACAAGGGGTATTGTCAGAGTTTCCAGTACTTGAAACAAGCATCTTTGTAATATTTGGAAAAGGGTACGAAACAAGAACATATATATCCATAGTGCATACCTTTAACCACTAAATTACGAAAACTGTCTGAATATTAAACATTTTCACCTTAAAATTAATATCAAACGAACTTGAGTCAAAATAAAACATAGCAATAGGACTATATTAGGCCTAAACCTTCTCCAATGAAGAAAGGTGAACTTTTATTAGTCAAAGAAGTCAATCATATTAGGTTTATCGGTGAGCAGAAACTGAAACTAGGAAATACAGGGGTTAAACATTAGAATGCTTTATAAACTTCCAAAAGGTATATAATCACATAAAATCGAATCCTCATACATGGCGCTCACTTCAGAGCTCGACCACTTTTTAACCTATTTTTAGAAAAGCTATGAGAAATATTATTATATTCGACAAACGCTATGACGCGTACTTAAACTTTCAGGGTAGTAGATTCCTAAGCGCCAAACGCATGAATATTGTATATAATCTCTTAAATATGCTCTTTCCTCTGGAACAAAAAAATGAGTGCAAACCTCTTTAATCTCATTTTGCAATAAAACTGATGGTAAAAGCACAAATTTTAGTTATAAAGCTCAGAGTTTTAGTTTTGCTCCTGGAGTTGAAGTTGAAACTAAAATATTTATAGGCAAGTGATATTTAAAGTACAAAAGATTATATTTTAAAAGAATTTTCAAAGCTTTAACTACAAAATTTTAAAAATTGGAAAGTTTGGTATGTAACCGCTTTAAAATCGATACGAAAACGAAACAAACAACAATAACAACATACATAAATATATTCATCTACATGCTTTAAAGGTGACGTGAGTACGCCCACAAGATGACAAAAAACGCAACGAGACCAAACGCCTGATCAAAGGCACCTACAATCAAAGAAACTTGGACGGCATATCGACCACCCGAAGCGCAAAAATGCGCCACTACTAAGTAGGTGTACGCTAGTAGCTGTGAGTATTCCCGAAATGGCAGTCGAAACTTTTCACTTTGCAGTCGTAACAAAAGTAAAAACCAAAAACTGATGGCAACTACAAAGGCGAAAAGCACACAAAAAGTGCAAAAAAAAATTGGAAAACTTTTTAATTTATATTTGAACTTTCACAAAGTGTGTGTGCGCACCAAAGCCGAAGCATATGAATGCCTCGGCATTCGAGTTTGGTGTTGAAAAGAGGAGTTATCTCTAATGTTGTGAAACGAATTTCTACTTCTTACCACTTACTTTGCGCCCGCTACGAGCATAAACGGTGACGCTGGCGTGCTAATAGCGCCGTTCAAGTGAAAATGTGGCAGCACCCCACGACCAACATCATACCATAAAATTGAAACTTCCTCGATGCGAACGCCTACACTTTGTTTCTTTGTGGCACAGCGGCCAGCCTGTGGCAGGTTCACGCTGATGGGCGTGACCACGTCGTATATTTAAGACAAAACTGCAAATTTATGTGCACAATTTCGGCAATGGCAACACTCAATTTATATTCAATTTAAATTCGCTTTTAATTTCCATGTACTCGCACCTATACAAAGAGAAAATTGTGAAATTTCTCCAACACCGTTATAACTTTAGCCATTACAAGAACATCTAAACTGCTGTTGCCGTTGTTGTTCTGCCCCTTGGCTGAGTCAAAGCAAAAGTGTAATTAATTTTGTAATTTAAGACTTGAATTATAGCAAATAGCCGGGCCTTGTATTACATAAGTACACATAATCGCACAAAGGTGCTGCCTGAGGGCTTGAGAGAAGGCTAAGCTGTTGTAAAATCGGCGAGGTGCTATTGATAAATAATTAATGATGAATTTTAAATGATAATTATGCAGAACTATTTGTATTTTAATGCCAAATACGCAGTATGATGTTTAGGTTTTTTACTTGATCCCAGAAAGATTCATAGCAGATATGGTAGATATTGTCATATTGTCCCCGAAATCGGCTCAAGTGTCTATATAGTGGCTACTTGAATGAGCGTCATTACATAAAACAAGAAAAAACATTAACTTCGGCTGCTCCGAAGCTATAACACTCCTCAAAGTTGTATTTTTTCACTGCAAAATAGGGATTTGATTTTTGATCGGAGATTGCAATATGGCATTGGATAACAAGCTATGAAGATACAAGTACATTGACAAATAAAACTGTTTTCCATACAAAGACATGAGTTTGATCGGTCAGTTGTATTTCAGCTATATCTATAGTAATCCGATCTCAACAGTTTCTTAGAATAATGTAGCGTTGCTACAAGCTATGCCAAGCTTCGTGAAGTTATCTTGTCAAATAAAAAAGTTCTCCATTTAAGGACTCGACTTTGATCGGTCAGTTTCTATGACGGCTATATGCTATAGTTGTCCGATATCTTTGGTTCCGAAAAATTAGCAGCTCCTCGGTGAAAAAAGAACGTGTGCAAAATTTCCAAATGATATCTCAAAAACTGAGAGACATATATATACAGACAGACGGACGGATAAATGTCTAAATCGACAACCTTTAAGTCTCGGTTGTTGACTTAACTCACGTAAGCTTAATAGATCCAGCGTTGAAATTATAGAGCATATAGGAACTACGACTCATTCCCAGATTTCCTGCTTCTTCATTTCAAGTCTAGCATAGCGTATGTAAAGTTTACGTATCATCGATGTATCGTGGCACCAAATTATTAGTCGAAAATTTGGTAACAAATTTACTGAACTTCAAACAAACAGAGTAAAGAATTAAAAATTAAACAAAAACAAGTAAGGAAGGGCTAAGTTCAGATGTAACCGAAAATTTTTTACTATCGCAAAGTCAAATGGTATACTCGTTTGAGATTTCTTTGTGGATTGACCGATATTTTCGGTAGAAGGTCAACTATAGCATTGGGGTCCACATATTCAGTACCTAGGGGCTTGAACAGTTTTGGTTCGATTTAGACAATTTTTGGTCACAAAATGGCATACTTTAAACGTATTATTCACGCAAAGTTTTACCCCGATATAATCATTGTTGCTTGATATGCATAGTGGAAAATGAAAGAATCAGATGGAATTTAAAATAGTGTTATATGGCAAATAGGCGTGATTGTAATTCGATTTCGCCCATTTTCGTATTATAACATAGAACTATGAGAGAAATATTATGTACCGAATTTGGTTCAAATCGGTTAAGCAGATCCCAAGATATGGGGTTTCACCTAAAAGTGGGCGTTGCCACGCCCACTGACTAATTTTGAACGCGGTTCCTACAAAGTAGTTTCATACCATCCTAGAGATAAAATTTAAAGTCCTGGCGTGTTTAGTGTTTGGCTTATCGCGCTTTTAGTATTTTTTAACAGTACCGTTATATGGGGAGTGGGCCTGCTTGTCACAGGATATCACCCATTTTCATGCTAAAAAAATTTGTTCAAAGTAAATTTTTTTATTATAGCTTCAGTAGTATAGGAGATATGCACGTCAAACTTATTAGGGGGCGGGACCACGCCCACTTTAAAAAAACAAATTTTAACTGCAGAAGGCCCTCCCTAGTGTGATCCTGTGTACCAAATAAGAGTCTTGTATTTTATTGCGGAGCATAGTTATGACAATTTATTTGTTTTTGATCAATCGCGTTTTGTGGGTGTGGCATTGGTCCGATTACGCCCATCTGCAATACCAACCGTCTTACGGTACCAAGAAACATGTTTACCAAGTTTCATAAAGATATCTCAATTTTTTCTCAAGTTACAGCTAGCACAGACGGACGGACAGACAGCGGATTTCAACTCGTCTCTTCATCCTGATCATTTATATATATAACTCGATATATATTGTAAATCGATTAGTTTTAGGTGATAAAAACAACCGTTGCAACATGTTGCGAGAGTATAATTATACGCTAACTATAATGCCTAGCGAAAGTCTCCCCACAATGAAGATTCAATTAGTGCAATGGATCTAATGGCTGAGTTGGCCCCAGTAGTGAGCTTTTTTATATGAACCATGTCATAAGCGACTTATGAATCCTCGCTTTTCGAAAAACGTTGTAAGACACCTAAATTCTCAGCTAAATAATAAGCGGCTATGGCAATAAAATATCTATGAATATATCTTACATGATTTTGGTGTCACGGTCACAATATAAGGAACATAATAGCTGAAATTCCATGTAATATGAATTTTCATTTCCCCACTGATTGAGTGGAAAAGCATTGCATACTCAAACATCTTACAAGAAGGTACAATCCGCTAACTCTTAAGTCAATGAGAGGTTTCCTTCCGAATATGCCATATTCTTGCATTAATAAAGGTCAACAGACAGAGAAGCTCTGCGATAAATAGCTGCCTATCTAATAAACCAGCTGGAAGCTCTCTGGTTAAATATATTGTAGAAATTCTTCTACTTGTTACAGAATGCATAGGGAGAGTACGTGTAGTGCGCATCGTTGCTTATTAACCAAGCCGGTCAATCAAACGCTGGTTATATTGACATATACAACATGTACAACAAATACAACAAATACAACACATACATATACAACATATACAATAAATACAACATATTGAAATATACCAACGCATACCAGCATTGCAAGTCTGTGGGTAACCGCAATCAATTGCAAGTTAGCAATTATGGCTTGAGTCAAGCTTTCGTGGAAGTACTTTGATTGGCAATTGGCATGTTGCATGTTGCATCTTGTACGTTGTGTGTTGCAAGTTGTAAATTGTTTGCTTCTTGGCTAGATGGCTGCTTCTTATTGCACATATTTGCCAAAGCACGCACACACACAAGCAAGTGCTTAAGTGACACGGGAACTCGTGTGTGCATGAGGAATCGTGTGTGTTGCACTTGACCACAGATTTCCTAATATGATTCCATTTGCCATTGATATTTGTGCATGCATACATGGATACGCGTACGTGTTTGGCAATATTTGGTCATATTTGGCAATAAACATAAATATTTAAGTGCTGTGCTTGCCGGTCAAAGGTGCTGCGTTGGGGTCAGGCAATATTGCAGCGGTTCTCAGGTAATGCAATTTCAGTAAACACAACACAGACAAATTTGGTACTCAAGACCATACAATTCGCATATGAATTTGTGTTTATTCAAGAGTATGGGAATATATAAGCACTTGCATCTGTTAATGACACAGTGAGCTTGTGAAATAATTATTATGTATGTATGTATGTATATTATATAGATATTTAAGACCATTTCTACTGTTAAATAGATACTTTATAAAGATAAAAGTAAGAATATTTACAGCAAATAATTCAAAATGTCATTAGAGACTTTAAAATAGCATGCATGTCGACCACCTCGTGGTCCCTTAGAGTTTTTTCCCTGTATAGCAATGAGCCTTGATCGATTATAGTCCATAATCTAAATGATCTAAATATAAATTTCATAAATTCTTTTAGACTTGCATTTCGCTTGATCTGGTGCGTATATTCGATGAAGTTATATAAACTTTAATTTTTTATCGTTAATAATGAACCAACGATTAAATTCGAAGAAATACACGAAGTCTCATCGTGGCACCAATAAGACCTCTGTTACTTTTTGGGATATCTTTGGTAAGAGCCGCTAATTAAGGGTTTCCGACACAGGTTAAAGAGCTAAATCCTCTAAAAGATTGCAGTAAAGAACCATATATACCACTCTCTCACTATTTAGACATTTCCGAACAAAATAAAGCTCTATTACTCGTATTAAAGTCTAATCGTGATCTGAATCATAACGTAAAAGAAAGTTAGGTCAAATTGGATGTATGTTGCAGGAGTACTAAACCCGGACTAACATATACCTTCTGCTCAAATATAAACGAGACTGGCTCAAACAACAAAAACGGTTAATTATTCTTCAATATTTATTTTATCCCCTTCAAAATAGTCACCATTAGAGGCGATACACATATGCCACCTTTTTTTCCAATCTTCCTAACACTTCTGGTAGGCCGCTTTAGGTATGGCTTTCAGTTCCTTCTTCGAATTCTCTTTTATGACTTCAATCGACTGAAAATGCTTTCCACGAAGCGGCAATTTGAGTTTAGGGAAAAGAAAAAAGTCACACGGTGCCATGTCGGGTGAATACGGTGCTTGCGGAACAATATTTACGTTGTTTTTGGTCAAATAATCGCGTACAAGACGAGACGTATGAGCTGGACACACGTCTCATGCCCAAAACATCCTGAATAATGCTATGAGCGGATCCATTTGATATGTTGAGCTCACTAGCTATCTCTCTTTCAGTCACACGACGATTTTCCAACACAATTTTCTTTACTTTTTCGACGTTTTCTTCGTTTATTGACGTTGCTGGACGACGATCATGGGGCAAGTTCTCCAGCGATGTACGGCCGTCCTTGAACGACTTATACCAATCAAAAATACGTGCACGTGATAGGCAAGACTCCCCATATGCCTTCTGCAACATTTTCATTGCGTCCGTCGCACTTATTCCATTGGAATAACAAAATTTCAAACAAACACTTTTTGCTCAACGTTAATTTTCATAGTAAAATTCGAAAAACACACTCGAGGTTGACTTGTTTATAGTGCCTTAAAAAAAACTATGTGAGAGATCAAATTTGACACGTAAACATATAACAGTCCTGCCAACCTAAGCAAAAAAAAGTATGGCCATATGTCATGTCCTTGTCGAGTTATGGATAAAGTCTCGTTTTGCGTTGAGCAGAAGGTATATTCCATGTTGACATCACTGAAACCAATGCTATAGATATAAGGTGGTAAGAAGTTGAGAACCGAGATAACGGTACTTCTTATACCGAATACTAAAAGCATTGAGAACTGTTGCTTAAGCTTGTCAGATAGTTCACAACTCACTTTAAATCGAAAGAAAACCTTCCAAGTTTTTGTTTCTAAATAATTTTGCATTATAACTGTATAACTGTGTATGAAGTCGTAAGTTGAAAACTCGCATCATCCTCAATTCAATAGTCACAAAAAAGAGCAGTTGCCACCCAAAAAGTTTTTTCTAGTGTAAACTTTGTAATATCATCACAGTTATCGCCTGTAACCCTTAGGGTTTGTCTTGTCAATTCTTAAGCAGAAGTAAGCGTCTAAATTTTCCTGTCACATTAGAGATGCTCCATTGATCTCTACTACAAAGGTAATATAAGCCACGATTACTCGAGATATCAACAGGTTTGAAAATTAAATTGCTCGATATAAAAATAGTTTTTTTTATTTGCTTTAAGAATATATTGCAGTGATTGGAAAATTCAAAAGCACAAGTATCGTCATTTCGTATAATATCTCTCAAAGACATAATTCTTTCAACCCTATTTTTTTCCAGTCATCGATAAACTGATAAAGATGAGAAATCAGAAAGAGTTAATGAGAGGTTCTATGCAATACATATATTTTCCAATGAAGTTTTTAAGGTCATAACGAACTCACAGCTATGTGACCTGTTACTAACCGAGCCCAAATTTTCCTACCGAAGTATCACCTATCCTACCTACAATAGAAGTGAAAGAGGTTTTATTTCACACGTGGATATGCTACGGAACGTACCGAAAATGAATGTCACGTCACAGAAAATATGGACATTTTGCTAGATGGTACCGTTAAGTCTGATGTTATTATCATGTTACTTAATATAATTTTTTATTATTCTTCTCAAACAATTATTTGAGTAAAATTGCCTCTATGGAAAAATAATTTATTAGACAAGAAATTATTCGTGATTCTGGGACATAGTATCTTATATCTCATTCAGAACTGAAATCCTTAATAACAACTATATTATCTGCGAATGGCGCAAAAGCTCTCAAAAGGTATTACAACAACCTTACGTCGTACGTCGTTAATACTGGCCCTCAACATTTCGCCTTAACTGTCCAAGCGATATGGATTTGTGGCACTCATCTTAATGATGTGCCAACAATGCAGACAGTAAAAGCACCGAAGTCGATTGGCAATGCTGCTGGGTACTCTCCAATTCAAATATTTAAACTCACTCAGAGCTTTTTTTTATAACAAAAAGTTAACTTTTCCAAAGAATCTCTGCTTGCAAAACAATAGATACTTGATTTCTTAGAAGATACTTAGCGTACCATTGCACTACTCAAGTGTTTAATAAAAAGTGAAAAGGTAAAATAATTTCAGCATCAAGTACATTCAATGACAGGATATTCGACCACACCCAATCAACACTTATCGCTTAACCTTCACTCTTTTTTCGTTGTCCAACATTCGCTGCTAAAAGTACGTAGACAATTATTGCCGTTTTTTTTTTTTTTGCTTAAGATGTCATCGAACACTTTCAAGTTTCACTTAATTCACCCATTTGCGCATAATAAAATTTCGACTATCCTCACGTTGAGTTGCCCTTTGCTGTCGGCGAAATTTTCACCTCTTCATACCCGTGCGATATTTTGTAATTTTACCATTCAGTTTGTTTTCATTTCTACTTTCCAATTGATTGCATCTTATCGTTCGTTCGTCGTGTTATCTCCTTACTTGCTTGCTTTCGGCCAGCAGTCTATGTCGTCTTCACAGCGACAAAGCGGATTTGCATTGTCCTTCAACTTGAGTGTTAACTTCTTTTTAAATATTCTTCGAGCGGCAAATGGTCGTTGCTCTTCACGTCTTGTGAACAAATTGAATTGCATTTTTCGTTGATTTTCGCTTTTCTTCGCTTACATTACTTTCCATCTTCTCCCTTTCAACTAAATTCAGATACAATTTTGCGCAATGCTAAAGACAAAAGCTGGTCGCCACAAGTCCATCGTTGAAGAGACAAAGCACGTTGCATGTTTAAGGCGATATTGTGTAGCGCAAAAAGCAGAGTAACGGTAACAGCAGCTGCTGCAACAAAGTGGCAAATCCTTTAAAATAACAAAATTTTGCGCTTAGACGAGCAGCCTCACTTTGACTACGACGCATCTTCGCTGGCGGTCGCCGTTTGTGTAAGATGTTTGCGAAAATCACAAGCTACTGTTGTTTTGTGCCACAAGACGGACAGTCGCGCATATAATCAGCACTCGTTTGAACAAACTATATTAGCGTCTGTGTGTACTTTGTCACACCTGGAGGGGAGTCGAGCATTCAGTCAGGGCAGCCACTGTGTTTAGTTTACCAGTTGCCAATTTAATTTAATAAAATATTTACAGTTAAATAAATGTATAGTCAAACACATTTCATACCGAAAATGCTCTTATTAATCCTTAAAATTTTAAAGATATGAGAACGCTTCGATTTAATGTGACACAATAAGAAGAAGCCTAGTGGTTTGAGGGTGCAACTAGCACTCACTGAAAGACGAAAATCTAAAATTCTGTTATATTTTAAGAAATTCAGGCCTGCTTCTATAATCCATTAACCATTCCGTTTAAAGTTTTTACACTCTTGAATATATATATATCAAAATAAGATACGAAATTGTAATTTGGTACAGGGTATGGCAGTAGCGAGGCCACCACTGGACTAAAAAGTTTTTAAAAGTGGACGTGGACTCGCCAACCTATCTTCCAAACCACTTAAGCTCAAGTAACCAAACTTGCTGAGAAAAAATACTTTAAGCACTTCTTTATGTGCTGTCAAAATACTTGTATGTATGATATCAGATAATACCAACGGTCACTCCCCATATAATGGTTATGCTGAAAACTGCTAAAGCTACGATAACTCACTGAATAAAAGTGGCACAGTAGTTAAGGAAGGGCTTAATATTTAGTTGAATAAGGGGCATGGTACCGCCCACCTTTAGATAAAATCTTATATCTAAGGAACTTCTTCACCAATACGACCAATATTGGTGCACAAGGTTACCCAAACTTTCCTTTTATACACTATGGAATTAGGCGAAATCGAATGACAACCACGCCTATTACTATAAAACAAACTTTAAAAATGGAATTGCTATCTGATTCTTGCACTTTACAGTACACAAATGTTACATCAATAAATGTATCGGCTTAAAACTTTACAAAAATAGTGCTCTTAATGTATTTCATTTCACGCCCAAAAAATTTTATAAATTTTCATGGATCCAGAGACCGGATATGTGGAGGCCAGTGCATATGTTTGATTTTTTTTACAGAATATATCAATTAATCTATGAGGTCATGAATTGAAATTCGGCAAGAATATGCCCTTGTGCAGAAAATGAGTAAAATCGGGTCAATAATTTCTTTAGCCCCCCATAGACCTATATTTTCGAACTTCTGGTTGACTATATACCGCATCTATCGGTCAATATGTAAAAAATCTTAGTGAAATTCAGAAAGAGTCTTTTTTTAATAAGAGTGTATCCTCTCGTCTAAAATTAATAATATCAAGGAAATATTTCCTTTAGTCCCCAAATACTTAATATACGGAATTTCAAGCATTCGCTTGACTTCATAACTTATAGATAAATTTTTGAGGTCTCTTAATGAGCCTCTATTTCTATTTTCCCGACTTTGATCCTTACAAGTTCCAAGATATGAAATATTCGGTTACACCCGAACTTAGCGCTTTCTTATTTGTTTGATTTTCTTTTTCTGTTATGAAAAAAATGATACGTAGACAACAGCCGTGTTCGATTCACCATTTAGCTGCTCGCTAACTATGTACGCTGCTCTCTTTTCAAGCAGTTTTTATTTGAAAGTAAGAATAAATTTAGTAAATTCAATACCAAAGGATTGGAGCTGATAGTAATACAGAAATAAGGATTGATTACCGTTAGTTTCGGCCGCAGCTGTATTTGTTCTTCCCTACTCTTAGATGTTTATTATCATAAAGTTCTGGTAACGGTGTTGTGAACCAAAATAAAAGAAGTAAAGCACTGACTAAGACTTCCATGACCAACAGAACCCAGTGATAGATAGAGATAACATTTTGATGTTGAGACTACAGAGGAATATTTAACTTTTGTTTCTAACATAGCATAATCAAAAAGTGAATAACATTGGCCTTGCAACAATTCAACCTCCTCGCAACAATTTCGGCAATCTGCTGAGCTTGGGAATCTACGGAAAATATAATTGATCAGATAAACTAATTCAATTTAATTGTTTTCCTCATAGTTAAAAAACAAAACACTGTTCACTTTGGACACCCCATAAACCTGGCAAGCACATACATTAACGTCTTAGAAAATAAATAAAAAATTAACTAAATAAAACAAAGAAAGCGAAAATGGTTAGGTAAACCTCGATGCGTTCAAAAGCGTCAAAGTGAAATCTGCGCCAAAAGTTTACTTTTCTTATCAAACATCTAAGTATACGGGAGCGAACGGCGAAACAAGGCGCTAGAAAGACCAGGTAACTGTGCAAAATAGAATTCCAAGACAATTGTTTTAAATTTTCACTATTCTACGCAATAAAGCAGGGTTAGGGCGTTGTGCAAGGATTTATGCAAATTTCTTATTTGAAGTGGCAAAGTGCCTTAGACAATAAGAAATGACAGTAAAAAGTGCTGCCACCCAGAGGACAGCGCCAAGGAGGATATTAAAATTTCAGCAGAGCTGCATTGCAGTCGTGAAAACGTAAAAAATCAACTGAATTAGTGTGTCTTCAAGGTCTTTTGTTCGCCGTTGAAATGTTGAAATTGTGAATGGGATCTTCACAGGTGCTGAAGGTAATTTTCTTAATTGCAATTTACGCTTAAAATACAATAATATAATCGTTGCAGGTATTTGTGGAATTAATTAGTTATAAGAGAGCATGTCAAAAGGGCGGAATATAATTGCGAAAATAAATAGCAAGGGAAAGTGTTTTTTTAGCATTGGTGGAAATGGAGAAAGGATTAATACACCAAAGGATTTAGAATGTATTGATGTTAAAAGGGGATAAGGGGGAGATTTGTTGAGAAATAACTAATAAATAGTTTTCAAACAATTATTTAAACAAATAAATTTGCATGTCTTAAACTAAGTTAATTTACAAAAAAAGGGGAAATGATGACACTCGAGTATTATTGAGTGAGAGGATGAAATTTTATAAACAAGAGTTTCCCAGATATTATGGCATTTAAAACATAATAGCATGGGCCAGGTTAGGTAGAAAACTAATATTGCTTTATATGACTCGGTCACCAAGAGTTCGTCACAATAATAACAAATGATGGTTTTTAGAGCCTTGAGCATTGTCTGGCTAGCATTTCTTGAAAAAAATGTATAAGAAATCGAAATTGCCAACATATTAGGTCTATTAACTGAAATCCAATCTTTTTGCAATAGATGGTTTTACTAAACTGTAACTTGCGTTATATAAGTGCTGGTTATGCTGCATGGTGTTCGAGAAATAAAATTTTCGCACTAAACAAACTTCTCAGACAGTTTTGTGAATGCTTGACACAGTACTGTTTGAACACGAGCCAAATATGAACACCAGCAGAGAGAAAATATGCCATATTTTTCAGTTTTTCTGAGATAAAGCCAAAATGCAACCAGTTGGCTAAAAACACGAATAGTCTTAATACTTCATAGCAGGTGATGAAAGATGAGTCACTTACAACAACGTAAAGCGAAAATGGTTTTGGTCGCATTGCGGTCAGCCGGCGCAAACGGTCGCTAAGTCAGTATTGATCTTCAGGAAAGGTTTGCTATGTATTTGATGGGATTGGCAGGGAATCATCTACTATGAGCTGTTCCGTTTCTGCCAAACTCTTTATTTGAACCTGTACTCTCGACAATTGGCTGGTGTGAAGGCAGCAATTGTTCAGGAGCGGCCAGCTTTGTCTAATAGGAGATTATTTATGTTCAATTAGATCAACGCCAGGCCAGGTACCAGGGTTTCTATGAGAGTGGCGCTTAGAAATTACCTTCAAAATGGCAACAAGTTATCAACCATACGGTGTATATTTAACTGATTGGAAACTGTAGCATCTTGAAGATTCGGGTTGCGAAATGTGGTTCAAAATTTAGATGCATATAGTCGCAGACGCATTTTTGTGTACGATCAAGATCATTTCTCTGGGATTGCCGCTCTTTAAGAAATAGGTAAAGTAAATGGTTCTGCTTAATTAAGTGTGAAGGTATAGTGATAGTCACTTTTGCACTCAAGCATTTAAACAATTTTAGTCAGGACTTTTCAGCTGAGTGAGTTTGGCAGATTGACCGTTGAAGACTCCAACGTAAATTCAACGCTTAATAAATACGAAAAATCCTCACAAGTCTAAAAAATTTCTTCATAAAATCCGGAAATAATTTATTTTCAAAGAACAGATACCTACAGATCATACCGTTTACAGCTATATTAAACACATCTATCATAATTTTTAACTAAAATATTTCAAGAGTTGTCACATAATTAATCTTAATAACCGCGTAAGCAATACATTTTGTCAAAATAAAGTACAAGAGCACTTAATTTGCATTTTTTCATAGAAATCGCGTTGAAGTAATGCTTTAACACATTTTTGAGTAAATTTCACAATTTTTAAAATCCGAATATACACGCTGTAATCAATCAAACTACGAAGTACAATCGTGTTACCGCATAATCACCCACTTCGCAAGCAAATTACAAACGAAAGTTGTGAAAGAAAAGCATATTTGAGAGCGTAATGCGAGGAAAATGAGCAAAGCTGACATTTTATTATTACTTCTGGTTATATTTTTGAAATTTTGAACTTTTGATTGGACTTGACAGCGGAAAGGGCGTGAGCGCAGTACGAAACATAACCTTTACTCAAACCATCAAACCAATTTCCATTATGCGCCCGCTTGGCCGTTCATTGCTCATCAACACCGTACACATCAATTCTCATTTGATTATAATGAGTCTTGGGTATCATTTGCTGTGGCTATTTTTCAAACTCGCCCACACCACATACGCACACACACACATTAGCGAGCGGAAAGAGGGAAGAACGTAATGCGTATTTCATCATTTGCCGCCAACGGTGAGCCGACTAAAGAGCACTGGCAAGCCAGTTCGTTGGTCGGCTGGTGTGGGTCGTATGGTCGCTTGCCGGTTCAAAATCATTAATAAACAAATTCCAAAAGCTCCATTGCCATTTCAGTGTGTAATGCTATGCCGAGCTGTGTGTGCAACCGTTTTTCTGCAAACTTCACTCGTTGTTGCATAAAACATTTAACATCAATTTGAAGCACCTTCAACCCCATAATTTGCTGAAGCAACAAATAATTTCACAATGTTATCTGCCCCCTTCTTGCAGACGAGTGACTCAACCCAAAATTCAATAGCGCCCGATCGTCAGCTAGTCTATTTGTCTGCTGGGTCATCAGCCAGTCCACTTGTCTGTCGAGCCGTCAGCCAGTCAGCTGGCTGGACAAGTAATCGTAGACAAGCTAAGATGATGTTGGCCTCTAGTTAAACAAAGTGTAGAGCATTCATCTTTAGCCCAAGCACTAAACGAGATAAATGAGAAATGTGAAAATGAAGCATCACCTTTGCTCCACAATGTGCCACTCATTTCAACCCGCACGCAACGTCTTCGCCAGTGCATTCTAGGAAACTCCACGCTTGTTGAGGAAATGTATTTGAAGCTAAGTATTTAGCTGTCCATTTGCCACTCGTACTTTGGTTAATGTCGACATCCTTATTGCGCTGGCAAAGGCCACCACAGCTCGTTGCACCTCATACACGACCTTCATTTGCCACGTTGTCTTCGATAAGCGCACTGAGAAGCTGCTGTACTTGTATGATGTAAGGCAGCTCTTCGAATTGGGTAAGCTGACACCAGCGCTCGGGGGAGCATAACCGCAAGACCAAACATGAAGAGTGCAATCATGTTGCTTATGGTAGCGCCACGCCTCCTAGCGCCCATACTCGTCGTTCGCTTATTCGAACATAGATTTGTGTATTTGCCGTCTATAACAGCACTAGACACGGACTCTGATTCCTGCTTAGCTTGCTCGCATTTGCACATGACGAATGGTCTGAGCTTTTGTATAACATTTTAATATTGGTTTATAAGCTATTGTAGCGTTCTTCACTTCCCTCTCCACTCACCAGTCGCTGGGTTTCGATTCGCCTCCAACCAACGCACAGATATCGTGCTTTTTTGTTTTTCCGTTTGCTTATTTTACTTCCTCCGCTATTTGCCTGTGTATCCATTAGGTTAATGTGCACTTCAAACGATATTAAGATAAATTGATTAAAATTAAAAAGACAGCTGGACAAATGCGGTTAGCTAACGCCAATACACAAAGTCCGCCGTTTAGTCGCCGCCCTCGCTGCTAATGCGGGTTACGTAAATGCATTAGCTGTGGAAGCACTCGTTGCTCACATCTCACTTTTAGGTGTGAGTTATTTCAATTTGTTTTCTATGCTGATCACCTTTGGCCCTCGGAAGCGGAAACGTCAGCAACGGAAGCTTGTTGGTTGGCTTTTAATGAAGTGCACTTCGCACAAAATCGCTGCGCAGATTAAATGTTTAATTTGCATTTCGCAATTTTCGCAAAAGCAGCGCAAAATTAGAAAAAGTATTGTGACCACTGAAGTATCTGAGAAGCAGAGCGGTGAAGGCGATAAATAGCTCTTGAGGTGTGCTCTGCTCGGCGCTGGTAAATTAATTGTGTGACATTTTTGTAATTAATTTGTGACAAACATAAGACGGACAAAAAAGCTGCAATTCAATTAAGAAGTAAAGTAGGTGTAAGCATAAGAATATATCGACACGCTTTGTTAAACCTCTACTCGTTCCAACTTTTTTGATAGTGTTGTATTGGAAAGTTCTCTAAAATGATTTCTGAACCTTATCAAGGGTATTATTTTAGACATGTGGTTTTCAAAAAGAAATAAAACGCATATAAATGAATGTTGTGGGCAGGAATTTAACTTTTTTATAACGATAAGAGTTTTCTATTATGTTTTAAATATTATCTCGTTGGCTCGCATAAATTCCAGTCGAGAGCGATTTGCAAACGTTGTTCCGAAGTAAGTCTGTTTATTATAAAATGGCAAACCAAACTGAGTTAAGAATAAAAAAAACAGCTGTTAAAAAAATTAGCTCCAAAAATAGTATTGCCTTATTGAAAACCACATGTCTCAAAAAACACCCGGTAGAAGAAATCCAACGGACATAATTCATAGTGAGAGTTGTTTTGACGATTTCTTGAGTTCAATAAATTTAATTGGTCTTTTTATACGGAAACTATAAATGACGTTTTAATTTTCTACCCTCCAGTTTTTGATTTAGTATATGGAATATCAGGTTTTATTAGGTCTAAAGCTATGCAAGTGAAATGTACTACGTTAGTTGTTAGAAGTATATTTTCAGAGCTATATAAATAGCACTTACACCTTTATTCTACATTTGACTGTAATCACGGCCCGACTGGCGAATCTTTATATTTCACCATTATATATATTATATTCAAACTACAACAGGTATACCAATTGATCGAAATGCATACAATTCATAATAATTAAAAAAACCGACTAGAATAGACCCTGAAAATGGGAATTAAAATAACATAGATTATATGACTGGTTATAAGTATATTAGCATATGTTCAACTTTTTCGTTTTTAATGCATTATGACTTAAGTAACGTAGCGAACTTCGCTGAGGCGGATCACTCTCGTTAGTAAAAATTTACGGATTTGAGGGCATCTGATTTGCATCAACGGATTATTTTTTCATGTTGTGGGAATACATCAGTGTCATATAAAGTCTTGAATTGTCTGTAAAATGAACATCGAGTAATAAATGTTTTCAAACAAAAATTTCTGTATAGCGACTTTTTTCACTAACTTCGATGATACCCTAAGAGACTTTAGTGATTTCAAAGCCGCTTGGTTAACTGTACAAATAATTATATTATATTTCTAGTTGTGAGCACACTATTTGTCAGAACTAAAAAGTATGCTTTAATTGCTGTGATCTCCGCTTGGAAGACACTGTCGTAAGGTTATTATGGTATCAAATTTTACTGAAAATACAGGACCTCTCACTCGTTTATTTAGTTTGAACACATCCGTATATATACTTGTTATCCCTGTGTCCCTGTTCACCTCACCTCTTTTCCACTCTTCTCTGAAAGAGAAGCCAATATTGGGAACCGAATTTTAGTTTAATTTTGAAGGATTTCGAAAATTCGGGGTATTAGGTAGAAACAGAAACCTACTATGTATTATAGTATGACGACTTGTTACAGAGGGATGATTCTCTCAGTCTAAGAGCTGACACTGATGCATTTACTAACTGCTTTTTGTATGCTTTCCATACCTCCTTACTTCGTATTTCTTTTCCCTTATTGGCCACCAAGCCAACATACCATATGTCATAATCGTGTAGAGCCAATGAGTAAGTTAACCCCAAAACAGCCTTGAAAAACTGTTGCCTTTATAAATAATGCATATGATTTTGGTGAAAATAAAATTAATATCACGAATTAAGAAGTTTCTTAATCCAGATTAATACAAGATACAGTAAGAGATTTTAGATATTGATTATATCAATCAGATTTACTTAGTTATAGAAAGCACATACTAGCACTGTTACGAAAAGGACTAAAGCTGGATGAGTTCATATAAGGGCACAGTTTCCATGAAGTGTCTCACAACAAATTAAAAATCTTGCATGAATCCAGTGGTCAGCTGCTGTGCAAATGCATACGATTATGTACTATATATATATATTTTTTATAACTTCAGTAGTAGACGGTGGCGTATACGCAACCTCTCCACTGGGCAGCAACTCGTTGGACGCTGCCATTTATAATTTGTAGCAGACACATTAATCAAAAAATTTTTTCCCATTGTTGTGGCTGCACGCACCACAAAAACTGAACACATATGCGTTGCAAATAACATAAAGCAGTTGTATATGTATTCATACCCAGTGGTAAATTGGTGAAGTAATCGGGAAAAAAAAAACTTCTAACAGAGCCTAAAATTATATACTAGGGCTTCTGAACTCATTTTAATTTAAAAAAAAAGTAATGTGGAATGTAAAAGGAGCAGATATCTGTCTAAAATAAGCACAACTAAGCCTCAGCAAAGTATCTTTTTGCTATTTATAATAATATAAGAAGTTTAAAAATCAATTTTTTAGTGCATGCTAAAACCATTTTAGATTCAAAGTCGCCCAATTCACCACGTGGTTCATTTAGCAACTACCGTTATACACGCTGTTAAGCTTGTTGTTTTAATTATTTTTATTGCCACATACACGCAACGCTGCTCTGTTGCCGCAGCTATGGCAATGTGGCTGTTAGCCAGTGTTGCCAATCATGCCAGACATACACTGTGTGTATGTGGCACAGTAGTTTTGTTGGCAGCGCTGCTGCAGATGGTGTCGCTCAGATAGTGTATGTTGTTGTGCATTTGTTTGTTGTTTTGCTTTTCATTATGCCGCGTACACTTCTATTGCAACATTGAGCATTACCTGTTGTTATTGTTGTTGTTGTTCGTGGTGATGGCGGTGATGGTTCATCAAGTGTTGGTGAAGGTAATTTAAATGTCAGCGGAAGTGTTTTCGGGCGAGTGCTGTCTCCGGTTCTCAACCGGTTTTTTCCGTTATGTGCGCACATGTTGCATGTGGCACGTAGCATGTGTATATATACACATATAAAAGCAGCAGCAACTCATTTGTGTCCGCTTGTTGCTTTGGTTATGCTTATTGTTGGTTTTTATCATTGCCCCACCTGCTTGTCATATTCACTCACTTACACACATGCACAAATGTGCGCTGTTAATTTTTTTTAGTATATTTTTTGGCGTTCGCCCTCTTTGCCGCCACATGTTGGTGCATGCAGCATGAAAAGCAATTATTGCTACCATTTTGTAATTAAAATTGCATGAAGTTGTTGCTATTGTAGTGCATTGCTGTTGTTGCTTTAGTGTTGTATTGCTGTGCTTGTTATTGCTATGCGACTTTACCACGACTACCTTTGTCCTCATCGTCGGCATCGGCTGTACGCGCACGCAGACAATTGCGCTCGTGTCGGTATGTATGTGTGCAACATACATATACCACATAACGGTTTTTATGCGCATTTCGTGTGCGAATGATTTGTAATTCTTTTTTTTTTATAACTGTTTTGTGTTTTTGTTTTTTTACTTATGCCTGTAGTTGTTTTTCTGTTGCAATTTTATTTGTGTTTTTTTTGTTTTTTTTTTTTTATTTTGTGGTTGTTGTTTGGCTTTGTGTTTTAGTTATTTATTATTTGGCTTTTTTGCGTGCAAATGCGCATCTATGAATCAAAACTCTCACGTCATTTGCTTAATCGATAAATGAATCGCAAAGTGTTGATGGCGGAAATTTATGAGCGCAAATTTGCCAATGTTGAAATGAGATTGTTTGCTTATTTAAGTTTATGTGAGCATATTCAGCTGCATAATATTAAGGAAAATATTGTTAAAAAATTTTGCTAATGTTTTTTTTTAAGATATTTGTCAAATTATCACGTTAATAGATTAATATTGATTATACCTATGATTAATGCGAAGTTATTTAAAATCGCGTTAGAGCAAAAATTTAATTATAAAGTGAGGTTTAAATACCAGTTTGAGTTGAAAATAAAACAAGAAAAATGTTAGCTTCGAATGCACCGAAGCTATGATACCATTCACAAACAAGAACAGCAAGAACAGCAATATTTTTATCGGCAGCTTTATGCTATTGAAATCCAATCTTAACAGATTTTTCGGAGGATATTTTGTTGGCCTGGATAATAACTAATGCCAAAATTTCGTGAAGACATGGTCTGAAATAAAAAAGTTTCCATGCAAGAATTATATTTTAATCGGTCGGTTTTTCAAAAATAGTTATAATTTTTTAAGCCTCCATATACCGAATATGAGACCTCAGTGATTCTGTCGAATTTTTACCGAAAATATCAGTTAAACTGTGAGATATATGATTAAAATTCTGGGAAAATCTTTCATGATAAACATGTGCCATTGTGTCAAAAATGGGTAAAATTCGGTCAGTACTGCAAATCATGCAAATTTATTACTAAAATATAAATCCGATTTTTATCTTTTTGAAAGCTACATATCTAACAAAACACCTTTTATTGAATGATGCTCAATACCCGTGGACCGAAGCAAAATAGGAGAAGACTCCTGGCTGGAGTTCTGAAGTCCGTCACTCTATATGGCGCCGAGGTTTGGGGAAAAGCACTCGAAACAAAATCTTACCGACGTGGCCTTTTTTCCATTTAACCGTAAAAGGAAATGCCCGAGCGGAGACGGTGGAGAGTTGGCAAAGACGATGGGAAGTCAGTCAAAAAGGACGTTGGACTTTCGGACTGATTCCCAACATTGACCCATGGCTAAAAAGACCACACGGTGAGGTAGACTTTTATTTAACTCAAATCCTGACAGGGCATGGCTGTTTCAAAGCATATTTGAAACGCTTTCAACACGAAAATGATGATATATGCGATAAATGCGGTGGCGAGACAATTGAGAATGTAGAACATACGTTGTTCCATTGTTTGCAATACGAGCAAGAGAGACGATTCCTCAAGAGTGCATTCGGTATAGACCCAACCCCCGAAAACTTAGTAGACCAAATGGTGGAATCAAAAGCTAAGTGGGATGCGGTGTGCGAAATAGCCGCCAAAATCATGAAAACCCAAAGAGCCCGAGAGCAGCAGCGGAGAAGAGAACTCCAAAACTTAACGGACCACTAGAACGCGGACCAAACAAACGCACTAAAACAAAAGTAAAAAAAAGCATAAGGGAAGGGTTTGGCGACAAACATTGCACGGGGCGGGTTTAATACCAACAGAGGTGGGGCCAAGTAAATGCAACTTGTTACTGAATGTATGGAGACTACTGCAAACGTATGAGCACTCAACTCAACCATCCTCCCGACGGAATACTTGACGGTGGTACCGGGGGGAAAGGTACATGACAGTAGGAGGTTTAGTTGGATTAAAGTTCCACACTGACGTGGGGTTCAGGCTTTCGAGGCTTCCTCCTCGTAAAAAAAAAAAAAAAAAAAACCTTTTATTGGTGCCGAAAAGGGTGGAAATCGATCGAGAAGTTACTCCAATCCCCATATAGTACTCACGAGGTGTGCTTAAAGGAAAAGGTGAATATGATTTTTCGCGGACTGTGTACATTCGTTTATCGGACACATAGGTTTATAGGTTTTTTATTTATGCAAGTAAATTGCATTAGTAGTCAATTTTTGGCGTATACCAATTCAGTGTTGAAAAGTTTTATTTTAACAGTCAGCTCTTAACTTCCGTTGTGAAGCCAGTAGGTCTTTTATAACGGGAGTTTTTTTTTTTTAGAGGTACATAACTTTAAATTGCAATAAAATAACGATGGATTATTCGATTGACACAAATTTTATTTATCCGAAAGATAAACTTGTCGCATTACATTTTAAATATAATTTCTGGCATATGACCGCCACGGCTGGCTTGGATGTAGTCCAATCTGGACGTCAATTTTCGATGACTTTTTACAAAATTTGTGGCCGTATATCGGGAATAACACCGCGAATGTTGTCTTCCAAATGGTTAAGCGTTTGTAGCTTATGCGCATAGACCAATGACTTTAAATAACCCCACAGAAAGTAGTCTAGCGGTGTTAAATCACAAGATCTTGGAGGCAAATTTACAGGTCCAAAACGTGAAATTAGGCGGTCACCAAACTTGTCTTTCAATAAATCGATTGTGGCATGAGCTGTGTGACATGTTGCGCCGTCTTGTTGGAACCACAGCTCCTGGACATCATGGTTGTTCAATTCAGGAATGAAAAAGTTATTAATCTTGGTTCTATACCGATCACCATTGACTGTAACGTTCTGGCCATTTTGAATAAGTACTGACCAATGATTCCACCAGCCCATAAAGCGCAACAAACAGTCAGTTTTTCTGGATGTAACGGTGTTTCGACATACACTTGAGGATTAGCTTCACTCCAAATGCGGCAATTTTGTTTAATGACGTAGCAATTCAACCAGAAGTGCGCTTTATCGCATCATACGATAAAATGAACGTAGTGCGCGATACATATTTCGCACAGGACAATTATTTTCGAAATAAAATTGCACTATTTACAAGCGTTGTTCAGGCGTGAGTCTATTCATGATGAATTGTCAAACCAAACTGAGAATAAATCACTTGACAGCTGTTAAATCGGTTGCCATCTTGAACAGTAATGCCAACTTAAACTTCTATACCTCGAAAAAAAAAACACCCATTACAACGCAGTACCGATTGTCATAGGCACGAATTGCTGTCGAAGATCTTATGAAGTATATATGTTAATGATATTTACATGCATATACATAAATGATCAGCGTGACGAACTGAGTGGAATAAGCCAAGTACGTCTGTCTGCCTTCTAGTCCCCATCGTTCGGAAATGTTGAATACATCTTTTTCTCTCCAATAATGTGCTTTTTTGTCGCAACCATCGATATCCGAACATTATAATATATGGGTGACATACAAACTGACCGATCAAAATCAAGTTCTTGTTCACTTTTGAAGTTTGTTATAGCTGCGGTGTAGTTGGAGTTAACATATTTGCTTATTTTGTGAATAATTTGAAACAAAACTAACATATTTCTAGACGAGGACTCATCTCAGATAAAAAGAAGGTTATCATAAAATTCAACGGCCGTTAGAAGGTGGCCCAGAAGTTTATTATATTTTTTGCTGGGTAGAAGAGAGCTCATAAAATGTATCGGAATTGTCAGTATTTGTTTACAAATATATGTTTATATAAATAAATATCTAATATATGATTTTTATAAGTGTGAAACAAAAAAAATTAATTTTCAATGTGGCGCTCAATTTAATTGTAATTTTTTGGATGAACTTTGCTAATTAAAATTTTTAATAACACACAATTAAAATTTCTGCTGTAGTAAAGTATATCAGAGCAAAAATTGCGAATTATTTTCAATTATCGTCACCCTCTAATACTCATCCAATTCGCATTTTACTTTCTTACACGCAAGATACTTAGCACTGAGTTTTGTCAACTTGAATTTCGTGGAATTACGAATTTTCACCTATCACACTTGGGATTTCCCATAAACGCCAAAGGACTTTTGCTCTTCCGCCACACACATACACATATACTATATGTCATTGCAATTGCTGTCGGCCATTAAAGGCAGAGATGCAGAGGAAAGTCAGCAAGTCAGTTAGCATGAGTCAGCCATCAACAACATTTCGACGCATCAGTCACAAAGTCATTCACTAAGTCAGCTAAATTTTGGGCTTATATTAGAAATTTATGAACTGGCAGCGAAAATCTGGAAACTTTCGCACGGATTTAGCCTAATCTTATGCGACTATGCGCTTACAGTAGGTATTTTTGATTACTCTCTCTCTCACTCTCTATTTTTTTTTCTCTTTAATTCTTTGCTGACCTGTCAACGCGTCTGTCAATGTAACTGATATTCGTTGCTCTTGTTGCCCTCATTGCTTTTATTGCTGCTAATTACATGCTGCCGCGTGCATTATTAGGTAAACAACCCCGTTCCGCACCTCGCCCCGCACTTTCGGTTTCTGGCTACAACGTCACCTGCCACCAACTTGAGTTGGCGCCACATCCAAGTGGCAGCAAATGTCATGCAACAAAATAGGAAAACTTTTTTAATTATAACCTCATTCAGATTGACGTCAGCACGAGTTGGCTTAAATGTGTCTTGGCGTGTCTTTTTGTCCTGCTCCGAAGTGTATCCATATGCGTTGCAGTTGTTTTAGGTTATTTTGTTGTAAATAGAGTTATAAATATGTATGTTGCTTTCATTTTCTTCTGAACTTAATGCTATTATTTGTTGTTGCTTGATGTTATTGCTGTTATTTTTGTTGTAGTACAATTGCTCAGTTTTTCGCTTTCACTTTGAATTGTTCGCTGACTTTTTGTGTCAGCTTATTTTGTTTTGTAACTTTTTTATAATCATAATTATCTTCCTTTGCGTTCTCCATCTACTTATGCATTTATAAGTGTATATGAATATATGTGTAAGTATGTCTGAATGTATGTATGTAAGTACTTTTCATTTAATTTTCTCTCCGTATGAAACAAAGCGGATTTTAATAAAGTATGAACAAAGTTGGTTGTAAACAAAATTTAAAGTAAGCCAGAGCGGAGTTCATTGAAACGTTTACAAACGTATATTCATACAGGCATACACGGAAACAAAAATACTTATTTTAGTATTAGTATACAGTGTCTGAATTATTAAAAATGGAAATATCAAAAGTTTTAAGTTAATAACATTTAATTAGGCACCTTATTATTATTGGCTTTAAGAGCTTCGCCGTTATGACATAGTATGTATATTAGTGTGTCCGTTATTTTCAAGTTGATATGTTTCTTATTGCAAAAGCACCCTGAACTTGCAGTTTTTGCCCTAAAAATTAGGATTTAATGTAAAAAAAGCTTTTTATTTTAATATAAACCGTGCCTAAATACTTTTTCTGTACCCATGCATTTAACATGAGATTTTCTAATAATTTGCATTAAATAAATAAATATACAACTATAAAGTAGTAATAATTTAATATAGAATTTTGCGCTCTACAAAAAATTTCTTAATGAATTTTTCAATATAAAAATTTCTTTAACAGCTGTACGCAGTTAAATTTATACGTCCAACACCTGAAAATTCATACAAGCGACTTCTACATTCTGTATTGCTCATACGATATGGCATACTACAGGTTGGTTGAAAATTTTCGGCGCTCTATGTTTTTGTCACGAAATTTTTTGTTCCATATAATCTCCCTTAACTTCAATACACTTATTCCAATGATCCTGCAATAATTTTATGCCATTCGGGAGCGCTGCAAAATACCCGCCTACGGCTGTAATAGCTTCTTCATTCAACAAAAAACGCTTTCCACGAAGGAATCGTTTCAGCTTTCTGCAAAGGTAGTAGTCACTGGGAGCCAAATGTGGTGAATACGGTGGTTGGCTAAGCAATTCGTTCTTTATTTCGTTGAATTTTGTCATTGCTAAAACACCTTTGTGAGCAGATGCATTGTCTTGATAAAAAATGATTTTTTTGTGCTGCAAACCAGATCTTTTCTCACGAATTTTTTCATCCAGCTAATCCAAAAGGCTGCAATAATATTTAAAGTTGATTTTTTTTACTTTCTGCAGATAATCAATCAACACAATTTCTTTTGCATTCCAAAAAACTGATGCCATAGCCTTCATTGCTGATCGTTGTGACTTCACCAGCTTTGGAGCTGAACAACCAGCTTCAGTCCACTGTAAACGTTCTTGTTTTAACTTACGATTATGGTGGTAGATCCAAGTCTCATCCATAGTTATAAAACGCGCATACAATCAGTTTTATTCTGCTTAAAATGCTACAAATTATGCTGAGAAATTTGTTTTCGATCCAATTTTTGTTGAATTGTTAACGTGTGCGGCACCAACTTTCCAAACTGCGTTTTCATATGTAATTTTCCATGTAAAATATGAGGTACTCGTTCATCTAAGATGCCTATGGCATAAGCAATTTCACACTTGTCAAACTTGGATCTTCTCTAACAATATTATGAACATGCTCAATGATTTGTGGTGTCGTGGTGGTTTTTGGTTCTTCGTGTGGACCGTCTTCAGTCCGTCAAGCCGTGTACGACCATTTTTACAGTCAGCAGCCCCAAATTCAACGGTGCTTTTTGAATGTGAGGACTGCTTATATACTTCCAACAATTATTTATAAATTTCCTTTGCTTTAAGCCTTTCAAAACAAAGAATCTTATCACTGTGCGATATTAAATTGTTTCCATATTAAAAAAATACTCTGACACGTCAACTTCAAATGGCTTGCAAACAAAGAATTAATTGACAGAATGACTTGTAACTTTGCATGTTTTCACACGACAGACCACCAACTTGAGAAAAAAAATTGGAGCTAGTAATGCTATTTCTAGGTGAGAGCAGAAGCTTTTCAACCAACCTGTACTTATATGAATATTCTGCTTTTTATGTGTAACTTTAAATGTGTATAACTTTAAAAATAGTATTTTTATGGAAAAAATTATTAAGGTTTTTTATGTAGAATATAATAAGTTAAAGGTTTATATGCTTGTTATGTACATATGCAGAAAATCATACACATACATTCATACAAAAAAATGTATTAAACATAAATTATTTTATATAAATATCTACACCTTTAAACTATATATTAAATTCAATGCTGCCAAAAAAATTAACTCTCAAGCAATTTAGGCCGGCCACAAAGTTTGAAGTGTAGCCACATCTGCGGAAAAACTAATTCAAATAATAAGAATTCCACAACTGCTACTGTTTAAGAAAGTTTTGAATTACAAATATTTCTTGTTCATAGTTGCCATCTGTTAAAAATTTATAAATCATTAAAATTTATTGAAGAACTGAAATATCACAATATGTTCTAGAATTTTTTTTTCTTTAAAAGTTGTCAGCTCATAAATATTTTAAAAATAAACCTCTAAACACTCGGCAAAGCTCAGATAATTGAAATTTCATTTTTTTTTTTAGCTTTCCTATATTTTTAAAATGATTTCTACGGAAAATGGTTCAGAAAATTTCGCTAAATTAAATATTGAAATATTTTGCTGAATATAGGAAAGTTTTCTAAAAAATACAAAACTTAACAAAACGCACGAAAAAGAGATTTTAGTGGTGTATTTGTTATGATTGGGTATTCTTTCTGGAACGTTATTTCATGATTATAAAAGTGCTGGCTATGTTAGGCTAACTAATTTAAGTTAATTTGTTATGGCGACCATTTTAATTATAGCATTACAATCTATGAAAACCCTAAATTTGACCGACTAGTTTAGTGCTCGTCGGTATTATTTTCTTTCTAACTTGAGCAGATTTGTTTGTCCCCAATACAATTTATTTCTCAAACTGCGGTCCGTTGCCTGAGTCTTCGAAAGTATTCATGAAAAAATAAAAACAGCTCTGGGTCTGTACCTAAGCGAACTAGTCATTCAGTTTTTAAGATATCGATCTGAAATTTTTGCACACGTTTTTTTTTCTCCCCAAGAAGCTATTTGTCGTCGGAACAGCCGATATCGGATCACTATAGGCTATAGCTGCCATACAAACTGAACGATAGGAATCGGCTTCTTATATAAAAAACTCTTTTATCTGACTTGATATCTTCATAAAATTAGACGGATTATTAACCAAAGCATTACTATATTCTCCGAAAATATTTTTCAGATCAAACTACTGTAGTATATAGCTGCCATACTAATTGACCGAACGAAATCCAGATGAAGAACTTCACAAAAGATCGATCATTCGAGGACGATACATAAATTACAAAATTTTTCGGACGCAGTGAAATATTAGTTGTATTAGCACAGGACACTACTTCGAATCATGAATTCGATATTGTTTTTGGTCATCACGTGCGGCACTCCCTTTGCACAAAACTTCCGCATACCCAAATATTCATGAAAGATTTGTCCAAAACACTCCTGTGATATTTAAAGAGTTATTAAAAAAAATTTTTTTTTTTCAGACGCAAATTTTTTTGTAACTTTTTTCTACCACATATCCTTAATCGATTTGCTATACTTATTACAAAGGATGTTCAAAAGGAAATCTCCCAATTATCGATATGCAGTCAGAGATTAGTTTACTGTGTATTTTATTCTCTTTGTATGCAAAGCAAAAAAAATAAAAACCAAAAACAAGGTATGTTGTTTTAAGGACATTCTTTATTTACCTCGAACTGCAGTGGCAGCTTAATCAAATCAAAATTTCTGTGCACCGAGGCGTAGTTCATTTCCTCCGCTTTGATGCGATTGCAAGCATAAATCATGCATTAGATATTATACTCACACTAAGCCACACAGACACGTTTCCTGTATTGCTGCGGACCATGCAAAAAAATTCACCCTTAAACGCACAAATTTTATTTACCTTTAGTTGCACTTAGTTGCACGACTACACATGTTTACCTATGCTTAGAAAGACAACGTCAATACTGTTATATTTTTTATACGGAATGCAAATATTTAACATACAAATTGCTGTATAATATTGCCGGTACGTACGCATGTACGTGTGTGTGTGTGTTTGTGTGCAGACGCTGATTTTCTTTTCTATTGAAGCGTAAAAATGTATTTTTCCCATAAATAACTCAAATAACGGTTGCCTTGCAACATTACATTACTCCATTTTGAATGCAAGCATATTCATAAAGCATACTTTAAGGGTGTACGAGTATTCGTGTATGTATGTGTTGGTGTGTGTGAAAATACATGTTTATATTGCATTTTATTCTAAAATTATTCATTTCAAATATTTTGCATATGCATTTGCGGAAACACATACGCACATGCATAAGTAATACAAATAAATATAACGGCAAATGCATTTCCTTTGCTGATGCGGAAAAGCGAAGTAAATCTGTAAGGAAATTTGTAAGAAAAATATATGGTAATAAGTGAACAGCAGACGGCCGTTGTTGTTGTCGTTGCAAATGCATAAGCAAATACATGGAAGAAGCACATATACATATTTGTGTGTGTGTATGTGTCAATGTGCGCCGCTACACACCAGCACACGCATTAGTGATGCAATCAAGTGAAAATATTTTTGATTTGCATTGATGATGTAAACAGTCGGTTGTCGTAGGGAAAACATCAGCAGGAAATTTTCCTAACTTTTATAGTTGCAATACTTTTTTGGTTCAATTAATCGTAAAATTGGTTACTTCTGCTCCTGCACACTATTTTCTATTTTGCTTTTCTTCATTTTATTTCATGCATTTCTTGTTATTTTGGTATATTTTAGTTCCTTATTTGCTTCAGAATATGCTCGGAAGTGCGGTTTGAGATTTTCAAGTGCCAAATTTAGTGCTTATAAGAATTTTTCCTGAAAATTTTATTCCTTTAAATTATAGTTCGAATATTTTTAGCAAGCAGTTATAACATTTTTAAAGCAAAATTGAGTAGAGCGAACAAAAAATATTAACTTCGGCTGCACCGATTCTGGTCGAATAAGTTTGTATGGCAGCTACATATATCCTACAGTGGTCTGATATCATCGGTTCCGACAAGCGAGCAGCTTTATGAGGAGAAAATGGTGTGGGAATTTTCGATCGATATCTCAAAATCAGAAGGATGTTACAAACTTCATGGCAAACCTTATATACCCTTTTCAGGGTATACAAATTCTCTTTAGTTTTTTGTTTCTCATTTACTAAGAGCGCACTCAGAAGTTATTAATGCTATAGAAAATTAAAATAAAAAAGGAAGTTCTAATTAAAAGAGTTAACTCTTGCAATTTGTTTGAATTAGAGTCGCGTGATGTAAAATTTGCAAAGTCTGCGAAATATTTGAACAATTTACTGTAGCTACAAATTGTCTATTAGAATCCACAACAGCTTTCCTAGTGGAGTATGCGCCGTTGTTGTTCAATTTTGATCATTTTCATAATGCAAAAATATAAATTAATATATAAAGGGTGTTTTTTTCGATACGCGGTTTGCAAGAGAAAATAAAATGCATATAATTCAATGTAACGTCCAAGAATTTAGCTTTATTCCTTCAAAAAGATTTTGGGCAAGTGACCGGCGCGGCTGGCTTGAATAAATTCCAGCCGAGAGATCTAATCTACGACCACTTTTTGCAGTAATTGGGGCCGTGCTGAATATTCTCTTCCAAGGCATCATTATCTGGGGCTTATCTGCGTAGATAAACGACTTCACATAACCTCACCAAAAATAGTTCAGCAATATTGAATCGCAAGATCTTGGCAGCTACGCCACATGCCGAAGGCTATGCTCAACAAAGTTTCATTCAATAAATTGATCGTTTCGTTGGCTGTATGGCATATAGCACCGCCTTGTTGGCACCAAAGGTCGTCTACATCAACATCCTTCGATTCAGGCACTAAAAAGTCATTAATAATGACTTAATAACGCTTCCATTGACTTTAACATTATTGCCGGCTTCATTTTTGAAGAAATGTAAACCAATGATTCCATCTACCCGTAGAAAACTCCAAACTAAATAGTGACTTTTTGCGAAGGCAACGACGTTTCAACAATGGCTTGTGGATTATCATCCCTCCAAATGCGACAATTTTGTTTATTAACGTAGTCAGTCAACCAAAAGTGTGCTTCATTGCTGAGCAACATTTTTTTGTGAACCCGTTAACCGAATATGCGACACGCGTGACGGGCGTTCGGCTTCAATTCTTGCACGAGTATGGACTCATTCGGGTCTGCTCCGATACTCTGCTCTACAGCAGTAATGGCATCTTCGGTGCGAACGCTACGGCGTCTCTGAGGATGTACATTATTCACTAGATTAAACGTGGTGTGAAACCGATACATTGTTGCACGAACTACCGACACTGCTGGGCGATTATGTCGACTGTATATTTGACGCAGCGCGTGATGCGTCGCGTTGTTCCGATGTAAGTCTGTTCATTATAAAATAGTAAGCCAAACTGAGTAAAAATCAAGTAACAGCTGTCTAAAAGACTAGCTCCGAAAATAAAGTATTGCCTTATTGATAACCACGCGTCTAAAAAACGTACCCATTATTATGAATTTTATATATATAAATCGAATTTGTAGAAATCAGTCGAGCAGTTTAAAAAATAGTATAAAAATTCTCCAATATACTTTTTATAATACTACACTTTTATAACTGCGGTATATATGGAAAAAGACATAATCGACTGGGTTGCACCATCAAAAGAAGCGCTTTTGTAGAATGAGCTTAAGCGAGCATATGAATTGCGAGGACCCACCATATTTTGAAAAAGTGTCTATTGTCTGGAAAATTTACCATAGATCGGGAAACATTCAGATATTTTGCTTTAGATCTTTTCAATTGTACTGAAACTGAAGCTTACCCAATGTACTCAAGACGTTTTTTATAGTTGACTGACCTTCGGCTATTCGAAGCTTCACCGTTTTCTGAAAGAGTTGGGAACGCGTCGTCTTGACGATTAAACCACAAAGAAGTATTATAATAAGGTTTACCCAAATTTTATTTCAATTGACTTTATTTGCAGGCCAAGGATTGTGTAAATACCACAGCAGCTCAGAAAATACATGGCATCCGATGGTTACAGAGTTACTCTTGCGCCGATTACTAATAGGCAAACTGAATTTAGCTTCTTGCGACTATTAGCATCTCCTGCTGGTCACTCACAGTGACAGACTAGCGTACACAGTTAATGTAATTTCATGAACTTAATATCAGAGCTAATCCGGAGTATATGAACAGACCTGCTTGGTAGTGCCCAATTAAGATTAATTTAATATATGAATTAAGTTCCATTATATTGCTTAAGAATTGATGAAAGATGACACTGGTATCAACCTCCAAGTAGCTTCACATCCGCCGACCAGTTTGAAATTCTCATACAGTTGCCAAATCGTATTGCATCATGGCTTAGCTAATTTTTTTATGGAGGTGAGTTGTTACAACAGCGTACAATCGAAATATTCGTAACTTTTTCATAATTTAATATTAAACTTCAATTACAAACGATTATGTTATATACCCAATATACAATATAAAGCAAAATTTGTTTATTTTTAAGCTATTGCATAGCTTCTATCGCGGGCTTTGAGCGCGGTGACCGAATCAAGAGATTCCGTAACGGAAATTAACCTAACACGATCACAAAATATGCGCAAAATGTTTGCATATTTTTAGGCGTATTTTCGCATATCTTAAGCGGAACAATTCATTTGAAGAAACAGCAGAGTAATTCAAAAATTATAATATTTAAGATAACAATTTTTTAATAGGAAATAAAAAAAAAGGAATTTAATAAAAATTTAATTAAGAACAAATAAATTACTCAATATTCGGAGTAATAATATTAGTAACATTATTATTATTATGGTAAATAGCTACCCCACCGTTTGGAACAGTATCTCGTTTGAATTGAACAATACAATTGAAATTAGGTATTTCAATCTGATTATCAATCGTAATAAATTTCCACTTATCTTGGCTGATGACTTCAACATTAACTTCGCTGATAAAAAATCAGAGCGGTTGACAACTTTTCTTTCGGAAAAATTTAACTTGAATATTATTAATGATCCACAAGAATCCACAACAAAATATGGTACTACCCTTGACGCGGTATTTTTCAGATATTTAGAGAATATTAAGTCTTAAACTTATGTTTCTTATTTCAGTTACCATAAACTTATAGTTTCAATCAGAGATAAAGGGATGCCCAACTCATCTCTAACTAGAAATGAGACCGCAATTGCTAAACGTCAAAACCTCCTGAGCTCAGGCAACTGTCAAAGTTCAGGAGGTCTGACGTTCAGCAATTGGAAAAAAGAGGAACGGCCAGATTGAAATCCTACAGAAAAGTATGAGAACAGAGAGAGCTTGTAACATAAGACCGTCCGTTGTCGTGATGCAAAATTATTGCCTCGTGTCTAGTCTCAAATTCCAGGAGTTTTTGGCAATCGTTCTCTTCAATATTCGCTGATGAGTTGTTGTTAGTATCTCTATCTATTATTGGTTTCACCCGGTTTTAAAAGATCATAACACAGCACGACTTTCTGATCTCATCAAATACAGAGCATTACATTGATGTGATGGATATTAATTTCTTTACTTGATTTGGCTGGTTTCCCAGGTTTCAAATATAATATAATGTTTTTCGCTGAGGGTCGTCGTAATGTTGAAGATCACCAACAAAAATTGGGAAACAATGAAATTGAAAGAAAACTCAAAATTGAAATGTATGTGATGAAATGTTTTGTGGTGACATGCTTAGTAGTATAATTTTCAATTGAAAATTATAAAAAACATATATTAATTGAGAGCTAATACATTTTTTTACAAAAATTATTTTTGTTTGGTCCGATATGCCTACAAATAAAATGTTATAAAAAAACGTTAATTTTTAAGCGCTCTCACACTGGAATCTGTTGGGCATGCCTTTATCCCTGGTTTCAATGAATTCCTGAATAACCTACATGTATTGTAAAATAATAAAAATATTTTAAACAATTTTAACTTTTCATTTATTTAATAAAAGAGAAAAATGTGTTTACTTATCGGTCACCATGCTCAAAAAATCTAACTTGATTTAACATCAAAGAAAAAACTGAAAATAACAGCAAAGAAAAAAAAATACTGCATAAAAAATAAATAAACAGTTAAATCTACATAAGTTGATAAAAATGCCATGCTTTACAGCGGCAGTTGCCGGTTGCCACCCGGCATTATTATTTTATTATTAAATAAAAAAATTAAGAAAATTTAAATTGCGATATTTGCAAATTTAATGTTTTATAAATCCCGAATGGCCAAAACAGTTAAAACGTGCTTAAATTAATTAAAAACCTAGAATATACTAAAAAAAAATCTTAACGATCTTTACGGATACCAAACACTAATGCAATTAAAACTGAACTCTTTGCCTGAAAACCACAAAATCTTTTCCTTATTGTAAAAAAAAACACATACACACACTTTATAAACTTAAAAATTCAATTTAAAATTGCGTCTGAGCAAAAACATTATGACATGTTTGATAACTTTGTGCATAGCTGAGCGTGCCAACGCGCAACCCCTTCTTCAAGCGGGTTTTTCAAAAAATTACGAGCAAAGAAAATTTCAAATAATTTGATTAAAAAGTTGCACGCAACGCACGCAAAAAAAGGCTACAAATGACTAACACCGTCGTATGGTGGGTGGCAGGCAGCGCACAGTTAGAACGGATGCGGAGCGTTAGGCGCTCAACATTTCGGTGGCAACTTTGTTTCAAAAGGAATGAGTACGAAAACGGAGCGCTGCAAGCGGCACCACAAAGTTGTTGATGCTGCTGCTGTTGTTGTTGTACTTGTTGTTGTTGTTGCTGCTGCTTGAGGTTTTTGCATTTACTGCTATTTAACGCTGGAAGAATGTGGCAGCACAAGTTTGATTGCGTTGATGGAGTTGGTACTCGCTTCAATGTGGCACATCTCAAGTGGCTGCAATTGGGACTGTCATCTGTTTAAGTATTTGTACGTGGATCTGGTGGAAAATTTTCACTACTACGTACTAGATAGTAAGGCGATTTTTTGGATAAAAAAAAAAATAAAGTCAGTCCTCACATTAGCCATTATAATACCAAATTGAGGATAGCGACCAGTGTAGCAGAAAAATTTGTTCGATTTGCCACTTTTCGCTCGCCTAATTGAGCTCCGCTCTTCTATCAAACTTTTATCACATATGTAGTGATTCGGTAAGACTAAAGAGCATGTATATATAAATACATTTTGAAAGTGTTATTACCTATTTTAATTCTACGTCTATTTAATTATACCAGTCGAATGAATTTGTACCAGTTGAATATTCGACTAGTTTATACCAGTTTCGATTTATATCAGTTTTGATTCATACCGGTTGTATGTTCGATTCATTTATTCGAATTCCAATTTATACCAGTTTCATATTCGATTCATTTATACTAGTCCCAACTAGCGAAAAATCGAAGACTACTTGTATTTCCTAGATGCCTTCTATTACATGTCGCCGCCAGAGAACTCTTATTAATACTTATATATGCGCATATATGCTTCAATATATACATACAAGTATATGTAGTTGTGGCAACCCAACTCTCAGGCACATTAAAGACACTCAGACGCGCATTACTGTCACATTTGACACTACAACTTTACATACTTGTTGTTGTCACTGCTTTGGCGACTTGTCTGTCTGCTGCTGCCGCTGTTGTTGTACGTTGCATGACTGACATTTGGTGGCTGCGCTGATGATGATGATACTGGTTAAAATGAGTCGCATAGTACGCGGAACCGCAACAGACGGATTTACATACATACATATATACAACTGTCTATATGGGTTTGCTGCATTCAGGTTCTCTGGCCGTGCCACAGATATTTATTTTGGTGGATACATGAATGCGTATGTCAGCTGGTAATTAAGAGTGATGTGATCTTTCTAAGAGTGAAGTTTTAGAAAAATTGTTGTTAGTCACCTGTTAAGGTTCATCATCTGTTCAGATCTGGACTATATCTGATATCTAAATCTATTTTGAAACTAAGTATATTGAATAAATTCTCTTACTACAGCATGCCTAAAAACCACTAGTCTTCCGACTGTTTTTACCGAACAAGAAACTGATATTAATTTACATCTTGATGACCAAAGAAGTAGTAGTATTCAGATTTGGATCAGAAATAACCAGTTTCATTCTAGTTTAAAATATGACTATAACTGTCTAACTATATACATATATACTAAAACCAAACAAAAATTATTGTGTTTGAGGTGCCAGTTTTTTTTTTTTGTGAAACACCGTAATTTTTCGAGAAAAATATGACCATGTTCCAAACCAGCTTTCCACAGAATTGAATTGTGATAGTCATGCGGGGACTCATTGCATGTAGAACATAGTTTTGATCGGGGTCGATTCTGAATAAGTAGGAATTTATCCTGATACAGTATCCAAAGCGAAGTTACAAAAGGGTCACGCTAGGTTCGCGATGTAACTCCAGCTCTTCTTCTGCTATGGTGGTGGTTTGACTCTTTGAACACCATCCACTGTAAGGGAGTCAGTGAGTTGTTAATAGCTTCACTCTGATCGGAAAATTATGTAATATTGGAGGAATGACCTCTTCATGCTCGCACGCACAGTTCTGAGTAATCTGGTATTGCAGTCTTGATAAGATCATTGAGTGTGAACATACAATTTTTAATGAATTTTTTTGCAATAGAGCTGAATTGGATATCATTTTTTTAAATAATAGCCGATAGAATTACACGCGAAAGTCATGTGCGAAGGAAAGGCAATATTAGATTATAAATAAAATCTTTTTCAGAGCTATTTCTAAGGCGAATAAATGGATGCCTTGTTCATGGGTTAGGGGTTTAGTTTATTTGGCAACATTTTACTTATTTACTATTTTTATATCCTGAACAAGGTACGTCGAAAACTGGCTATCTCTCCTTTGTATGTCTATATATACGTGATTTAGTCACACAGTTTTTAAGATATTGATCTTAATTTATGCCTACGTCCGTTTCTTTGCAAAAACCTTCTCATTTGGCGAAACGGTCGATATCGAAACATTATGAGATATAGCTGCTATACAAGCGATGAACGATCAAAATAAAGTCCTTTTATGGAAAACTTTTTATTTGACAATGTATCCTCACGAAATTTGGCATGCATTACTATCTAAGGCAACACTGCAATCTCCGATTCCAAATTGTTCAGATTGGAGAACTATAGCATATAACTGTCATACAAACTTACTGCTCAAAATCAAGATAGAGATCTTTTTGAAACATTTAATGCTGTAAGAATGGTGAAGGGTATTATGGCTTTAGTACAGCCGAAGCTAACGTTTTTTCTTGTTTTTGTTTTATTATTGTAATTTCAGAAAATGCTGTCTCTTCTGAAGGTTGTTAAAATCCGCATAACTCTTTTGCAACTAATTCATCAACTGAAATTTTTAAGCAAATTATTTTGACATTCTTGTCACTTAATTAATATGTACTCGCTGCAATGCATAAACATACATGCTTATATAAGCACATGTAGACACGTACCATATATATATATGTGTGTGTCTATCTTTGCAACAAAATTATCACCACTTCTTTGTCGTGAATCGACGATATTACACTGATTTAAATTATGCTTTTGTACGTCATCCTTATTTCCTTATAACTACACACAAATACACACACATACACACATGCATATACCGTTGCTTGCTAGTTATTTTAATATTTTCCGCAGACAAAGTGTTGCATGTGTCTACATTTATGAGTGCATTTGCCGGTCTTAAAATACTCACATGTTGAAAAATTTGCTCTGTACATGTGTGTGTTTGTGTGTGAGAGTGGCTTTGTGTCTGCGGCATGCGCGCATTATTAAATTAAAATTTTATTATGACATTGCGGCGTAAAAATTTTGGGTCTGTCTGCTTTTTGGCTTCTTCACTCATTTTGACAGTTCTACTTTGTGGCATACAGCATTGTCTGTCTTCTTCCTTCGTTATTCGTTGTGCGGTTTATTCGATTTAGTCATATGCAAATGATGTCTCCGACGCGTCCGTGCGTAATGATGCACAATTTTCGGCAAAGCTTGTAGTGTCTGTGCATTTTAAATAAAATATATTTTGTTTTGTAAATGAGAAATACATAATTGATTAAAGGCATAAAGTGCAGGTAATTGCATTTAACAGAGCAATTAAGTCTTTAATTAATCATATGGAATTTTGTTTTCTATGATATATGATGTATTAAGGCGAGAATTTTTTTTGGCTTCATATAGATTTCGAACAAATTCGTCTCTAGAGTTTGTCAATGATATGACATTAAACCTTTATAAGATTGTACAAATATAAATCTCTGAATATTGATAGGCCGAAGTGAAATGATATGTCAGATATAATGACACCCATGTTTTTGTTTGAGGTGACAAAGTCACGAACCTTTCAAGGGCACAGGAATCTATTTCTTTAATTTCCAATAATATTTCATGAAAGTCGAAGGATGTATCAAATAAAAAAAAAAATGTGTCTTAATATGTTTTATAGCTCCTCTGGAATAATTTCTCAAAAATACAAAAATACGCTCGACTTTGTGGTGCAAGTGTTGAAGACTCCCTTAATGCCTCCAAAGTTTCAAATTAATCCATATGCTGCGTGCTTTAAGCTTATAAGAATTTTGAAATACATATTTCTCAAAACTGCTCTACCTTCAAAATTCTGAAAGTTGCAATATTGTATGACTTGAAATTTGGCAATATTTTTCAAACTTTATTATCAAGTACATATGGTATAATGCATTTCTTTTCTATAAAAAAAAAACAGTAACGTTAAAAAATTCAACAATATTCTCGAGCTTTAATATTCAAAAACATTTTAGTTATTGTTACATTGTCAAAATTAAAAGAGAAGTTTTTTCGGTCGCGCAGCCTTACAATAACGGTGACCCTAGTACAAACATTCAGTTTAAAGTTTTGATCATAATTTTGAATGAAATGGATCTTAGCATTAAAGTTGCATTTGTCGTTGTTAATGTAAATATAATATAATACATAGCATCACACAAATGAAAGATTTAAGGAATTTTAAAAGGGGTGTTGCCATGCTTTCTAATATGTTTAATTATAGTACGTATCTAGTAAGCTACTGGATATACCTCACAGCTGGCAATATTTAGTTTAAATACAATATAATCAAGTCAAAATTTTTAAGATAGAGAGATTTATGCTTATACGACTGTGAGCAAAAAGTAAGGTGAAGGGATTTTCGGGGTGTGGTGCGCTATAAATTCCTTCCCCAGGCTAATCTGAATATTATTTAACCTTTATGCGTCGATTACGTCCGGCTCTTCTCTCTCTCTCTCTCTGAAATTACCGTAATTATGAGCAAACAACTCTCGGTTCCTTCATCACGATTATGCACCATATTATACTGCATTAGTTCTTCGCGACCTTTTTGCCAAAAACTCAATTTATATCGTCCCGCAACCACTGTATTTGCCTAATTTGGCTCTGTGCGACATTTAGCTAAGCAGCAAACTCAAAGCGTCAATGCGGAACACGATTGAAGGGACAAAAGCTGAACTGCAGCAGGCTTTGAAGGCTATACCGGAAATATACTAGTCCGAGTACTTGAAAAAATCATTGGAAAAATGTGTTTTAGCGGGGTCTACTTCGGAGGGTGATTTGGAAGAATAAATAAAGAATTTACATTTAATAAACAAGTAATGCAAGTATGTTAGACTCACGCATAGATGTGCTGAAATATTTGAAGATGAGCATGGCGCCTTTAAGCTTGGCGTAACATTTTAAAATTCAAACAAGTAAGGAAGGGCTAAGTTCGGATGTAACCGAACATTTTATACTCTCGCAAAGTCAAATGGTATACTCGTTTGAGATTTCTTTGTGGATTGACTGATATTTTCGGTAGAAGGTCAACTATAGGCAATGGGGTCCATATATTTAGTACTTAGGGGTTTGAACAGTTTTGGTTCGATTTAGACAATTTTTGGCCGCAAGGTGGCATACTTTAATTGCATTATTCACGCAAAGTGTTACCCCGATATAATCATTGTTACCTGATTTGCATAGTGGAAAGTGAAAGAATCAGATGGAATTGAAAATGGTGTTACATGGGAAGTAAGCGTGGTTGTAGTCCGATTTCACCCATTTTCGCACTATGATATAGAAACATGAAAATAACGTTATGCACCGAATTTGGTTGACATTGGTTGAGCAGATCTCAAGATATGGGTTTTCACCTAAAAGTGGGCTGTACCACGCCCACTGTCTAATTTTGACCACGGCTCCTAAAAAGTCATCCCATACCATCTCAGATATAAAATTTAATGTCTCTGGCGTGTTTATTGCTTGATTTATCGCGCTTTTAGTAGTTTTTAACAGTACCGTTATATGGGGAGTGGGCAGAGTTGCCACCCGATTTCAACTATTTTCACACCGTCAATAGAAGTGCTAAAAGCATTTACTTCTAGTGAATTTTGTTATTATAGCATTAGCGGTTTAGGAGATATGCACATTAAACCTATTAGAGGCGGGACCACGCCCACTTTTTAAAAAAAAGTTTTAATTGCAGATGCCCCTCCCTAATGTGATCCTGTGTACCAAATAACAGTCTTGTATCTTATTGCGGAGCTTAGTTATGGCAAGTTATTTGTTTACTTCATCCTGATCATTTATATATATATAACCCTATATCTAACTCGATTAGTTTTAGGTGATACAAACAACCGTTAGGTGAACAAAACTATTATACTCTGTAGCAACAGGTTGCGAGAGTATAAAAACCTTAGAGCGATCTCAATCAAATTTGATGTGTGTCACTAGTAAAGAGCTCACGTGAAAAAGTGTTTATATATGTAAATAGCACCACCATGTCCACTAAACACAGAACGAGCATAGCATGCCATTTTGTCAATTTACTTTAAACTAGAACTAGAATAATAACATATTAAGTTAACGCTTGGTTGACACTGAGCTATACTGCATGTGCTTTTGTTAATGGAGAGTGTCTTATTCTTAGTACAGTAAGCATATATCTACTAGTAAATCTAAATACCCAAAGCCAAATACTTCAACAGCTAAAATACTATATTTGGAGATACAACATTGTCTTAGGCAATTACCCATGCCGAAACTTGTGAAAATATCTCGTTTTTCTATATAAGAACTTGTATTTGATCAATCAGTTTGTATGAGGGCTATATGCTAAAGTGGTTTAATATCGGCGGTTCCGACGAAAAGAGCAGCTGCTTGGAGAGAAAAGAAAGTGTGCAAAATTTTAGATCGATATTTTAATTACTGAGATAATAGTTCGCGTATATACAGACAGATGGATATGGCTGAATCGACTAGTTCGTTACGCTGATCGTCTACGTATATACTTTATAGGGCCCTCGACTTTGCTTTCTTTCTCTCTGGGTGCTACAAACTTCGTGGCCAATTTAATATACCCTTTTTAGGGTATAAAAAACGACTAAGAACTTCTATAGTAATGGTATTCGTGTACTTCCTTGAGTCAATGTTTCATATCCGCTTTGAAAGAGTTAACATATAAGTATTTGTACGAAGTCACGTGACATCCACGTACAAACTTCTTCTTCCTCAATGAACTTTACTCTTTGTTTGTCAGTGTCATAAGCAAAAGCGCTCAAACTTGGAAACAGTGCGCCCTCAACAGCCACACAGCAGCTTGCTCTAAAGTAAAACTAGGAACATACATATGTACTTGTATGAATTATGTGTGCCGCACCATATTTATTTGTTGTATGCAAAGTTCGGTTGCTTTGTGAAAAAAAGTCGACCAGCTAATCAAATATTTGCTGCAACACCGAAGCATTCGTGCAGACGGCAACAACTTTTCCCTTTTCAGTACTGAAATACGAATGTGACTAGCTACACTTATGCACACATACGTATGTACGTTATTTTGATTCTCTTATTCAGCATTAGTTAATAATCTTAGATTCATATTTGCCCACTTTGAAATCCTTTAGACACGTGCAACAAGCTTCCTGCTGCTGACTTTGCCGCACACGCACTTTCAGACACAAATACACACATATGAGTTTGTGTGTGCATGTATATATGTGTATATGTAGCATGTAAATTTCATTTATGTATGCAGTGAGTCCATCATTTGCAGGCAAACTTATTGCCGTACAGCATTCACATTTGCCCTAGCAACACACACAGACACACATACATGCAATTAAGCTCTTCTTCATAACAAACGTTTGTGTTTTATTATTAAATAAAAGTAGATTTAAAGTCTTTTTGTGCGTTGGGCCCACCACACACACACATATACGTACGCACATGTTTACCGCTTCAAAGTGTTTTATGACATTTTTAATTGAAAATCCTAAAAATGTGGCATGGTTGAAGTTTTAATATCCCTTAGTTGATTTGAAAACCCTTTTGGGCCTTATTAGCTTCGGTCACCGGCTGGCATTACACTAAGTACGATGTTCATCTTGCTGGTTTTGATGCCTGATGGTTTAGATGAATCATTGCTGGTTATGAGATAATCATTTTTAGTTGTATTATATTGTCGACATAAGCTTCGTTGTTTATACCCAGCAGTGACATCAACCAACATAGTTATCAACAACTTTGGAGCTAGTATGAATCACAAGTACAACTAGTCAGCCGGATGTCTTTCTTCAACGAAATAGCAATTGCCAGGTTTTGGAGAGAAATGTACTAGTTTAATACTAATTTAAAATAGTATAGTTCAATTAATGCTCTCAGGTATTCATTTAATTTTGATGATCGGGCTCTCTAAGAATATTTTGAACAAATTTTGAATCGTCGTTGCAACTATCTCTCGGAACTAACTTTTATAATTTTTTGGTATACATATGAGGTTTTTTGGTTCGATAGAACTAATTTATAATTAAGAGTGAGATACAGAATCTCTTGCTCTGAAAATATTATCTGGAGATAGCGAAGGAAGTCGCCGGATTGAACTATGAAAGATCAAGGACTTAGTGTTTAGATCAAAACGTTTGATTTCAGCAGTCAGTTTGTATTGCAGCTGTATTCCATAGCGGTCCGATATCAGCGATTGCGGCAAATGTGTGTTCAAAAATAAAAGGCATTTTCTTTTTTGAAAAAAATATTTTTTCTTTGTTTTCATTGACGTTGTCGCCTTTAAAATAGTTCCCATTCGATATTCTGCACTTATGCCAGCGTTTCTTCCAATCGTTGAAATACTTCTCAAATTCTATTTTTGAGATTTTAAGCACTCTCATCTTTTCAGCTACGTTTGTAAAATGACGGCCTTTTAAGGTTCTATTTATTTTTGGAAATAGAAAAACGTCAAACGGAGCCTTATCCGGCGAATATGGCGGCTGAAGTATCGTTATATAGTGTTGTTTTTGGCCAAGAACTCACGAATAAATTCTTTGATCTGTTTCTTTTAGCAAACGAAAATCACTAAGCTCATATAAAAACGTCTAACCTTGGCGACAACGTTACTAATAAAAGAACATTTTTTTCGAATAAAAAGAAATTTTTCTAATTTGACTCTCCAAATCCGAGAAATTTTAGGTTTGAAATTCCCATTATTTTTTTTAATCTCCTTTACCGACAGACAGACAGACGGAAACTCCTGAAACGAAAAGGCTCATCAAACTGATCATTTACATATATATAATTACTTCATAGGTCTCCGACGTTTCCTTTTGGTTGTTACAAATTTGTTCGTTAAACTTGATTATACCAGGTTTACAAAACCAACTCGACTGGGAAACTTACCAATAAACATTGAAAACTTTTAAACAATGAAAGCATCCCACTACAGGCCAAAAAAATGCTAAACGAAGTTAATGCTGTACAAAAAAAGTTACCCCACATTCATCAAACGCATCATTACTGGTCATGAGACCTAAGTTTATGAATATGACGTCTAAATGTATGCATACATGTTTGTATTGACGACAACATTTTGAAAGCGGCAATAAAAATTTATATTAACTTAGTATAAGCAACGTTCTATTCCGGGTCCGGGTCAGTCCGGGTCAAATTTGATCAGATTATAAAAAATATTTTAGTTTGGCACATTCTACATCTGCATAATAACTACCGTAAGATATTTAAAATGTAATCTAAATTAGCTTTTTTAATAATTTCTCAAAAAAGCGTTTCAAAGATGTTAGTTCTTGGCTAGATATAAATCTGGATTAGTTTCAGCTTTGTAGACCATCTACGATAAAATAAATCAAGATCAGAAATAATTTTATTGAATGAACTAAAAAAATTTATCTCGGAAAAATGTTTCACATAAAATAACTAAGAAATTTTAATATATTATTTAAAGTGGAATAAATTGATTGAATAAAGGACATCCTCAAGTGTGTATGTTATGAGCATATTATTATATATTATTATGAGCGTATTATATTTACAAACCACGATAGCAACTTTCATATTCTCCAATCAACACAAATTGACAATAAATATATCTTGCATTCAATTATTACAACCCGCAGTGAGTTTCGCTCTCAACTTAAGTTACCATCCCACCTTAATTGTGCCGAAAAAGTTTTGACAGCCAGCAAATTTTATTACTATTTGCCAACGCACGCTTCACGTGTTTCGAGGTAAATAACAAAAGCAAAAAAAAAAAATATACGATGAAAAGTTTAAATTGAAAAGTAGCAAATAAATAAACACATAGAGTTTGCACCCCTAAAAGTATGTGACACTTAAACATACATATATCAAAATAAATGCAACGGCACTCTCGACAACAACAACAACACCTCTCGTTCGACGTGCAACTTCAGTTTGGTAAGTGACCCTGAATGATGATGTTACAACTGGAGATTTGTTTATATTTCCATTTTTGCCTGAATATACAAACTTATTTATTTTAACACACACACACACACATATATATATTTATAGTTGAGCTCTCAAGCAAGTTTATAGTAAATTGGCAGACAGCTAGTCAAAGTTATTACGCCAACAGGGGAGCACTCAGCCACGACAGTCAGCCAATTGGCGTCTTTCGCACAGCTTTCGCTGACGCTAGCACTTAAGCATATACTAACTTTGTGTGTGTGTGTATATCAGCCTTGCTGCGTGCTTCACTCCTTACCACTCTCAATTGTTTACTTATTTGTTGTGATTTACTTATTTCATGTGTAATCAAATCGTCTGACATTTGGTCTGAATTTCAGTCTGTTTTGCTGCCTGTATGCATGTCTGTATGTCCGCGTGTGCAGATATATGTGCGTTCAGCGTTTTGAGTGACAGTTGCACCCACTTTACTTCTTTATATCCTGTGTGCAACGCATCCCTTGACAAGTGCTGCCACTTTTTGCAGACTTTTAGCTCTGTATTTTTGTTGTTGCCTGATGAACCCTTTTCATGTGGTTTGCTTCAAGTAGTCTACAATCACTGCTATAACGTTGTAGTTATTATTATTGTTATTATTTCTATTTGTTGTTCTTGCGCTTGTAGCTATTTTTATTACATTTGTCTAGTATTGATTGTTCTATGTTTATTGTTGTTGTTTTCTATTTTGTTTACATAAAGAGCGTTCAATCCACTTACGAAATCTCAAATCGATTCTCAAGTGAGATTGAGTTTTGAACCATGGATTTTGAGCAAAGGAGTTAGCTATGAAATTTTAAATAAAAATAGTAAGGAAGAGCAATGTTCTGGTGTTGCTTGCAAGAATTAAGTTCGGAGACATAAAGGGTGATCTACATAGATGTATTTTTTTCAATTGCCCTTTTTTGACAGATCACGCGTGAGTCTGGTCAAACTGTCATCTTATTTTTGTTTAGTATTATTTAGCATTTCATCATGGAAAAACTTACGCATGAATAACATTTACAAATTACAAGTGAATAGTGAATAAAAATTTGGCGGCTGTTGCAGAGAGTTTACAGGAAGACCGAGAGACTCGATTCGGTGCCGTTCCCTGCAACTCGGACTGACGTATGGAAGGACTTGGCGCATTTTATGACGAGATCTTAAATTGAAAGCATACAAAATACAGCTTGCGCAAGACTTGATGCCGCTCGACCTTCCCAAGTGACATAGCTTCGCTCTATGGGATCTTGATAAGTTCCAAGAAGATCCGACATTTTTATTCAAAATTTCCAAATTTTGTTCACCGATGCGGCCCATTTCTGGCTCAACCTGAAGAGATTCAAGAGCTGTCATTTCATCCAGAAAAAACAACGGTTTGGTGTGGTTTGTGGGCCGGTGGAATCATCGGCCCATATTTTTTCAGAAATAAAAATGTATATGTATATAAGTGGAATTCGGAGGGAATCCTTTCCTAATAATGTTATGTCTGTATGTCAAAAATAAATTGAATCTGGTCAATTCTTCTCTTAGACTCCTACATATCTAACAGAAAGACTTTCAAATTTTGATATATAACGGTAGCCGGCTTTGATCCTTACAAGTTGTAATAGTACAAAATTATCGGTTACACCCGAACTTAACCCTTCCTTACTTGTTTCATTATATAATATTATAAATGCATTAATTTTTGAATTCACTTACTGAATTTAATAGAAACTCTCTTTGTTGTAATTAAAGTATGGCTAAATATTATTTTGTCCTAGATATTAGTTATGCGAATTATGAGCAAATCAAGCAATCATTTGATGTACCTATATTAACTAACTCTATTCAAGTTCGGAGTAAAAACTGATTAAAATCAGTTTACCAAAATGTCCAGTAACAATCAATAGACGGATGAGATTACAGTTATAACTTAACTCCGCTTAAGAATATATCATGAATGTTCGATATTATGCGACAAGAAGAAATTTCATCGTTCCGCATTCCTTAGCTTGTTGAACGCTTTGAAAGTAAAGAGGGATAGACTAATAACTGGTTAGGTCAGTACATGATTTTAAAAAAATCTAAACTTTTTTGGCATAAAATGTATTGTGCCAGTTCCAAAATGACTCCCGAAATGATAGAAAAAACGCGCTTTTCTCGAAACTGCATATTTCAATGCTGGACTATGGTTCATGGTACCACTATCACACTTATCCGATGGTAATTGTATTAGTACTGGTTTTACGGTAGTATTAATATAAAAGTTTAGCTTTATTTATATAAACATACCGCTTGCTATTTTATTTCAGATAGGATGAATTTCAGGAATCACGGTTGTGAGACATTCTGGAAAAAGGTGAAGAAGAAGAAATACATATGTTCATTGGTATTTTCTTCGCGCATCAAGTTTGTAATAAAAGGTCTAAAAAAACTTGATCAAGATCGAAAATAAATCATCTCTGACCCAAATCGATCATGTTAAAGATCACGGATCACGGTTTGAGATCGTTGAATGAAATCGGAATTTTCTTTTTCAGAGTAAAAATAATACCTGAGAAAAATATTGTATAAGTATATTTTGAAAACTAAGGTAATTTTTTAAATAATTACATAAATTTTAAGTTCTAACTCTCCTAAAAATATTTATATTCTTTTATAAGTAATCTAAAATAATCAGTATGTAAAACTTATTCTATTTCCAGCTTAATGGCAAAACACCATTATTACTTTGGTATTTGTTTACGAAAATTGTTTTATTTTTAGTTGGAATTTTCGCTTTCTTCTACTTTCCAAAACCATTTGATACAAGTTTTGAGAGATCATTGAGGTTTCACGGCAAAAATAAAAATATTTCTTGCTATATTTAAATAAATATTCTAATAAGTATCAGATACTATATTATACTGCTTTTTAGCGCACATGCCATTACTGTCAATAATGGTAAATCAGAAAGAAAGTAATGATTATGAATTTTTATCCATCCTACCTATACAACTTAGTACCCTCAATGTCCTTTGATCAGCGCAACGCCAAAGCGGCGTCGCCTTTATTCGTCGCCTCTTGCAATTTTGGCATTATTGAACGCTTTTTTAATAACTAGCTCCTTCTCTCAAAGACATTCTTCGCTTTTAGCGATTTTAATTTTCATATTTATTTTTAGTTTCGCTCTTTTTCGTTGCATGAATTTAACAAAGTTTTAATTAGTCTTGTACACAATAAGTCTATGGATGCCGTGGCACGGATGATTAATTAAAAAATGTTCTCAAAGGCTAACGTAACAAAGCAATTACAAAGTGGGAAGTTTCGCCAGCGATGGCAAAGAATAAAATAACAAAACTTATTATGGGTGAATAGTAGCTTTTAAGTAGCGTATAATAACTAATATAATATGATAGTGAGGAGTGTTAGGGTATAAGATATTGGACAAAAATTTTGTAATGCTTGGGCGTTATTGCTTTCAGCAATTCTGATATTGTCATACACAGAAACTTTAATAACACTGGTAAACAAAATTAAGCTTTTCTATGTGTTCTTAGGTTACTAAAATATTTGTTACTAATTTGATGCCGCTGTTGTTAAATCTATCTTTCTTTTTAGCAGCTCTAGTTTTAGTGACTAAGATAATTTACAGCCAGTTCAACTAGCATTAAGTCCCATAGAAATTTTATTTTTTCTGGCACTCTAGTTCTTATATCGGCAGCAGTTTGTTAGTCCAACTGGAGATCGTGTTTAAGTCGAACAATATTAAAGTTTTGTTTTTCAAAAACTTAACTGTGTATTCTTAAAATATATAATATATATACTTGAAGCATATATATATATACTTAAAACAACTGATACAGAATTTATTTTAGTTTTTTGAAATTCCCAAAAAAACTGGAGGCCGACACATTAGTATGCCCCTTAAATAGTTTAAAGCTCCAACTTCTAAAATTTTCAGTTACTATTTTCGTTATTAGCTGTTATCTGCCACAGCTAAACAAAAATCTGGATACATGGTGGACCATTAGTTATGGCGTTATATGAATTTGAATGGCTTTGAAATTTACTAGGACTAGACATTGTCTGGAAACCGCAATTCAGCACGATCCTCAGCATGAACTTCTACGGCTCGCTTAAGATTTTATGATTTCATCGAAAAAGAAATAAAGTTCCTGCCAGAAAAAATACTTACTTCAGTGCGATTGTTATAAAAAAACTATGCCATCAACTCGCAAACCATTTATGAGCTCAAAGCAGAGTTATGCACCGAAGTCACCGCTATACCAACCGAAATGTCTCAAAACCTAATGACAAATGCATAAGAAAAGAGCTGAAGACTATAAAACTTGATTAATTTTTCATTCAAAAAGTTGTTCAAACACAATAAAAGTATATCACAAAAAAAAAAAATAAACTGTTTACTTAACAAAAAGTTTCACAAAGTGAGCATTTAAGCAGAAAACCACAAATATACAATTTATTATATTCAATTATGTTATTAAAAGTAGACAAAGGCTTTTATATACTATAAAAATTGATTATGATTTCTATACCCTGAACTGGGTATATTAAGTTTACCACGAAGTTTGTAACAGCCAGAAGGAAACGTCGGAGACCATATTAAACATACATTATACCTATACAAATTATCGGCATGACGAGCTGAGTCGAATTTGTCATGTCCGCCTGTCCATCTGTCTGTCTGTATATACGCGAACTAGTCCCTATGTTTATGAGATATCGTTTTGAAATTTTTCACATGTATTTTTCTTTTCAAATAGCTGCTCATTTGTCATATCGCACTACTATAGCAAATAACTGTCATACAAACTAAACAATCGAAATCAAGTGCTTGTATTGAAAACTTTTCATTTGACGATGTATCTTCACGAAATTTAATATGGGTTGTTGTCTAAGATAATAATTCAATATCCAAAAAAATTGTGCAGATCGGTTCATTAGAGCATTTAGTTGCCATACAGATTGAACAATCGGAATCAAGTTCGTGTAAGGAATATTTTGTATCTGTGAAGGGTATTATATCTTCGGTGCAGACGTAATTAACGTTTTTTGTACTTTTAAAACTGTTTGGTGAATTAAAAAAAATTTTTTTCACGTGTTAAATTAATATTTGTTCTTTCGGTCAATTGACCTTAGATCTTTATGCGATATATTTAAATTTTTGGTAAAGTATACATTGAATATTTATTTTTTCATTTGCTAAAATGATATGAAAAAGTTGAAATAACAGTAACCAAAAAAAAAAAACAAGTGCATATTATGCAAATTTATAAAATACTACAATTATAAAAAAATTATTAATATTTAATAACACTAATCATTCACTTGCAAAATATTAATTTTTTTTTTTGGAGAAATATTCAATTCTGTGCTATCAAATTCAATTAATCGGAAACAATAAGAGTTGTGTGTTTGTGTGTGCCACCTATTTGTTATCAAATAATACGCCGGTGATTAGTGTAAAAGTCAGCAGTATTAAGCAATAAAATATTTAACGCATTTTAGAAATTATTAAATACGTAAGTACAATTGTGGTTTTTAACTGCAACAGCTAGTAAATACAATTAAGTTGCTATTAATAAATAAAATAAATGCAATCGAGCGCACATGCAAGCGCTCACTCAATGCGATTTGCTGAATTTGCGCGTATTCGTAATTCCCGTAAAATGTTTATATACATGCGGATGTTGCCACAGTGCAATCCTGTTGTGAAAATAGTAGTCAGAATTATTTTGGAAATTATTTCTGAATTGACTTACATTTATGGTTTACTTTATGAATTTTACTTTTACATATATCTGCGCATATGGCGTTGCCAGATTTTGAATTTTATATAGTCTGAAATTTTTTTCATATATATATTTTGTATAGACACATTTTTTCATTTTTTTTTTGCAATATTATTTAATTTTTTTTTTCATCAAAAAAAATTTATATGACTTGACATCGAAATTTTTAAACCTAATCCATAACAGCATTAAAATAAATGGTGTCAATGAGTAACTCACCAGTATTGAACACGAAAATTTAACACCATGGTTATTGTGTAGTTTTAGCGACTATTTGTTGTTGTTCGCTAATTGCTGATTCATGCTCTATTCTCTCACTCAATGCTGCAGCACGAATAAATATTTATTTAGTTTTGTTATAAAAGCGAAATAAGCGCAATTTAGACAAACTCTATTTATTTTGGGTAAATGTATGCAATTGTTACATTTTCAGCGTCATAAATACAGTGACGGAAAATATTATAGCTCTGCAGTAGTGGAATATTTTATATGAATGATATGAAATAATAAAGAAATGAGCTGTTTTTATACAAAATAACTTCTTACAAATAAATTTAAATTTTTAATTCATGTGTAACCGAACATTTCACGCTCTTGCAACTTGCAAAGATCAAAGCCTGGGAAATTCCTTCAGATTATAATCAATAATTATTGGAAAGAGAGTCTTTCTGAATTTAAGTAAGATTTTTAAGATAATGACCGATAGATGCGGTAAAAAATAATTTGGAAGTACGAAAATATTTATGGTAGGTATATGTTGACTAAGGGAAGTGTTGAACCGATTTTACCAATTTTTGGCACAATATAGAGTTTAAGGTTTTAAGGCGGTTTTTACTCCGGCTCCTATAAAACACCTTGTTCTATCCCGGAAGTAAAATTTTATGTTTCTGACGCAATTGTTTATTGATTTAGAAGCTGTTAGTAGTTTTTAACAAAACCATTCATGGAAATTGGGCGGAGACAATAATTTCGATGTTTAAGCCACTCTGAACGGTAGATTTTTTCACAAAATCAAAATTTTTATTAGTTCTTTGATCTTTATCTGTATTTATCCATATGTTAATAATTATATATCTTCCTGTTTGGTTTTTGAATTACAGATGATATTTAATAGAAAAAGGCCCCTTTTTTCTCATCCTGAAAAACGTCAACGCGAATAAGGGAATCCAAAATATTTAAGAATTAATCACCATATATGATATACTAAAGAAAATGCCTCCTAAAAATATTCACAAAGAACGCTTTTTTTCTGACTTGGAAGTAGTTATAACCCCTTAACCATACAATATATTTTTAGCTTTCAACGTAGAAAGACCGTAGTCAAAGTCTAAATAAGCCTAAGTATCATTAGTTTTCCTTTCTTGTATAGCAATCAATATATAATTTACCAAAAATAAAACAAAAAGTTTAGAAATTTAAAAACAGAATTACAAATACAATACTTGTGAAAAACATTTCTCAAACAAAAAAACAATCCAGTGAGCTAGAAAGGATTTGCACTAACAAACTGATTACCATATGAAAACTAACAATAGGAACTATTTTTTAACATATTTAAAAGTGACAGTGATATATTCGAGAAAAATATTTAAAATAATTTCACATAAATAGTTTACCACACAACTTTAACATTTTAGTACTCCAATTTTTTTTAAATATAATATCTTTTTAAATATGTTAACGAATTTTGAATATTTTGAAAAAAATGTGTACATCCTGTTTAGAAAAAATAATATTTAGAATAAATTTAGTACACTTTGTTAAAATATTTTAGATCATATTTAGAATCAATAATATTTATGACCAATTTAATAAATAGTATATAAATAAAATTGGTAATATTTAGAATGTTATAATATTGATTCATTTAGCATGCCAAATTTCTTTTTGTAACAATTATATGTAAGTTTATAAACGTTTATTGGCAAAATGTCTAATTTCCTCGCCAGTGTACTATATACGCTTAGTTTAAAGCACATGTATGTTTTTACATAAAATCTAGCTCAGCACGTTTTACTTATTGTCGTGTGGATTTTAAGCGCATATTGCCTTCAATATAGTCACCCATAACAAGTAAAAATGATTTGATATTTTAAATAATTGACGGTATTTACTTTTAAAGCTATTCATTGAATTGGCTGAAGAACATATGAGATGTGATGTTAAAATAGGCATATATAATTACAAATATATAGATAAGGAAAGGGAAAATATTTAATTTATAAACTAATTCCAAAAAGTTAAAGAGCGGAACTGCTGTAATGTGACATTTATTGACCACTTTCATTTACAACAAAAAAATGTGTATTATAAATTCATTTGAATGGAAAGTGTAATTTAAATTTTCAAAACTAAAAAATTAGATACGAAAATATAGTATTGTGTCTACTTATACAACAACATAACAACTAAATTTTTGTTGCGTTTATCAAGCATTTCTTTTACGGCACTTGGACAGGTATTTCCGATATAATATTACATATTTATTTACGTAATTTAAGTTGGATAACTTAAGCATATGTAATAAAAATATTATATGTAAAAGAAATATATTAAGAAATAACTAAGTAAAACAAGTAAGGAACTGCTAAGTTCGGATGTAACCGAACATTTTATACTCTCGCAAAGTCAAATAGTATACTCGTTTGAGATTTCTTTGTGGATTGGCTGATATTTTCGGTAGAAGGTCAACTATAGGCACTGGGGTCCACATATTTAGTACTTAGGGGCTTAAACAGTTTTGGTTCGATTTAGACAATTTTTGGCCACAAGGTGGCATACTTTAATCGCATTATTCACGCAAAGTTTTATCCCGATACAGTCATTGTTGCCTGATTTGCATAGTGGAAAGTGAAATAATCAGATGGAATTTAAAATGGTGTTATATGGAAAGTAGGCGTAGTTGTAGTCCGATTTCGCCCATTTTTTCACTGTGACATAGAAACATGAAAAGAACGTTATGCACCGAATTTGGTTGAAATCGGTTAAGCAGATCTCAAGATATGGGTTTTCACCTAAAAGTGGGCTGTGCCACGCCCACTGTCTAATTTTGAACGCGGTTCCTATAAAGTCATCTCATACCATCCCAGAGATAAAATTTAATGACTCTGGCGTGTTTAGTGCTTGATTTATCGCGCTTTTAGTAGTTTTTAACAGTACCGTTATATGGGGAGTGGGCGGAGTTGCCACCCGATTTCAACTATTTTCACACCGTCAATAGAAGTGCTAAAAATATTTGCTTCCAGTGAATTTTGTTATTATAGCATTAGCGGTTTAGGAGATATGCACATTAAACCTATTAGAGGCGGGACCACGCCCACTTTTTTAAAAAAAATTTTAACTGCAGATGCCCCTCCCTAATGTGATCTTGTGTACCAAATAACAGTCTTGTATCTTATTTCAGAGCTTAGTTATGGCAAGTTATTTGTTTTTGATTAATGGCGTTTTGTGGGCGTGGCAGTGGTCCGATTACGCCCATCTGCAATACCAACCGTCTCACGGCACCATGAAACATGTCTACCAAGTTTCATAAAGATATCTCAATTTTTACTCAAGTTAGAGCTTGCACGGACGGACGGACAGACGGACAGACGGACGGACAGACGGACGGACGGACAGACAGTCACCCGGATTTCAACTCGTCTCTTCATCCTGATCATTTATATATATATAACCCTATATCTAACTCGATTAGTTTTAGGTGATACAAACAACCGTTAGGTGAACAAAACTATTATACTCTGTAGCAACAGGTTGCGAGAGTATAAAAATCGACTTTCAAAATATACATATATGAAAGTAAAGTAAAACGAAAAATTAATTATCTGACTCACCCTTTTATTCGTTCGCGCAGCAGCTACTTCAACTTCTTTTAAACAACGTTTGCCTGAAATTAGTAAATTTTCAAACAATTACATATATATAAATTGAGTACAACGAAAAAAAATCATACGGCTCACTCTTTAATTCGTTCGCGCAGTCTCTTCTCTACATGTACATATGTATACGTTATTCGCCTGCCGCTCTCTGAACTCAAACTATTCTCGTTGTGCCGGCCATTTTGTGTAATTAAAAGAAGCTGCGCAGCATACACTTTCCACATCATTTTTGCGTTGCACATATAAAACTCTTTACACTAAAAAACCTTAACTTGTATAAACATTCGTTCACTTATTTATAAAAAAAAGCACTTTTTAACAATCTAATTACAATTAAAATAATAATATATAACACACTATCACAAGAGTTCCATTCCCTAAACAAAAAAACACATCCAAAGTTGCTGCCAGTTAAAATAGAACTAAACATAGGAACTTCCTATGGAAAGAGGAAAAGAATATTCGTATTAACTGGAAGAGGGCATCATAATGAACTTGGCCAAGTAGTGAGCAAGCTCAGTTATAATTAGCTAAGAAACGCTTAAAAGTATGCTATGAAAATATATAAATGATGGAGGTAGATAAATAATGGGAATATTTGCGAATTTAATACACATGTGTGCGATCTAAATACAAGAGAGTCACAACTCAATAACTTTCAAATTCAAAATTTTCAGAATTCAAAATTTTCAGTACTCAAAATTTTCAAAACCAAGAAATTTAATTGTCATCACTATTTTAATTAACTAGGTAATCACCGTTAGGTCTACTTTTGTGTTAATTCCGTCGTTTGCCTCGCCTGTGCAGTATCAACGAAAAAACACTATTTGCACATACACATTTTGTAACAATATACAATCAGAAATCATTGAGCAACTTCATAATATTGTTAGTGAAGATCCAAGTTTGACTAAGCGTGAAATTGCTAATGCTGAATATTATTGCAGCCTTTTGATTAAGCTGGATGAAAAAATTCGTGAGAAAAGACCTGGTTTGTAGCACAAAAAATAATTTTTCATCAAGACAATGCACCTACTCACAAAGGGAGTATATTGAATAAAATAACATATTCCGTAACAAAAACAGTATTTTTTCATTTTGGGTGCAGAAACTTTGCAACCAACCAGTACCTTAGTAAATATGGATTAACGTGAATATATTTTATTGATTATATTATTACTGATGTGGTATCTGTTCAGACCGTTCTTCTGTGTTCTCATTATAACTATTTCCATCACATTTGTTGGCTTTATACTTTAAATGCTGATCAGTGAAGAATATACTAATAAAATGTGGAGACAATATTTTGCTAAATAGGATGTGATTTGATACAAAAATTTAGTGATATCCGTTAATGCTTTCCAAATATCATGAATATGGTGATTTCTGATTAGAAACTTGATTTTGACAAAGATATATAAAATCCACCAGAGCAACAGAAATCAAGTCAGTCATAAATAAAGACAGGTGAAAGAATATGTTTTCTCGCAATTTTTTGAGTATATAATCAATATACTCGTAGGTGGTATATAGGACTTTAAGTAAGCCATGGAGCGAGATCACCCATATCGGTATTAAACTATAGCATATCCGATGCGTTGAATCAAGTTTGTTAAGATATCTTGCACATTGATCGATATATACGCTATAGGTAAAGCTGATCGGAAGTTTGATATAAAGATATATATGGATTTACCCGATTTTTTTGATTTTTGGCATCAGAAAATACTATTATCAAATAATAACAGTTTTTGAGTTTTAAAAAGATAGCTAACAGATTGTGTCTGTCAATCTATATATAGTTTAAGTAAAAAGTTAGAAAATCATGTAAATGAATAGAGGCCCAATTGACCCAATTTTAGCTGTTTTTAGCTTAAGCATTAATTATTATCGAAAAAAGACGTTCTCCGGATTATTAATATTATATTATCATACTTAATAATGAATGTATGCATTATGCCCAGTTATAGGTACTGTGATCCACATATACGGTTTTTGGAGCCTTGAAAATATATGATCCGATTTCAACAACTTTTGATGGTTAGGATATACCCTAAAGGCATTATTTGTGCAAACTTTTCTTTCAAACAGAAAGCAAAGAAACTTGAGTTATAATTCTCGCAAAGACATCTTAAGTTTTACTTCAGTTATCAGTTGCACGGACAGATGGACGGACGGACCTCATTTGGCTCCTAATAATACATACAATATATACCTAAAATTTGGACGAAACTAGTTTAGCACATCAGCACACTCTTTTCACAAATATTTTTAAAAGGTTTGTACTGTATATTTAGTTAGTTATTATATCATCCTTCCATTGGATGCGCACTTTAGGGTATACGCTAAAAATTTTACTGGAAGATTGTAAATAAATCTTGAAAATAATTTGCAGCGCATCAACACTTAAATGGACTCAGCTTATTTTAATGCGTGAAAACACAAAAAAAATTACGGATCTTCGCATTAATATCAAGGGAAAAAAAAATCGAAAGCGTTGGACGTGGCGCATACGCTCCCAGCGGTACGGTCGTGGCAGATTCAGCATAGACTGAGTGACAAAGTGACAACTGAGCGTGCGAATTGTGCGAACGGGAGTGTGTTTGCGAATTTGTAAATAATTCTTACATTCATTCACAGTTATTTTTAGATAAGCATCAACTTGATTTATTTGCGCAACACTTGGGCTGTACGCAGCGAATACGCACGCATACAAACAAACCCTAATGCGCGTCAATGAATGCATACACAGAGGCGCCGAAGCTGACAACGAGAATAGTCAACTTGGCAAACAAAGTGTTGTCAAAACGGCTGGGCGAGCGCTTTTTCCATTTCCGTTACGTATTTCAATGAGCATTTGTCCAAGTGCTCCGTTTTTGCAGTTTTTTTGTGCGTCCTTTGGTTGTGTGAAAATAATTTACATAAGCATAATAGAAAAAAATAAATTGATTTTAAATCATCAAGCGGCGGCAGGCGGCGACAAGTGCGCCGAAATGTGTGTGTGTTTACGTACATGTGTGCGTGTGTGTAAGTGCGAAACGGTTGTGCGAAAAAAAACTAATATGAAATTGTATATGTATGTAAAAGTGTGTGTATTTCTGTTATGACAGTTGACAATGCAAAGTTGATGCAAAAAATAGATTATCATATAAATAAGCAACCGAGCGCTTTCAGCTCACGAGCTTAATGCAGGCTGTTCCCAATCTTTTATGCGAATAAATTAAATATTCCAAAAAAAAAATATTCTACTAATAACAACATTAACGAGCATTCAAAAACAGAATTACAGAAGCGCACACATACATATACATATGTGTATATTAGGGTGGGTTGACAAAAACAAATGTTTTTTTTCGTTTCGTACTCTGAAAAATTGGTTGACAGACACTTCTAAGGAGCACTCTCCGAGTATGAGCTCTTAATTGTAACGGGAGGGTTCTCCGCCTAACTGTTTTCTATCTTTTTTTTATTATCAGATAAAAAAATTCAAATCTCGCTACCGACTACTTGCAAAATGTAGGAAATTGATTGCTCTACAAAATGGTCTTAAGGTTTTTTCGTAAACTCAACCATTTAAAAGATATTAACGGTTGAAGTTAGAATATATTAAGGAAAATTTATTTTTGTGTTTTGAATTTTATAACTCAATAAAAAACATAATTAGCTCTCAGTAGCTCTGCAAAAAAGCTTATACTTGGAGAGTGTTTCTATCAACCAATTTTTCAGAGTACGTAGTGAAAAAAATATTCGTTTTTTTTGACCCCCCCTAATGTATATAAACAAATATATGTGTGTTTATCAGCGTTCATGTATTGGTCAATATGTGTGTGGATCTGTGTCTGTAAAATGGAAATTATTATTTTTTCTCTTTCGTTTTTCAAACATTTCGATTTGCCATACGCCACAGTTGTTGTTTTTTATGTTGACCAAAGAGCGCACTATACGTGAATGCATGCACGCTGCCACAATCACAGTCTTGCGCTGAATGAATGGTCTCAAAGGCTGACTGAATGTCGTTCGTCAATGACATTTAAAATCCACTCACAGCTCACAAGTGGCACTGCAAGCGCGCACGTAGGTATGTGTATGTGTGCGTGCATTGTAATTTACCGCAAATGTCACAGGCTTGCCACACGTGCGCCTTTTGTACGAATAACTCTATCTAGTACATACATACAAATATGTGTGTGATGGCGTTTGTGTGGCATTGTCTGTTAGCGATTTTGCATCACTCACCAGCGGCCATCGCTTAAATCCTTTGACAGCAGTTGAATTCGTTGTAAATATTCATCGATGGGTGTAGGTATACTAACAATTGTGGGTGCAAAAAGCGCTGCGTTTTTGTTTTTTTTTCAAACAAGAGGTATCTACAGTAGGCACTGGATATTTGTGAGCATTCTTAGATGGGGAATATCAAAAATTTGAGATTTTGGGGAAAACCAAATCAGGATCTAGTAATTTTTTCGCCATTTTGTACCAATGTTTTAAATATTGGGTCTATGACTATATTCGTGCGGTTCGCCAAGAGTTATCTATCGTAAATTTACTATTATTCCATTGGTCCAATATATCGAATATTCATTGAAAAGCTTCTGTACTTGTGCATCTTTTTCAGTATTCACCGACAATACTTTTTTTCACTCAAAAACGCCAAACTTTGTACCGAAATATATTCTATTACAAATGAAGAAAACCTCAGCCAAAAGTCATCGTGTTCTTGTGAAAATTTGTGGGGAACATGTTCTAGTTGAGCAAACATGCCCAAAGTGGTTTGCACTATTTAAAAGTGGTGATTTTCGCTTGGAAAACGAAGAATGTGCTGGGTGGCAAAGAGATATAAAGATGAAACAAAAAGAAGTCGTAATTACGGCAACCCTAAATGCGAAATAGCATCTGTGAAACCGGGCCAACTCAATCAAATCACCGGCAAAGTCGAATATACATAATGTCAAGCTAATGATCGGTATTTGTTGTGATCAGAAGGGCGTACTTTATTATGTGTTCCTAAAACCGAGTGAAACCAATAATATGGAACGCTACCGACAAAAAATGTTAAAATAATGAAAAAACCGGACGATTATAGTTAAAGACACATTAAGAACCCACCTAAACGTGTCTGAGCCGCGTAAATAAACAAAAGCTTTTATTCTTCCAAATAGATAGGATTGGACAATCTTATTTTTATTTCATGTGTTTTCATTTTATTCTATTTTATTTTATTTTATTTTAGCATAATCGATTAAATTTTATTTTATTTTATTTTATCCTATTTGATTTAATATTATTTTATTTTATTAATATTATTTTATTTATTTTTTGTTTTTATTTTAGTAATTTATTTTATTTTAGTTAATTTAATTTAATTTTATTTTATTTTATTTTATTTTTTGTTTTATTTAATCATTATTTTATAAAAAAGTATTTAATTTAGTTTCATTTCAGTTTATTTCATTTTATTGTATTTAATTTAATTTCTTTTTTGATTTTATTTTATTATTATTTTACAAAAAAAAGTATTTAATTTAGTTTTATTTAATTTTATTTCACTTTATTGTATTTAATTTAATTTAATTTTATTTGAATTAATCTAATTTTATTTAATTCAATTTAATTTAATTTTATTTATTTTTTGTTTTTATTTTGTTATTATTTGATAAAAAATGCATTAATTTTATTTTAGTTTATTTAATTTTATTGTATTTAATTTAATTTTATTTTATTTAATTTAATTTAATTTATTTTTTGACTTTATTTTATTATTATTATTTTATAAAAAAAAAGTATTGAATTTTTTTTTATTTTGGTTTATTTCATTTTATTGTATTTTATTTTTTTATTTTTATTTTTTATTTCTTTTTATTGAATGATTCGAAAAAAGAAAAAAAAGACCGAAAAAAAAAGTTAGTATTTAATGTTCTACAGTTTAAGAGTTTATTTTATACGAGCCCGCCCATTGACAGCCACATAGTGTAATCTACTCGTATTTATTTTAAAGACAGATTCTTGAAAGAAAGCCACGTCGCACATCAATTCAAAACAAATATACCCGACGATTCTTTGATTGCTTGCCAGTCTAACTCAGAACCCAAAAAGTGCATATTAGCAAAATTTTAGCCACTACCCATTAACAACCATTACATCCAATGGTTTGCTAAAATCATCTATCCGAATTTTTACTTTCAACCCCACATTTTCCATTGCTCGGTGTCCTTTTCTGTTAAAGTATGCACGGTCACAAAGAAAGTGTTACAGCGTCTTCTCACTTCCAAGCAGCTGTGCTATTCTTATTTGCCGATGTTCTGTAATACCTTAGGCTAGTAGTAGAGTAAACCGAGATAGGACTAAAATTAGTGAAATTGGGTTCCGGGTTAGGAACCAAGAAAATGAAAGTGATAATTTCGTGCTCCATCCATTATATAAATTTAAATGTTATAAATTCGTTACACACATTTTAAAATACTTAATCACTCCTTCTTCTTTTCAATTAGCCAATTAACCTTAGTTTACTGTTGGTATAGTACATGATACATAGCTACATAATTCAAGCGAAGCAATTTCTCAAGCAACCACCGGCGCACTCTATCGCGCACGATTTCTGCCCACACCAAGCTAAATAACGGTGGTGCTCAACGAAAGCGCCACGTCGAAACATTGGCAAACGCTGAAGAAGAATTTTAATACATCGCATTCTTCGCTGCGGTTTTTGCCAACATACCGCATCAATCTATCGCCACCACATACAGGCGCACACACATACACACATGGGCATGCATTTATAGGTATTTGCCCACCATACCTATGTATCCCAGGCATTGTCTATGGCACATGTGCCTACACAGAGCACACATACACACACCGGCATAAATGCAAATCTACAGAATATCCTGTCATATCCTGTGCCAGCGCCGGGAGTGGGACAACGTAGCACCACTCGGCAGTGCTGGTGCTGGTAAAAGGCAAATTGAATCTATGGTTGAGTGAAAAATATGAGCCAGCTTTTCTATAACTGTGTGTGTGTGTGTTTGCCGGCAATGACTTTGGCAACACCAGTCGCATGTGTAGCAATTGAAAGACAACACTAACAGCGGCAACAACACACAACTCCATAAAACAATATGACCAGCTAACGAATGTGGCCGCTGTGGTTGTTGGAATGCGACCGGGACTGCGTTTGCGACTGTGCCGGCCTGGTACAAATGCGCATTTTTGCATACATAAATATTTATGAATTTATTAAAAGTGAACTACAGCAATCGCCAGTTTGCCGATGGGTGGCAGCGCTACAATGCTAAGTGCACGGATGGTGGAAGTGAGAAAACCGACAACAACAACAATGGAAAAAATTGTTAAGGACTGATAGGCAACCAACCATGGTAGTTCGTTAGCTGTTGCTCAGCGCTAACCAGTTAGCTACAGCTTTGGCACAAACCAAACTCACCAAACCCATCAAAACGGCGGAAACATTCCGCAACCTTGGTAGTTCGACCATCCGCAACGCTGATCTATGGAAATTTTTGGAAAATTCGCACTTTTGTCAGCAAACCATGCGCGCTGGTATGTTGGTAAGTTATGTGGATACGTACTGCATTAAGGTGGTTCATACATATGCGGGTTGTAACGGTCAAATATTGACAATTAAATTCTATGAAATTGTGTAAATATGTGCTGGTAGGAGTCACAAGCTATAAACTTCCAAATAGAACCACCTTAAAATACAAATAAATACTCGCACTTGTAGATTATTTTAAATGCATGTTTCGTTTTATATTTTAGGATCGCCAGCCAGGCATTACGTACTTCCAGGCTGTGAATGGGCAATTATATATGAAATGGCTTTAGCTGTGGCAATGTCTATGGTGATATGGCTTGCTTTGTGACTTTTCCCGGAATGCTGTCATGTATATACTACCAACAGCAGTATCTGCAAAAATACAAATAATTTTATTTATTTACTCCTTTTTGTGTAAAAAAAAATGACCTTCATTGTGAACGATCAGAATGACAATAAATTTAACTACTGTAGGTGGCACTACCACATATTTGATCGATTATTATATTTTTCAAAATATAATTTGCGTATTTATTTTATCCACTACAAAGTGCTATATTGGTACATTATGTTTTCTGTGTTTTCTTTTATATAAAATATGTCAAATTCACTGATAGTGTTAGTCAAACTAATATAAGCAATTGAGGTTTTATTTTAGCATTTAAAGTACCTAGATACTTCTTAACATCTTTATTATTTTTGTCCAATAATTATTATTTCTTAACGTTGGTAATACATATATATGTCTGATGAAGCCTATTGTAGCATTTCATATTATGTGTAGTTGTTCTTATGTCAAATTCTTTGACAGTCGTTGCAGTAAAATCAATGCAACCAGTTGTCATATAATTTAAACATCTACAATAACTAACTACATCCAACGTCTTGTATACATAACTCCACTTAAGATTATTGGTACAGTTTCTTTATTTATTTTGTGTCAAATTTAATTTAATTTAAGACAGTTCATCAAATCAATATAAAAGTGTGTCATTTCATTTTTGAAGAAATTTTTACAAATTCTTCACTTTGCCATTAAACTTGGAAAAATTATAAATATCTTTATGTAATGAAATTGACAGCTAAAGGTTGCCATTTGCACTATTTTTATGTCGCAGGGTAAAAAAATGTTATCAAAATTGTAATGTTATTAAGTGTCTTTGAATGTGCCATCATGAATATTTTGCATTACTAATTAATTTCAGCACCACCAAGTAATAGTTGTTCTAAATACTCATGACGATATGGCAAATATTATATTATTGAAAATATATTTTTATTTCAACGCCATGAATCAATTTTAATTTGAAGCGAGTATTTTATGTAAAAAATACCCAAACCAAGTATGAATTTAGACAAAAGATGCTAGGCTCAGTTTCTCGGAGCGGTTCGACACTTAAAAAGAAATAATATGAACACAAAAATACACATCGAAATTCCATTCAGTCTGCGGATCAAGCAGTTTGAGGTTTTTGTAAATTTAATGAAATAAACAATTATGAAATTGTGATACACCACCTAAACTTTAAACTACTTGAAGGTAAAGAAATGGTGTCATAGAATTATATAAAGTCGAGTAAAAATAAATTCAATATTTTTGGATTAAACTTAAATTTTTATTTACATATTCCCATTTTCAACCGCCTGGTTTGCGTTTTCGCCATTATCGAAGGAAATATGTAACATTTGGCATACTTTCCCTTTGCTGGTGTCAGTCTTTGTCAAAGTAAACAATCACAAACCTGTGTGAGACAAAAAGTAGTATATTTCTGCTTTTACCTAGACTTTATATATTGAATTAAACGAAGGGTACGTCCGTCTGTCGGTTTTATGGTCAGTCTCTTTGAATGAAAATAAATAATATCTAAAGACATCTAGATGAAAATTGTAACATATATAAGTTATGATTTAAAATCAGCCAGATCCGACGACAATATCATGAGACACAAAGTTTGTGAAATATTTACTTATAAGTGGAAAGCATATACCTTGGCCAAGTTTCACCACCCATTAGAGATGTGTGTATAGATTTTATAAAAAAGTCTTCAAACGGAATGTATAGCTTTTTTAACCAGCCACTTCTGATTTTGATTTATTGCAGAGTCATAATATTATATATGGCTCGTGGAACAAGACAGGAACGTCATTTAACTTTTGAGACTCTTTTAAAACTTTTGACGTCATAAACCTTCATAAAATCATATAAGCGATTTGATTCAAACTTTAAAAACGTTCGCTGTTCACAAAAATTAGTTTGTTTGTAATTCACTTTGGTCATCCCGAAATCTATACCACTTTGGAAATTATGTGAAGCACAACCAACCCTTTAAACTTATTAGCATTTTGAACTGCTAGTCGCATAAAGTAGTTCTCGTTTTTCGATTACATCGATGCCTAGCTGAAGTGTTTAATAAAAATTTCGTAAATGACTTAAGTGCCAATTTCAAGTAAGAGCCACGACTGCAAAGAGACTCGAGCACCAAATGCAAAATAGGCATTCGCATAAACAGTTTGCCCTCTCGTTGGTTTACCTTCGAAGCTAACGGCACAAAAGTGAGTGTGTTTTGAGAATACAAAAGTGACATTACTATACTGTCTACACTCACTAACGCCTAAGTGCAAGGGATGGGCGTGGTTGTGCTGCAGTGTGAATGGGAGACAAGCGCGCAAAGCGACAAAAGCCGACGCAACACAAGAGGCGGCTTTGGTAATGAACGCTTTGGCAGTGTTGGCAATAAAACTGTCACATGAAACAAGTGACCCATTCACTCTGCATAATTTCGGCTAGCAATGAAAATACGGTAACATCGTCAACGTACGAACGCAACAACAATGAGACAATGAAAATGAAACGATGACAATGCTGTTCGATGTTGACTATGACGATGATGATGGCGATGACGAAAGGGTTGGCCTAAAGCTTTTGATGCTGTTATTGAGCATATTATGTAGTATGGGTTATTGAGGCAAGGCAGTGGTTGGCAATATTGTTGTCATTGCTTTGTGTTGCTGATGCGCGGTTAACTATCCGGCGACTCAAGCGTTGAATGCGCCGACCAATGCATTGCATTAGCGGGTATGAGACTAGATGGTTGGAGCGGTTGATTGCCTAGTTAGCTGATTGGTTGGACGTTTGGTCGTTTGGTTGCTTGGTCACTTGGTCGCTTTGGTTGGCAAAGTGCAACGCATAATGCATGAAGCTGTCATTATCAGCAGAGGCCAATTCAATTGAGTCTTATGTCTAATTTTGCCAAAAATTTCAAAATTGAAATTTGAGATGCGCGGGCAGTGAGCTGACATGACCGGAGTGTATATAAGATGGAGAGCACAGTGGAACAAAAACATAATTATTTGTGCATTTGTTTTTTTTTTTTTTTTGATAACCTGTTTAGTAAGTCCTTTCCCTTTATATGAGAATTCACTAACAAAATGGGGACAAATTTTATGTAATACAATTTTTGAAACTTCCTATGAATGGGTTCGTAGTTGCAGTGCTGGGATAACCGATCGTTTTTAATGTTGGATAAAACAATATTTGTGTATATGAAGACGTTCCGATACGTATTTAACACCAACACGCCACTATGGCTAGAGAACTACAATATTATGTAGTATATTCTCGAAGACGTTTATAATTGGACTCGTAGCTTTGCTTTGAGCCCGTGTGGAAGCGGACGTTATAGCGGTCGGTGATTCTAGTCTTGTTTGAAAGCATAGAGCCCATAGTTGATATATACGATGACTCTTCTCCTTTCAAGGCGGCCTTCAAGAATTGGTTTAACTAGTTTCAGTGTATTCACAAGTCAGGTTTTGTTAAGTCACGACCCGTTGCTCAAGAAATCGGCTACCTTAATGGATAACGTGACAAAATTCCCCGATTTCATAAGAAATTAGACATTTCAAAATGCCGCGCAGGTTATACCCTGCATATAATATTCGGGTCTTGAGATATTTGTCCGCCTTGGGATACCGCGTTTGTCCGGATGACAAGCGCTATCGTGAGACCACATTACAGCACAGTTTAAGCGCACTCTGAAGACATTTCTGCGCCGTTTCGTGACTGTCAACGAAACAGAGATCAACTTGAATCATGGATCGAGAGGCTGATAAACAGTCATATCAGTGGACTTCACCCGTTGAACATCCTCCGAAGAAGGTGAAAACTGTCTTATCGTCCAGAAAGATGCTGGCGACTTTTTTCTGGTATTCACAAAGAGCCATCTGCATCAACCAACTGTAGAAAAGCAAATCGTAGCCAAATTCGACTACGGTATAATTTTGTGAAAAATAAAATTACTCCTCTACCCTGCCGCTCACATCTGCGTCGTCACGTTCCAAATTATACTACGATATCCCGCTTCATATTTGGTGGATGTGGTCCCGTAGGACTTTGCATTATTACCAAACTCAAAGAGGTCACTTGCCATTTTACTAAGCCCTCTTTTATAGTTTGGAATTTTTTTCTGACGTTACCATATTCGAGTATCATTTAAAAAAAAATTACACCTACCTCTTCCCCATCTGCTCAACCCAATCCATCAGATTTTGATGTATCTTCACATTTGCATATTCAGTGGCAAATAACAGTTTATATAAAAAATATAAATAAATAAGTAAATTTCAAGCGTGACATTTTCGATCTGGTAACGCCAAAGTAATTTGAACTTCATGTCAGTTTCAGCAAAAAGCAGTCATAGATTTTTATGCATAATTTTTTGAAGCATATTTGTTCCGGCTACTCGTCATAGTGTATGTTGTGTTTGTTACTATTGTTGTTGTACTTGCTGTTAATGTCGTCAATGGCTCGGTACTACGACTGGCATTGATGGAGTCGGACGTGTAGTGGCTGGTAATTACCTGAAGTGGAGCGCCAACAGACGACAGGACGACAGGAGAACAAAAATTACAGCAATATGACGATGATGATGTTATTATTGCTGATAATGATATTGCTGATTATGTTAAATGGCAATGACACGTGTGGCGTGAGTATGTGCGCTAGGCATAAAATGAAGAATGGTGTCATTTGAGAAAATGAAAGTTGATGGTTAATGCAAACGATTATTACGCAAAAAAGGTAACCCGAAGGCGGTCGTATGCATTAATGGACTATCTTCGAAAAAGCAACTAGAACAAGTGGAACTTATGCATTTGCATATGTATGTGCCGTTAAGTACCTCACAGCATTCATGACGCATACTCATATCTACTCGAGAGCTTAAAATACGAGTAGATAGGTTTGTATATGTGTGTGATATATGCTTAATGTTACCCTCTTTTGCTATGAAGATATCTAATTTTAATATAAACTGAAGTAGTGTGGGGGGGAAGTAATGAAAATGAAAATGTGGAAAGGTCTACATATATTTACATATGCTTAAATTTGGAAGAAGTTGCCCTTAAAATTTTTATGTTAGAGCTTTTTGCTTTTGACTTATTAATTTAATGTTACCAACGGTTTAATTTTTCATTAATATGATATTGCATAGCATCTTTTATCAATTTATGCAATTATTATTATTATTTATTTATTTTTATGCAATATTTTCTTGTTCTTTGATATTAATTCAAGTTAGACTTTTTGAGCGTGGTGATCGATAAGAAATTTGTTTTTGTTTTTCTTTTATTGAATAAATGAGAAGTTAATATTGTTTAAAATATTTTTATTATCTTACAATACAATGCAGGATATTCAGGAATTTTTATCATTGAAACTAGAGGTTTATGGTAACTGAATTAAGAAACATAAGTTTGAGACTTGATATTCTCTAAATATCTAGAAAATAATTGATAATACGATTGAAATATCTAATTTAAATTGTATTGTTGAATTCAAACGAGATACTGTTCCAAAAGGTGTGGTAGCTCTTTACCAAATAAATAATAATGTTAAGAGTATTATGACTCTGAATATTGAATAATTAATTTTTTATTAATTAAATTTTTATTAAATTCCATATTTTTATATCCCATTAAAAAAATTTTATTTTAAATATTATTATTTTTGCATCACCCTGTTCTTCAATTGATTTGTTCCGCTTGAGATATGCGAAAATACGCCTAAAAGTATGCAAACATTTTACGCATATTTTGTGATCGTGTTAGGTTAATTTCCGTTACGGAATCTCTTGATTCGGTCACCGCGCTCAAAGCCCATTGTTGAAACAACATTATATTCTCAAAAAGTCATTATATTCTCAAAAAGTCAGTAGAATAAAATATTCGATGCGTTATTGTTGACATACGGCAATTAGACATTTTGGCTGGAATTTTTTCGAGGCAACCGCAGCGGTCGTTTGTCAGAAATCTTTTTTTACGTATAATAACGCAACCTTATCTTTACAATAAAGCTAAACTTTTAGCTATAAAATTAATCTTCATGTTTTTTATTTCTTCTTCCTAACAGTTCCAGCGGCAAGAGGCATGATTCAAGACAGAAATTTGGCGTTTATTTTTAATCAAATTTGCATAGTTACTTATAGAAGGAGGGCGGAAGAAGTAAGAGATCTTTCTGAAAGCTGTTTTTAGTACATGTTCCTTCGCAACGCAGAAGTTATATCCTTCTCTGTATGCTGAAATCTGAACATTATAGCTTAGATATCTTACGAGTTTTAACAGCCGTTCTTAACATAGACCAGGTAGATCTTTGTTTAAGTACTCACTTATCCTTGAGAGGGAAGCCTGTTTCCATGAGCATGGGTACGACAAAAAGGTTTTTATTGCATCCTGTTTAACCGTCGTTCTTCGTCGGGAACTACTAAATTAATATTTGCGGCTAAGCAGGGGCATAAAGATATAGCCGGTAATAAAATGGCTGATGAGTAAAAGAGAAAAGAGGGCGCCAAAAACCATGCATATACCGCAGTAACTATTCAATTCGATGTCTTTAACAAATTCAAGAGCCTCAATTAACACTCTCAAATCAACGCTTATTAGTTTTTAATGAGAGGTTTTTTAGCAAGAAGTTCATTAAATTTATCAGTAAAATATGAAATATTTGGTGTTTATATGTTTGTACGAATTCTCAGTAAGAGATCTAAATAAGCTAACCAAATTGAATTTTCTTACTCTCTCCAAAATGGATTTTAGAAGTCATTCAGAAGTATTTTAAGCTCAAAAAATTTAAAACTACACTCAAAACCTGAAAATTCCTGCAAACTAACATAGCAAGCATGTCAGAGGGGCCAACACAAGTTACGCGTATTGATTAACATAAGTGCTTATAAATTTGCCTTTTACACATATGCCTACGCAGCAATGTCAACATGGAGTGAAATATCCTTTCATCATCATCAAATTGCCGTTTTCCAACACATCTAACATATTTATGCACAAGCCGCTAAATATATGTATATGCATAAATATATATGTATATGCTCACTCCAAAAGGAAATGGCACAGCAGCCGTAAATCCAACACCACGCATATACACACGAACTCATTACACGAGATTAACATAAACGCATTAAAAATATGAAAATTTGCATATAATATTGTTTTGTAGCGCGAGCTTTTTGTTTTGACAATGCCGATGACACGATATTGCATGTCACGCCCCACATGTGTCCCTCACGCTGTGTGTATGTGTAAGGCATTAGCACGAAAGGCAAACACATTCAGCGCGAGATTTATGTGTGTATGTGTGCATTTTAATATGCATAATGCTCACAATTTCCTGGTTTTGCTGCTAAGCTTTTGCTAATTCCAGCGCAGAAAATTGCATAGCTGGGAAAAGTGGTGCGGTTGCCGTCGGCGAACCGTTTGGTGGCATAAATATGCGCTAACATCTTATGAAAGCTAGCATTAAAGACTGGCTGAGCGATGGTTAGGGTTTAAGGAAACAACAATTGTTGTCATTGTCGAAGGCAGCTTGTAGGCAATTCAATTTTATAATTTCACTTTTATGTCCTTCATACACGCACACACACACACACACACATGGGCATATGTGTCCTAATGTAGTCAAAAGGCAATTCCATTTTTAAGTGCATAAATTCACTTTTAACGACATGCTGGCACTGTCTTGCGAAGTTGCCCTTTTGTCTTCCATTCCAAATTTGATATTTTCGAAAATTTGAATCTACTCCAACCCACCATATGTGTGTCGTTTCACTCAATTGTTGTTGTGTTTCGCTTCAAATTCGACATAAAATTTATTAAAACACTGTGTGTGCTTATAAAATTTTACATACTTGAAGTAGAAAATAAAACTTAAATCCAAAGAGGCTTTTAAGGCCTAAAGAAGTCAGTCGTAGAAGGGATAATACTTGTATGAAAATGTGGTTATTAACTTTGAAAACGAACTCAATTTCGTGCTTTCATAGTATCAGTGCTGAGATTGCTGATATGCCACAAAGCATTGGTTGTCATAATCGTATGCTTTTATTACATTATATACAAATAAACTTGACGAAAATACACACAAAACGTACTCTAGCTTACTTTTAGGCGCTCATGCCAAACCAACGCATCAGTGGGACATCAAAATAAACTTGGAGATATGATTAAATAAATAAATGCAGGAGCCATCAAAATTTTATATAAAATTTTTTCCATTGGAAATACCTATACACCTAAACATGTACATACACGCACATAGATACGAATATCAATAAAAATACTCACACAAGCATAAGCGTTGCATTAAAGAGAAAGGAGAAGTGTGTATGTGCTATTGTCATCAGCAGATTACTAGTCTATATATATATATATATATATATATGCATAAAAAAAAAATACGAAAAAAATAAAAATAATACCCTTTACTAATACAAAAGTTTACATATATACAGACAGACGAACGGACAGACGGACATGGCTAAATCGACTCAGTGCGTCACGCTGATTATTTATATAAAAATTATATAATATCTCCGATGTTTTCTTCCGGGTGTAACAAACTTCGTGGCTAACTTAATATGACCAGTTTAGGGTATAAATATATATATATATATATATATATATGGTACATACATAATGCATATAACTCGCAGGCCTTCTGCTGCACGCCCAACAGCTGCCTTTGGCTTTGTGGCGTAAATCGCTATGCCAGCAGCCGTGCAGTATGCAATAACTCGAGCTTTCCACTACTTTTCTTATTTTATGTTTTTTTACTACCTTTTTGTACGCCTTATTCTTCTGATCGCTTTTTGATGACAATGAAATAAAATGTAAATTTCTTTATTGATTTGCATTTAATCGCTCTCGAGTGCCAATGCAGCTGTGCAGCGTTGTAGAGCACTGCATTCCAACGGCCGCGTTGGCGTTGGCTCTATCAATCCCAACAGATATTGGTCGGTAGAAGCTGTTGGTGGCACCATGGCAACCTTGACATCTTGCATGGTATTTTGTTGTATGAATGTATGCGTTATGGATGTAAAATTTAGTCATAAAGAAATTATATTATTTCTCGTTGTAAAAGTTTTAAGACTTTTCTTATTTCAAAAAAAATTGCTCTGGAAATAATATGAGACAGTTTTTGGCCAAAAAGCTAGAGATTTTATACTCGAAGTTTAATCAGACAATAAAAAAAATGTCTTTTGTGTAACGCTAATTATTTCTGAAGATTGTATCCAAGTCGTTTAAAATAATTAATAAGAGGAAAAGAGAAAACTTCTTGAAGTGACAGAGAGAAGAAGAAAACCGATTCTGAGTAGCTTCATTAGCGACCAAACTCGCTTTAATGATTGCAGCTGAAGTTAAGATATGTAATATATAATAATAAATATATAAGATGAAGAAAATGCAAGTTTGTCATATGGGCTTTAAAGAACGCAAATCTCTACTGAAAATCTGCATGTAGTAAACTACAAGTACAGTCGTCTTCGATTCTTCGTTCTTTGTAAAGAATTTATATTTCGAATGTACATACATATGTAATGTATATTTGAAAATATTCTTCGAAAATTTGAAGTTGCACATTTTTAAGAAACTCGAAACATTATTTTCAGATTCGGTGAGGAAAATTTCTCTGAAAATATTCTCCGGAAGTTGAAAGTTAATCCGGCAAATAGTTTCGGAGATATAAGCACATTTGTAATGTACACGAAACGCTGTTTTCAGATTCGGTGAAAAAAATTTTTCTGAAATGGCTGGACAAATCGCCTTGAAAATTTCACACGACCTTCCTAGATATATTTGTCCGATAATGATCGAAGGAATAGGCTTTTTCGATTTTTTAAGGCACTCTTAAGTAGAGTCGATCATTATTTATATTCATCTATATCAATATTTTTTGGATTTAAGATAATTTTAAGCAGAAAAATCTCCCTATATTAGAGTACATTGATTTCTGTAAATATAATATATTATATCAAGGTTTTATTTATATATAATATTAAATACCTCTTAAAAAAAAATGTTCCCAAAAAGGTGAATTTTTTCTGTTTTGCATATGGACATAATCCCTTCAATATATAGTTATAAATATAAACGACTTTCTCTCTCTACAACGGGGGAAGATTGCTATTAAGCTGTACTCGTTCAATAATCAAGTCATCATGGTTAGGAGGTTAGGGTTACACCTGCATGTAAATGGTGTTAAATTGAGTGTGGAAATCCTGTCCAGCTAGAAATTTAGAAGGAGAGTCAGTATCATATCTGCTCACAATCTTCGAAATTGTCAGAAACTAATACCCCGCAGATGAAAAGCTTTTCCAGCTCACCACTCTCGCTACAGAGTACACCTCAGTATCGTTCTCATTTCTGTGTTAGATTCGGGAATTATCAATGTTATGGAAATTCCGGTAAAATATCTCGGGGCTACGCACATATAAACTGAAAAATTTATGCTTGCGATAATGGCGTTGATTATTGAGAATTAAAAGTAAAACATTCTTAAGATAGAGGCCAAACCCTAAACACATGCTTCGAAAACTGGGCCGCTAAAGCAACCATAATAAGAAAACTATGTTTCATATACTTGTACATACATATATATAATATTAGCTTTTTTTCAACAAAATTAGCCTCGTGTCTTTCATTTAAACACAATAAACTGTTCTGAATCATCATCACTAATTGATATTAAAATCTAATGCTAATGTACTTTTATCGACCTCGATTAAACAAATATCTACAGTGCATATCAGAAATGATACATATTAACAAGTATATATTTTTTTCTTGAATAACAGCTGCTATCAAAATGGTTTAAATACTTACAAGTTTATGCAACCTCAACTTGCTTTCGCTAATGTTTTGTTTATTTATTTTTTTTACAACTACCGTAAAACGCAAAAATCCACCACCCAGACTACACATTTGATCTTTCGAAAGCGCATATGGCTGTAGTTATGTAAAGCGTAGTGAAAAAATAGCAAAAGCAATATACTTATATGACAGTTTAGTTTAATGTGCTTACAAATGTGACAAAATTAAGTTAACTGCTGCGTTTACGAGATGGCAAAACTTAAGTAACACGATGCAAACGCGGATACACTTGTAACTTTTACGACTGCACATATGCGAGAAGTAATCTTAAATGTCTGTGGGTGAAAACATTTTTAGAGCGCGTTTAAATGATATAGTATTTTATATACATAAATCAAAAAATTGCATTCGTTAGTTTGTTTTCCAAACACTAAAATCTATTCCATGCAACAAAGGAGTATAGAGGATAAATGATTTCATTTGCTCATGATCATATGGACTTACCATATACCTATAGGACCTAACTATATTAAGAACAAGACAACTGTTAGAAGATTTTAAATTTAGCAATTTAGCGAAGTCAAAACAAGTAAATTGGCAGAAGCAATGTTTGCGATTGGAACAGGTCTGCAAGATCGGTCCGAATTTTTTTAATATTTTAGAATATAAAAACTACTGAATAGGCAATGTAAGCTGACTCTATACAAAACAATCATTCGATCAGTATTATGGAACTTTGAATTAGAGCAACTTTGTCGAAGCAGGGCGACTAAGATGGCTCGGCTATGTAACGAGAATGGACAACAAGAGAGCGCAGAAGAAAATTGTAGAGACCACAGCATTCACCACCAAAGCAAAAGGAAGACCGCGATCAATATGGATTGACGAACTTGAGGTAGAAATGAAGAAGTTTGGCATACAAAAAATGGAAAGAAATCTGAAATGATGTCTGCAGATCACATGTGCAGCAAGCCAAAGCTCACAAGGAGCTTAAGATGGGGATGGTGATGATGATTATAGAAATTATTAGATTTAAATATGTATGTAGATAAATGTGTTAAGAAACGAGAAATGGAGACCGAACAAAAATTTGGATTTTCGATTACAGAAAATAAAAAAATGATATATAACCCACCGTTTTCCCACCAGTTCAATATCTGATCAGCATCCAACGTTGGCAATGTAGTTTTCGAGGATTGCAGAGAAGTAATTTCCGAATGTCATAAGTCAGTAAGGAGTGGCGAATTATACGAGTTGTGTTCAGAAAATAACGGGAATTTTTAAATTTAAAGTTTGACGAGTTTGGAGAATCAAATCAAAATATGTTTGATTACGTTGATATACATTCCACTGAGAGACGATAAAATAATAATTGCTTATTTTGACTGTGCTGCCGCTAAGGTTAGAAGTGTTTTTATGAGCTTGACAATTTTCGTTTGTAAAAAGCTTACACTTCGTTGCTTGTTCGTGATATTACTGTAATGATGCCTGAACCACCATATTCGCCAGACATGGCTTTATGTGACTTTTTCATATTTAAAAAAAACTAAAGAAAAGCTTGAAGGGCCGTCGTTTTACAAGATATGTGATGAAAATCGCTGAAAGAGCTAAAGACTATACCGAAAATCGAATTCGAGAAGTGTTTCGACGATTGGAAGAAGATAAGATCAAATAGGGACTATTTTAAAGGCGACAACATTAATATAGACTAGAGTGTGACTTAATTTGTGGTACTATTTGGAAAGTAACTGTAAGCGCCAACAACGCTCGGACCATTGATAAGCTCAATGCAATTATTTGAAAGGGCTCAGTTTCAGCCGCCAAAATTCTGATTGATGTTTTATCCAACAAATAAATTGTAAAGAGCGAAATTAAAAAAATATATATATCAAATTGTTTTTATTTTTTCCTAACTTAATCAATGTACGCTAGTCAACAAAAAATATGGTGCACCCTGTATATCATTTTACTGAATTTTTAGAACAACACCATCTATTTGATACAAATTGTCATCAATTCGCTTTTGTATTTTTCCTTAAATGCGCTTCATTGTTATTTGAAGGCATAATAAATATAAACCGCAGAGCATTAGGCAAAATAATATTAATAAATATTATAATTTATTGTAAATAATTTAAATTTTCCGCCTGTTAGCACAATACACAGCAAATTTTGAATTTTTAACACGCGTCATTGCCAAAATTATCTCTCGCCACTATTTTGGGTAAATTTTGCACGTCCGAATGGTTAAATCTATTACAATTCAACTAATTTATATACGCTTTGAATTTTTGGGCATGCTAAAAAATTAAAACTCATTTGCAATTATTTCAAATCAGTTTTGCATAATTAAAACTTTAATTCAAGCCACACGCGCACAAAAAGCACCGTAACAAACAAACTAACGGCACAAATGCATAACAAAAATGATTTGTTTGCAAATTGCAACAACAACAACACAAATGAGAAGGAACAAAAAGTTTAATAACAACAAGAGCAACACTAGCACCGAACTACTGCAAATGACAACAACTGACCGAACGACCGACCGACACGTCGCCGACCAGGCCAACGCTTCAACGAGTGCGAGTGCAAATTAAGTTATTCATATTTTTATTTAAACCAAATTGTTTATAAATTTTAATTGTTTCTGCATATTCGCATTGCGTGCGTGAATTGCTGGGTCTCTGTGCCGTTGTGTTTGTGTTGGTGTTGCCACCTTTGTGTGGCCCCGAGTTATCTGGTAATGCATGCACACGTATGCAAAATCGCAGCGCTGCAGCAATGGCCGGCCGCTTGGTGTTGCCACAAAAATACAAAATTCATGCAAATGCTTTTAAATGGATGCGGCAAAAATGTAAAACGTTCCAAAATAAAATGAGTTAGAAACTTTGTGCACTCAAACCAAAAAAAAAAAAAAAAGAAACACAAAACAAGATAAACATAGTGCATGCAACACTGCATTACCACCGCTATATAAATATTGGCGAATTATTTTTGCACAAAACAACTGCTGCATCAGATTATGCGGCATGACAGGGGTGAAGGTGATACGCTGTTTCAGAGGGTAACTGGAGGTTTATAGACAGAAAATAGCAAAACATAACTCGAAAACCAGAGAATGAATGAAATGTGATGGTCGCAGCAGAAAACATGTCTCAAATACTTTGGGGAATACATAAGGTCTGGTATAAAGAATATCATTACCGTTTATTTTCGATAATTTGTTGTCATTTCGAAAGTAATATCATAATGCTCACTCATAGAATTGGGCAACCCTATTTGCAAAAAACTGAAGTAGTCGATTTTCCAAATCTTCTCCTGCAAAATCTTTCACCATAGACTGCAACAGGTAGTAACCACATGTTGCCAGGCCGGGACTATGAAGTGGAAGCATAAGAACCTTCCTACCAAGCTACCGGAGCTTCTATCAAGTCACCATCGATGTGTGTGGCTTGAAGTTGTCCGGATGAAACACAATTCCTTTCCTATTGGTCAAAGCTAGCCGCTTCTGGGCGATTGTTTCCTGCAGATAGTTGAATTATTGACAATATAGAATGATGTCAATCCCACCAAACACATAAAAAAACCTTCTTGACCGCTAATTCTGTGATGGCCACCATTTTCGTCAGTTCCAAACGGTTCTTTTTCTTTTTTGAAATTGATTGCTTGATTGACTGTTACAATACGATTTTCATAAGCACTATTCCTATTGTCAGCAGCCTGGCTGGCGTTTTCGTCTTTATGGAATGGATTTATTTTTACTAGACCTTATGGCTGAGTTAACAATTCTTGTAAGTCCTGCTCGGCTATAGTTAAACAGATCTGACATTAATGGAAAACAAAGTAAACGAATATGGCAAATAAAAACTTGTTTTTGAAAATTGGCAAGCAATAACCCAATCAGCCTATATTGGTTCGTTTAAAGGAAAAAACAAGTAAGGCAGGACTAAATTTTTAGATACCTAACATTAGATATGCATATGCACGCAGTTTATAAGGGTTAAAGCAGTGTGCTCCGAATCTTCGTACATAATTCTTACTTAGTCTTCCTCTCGGTTCGTGGTATACCATATATCGTATTTATATTTCGAAATGGAACTCCTATGATTTACTATCTGATAATATTTGACCCATTTAAACTCTGCGCGCGAATAAAATCGTTGAAAAAATGTTTTCTCAGATTTGTACAACTTTTTTTTGGAGTTTGTCTTACTAATTTTACAATGGAAAAAAAAATTTAACAACGATTTTGAAATTTGGTGTTTGCAATACAATCACGACTACGGAATCATTGTTGCAGAAATGTTTTGGGGAGTCGACTTTATCCTGAACACTAGTATTAGAGTAGCACAAAGTATTCAGTGAAAATCGTGAAGTCATCAAAAACTTACCTCTTGCGAGTCGTCCAACCACCTCGGTTAACAACATCGAAAAAGTTAAGGAAACAGTGCTTGAAAACCTTCGTGTTGGCATCAGAGAAAGTACGGGATTTCAACAGCTCTTATGGATCTCATCAACACAATGCTAGAGCAGTACCATATGACCTGAATCGTTTGAAAAAACTATGGGCGAGTAGAAGTTGAAAAGGAAATGCTTGACAACGTAGCTAATGACCCCACATACATCAAACGCATATTGAAGAGATGTGGCTTTATGAATAGGAAATTTGCAAATGGTGCCCCAAAAATTAACCAAAACCGAAAAAACCAAACTTCGTTAAGGCACTGAAGGCTATCCCAGCCGCAGCTAATCACAAGTGTATGGAATGTGGGATTCGGCGTTGGTATGTTTGTATTGACTCAGTAGCCAATTTTGAAGATGTTCATAAAGATTTGTATGACATTGAGTCAAAATGTAGTTTTTTGGTCAGTTCGGCTCAAATTGGATTTTCAAATTGTGTTCTAATGTTACCGCCAGTTCCGACCCCATTAAAATCAAGCTATATTTTGGCAACTTAAAAGTAAACTATACAACTACAATTACTTCGCGATGATATTTTTTCAAAATCCTAAACTATTATTAAAATATATATATATATTAACGTACTAAGCTGAAACTTGGTTTTGTAGAACTTCGCATTCTAAACATGGACTATACGCGGTGTGTTCAAAAGAGAAGGTGAATTTTGATTTTTCTCGTGCTGTGTACATTCGATTATTGATATTTTGTTTTTGTTAAAATCGGACACATACATATGTTTATCATGTGCTTGCATAGGAGCCAATTTCGATTAGTAGTTTGTTTTTGACCACAGAAAATATGAGTCGCCTTTTTGTGTGCTCTTCGATTTTTGACTTTTGAAAAAAAATGGATCAAAAAATATGCTTTAAAAATGGAATAAAGTAATTCAAGGCACTTGAAATGTTGACTGTGGCATTCGGTGAGTTCACTTTGTCGCAAAAAAAAAAGTGTTTATAACTGAACAAAACCGTAATCATGCTCCAACCACCGTATTCAACAGAACTGAAGAAACCATGTATTATATCCGAAGTTGATTACTTTGAAGGGAAAAAATAGATATTGATAGTATTTTTCTAAAAATTAAACTTCACCTTTTTCTTTAAACTTACCTCGTATATGTATTTATGTTTGGTTAACCTAAATTTAGCGGTTAGACTGATATAATCGTATAGCGAGAGCCAACAAAATTCATATGTTCAATAGTGAACTAGTTATAAGTGGTTTGATAATTCTACGTAGATTGTTTGATCGTCGACGACAATGAATGTGATAGAGCATCAAAAGAGACTGTTACGGGCAAAACGATTCACAAATGATTTTGGATGATTGTAAAATGATATTGAATTTATTAGCTGATATACTAAATACATATATATTTAGAATCAAATTGTCAATTGTAATTTATTTCACACAAATACATTTTTGACAAAGCAAACCCCATAATGCCGCAAAATGTCGCTACGCCACTGCCATTGCCAACTACTTTCAAATGAAAATGAAAATTTGCATTTATAATTTCACCGCAAATGAAATGTGTTGGAAATATTAAATACTCGACGAAATGTTCGCATGTGTTGAAACCGAATAAATAACAAAAAATGATAATAACAACAACATTTCACAAGGGGAACATGGGAATAACAGAGCGTGAGAGAGATATAGCGAAAATAATTTGGCAAAAAATTAAGCATGATAAACAGCAACCAGCAGCTAAATCAGCAATGCAACAAGCCAAGTGAAGGTGCACGATAACATTTTGTGTGTAACATAACTGTTTATGTTCGTATTTTTCCACAAAATGCGGGCAAAATTAAAAGAAAAACGCAATGGAATTTGCCAGGCAACTAATGTGCTCTTATTGTTGTTGTTGTTGTTGTGACAAATGCAATTCGACTACTCGCGGATAGCTCGTAACATATTAGTATTTGCATTTTGCGGTTTATGCACTGTTGCATGCAACTGATTGCAGCAAATGCTGGCTGCCGTTGACTGCTTGCTGCTGCCACAGCGCTGTTGCACAAATGTGCGTTGCAAGTTTGTCAAATATGCAGAATAATCAGTTGCGCATGCACAGGCGCTTTGCCACTTCATTTGCTATCCACAAACACACGCATATGTGCAATTTGTGGCGACTTTCACCCTTCGTGCCACGTGACATACATACATACATACATATGTGCGCCGCTCACGCGCTGTGTTTGATTGCGCTGCCGCACAATAAATATTTGGTTTATGCTTTTTGATTTCGCCAAATCAACCGCTGCAAATACCCGCATTCATTTTCAATTCATAAATGCTACAAGAGCAACAACAATAGTCGCTCGAACGAACAAATACGCAAAGCAACAACAATAGCAAAAAAATGTATGCAAACAAATTTGTCGATGTCGCACAAAGCGCGGCGATAAGCAGTTACACAAATGTTGCATGCAAGTAAATGTACATATGTATGTGTGTGTGTACATACTTGCAACATTCATTTACAATTTAGTTCCGAATTTAATTAACAACCGTTGTGGCGTGTAAATGATAAAATGCTTTGGCCAGCTTTGTGGCATGCAATCGTTGCATGCATTTTTAGCGCTGATTTTCGGTGGCAATAACATAGCATATAATATACCAAAATTAATAAATAAATATTAAATTTTGGCATATTTATAGGATGTTTTATTACCTGCAGGTCGACTGTTGCATTAGTTGTTCTATGATTCAAATATAATTTAATAAATGTTGTTTTCAAATATGATATGACAAATAGAATCTAAATGCAACATTCATATGAGGCATAACGGTAACAATAAAGACTGTTAAACGCTATTGTGAGTAGGCTAGTGTGAACTTGAAAAAAAATTACATTTAAAATAAATAAACATATTTTACATATTTCTATTCAATATTTAAAGATTAACATACTAAATTCTTAAATCGATATCTCATATAGCTTAATCAGCTCCATCGGTTTATCATTAAACGTGTTTTTCTTAAAACTACATTTTTCGAATTTGCTTAAGTGATTATTCGACTATTAGACAAATGATCTGATCACTTTCAAACTTTTTCTGCATGTTCTGTATATAGTTTTCCATAAAATGACCTACAAGTTTTTTGATCTGATTATAAACTAGAATTTTGGCTAACCAAAAGCGACCAGCATTTCAAAACCAAATTTCAATTTTTTTTTTCTAATTCGCCGCTATTTTGTAAATTTTTTATTTTTTTCGACGGTAGAGATTGTAGGGATTCTAGAAAAAAAAATTTTGTAAGGTTTCATTCACGGAGAAGACCGGAATCACTGCAGCAGTGGCGTACGTTTTGTTGACTTCGTCGCAGATCGCGTGTAACTCAAAAAATATTTAAATTTTGTATTCTGAAAACATGTATAAATATCCTCTTAAAATGGAATAAAAATACGCGGTGAGCCTTATGGACAGCATACAAGGGGCAGCTAGTATATGTAACAACGGAGCTCTTAGAACAATGCCAATTCAGGCGCTAAACATTACTTTACATTAGCTGGCTGGTGTTTAATCGAAGAAAGTGAAATTATGCTCTTAATAGATCTAACATCCTATTTTACGATAAACCTGCAATGGGTTCTGGACATAATGATATCCCTGGTAACCGTGAAACAGATGAATTAGCCAGAGCAGGCACCACCCTATAACTAGTTTCACAATCAGCCTCCTAAATGCCTAGGTGCTTCAACAAGCAAAGCGTCTTTTTTTTCGGCTGTCACATTTGGTGTACCCTTTAATAAAATTGTAGAATATTTCTGTGTATATTAAATATTTTTTAATAATCTCTAATAACCTAGTCTTAAATTAAAAATATTAAATTGTAGTGCTATATAATATACATTTTATTTTTTAATGCCTTAATATTATACTCTTTTTTAAGTCGTTTGCCATCGTCTATTCACCATTTCTCAGCGGGCTAACTTTTACTAATTTTAACTACTCTCTTATCAAATATTTTACATCTGAAAACAATAACAAAATTAGCGATTTCCCTTCGATTCAAAAGAATAAATAACGAGGATATCCTCGCTAACAAATTACAATCGTGAAATATTTGTCAAAAATAACGATAAAAAATTTTTTAATAAAAATAATTTATTTATAAGTTTTAATAACTTAAGTAAGAAAGTAAAAAATATTATTTTTGAAAACTTAAAACAAAGCTGCAAAAAAAATTACTACTTTACAAGAATTATTTGAAATAAAGGCAATAGATTTTTAGCCGAGCGTAACTCTTCTCTTCTTTAAACTAAAACTACAACTTTTATTTGCTGTTTTGACAAAATCTATTTTTTACTGAAATATTAAAATGCTAATTCGATTTTCTAATCATTTAACTGTCTTTTCACATAACTTTCATGTAAAATATGTAGCTTTTGAAATAACCACCTTTTGATATTTAGCACTGTGTCACCAACTACTGGCTAACTTTTTCAGTCTGTTTATCAACTACATGACAAAATTATCTAATTTTCGACCTTATTGCCCGAATGAATAAAAATTGTCTATCCAACCGATTGGGCTGAAATTTGAATATGTTATTCTACTCGTCATCATGCTTTCGTAGGAACTAGGATCTTTTTAGCGCTAGCTTTCCATTTTATAACCCGATTTCTACTTTAAAAAATATAACTTAAGTTCCAACCCGAATGACAAGTACACGGAATAATAATCTCTTTTGATTTTTCTACTTGTATTTCGATCTTGTATTGCGACAAATCACCATCTTTTTTTTTTTTTTTTGAGATGCTCATTTCAGGGCTACGAAACAGCAAATTTCCAAGAGAAATACATTTTTGTGCACTCTATTATACTATTAATATTATAATACACATATTTTGAAACTGATTGAATTTTATTTTTTCCAAATAAGATCTTCCCAATAAAGCATTAAAAAATACCAGACTATAACCTTAAGCATAGACAAACTTAAAAGTCAATGGTTTTTTAAACAATTAAGACCCAATCGTAATCATCTAACAATTGTGAAAAAGTGAATGTTTTTATTAAGAATAGAGAATTTTGAATTAAAAAATATCAGTGGAGATATTATTAGATCTCTGTTCTCAAGATGCGGTTTGTATTTTTCAAACGTCGAAAGGGACATAAAAATTCTTTGAAGCTGAGGTTAGTACCCAACCCTATGGACCTATTGGTTAACAAGGATTTTTTTAATAATAATAGATAATAATATAAATTAGGGGAATGCGCTAATGGCGAGATTATTAGAACATAATTTAAAGAGGGACATACGCATGTTCGATCCGCAAACAACATCCCAAATTAACTTCGAAATAAAATATGAGAGAAATACTTTTTTCAGTTCGGTTCATTTTTAATGCCACCTTTCTTATTTATTTTCAATTTGTAAACCAGAGTTAAGCTTGTAACCACTTAACGAAATCTCATTGAGTTTACGCACTAAGTTTTTTCTACTTTGTTGCAACATGTACACTCCAAAGTGCTACCAATCAATTGGCACTGAAATAAATTTCATTAAAACATTTTTTGCTTTTGCTTGTTCGTTTACTACCGAATTTAACAAAGAGGCGATGCAGGCAATAAATTACTAAACAGTTGCCAATGAACAGGTAATTTTTTTTGCAAGTTACAGTTACTCTTAATCAGCTTAAAAGGACCGAGACTCGTGCAACATATTAAAAACACGTGTCCAGTACACATGCACAACAACACATACTCCAACAAAAGAACTCACACACTCGCACGAATATACAAATGAATAAAAATGTACGTGTATATCATTGACCCTTCGACTGGATCTGTTTGCACCCACATGAGATTCAGTTTAATGCGCAGAAGCAACTGGAGCCTGTCGCAGAAGCAACGAGCGACACAATATTTACATTGCAAGGTGTGAGCAAAAGCAGGATTTTCGTGTGTGTGTGTGTTTGCACATATTTATATATGCATACATATATATACATATATTCTTACGGGCTCGTATAAGGTGCAATATTGTAACAACAGTAGCAATAAAAACAAAAGCTATTGAAGCGTCAATCGCTTGCACACAATTCGGATTTTAATTCTCTGACTGTCGAGTGCAGTCAATTGAAGGTGGAGGAAATCTGCAAACAGGGTTGCAAGACATTTACATATGCATGTATGTATATACTTATCAGCACACCTGCATTTATGTACATATATTTGTGGCAAAGCTCTTGGAGATGAGTTCAGAGGTGGCATTTTACTTTAACCTTTGAATAATTAACGCATAGGTATGTATGTATAAACATTAGGGTAGTTCTTAAAAAAGAAACTGTTCCGTTGCCGATTAAAAGTAAGATATTATATTTCCTTTTTGACTATTAGCATACAAGCTGAATTTGACAGGACCGATTATATTTAATATGCCTCAAGGAAATTTCACAAATACGAAAGATTCCTCACAAGAACTTGATTTTGGTCGTTCAGTTTGTATGGCAGCTATAGCTATACTGGTAGAGGTCCGATATCGGTGGTTCCAACAAATGAGCAGCCTCTAGGGGAGATACGCAGATGTGCTAAATTTCAGAACGATATCTCAAAAAATGAGTCATTGGTTTGCGTTAATACAGACGGTCGAATGCACAGAAGCACAGCTGAACAGACCGATGTGACTAATGCTTCAAACAGTCACCGACGCAAAACCGTGGACCGAATCAGATGATACGACCTATCTTATGAGAGCGCAATGTAAATGAACACTCACCACCGCTTCTACCGTCCGTATAAACGAGTGAGCTGAGAGTGAGAGAGTAATCTCTTTCGCATTTGGTAATTCCTTACTTGACTTTCTAACTTCTGCTTGACTAAAGTTTGCAAGTAAAAAGCAATGAAACGGGTTTTTAGACCAGAATTTCGTAATCGTCTTGATGCAGTCATTTTATTTTCTGATTTGAATACGGATGTCATTTTGCACATTTATTATTTTCCTTCTAGAAGATAGTAAAAAAGTTTTCCATATTTATTTCCACCTTCATGTCTTCGCTTCACTGTCTGACGGCCTTTTTCGTGGTCAATTAGCATTAAAAATGGGTAACTAGTTTGTTTGTGCAGAGAAGCTTAAACGTTAGCTCCGCACTGTGCCATTGCGTGAGCACCCCTGCGTGGGTGGTGGAAAGTGCAGCTGATGGATTGAGGTTGCAGGCGATTAAAAGTGAATGAGTGCATTTGAAAATTCATCAAAGTGAATACGGCGTATGTACATCTTCGTTTAAGTGATTCCAACTTTTTCTCAAATACCCATTGCGGTTTTTTCACTTATCGATATTCGAGCATTTCACAGTGAAATAGATTTTACAGCGAAATAGAAATTTTTTACGACTGCGCGTATATGCCTTCTAACGAAATTGTGTTGCGATTGTGGCTTTCAATCAGAAAAGCTGCAATCGATTTGGTGTTGCAAAAAGAAAGGAAGGGCAATTGTACGGTTTTGAATGGTTTCGTAGTGAAACAATTAAAAAATGGAAAGTAAAAAGGCCAAATTTTCAATCGTATCCTTTGCCTAACGATTTACTAATATATTCTACAAATACAAACATAGCTATGTTCGATTTTTTTTTCGTTATGAAATTTTGTGTTATAACGGATTTTTCTGTTACATTGAACCAAATTCACAACTTTGTTAGATTTTACCGTTCAATATTTTAAATTTATACCCTTACATCAGTTGTTGGCAAAATATTTAGTTTATATAGTTTTGTTTAGCTAACGGTTTTTATGTGTCAAAGAATTTTAAAACATCAAAAAGAATCAAACTTTTTAGAAAACCACAGACTGAGAGCTTGATTGGTATATAAATAGCACAGTCTTAGTTTCGAACTCTCTTCCGACCAATAGAACTTATCGGTCACTTGAAGCTCTCTCCATTTTTCTAAACGCCACAAATAGGAGGAAAAGCTGGACCAAACATTCAGAATCCCTCTTACATAGTACATATGTATATTTTTATGGAGAGATATGTTTTAAGATGTACTGTGCGAATTTAAGACGCTAGATCGGTTTTAAGTGGAGACTACTGGTCATCTTTCAGATCTTCGTCTTTTTGAACTTCAAACACTTTTTTCCTGCAAAGAGAATCGATAAAAGTTATTTTGTATGCCATATTCTAAAGAGAGCCCGAGCTTTTCTTTACCAGATAGTACAAAATGCCGGTTACCGGTAGTACTAGCAAATAAAAAATTAATTATTTGATCCGCTGACATAGTTTTACTGAATTCGGATTGGCTCATCCTGACTTTCGTAGCTTTTACAACTCACTCCTCCTATTTTACGCGATTCGAATGTTGTTGAACCTCAAAAAAATATTGTACTTGTGTGTTTGTTTCTTCAAATTGTAGGAAGTGCTGAACCAAGCGTCTATAATATCTTCTATATACTGATTTATATATTGTATATTCTTATGAAGATACTGATTATATATATTTTTATGAAGAGAGCTGGTTTAAGGTGTTCTGAGCAACGTTGGACCGTTTGTGAGTGGATACCACAAGTCTTTTATAAATACAATGCCTTTCAGGATCCCGTAAAGTCTTTCAGACCTTTGTCTTTTCGAACTTTTGACACTATTCCCCTACCAACAGCATCCATAAAAATTATATTTATGCCATATTTTCAAAGAAGTCCAAAGCTTCTTAACCTCACTCCTCCAAATCTCGCCATTCAAATGTTTTCGGAACTTGGGTCAAGTTGTAGTTGTGTGCTGTTGCTTCAACTTTCAAGTGCCTTTGCTTTCTGAAAAATTCATTGAACCCTTTTACAATTTTTTAAACTTTTTACAATCCTTTCTTGACCTAAGTATTTTAAATTGCGGTTCCAGCCTGACCTCAATCTCTCCTTATCACGCTCGTTATTTATTTTTGAATTTCTAATATTTTAGACGCGTTGTTCTCAAAGCTATTGCAATTCTATTCCAACTCGCTGAGAGCAATTTCCCAGTACTCCCCGCTTCACGCATTCCTATACTAATTTAAACAAGCTCGCTTCGATTGCGTTTCTATGAACTACATACATATACATATAGGTATGCACATAGAGTTCTGTGCCACACTATTTTGTATGCTTTTTTCCCAAACATTTTCAATAACCGTTTTTTTAATTTTCAATTTGCGGCCTTTTGGCTCTTTGCACACTCGTTTGCATTTCGTTGAACCAGTTTTTTGCATATTCAATTGCGTTTGTGGTCTCCGCTGTTGTGGCATAGATGTGCTATTTTGTTGTTGTTTCACTCGTTTTTTGTGTACAGACATTTTGCGGCTTTTGTGCAATTGACGTGCTGATAATTAGTAATTCCTGGTCATACACGTAACAGCATGCCCCCGGCTCCTGTGACTGCCCAGCTTTTGCTTGCTTTTCGATTGTCTTTGGCTACACACGGCCGATTGTCTGTCTGTCCGTCTGTCTAACTGTCAATGAGTTGCAGTCTGTTGCTATTTTGAATGTACTATCGCCCTGTTTGCATTTGTTCGGAATTCTATGCATAGGTGTTTACATATGTGTGTGCGATTCCATAACGGTTTGTATATGGCTTGAGCCTGTGTTTTTTATACTGATGTATCGCTAACGGCTTTATCAGTTTTTTGTGCGCAATAAGCGATTTGTAATCTACAAGTGCCTTGTACCTTTAGTTAAAGTTCACGATTTTTTTAAGGGATGAATTTCTTGACTGTGAAGTACGTAAATTGCTATTTTAGCAAAACACAGTTACTCAAAGGTGCCTAAAATTGTTTTACTAATTTCTTGCTTGCTTATTATACTTACATAGCAATCCCCAAGAACTAGATGAAAAGAAGAATATTTGGCTTAAGTGATTCCAAGTAAGTATCAATTTCACTAATAAGGATGTGCGAAAGGTGCAGCGGAGAATAATCACAATTTCTCGAGATATAGTTGTTTAAAGACATTTCACTGCCCTGGGATTTGGATCGGACGGAGCATAACCCACTAAAACACAGCTTAAAATAAAATAGATTAATTTGAAATTAAATTTGAAACTTGTCGCTAATGCCGGTCCACATAACCCAAAGGTGCCTAGAATTCAAGAAGCCAAGAACTTTCAAGTCTGCAATATTCCTTAAATTAGTTTGTGGAATGTTTTCTACAAAGTAGTAGTGTAAGCACTATCTCGATTGTCCAGGAGCTAAATATTGTACAGAAAATCGTTTGGAACCATTTAAATTTCATGAAAAATTTCGCAAAAAACCAAATTTCCATCTGCGAATCGCTGCTGAATCACAACAAAATTGATTAATTCCTAAAGGGGATGGTTGCTGCTCACGCCAAAGTCAAGCGAAAACGTTCGTGGTCGAATCGCAATTGCCGTTCGCAAACGGTGGCCAAGCCAGAATTAATGGTCAGAAAAGTTTTGCTATGTGGTTGGTGGGATTGGTAACGTATCATCTACTATGAGCTGCTCCGTTACGATAAGACTCTTAATTCGTTCCTGCGCTGTAAAAAATTAAACCGTCTGAAAGAAGCTATCGCCCAGGAGCGGCCAGCTGTGGCCAATAGTTGAAAGATTGTGTACCATCAGTTTCACCAGAAGCTTCGGATGCTTGGTTGGGCTGTTCTTATACATTCACTAATAGTTCTTGTCTATAGCTATTGATTTTGCTGGGGCATGATTCGATTAAAGAAGTTTGTGAAATCGACTGTCCCAGTTTTTTGCCAACAGGAACGAGGAGTGCCAGGGGCATTATGAAATTACTTACGAAATCGCATTATCGGTGCATGTTTGGCTTAAAAAAATTCATAAACTTTATGCATATAGTGGATTCTTTTTTATTAGACCCTATATTTTAGACAGAATATTTCAGATAAAAAAAGAGGAGCAGATAATAGCATGTACCAAGTTCCATACATAAAATAGGGATATGAAAGTTACAGTTACAGTTGACAATCTGTGACGACATAGCTGAATCCATTAGAAGATATCTTAGAACCTCAAGCAACTACTATGAAATATATTTTCATTTTGTCTTACTTATTTGATCAAGCATTTTGTTATTAGTTTCGAGAAAAACCTATAGCTCTAGGCGAAATCTTTTCCGTCCTTCTTTTATTAATAATATTATTACATTCTTTTTGAAGCTTTGAAGAAGAAGCTCTTCTTAGTATGTCAAGTTTTTGTTTCGGAAAAATTGAACGATGACAACATACCACACGAAAAGTATGCTCTTGGATAGCAGGTTTGCTCATTTTGTCGATTTAGTGGCAACGAAGAATCTATGAGACAATCGTCTGCATAGTTCGTAGCCTTTTTAACAGAATTAAATAATAATATTAATCATAATTTGGCATTGGGCAGTAAATGCTAACAGATTATATTAGAGACTCTAATCCTATCGTAGTACATTTTTCGATTTTGTATTATTGTTGTGCTAATTAATACATTGGACATAAAGGTAAACGTGTACATGACACTCCCCTATATATACCCACTTCTTGTCTGGACTTATGGTAATAAATAAGACCGTTGAGATTTATAGTAGTAATGAACAAAACAGAAGTAACGATTTTTTTGGCTAAACTGAAAAAAATAATAAAATTTTCTACTCGTTATATAAAAGTAGTTGTTTATTGAATTTTCAATTAACGAAATGTATGTAACACCTCTCAAACTCCGATCTCTTTTGATAAATTATTTTATGCTTACGGTAATTTCAGACCTAATCAATGATAAATATTTACTACAATCTCTACCACGTTAATATCTATTTATAACTTTGTAGGCCTTTAAAACTCTAAAAATATTTTGTCAAAAAATTTCAAAATATCCAAAAATTGTTTCAGCGCAGTTTAAAACCGATAGATGACAGTAGACAATTAAACAAAAAAAAATTATATTTACTACTGTTGTATTCAGTATTATACAGATTGGTTAAAAAGTAAGTTGGTCTCACCAAGAAATAGCACTACTAGCTCCAACTTTTTTTTTCTCTCAAGTTGGTACATCTGTCACATGCAAAGTTACAAGTCATTCTGTCAATTAATTGTTTGTTTACAAGCCATTTGATGTGACGAGTATTTTTTTAAATTGAAAAAAAATTTATATCGCGCTGTGATTAGATTCTTTGTTTTGAAAAGCTTAAAAGCAAAACAAAACAATTGGTAAAAGTGTATAAGGATTCCTCACCTTCAAAACGTCGCGTTGAATTTTTGCCCGGTGAATTTAAACGTGGTCGTACTAGGCTTGAAGACGATCCACGCGAAGGACCAAAAACCGCCACGACACCAGAAATCATTGAGCAAGTTCACAATATTGTTAGTGAAGAGCAAAGTTTGACTGAGCGTGAAATTGCTAATGCCATGGGCATCCCAGACGAACGGGTACTTTATATTTTATTATACATATATATATTTATATTCAGAAAGAAAAAACAATCAACTCTGAATATTATTGCAGGCTTTTCGATTAGCTGGATAGAAAAATTCTTGAGAAAAGATCTGGCTTGCAGCATAAAATAAACAATTTTCAACAAGACAATGCACCTGCTCCCAAAGGTGTTATAACAATGACACAATTCAACAAATTAAAGTACGAATTGCTTGAGCATCCACCATATTCAACAGTTTTGGCTCTCAGCGACTACTACCTCTTCAAAAACTGAAACAATTCCTTTGTCAAAAGCGTTTTTCTTCGAATGAAGAAGCTATTACAGCCTTAGACGCGTACACGGATACTTTACAGAGCTTCCGGAAAGTCATTATAGGGATGACATCAAATTATTGGAGGCTCATTGGAGTAAGTGTATTGAAGTTAAGAAGGATTATATTAAATAAAAAAATATATTACGTATCAAAAACAGTATTTTTTAATTTCGAGCGCAGAAACTTTTCAACCAACCTGTACAACTCATGCTACGAAGTAATGGGACAAATCTCATAAATTAAATGAACTATTTAATTCAGATAAAGCTGAGACATGGAAAAGCAAAAGATTATATTTCTCAGAATATTTAAATGCATCATAACTTGGTCCTCAAATTATTTTACATAATCTGCGGCGTAACTGTATAGATACTTTTGATAAGAGTATAATGACGCTAAAATTGCGTCATAAACAATTTATGATCTCTTGCCAACAGCTCAATTATTTATTCAAAATTTATTTAGTTTTTCGCTTTTGAAATATTGTTCCAAAATTCAATAAAAGATGAAAGAGCCTTTAGCTTGGTGATAGTACGCCGACAACCCTTCTGACAACTTAACTAAGCGTAATGTGTAATCACTGCGGCTGATTATATGATAACAGATTCAGAAAAAAACTGAAATTTTCAAAAGAACTAAGAAATTAGATGACACTGCGCATCGAAAAAAATGTTTTCTCTTCTCCACAAAGTTAATTTGCTTGTTTACTTAAATTTCTTTACAAAACACTCCATAAGGGACAACAAATAATCGTACACACTAAGCTATGACAGAAAGCAACAACAACAACAACAACGAACATCAACAACATCACGTAAGTGGAGAGGAGGGCAGGTACCAATATATTGAGTGTAAAAATGCATAAACCGTAAAATGGATTAAATTTCGTTTAAAATGCAAATTGAAAAATAAAAGCGACAAGGTGCCACACAGCAACAACAACAACACGTCAAGGCGGCAGCTAGCTGGAGCTAACGGTAAATTAGGTGTAGTGTGGCAAGACGCTGTAGGAAAACATCAAAAGTTTACACAAAAAACACCTCATCAAAACATCAAAGAAAATCAATTTCTTGTTTTTCTTATGGCACTTTTTGCTCTCCTCATCGCATCTCCGCTCAGCACAAAATCACATGACTGAATGTAGAGCAGAGTTAGTGTGCTCATGTAGTAGATTGTAACATGCTTAAGTGAGATATGAGGGGCAGATAAAGTGGATAAAGTGCTTTTTGATAAGACGTTGGCAACACCTTGCGAAGTGGCTATTGGTTTGGGTGGCGGCAAAAGAGGACGCTGGTGGAAAAAAAAATCAAAAGAAGTGCGCAAAAAACACTGCACACGCTGAGTTTATTTTATTTTAATTTTTTTGCTCTCACATTTTTTCTTAGGAAAATCCCAAATAAAATTGATGTACCCCGACCACACTGCGACAGCTGCATAGCGAAATGTGACAGCAGCGACAACAGCAACAACAACAAAACAACCACAAATTTCGTGAATAATAGAAAAGTGAAAATCTCAAATCTGCGATAAGGCCTGCTAAGGTGTTTCAAAACGCACACACTAAAAAACAAAGTCGAAAAAATTTCAAAAAAAATACATTTAGACGAGAAAAAAGTTGAGTTGAAGAAGATTGAGTTGGTAGTGTATAAATTTGCGACCAACTGTGTGCATTAGAGCAAACCTTATAGGAAAATTTAGTCATTTATAAGTGGGGCGCAAAAAATATTCCAAATATATTATTTGTTTTTTACTCTTGTATTGTATAAGAAATTATTTTACCAGGTCGAGTATAGGTCAATACTTGTAAGCAAATGTCATATTTTTAGGTTAACTTAAAATGTGATATTTCCCAAAACTACTTTTCTATAGATATACTTTTCTATACTTCTAATAATTAGGGCCTTTGGTCAAAATATAATTATCTGCAGTTCACAAAAAAAGAATAATGGCGATAAGTATTACTTTTTGTTTGGATAGTTTTAAACTGTGGATTTATATTTCACTCTGTTGTGATAGAAAGAAATTTGCATCGGCAACCTTTTGAAAGTGGATACAAGACAATTCTATCTAATAGTGGAAGATAAAAAGTGCAGGATTGATTTCAGCTTAAAAAGTAAGATCTTTCACTTTCAGTACAACCGAGTGTACCAGCTTCAAGTTAAAAAAAAAATCGTCACGGTTCTTTTGTAATATTTAAAAGGCAGAACAATGCTGAACATTGCTTTGAGAACCTTTTGAATGTATCTGCAAACCTTTAATTGGATATTTTGTATTCAAAGAGACTTTACAGGGCTACGTTGATTGTAGGAACCCATACTCATTGCAATAATAACGGAAAAATTGTCTGTGAAGCCTACGATTAAAAATTCAAGGGGACACGTGCGATAGTCTCAGAGTACTATCGTTACACGATTTGAAAACTGCAGTTTCTAAATGTAAAAGTTTCTCGTGCTAAAACTGACGGACTCGAATGCTTCGACACTACAGGGGATTGGATAGTAAAAGACATTTGTTTTTACTATTCCACAAATTGCATAATGTGACCCAGATTTAGTGACTGATGCATATTTGTCCAAGTGTATTGTGTTCTGTGTTTCTTAAAATTCAACCTATTATACCAGAGAATATAGAGAGTTACAAGAGATGAACTATATCCCTTGTTTTGTTTGTTTTAGATCACAGTCCTATCGTAAAACAGTCTCAATTTCATTCAGATAAATTTTTATACCAGATTTTTCTTCAATTTTGTTTGTAAGTTCTTTTTTCCAATATTTAAATTTAAGAATTTTTGAAGTAGACTTAATATATGTAGAGAGAAAAACAGCTAGAGAAACTAAGGGCATATATTTACAGAAAAAAAAAACTTTTCTCAGTAATTTTATCTTAGAATTGATCTTCAATCCTTTGATTTGACAAAATCACTTTTCTTGTTGGTATACTGAGCTTTTCAAATTACTAGAATTCTAGTCCCTACTGCTACTAGTTCTAAACTAGTTGTTGGCTGCGGTAGTCTTCATATTTCTCGCTGGGTATACGAGTATCAGAAAATAAAGACATACCACCCAAGTACTTATGTTAGATAGTGTTTGGATGTAGTGCAAGTACATGAAAACACCGAGCCCCCACAATGCACACCTCGTCCGCCAAGCTTAATGCTGTGTTTATCAAATGCTGCTGCTCCAGATTAGTGCAAAATGTGCGACAAACTTGCGCGTCTTACCCTCGAAATGGAAGTTGTTGAGTGGGGTGTAAATGTTGACAACTGTTACCAAACTACAAAGCGAAAAAAATACATTATTTACAATACAAATAACTGTAAAACGCACTGACGGATGGGGTAAAGAATAACGCGGAAATTAAATTCATTTAAGTGTTTAAACGCGATGCTTTGGTAATGGCGATTGCGGTTGTGGGGCAATAGGCGGGAAGAAGTTTGTCTTGGAGAATACAGTGAGATTTAGGTAAACACTTTGGTCTACTCAAACAATTTTTGATTTTGTTTGGGAATATTATTGAAGTCTAATTTGAAAGACTTCAAGAAAGATCGAAAAAAGTGAGCTTAGTTGCTTGCAACAGATTCCAGGTCTCTGTACTAGAGGTGAAAACCAATAGTTTTTACCTTAACTCCTAATGATCAGTAATTTCAAGCATTTCATTATTCTATAAAAACTCCAAAATAATTTTAAAAATTTCAAATTCAAACCAACAAACTTCTCCTCGTTTGTCATTACAAATGTGTCACATTGCCATTGAACTGCATAGTAAATAAAATTTCAAGTACACTTTGAACATAACAGACAATTTAAAATTGATTTATTTTTTAAACTATTGAAATATTTAAGAAAAACACCAACAACCAAAGAACGAAGTTTTTCAAAGAAAAGACGCGCAGCGAAACAAATAAAAATAGCGACAATGACCTCGCAAGCATCATCAGAGTGCGACGGGCCATCGTCCGGACCATTCGACGGGTACATAACACGTAATAGTGACTATCAAATCCCGGCCGATATTCAAGATAAGATAAATGCTTTACGTTTTTTACTCGAGACCGATCTTATCGCGTGTGATGCCAAATGGACACTCTTTGTGGCAGCTGCGCTGAGCTATCGCTACGACACGCAGCTGAAGCCATTTCCGCCACGTTTTGTCTCCACCGATGCGGGACTCGATATTGATGCGCTCATTTCGGTCATCAATGATACACCGAAACTGCGTGTGGTGTTGCAGAATATTGTCGAGGAGAATTACGATGAAATCGATGCGGACGTTTTAGATCTGCTGCATCATGTGCTGGTCGTGCAACGCGAACCGATGTTGCATCTGGTCGAAGACAATGATTTCGATGTGATTCTAAGTAATATGGAACAAAGTGAGCAAATACCGAGACCGACACACGTCTTTCGGGTTTGTAATGTGCCGATTATACACGAAGCCATACAAGAGGAGCCAACGTACAAGGAAGGCGATCATCCGCCGAAATTAGCATTTCATGGCAATCGTCTTGACTGCTTTTTTGCTATGCTGACGCAGGTGGGCGCTTGCAAGCAACAACCACCGAACACAGAAAATGCCGGCGACGAGCTGGATGTGCCGCTCAAGTTGACCACGGATTTGCAAGTCGCGTTGCAGCATAGTCCGAATGGCGCCGGTTGGGGTGCATCCAGCTGTGGTTCGATGATCTCCTGTGTGGCGATTTGTGAATTCGAAAATCATCCCGAATATGTATTCGGCGATACCGCCAGTTCAATAATCGAAGTACGCAAGCCGGATTTGGTACGCATACGCTATTTGCTCTTCTATGGCAGCCGTTTTCCCGATGAAGAAGAGCCAGAAGAGAAGCGTCCAGCTAGCTGGTTGGGCCGCAATAAGTACTCGCTCTCACTGGCATGCTATATGTTGTTGTTGGCATCTATTGGTGTGGCCAACAGTGGCAGTGGGCAATACTGGAAGCAGGTGGTGAGCAAGAAGGCGCATTTATTGCTGGACTTCTGTAGGCGCATTTTTACGCCCGAGTAAGGGGAAGCAGAACTCGGGTTGTAATTTCAAATGTACATAGATAACAGAACGAGGCGTTTGGTAAAATTTGTTATTTATACCTTATATATATTTCTGTTTTTGTGCAACGAATATTCTCAGTAATATATTAAAATAAATCAACAATATTTAAAAACTCACGGTTATTCTTATTAATTAAGGTTAATATTTTAAAATATTAAAATTTGTAAATAAAATTACGTTATATTATATATATGCCAAGCTCTTATGAACTTATGTAATGTCGTAAACAAAATTTTTTCTCTTTTTCATATTCGGAATATTCAAAGTTATTAAGTCGAACAGTTACCAAAACCAAGAGGTATTTGATCCACTGATTAGTCTCATTTATGACTGAAATTAAATAAGTAATCCGATCGAAAGGAGTCTGCGTCGCAAAATTGTCGACTGATTGAATTAGTCTTAAAGGTGTACATAATACTGTTATAACTGTTGGCCGTTTTTTCATTGCGAAACATTTTCAGAGAAATTCTAATATATATACATATAAATATCAATGATTGATCCCTGGTACCGATGGTAGATATTTAATATTTATTAATTTTTCCTAAAATTACTAATGCCGCCTTGAATTTCTTTATTATGGGTGTTGGGGGATCGGAAGTAAAACCGAAATAGTCATAGAGAAGTTCGTATTCTAAAGAGATTTTATAGTATAGAAATGTGAACAAATTCATATTTTTTGCGAAGGTTAGCCTTTCAGGAACAGGTCCGCAAGAGGATTAGAAAAATTTCCAGAGATATGACTATCTCAGTAACATGCCACCCCAACCGATTGAGCTGCTTGACATTGGGCCTTATTTAATCCGAAAGAGTTCTCTATATATTTAACTATCGTATTAACTATGAAACAAACAAATAATTTTACAATTTTTAAAAATTTCAGAAAAATCAATATATTGTAAAAATTATATAATTTTTACGGACATCCGCAATATAGCGGAACATAGATAGCAGCAGTTATATAGATAAATAGTCTTTATGCCCTGAACAGGGTATATTAAGTTTACCAAGATGTTTGGAACACGTAGAAGGAAACGTCGGAGACCCTATAAAAGGCTATACATAGATATAATCATATATAATATATTCAGCATATAGCTGCCATACAAACTGAATGTTCCAAAAACAAGTTATTCTATCCCTATCCTTTGTAATTGTGAAGAATGTTATAGCATCGGTTGTTTCAGATCTTGGAAAGTTGCAATCATGACAGACTTGACTCGCTATTTGTACCAACCCCCACTTCTATACGTTTTGATTTTGTGCGTAAAAACATTTTTTTATGAGACCCTAAAAATAATATCTCCAAATAATTTCTTTGAGACCAGAATACCATTGTTCTTATTACGAAATCAATTTTTACATACAACAGTTTTTTGACTTCTTTCTACTGGGCTGATGTTATGAGATATTGATTTTTTATATTTTATGTCAATAAAATACGATCCACACAACGTTATCCAATTCATTTACCAAAATTTATACAAACAAATTTTTACTGGCGAAAAGTTGGGTTAAGTTGGAATATTTTTAATATTATATAAAAAAATATTTAGGGCATATACTGAAGGGAAATTTTGTTTTTTGATATTACTAATATTATGATATTAATAATAATTCTTCAAGTTATAAGTGATTTCTTACTAAGATAATATTTATGAATTAAACTAATACTTTAGATCAAAACAAAAAAAAATTATTTTTAAATAATCCAGATAGTGAAAAAGTAAATAGTTCTATAGCAGATTTAACTTTAAGAAAATAAAAAATATTCAAAAAAAATTTTATGATAATAAAATAGCAAATTAAAAAAAATCATCATGAAGCTAGTTCAATTCAATTTGAGTACAAAAATGTAATGACACACTTTTCTGGTGGAAATCTGCATTGCAGAAAGGTATATTGTTTAGAAAAATGTCTACTTTTCCACAATATAATAAATGTTTCAGCACAGCAGTGATTCGAAATGATGTTTAAGTGTAATAAAACCAAATTAGACATAGAATGTACATACTTACATATATGTAACTGGAGTGTACAACACCAATGTCAAAGTTCGAATCTTCATATATTGTTTCAAAGGCTACAAAATATTTGAAAATTCGTGTTTTGGTCATATAAAGAATTCATGCTAAATAAAGAATTTGTAACCAAATAGGTTACTTCAAAAATATTGCTGTTGCATATGTTTTGTCTGTCGAAAATTCGGGAAAGTTTTAATTCTTAGCATTTTCGGAATGTACATAATATATACATATGTTATTAAATATTATATATTAAAAATTTCTTATAAAAAAAAGTATTTATATGACTCACCCCATATTTCAGTCTCATTGACGAGTATAAACATGATATTAAATGCACATATACACAGGTGAAACTTGTAGACGCTTCCTTTTAAATACCAGCTACTCACAACACTTTGCAATTTGATTTTTGCCTAGAAAACACTTTACACTACACTTATGTCACCTAAGAAAAATGCATATAAACACACTTAAATTAAACCCAAAACACTATTTGACACTTTTTAAACTAACAACTTTAATGTTCACAATATATCACACGCACTGCGAGGTAAGTGTAACCAAAGTTGTTGCCAACTGAAATAGCAGTAACTAGCGGAACTTCCTTACAAATGCTTTTACAGGAATGGGATATTCCAGTTAACTGGAAATTGGCAACTTAATGAATTTCAGTATTCTCCCACTCGCTGGGTAGATAATAAACGCTAAAAAGTATGCAACAAAGCATGGCGGAATAAAGCATCGGTGTATTTATGGGGGGAAAATGAGTAGATTGCTCGTAAATATGTAAATATAGGAATGCAAAAGCAAAAATAGCGACTTTATTATTATAAACACATGCTTAGGTATATACATACATGTCTACATATTTACATACATATTGTATATATACATACATATGTATATATTGTAGTACATTAATTGAGTTTAGAGTTTAAAATTAAATATTATTGATATATTTTTGTTGAATTTGGCAAAATATACATACGAATATATCTATACATATATATATATACTAAAATCAAAACGCGTTAATTTGAAAATTTCATATTCAAAAAATTTTTGTAGTTTTAAAGTTCTTAAAACTCCAGGACTATTATTGTACTATGTATAACATGTGTACATGAGTATAAAGTCTATTGACATAATAACGTTATCTAAAGAAATGTGAAATCGTGACAGCTGATTCTTATATGACTATTCCCGTAGCATACTTTTGTACGCTGACTATCTCCATAGTGACAAATATTTAGCTTAGTTCATTAAGATGCCTACTTCCAACGGATAGGAAAGTCTTCTATAGGAGTTTCTGTCACATTATTTCTTCGCTTGCCGGCGTAATTTCAGAACAAGTTTTATATGCTAAAAACTTTTGTGCAATTTGAACATTATTAATAGTAATTAAAGTTGGTTGTTTAAGTGATAAAAAGTGTAGCAAATTATACCAATTGTTGGTATTTTGTGGAAGACATTTTATGAGTGAAATTTAAAGAATGATGCTGTAACGCAATTTTTTGTATCATTCAATGAGTGACGAGCGCGAGAGCAGCAGCAACTTAAAGAGATGATACAAGCTGGCATGCATACATATAGCATATGTTATAATGCGTACATATATAGTATGTATAATACGTAAATACACAGCTGTGTGAGCGGGTGAGTCGTATGATATATTGTACATATTTATATATACATATTCTAACGACTGAATTATTTTATTTTATTTTAAACAAGTAAATACTTTTTGAATAATAAAGCAATAAATAGTTTTCGTAATTCTTAGTTTCTATATGATTTCAGAATATTACGCTTATTAATTAAAACACTAAAATATTAAGTAGATTTTGTGCGCTTTGAGTTTTGTAGCCATAAAACAGTTGACCAAATTTAAATAATTTTGGAAGGGGAAGTCAAAGAATGAAGTAATCTTATAGTATTCCAATATTATTTTTTTAAGATGTGACTGTCTTTCATAAATTTATAACTAATTATATTTTGTCTTAATTTCTTAGAAACCACAATTTGTTGTGATCTTTTCATTTGACTAAAGATATAGATCAGCGATATAAAGATAGCACAATATTCGTAGCATGTCAAAACTTATTTTTATACTCTTGCAACATGTTACTACGGAGTATAACAGTTTTGTTTACCTAACGGTTGTTTGTATCACCTAAAAATAAGCGAGTTAGATATAGGGTTAGGTATATATAAATAATCAGTATGAGTAGAGTTGAAATGTGCAAGCTATAACTTGAGTAAAAATTTAGATATTTAAATGAAACTTGGTATTGTACATGTGTGCCTTGGCGAAAAAATGAGGACGTGCTCGATGGGCGTAATCGGCCCACTACTACGTACACAAAACACAACTAATCGAAAACTTTTAAATTGCCATAACTAAGCATAAATTAAAGATACAATTTTGCACCAAACTCTCTGTAGCAAGGGTCACCTGTGACCCTTTCCACCAACTTCAAAGAAATTTAAAACATAATATTATTTTGAAAAAATGGGCGAAGTAGGACAGTAACCACGCCTGCTACGCATATAACACAACTTTAAATTCCATATGATTTCTTCACTTTTCAGTATACAAATTAAGCACTAATTAATATATCGGGTTAAAAAATTGCACGAACATTACCTTTAACGTAAATGGTCTAAAAATTGTCAAAATCGGATCATAACTATTCAAGCCCCAGATACCGGAAAGGTGCCCTTAAAGCCTATATCTGACTTTTTGCCGAAAATATCGGGCAATCTGTGAGATATATAATTGAAATTCGGGAAAATGTCTTTTTGATAATAATATACGCTTGTGTCAAAAATGGGTTGAGTCGGATCAATATTTTCCTTAGCCCTCATATACCTAATAAAAAAGATTTTCGAACTTCCAGTTGACTTTATATCTGGTTATTTTAATGAAATTGAGAAACAGTGTTTTTCTAATAACAGTGCATTTTTTGCAAAATTCGTGGAGAAAATCGGACGAAAATTTGCCTTAACCCCTATATAACTAATATTCACGTTTTTGAAACGTTCGGCTGACTTTACTTTATATATATGTTTATGTTTATAAAATTGCTAGAAAATAAGTTCACAAGTATACCTAAGCAATGTCAAAAATTTGTTCATTCGGCCCTTTCATTTCTATACCCTCATTGATTTTAGTATGATTTTCGCTGACGGGAAGTAAAATATAATAATAAAGCTAAGGGAGGCTATTATATTCAAAATAAGTTAATATGATACCAAATTTGATGGTAAGCCATCCACGATTTCGTCGAATAGTCTAGTTGAACCTTTTTTCCAGATGTTTTAATATTACCAACACCTGAAGGTAGTTAGCCGGCTTTGGTCCTTGCAAGTAACAAGAGTATGTTATGTTCGGTTACAACCGAGGTTAGCCCTTTCTTACTTGTTTTCAATGATATATTCATCAATATATCCTATGAAAATTACTAACCTGGCACTGAATTCTAACACCTGGTCATATACTAATAAATTCACTTTTCTATGTGAGTTTCTTATGAGTGTACTCAAATGTTCTGAGTTCGATTGCAGTTTCAGATTTGTAGTAAATTTTTTTGTGCCTCTGCAGGCAATGAAAGACCGCTGAGATTCTATATGTAATGAAAAAAACTTGTCATAAAATTTCTCATAGTTTATGGAGTCCTCTCTTTGTCTCTCAAACGCTCAAAATAAAAGGAAAATCAGGTATAAAGATCTAACAAAGATGAAAAACTCTAAACATGTTTGACGATGTAATAACTTTTGATACCAATTGTCGCAAGATTTCTCATATTAAAATTCACGATAGGTCGAGTTCTTTCACATTTTGGCAAATTTACTATACCTTGATTTTCTTTCAAATCCACAACGGATCTGTTAAAGCGAATATTTCGTTCGCATCTTGCACATTTTCGAACAGCTTGCGTATTAAACTATGTAATAAGAAAATCTGGGCACACAAAAAAAATTCAAGAAATAAAATTTACTAAATATGAAAAAATATATGTATTTCTCTCATACAAATATTTATTTTACAACAATCTATTGTTTGCAAATAAATTCAAATCTAAGAGCACGTATGTTTCACGGGTACGATTTTGAATCACTGTCAGCAAAGGCAACGTGTACTCTAGTAAAAATGTGCTTAAATAAACTTCCTGAGAACGAATAACACCAAATACTACTAAAATCAGTAAAAAGAATGAGTGGCAACACAGGAAGACAGCAACAGATCGTAGCAACTAATATTAAAAAAAAAAGAAAAAAAAAGTAAATCACAAAATGTCAATGTCACAGCAAACCCCACGAGATTGAACGCTGTTCGAGCAATGCTCGTTCCAAGAGTGTTTTGTGATTAATGGTTTTCGCAAAATGGCATTAGCAAATGTTGCAAGGGTGTGACAAGCAAATCATTGAAAAATCACTGCACTTTCTTTTTTCCTATACCAGTGACTTACATATATTAAAGTATGTTCAAGGCACATGCTGGCTCAGAAGAGATTAAAATTCTAAATTTGTATTTCACCTTGAGTTCATTTTAAATTTTCTGATCAAATTTCATTTTGGTTGAAAACAATTTTTCATTTTTCATAATATTTATTTTGCAGGCAGTCACCCATTCTGCACTCTTCTACAGCGAAAGTGCATATTTTTTATACAACAACGCCACTTTCTGAAGCAAACAGCTGCTGCTGTGCCGCGTCATCCGTTCCGCCATGCTGCCGCCATAATAAAAGCGCCAAATTGATTTGCTTTAGCCATTCAATAAGCCCAAAAACCCGTAGTGCTTTGCGCACATACTGAGCAGCTTTAACATGACCACTTACACTTTGCCCACACACACACACACAGCGCGGTATTTACGGCCTAACCCAGCGTTATAGCGCAGCTTCCGCTCCCGCAACGCTGTGCTTGCTGGTAAAGCCACTCGAGCCCGGGGCGGCTCAACTGGCAGGCATGAGACGTGCACTAGTTGCTCACATAAGTGTGTGTACGTTTGTTTGTGAAGTGATGGACAGCTGCTGCGCGATTGTACGCCCGCTTTATGGTAGCTAGCGGTTTTTTCCATTTTTCGCTACTCCCTTGGGGTGACCGGAAATCTATGACCGCACTTAGCACTCGGTGGTACGAATAATTCCTAATTCGTTTGTCATTGTTGTTAGAAGTGTGGTAGTCGTTGTTGTTATTGTAGTTTTTGCTGTTGTTGCCTATAGTTTGCTATTTTTGCTACTACACCGGGATCAAAAGTTATTGCAAGCCCGTGGAGGGTGGGTGTAGCTACACATGTATCCTAGGCTTTAAAGGCCAAAGTTGACCCCAATATTTTAGGCGAGTTCAGTTGCTGTTTACTTCAATGTGACATTTATGCCTAATAGTTCTGTGCATTATTGATATATCTGTTGTGATTTGTGACTCAGAAAGCAACAGGCTCGGAGTTTGTTTTCTTTATAAACGCTTTTAAAAGCACTCTGCCCAAAACATATTGAATTTACGATATCTGTTTCCTTAGATTTCTTTTAGTTGATAATGCAATAAAAATGCAGTACTTAGGTTTCTGAAAGCAATAGTAATAGCATCTGATAGAAGAATGAGCGGTAGTTTTATAGGTTATAGCATTGCCTGAACTATAAAATAAAAAAAAGCACACACCCCGCTCGTCTCTGGGTCTCATTGTTATTTATCAGAACTTTCCTTTTGAAGAAGTAATTTTTTTTTTATATATTATATAATTAGTAACTCACATTTGCAATATATTTGGCCAAATTTGCAATGTTTATTATTCCAAATGTCTTAAGGGGGAAGTAGGATTAAATCGTGTTAAGCAAGAAACATTTTTATGAGTCTGTTTTTTCATGAAAATTTGTATGTGCTTTTATGAAATATTTTTTTTTTAAACCACTGGTGTATTATAGTCTGATATTTGAAGAATATTCAGCAATTACACTGAAGCGTCTTGGAAAAAAATTTAATTGCGCTATCCCTCATAGCTCGTTGCTGGATTATCTGAAAATGCGGCAAATATTGCGAAGGCATCGGTTTGTGAAAATTTGCAGTTCTTGGATGTCAAAGGCTACGAGATTCCATTTTTGCAGCCGTTGACTTAATATTGGAGTTGAATTTTTTTTATTTTCGTACGCCATGTAGTGATATATGAGTTCCATACCGCATTTAAAGCGCCGAAAGCTTGCTTGGCTTTCTTTATAGGGTTGGTGATGTTTTCCTTTGATACTCCTTTTACAGATATAATACTGCCCAAGTAACAAAGGATTTCACATTTTCGAGTTCTATACCATCGACTTAGAAGTACTGCGTTTAGCTGGTGTTGATACTTATTTATTTGGTTTTGCCAATGCTACTGCTGAAACCTACTTTCTCTGCAGTTTCATGCACAATGGCTAGTTTTTCTACCAAGTCAGCAAAAATTATTGTATTTAATTTGGTGGACTATCTATGATTGCTCGCATGTACAATTTTATTTTTCGTCCTATGTTATAGGACACGGGTAATTTGAGTGGAAGTCATTGGGTAGAACAATGTTTATGGTGTTCACTATGACTGCTTTACGAGTATACTACACTCATGGTAAGGGATACTTAATCTATCATTCCCTTCTTAGTTTCGAGAATTTTCAAAGCTATCATCTAAAAATTGATTTTACCAACCATTTTGAGACTGCTCTTCGATATAACCATGAACCATTTAGAAACTCTTTTCGACGGATGTGGTATTTTAAAAAGGCCTATGAACCGACTTGCCACTGTTGGTGCTTCACTGTACTATTCTAAGCTTTGATGTTTGTAGTTGTTAAATTTGGATTTTTAGAAACCAAATTAACGAAATTTAAAAAGTATGTCTAACTTATATCATAATGCCCATTGCACCTCAAGAAAATATTTTAATTCCGTTGTGTGCTTACGGTTTCCATATTTCGTTCTGAATGCGATTTACTCCCTTTATGTCAGAGCGTTACCTCTCTAAAATTATGAAGTAGAATCCACCTCAAGGTTGTCACCTTGAAATAAATTGTAGAACTAGAAATCATTACGGACTATGAAGGTTGTGACACGATATTCAGGTGAGATGAGGAAAAACGACTTTTGTCAAACTTTTCGTTTGCCTTTCTATCTATCCGTTAAGTCCGCTCGATCTTGCTTTCAATGAATTTATTTAGAAAATCTCTAGCTCATCTTTAGTTCTGAACCAGAAATATGTCAGACTATTTCGCGCTTTCTTAGAGGGTTACCATAGCCAAACTCACAATCAAATAAATACTGCATCATTCAGAGGAACGCAATGACTTCATCATATAAATTTTCATCTTTTTGAAATAACTGCGAATTAGAAATTATTACGCCCATTTTTCTGTTGCTGGCATTTCTGCTACATTTAGCAACAAAATGAATTCGCCGAATAGAAGAGGGGCGAGCAAGCAAACAAAAAATATAATATACAACTCTTCGTACATATGTACATATATAGACGAAAAGGGCTGCATTAAATGGAGAAATGGGGAAAAAATACCGAATATGATGTGGTAAATACTTGTTTAAGCGCAGATGACAGCTGCTAATCCAGTGCTGCATTTTCAAATTGAATGCGAAGGCAGACGCCCACCAGACCGCCACAACTCCTCAAATAGTTTTTGCGCACATGAATTTATATACAAGTATTATATAATATATGTGTATATGTATGTGCATGACTTCACAGTTAGGGGACAGTGTGTCATCAATGTCACCCTCATTTTGCAGCGCAGCATTGCGTCAATCGGCTAACGTTTCAGCCAAGAACGCTACTATTAACCAAATGACGCGGCAGCCGCTCTCTGTGGCGTGTGGCAGGGATGCAGGGTTGTGTTGCAGCATTGTTGACGCCGATGCTGCAGTGAGCAATATTCTGTTACTCAAATTATAACTGGCATGCTTTCAGGGTTGTGGCAAGTGCTCTGGACTATTGCAACAGTATTACACACTGTGGCATTAATGTTGTTTGCTTTATGATAAATAAATATTGCAAAAAAATATGTAGCAACATAGAAATGTAGTCATTTATAGTATATGATTTGCAGTTTGGCCTGAAGTTACTGCATCTTGCCTATTACCGATGTACATAGTTGTTATGTTCAAATTATTTTGTTCACTTTGAAGCTAGCTAATTTTTGAAATTGTTCACTCTACGTCTGTTCCTTGCCTCTTAACCGCACCGCGCTCTTATCAAAAAACGTATGTAGGTACGTATCTGTATATGCAACAAAGAAGTTATTTAGTTGAACCAGAGAACTTAGAACTGCTTACTAGAGACTGAATGTATACAGCTATAAGCACTTGATAATCTATCTCCATTGTATTATATCAATCTACTTAATTTATGCCAGTGATTGGTTCGATTTGTCAGTATCCAGCGGAGCCGACAAAACTTAAAATATAATTTGAATCTTTATAATTTTTTTTTTTTGGTAAAGTACGTATGTCTATTTTGAAGTTTACACAAACAATTTTCTAAATAGCGCATTTGTAAGCAGATAATACAAAACATATGGATAACGTAAGAGTATTGCGAAATAAGAAAAATAAGATAAATATGATATATGTAAGGTCAAGGAACAGTGTACTAATTGCACAGATTGGAGCCTGACAATAAGTTGTTCAATCCAACTACTGAGATCTTACGTCCATCTGACAGGTATCAACATATTCATATATATTCTTTCTAATTTATAACTGCTCATTGATGGAGGGCAATGAAGCAATAAAAATTATGTACTAGGATCGCTTGTTATGAACCTCTGATATTTACTTTCATTACCTGCAGTTTATCTCTATAATTTTCGGTTTCTAAAGCTAACATGTTGTGATCGAGTCAATAACTTTTCAAAATTCTTGTTGAATAATGCTGTGTTTCATGGTACCATCTATCCTGATCTTAAAAGCGAGTATTTTTTGCTTTGAGATTTGGTGCGTTATATATGTATTTCCTATAATATTACAGTGATGAGCCCTCTGAATGCCAGAGTTTTGAATTAAACATTTGTTTATATGTGGTGACTCCCACATGTAACATTTCAATAAATTTATGTAATTAATGTATTCACAGGTTAATATTAAGTTTATTTATATTAGTACAACTAAGGGTTAAGTTGTTTAACATTAAACTTTATATTGTTATCCTAAGTGTTACACTAATGCTATCTCTCCTTCATACATTAATTAAGCTATCGTAATAATGCATTGCATGTTGAGAGCATCATCATCACCTATTGTTTGTTGATCAGCCTTACCTACCAATAAGATTACTAGGCTAAGATGATAATGTTCACTTGGATTTTAGTTATCACAACGTACAGACGCGTAATAATAAGGGATAATATTCCACATATGTATTGTACATACCCACTTAAGGCGGGCTATTTTAGCGTCTCTTAATATACTAAAAATTTGAGTTAGCCGGAAGAGTTTAAGGGCAGATGAACTGGTACGTCGATGCAATTAAAAAAAAAAACACGGAAATCGGTATATCAGTTATATATCTTAAAAATATGTATCTGTAGTTTAGAGCGAGTATGCGGAAAATGTTCTACGGATCATTCTGGAGAACTTTGCCTTAAAGGCAGCTAATCGGAAAATCACAGAACTGAATAATTGGTTGTATGAAAGATATATGATATAGTTATTCGATCTGGCCGATTCTGAAAAATTATCTATAGAATCTCAAAATGCAACAACCTCTTAAATTTCATTCGAATAACTCAAAAATTTACGAAGAAATTTTTATGATCCCTAAAAATTAAACTTCACTTAGAAATCGCTGGCTCGAAACCGGTTCTAGGCTAACCATATTGAAACAAATGTAGCTAAATATTATTCCTAATCACTCCAATTGTTGTTATTATTGAATAATATATCAAAAAGCTAGAGGTAATGAATTTTTTATTTTTCTGAAGTTCTTTTTAATGTTTATTTTGCAGTTACAAAGAACAGCGTTAAAGCCAGATAATCTAAATTTACGTTTAAAAGTTATCTTTTATATAAGTTTTTTAAAGAGCTCATCCCGAAGCTCTGTATTTTCAGTTGCATGGCTTATAAGTAAATATAAACTTTTGCTCATGAAAAACAAGTTATTGGCATATCTAAGTAAGTTCCAGAACATTTTCACTCTCGTTTAGCACTTTTTCGCAAAATAATACCACCAATTTGTTGACTATAATGAGCACACCTGGTCAGCCAGTTCAATCTAATTGGATATTAAAATATTTAATTTAACAACTGAGCAGTCATCCGAATGACTCGCTTCGTAAAATTGAACCCTTTCGCTTTCGTGAGCAACTAATCTTTTGTAGGTTCGTTGCGCTTGACCGCCTTGGCATATGCTACAATTTTGTATGTAACCCTCTATAACATGTTACACATACAGATATTTCGTTGTTTTGTTGTTATATGAGCATGCTGGGTATACAATAACCAAGTCATTGAAAGCCATTCGCGTACAAATAAAGCGCAATTATTTACTGCCAATGAGATATTAGTATTTTACTTGCACTTGCAACGTTATTTGCGCAAATAATTGCCCTCATGGGACAATCTTTTCGAAGTTTTTTCCTTTTTACTTTAACAGTTGTTTATTTTGTTTGCTCTCCTTTCACTGCTACATTTTCCACTTTCATTTTAATACTTCTACTTTTGTCTTTTTTTAGTTGTTTTTGTAGATTTTTAAGATAGTTACTTGTGTCAGCGTCAAAGTTTCGTCGCGCCACTTACCAGCGGCTCCAATGACATGTCGCAATTTTTGTGTCAAAAAGTTAAACATTTACTTTTTCCTCAAAGCGTATTAACCCGCGCAATTTAGAACGAAGTTTTTTCTTTGTTGCTTGTTGTTTTTGTCTTTATTTTATATTTTATTTGGTCCTGTTTTGAGGTTGAAAAGTTTTCATCAGTGATTTATAGGGGTATTCATGGTTCAATCTCCATAACCAGCGTGCAACAGTTGCGCCTTAGCTGTTCACCAAGCTCCTGCCTTTGGTTAGTTGTTTGCTTGGGTTTATTTGTTTGTTTGCTCACCTCCACATGTATGCTGGGAAACTTTTCATACCTTTGGGCAAACTTTGCTTTTAAGTGCGCAGTTTTTCTTGTTCTCGAAGATGACTTCATTCCGCCTAAGTGGTCGCCTTATGGATGAGGGTCTGCATAGGCAAATCGAATTTTTGTGCCTCATTACTTGGTAAACACAAACGCATCTACCGCATCTGCCTTTTGTTGCACGCGTTTGCACATATCGTTACCTGTTCGTGGTTGTATTGTGTGAAAATTGTTTTTGGAAAGTTCAATTCTCTGGGGTGTCATATTTTTACGCATAGCATATCAGTGACTGCATTAATAAATTACTGTACATAATGTAGGGTATATGTGTGTATTTGTATATACTCAAAAATGTGTACCATATACTAATACGTAACTATGTATATGTACCATATACATAAGTATCGCAAGGTGTGAGCTTTTGCTGTGGTAAAATTATGCTTGATTGCACATATACATATATATATATATACATATATACCTATATCTACATACATCAAGCAACAAAACTCCTTCTCTAAATAACTCTGACAGTATCCACTAGTAACTTATATCCTAAATTTCTATCCAAACTGCGGAAAACACAGGCATATAAAATAATTTAAAAAAAATTTTAATGGAACCCGAAATTTTAAGTATTAAAATATGGATCGGATCAAAAGCATGCTAAATGTCTTCCTCAGGCTTCTAATAATAATATTCTATCAGAAATTATCGCCTAATAGTACGCCAGCCTCAGCGCTGACAATATTGGGCGTAAGGAGGGAAATGACTTCTAAAATTGGTATATACCACGCCCATTTTTATACTCTCGCAACGGTTATTTGTATAACCTAAAACAAGTCCAAATAGATATAGACTTATATATATATATATAAATGATCAGGATGACGAGACGAGTTGAGATCCGCATGTCTGTCTACCCGTCTATTCGTTCGTCCGCGCAAGCAATAATTTGAGTAAAAATTGAGATATGTTCCTTCGATGGTTCTTGGACCTAATCGGAGCACTGCCACGCTCACAAAACTCCATTGAACGAAAACTTATAAAGTGTCACTATTTTTTACTAGCAGATGTAAAAAATGGGCAAGGTGCCGATGTTTGGCCCTACCATACACTTTGAAAATGGGTGAAATCGGATGACAACCACGCCTCTTCAAGAGATTAAAAATTTACGAACAACCTTTACTTGAAAAAAGAAAATTGATATACTTTAGATGTTATTATAATATGAAAAGAGTGAAGTTGAATTTCACTCTCCTAGAAATATGTTAGTATATCAAGTAAGTAATAAAAATTTCTACTTAGAAGACACCAGAGTTGAGTTGTGGAAAAATAACATAACATCTCATACAATAAATTTGAGTCACCAGCAAGGCTTAAATTTATCTGGCCATCATTTCTCACTTATGATTTTGGGAAATAACTACATATGTTGACATAGAACACTTGATCTTTATAAAGACCTATATATTGAAGCAACAAAGTCATAGTTAACTTTCCAAAGCAAGTCTGCAAGATACCATTATTAATGCATATATTTTATCTTCCTTATTGTACGATATCAGAAATGTACAGTTATCATTTTTCTCTACCATTAACGGCCACTAGCTCACACTTTACAATTTTACATTTTTTCGGCAAACGTCTCACTGCCACCTAATCTAAACCAAAACAACTTAGTTGCACAAATGTCATCATTTGGACCAAATATAGTCTATGAAACAACTTCACCCAAACTTAGGTCGTATGCAAACCCGTTTACTTCGTTACGCACCGAAGCTATAATACCCTTCACAAATAATAAAATATTCCTTACTCCTACAACTGTGGGACTAGTTCACGTTTGGCGATGTGATATGCCTGTTTAACCCTTATAATTTATGGTATCATCAGAGGCAAGTCTATGAATACCTTAAAAGACTAATGCTAATTTAAAATATTAAAAATCAAAGTTAAGGTCATATATCTGTTTATTAAGGAATTGGGGTCAAGAAAATGTGAAAAGATTAAAAGGGGTTCTGGTACTTAATTATTGTCCTTAAAAATAAATGTCAATATTATTTCTTTAAGACAATACACCAATTTATTGTACAAAATAAACCAGACGCTATCCCTGTATTCAGTATATGTTAGGTATGGACTGATTGCAACCATATGTTCACCCAAGCGGTCGTATATGTAGAGCGCAAGATACCCTACAGTTTGTTACTACTAGTATATCAAGTGCCTTTTTAGTCGATAATCATACAAATTCAACATTTTGAGATAGAATAAAAATCTTTGCAATATTTTTTTTGGTTATAAAATCTTGAGATATATTTCGGAAAATATTTTGTTTTATACTTAAAGCTAAATCAATATTTGCTATTTTCCTCATTATAAATTTATAAACATCCCGAAATGGAACATCCCATGAGCCTTGGCGCATTTAAACATAAATATCCAAATTGAGAAGCCAATTTGCCAAAATGCTCCCAGTTAAACCATCCCCAATAACTGACCAGATAATAAAACAAAAAACGGCAAATATTAGCTACTTTTCCTAATTTGACTGCCATAAAGCGTAATCAGACGAAAAGAATTATTACAAAGGGCAAAAAAAAAAAAAAACAACAACAATATATTCGGTCTATTTGCCGACTTTTGCCGCCTGCTGCAATGCCCACAAAGCTGAGTAGGCAGCTAAACGCACACGACTTCGTTCATCTTGTTAATATTTTACCAATCGTTTTATCACTCTTTTTCCTCCATTCCTTCTTTCGGATGGTTATGGTTCGTTTGCAAAAATTCACTTTTGTTTGTTGGATTTGATTGGCGAAAGACACCAAAAAGGCATCCGCTTAATTTTCTCGGTTATTATTTGCCCTTATTGCAACCCTGTTACACACTCTTTCATATACTTATTCATTTCTAAATAACATAATACCTGTACAAATTGTTGTTAACATTTTTTGGCATTTTTAGGTGCTGTTTATTTGGCTTTAACCTGCATGTCTGAAATGTTTGTAAGGCAATAAAACGAGTTAAATAAATAATGAGGTTGTATAGGAGAGTATTAGTAAACAACAAAAGATTTTATTATATCATATTATACAGCATTCTCTCCAGTTCTTTATGTGTAATTTTGTTCTTATGCTTTTATGCATTTTACTGCAATCTCTTTCATTGTTTCCACCATGTTTTGTCAAAAGCATTTAATTCCACTTCGTGTCCAACTCCGTTATCCCGACCAGTCTCCTCTCTCTCCTTCTCCTAATTTAGCACCTAAGCGTTCTCTCCACCCAGCATTAGTATATGTGTGTTCTTTAATGCTTACTTTCGGACTACTGGGCGGGTTGTACTAAGAGAAGCCTCCGAGAAAGAAATACGCCTTAAGCGAGTCCACAATACGCGTTATGTAGATACCGTTGTTGTGTAGAGTGAAAATCAAATTTCTCAATGACATCGATTGCTGGAAGAAAATTAGAAAAATTTGGATTTCAGAATTAAAACATACTTTTAAAATATTCAAGGTTTTCTTAAACTTCAGTCCACTGGTCCACTGTGTAGAACAATAAATATTAGAGGCTTATAAATATATATATTATTATATATATTATATGTATATGGAGTGTGTTAAAATAAAATACTATATACTATATATTTGTGCTCTTAAAAACTTTTTTCTATCTGGAATTTCATTTGAAAAGATACAAAAATTCAGATTCTCCACTAAATAATTAGGACTTAAAAAACATAATAAAAATTTTTTTTTGAGAGAAACATGTTATTTTCATATCTACAGCTGCATCAAAATAAAATTACCGGGACTGTTGTAGTTTTAGTTGTCGTAGCGGTTATCTAGAGCCGGGAGGCCCAAGAAAAAACTGCTTCGGTTCCGCTCGAAGCAGCTGACAGCAAGGCTGTTTTCTACGAAAGCATGCTAGTAGAAACTCTTTGAAAAGGATTGCATTGTATTAACCGGAAGCATGTAGACGTCACTACGTCGGTGTTCAACGAGAGATATCAAGAGGCATCCTGTTATCGTACGGAGTGCAGTTTTTTTTGTGTAACATTTAAAGTCGGAACCCAGGCTGATTTGCATATTGATTAAATAAATTTAAATTCAGATTATTTATGACCTTGGGAGAAATGCCAACGGGCCAAATATATAAAATATCAATCAATAATGATTTATTTTGGCGACGAGACACTATGTTGTTAGAGTCAGCAACCTCTGATCTTCTAAGTATTTAACTCGTTTGGAGTCCATTTAGTGTTACTAGTGTGGATTTTAGCACCAAAAGTGCAAATTGCTTTATGATCAATACCGTAGGAGATCAATGGGTGTTAATGAAATAAAATTCTTTAAAATATGAGAAAAAGTTTTTATGTAATAACGGTTTTACCTTCGGTAAAAAACGACAGAGCTTTGTGTTATTTCAATATTTAAAGAAAAACATGTAGATGAAAACCAAATGGAAATTATATATATAATAGAGTGGAGCGAAAAAATTTTTTTTTTGCTTAGCCTGAGGGTAAAATTTGTAGATTATAAAAAAAGAAAATTTTTGGACAAAACAAATTGTTTTTAACATCTCAGTTTTAAAGCATATTTCGAGTTAAAGTTTTTATTTCGTAAACATATTTTGATAACTGTTCTAGAAGCTGTGGGGAGTCCTCTTCCTGGCCAATGAAAAGTTTTCAACTTAAAAAAAAATTGTTTGGTCATTATTCGAGATTTTAAAAAAGTCTTAAACGATAACATGCTTTCCTTAAGCGTTAAAACAAATTTTGAGTCAAAAATCGTCACATTCGGTAATTTTTATATTGTATAAATGTAAAGAGTTTAAACCAAAAATAATTTTTTCTTGCCAAAAAAAATTTTTTTACTCGAAATTTACTTTTAAATATAGTCTCCTCTAGAGGTTAAAAAAAGTTTTTTTTTTGTCAAAAATTTTCTTTCTTTATAATCTACAGATTTTACAATCAGGCTAGGCAAAAAAAATTTTTTTTTTCGCTCCACCCTAATATTAATTATATAACACCATATGCTATATTAATACCAATATTAAGCCAAATCATTTCGAACATCAACTTAATAAAGCAATTTTAACAAACACACGGCTGTTTTAATACGAAAACGGTAATAGTAGAAGTATAACGGAAGCATATATGCAAAGTCGTATGATGCCCAAATGCATAATATTCACGTTTCATATTCACAATATTGATATTAACAACTATAAAATATTTTGGTCACGTTTCCAGCTCAATTGCCAATTAGAAAAATTCCAATTCACTTTAAAATGCCAAAAAAGCTGCTGAACAACATAGTAGGTATAATGAAAAGGTGCGTTTCTACACAGAAGTGTTTTAAAGGAGCCCGCGAAAGGACGAATATCCACAACGGAAACCGCCAGACAAACAACCGAAACGGAAGCTGATTTGTAAACCTATACAAGTGACGAACGCCTGCGGGTAAGGAGCTGGAATTCAAGCACAATAAAAACGGCAGTGAATATTAAGCGAATATACAGAAATTCGTTAGAAATGTAAGGAAATAAAAATAAAAGACTTTGTACACGAAAGTTGTGGAAAAGGTGAAAAACGAGCCTTGAGAAGCGAGAAAAAAATTCATGCAATAAATATTTTGATCACGTTTCGCCGTCAAATTATTACCAAGTATTGTAAGTGTGTGTGTGTGTATCGTTGAAGGCGTGTTTTGAGCGACAAAGCAAAATACAATATTGTTTAAATTTCTTGGGGACGTGCGCGCACCGAACAATTCAAAACAATTTTGAGTGAAAAATAAAACAAAAAGGCTGACCTAAAGCATTCAGGCCGATGAAAGGTGTGATAAAATGCCAGCCGTACAAGAAAAGTTGGTTACGCTTCACGTAATAGGAAGAGTATAAATGAAAGCGTCAACGCCAATAAAAATTTAGACCAATTATTTTAAGTTTCTACAAAAAATTCTTCTTTTCCTATCATACACCAAACTTACCTCCAATCTGCTGAGTATCTGCGCGAAGGCCGGTCGTTGTATATTATTCACAAACTTTCTAAAATTATCATCCGATTCGAGCTTATCAAAGAAGGTTGCTAGTATTTGATCCTGTGGCAGGATTTCCAAAATATTATCGACCAGACCATGCAAACCGTTGAGCTGTTCAGCTTTCTGGGTTATGGGCTCATCGAAATTTGAAAATGCGGCAGGTGCTTTCGTTGAAGTGATTGATATTACCTCTTCAAAGATGATTGCGGGAAATGTAGTGAATGCTGATGCATGTTGTTCCATTCGAGAGATTTCTGGAATATAAACAAAAATAATTCTGGATGAGAGCAATATTTGTCGGGATCGCTTGCTGAGTCTTATAATTGTTCAAGTATAACTACCATAAGAAGAAGCTTTCATGTTTATGTAAATTCTGTCGAATACTAGATTTAATCAGAATAAATTATAATGGCTCCATTCTTTTTATGCTAAAAGGGGCGAACAAAGAGATGAACAAGAGAAAAGAACTAGCCAAACTACCAATTTAAAACGATAAACCTATATTTTTGGTAGTTGACTAATTCAAAAAATATTGCTAATATGCCAAAAAAATATTAATATTAAAATATTATCACGGCAACTTTGTAATTCTAATTTTCGAGCAGAAACCCATTTCTCCTCAATCTGAGCGAAATCACTGGACTCATACTGAGTTCATTTTTACGCAAAGAAGATCATAAATAGTTCTTTGAAGCAATATGCTGTAAATCGAGTTAGTGCTTTATCACTTTGAAGCAAACATTCTACTTGCTTGGGGTCTAAAATTTTGTTGGTATACTTTTTTATATATTGTTCGCTTAGAATGGACTCTGGCGAGTAATGAGGGTAATTCTATTGCTCATACTATAAACAGGTCTGCAACTATCACTTTGCAATACCATCCTCCATTGAAGATATTATATCACCTTTGTTGAATTAGTGAGAATTCAGTGAGAATTTTGATAGTCTCACTGAGAGCTGGTTGTAAATCAGACATGAAACTGATTTTCTTTATAAGAAAATACAATACTTTAATTATTTTCATGGTTTCATACTCCTAGCACATCGAGCCAGAAATGAAAATTTACAATGTAGTAAATTAGAACTAGAGTTTAATGTATTTAAATTTGTTTTGGGAATCACAATTGCGACCAATATTGCGCCAAAATAGTGAAATATAGAAAAAATCGTTGCCAATATACATCATCAGATAGCATTAGTCGTCACTTGATATCGAATTTTGTTCAAAAGAGAACCGAAAGACAGTCCATCAACCTGCAAGAAGCTCGAATGAACTGACTAAAGACATATTGAAGTCATGGAGTGGCTGTAAGGTCTTCGTGCTTATCATGGTGGGACAGTGGTCCGCTGGACTGAAAATATTTGAATTTTTCTCTTTGGTAGGTAGGTAGGTAGAGTAGCTGTCTAACGACGCACCTTGGCCTATAAGAGGCCCATTGTTCTCTTTATAAAGATCAAATAATCCAAATAAAATTTCCGAGCGATCATCCGTGTCATCTGTAATATGGTAAAACTATTACACTAAAAAAGGTGGCAACACTTCAAGCTGTTTAGCTGCAATTTTTTTAGCTGTGTACATTTGTGTTTTTATTTTAAAAAATTTTCGAAGTTTAACTGATTTTTATTACCGTGTTAATACAAATTTTTAGTGATTAAACTCTCAGTTTCTTGATAAGTATTTTATGTTCTGTTTTGTGCGGTATTAAAAAGTATTAAAAAGTTTAAACTTTCCAATTTTTGGTGCCGAGTCAGCCTTTCTTTCATTTTGTTTTATTTTATTCTATTTTCTCACTTTGTTTATCTTATTTACTTCTTTATTCACAGCTGTGTTGCGTTTAGTTTTTTATTTGTTACAGTGCTTCTAAAACTGCTCGCTATATTGCTTCTTCAAATTGTCTTGGTTTTAAACTTTGATAAAAAAAAAAAAACAAAAAATTGTTCTTAATTGAATTTATTATTATTAATATTTTATTAACACACTAATTTATTATTAATCTATTAAATTCTACCTACTCTTTTATTTGATCTTCATTCTTGTGGTTTATTATGTCTTGTAACTTCCCCAATTGTAACATTAAAGGCGAGTCAGATCGCTACGTTTCATGCTGGCTTTGTGATGGGCTTGCCCATATTAAATGTGCTGGACTGACTGGTAGAATCTTAGATTCTATTATCGACTGTAAGGGATTGCGTTGGTCCTGTTTAAATTGTAGATCTATTGAAATCGATCTATTTAAAGTTTATAGGGAGACACGCAATGGCTTTAACGAAATCGGTCGTGATCTTGTAACCCTCACTGAAAAATTTAGGCACTATGAAAAATTGTTCAAATCTTTTAAGTGCCTGAATGATTCTCACGAATCCTCTAAACCTGCTCCTAAGCGTAAACGTCCTTCCGATGAAGTAACACTTAGTTCTTCTGTTCAGAAAAGAACGTCTCCTCCCAATGACCTAATAAATCTCTCTTCTCCTTGCCCTCAAGGTGATAAGCCGTCAACTTCCAAAGAGCTCAATTCCCCAAAAGCTCTATCTAATAGTAATAAGTGTCTCACAATTCCAGAGGCTCCCCCTATTAACTTAGTAGCATCAGTTAATAACTTGATAGTTATTCCACCTAAAAAGTCTATATTTATTTCGAGACTTGCCAAAGATACCTTGGTGGAGGACATTAAATCTTACATTTCGTCACGTTTAAAAATCGATGATATCAATATACGTAAATTTAACTTCAATTATGATAGAAGTATATCATCGTTTAAAATAGACGTATCTCTTGAAACATTCAAAAAGATCTTAGATAGTTCATTCTGGCCACCTGGGACTTTTGTACGCGAATTTAAACCTAAACTTAGAAGTCAAACTGAGGAAAACAGTGTTAAATTACCAAAAGAAACCACCGATATAAAAAACTGATTGGTAGAAATTCGCTAAGCATTTATTATCAAAATGTTAGAGGTCTTAATACAAAATTAACTGACTTGTATTTGAACAGTTCCAATTTTAATTTCCATATAATTGGATTTACAGAAACTTGGTTAAAACCTCACATTTTTGATAATGAGATTTTAAACAGCGAATTTCAAATTTTTAGATGTGATCGACTGAACAGAATCGGTGGAGGTGTTCTATTTGCCGTGCATTCCTCTATCCCATCTGAAAATATTCTTGTTCCAGGGACCGACTCATTTGAATTTAAATGTGTTAGAGTATACGTTAATAGTTGCTTTATTTATTTAACCCTATCTTATATACCACCCCATTCCGACTTATCTGTATACATGCATCATGCTTCTTTAATAAATAGTGCTACCTCGATGGCAAATAATGCAGATTCAATAATTGTATTAGGTGATTTCAATTTACCGTGTGCTTCGTGGAAACCATTCGATGACTATATCGTGCCGATTTGCAATCGGTCATGTTTTAATGAGTTTTTCGAAAAAATGTCCGAGTTGGGTCTGAACCAAATTAATTTGATTCCGAATAAATTTGGTAAATGCTTAGATTTAGTATACGTTGATACCTCTGCAAAGTGTTCCGTTATTCAGAGTAATCCTCTTGTTCTACCAGAGGACTCATATCATCCTGCTTTGGAAATATCTGTCGAAATCTCAGGCATTGTACGGGATAATAATCATCAAACGTCGTGCTTCTATACTCGGTTTAACTTTGCAAAAGCTTATTTAAAAAAATTAAATATAGAACTTTCTACAATAACATGGCCTAATTATAATGGTGACACTGAATTGAGTGTCTCTCATTTTAATAATATTATTATGAAATTATTTGAAAAGTATGTTCCAATAGTAATTGTTAACAAAAACAAAAGCATAAGTCCGTGGTTTTCGAAAGAGTTATATAAATTGAAAAACAGAAAAACTCGAGCCTTTAAACATTTTAAAAAAACCGGTTCACTTGTCGACTATTCTAAATATTCGCTATTGCGTCGACAATATTTTGACCTAAACAAAAAATGTTATAATAATTACTTAAATAAAGTTAAAAAAAATATTGTAAGTAATCCAAAATCGTTTTATGATTTCGTCAACTCCAAACGCAGGATTTCCAAATTTCCGTCCGCAATGAAATACAAATCTATCATTTCAAGTGACAATGATATTATATCCAATATGTTTGCAGAATTTTTCAAGTCAAACTACTGTAATAATTCTTCCAAAACTTTTTCTTATCAGCAAGTGCTGTGTTCGAATACTTTAATTAACGCCCCAGTTATTTCTGAAGAAGACGTCCTTTTTAATTTAAATAAGTTAAAACCATCTTTTAGTTATGGCCCAGACATGATACCCTCATGCTTCCTAAAAAATAGTGCCAAATATATTTACTTGCCTTTGACAAGGATATTTAATTCCTCTCTTAAACACGGTATATTTCCTTCAATATGGAAACAGTCATTTATAATCCCTTTGCATAAAAGTGGATTTAGATCGAACATTGAAAACTATAGAGGTATCGCAAAACTATCAGTTATACCTAAACTTTTTGAAGCTATCATCACTGACCATATAACCTTTTCGATTTCTCCGTTAATTTCCCCATCTCAGCATGGATTTCGTAAAGGGAACTCGACTATATCAAACTTACTTGAATTTGTAAACCATGTATCATTGGGTTTTAGGGAACATAAGCATACGGATGTTATATACACAGACTTTAGCAAAGCTTTCGATAAAGTAAATATCTCGATTCTCATACATAAACTTGATCTTCTGGGCTTTCAGCCAAGATTCCTTCAATGGGTATCTTCCTATCTTTATAATAGAACACAACGAGTGATATTTGAGGATACACCTTCAGATACAATTAATGTTTCTTCTGGTGTTCCGCAAGGTAGTCATCTTGGCCCGATTCTGTTCTTGTTGTTTATTAACGATATCTCTTCAGTAATAAAATTCTCAAAAATTTTATTATACGCTGACGATGTAAAGCTTTTTAAATCATACACTTCAACTGAGGAAAGGTGTCTGTTGCAAACAGACTTAAACAATTTGGTTGCATGGTGTGATAGAAATGATTTGCCATTGAATCTCAATAAATGTAAGACGATGTGCTTTTCCCGTAGATCTGTGCACCCCTCTTCTTACGTAATAAAACACCATATTCTAGAGCAAGTTTTAAACTATGTTGATTTGGGAGTTAATATGGACCCTAAGCTTAATTTCAGTCTTCATATTGATACCATGGTCTTGAAAGCAAAAGCTGTCCTCAGTTTTGTTAAACGTTGGTCTAAAGAATTTAGAGATCCGTATATTACTAAAACACTTTATACAACTTTGGTTAGACCTATATTGGAATATGGTTCTGTGGTATGGAACCCTAGCTACCAAATCCATTCTGACAAGTTAGAGTCGGTTCAAAAACAATTTTTACTTTTCGCCTTAGCGCATTTCCGATGGGATGCTAGGGTAAGTCTACCTCCATACACAAGTCGTTTAAAACTTATTAATCTACCTACACTTTCTAGTCGTAGGGAAATGCTTGGCATAATATTCTTAGTGAAACTTTTGAATGGAACTGTTTGCAGTTCTTTTCTCCTGTCTGAAATTAAATTTAATATCCCGGTTCGCCTTTCGAGGCAGTTTAGACCTTTACTGCTAAAATCCTGTAGATCAAATTTTGAACTAAACGAGCCATTCCGCCGTATATGTCATGATTTTAATTCTCATTCCAGCACATTTGACTTATCTGACTCACTTTTCAAAATTAAAAAGACTTTATTGTTCTCTCTTAATAAATGAAAATGTAACAATTTATTATATTGTAACTTTAGATCTTAGCTGTTGAAATTTTTGTTTCTGTAGCTGAGCAGTTTTAGATCTCAACACTTAAAAAACTCTCTTGCCTTTTCTGACTCGGCTAATTCCGCACGTATGCGGATTGCGCCCCTCGCGTCGGTTGGGCGGGAGGAGGGTAATCGTTGGGTTTATTATTATTGGGCGCCTGATGTCTGATGCCTGAGGGCATTGACTGTTCACCCTGACCTTCAGATTTAAATCCCACTGACTTTCTTTCGTAGAGCTAACATATTTGGAAAGTAAAGCGCACGCCAGTCATTTTTGGACTATAGAGGATCTCAAGTCAAACATTATTCAGAAATCATATCATTCTATGTATAAATGCCCGAGATGCTGAATCACGGAAAACGCAGGTGAAATGCTCATTTTACTGTCAAGCAGTTTCTGCATATCATTTAAGCTTATGGCGGAGTTTTAATTGGAAATTTCGGAATACTTTACCAACCCTTCTCAATATAGAAAAACTTTCTTTGTTATCGCCTATACCAATATTTGTAACAAAAGTTTAGATAGAAATCTATAGAGACGTAAAATGATTGGGTTTATCAGGTCCTTTATCAAAGCTTCATGGCATAAGTACTCGTATGTATAATCTATGGTATATATATGATTCTTTTTTTCTCTGCTTATTCTCAAAGCCTTCAGCTAAGGTAATATGGAGAATATGCAAAACTAGTTTATGCAGCTCAAAATTTTTATTACTTCTTCAATAAATTGATGGCTTTAAATGAATCGTTCACTAAAACGTTCTAGTACAGTGAGTTTAACTTTGAAAAAATAATGAATTACAGATCCAAGTCTTTTTAAGCGCTCTACTCTCCTAAAAAATGGAAACATTTATTAAGATCTCTGAATTAAATGTGGTGTGTGGGGTATCTTACCTAAAGAACTTTAAGAGAAAGATATCCGCTTCGGTGCACTCAATTTGTTTAAAAGTATATATAGAGGGATTATAGTTTAAAACAACTATATATTGGCACGCACAAGTGCTCTAAAATTACAACAGCAAATACATGTGTACATAGTGATTGGTAGGCGCAATAATAGTCCTGCCCGTCTGGATATTTTATCAAGTGTACGCTCGTACGCGTTTTGCGCTAAAATAATTCAGGTCATGACCGGATCATATTACAGTGCCACGAGCACACATAGTGGCTGCATGCATTGTTGTGCACGCTGCAGACAGAAATCCACTCGAACGAGTGAAGCGAATGCATGTACGCGCAATTATATAAGTACTGTAACTGCAGTCAGACGCAGACCCGTATATATGCATTCTGGCACAATGTGAGCTGAGTACATGAACCATGACATTGAAAACAATAAAACAATTCAAATAAAATCATTGAAATGAATACAGACGCGCGGTTATCGCATTGCGCTGAATGTCAGAGAGACGGACAAAGACTTTTGTGAACACTTATTTTATTTTAGACAGTTAATCTACGTGATATACCTTTCGAAGTTATGAAAATTATTTTTGCGAACATTTAAAGCTCATAATTGAATATGTAGAGGCTATGAAAGCGACAGTGGCCCGCACGTGATGTCTGCTTTTAGGCGTTTAGCGTGTAGCTGATAACTTAGTTTTGACCAGTCGGCCAAAAAGTTCACGTGAGCTGGATAGAAAGTTTTGTTTTAAAATTTTACGCAGACATTTAACATAATTTCCTTCCTTCTGTCTATTTGGTGATTTTACTAAACCATACCAAAAAAAAAATAATAATAATTCCCACACTCACCATTCACCACTAGCACCGCTGCATTGTTTTGCTTAGCCGTCAGTTGGCGCTGCTGTTCCAACTCACTGCTTCGAAAATCGAGCGCAGCCGATTCCTCCACGCTGCGCGCATTCACTTCCACCTTAGTCAAATTCGTAACGGCCGAGATAAATTTCAACACATCAAAGCCGCTCACATTTAGATATTGCAAAAAGGCACCCACTTCCGGTGACGCAACAATATGCTGACGCAGCGCAATAAAGTCGGGTCCGCTCAGATAGGCGTAGGCGCGACGCACTTCCGCATCGTTATTATAATAATTGGTGGCAATCGATTTGACCTCTTCGGTCGGTATTAACGAAACGAAATCACTCATATCAATCGGCGGCACTGGTTGTGGCACGGTGTGCGGCCCATCTGCCAGACGCAGCAGCACACCGTGAAAGAGCACGCCGTCGGCAATAATTTCATCAGCTGCTGCCGCATTAACGGCATCTACATCGGTAGTTTTGATATCAGGCGCGTGTCCAACATCACCCGCCGCATCGCTATCACTGTCCGAACTAAACGGCTCCTGTTGGTAGGAACTACCCAACGCTGTGGAATCGGATGGATCACCTATGGCGGGTGCAGCTGCGGCAGCGGAAACTATTGAATCTTCACGCGCGGCAGCTGAGGATAGCAGTTCGCTTTGTTGTTGATATGTATCGTAGGGATGATTAGATTTGCGCTGCTGTTGTTGATAATCTGATTGTTTTGGTTTCTCCTCTAGCAGTATTAAATCATCCAACGCGTCCATCACTGACTCATTAGCCACATTAGTTGGACGTTGTTCGTTGTCATTTGTTGTTGCTGTGCTGTTCTGACATAACTCGTGGAGTCCCTGACGCGTGCAGCGCACAATTTCTTTCACAACAATCAGTTCGGTGCCGTCTGTGGTATAGCCGCTGCCGGGTCGACAATGCAACGCTTGAGGAAATAGCGTCAGTAGTAGGTGGAACAATATGCAGGTTGTGGTTCCGCCGGCTCTTTGAGACAGTTGAGCAAACATTTTTATTTTTGTGTTTTGGTTATTTTTTTGGGTGCGGTATATTTGTTTTGTGGATAGAACCGTTTTTCTGACTTAACTTATTGTTTCAGTCTATAGCAATTTTTATAGTTTAGGAAAGTTTAAATAATCTCCATATATCGATTCGTTGTTTTTACTCATTTAATGTTATAGATTATATTTTTATTTTTTTTTTTAATTTTTGTATCTGTTTTTTTTTTTTTTGCCAATATAATTTTTTTATTGCACTTATTTTATAGTTTTGAAAAACTTATTTTTTTAAAGACTCCTTTTGTTTGCTTTACGTAAAATTTATATACCAACTTTCACTTAAAAATCGCTGCTTCAAAATATTTCTTCCTTTTACTTTATTCTCTCTCTCTCATTGTCGAAGATTCACTCCAGGCAACACTTAATTTAAATACAACATTAATTTGTGTTTTAAATTATTAAATTTTTCCAAAATAATATTACATTCAAACTATTTTTTGCATAATTTTATTTAGCCTTTTATCAGCTCACTCGCTTTGAAGTCTTTTGCAACATCCGTTACTCGACCGCCACTCTCATTTGTTGCTGCTATGATACTGTTGCTTATTGTCAATTTCATAGCCTTTCATCGTTGAATTTCACGGTGCGCTTCAATTTAAATTTATTACAACAATCATTATTTATTTAGTTAAATTTAATTTAGTTGCATAGTGAATTCACAATATAATATAATTTGTAATGAATGGAAAATGGCGCAATTGCCTTCCGGTTGTGACCGCTCTGAACTCGCAAACCGTTGACTATTTACTACGTGTTTGCTTTAAGATGTGTTTTATGTTAGATAACTGTACTGTTGGAAATACTTCTGTTATTTCATAACAGAACATTCATTTAAACGACGTTAGGAATACTCCTAGATTTAACTTTATATTTATTTTTTCTTTCAATAAACATGATCAACCTTAAACTCAACAGAAGTGGTTGGAAATTTTATGAAGTAAACTATTTTCAATAAATTTTTTTTTTCTTCCTATTAATTGAGGAATTATACAAGTTCTGTACTTCCGAAAATCCTAACCTGAATATCCATTTATTAGTTTGGAACCACTGTGTGAAGTCGCGTCGGAGCGAAACTTTATATTACGTTGCTTGGGACAGCAGTTCGCTGCCTCATTTGAACATCTTGGCCATGGCGACTGCGAGGAAATAAACCGTTACGTTGTCATGGTTGAAGAATATATTTTGTCTCGCCAAAGAGGTTTTTTTCAGCAGTTCGAGGCTACATCGGCCCAATATTTCAGTATAGTAGCGCCTTGTGCCTGTTTTCCATTCTCCACGTAGTCAACCAATATATACATGTATTACATTTTGTGCAAAACAAAAAAAAAACGGTGATCATTACCTTTTCGGTCAAGAGGACAGTCTTCACCTTCCTCGGAGCAGGTTCCCCGGATGAAGATTCTTATTTCGACCATTTTTTGATCTCTAGTGGGAGCAGTGGCTCCATGTTTTGTTGACGGTGACTAAATGTAGCCTAAACAGCGCCACACACTGAGGTGAAGCGATCTCAGGATTGCGCTAGTGATCGAGAGTGAAGAAACGCCCAATATTTCACACAAGGTGTGTCCCACGCGGTCTTTCGAGTTACTTACTGACATAGCTATTAATCGGCGGTGTATCATGAGGAGAGAATTTTTGATTTAAGCTTTAGAAACTTGTATCGTATCCCTGTAAGATCAATCTCTACAAAGTAAAATTTATAATTCTTCGACAGAAATTTCTTTATACTCCAATTTGTAACTTTGGATGAAACACCAACTGAACACAACCTACCAAGGTTAAGTTAATCAATATAGCATACCCTTTATTCGATATAGCATACCTTTATTCTAGAGTTCAAACAGTAAGGATAAAATAATATTATGTAAATACTGCTGTATAAGGAGCAGTCAGTTATGAAAGGCAAAAAAGGCTGTACCCATTTTTCCCGTTTCTTGTTCTTACCTGGAGGCATACTGAAAATTTGCTCTGAACATTTTCAAAAATTTATGCGAAGTCTGAAGTTGCTCTGAATTGAAAGATTTATGTCTACCGAAGAGGTTATTGATAATACAATTATCTTCATTCTCACACTTATGAGGTCAGGTATCGATTCATTAGTATTTTATCGAAGAAATGAGTTGTCAAAGGCTTTTCGTTCTTCATTGAGTGAGCATTTGGTTTTTCAGAATTTTTTTTTTTTTAGAAATTTTTTTTTGAAAATTAATAATATGAAACGTCTTAATACAAATATTAGGAAGTTAAAGTCTTCTTTTTTTATCTTTTTGAAGGTTTTTACTGCAGTCAAGCCTAAAATAAAAAAAATATTTTTTTTTTCAGATAGTTTTTTTTTTTTTAAATATAATACTTGTATAATAGTATGAAACCAGCACCTCTTAATACTAATGTTAAGAACTCAAATTTCAGTCTTCTATTTTGTCTACTTTATAGTTTTTAGCCTGTATGTCACTAAAAAAAAATTCTTCCTAAAATTTACCCACTCTAATATGCATATATATTCTTTATAAGCATCGATTTTTGGTTCTCATATAATAATACTCGTATTTATTTATGCAAGTATTACTCCGCAAATTGCTAGTCCTCTCAATATGGTAAATAGAGACATTGCATTTCCTAAAATGCGTCACCTCACCACAACTGCGTAATTTATATACTCATGGAAAATTCAAATTGAAAAGTATAAAATTAAAATGCATTGCCGACAGCTAAATAAATATTTAAGCACTTCAAATAGGCTATTTAGTTATGGTCTAGTATATATGTATTAGTTTTCCGATGCGTCTGTCATTTGAGTGTACTAGTATTAACTAACAAATTATACATATATATATATATATAGCTATACATGCATTTAAGTATGATATTGGCAAATACTATGCATAAATAATTTCGTAAATGCTCCTCACAAAATGAAAATGTGGAAATTTTCAAAAATCCATTAAACAAATATTGTTGTTATTTCGATGAAATGTTGCTGCTCACACGTAATTGTTTATTAAATAAAGCATTTATAATCATGCATACATATTACTACATATATTATACAGTGTGTGACTGGGTGTTTGTCTGTGTGGGTGTGTGAGGCAATGTTGCAAATAATATGCAATATGGCAAATACATATATAAATAATTGTATTCAATTGCCTACAGTTTGCTGCTTTTACACAAAAAAAAAATTATAATAATAGTGCGCAAATATATATACATATACACACACGTAAGTGCTGGTAGGTAAATAAATAAATTTATGAATACATACATTAGCATGTGTGTATATTTTTGGGTATGAATGTCGCATAATCAATTGACTGCACTCATACAACGAAGTGTTGTTTAAGTATGAGTGTGTCTCTGCTTATAAAAACATTTTTGCATATTATATTATATGAAATATATTGTATATACAGGGTGGTTCATATGGGCGATAATAAGTTCATTTTAATAGATTTAAATCAAATGTACAACAAAAATTTTATTATTTCAAAATATCCGCAGTATTGTTTCAAAAAACAAAGAAGAATAAATTAAATGGCCCATATTTTGGTTACATTCGTTCGCAAATTTTATAACACACAGTTATAAAAAGAATTTTGTAAATATTTTCCTTGTCGACACAGTTTTGTTCTATTTTTCTTGGAAACTAGTCAGTCGGTGCGGGTAATTCAGCGTAGACCACTAACTCGGGTTACCTCCACAAAAATTCTAAATGAGTCAATTACCTATGATGTGATTGGACCTGTCTATTTCTTGATATTATTAGCTATCAAACAGTTCAGACCAACAAAGTGATGACACTTAATCGCAGTCAATGATTCGCCACAACAGTCTTCTATGTAGAACCATTTCCCATTTCGATGATTCATATCAATGTGAGGAATCATGTAAGGCAACGCTATTTCTATCTTCACTTTTAATTAAGAGGGGGTCAATAATGCTATACTTTTTTTGGAGACACGAGAATCTGAAAAATCTCTTCTTTATTGTTCACATCTAAATATGCTACTAGTGGTACCCATTAAACCAGAATTACTGAGCTCTGCCATAAGTTCTGTTACAAGTTGAGGACGTTATACAAATGAAACTATAATTTAATTTTTAATATATTTTTCTTATCAAATAAAACATATATTAAATGAGTCATGTACAAAATTTTATTCGAAATGGGACTATGTGCTTTCACGGAAGCCCTTAAATGATTCGGCCATTGATCAAAAGCAGCACGCACTACTTCTATTGGTATTGACGACGAAGGTTTTTGAGATTCAAATTTCTGTGGAGTATTCTCCAACTCTGTCCAGGCACTGTTATAAAATGAATACAAATATGGACTTCCAGACGGACAATAATATGTAGCTATGAAACCAGAAACATTGCTTTTAAGCTATTGATGGGTGGTTTTTGCTTTGTGTGCTGCAACAGAATCTTGCTCTCCATGTACCGTTCTGCTGATTCATTTTGTCACTTTTTTAAACCCATTTTCACAGTAGTGAAAAGGTACATCTCGCAGGAGACTTTCCACCAAACCATTACAGTAGCTGTGTGGTCATCACGTTGAATATTTGGAATAGCATTTCCAGCATTTTTGGAAATTGTGCGTGGATTTTGTCGTTTTACTTATTAAAACCTTCAACAGTGAAAATTGTTTCATCTGTTAAAAGAATACCTTAATGGTCGTTGACCGCGTGCCACTGAAGAAGTCGCTTGCATCTGTTGAGCCTAATTAGCTTAACGTGAAGATGTTTAGAGATCATCACAAATAAATCTTGATATTAATCTGGGAGATATTTGGATTGTGTTTGACATAATTTGCTGTCTTCTAAGGGGATTTCAGCGAATGCGAAAAGTTTTCATGGCTGAATTCGTTCGAACCATGCGAGGTCGACCAATCCTCTTTCTGCCATGAACTAAAGACGTTTGTAAACAAACATTCTCGAAACTTTCAGTTTTTGAGAAGCTCATAAAATTTACTTGCTCTTTTTCCACAACTAAATAAAGCTTATCACCGCAATTATATGACAAGACTAAGTGTATGTGTGGACCTTCATCAGATCGTACAGAACATACTCGTATAGCATGTTGATCCATTCTATGCAAATCAAAGTTCTTTTAGGTTAAGTTCTTGAATATTAGTTCGCACATTTTAAACTTGGTATGTCTCTCATGGGCTTAAAATTAATTAATTTGTTAATTTTAACAGAATCTTTAAATAAAAGTGAGTCAAGAGTTCTTCCTCATAAAATGTTCTTCACTTTCTGAGCATGTGTTGTGTTCTCTTTGATCATTTGTAAGTTCTCTAATACTATGATTTGGAAAACTTACTTGTTAGAAGTACGTCGAATTGGAAATGTGTTTTGTCAACAGATTCAATTTGTCGAAGACTTTCGTTAAAAAACAAAATTTCAATAATTCTCAAAATTTTTTAAGTGTTCTTCGAGGAGATATAATTTTGATATACTATTATGACTCCCAGCAGTGATGAACTGTCACTCTCAAAACAACATACATATGTACATATATCAACCACCCTATACATATGTATATACATACATACGTACATTAAGTATATTATATGAACTTTATTTTATATTTAGTTCGCTTGAACCTGTATGTCGTACGGCATCTCGCCCATTGTAGACCTCTGTTCATTAGGCGCAAACACTGAAATGAACTTTCACACATTAGCTCTTTCTGTGTGTGTGTGTGTTTGTATATTGTTTTCGAATTTTGTTCGTCATACGAGTATAATAATGGGATAATGTGATAAATCACGGCAAACAACACAACAATAAATATTCAGCGATATTAAAGTAAATGAAATTTCATCATAATATGCCGCATGGGCGACAATAATAATAACAACAAGAGGAACTATAATGAATAAACTTATGAAAATTAGTATGATATTCATTCATAGGCATACAAATAAACGAGTCTGCGAATAATATTTTAACAGTTACGTTGAATGAGTCGAGTAATGTAATAAAATATTTGCACTCAATACGAAACCCGTTACGCAGATTACATCTACATATGCAAAGATATTTCGCAGGCAATTTTAATAAACTGCTTTGATTTTGGGGTGTTTGGAGGGTGTTTAACTCTCCACTACTCATGTATAATTATTAATTGAACTCATTTAAGTTCTATGCTGTAGTATTATTATCAATAGAAAAGCAAAACAGTTGACTATGTAAGAAGTCTAAAAGTGATGCCTCTAACCATTTCTGGCCAACATTGAAGGGTTAACCAGTTCAAGGCTGAATTAGAAGCGGTGCATTCATCTACTCGGTTTAATTAAAAGCCACTGTGCTCAGTTTGAGTAGCTTTGAAGTAAGCTTTATTTTATAAATATACATACTTATTTAAAAAAAAAATTTATCTAGCAAGCCATTTCATATCTTAATAAAAAAAAATGATTAATCTCAAAATATAAAAAATAAAAATCAAAATACATAAGTGGTAACGGTTAAGATGTTTTTTTCTTGGCCTTTAAGTTCGGATAAACTCACTTACTGATTTTAGAGAGGATAAAGGGCGGATAAAAGAAATATTCTATAGTTTTTTAAAGAAAAACAAGAAAAAACGTTAACATCGATTGCACCGCAGCTATAGTTCCCTTCACAAATACAAAGTATTTCTTATAAGAAAATCGGTCATTACCGTGCCGTAAATATATCTCGTCAAACGAAAGGTATTTCCATACAAATATTTGATATCGACCGTTCAGTTATATAGCAGCTCTATGCTATATTTGCCGGATATCAGTTCCAACAATCCAGCCCAATATCAGCTCCAATGAGCAGTCTCTTCGGGACAAAAGGTCATGTTCAAAATTTCAGATTAATATCTCAAAAACTGAGGGACTAGTTCGCGTACTTCTATATAGACGGATTAGCCGACGCACAGATGGACAGACAGACGGACATGTCTATATCGCCTCAGCTGGTTATAATGATAATTTATATACATATTTTATAGGGTCTCTGATGTTTCTTTCTGGCTTTTGCAAACTTTGTGGGAAGCCCTGTTCAAGGTATAACAAGAAAAAACGTTAACTTCAGCTGCATCGAAGCCATAATACCCCTCACAAATACATAAGGTTTCATACCAAAACTTGCTTTTGATCGGTCAGTTTTTATGGCATTCATATGCTATAGTGGTCTCTTCTGAATAATTTATTCGCAGATTGCACCGTTACTACAAGTATATGCCAAATTTCATGAAGATATCTAGTCAAATAAAAAAAGTTTCCATACAATAATAAAAAATGATCTTTTAGTTGATAGCACCCATATGTTCGATATCGTTGGTTTTAGCCAAATGTGCAGCTTCTTTAAGAGAAAAGGACGTGCGACATCTTAGAGACTGAGCGACTAGTTCACGTATATATAGACAGACATATATACGGACAGAACTAAATTGGCTCCAACCTGTTCAGAGTATAAAAATAACTTATAAAAGAAGAGCACCTGCAGAAAATGTTTTACCTTCTTTATAGTATGTCCAGAATGATGTCAGTGAAAAGCGCATATTAACAATATACCATCAATACTAACCCAAAAATATTTGTATACACTGAATTATGAATTTTGGCGTTTATTTAAAAACTTCTTAACTGCCATTCCATAATATTATATACCTCATACTTCTTACTATTATACAATAATAGTATACTGATTGACTCTTTACATAAGTTGATTCTTCTACAATTAAATTTATCACACCTAAATGTGCAGTTTTTTTCTTCTTTAGTGAAGACCAAATAGTTTTACTCAGTATGTGGAATCGAGTAATTGTTATCTGATTAAGATAGAATAATATAACATTAATAGATACTTTTCTCTCAGCATTTCGATACCGTCGATAGTGTGACGTTTCGAGGCTGTCCACCTTATTACCGTAAAATCTTTTTCCAACGAACTATTTCTTGTGACAAAGAAAAACGAAAAAGCCGTGGTGGCCAAATCTGAAGAAAATGGTAGGTGATGGACTAGTTGCTATGCTGAATGTGGCCACCCAACATAATTTCACAATTTTTCACGTCACTTTGAGATCAATAACTCGAGTACTTATGCAATCGTAGTCAAGTTATTGATTTCGAATGCCGCGAAACCTTGACATTATTCTAGCTAAGGTTAGTATTCTTAATTTTTTACTATATATATACTATCTATATGCTTTGAAGTTAGCCAAATAATTAAATGCTTTATAAAAATGGCACCTTGCGGGTTATAACTCAAAAAGACTTAGTTCAAAGAGAAGCTAACCGTAAAATTTGTATAGACAATGTAGCTGCGAATATGTTCGTCTCACATATGAAAAACCCTTTCTAACCACTTTAAAAGTATGTGAAACAATTTTTGGGTACAATGAGCTAATGAACTCGAACGAAAACATTCGGTTTGGTATTAATATCTTTATCGACAAGAATGTAAATAGCGAGTTTATTAAAATTCTTCAAAAACCACAACAAAACTAAAGAAAATTTTCAAAGGAATTTTGTTCAAACATTCTTTAAGCGTTTTAAAGAATTTCTGCATATGTACCTGCTCGACATGAAACCGACTTAGTTATTATTTATGTATGTGTGTATATAGATGTGTGCTGTGAACTACCGTGATGCCACCCAATGTTGTCAAAAATAGAACTTAATTGAAACCATTACAAAAAGTATGCGCTAAGTTTGCAGAAAAAGTTGAGGTACATTGCTGTTATTGTAATTTTCGAAGCACATAAGTAACAGCGTAGAGCATCCAAACTGTATTTAAGCAACTTGGCGTCTCAACTTTATCACACATATGAGCGCCCGCCATAGTTTCTGCATGCCACAGCTCCGCTTATGTGTTTGTATGTATATGTATGTTTGTGTGCACGCTTGGGCTCCATAGCTTCATAAGCACTTAAAAATTAATTTACCGCTGCTGGACCATGCTTACCTTATGTTTCGCTGTATTTTATACTTGTATGTGTGTACGTGTGTGAAAGCATTTGTGCGAAATACTTTGCATAGTTTGTTGGCTGTATTCGTTCACTTTAATGCTACTTTTACTAACAAAATGCATAATTCAAAGAAGTTCTCCTTACTTGAGCTGTTATGTCGCCCGGCATATGCGACACCTGCTCACAAAGGCTTTTGGTGGAAATTTCAAGTTTTACAGCTTCAAATTGCAATGTAAAGAAACAGCTGTTGTCTTGTATACCGCTGTTTGTCCATGTATTTATTGTTTTTATTGTAAAGTATTTAATATTCAACCATAAGTAGCTGAGGAGACTTCATCTAATTTGGCAGGTCTATGTGCGTACATAGGTAGACAATGCGATAACTTGAAAAAATGTTAGTATTTTGGTGAAGCTTGGTACACTTGTCACACTATTTCAGAAAATTATTATCACTCGATATCAAGCTTTCATTGCCCTTCTGCTTACATAACCGGAAATATTTTTGTTAAAGTTGTATTAAGAACTCTAACTCTCAAAACTAGGGTTTCATCCAGGAAAGCATTTTCATGATTGTATTTGGTATATTGTAATACACACCCCATTTTACAATGTAGGTATATATAGTATATACTTTAAAGCTTAGTCGTCTAGTCCTTCAGATCCGCCCGATGATGTATACTGTTTTTGAAGAAGTGCTGTATTTTTTATAATATTATTGTGACCAGAAAGTTTCCAGAAATCATAAATACAACGAAAATTTTTTAATCTTCATCAATTTTTTTGTGGTCGCTTTCAAAATTTGCTCCTTCTAAGGAGATGCACTTATGCCACTTCTTTTTGCAATCATCCAAACATGCCTTGTAGGCGTAGTCTGGGATCGCCTTCAGTTCCCTCTGCGAAATTTCTTTTACGGTCTAACTTTATAAGACTTATTCTTATAACGCTGACTTCTTTTTGGTCGCTATATGGAGCTTGTTCTCAGAATAACGCTGGGAATGGATAGGTTTGATCTGTACCAGTCACGCACCAGGAAACTTCCAATATCAGTATGAATTAAAGTATTAAACAAATTTTCTTATCAAAAGCTCACAACACATTTTCAACGAAGAAATCAAATTGATCATATTTTTATACACCAAATATACTCGTACTGTATACCGTAAGTATTTTTGACATAGTTCGATCCGCTAAATTTATTAATTATTCGGATGGGAAAATCATACTCTAAGCTGAAAATGAAAAAAATATACCTACAGTATCTAAAGAAAATAAATATAGGTATATAATGATTAATATGTATAGAACTTTCTGTATTTGGATTGTCTGAAAATCACCATTTTTCCATCCATTTCTAATATACTGCTTCTAAATCAATCAGATAAACAATGTCTTCAATAATAACCCCATCATCAATGTATATGAAAAATTAAAAGTCTACTGACTAACTTTCTGAAAAATAACCAAAACCGAAAATGTCATGCAAAGCCAAAGCCTCGTACATACTTGTAGCGCGCAACTCCAAATATGCACACAATTTTCATAAGCACGCGTACGCTAGTGGAAGGGAGTGAGAGGCAAAAGCAAAGCAAGTAACTTCACTAATTTTACTTGCAAAGTTCAGGCATTAACATTACCGCAAATTAGCAAAAGTTTTCACAGCCATGTTGCCAACGACCCGACGGGCCAACCAGTCAACCTGATGCCCGCAGAGTTACTCAGTGTGGACTAGCTCTAACCACGCCACACATACACATATTCATATGTATTTATTTATATTTATAATGAAGAGTATTTTTTGTTGTCGTTTGTCGTCGTAGTCCTTGTTCTTGCGCTTACAGTTGGTGTTATTTTTTTTCCACAACTTCTTCCTTGTTTCTTTGTTGCTGCCATAAATTATGTTGTCTTAACTGTAAAACGTAAAATTGTTTTGGTAACAAGTTTTTTAGCCAATCTTTTTCATTGCCAACGAAACTTGGCCGAGGCTGCTATTTAACTCCAGCTGCGACCGAATGGCAATAACTACTGGCCGTTTGTCGCCGAGTTGCAGCTGTTTCCATAGTTATGTGGCATTTATAAGGCCTGCAGGGAAAATAAAACTTAGATTATTTGCACTTATTTTAGGTGTAAATATTTGCAGATGCATTTCTGCTAATTTGGTCTGATTTGGTGTATAAAATGTGAACGTTTTTTGAAATAAGATTTCAGTATTTTCGACATTTTTTCATTATTTAATTTTTATCGGTCCTTTATAAATACTTGAATGGCAAGTTCTACTTGTTAAACTAAAAGTGAGTTTCCTTTAAGTTATTCTAAAATAGACGATATTGAATCATAATTTAATATAATATTTTGGTATTATTTCGAAACTGGCACCCTCTATTCAAGTGTAATTATACCTTTAGTTTTCCTTCAAGTCCAGATATACCGGCTTTCGAAGCTATTTCTTCAATATTGTCTTAGCTCTCAAATAGAACAGCATTTTTATAAGATTTACCTCACCTCACTTTGAAAATTTGCGTCCGATAAGATTTTTTGTCCTACCGCCTATTGAACAATATCCAGTAAGACCTCCTATGTGTACGTTTGGCTTGTCGGTAGGTCGGTAGCAGACTCTTTGACGCAGTGGTCCAAGCTTTCAGAGATGCAGTTAAAGAAGGAGAGAATTTCAGTATGCCCTTATTTGGACGCCTCATATATCCAGCTTCACTCAGTTTTAGAGCAACCTTCGTAACAATATACCTGCGGGCTATAACCAATAATATATTATTTAATTTGGATTAGTTTTTATCGTTAATAATTCTTCTGAGACTTCGGAGGCCAAGTTGAGCTCAACGAAACAATAAACAAGAAAAAACGTTAACTTCGGTTGCACAGAAGCTAAAATACTTCTCACAAATACAAAAGGTTTATTACAGGAATTTGATTTCGATCATTCAGTTTGTATTGCAGCTATATGCTATAGCTGAATAATTTCTTCGAAGATTGCATTATTGCCTTAGATAATAATCTATGCCTAATTTCGTGAGAATATCTCGTCAAATGAAAAAGTTTTCAATGCAAGCACTTGATTCGGATCGTTCAGTTAATATGGCAGCTATGTGATATAGTGGTCCGAAATTCACGATTCCGACAAATGAGCAGCTTCTTGAGGAGAAAAGGACATGTGTAAAATTCTGATCGATAGTTTAAAAACTGAGGGACTAGTTCGCATATACACAGACAGATGGACGGACATGGCTAAATCGACTCAGCTCGTCTTGTTACTAATTTATATGAACTATTATTTTTATAGGACCTCCGACGTATTCTTCTGTATTTTACAAACTTCGTGGCAAACTTAATATAGCCTGTTCTGGCCTTATATGAGTAAAAATGGTAGGAAGCGCATTGTAAACTTGGTTCAAGTTGTTTAGGAAAAATATGTATATATATATATATATATATATCATATACCATATATATATATATCAATAAGGTATTTAAGTCTAATCCATATAATCAATTACGATCCAAATCAGCATAACCTTAACCTTAAACTGTAAGTAACGTAAGCTTAACAGAATTCTAAGCTGTCTTTAAATCACGTGATGAAATTTAAGCTTTCCAATCAATAACGCCAACTGCTACCACAGCGATTACCTTTAATATAATGCATTTTTACATATAAACTCACATACATAAATACAAACACAGTTGTTCCGTAACTTATACTTTACTTACCTACTTCTGTATATATTTACGTACAAACATACATATAACGGAATATGATTGGTATGGTTACTTTCGCTTTTCCACAACGCAATCACTTCGCTGATGATAAGGCATTCCGATTCCTTTCAATGCGACGCGTCGCAGCGCATCCTCTGTATACTATCCCCAACTGTTCGTCGCAAATTTCGCTTTGCCTTGTTACTCGATAAGCATAAGTAGGCGGAAATGTGTCAAACGGTGATACGTTGCAAGCTGTTTGCTGCGCTGCAGGAGGTGAACGGGGCGGTTGTGTACGCGGTTTGTTGTTACTTTCGTTGTCTTTGTCACATTGTCTCGTAACAACTCCATGACTGATGATAGAAAATGGCGATTAGATTGCCAGCTGCTGCTGTCCACCAACTCCATTGCCGTCAGAAGCAATATCAACAGCAAAGCAATTCAGGCACCAGCAGACACAGCCGCCAACAGTAGTGATCGGAGTACATACATTTGTACAATTACAACTACTACAACAACTGCAACGAACTATCGCGGTGAGCGAAGCAACTGAGATTGTGTGGCTATGGCGGTTATGCTGTTTTTGTTGTTATTGTTGTTGTTCATGTTACTTGGTGCGCAGTTCATATAAATGTTGATGAGATGAAATGTTGCAGATGAGTCAGATGTTAATATGCTTGTATAGTTGTATGTGTATTGGGAAGACATACCCTCTAGGACTAGTTTTGATTAAGTTTCTTTAATTGAAAGTATAGAATTTATAACATTGTGACTTTCCATGCTTGTGGCTTTCTATGCTTCTATCAAAAACCAAGTCTACTAATCTTGTACTCTTCCATATTTTCCCACCACTGATCCATTAGATTTTAAACTGAATGGCGTTCTTGATCTTAATTGAGCACGTTATCTGAATTATGTCTTCATACTCATCTGTTTAATTGTGCGATCTAAAGCTTTTAAAATTATTGTTAAGCAATAAAATGAATTCTGAAAGAAATGTGTCTCGCCCTTTGACAGTCAGGCCAATTTATTTTAGTAATGTGACGAAAATTCGGCATCAGTTAAAAATTCTGCACTTTTTACCATTACATTATTATCTTCATCGCAAGTCCACTTTATTTAGTTTTTAGACATATCTGAGTCGTTTCTCAGATTTTATAACCCACCTACTTATATCATAGATTGATCGAATACGAGTATAAATTAACGGTTCAAGCTATCAATTATGTTATGACAGATACCTCAAAGTCAGCAACCGATGTCTTATATGACATTCCTGACAAATATAATCAAAGTTTTCTTCATGCTGTTCTTTAACTTTTTAAAAATAACTATTTATGTCTGAGATTTACTTACAGTTTATCACTGAAAAGTGCACTACTTCTGTTGGAATTTCTTAAATGGATTTTTGGATACTTTTTTTTCTTGATGTCGGGATTTATAAGATTGCCAAACAAGCGCACAATTTTGCTGACAGTAGAAAACTGTTTCAAAATTGTTTTGTAATTTTACTACGAATTAAGGGTTAAATAATGTCGAGATTTCCTTAACTAGCAATAAATATTCGTCTGATTTGTGACATGCGAGATTTGCCAGTACCGAAATCAATTCACTGATTTCCTAGACGGTAGTTCCTTGTAAAGGCCTTTCGTCATTATAGCTCCGAGAATTGAGATTTAATACCAACAGCGTGTCCGCCGCAGTTGCAAATTGAACTGTAACGAAGGTAACTCCGGTTGTTCAACTTTCATATAATCAATGATATTACAAGCCGGAGAAGACTTCGCCACACAATTATTTTATACGAACTATATCTGTATATACAAGTAATAGTAATTGTATTAATCTAAGAAGCAAGTCAGGTAATCGCTTTTGGTTTAAATTAATATAATTATACTGGAAATTTATTTAGAAATAAATTAGATAATCATAAGTAGATATTACAGCAAAATAGAGTAAGGAAAGGTGTAGTACAGATGGAAACGAATATTTTAAACTCCTCTCGCAAGTAATGTTTAAAGAGTGCGAAAAACACTTGTATAAGGGCAAAATATTTAGTGTAGCATTGAAAATCAGTGGTAAACTCTCAGTCGTTATTTAGTCTCCGTTAACGTATTGCCGTTAAAGTATTGCATTTTTCGTATACGAAACTCTCATATGCTTTAAATAGATAGTTTTTCTTCAGCCTCATACTAGTTGGTTTTAGATTTGGACTTTATCAGCAAAGCTTTTCATACCCACCTGCTCACATTCTCAAACTCTGCAGACAGATAATATATCTCACTCAGATTTACATTGTGACACTTGTCAGCCAAATGTGTGGTTGAATTGTAAAATTCTTCCTTCTTTTTTTGGTGAATAGAATATATGTAGTTAGAAAACTAATGATGGGAGTACATTCAATTGATGGATAGATGGCGCAGAAACCGAAGCGCGAAAAAGAAAGCGTCACAAAAAAGCATAGCTGTCAGTCAACTGTCAAATGAGCTTAATTCATTTGACTCAAAGTTTAGCTGAAATCTTAAAGTCAAATTTTTTTTCAAAATAAATAGGTATGTTAAATTAACTTATGAACCGTTTTTTTCAATGCTACTGCAGTCATAATCAGGATCTATTGTTTCCTTACCTCTGTAGTTTTATCTTTATATAAGTATTTTATAATGTGTGAAGCCTTACTATTCTGAAATTTTGACTCAGAAGAATCCCTCTCTAAATATTCAACAAGTTGAAGTCATATTAACCCTCTGGTGATTCTAAATATTTTATGGGAGAAGAAAACAATGAACTGAAATCATTCTAAGAAGTCAATCCTTGCAAAAAATTTTTTAAAACTGTACCTAGTCAATCGTCAGTCTACTAAATCAAAAATATGCAGTGGTGTATGTCTCATTTTTCAAATATTTTATAAATTTATATAAGAAATGCTACTGAAAACTTAAAACAAAATAAAAGTGTATAACCAGTAATTGTACCCCATATGACCACGCCAATATTATGAAAAAAGATTTAGGTTGAGTAATAAGCAGTACGTATTTTAATATGCTTATACACCATCTTGTAATGTTTATTAGACATTTTAACAATATGTCGATAGTTGCAAACAACACCAAAATCTCGGAGAGGCATTGACTTGCAAAAGCATAGAGAGTCGCCTGTTGCGGTGTTTGCGCGAAAACGCGAATTCGACACGTTTGGTAAATATTTGAACATGCTCGACGCCGATGAGGCGCGGATGCGTCGATAGCTAGCTAAATATTGAGTATGACTGAAGGAGGTTTAGGGGAAAACGCTTCGTACCATCAGTAGCGAAGCTCAAAAAAAGCCACCAAGTGTTTACATCAATGAAACGCTATTAAAGAACGATTTTGATTGTGAGTGAGAGGGGGGAGGCGATGCATTGAGTATGTAAATATTCGGGTAGAGCGGGGGTACATTTTTAGTTTACGAAAATTTTAAGAGTAAACATTAGCATGTTGCACAGTGGGGTTTTTGAGGTAAACTACCGTTTTCTGAATGTAAAATTTTTAAATATTTTATATTTAATACTTTAAGGTTTAAGCAATTGACTATTTTTTATAAAATTATCATAAAAGAGTTTCGTTCAAACATATTCTAGCTTCACTTTTGCAATATAATATAATATAATATATAATTTTCTAGCGTTATATTCTACGTGTCCACAATCATTTTTAGATACTTTTTTTTGAACTTTAATAAAAATTTTCGAAATTTTTGTTTGAGAGATGTGCTCGACATTGTTTCGATTTCTGTAAAAGTTTCTTTACATATTTGCCATTTAATAACTTCTCGAGCTTTTTTATACTGATTATAAGGATCTCCTTCCCCACATCAGACATATCTACGTAGCCGGAGCGGACTTCGGTTTGTATCTGTTAAAATGCTGTCACCACGACACCATTCTCTAAAAGTTTTACTTTTAAATATGAGATATCGGAGTAAAATCAGGTGAATATGTTGCATGCACAGGGATAGGCCAGTCTGAAGACCTCATAAAATTCTAAACTTTGACAATTTTCTTAAATAGCAGGAAGAAAAACAATGGACACAAATTCTAAATCATGTGCTATTTGAAACAAGATAAAAGACAGATTCTTAATCTACAAACAAGTCAGCGAGGTAAACAGAGGCATCTTCTTAAATTTGAATGGTCGCCAGAAAGATGTGGACTATGCTGACGATATGTGTATGCCGTCACATAAATATTCAGATATATCAGCAAAACTTTAAAGCGGAAAGCGACGCTGCGGCACAAGTCGATCTAAGAATTAACGTCACAAAAACAAAGGCAATGAGAATCATCACTACCGAAGCATAAGCACTCCAGATCGTTGCCACACCGTTAAAAAAAGTAGATAAATCCTGTTATCTCGTTAGCATTATTTCAAAAATCGGCGGTTTAACAAAAGACACACGCATGCGCTCTACAAACACTGCAATCTTTCTTTGACCGTGCGGACATTCTGGCCTAATGTTATAACTTATAAGTAATGCTGAACTTTGGGCTGCGACCAAACAAACACTTGTTCAAATTGAAATTCGTCGCTGTAAAACAAAATGGATCGAGCACACGATGCATAAGCCCCAAGACGACATCACAAGAATAACATTAGACTAGAATCCTCAAGGTAGCCGCAGGCGTGGGAAACTAACCAATACACGAATAAAAGAGCCTTGCCTAGAATCAGTCATTATTTGGGATATTGTTGTTAAATCAGGTTATATAAATTTTTGTCTTAGCACAACATTATTTCGTACCATAATAGGCTGAAGTTGAACCATGGCTTTCCGTAGATCCTTTGTACCAAATATGACACTTTTACTGTTTTGTGACGAATACTCGCTAGGCTATCTGTTCATAAAGTTTATATATCGCCAACATGTGAAATGACATAATAAACTAAGCCAGATATGTTGATTTTGTTATGAGTTAATCTGTTAGCGAAAGTAATAGCGATCTCAAGAGACATTTTTGTAGACATTTCTAAATCGTTCAGACACTCTAGGCCTTTACAATTGGTGATAGCTTAAAAGCTTACAATAAACCAAAACTCAGCAGTCACTTGCTGAAATTTTCGGTTTTAGCGCTTTTCTCTCTTTAAATGTTTCCTAAAATCTGTATGAAACAGCACCACTGTCTCCTGCTGCACTTACTATATATCTACTCTAGTAAATGATATATAAAACAACGAGCTGTCAACAAGTATATCAAGTTATATCAAAGGCTTGTTATGTAAGCAAAGTGCTTCAAGCATGAATGAACGTTGAGTGAAGTGAGTATGCAAGTAGTCGCACCTCATTGCATCGACTACCCTTCACTTGAGAGTTTCCCCTAAAAGTCGCTGAAGACCTTAGCGCCTTTTTAAGCAAAAATTTTAAGCGGATATTTAATTCAATTTGTGGCATGTTTCACACGTTGTTACAGCGGCTTAAATGTGCTCGAGTATAAGTGTTTATACATATACATAAATCTGTTTATTGTATATATGTGGATGTGTGCGTGTGCTGATGTGACCCATATAACGTTTAATTAAATCCCGCGCATCTGGTAACCCCAAAAGCGGTCATGTAAACGAGCGCCTCACACACCATGTTGCATGTTGCTTTGATTTCGTGCTAATTCCATCACACACACACACACACATACACGATTACATATATGCAGTTGTGTGTGTATGCGTGCATTAGTCTTGTGGCGCTATATTATTTACCGGATACATGCGATTAGTTTCGGGGTAATTTAAGATTATTTCGTTTCACATTAACACTACCGCTGTCGCTGTCGGATTTCGTGTTGTGCCGCCGCGCACAATCGCCGCTTATTACACAGAAATCTGCAACAATTATTGTGTATGTGCTAAATTATCCTTGGCGCTTGTATTTCCCTCAGCGGTTTCCGCTCGCTTGGTGCTTGACGCTCGGCAATCTAACGCTAGCCACTGGCCACCTAGAACGCCACAGTGTTGGGGCGCGCGCGTGCAACAAGTCAATTAAACGTAATGATGTTAAGTAAATATTTATGATTAGCTACATTCGCACAACAACAATAACATTAACAACAATAACGACAAGTGCAAGAAAGCAAAGCTCAGCAAGTTTCATAATAGCAAATGAATAATGAAAATTTCGCACAATTGCTCAGCGGCGCAGCGTCAGCACCCGCTTACGTTGACTGATTTTACAACGCGATTTGCGGGGGTTGGCGCGCATTGCATGTTTGCGGGGCATAAATTCTTTCGCATATTCATAGACAAATGTTTGAACTTTATATAGTTGAGGCTAATGTGTGTATAATTCAAGTAATTTAACACACTTTTTGCCATATTCACCGTTATGTAATTTGATTATGCAAGCAAGAATTGAGGTTAATTTGGCATGCAATTGGAAAATCTAAGCGCCAAGTCCCTGAAGTCCATCCATCGCTGACTAATAATTGCAAAAGGTTTTGAGATATTTGGTTGATAGTTATCAATATTGGACCTCTCAAGTACACTCGCTTTGGTACAAAAGCCAGGAAAGCTTGAACAAATGAGGTTTTTGGAATTCCACACGGAGCAGCATTTCAGCTTTATAAAACTTTGGCTGATGAAATTATCAATCTGCAATCATGTCACAATTGTATGAACTAGCGATAAGTAGTAAAACAAATTTTTGACAAAAGACTCTTGTACTTTTTAAATATATTAAAAATTGAAATTTGAGAATGAGGCTAGTTCATACTCGAGAGAGGTCTATAAAGCAGAATCTCTGAAAATTTCAAGTAAAACAAACCAGTAGAATTCGAGAAATCGTGGGTATCGTTTTGAAAAACTCTGGTCTGAGAAAAATGCATTTAAAATTTCGTGTCAAGTTTTTTGTTCGATTAGACCCAGCTGCACCAGTTTGGAGGCCGGGTCAGTAAAATGTCTCCGAAAATAATTAAAATTTTCAAAAATCCTCTCGTAGACATATCCTTAAGTAGTTCAACTTTAAAAATATGAAAAAATACTCGACACTAGAATACCACCTATAATATTGCTGGACTAGATCAGTTGAGAGTCCCTTAACTGATTACAAAATGTTTTAAGCTTTTATTTCTAAGATGTGTCTTTGAAAGTTAAATTTTTCCAAACTGTTGAATTTTTCCCAGTACACAAACTTTTTAAATTCTTTTTCCTATATAAATATATTCCTCGACCTTCAGCCACATAAAATACGAAAAGTGTTCTCATAGGTAGTACGATATTTGATATTTCATATGGACCATAATCAAGATTAATAATTAATGTGGCTTCTATAAAGGTCACAAGCCTTGAATGGTGCACGCAAACCAAAGGTAATCGAGAAAAGTATTTTCTCAGTTCATAACTTGTCCACACAAGTTTCAAAACATATATTATGCTATAATCCTTTCAGATTGAGAAACCTTCACTCATACTAAGGATAAAAAGCAAGCATTAATTATCTAAGCGAGCAATACTCGTATAACATACCAGTAATTCAGTTCAATTAAGAGATCAGTACCACCTATTTATTATTCAATTAAACTTTATATAAATTTAAAACTGTTGAATACTGTTAAGTTTAAAAAATTGTCTGGAAGGGTTGCCAACGTCTAACAAATTTCCACTTTAAGGAAAAAAAATTATGTATGGCATAATTTTTAGAAGCGCTAAGACGTTAGTCTTTTATTAGATGTATTTATCTGAAAGATTTTTAACGTTTAAGAAATAACAACAAATATCGCACGATTTTAATAAACAACAATTTAGGTTATAATTATTAATATTTGTATGGTAATGATAACCGGAATTGTAAACAAAGCTTTTGTAAAATATCTGAAATACTGACGAATGTCCGGGTGGAATTCGTAGCTTGTATGTATTAATTTTTTTATTTATTGTAGAAATATTTGCTTCAACCTAATCAGCTGATTTTCTTAGCTGCGAGTTGGGCTCCACTTCAATTCATTGCTGGGCATTATCCATGACATTGCAGAAGAGCAATTACAATAACTGTTGAATAGTACGAAAGGGTGTAGAAAAAAACTGCAGAATCGGGTATACATGGGACATACGTGCGTGCATTATATTTAATTAGGCAAGGTTATGATATAAAAACAAAAATAACTCGAAAAGCCGAAATTAAAACTCAGAAAATGAAATCAATTAATTAATACGAAGGTAATTTTAGGACAAGTCGCGGCTGCGACTAAAATAAAATACATAATTAAGAGCATACGACAAATTATTTGCCATTTTTTGCGTGGCGTGCGAGAATGAGAAGAAACCACTTCAACATGCCAGATTCGGTATCGCCCAACACTGCCTCGCCGCCACGTTTGAGACAACGCATGAGCAGCGCCACTATGCTCCAACAACTCACAGCCAGCATTGCAGCACAGAAACGCAGCACATACTATAATATAACCGAAAGCGCGGCAATGCAAAGCATTAGAAATCCATGGGATACAGAAACACATGACAAACCTTGGGCATACAAGAGCGTATCCGATGATGAATCCAGCAATAATAGCGATTCGGAGGATAGATATGATAACAACGAATTTAGAGCCATCTCCACGTTAAATCGTAATCGCATAGATGAAGAAAACTATTTAGGATACAATGAGCTCAATGTGTTCACTGACGAAGATTTTCTACCACCAATCCAGGGCTATATGCATATATCGCCACAATCTGAAGACGAATACGATCATGAGCCACCACTTATGGCAGAGAATGAAGATACGTTGAAGGAACAATTCGGTTTTTGTCCCATACCAGAAGATCTACTGTGTGACGAGGGAGTTTCATTCAAATACAACGATAATGGTAATTACGAAACTGGTAATTACGAATGTGCTTATGTCGATGACAACGTACATAACTATGCCGATTACGATGATGTTAATCCTACGACATCGAGACGTGCACTTGAGAAGCTGTTTATTTTACAAACCAGCATATGGATGGAGCTACCCAATATCGTGTCAGCGAAAGTAGTTAAAGTGGAGCGTGCCTCTGCAGCGCTCAGCAAAAGCGACCGTCGTCAAATCAGTCTGGGCTACATTAACATGACGCTATGATCGGATTAAATAAATGCAAGTCTCCCCCAGCTTTTTGTACTAATTTCAAATTGATCTTACATTGCGTACATTTTCTGTTTTATTTTAAAATTTGTATGTTTTTTAATAATCTTTTATTGACTGTTGTTTGAAACAAGTGATCCTATCCTGTAGGTATTTTAGAACAAATACAAAATATGGTGCAAGCATATCAAATAGCTTATTGGAACCTTTGAAACCAACGCTATAAGGAATCACATAACGTATTTTACCAAAAAAAAAAAAAAAAAATTTTAACATAAAAAAAATTTTAAAATAAGCATAATTCTAAAATAAAATTTTTAATTGAAAAATTTTTTTAAATAATTTAAAGTTTTAAATTAAAAAAAAAATTTCATTTAAAAACAAAAGTGAAAAATAATTCTAGTTCTAAAATTAAAATATTCTAGAAAACATTGTATTTTAAAGTTACTACACAAATACCTTAACGCAATAATATCTTCAAAAATATAACTTATAAATTTAATTTAATAACTAAGCAACAAAGACGCCATTCAAAAATATTCTTTATAGCAAATTATGAATTTTTGCTTAAATGTTTCTATTTTTAATATATTTTACATAAATATTGTACAGCTCAAGCTAGCAGCTGTGCAAAAAATTAATATGTTTTTGTTTTCGTCATTTATTCTCTTTCTTTCTTGAGGTTATCACAAATTTTGCGCACCAGGTACTTTCATATGTTGTTTGTATACCATATACCAACTGAAATTAAAATATCCGTTGTTTTATGGGAAGTCATGCGAATGTAAAAAACAAGGAAAGCAAAGAAGAAAAAAATAAACAAAAAATACTTAAAAAGCACGAAGAAGTTAAAAGGTAGAAGTTAAGTCCCTAACGCTTTTGTGAACACACGGACATTTGGAAACTCTAGACTGCAGTTGCTTCGGTGCGTTTAAGACAATTTTATAATTTCCGATGAACTGAAACCTCGAGCTGTAAAGGTATCAGCTGGCTACTATTATCTGGCGATATCTTTGACCCAAAATTGAATATCATATATAATAGACATATACTTAAAATATCAAGCAAATTTCTTAGAACAAAAGTAACTCACAAGTTGCTCACCAAATTTTTATAATTTTTGGTGATAGTTTAACTGGTTTATACCAAAAACAAAGATAGGGTTTTCACACATTTTTTATCTAGTCTTTATTATATGTATAACAGAAATTATTGAAAAATACTTACAATATTTGTAATAAAAAGAGGTATTTTATTATTTTTTTTTAATTTCTATGGAGTGACCAAAGTCAAAACATATGAATTGGTAAGTAATGAAAACAGGCTTTTCTTCTGAGTTGAACTAACCATTTAATAAGAGTTGCCACTCTTATCTATAAAAAATATATTTCTCTATAGCAAAAACGTTAAACTCGATTGCTCCGAAGCTATAATACTCTTCACTCTTCTTCTGGTGAGAAGGACGTGTGCAAAATTTTAGTTCAATATCTCAAAAACTAAGGGACTATTTCGCGAAAATACAGACAGACGGACGGACGGACCGACAGACGGACATGGCTAAATAGACTCAACTCGTCATTCTATTTAAAAATACTTTTGGGGTGTTGGTAACTTCGTGTCATACTTAATACACCCTCTTCAGTGTATACTTGTAAATATGGATAGGGTTTTCCGAATTAAACTAGACTAAATAGTGAAATCATCAATGTCTTGACTTAATTAGTTCGAAAAAACGTACAGCATTTAGCATGTGGATCTAGACTCAGGCATATGGTTACATCGAATATGTTATGAAGGTCTACAGCTACAATTTCGATCATAGCCAGTCTTAAAGCCCAAACATTCGCTTTTGGACGGTGGTTAGGATTTTCTTGTTTTCATTGAGTACAGAATCCGCTCCTATGTTTCAGATCATTGTCTACTTGCAGTATCCAATCATGGTTATTTTTATTTCTGATTACAGTATTGCTTCGTTTGATGCCAGCTCTCTGAATTATATTTGGAAATATATCTAATCTCTTTTTAAAAAAATTTTTTTAGCTTATCTTAGACTGAGCGGTGCTTTCTTCTCAAAAAGGAGAATAATAGCTATGTTTCCAGTTTCTCCATAATGTTCAGAGCAACTCTTCACATATATACAACTCGTATTTAGTTAGTTTACAGTTTTTTTAATAATCCATTTGTGACCCTTATAATGTCTTATTAGAAAGAATGCTTTCAAGCATTTCTTATACCAAGCACTCATATTTCACGATGTGATACATTAAGAAGTTCGAAAAAAACTGATCGAACTGTAAGCGTCTGTAATCGGCATTGATTATGTCTTAATTTGCAAAAAACTCAAACAGTTTTCCGCCAATTGGTCGCGCAAAGCAAAACGACTCCTTCACATTTATGTTAGGCCAAATAACCAAAAAATCAGTACTATAACATATGTATATCATGGATCTAGTGGTTTGAGTTGGTGACTGTGTCATAGTTTATTCAAAATCTTAATTTATTATCTTCTCCATAGCTATACGAGTATATTGGAGTGGGTCGTTTTTTTGACCCCATTTGCATCTGTATTGGTATGTTAAAAAAATGATAAAAAATTATAAATAAATAATACAAAAAATACAAAAAAATGTTGTGAAGTTGCATTTCGATTCTCAATTACGCTACAGTGCTTACAGCAAATTGACAATTTGAAAAATTCAATAAAAATCAGCAACGGAGGGGAATTGATTTATGTATGTGCACACGTATACGTATGTATTTATTTGTATAAAAATGCTAAAAACACTATAAAGAATAATTTTTGAAATATTCGTGGAACGTGGTGGCAAAACTACAACTGAATAAACAATAACAACAACAACAACTGATTTACGAAAGGACTGGCCCACACTATGTGGTGTTGTACGTGAAAGAACATCGAAAATTGGCATAAAATTTCACATAAATTTTCCAGCAAACACAAATTGAAATAAATTCACAATAATAGATGAACATGGCGATTGCACCGGACACCATGGTCACACCGCGCTTGCATGCACTAGCGGCGCGCACGCTTTTGCCACAAAGTTAACGGAGAGAAATTCAAAATTGCGTGGACATTTTTAAGTGGCGTTTATTTGTGAGAAAGCAAGAAAAAAGTATTCAAAACCAACAACACAAAATAAAATAAAATAAAAAAATAAAAAATATAATAAAATTGTTTGCAGCGTTGCATTATGCGCTGTTGTTGCACATACACACACACAGACGCATATTTATAACAATTTATTATATTTATTGGCGGCCTGCGCGAATTCAACACAGTTTTGCGCCCCAAAATTTATGCAATGGCTTTTGGTTGCAGCATTTTTTCAGCAACTTTTGCCATCAGCTTTCGATGGCATGCAGAAATACTCACCAATACAAGCACGTACACACACACAAACGCATTAATTGTCACACACAAACAGCGCATGCTGAACAATTGCGTTGCATTTTGACAGTTAGTTGCTCATACAAATGCAATTGTCGCTCATGTTCACTCCATTTGCATATTAAGTTATTGGCGAAAGGAAAAAAACAACAGTACAACGCGAGGGAGTGGGAAACTTGTTCAATTAACATTTGAATGGACTCAAACAATGCGTTTAATGAACAACTGTTCGTATGTATGTGTGTGTACTCAGTAGTTTAAAAATGCAAACTGCATAGTGATCAACAGCGAATGAAGTATTATTTGGTCAACTTTCAAAAAAACTAAATCACCAAAGAATTGCATTTTTTCGTATTTTCAAAATAAGGGAAATCACCAATACGTTATGAAATATAAATTAAAATCTCTTGCACTCAGGTGAGAAAAGATAATGATATAGAATGTTAGAAGGTAGACTGGACGAACGCAAATCAGGAAGGTCGCTTGATTGTAAAGCAGAAGAGGTGTAATTATTGAATTCATTATCCCTTTATATACTATACACGAAATAAAAAAAAAAAACAAGCCGAAGTTTTCTTAAACGTCCACATTACTTAGAGGTGTTTGATTTCAAGACCGCAGTGGACGATATGTCTTAAAAAATTAACTTTGCTATGAAATCTATAAATCTACAAGTATAAGAAACACTTAAAATTATATGTTAAAAAACTATTATACTCTGTAGCAACATGTTCACAGAGTATAAAAATGGTTGTAGGAAGTCGCAGCGGAGGAGATAGCGTGTACTACAAGAATGAAGTATCATAGTTCGAACTCTGTTCTCATAACATGTTTCTAGTAACAATAGTTAGCAATTACAAATCTCCATTGTTGCCATAAAAATATTTCTTATAAATCGCAGTAGTCGTTCGAAGTCGGTTTATTACTTGCAGGTTTTCACATATGTCGGACAATTTCAAGGCATACCCGTAGCTCTGTAAGGGTTTACTACCCAAGTAATAAAAAACTACAGTCAAGAAGAAGTTTGAACTTTGTTGATTATATCACGTAAGTTTAGTTTTAAACATAACTTCAATGCATTTTTTTTGAAAGCTAGAGGTTTGTTTGACGATAGTCAAAACAATTTAGATATCCGTATGTTACCAAAACTCACTTTAAATCTTTGTTAGGTCTATATTGGAATTTGGCTTTGTGGTATAGAAACCAAGTTACAAAATCCTCTCTGTAAAGTTAAAGTCTGTTTAAAACCAATTTCTCCATTAACTTTTGCCTTAGCGTACTTCTTATGGTATTCTATGTTAAAGCTTCCTCCATATACTAATCGTTTAAAACTGCCGTAAATCTACTTACACTCACTAATGAGGAAAATGTTTGACTTAATATTTTTACAGAAACTCCTGAATGGATCACTTTGTAGTTTTTCTTTTTTCTCTTATCTGAAGCTAATTTCAATATACCGGCTCTCTTATCGAGGCGGTCTAAACTGCCTTACTCTTAAATATATGTAGATCAAATTTGAAAGTAAGAGAATCGTTCCGCCGCATGTGACCTAATGTTAATTTACAGAGTATAAAGAATTTGCTTTGGAGAAGAAGCGAGCGATAGAATATGTGCCATTTCAGAAAACTTCTTTTGCAGTTAAATTATGTTGCGATAATTTTCAAGGCATTCATGTTGGTACAACAAGCTCGGCCAACACAGTTCTTGGTAGATATTGAAGTGTCTATTTGTTCTCTAGATACATCGTACATAAATATAATTTTTACAGATCCTTTATAAATTAGTTTGTTAGAGTTCTGAAGTCAAGATATCTGCTAAAGCCAAGTCAAGTTACTTATTCTTTTTAGTGCTGCGTTTCATCTGTTAATACTTTTTTTCTGTACCGGGTGTAGATTATTGCTCTTTTCAAGTTGCATTCGACTATGAAAGAAATAGTTAGAAGCCACGCTTTAACTATAAATTTCATATTGCTGTTCCTCCGTCACCTTCTTGGAGGAGTCCAATACTTTAGTTAATGTTTTTCACGCGTTCTAACTTTTTAAAACGATGATTTATTATATTTTATTCATATTTGAGGTATTCCAATTTGCTTGTTGTTCAGTTCAGTATACTGTTCCATTGCCTTCAATAAAGAAATCGGGTTCGGTCTTTTGTTTTCAAGTTTTGCATTGCTGACAATATTTTGCAATTTCGGGAACTGTTGCCTGCATCTCTCAACAGTTTCAGCAAGCAAAAAAAGCAGGTTAGCAAAATATTTTGGCATTTCAGTTCGAAAGTTTTATGACATTTAGGGATGCTAAAGAATTTATATATTATATTTTCCATTGATTCTAAAAACATAATTCCTTAACATGATTAAGAGGCACACCTATTGTGGTATTGTAAAAAAGAAGCGATTTTTAGGTTTTGGTTGATTTTTCAATTTTTTTTTTTTAGAAATTAAAATTTTCGAAGTATAAGAAGGCGCAAAAAAAATTTCTCCACTGCTGCAGTGATTCCGGTATTTTCCAGCCTTCTCTCAAATAATAAAAAAAATGGCGGCGTTTAAAAAAAAGTTCAATTTAACCAAAATTTTGGTATTTTTTAACTTGCCAAAATTCGGTCGGTTAAAAATCTGGTAAAACGCATTTAGAGACTGAATAGCTACATTTTAAGAAACATGTAACTCAAAATAATATTGAAATTTTTTTTAAAGTTTTAGTACAATATTTTTAAAGGTATAGACTATCGAAATGTGCAAAAAAAATAAAAAAAATATTTATTTTGAAATTTTACACAAGGTGATGTCATATTTAAAAATTACTGTTGGATCAAAGGCAGGCGCTGGAAGCCACAGATTATTTAGCGTTATTCAGGTTGTGCGCCTCTTTTTTAAATTTATTTAATTAAATAGTAAGTTTAAAATAAGTTTGTAGTTTTTCGGTTACGACTCTTAAAATTTGAGTATTAAGAAATTTCAAAGTTTTTGAGTTACGACGCTCTGTCAGTAGACAAACGCATGCTTCTCTAATTCTTATTGATCTGCGATAACCATATAAATAAAGTTTTTAGTGTTCAAAATGAGCAACTACACAGTCAAATTCTGTAAAATCGTATGTCCCTAGAAAGTGTTATAGAAATATTTCATAAAATCGTACGCATTTTTCGTAGCGAAAAGCAACATTGCTTGCAAAAGCAGGCACGTGTAAAATATTTAGTATTTCATAAATTTATATATTTTTTTTTGTTTCTTTAATAAATTTCAATTTATTTTTGTTGTTTTCGCATAGAATTTTGCCATATCTTATACAGAGTTAGCACACAAATATTATTTGAAATATTACAATAAAGGCAATTCCATGCACATGACTTGATATAGTGCTCGCAAAAAACAAATGTTGGAAATAAACGTAATATTTTAAACAAAAAATAACTAAATTGAATATATTTGTCGGTTAAATAATAACAACTCTAACGAACTGACAATGTGTAAATTTATGTAAGCGCTTTTCAAAGTTTTGCGGCTTTTTATGCGATTGCTTATGTGCTTGTGTATTTATTTAAATGGTTATTTGACATTTTTTCTGCCATTTTTAACTAGAAATTGTTCATACAGTCGAGTGCATACGAAGAACGAAATGAAAATATTACTCGCTATGTAACAAAAACACGCTTACAGTGTATTATATGGCCCATCAAAGCGTTTAAATTGATTTTCTGCTAGGAAAATGGAAATGAAAAATTGTAAAAATATAAAACTATTTAATATAAACCAATTATAATGCATGTGTGGATTTTTGAATGAGTATTACATATGTGAATATATAAATATACAATATAAACACTCCGTGTCACTTGAATAGTGGCATATGGTGTGCTGTTTTATTCTAAGCCTTATATCTTCATAACTTACAAATTTAGAAAGATATTTTTCATTTAATGTAATTGCAGTCACCAACATAATCTTTAACAAAAAATGGACGCTTTTAGTAAACTGTTACATTGTATAATGTTCGTTTCCCTTTCTTTTCTATGATACATATTTTTGTTATATTTTTATATTTTGATTGATTGGTTACTTTTTTTATTGTAAACATTTGAATTACAACTTAAATTCAATTGGGTCGAGAAAAGTTTTAACGACGGTGGAAAAAATCATAATTGAAGCTTACAGGCAAAGTAGGCTTATAAAATCGGCCGAAGTCGAAACTAATTTTTTTCGGAGCAATAGGAGGGGCTCATCCTTTTTGTAGAAAGAGGCGAAAAGTAGCGCTAATGACGTATTATGCAAAACAAATAGGCAACATATGTATCTTGAGAAAAACCGCAAATCCACATAACTTTATATGAAAATTTAAAAATAAATAAATTGCTTCTTTGACTTTTCCTTCAGGATGTTAGAAACTTCGTAACAAACTTAATATACTCTGTTCTGGTTATAAAAATCACTTCATTGACAAATATTTTAATGAGTGCCGTTCAAGTGGCGCAGAGTGTCTATACATATATATGTATATATATACATATATTTATATACAAACACAAATGTACTAAAAGGCTTAACAGGTGAAGCACGAAACACCAAAATTTTAGCTGAAAAATTGAGCTTTGAGACTCAGTCGGCATCGAATGCGATTTCATACAAAATAAAATGTAAGAAGCATAAATAAAAATGTTACAAAAATGGACATTTCCACAACTATACATATACAATACATACATAGCCATGTTCATATACATAAGCATACATACATACATAGATATGAACACATACTAATTTTTGTTGAGTTCACACGAGCATGTGCGGCATACATCATTGTAGCATACAAGAGGTGGAAGGAAGTCTAAAAAAAATTGAAAAACTTTTTCCATTTCCGTACAAATCGAAATTTTTATTTTTCAATTTACTTAATTTTTGAGAACTTATTTTTTATCTACATAATATATTTACATATTTTGCATGGTAAAACAAAAAATATTGTAAATGTGTCGTGACTAGCAGATAAAAAATGTATTTTGTATGCATAAAAAGCTTAGTAGTTACGCTGCGATAAAGGGTGTTTCAAAAAATGTTTGTAAATAAGTACTTAAATTATTAGATTCATATAAAACTTTTATGATTTTATAAAAGTTAAACGAAAAGTTAATTTAAAATTTTTAGATTTTTTTTTTAATAGATAATGTTTTATATATGATACATATATATTTATATCATACTTATTAAATATATACATTTTTGCACAACAATATAATTTCATTATATGTTATGTGACAGTTAAAAAAAAGTAAACTTTAAATATTTAGTTTTAATATTTTTTTTTCATATATATAATTTTTTTTAATACGAATTTTTAGTCAAATAATAATTTTTTGCACTTTGTGAAATATCCATCCAGAACATTCTCAAATAATTCCCTATTTTAATTAGCTAAATTTATCTCCTCTCACTCTTTGTTGCATACTTTCGTGCGTAATTCATCTACCAAAAAATAACATTTCACTATGATGCCAATTTCCAGCTAATTGGAACGAGCTTTCTCAAGAAGGAAACTGCGCAATATCAGTTTCGTTTTAGTTGGCATCAGCTTCGACTGGAGTTTTTAGCGAATTGCGCATCGGTTGTGAAAATATTTGAGTTAGCATATTTCTGCATTAAGACAAGCGTTAAGAAGTGTAAATTTGTGAACTAAAGTGTCCTTGCTTTTATTATCATTTACAGAACTGTATATAAGTAAGAAAGTGAAAAAATAATGTCCAAAATATAAGATGTTTGCTGCGCATAGGAAACGTAGAGAGTCTGTGAGCAGAGTACTGCTCAGCTCTGCTCAGTTTCGTATGATGGCAGCGAGAGCGCGAGCAGCTGGAGTTTAAAGAGCAGAGTGTACATAGCACAAAAACGAGCGAACATATGTATGTAAGATCAAAATAAAGGGTGAGTCCAGTGAATAATTACTTTCAAATTGGTTTTTCTTTAAATATGGTAGTTTGGATACCTTAAAAGTTTACTTATGATGGTTACATTATTGAGTTGATTATACTTTCAAATTTATTTTTTTAATGAGCTAATTTGATTTTGAACTTTTTAAGTGCGTTTAATAGTAAACTATAACTTTTTTATGAATGTATAAATTATTGTATGGTGAAGGTTTTATATATTTTTACATTTTATTGAATATTTTTTTGAAATTTTATTTGAACACCTAGTTTAATATTAAAAAAAAAACTGTTTAAAATAAATAATTATTTTTATATCTATACATTTTTTTCCCATAAAATAATAAACCTAATCCAAAATCGAATGTTGAGGAAGTGGCGTCAATGGCTGAACATTTTTACTTAACTTTACAGTTCCTTTTTAAAATAGATTTTATCATATAGATATATATGTATATTGGGGTGTTATTTAAAAATTTTTAATGGTATATGAAAATATTTTAAAAGTTTTTATAAATATAATAATATTAAATATTGATGTTTTATTATTAGTTTAAAGAATTTAACTGACTTTTATAAAGAGAAAAGTAATGTCAATAATTTGCCAACAATATTAGATAGTTCAATGAATATTAGTAAAAGTTCTTAAAACAAATTTGTTGAATAAAACTGGTATAAAATGTTTTCATATTCTTAAGGAAATGTCTTTAATAGGTGAAAAAAATATTAAATATGATAGAACAAACTGTTTTTTTTTTGGCTCGACTAAACGCTACCTTTTTCAACAAGCTTTGATGTTACTTTGAATATTCAGCTGTGACTTATAGGAATCCTTCAGATATAAATTCATAATTAAAATTATTGTTGAATCCTTTGAGATTGAACTTTCTGAAATGCATCATATATCCACCACATATTAGAGTTAGTCACATATGATATCGATTGAAGATATACCGTAATGCCAGAATTTTCAGGCATTAACCGATCTTTCAATTAACATAACACTTACCTTCTTGCCTTCGAACTTTAGCTCCCATTCTGTGAGCTATATTTAAAAGCATTCTCAAGGTGACCTGCAGTGTAACAAAAAATCCCAATGCTTTTATGGAAAAAAGACAGTCGTCTGACTTGTTGGAATTGCCACCCACAGGGTTTAGAAAACTGTTTATAGTTCATTTGACCGCAAGGTAACAATGAACAAAACATGAATTTAAATATTAAGTCAAATCAATTCACCTTTATATAAGTGATGGCATATTTTTAATACCTCCGATATGATAACATTGGCAAACGAAATTAACCGAATAGTTTTTGTGCTGTTTTTGGGGACTATATGTTTAGAGAATGTCATTCAAATGCGTCTGATGCTATAAAAAAGACCTATTTGCATGGATTGAATTTATTTGGGTTATGGAAAATTCATGAAAATAAAATACGTCCAGACTACATTCAATACAGCAGCTCATGTTGCACTTTCAGAGACTAAGATGTAACAAGAGCATGAAGATGTACTTCATCTTCAAACATTTAGACCGCTTCGCAGGAAATTTAGGCAATTTAAGCGAATAACAGACAGGAGAACGCTTTCATCGGGATATCCGCTCTATGGAAAAGCGATATCAGGGTCGTTGGAATGCAAATATGATGGTATATTACTGCTGGAGCATTCAAAACTAGACTGATATTTGTACTCTTTCAGGAAAAGCGCATAAAAAAAGTGTTTTTCATTTGAAGTAAGGGAAAAATATTTTTTAATTCTACAATTGCAGTATTTTTGGCTAAAAATGTTATATGTTCATTTTGCGAAAACTAGAGCTGCTAGAAAGAAAAACTGACTACAAATTTGGAATCAGCGTGGCAAAGCTTTACAAAATCGGGTATGGAACTTCATAAAAAAAACTACTGTTTCCCAGTGTAATTTGCTGATAGTTTAATGAATGGCAGTATCTGAAAATGAGTGGATTATGCTTATTCAAAGGCTACGATTTCATTACCAATTTTGAAGACATGAGACGCTATTTTACTCTTACAATGACTTAATTCATATTTGTGTGAAATTTTCTCTTTTATATATGTATCTATCATAAAAGAATCACACATTTAAATTCTGTCGATTTTTAAAGAATCTCAAGTGAAAAATGTTTTTTAAAAATTTTACTAAATACAAAAATGGAGAATTGAAAAAGTCAATAGAATTTAAAGATATGAGGCTAAAGAAAAGTATGTTGATTAATTATAAACTGTCACCTATTAGCCAAACCTAGGAGAATGTGGAATCGAACAAAAACTGGTATAAATCAAATGGAGTAGCATAACATAGATATTGAACATACAAGTGGTGGAAGTAGTTTGTTAAGTAATTTTTTTATTGCTTTCATATGTACATTTTTTGACAGGAGAGTATAATAAAAGCATTTAGAATAGCGAATTGGCGAATCGAACAAACTGGCATACATTTATTAGACTAACAAAACAAAATGGAAATAAAAAGCATTTTTCTTTGGCCTTTATGCATAGGTAGGTTAGGTAGGTTGAGTGGGTGTCCAATGACGCACCTAGGCCTATAGGAGGCCTATTGTGATACCACCGGGACTAATGTTCCCTCACTCTATCGTCTCCTCTCTGAACCAACCTGTGCTCCTGATGAAGTTCATCAGTACAAATAATTTTATATTAGCAACTTCTGCTATATTTATAGCATGTTCGCTGATTAAGTGTTTGCAAGTTGCCAGAGGCATAAAGATACCCTCTTTTTCAGGGGTTAGTTGCAAAGTGGTGCCTATTCTGGCTAGTTCATCTGCTTCGCACTTACCAGAAATATCGCTATGTCCTGGAACCCATTGCAGGTTTATTGTGAAGTAGGATGTCAGCTCCTCTAATAGATCAAGACAATCTTTCACTAGCTTGGATGAGACCATTGGAGACTTGAGTGATTTCAAGGCCGCTTGGCTATCCGTGTATATATATATGCTCCTTGTTGTGAGCACACTTTTTGTCAATACCACTAGGCTTTCTTTAATTGCTGTGATCTCCGCCTGGAAGACACTGCAGTGATCTGGCAAACGGAAGGCGATATTGGTGTTTAATGTTGCGCAAAAGACACCACCTCCCACTCGATGATCCAGTTTGGATCCATCCGTGTAGATGCTAATTCCTGTATTCCTGTCCACCTCGCCCCTTTTCCACTCATCTCTTGTGGGGAAGGCAATATTGTGGACCGAATTTAGCATCCGTTCTATTGGATTGTGGAAATCCGTGGTTTTGGGTAGGAACGGGAATATACTGAGTATCCTTGAATGCCCCTTGTTGCATGCGACTAGTTGGGAGGATTCCCTTAGTCTAAGAGCTGACTTTGCCGCCACTTGTTTACAGAACAGGTCTGTTGGCAGTAAATGTAGAATGACGTTAAGAGCCTGGCTTGGCGTTGTTCTAAGAGCTCCACTAATGCATATACTGGCTGCTCTCTGTATGCTTTCCATACGCTTTACCGCGTATTTCTTTTCCATTATTGGCCACCATACCAATATACCGTATGTCATGATTGGTCTGACAACTGCTGTATAGAGCCAATAAGTTACCCGAGGTGTAAGTCCCCATTTGGGGCCCACCATCCTTTTACAGGTGTAGAGTGCTGTGGCTGCCTTCTTCACCCTAGCATCCAAGTTTTGTTTCCAAGAAAGCTTCCTGTCTAAGATTAGTCCCAGGTAGCTTGCCTTATCTCCAATTGTTAGTCTGCAACCATTTATTATTGGCGCCGTAACTTCTAGAGCATTATGTTTTCTGGTGAACAATACGACCTCTGTCTTTATGCATAAAGAAGAAATAAGTTGTGAATCGAACACGGCTATACAGATTCAAATAATTTTTCTACTAAAACCAGTTGGAACACCCTATATTTTTCACCCAATGCAATAAAATATTCACCCCACCTAACATAACCATGCAAAAATCAGTCTATTTGCGCTAAAAATCGCTCAAAAAAGATTATAATGAAGAAAGTTTATGATTTTGCATATGAAAAATACGTGGATAGTATCTGCGTGCCGGCGCTTATGCAATTACCAATTTATACTTGTAGGTGTGTGTATAGGTGTGTGCAAGTGCGCGTGTGAATTTTAATGTTGCTGCTGCAAGTTTTACAACTATTCGTCAGCATATAAATTGCTTCGTTTGGAAAGTTTTTTCTTGCACTTAAAGTTATCTGAACAAACGCTGTCGCTGCGTCACTTTGCCCATTCGCAAAACAATATCCTTCTCCCCCCGCCTACACAAAAAAAAAACAAAAAAAGAACAAACAATACGAAAATTCGTTTTTCTATCAGCCGAACGTGTGTCAGGTGTACAGTTAGCTTTGTTTTACATTTGACGAACATGTAAAGAGTAATAGCCTTAGGCGAGTTTCGTTCGACGTCGTACAAGTGCTGGATGAGTAGAACTTTTTTTGCAAATTTTTGCAAACTATTGCTTCTCAGTGTTTGTGTGTATGTGTGTTTATGTATATATATATGTGCGCGTGTGTGTGTAATAATGAACGCAATTGGAATGCAAAAGTGACGGCAAACACTGAAAATCCCAAATACAGTCGGAGAGCTTATATCATTTATACCTTAACCCTTGTAGGTAAATATGACTAATTTTGCATAGCAAGAAATAGCGGCAATGGTGACTGAACCACACAGCCGTAACAGTGGTTGGATGTTGTAAGTACGCTGCTGCTGCCTGTGGGCTTTTATTGTTGTTGTTGAAAAAAAGTTATATTTTTTATTGCCACAGAGGCTCCTCTGTAGCGCCATAGGCACTTATGAACAACAAGAAAAAATAACAACAAAAAATTGAGAAATATGTAAAACAAATAAAAATCGTTGTAGCGAACGAGGTGCATGTGTATGTGTGTCGAAGTTCGAAACTTTTTGAAGTATGGCAAAATCGCCTGACCAGTGGCAGGATCACGGATTAGTATTGCCACTTGACACAGCACAAACTCACATACACACACACACACACACACACATTCATGCAAATACATATGCTAATGCCCATGCATATAAATGTCATGTAGCAGTTGTAATACAGTTTCGGCAGTAAGTGCAACACCAACACACGCACACATAAAAAAATAAGAAAAAATTAAACCCACAGTATGTGTTTGTAAAAAAAGCACATAAAAATGGCAAACGAAGCGTTCACACCTTTTGCATAAATTTTTATGCTAACTACCACTTACGGCACATACACCACACATACACACACACAAACACACGCAAGCATGTTCATTTGCATGCTGTGTCCTATTCATTTGCGCTTCTCTGCATAACTGTGTGTCACACACACATACAAGCGCAGCACTTTATTGCTCATACACTTCGGTGTGTGAGCGATCCATGGTACATTTTCGTGTCTTTCTGCTCTGCCTTTTGTCGCTTTTCACCCGAAATATGATACCTATGTATGTCCTGCGGCTGAAATTCAATTTCGGCTGCGAATTTGAGTGGGTCCGGCATTGAGTAAATATTCAAAATGGCGCAAAAAAATTGCACGAATTGGGTGTCAAAAATAAATTCTGTGAATTGCGAAAGTTTTCAAGTGTCCGAATGTGCAGTTAATAAATGTAAATAGTTTGTGAAGGTGGCGTTATTATTATTGAGATGATTTACAAGTGATAGAGTAAAGAGGAGGTTTTCGTTCAAATAAAAATATATGTGTACCAAATTTAATATAAAAATTATTATTCCAAAAAATTATTTGGACACCTAGTAGTTCAAGGCGTTAGAATATTCTAGGATTTAAAAGCAATCAGAAATTTGTTGGCTTAAATTACATTTTAGAAGCTTAAGAATATTATTATATTGATATAATAATAAAAAATTCCCTTCCCCGTCTAGTCCGCGGTAGCGTCGTAGGGTTTTTATCAGTCACCTTCTGCATGGAAACCCTGAAACGTTTTTCCCGAAACTGCATGTGGCGCGTATCCACTTGAGAGCTTAACTATAGTTTGACAGTAATATTTTCTCGTAAACTGAGTACTGTTTTCAATTCTTGTTGCGAATTTGTTTAACTTTTTGCTGCTAATTTTTATCTAAAAAAAATCTACAAGTCCGTCATTTTGAGTAAAATTTATTTACATCCTCTATCAGAAAATCTTATATATACCCAATTTTTAATTTAGATTCAGCTATTACGAGTCATGGTTGCCGATATAGACCTTCTTGAATATGTTATGCCAAAGAGTGGCCCAGTAGTCGACATTTTGTATAAAAATATCAATAAAAAAATTCTTTTAGGCTCTCAAAGAAATTCGATTTATTTTCCCTTAATCCCAGAATAAATTTTTCAATTTAGACCGTTTTGACGGCTCTAGGCTGTCTTAAGTTCTTTTAAAAGCTCTGTTTATTGTTCAGATAATTTGAATGATAAATTGGAAAATAAACGAACTAACGAAATTTAGCATATTCGTCATATGTTAACTTGAAAAAATTATGAATCGTTTGTATTAATTTTTAGTATGGAATTAACTACTTCTGAATGATGCCAGCTAATACACAATCGGAAGGAAGTAATCCTCAGATTTGTAGCCTTTTGTTAAGCTAAAATGTTGGTGAGAATCAAAATGACCTTTGAGGAGTGTTCTTCCGTTTATGGTTCACATTTAATTATGTTGAAACTAAGTAAAAAATGTTGCATACAATTTAATTGTCAAAAATCGATGAATTTTCATACAGTAGAAGGCCTGCCACAATTAAAATGATATAATAAATATTATACTCTTATGTCGGTTATCTTATTTGGTATTTAAGAACAATTTAATATTTCTATATCTTTAAGCTATAAATATACTTCTCAAATAATAAAATTTAAAAAAAAGATCGAAAATACAATTTTATACTGTTTACGGCTCAATGTTAAATGTAAGACACCTACACTATGAGCCACATAAATCCCATTCCATATTGAATTTACTTCATTATCTGGTCACACTAACAAATACTTGTACATCATACACTTTAGGGTGGAGCGAAAATTTTTTTTTAGCCTGGGGGTAAAATTTGTCGATTATATAAAAGAAATAATAATGGAAATAAAAAAAATGTTTAACAACTAGAGGCGCGCCACTCACTTTTAAATTAAATTTCGAGTTAAAATGGTTTTTGGACAAGAAAAAATTATTTTTGCCTTAAACTCTTTACATTTATATTAAAGCTACCGAATTTGACGGTTTTTGGCTCAAATTTTATTTTAACGTTTGCATGTTGTCGTTTAAGACTTTTTTTAAAACTCCAATAATGACCACAAACATTTTTTTAAGTTGATAACACAATAACTTTTAATTGGCCAGAAAAAGGACTCCCCACAGCTTCTAGAACACTTATAAAAATTTTTTACGAAATAAAAATTTTAACTCGAAAATTTACTTTAAAAGTAAAAGAGGCGGCCCTCTAGATGTTAAAATTATTTTTTTTATTTACAAAAGTTTTCTTTTTTTATAATCTACAAATTTTACCATCAGGCTAAGCAAAAAAAAAAAAATTTTTCAGCTCCACCCTAATACACATAAATATTTTTTAACTTATTTAACTTTCACTTTTAATTTATTGTGTTGCATTCACCATATTCAACATTTTACTTTTTCCTATATACATTTTTTTGCCCTGCCGCTTCCCGATTGACTGAAAATTGATTTCATTTTGAATATTCGCATTCATCAGTAAAATGCCAGCGTGAATAGTTTGTATACGTATGTATATATGGTATATATATATAATATATTTGTATATATGTATGTTACTGTAGAATTAGCCATGTCGCCTGATTGCATACATTCACTCACTTATGCATTCATTCAATTATTCCGTTATTTATTCGCTTTTGGCGTACGCTCGTTATTGAAAGTCGAGTGAACTAGCGGAAATAAAATGCAATAAAAAAAAGTATGAAAATTGTCATTAATATGGAATAAATGGATATTTACTTTTTTCTGCACATGAATATAATAAAAGCGAAAAGGAAGCACACCATTGTATACATATGTACATATGTATGTGTATCCAGCAGGGCGCTTTAAGCTGCGCGAAATGCGTAAAAATATTGCAAATAAATATATAAATGAATTTGTAACACTATATATTTTTCTGTTACTCTGATAATTCAATCAGTTTATGCCTAAAATATAGGGTGTTTTTGTTTTTTTTTTGAAAAGGTATAGAAGATTTGCTGTCAAACTAACTACTGCAGTAAACATTTCTGCTTAAATTTTTCAGACCTTCAGAGCCCTTATCGAATTTGGTATTTCCGGTTTTGGCACATTTTTGGTACACCATTCGCTAGAATGTTGTACATATAGTTTGATGCTTGATAACGTAGCTGAGGACCCTACCTTCATCAATTACTGGTGCCGAAATGTGAGTTTATGAATATGATGTCGAAACTGTGCAACAACTAGTAAATGGCTTTCCATGGCGAGACCGTAAAACACCAAACCTCGCTGAAGGCATCATATTTTTTCATTGTGTGTAATTTTGTACCGGAAAGTGATGTTTGCGGAAAGAAATATTTTTTTGTTTCCATTTGAAGAAAAGTGGTGAAAAGTCGCATCGAATGTTTGTCAAGGCTTATGGTGATCATACTCTATCAGACGCAACATGCAAAAGATGGTTTCAACGGTTTAGGGATAATGATTTCGATGCGAGAATTGAAAAAGGGGGAAGACCAACAAAAAAGTTTGAAGACGCCGAACTGCAAGCAATATTGGATAAAGATGATACCTTAAGTCAAAATCAAATGACAGTCATGTTAAATGAACATTTGAAAGCAATGGGAAAGATCCAAGGGTGTGGAAAATAGGTGCCACATGAATTAAATGAAACACAAATGGAAAACCGAAAAAGCACTTGTGAAATGTTGCTTCAAAGAAATGTCACTCTCGATGAAAAATTATTTTATTTTACGAATCCTAAATAGAGAAACGCATGGGCTAATCCGGCACAAACATCAACATCTACCGCAAAAACAGATCGATTCAGTGAGAAGGCAATGCTCTGTGTTTGGTGCGAAAAGAAGGGTGTGGTATATCATGAGCTTCTAAAACCTGGTGAAACTGTTAATACTAAACGCTACGGACAACAAATGATCGACTTGAACCATGCATTGATTAAAAAACAATCAGATGGGCCAGAAGACACGGCAAAGTAATTTTCTTCTGGGATGTTTTTGCGGAAACCACCCCTGCAGTTGTCTGCTTGAAGCAGAACCACATCCCAGGAACATCAAGAGGTACTTCTTTGATTAGGTCGACGACATTGGACAGTACACAGACCAGACTTCGGACCCAGCGAACTTCAGACATGCACTGACCGCCATTCACGGTGGAGCCATCAACAACTTCAGCGACTCCTCTCAGTGTATGTTGTATTTGGAGTCGAACCACCACCCATCGCAGACGAAGAGCTCGAGTTGCCACAAGAATCTAGAGTGATCCTTACGCAACTTTGTTCTGAATACTGTAGCACTTTAAACTCCTACTTATTCAGAATCGACCCCAATATGCTAAATATATATCCTACATGCAATGAGTCGCCGCATCTAACATCCTTCTCCCTATGGTCCGACTTTGACGAAACAGCTCGTTTCCTTTCCCGTCCGTAAGATGACTTCAATGACAACCAAACTGAAATTTACCACCCAAGCGAGTATTATATAACCGTTACAACAACAACGAAGTTATTTTGTTATACGAAAATGCATCTGCACACAAAGCAAAATCGAAGTACTTGGCTGGGAGCTGCTACCCCATCCGTCGTATTCACCAGACTTGGCACCTTCCGATTACCATTTGTTTTCATCGTTAAGACACAAATTGGCTGAGCAGCACTTCGATTCCTACGCAGTAGTCGAAAATTGGGTGTCTCATTGGTTTGCTTCAAAAGACGAACATTAGACTATATTAAAATACGTTAAAATTTGGCTTTTTTTTATCAGTCCGGATTAAATGTGATCAGATGGTAAAATATGAGATCACAAAAAGGTAGGGTGCTATTTGTTGTTAGGCGCTTGTAATATTGAGTAGGTTTAAACGACTTATAACTTTATTAGCTGCTTTCTATTACTTCTGGCCTCTCGAAAGATTTCATATTCTCCATATTCTTATAAATTGCTGAATCTTCTAAGTCCCGGTTCAACTTAAATATAATCTTAACTTACTGCTTTACTGTTCCGCTCCTAATATCAACCTGAAAATGCATTTGCCATCATCTCCAAATATGATTCACAGTGATCTAAAGCATAAGCACACAAACTAGGTCAAACTTAAACTACTCAGGGAGATATTTTTATTATGAGAAATTTCTTTGATTTTTCTAAAATTTAATCACACTTAAAGGAGTCGAGCAATTCATCAAGCGAGAATGATACAGTTTTCTTTCAACACGTCAACACACAGAGCACGTGACACAAATACAAGTGTTAAAGCCAGCAAAAAGCGCACAGCAGCGTCACACGCACACACATACCATACACATAAAATAGATGGCAGCGGTCTCAAAGGAATAAGTCATTAGTTTATGTGGGCGAAAAAAGACACTAAAAACCAACAACACATTGAATACACAAATAGTTTGCATAATTTTCCAAAGCCGCAAAGTAACTAAAGGAAATTGAGAAAAAATAAAATAATCGAGAAAGCATGCGAAGTGCTGGCGCTACAGTGAGCACAGGCGGGAAGTGAGGTTAGGTGAAGTGAAGAAATAATAGAGCAGCAGTTGTGAGTTCGCCAAATAGTTATCAACACGTTAGGACTTCTGCTGATGACATGATTCCCCAGACGGAGTGGAATGTGCCATTATGTGCATGTGTAAGTGTGTGTATTTCCGCTTATATATAACGACATGTGTGTTGAAAAAACGTAAATGCTCATAAAAAAATTTAAAATGCCCTGATGAGTAGCGGCGTATATGTGTCAGCAAGTATGAGTGTAACTGTAACGCTAACGCTTTTATGTATATAGGTGTCAGTGTATGTGTCTGCGAGTCAAGCCTCGGCGACAGTCTCGACAGCAGCTAGCATTGGAATGTGAAATGAAGACATTCGCATAGTTTTACACGTACCAAAGTGAAGGCACACACACAAACACACAAGCATATTGCGGCGCCGCTAACCTGCAATGAGCGCACTGCCACAGTTTTATATGGCTGCATTATGTGACCCGCGTGCCAGTGCTTCTGCACACCCACACGTGTCCACGTGCTTACATATACATACATACAAATATATTTATGAATATGTGTGTGTTTGCAGCTTCAACACTACAAATTTGTGATTTGTTCTACAACTCGATGGAACAGCAACAACATTGCCATAATCGTGTGCTCCACCTTAGAATGGCGGCTTGCTATTGCATGCTGCAGCAGCTCGTGGGTATAATGTCTGACTGTGTGTGTCCACACACGATAGTTGTAGATTGTAACCACCTATGGTGGATATGCTTTACACGACATAATGGCAGCAAATGGGCTTGGCGTGCCGAAACGCATTCGTTGCACAGTGGGTTCGGTTTTCATTTGCTCGGTTGTGCTAATAAAATATAAAATATTTTTACTAATCTGAGCAAAGTTTTGAATTACGTACGGAAGATATACTGAAAGAATATAGCTTGGTGTCGAAAAAAAAACGAAAAACCTTCACATATACAAAGGTTCCTTACAAGAACTCGATTTCGTTCGTTCAATTTGTATCGCAGCTATATGATATAGTGATCTGATCTGAACAATTTCTGCGGATAATATATTGTTGCTTTAAGCAATAACTCATGCTTAACTTCGTGAAGATAACTCGTCAAATGAAAAAATTTTCCAATTTCAGACCGATGGCTTAAACCTGATGGAATAGTTCGGTTATATACAGACAGATGGACACAGAGATGGACATGACTAAATCAACTCAGCTCATCATGCTGATCATTTATGTATATATTTTATAGCCTTCTGTTTCCGTTTCCTTCTGGGTGCTACAAACTTCGAACAAACTTAATATGCCCTGTTCAGGGTATAAAAATTTACCAGACTATCTCTTAGCCTTGATATAATCATCATTAATTTTCATCGGTCAAATTCAGAATAAGCCCTGTTCAGGGTATAATGACGATTATCTGAAAATTAGGAATGAAAACATACCTAGCTCTGGATGAACTTTGATTAAATTATCTTGTAAGGTTAGAATGAATTTATCTGGTAGGCATCAGATTGAGTAGGTATATATATCCACTGTATTTTTTCGTAGCTGTTCGGACTTTTGAAGAATTTCGATATAATACTTTTATATTCCAATGATACTCCTCTGATAAATGGTTTCCGTGGGACATTCGAGTGACAAATTATATCTACATAATTTAACTTCAAATATAAAGTGCTAAAATTAAAAATATTAGATTTAATAACTTTTCAACTGCTGTTAAAGAAATTGCCTTTAAAACCTTAGTATGCACGCCTGAAGGTGTAAAATCTTAAGGATTTTATTTAATTATTGAGATGATTCTTTCATCAAAGCACTTTGACAACTGGTACTCGGCAAAATGTTTAACCTAACTGCTTCAACGACCAACTAGCCAGTTTTGAGAAATATATGACTTTCAAATCCATTCATAGATCATGATATGCCCTAAAATATTACAACTCAGTCTTCCAGCCCGAAATTGTTGGAGTAACATAGGAGGGGCTTCTGTTCTAAGCAGCTAGCGGATACATAAGCGACTACCGAAATCGCCAATACGAAGTCTCACTGCATAAAGCAATGTAAAAAATTTCACTGGAGGATTACTTGAAGAACTTTACTCTAGAGGAACACAGTAAATAGGTGTTGGAACACTAGCACCACAGGGTATACCACAAAACTACTTTCGGGTAGTGTTGTTGGTGGGCAAACCTAAAAGCAACCACTTTTAAGTAAGAGTCATCATAGGACTTCTACCTCAAAGAGTCCAACTTTAGAAACTTGGTAAAGTAGAATTGGTAGAGCGCAGAACATATGCGGAGAATGATGAAGCGCTAGAAAATTACATCTGTGAATGACCAGCCATCAGACGACTTAGACGGGACATCTTTCACTGCTCCCCATGTTCAAGCTCAAATGATGTTTGGCAGTTAGAGTGAAAGTACATCAGATATTGGATCAAATCCACTGAGTTTCTGAATAGTTGTAATTGGTTACCAAATTGAGAGTACCATAGGCTTAAATGCGGCCGCCTGGCATCCGGTTTCAACGAATAACCAAGTAAATTCAGTTTAATGGGAAAATGCATAATCTAGATCATTCTCGATTTATATAATTAATAGAATTTCTATGAAAAATTTATTGGAAATATTACTATCAAATGGAAAAGCCAATAATTCTTTACTCTTAGTTAAATAAGTTGGTATAGATAATGTTTATCTAAGCAGTGGTGAGCACAGAAGGAATATCTTTGCTGGATTCCAAAATGAAAGTTCATTAAGCCTGGAAAGATCTGTACATATATAAATTAAGAAGTTACTGCAGACAAGATTTCGATAAACTTTTAAATAATTTCATACTTCATTGAAATAAAAATGAGATGAGTTTTGATAAATTTGATCAAAAAGCTGATGACTTAGGCAAATTAAAAAAAAAAATTAAAGCTTTGAAAAATAAATTATATTTTGTGCCATATTCACAGCAATTTAACATATTCTTCTTCTTTCTTCACTTTCAAAATTTTGTTATTTTTATTCTGCATGCCAAACATTTTAATATTTTATGTCTACGCTTTCGTTTGTAACCCACTGTGCGACACTAACTGCAATTTTCATAGCTGCTTTCAAGCTATGAGACAGAATTACATTTTTGAAATTCTAATTTGTAAATCCAGCCAAGGTGCCAGCTTAGGCTGCATACATTTACACAGAGTATTAAACTGAAAGTTAAAATTTTGCGAATGCCCACAAAAGCCGTTACTTTTAAACGTACGTTAAATTCAAAAATGTATGAGTTGAAAATAACATATCCCGTTAACTGCAGCAGCAGCTTGTACAGCTGAAAGATTTGATGTACTTACAATGAAAAGTCATTCAGTGCGGCTAAGACAGCTGTTCTTCCAAGACTACCAACCGCATGCAGACACACACACACACACACCTACCAGCTTACGATATACCCGGCGCGCATGATTGCCTTCGCACACCCGTCAGGGGTCACGCTCATTTCCATTTCATTTCAAGCAGTACTCAAGTACACTTGTGACCCTGTCCGATGGGCGATTATGCTTGGCACAGCGTACCGCCCGCCTAACGCTGCAGTGTGAACCCAGTTGCGCTTTTAGCTATTCAAAAAATTTGCTTTTCCTTCCTCCGCTACCCTGCATTTTTCACGTGGCTTAAAATATTTGCATGACATTGCTTAAGCGAATGTGTGTCCGTCGGTTGCTCGCAAAATGTAGAATATGAAAAGTAAGCGCAGTGGCATTTTAAGCGCCGCAGACATTTATATGCTTCTGCAACACATACATACATAAATACATGTACAGACACTTCTTCAAAGAACCGCATTTACATAATGACGAACGGTGTGAGGCAGATGGAAAACAATTACAAGTTTTACTTGCACTTGTGCGCCTAAAAGTGCGCAATACAATTTGCATAATACCCAAGTCCACAGTCTCAGGCGCAAGTAGTGCAACCGCAACCGCAGCGGTGATAGTCACCAGCACAATTGCCACTAACCAAAAACGGTGTAATGCAAATGAGCGCAAATTGAATATAGTTTAGCGTTTTGCTCGACATTTTGCTTTAGGCATTTAAGCGTGTCGTTGTTGTGTCAGCGGGGGTGGCGTGCAGCCACTTGTAAATAGCACAGCTGGACAAGAAAACGGCAAGACACCTAGTAATAAAGCTGCGAGTGTGTGTTATATAGTGCTCGCCTTTTAATAGCGCTATAGAAAGTTGCTCTGAGAGTGCAGAGAGAAAATAGAATTTTTGAAGTTTTTACTTATATTTCACAACTTTTGGATTTTCTTTTATTTTATGCAAAAATGATTCCGGGCAAGTGACTTCCACGACTGGCTTGAATAAATTTAAGCCGAGCGCCATAATTTACGAATACTTTTTGCAGCAATTGCGACCGCGCCGATTATTCGTTTCCAAGGCGTCAATCGTCTCGTGCTTAGCTGCGTAGATAAGCGACTTCACTTGACCATACAAAAAATAATTTAGTGCTGTTAAATCGCACGATCTTGGAAGACACGCCACAGGCCCACGACGACGCGCTCTAATGCCTCTCTTCAATGAATGTTTCGCTAGCTGTATAGTATTTAGCGCCGTCTTGTGGAAACCAAATGTCATCCACATTAACATCCTCCGATTCAGGCACTAAGAGGTCATTATTTATGTCTCTATAGCGTTCCTTATTGACAGTAATATTATGGCTTAATTTTTGCAGAAATCTGGACCAATGAATCCCTCAGCCCATGGAACACTGAACAAAAACACCTGGTACTAAGAATACTTTTGGATTAGAGGGTAGGTATGATTGAAAGCCCTTTCATATAATAGAAATTTAGAGCGCATAGCTATGATTCAGCAGAATTTCTAAGATTTATTATAAGCTTTATTGTGAAAAAATGTAAGCTAACTCAATTACTCGAACACATGATATGAAGGAATGGGGGGAGCTTGTTATGAGCTAGTTTCTCCTTGCAGATCTTTTGAAATCAAAGCTTAGGTGGTTATTAACGTCGCAGTTATCATTTGTAAAACTGGATGAAATCACATGCATACCTTATCATTCAAGCATGTCAAATCTCCTCCTGACGACCTTTAGTTACTTTAGCGCATATTTATGTATACCCTGAATAGGTTATACTAAGTTTGCGATGAAGTTTGTAACCACCAGAGTAAAGTGTCGGAAAACCTATAAAGTAGAGTATAAATATAAAAAATTGGCGTGTTGAGCTGAGTCGATCTAGCCATGTCCGTTTGACTGTCGGTATATACGCAAATTATTTCCTCAATTTCTGAGATATCGAGCTCAAATTTTGAACATGTTTTTTCACCCTACGAAGCTGCTCACTTTTTAGAACCGCCGATATCAAAGCTTTACAGGATATAGCTGTCAAACAATCAAACCGGCAAAAATCAAATTTTTGTACCGGAAATATTTTTATTTGACAAGATATCTTTAAAAAATTTGAAGCGGATTATTGTCCTAGGCATCGTAACAATATCGAACGAATATGTGAGTGGTAACAAGAAATGTCCCGAGTACTCAAGTTGGCGAAAAAGAGTGATTGAAAGATGAAACGTTTGAGTTATCGTTAACTGATGTTAATTTTACGAACTCTACTCCAGTTTCTTTGTAGAAAAACAAGATGAAAAGCATTGTTCCATCGTTTTTTATAAAACAAATTTCTCTGTTAATCCCGCTACAACTAATTGGTGGTACCAGACTCTTTTAGGTTAGGTGCTAATAATAATCCCTAAGATAGTTCTCTGTGAAATCAGAAAATTCCTATCTTGTGTATCAACAAAAGTCTTAAAAAAAATCTCCTTAGGAAATTTATTCCAATTCCAGCTGAATCACCTGTGTGCTTCCAGGTATAGAACTCAAAGTTTTTCAGCCTCATACTCGAAAATTCGGAACAGTCAAGATTAATTTATTGAGAAAATTCTACTTATTGTGGTAAAATTTACCATCCAGTAAGATTTTTAGCGAATCGACGCGGACTGGATTTTATCTCACTTTGTTTGGGTCAAGCATTTGTATATTTTCTGATGAAAAAAATCGTACAATTTCTGCTATTTTTAAGAGGTTTTTTCATCGAAAATTATGGTGTTTACTGTTTCAAAAAGTCTCTTTTAAAATTAAGGGTGTTCGAAATATTTTTTAATTTTATTAATTTCTTTGTCAGTTTATCAAAAATTTTCGATTTTAGTTGACTCTTTCTTGGTATCTTAGTTTTTATTTCATTCTCTTCGCGATTTTATTGGTTAAAAGGTTTGTTTAGGTTAGGTTCAATGACTGGATTTCAAGATGGAAATCGCACTGAGTCTACTGTATATACAGTTCTTTGTGAAGCCTTAAAGTAAAACTTCTCTAACCAGATAAGTCGATATAGCGCCTTGAGGTCAATACAATTCTTCTTAGGACCTGTTTAATATTTCTACTAGTTTAGCAGGATTTCTGTAAGCTGAACCCTTAAATGTTTAAGCCTTAATCTCTCAAAATCGAGACAGTCCAGAGTTAAATTCAGAGATTTTTCCACCTCGTCGTTTTCCAGACAACTTCTACAACTGGCATCCGGTAAGATTCTCAACCTTACTGCGCGACAACCATAGGAAAATAACCTGTTAAAACCCATTGAACTTAGAAAAGGCTAGCCGTACTGTGTGCGAATATCAAAAGGATCTTGCGACAGCGAAAGACTTAACAGTAGTCCAGCATTGTTGTTCGATGTTCTAAGCCCAGCTATCCAATAGTAGCGGAACACGGATCCGTTCCCAATCTACTGATTGCAGAGCTAGGACATCTTGACACTCCGCTGTGGCATAGCACCTATACTAGCCTACTACTAGCTATCACGAAGTAACTTGATGCCCCTGGTAGCGAGGTTAGGAATTGCTTAAGGCTAAAGGCTAGTATCGCCGCCCTGTTATCAAAGTGGATGGTCTATGAAGGGGGCTGCACTCCTTAGCAGTAAATCTACCGCTACCTTCATAGCAGCAACCTCGGCTTGAAAAACGCTGCAGTAGTCAAGGAATCTGAAACTACACTTAGTAGATAGTTCCTGATAATATAATCTTTCACTAACCATCGCCGCGAATTAGAAGGTTTGCAGATATATGAAATTTCGGCTAAACGTGAGTGGTAACACGAGAAATATCAAAATTTTTTGCAGATTTTTGAATTCCTACAGCATCTTCTTAATTACCGTACTATGTACCATACTAAAGCCAATTCGTGTGACATTTTTCGATTACAATTCTTGAATAATTTAGTCTCTTGCTCCTATTTCAATTTAAATCACATCTTGCCCACAGCATGACTGCAATTGATTATGTATACATTTATATTAAGTGCTGATATATTTATCGTTATATATCCTAGTATTAATATATAATTCATATATACATATGTATATATATACGGAATATTTATTTATAGAGCAAAAGTGAATTAATTAACCTCATTCTTCTTAAGCGCATAATGAATGCCTTACTTTGACTACATAATTATACGCTCCAGTTAAAAGCAACACTGCGCCGCGTTTAAATATGTAACGTGCTACTAAGGCAATGCAATCGGCACGGGTCCCCAGGAAATCACTTTAAAAGCTACGGCCTCCAAGTTCATCACATCTACACCATTCGCAGTCAGCGTTTTAATTATTGACGTCAGATTAGAAGATTTCTGCAAAATGCAAAACGTCAGAGTGGTAAAGGGAAGAAGGACAAGGCAAAAAAACGAAAACAAATCAGCGATGAAGCGAAAACTTTTCAATTTACTATACATCAAACGGTCCATAGTTTAGTTGCATACTCACCAGCGTTGCATCGACCATTGGGCGCAGTTCGGCGCTGCGCAATGCTGCATAAAATTGCGCGAATGCCAGATTCTGCTGACGCTTTTGATTAATCAGTTGCACGTATCGATCGTGCGGCAAGTGCCCCAACAGCTCGTCGACAAAACTGTTAAACGTGCGTAAGTGGAGTGCGGATGGTGGTAGGATGGGTGCCGATGATGTTGACATAGTTTCTTCGTTCATCACCCGTGGCAACACTTCGTTCTCCTCCAAATTGTTCAACAGCACAAAGCTGAGCTGCGGTTCCGACGACAACTGCACATCGGACGAACCTGCATCGATGCGGCCATATGCGGGCAGTTGTTGTGCGTCCGGTACAAGCAAATGCAAATAATCCAGTATGTCAATAACCTCTGGAATTTGCTGGACTTGCTGCAGTAGTGCTGTAAATTGCGTGCCGCGTAGATATTTGAACACTTCGCGGAAATTCGAATCGGTGATGTAGTGCTTGGCGACGATTTCGTCCACTGTGGCTGTGGGTATCAAATCGAGAAAGTATTTTAGCTCGTTGATGATTTCCGGCGAGATTTTCGCGGTACTGCGCGTAGCGGCCAGCACTGCTGCGTTGCTTGTTGTTGCTGCCGTTGTTATTGTAAATAGCAGCAGCAGCAGCAGACAGCGATTTGTGTGCGAAAACATATTTTTTCGTTCTTGCGTTCTTTTTTTTCTTGCTTTACACTACGTTCGTCCACAATAGCACCGTCTTTTGTCACTCGCAGTCACACACTAAATCACCGAACTCAATCTCGCGCTGACCAACGCTTCACTTGAAAACGTCACTCAGTACTCTGGCGAAGTTATCGCTGCGGTCGCCGGTTCCGTTGCTTATCAACGACTTAAATTACGCTGAGCCGCGATAAACATTGCCTCGCTTTTGTTATTTATCGCTAATTTTGTTTTCATTTTTGATCGGCATCAACGTTTGCATTGTTGTTGTAGTAAATGTGTTCTGTGTGACACACATACAAACAAAAATAACTATGCTGCCCGCTTGCTTTGTAAATCTATACGTCTCTTATCTTTATTTATTCATTTGCAGTTATACGAAAGTGAACACGTACGAATTCACACATGCACTAGGGTTCCACATTATAATTCTGAACATGGGCAGTTCGGCCACATAATTGCTAAAACACAATACGGGCAACGACGAATATTCATCGTACACGGCGGCGCCGTCGGTGATTAGAACACACGTTTGTATATGAAGATGCACACAATACTCGACGGCGGTGAACCGCCATGACGATTTTTGAGATAGAGCTATTTCTAATTTTATCGCCGACCGCGCCGCCAAAAACGGCATCACCATATTATCGAAAGATTATTTTCAGTAAAAATCTTAAGAATTTTCAAAAAAAATTTAAGTAAATGTCTGCGTATTAAGATTGTTTATGTTTGGTTTCGTCGTTTATTGTGATATGGTGAGTGTGGAATACACACTAGCTGCGATAAAAATCGTCCGTATTGTGTTTTAACGGTTATTTGTATCACCTAAAAATAGTTGAGATATATGTACATATATGGAGATATATATGTGTATATAAATAATCAGAATGGCCATACGGACTGGTATCCGGGAGGCTGTTTGTCCGTCCGTCCGTCCGTGCAAGAGATAAATTGATTAAAAATTTTGATATTTTGTTGAAACTTTGAACTCGTGCTTCTTGGCACCCAGGGGGGTTGATATTGCTTATGGGTGGAATTCGTTCATTGTCACGCCCATGCCGTTAAACGGAAACGTATAAAGTGCTATATTTAAAATTATGAAGGATACGTGGCAAAGAGAGGCTTCCATGAACTGAAAACTTTAAACAAGTGGGCGTGGCCCCTTTCTAATAGGTTTAATAAGCATATCTCTCAAACCTCTGCAGCTATTTCAAACAAACTTTTCGAGAGTACGTTATTCGGTTTTTTCTTTATGTACTGTGAAATCAGATGTTAACTACGCCCACTATCCATTAAATTGTTATGTTCAAAACTATTAAATATGTGATAACTTAATAAGTAAATACGTCAGAATCATAAAGTTTCACACCCAAGATAGTATGGAAACATTCCATGGGAGCCGGTGTCGAAATTGAACAATAGGCGTGGCACTACCCATCTTTGTGTGCAGTCCTGTATCTCATAAATTACACGACTGTTTTCAACCAAGTTTTGAGCATGACATTATTTTGACTCTTTTATGTTATGTTGTGAAAATGGGCGAAATCGGTCTACAATCACGCTTACTTCTCATATATCACATTTTGAAATTTCATATGATTCCTTCACTTTACATTATTAATCGAAAGCCAATGATGTCATCGAAATAAAACTTAGCACACAAATTTTATTTATGGTATGCGAACTCACGTCCAAAAATAGTCAAAATTGAACAATAACTTTTCAAGCTCCCGTATACAGAATATGCGGACCTCAGTGCTTATGGCTGACTTTTTTTTTGGAAATATCGGTCTATCTGTGTGGCACCTTAATAAAAGTCAGGCAGCATCGTTTTATGAGAAAATTATATCGTAATGCCAAAAATGGATAAAGTCGTGTAAATACTTCTTCTAACCCAAATACACCCGATATAATGATTTCCGACTTTCAAGCTGACTTTAAACGGTTTATGTTGGCCAATATATGTATGTTTCTGATATTTTAATGTTGAAATAAACATAATGTGCCTTAACGATGAATATGAACTAGATTTGTTTATTATGATTTCTATTTCACTGGTTAATTTTTACTTATATGAATACCCAAACATTAATTTAAGCCTCTTTGGTTGAATCTACGATCTTTAAAATATGTTAATAAGATACCGTATATGATTATAGTTCCTATACTAACGAAATTATGTGGACTGCTCATTTGTCGGAACCGCGGATATCGAATCATATAACATATAGCTACCATACAAACTGAACGATTGGAAACAAGTGCTTGTATGGAAAACTTTCTCATTTGACGAGATATCTTCGCGAAATTTGGCAACGGTTATAAGTCCAGATCAGATAACTATAGCATATAGCTATCATACAAAGTGAACAATAGGGGTAAAGTTATTGTAGAGAATTTTTTATATTTGTGAAGGGTATTATAGCTTCGACCCAACCGAAGTTAAAATTTTAGCTTGTTTTATCTGACATTGCTGTCATATTACTTACTGAGTCTAGTTAAGAGTAGTTATAAGCTGTTATAATCGTTTCGACTCTCTACTGCTCTGCTCGCTGTGTTTGCGATGTAAGAGCGATAAAAAAGTTTACTGTTAAAGTTTTTTGCCACTACTCTGCGGTTGTATAACCTTTTTCAATTCTACCGCTATTTGATTATACAAATGCATTTACGCCAGTTGCGTATGCGATACACCACACTCCACGGTATGCTGAATTGAGAGCAGCAATCTCGACCAGTATCCAGAAAGTATTACTTTTAAAGCAGGTTCTTAAGAATTTCTGAGAAGAAGTTGAAGTTAATAAATAACCTCAAAATGTATTCTATATACTCTGTATTATATATACTCGTATACCTCGTAGACTATAAAGTATATACATATATAAATGTTTAACATGACGAGCTAAGTCGACTTAGCCATGTCCGTCTGTATATACGCCAACTAGGCCCTCAGTTTTAGAGTAGTCGGTCTGAAATTTTGTGCACGTCCTTTTCTCCTCTAAAAACTGCTCACTTATCGAAACCGCCGATATCGGACAACTATAACGAAAAGCTACCATATAACTGACCGATCTAACTCAAGTTCTTATATGGAAAACTCTTATAGTTGTCAAGGTATCTTCATAAAATTTTAAACAGATTTTTGCTCAAAACATGGCTACACTCTCCGTACAAATTATCCAGTTCAGACATTTGTATCACATAGCTGCCATACAAACTGACCCATCAAACTCAAGTCCTTATATGGAGAACTCTTTTATTTAATTAAACAGTTACAAGCTATCATCACAAAATTTGGCATAGATTATTATGCAAGGCGGTGCCACAAATTTCGAATATACCTATTGTTCAGATCGGAGATTCATAGCATATAGCTGCCAGCCAAACTAACCGATCAAAATCTGAATAAAAATCTTTTTATACCCTTTTATGCTACAAAAAATGCTCCTATGAAAGGTATTATTTAGAGCCGAAAATAACGTTTATTTTCAAGAATTGTAAAGTACTATTTTTGAGTTTTTGTGGCATAACAAACATTTAGCCGTAAAATTAAGCCTTTTACCACACCAACTTTAATAATGCAACTTTTAAATTAAGCTTGTGTACATGTATATGTAAGTGTCATTGCCTTAAGGCAAAATACCGTTACATATAGTGCCACAGCCTCAATTGCATTCGCATTATTACCGGCGACCTAACAACCACCATTATCCTACCCCTGTCTTAACCAATGCCTATATATGCTTGTGCGTGTACGTATAGATGTGTGTTAGAACTACCACAGATTGCTCAGCCTGGCGTTATTTTACGACACACATTAGTCTAACTAGCGTAATTTATGAGCTGCGTAGAGCAGACGGCCAAAATGTGGCAGGAAAGCGGTGTAACCGGCAGGTAAGAAGTTGTATTCTGAATGAGCCGCTATGCGCATACATGCATATATGTGTATGTACTTAATGTGTAACTGTGCAATATTAACGGCAAATGGTAAGACGACCGGTAGTTAGTCGAAAAACGTCTTTTCCTTGCGGCCAAAAGACGCTTTCCGGTGTAGGAGCGGCGACAGCGTTGTGTATACCTGAGCTGTACCAAATACACACACACATGCATTGGTGTATTTACTTGCTAGTGTTAGCATATTTGTTCGCCTGTACTCGTTTATTGTTCCAGCTCGTTTCCTTTACCACTTTAACGTCGACACTCCGCATCATCAAATTACCCAAAATGGTGGCAAGGCGGTGTTGCGTAAAACGGTGTTGACGGAGATGAGTTGGGGGCCTACCTAGCATCAGTTGTGAATTGTTTTTCCGGCTTAAATGTGAGAAATGTTTGCCATTTCCACCTGGTGGCCATGCGTTTTTCGACGACTGCGCTCTTACTATACACTATAGATGAGTTAGCGTATGTGTATGTGTGTGCGTTGCATAAAAATATGTTTATGTGCAAAATATACAAATGCAAGATAGCATCTGTCTTCCCCATACACACACCAATAGATGGCGCGCTTTAAAGACCAAATCTTTCTATAATGTATTTGGCTACCCGCTACAAAGAACCTACTTTAACCCCCCCTGTAACACCAGCTAGTGTGCGAAGTTTCGGTTAACTTCCGCCTAACATTCACAAGAACAATATAAGTAACAACAAATGCGTAATTACGAACTCCAGTACAGGTGTGTTATCGATACGCCGCTGGTATGTGGTGTCGGGTTCATCCACGCTATTAGCCAAAATGGCGCCTCTCTTGTTTTTCTCTTTTTCTAAATGTTTTCAAAACTATTGTACTTTTACTTATTTTCACTACTCTATTTATTTATTAACTCTGTTTGTGTTTTGCAGACAAATGCAAAAACTTTGCAGACGTTCAATTGTATACACTTTTAACGCTCTACAACAGTACAACAAAAATAGGTGTAGTGCGTATGTGTCGGGGAAAGTGTTCGCGAAGAAAAGGTGTAAATTAGAGAACATTTGCTTTTACTTTTTCCGGAGATAATTGCCAAGATCTGTTGTGGTGGTTAAATCGCAAATTAAAAACCGTTTTCTGTGGTTGTGGAAGATGCTACTTGAGAAACTTTAATACGGTTGCTGTAACTTTAATTGATGTTCATCTCGGTATTATACCCTGAACACGAGCTGTGTAGATTGAGCGATCCGTCTATTGTATATATGCCAGCTAGTCCTTCAGTTTTTGAGATATCGATCTGAAATTTTGCACACCTTCTTTTCTTCTCAAGGAGCTGTTCATTGGTTGGAATCTGACTCACAATTCCAAGTGTTGTTAAAGTTGGTTTTTATTTTGCTCCCAACAGCTCATAACGTGTTTACTTAATTCACAGCATAGACGTTAACAGCAAACTGGGAGTCCCAAAAGCCACCCCAGCGAAATTTTGATTGAATGAGTGTATTTTTCGTCTCAAATTCTGCACTGAATTTTTCGATGCGATAATGTTGTTCAATGTTCTTTCTGTTTCCAAGCTTATTCCTAGTTCTTACTATAATTAAAAAGAGTTCGTAAATATTGGTCACCCACCGGCGGACATTGGAACACTTTCCAGTGTTTTACCACCAAATTATCTTTACAAATGCCATTAGCTGTGCGCATTTGGTCTAAAATCTGTAGTTTCTTTCGTTTGGCGAAAAATATCATGGGTGGAGTACTGTGCAAGGCACCTTATAGAGGGGTAAAAGCAAGTTTTCTACCTACATATTCATGTGGAGCATTTAGATAGATGTTTCATGGTCTTATTTTGTTCTTGTACTTTACCGCATCTCTATACCAGATGGCTCTGATATTAATTTTTGACTTTTCGGGAATACCAAGTAGCTGACTTCACTACACCACTTACACCAAATATTATATATGAAAATCAATACAACTAACGCTGCTCTCTTTTAATCATAGCTACAAATAAATTAGTTACCCTATATTGCAAAAGACCAGAAAATGACGTGATTTCAAATTATGTTATTATCTACTCATACTTTATTTGATATACAATATTTACCTTGAAACGAAACATTTGAAACAAGTGTTATGATTAGATAACCATGTTGTATTCCAATTAAATCACAAAACGCTAAAATGAAGTTGTCGCTTTGAAAACCCTTCAGAGATCTCTCTATTATTCCTAAAATTTAGTCCAGCAAACTCAGCAACATACGGAACTTCACTTCTGAATTTAAATAAAGCAGTATTGACCAAGGATTATGTTACGATTCGGTGGGCACTAAAAATTTAATAGACGATATTTTATAATTTTATCAGTTTGAGATTTTATGTAAAAAGAACATTTGAAAAAAAGGTTCAAAAAATGTTGGATTCCGTTCTTTTTTTTAATTCCCGTATTGGGTACAGTATTATTCATTTATTTTTTGACGATTTTTAATTTCAACCGGAGATTGAACGGCACAGAAAATTCATTTTTAAATGCCTCACAAAACAGTGGTTATGCTTTGAATGTTTTTTAAAAAATACAATCAATAAAGTACAATCTACCAGCATATGTGTACAATCAGTATATGGTTTCTAGCATTTTTCATTTTCATGCATTTTCCATACACTTATTATAAGCCTCGGTTGAGATGGCCTTCAGTGTCTTTAGCGAATTTTGATTTTTTCGGTTTTCGGCTTAATTTGGAGCGCCATTTATTACAATGTTGGACAGTTTCGACGATATATTCATAAACCCTCACCTTGTAAACAGTAATGACGCGTTGTCAAGCATCGCTTCTGTGATCTCTACTCGATGAGATGCTTCATACCCAAAAGATTAACCAAAATATGTTTAGTTGCTTCATTTGCATTTTTTGCATGCATTTTATATGGACCCATATCAAATCAGACGTGATTATAAATTTGGTATACTTAACCTAGAAAAATATATGTTTCGATTCTACCCATTTTGGTTACCACATCACACCTTAACTGATTTTAACATACAATTTTTTATTGAGATGTCTCATATTTCAACCGGTATATATTATAAAGACGTTCGATATGTGTGAACTTTTAGAAGGTATGATTCGTTTTACCTTTGTTTATGCCAGAGCTCTCTACTGTAATTGTAACTAAGTCATTGATATTCGAAATAGTGATATATTGAAAGTGTGCGTGGTTGACTTATAGCTTCGGCATTTTGCATAAAATATCTTAACGATGTTTTGGGTATGCTTTAAACCAAATACGGTTCGAATCGAGAACGTAGTTTATTAGGTATGACATACAGAACATGGGCGGTAACCGACTTGAATTTCAATACCCAACGCAGACTTGTAGTTTTATTTCTTTTACCAAATAAAAATATACACATTCTGACTTCACTATAAATCGCTTTTATATGTATGTATACTACGAGCTCAGCATTTCAGCTATAAATATTAATTTACAACTGCCAAAGTCTAGTCGCTCTTCATAAATTAATAGCATGTCAACGCTGGCGCGTCACAACTTCATCGATGTATGGCCTTAGCTGCCTTTCAACACTGAAATCTACAACAAAACCGAGTCAACTAACACAAAAAAGTTCAATATCAATTATTATGTTAATAATAGTGTGCCGAGCAATGCCAAGCAATGGCAACTGGGACAACGGGACTACACTAATTTAGAAACAAACAGACCAACCAACCAACAAAGAGAAAATGTATCGAAAAAGGTATAAAGAACTCGAAAACTCGTTACCCTGCAATTTTCTGCTGTAAAACATAAATAGCAAACCTGTCATTTTAGCCAAGTACATAGAAAGTTGCAAGCGGGACGCCCTCATCTTCAACACCAATAAAGTTAAATTACGAAAAAAAAGTAAATAAAATCGCAGACGGCGGCAAACACCGGCATTTAAATGCACACCAACACAACAACTAAGAACAGTACACACACATAGAAATAGGCTATAACACAAATATTCGTAGTCGTCGCTTAACGGTAATAGCGGGTTACTGCTTGTAAGTATTACTTCCCGGCTGCGCATCGGCGTCGTCGGCTCGATTGCCTTGGGCCGCTGTAAATGCGATTAACTGCATGCGATTTCCATGTTGCACCCCTATTTCTGGTGTTGTTGTTGTTAACGTTGTTGCTTTGCGGCTGAAGCTGTCGATGTTGAAATTTGTGCGCACACCATTATTTATTTTAATATAATATGTAACTAATGTCGAACCCCCCGACCAATATTTCGAAGAACCGATGCCGTCATTGCCAATAAGGGGCACCGGCAAGCGCCAGCAATCAGACCGCAAACGGCAGGCAGCACATGAAACTTGCCACATGTAGTGTTTAAAATACTTCTATCTATATATATATATATATATATATAAACTTATAGCAGTGTAACATATTAAAATGTTAGTCTGAGTTGTTGATTTTGCACTTAGATGTGCTGGATGTTGAGTCCTAGGAAGAAGTTGCTGAGTTGTGTTACCTCTGGTTTTGTGCGGGAAAATCAAGAGGAGTGAGTTTAATTAAGATTTCATATAAATGTTTATTATGCTTTTTAATTCATATTAAGCTTTTATTGTGTAAGGTTGCAAAAAAATCATCAATGGAAATGTTTGAAGTACTCCAGTACCAACTCTAAAATATATTTTTCCCCTGAGTGAGCTATTTAGACATCTTAATTGATTTATTAATATTATATATATTTACTTATACATATGTATATACGAAATATCTCCTTTAAGGTCAGTACGATCAATTTTGGTATCGTATTGCCTTATAATAGGCGAAATATTAAAACACAACTTTATTGCAATATCTTTTATGGTATACATACCGATATGTATGGTACAAGGTCAACTAAGTGGACCCAAAATACATTATTTGTAGTGTGAGGGGTAGCGAAAATTATTGATTGCTACAATGACCACGGAGAGAATTTATTGTGTAACATATGTAGGGTTTAAGTCACGTTTGACACCAAACCACTTTGTACTGAGTGTAATAGTAGCTGTCTACGATTCGTCATTTCTCAACTCGCTTCTGTTCTCTTATCAAAAAAATTACATATAAATTTTCGAGTTGAATTCGCTTAAAATCAAGTATATTAATTTATAGAAAACAATGCATTAATGTTAGCGCAGGGTTGCAGCACAAGTGCTGCCCGTTTGTTTGAGCATCTGGTTTGTTCGATTCGCTTGAGTTTAATGCTTGGCGAGTCGAAGACATCTATTCCAACATAATTTTAACAAGATATATATATATATTAGGGTGTAGCGAAATTTTTGTTTTTTTATTTGCTAAGCGTGAGGGTAAAATTTGAAAAAAAAAAATGTAACATCTATTTCGGCCCGGCTCACTCACTTTTAAAGTAAATTTCGAGTTAAAATTTTTATATCGTAAAAAAATTTTGATAAGTGTTCTAGAAGCTGTGGAGAGTCCTATTTATGGCCAATTAAAAGTTATCAACTTAAACAAATTTTTTGTGGTCATTATTGGAGTTTTAAAAAAAGTCTTAAACGACAACATGCTTTCCTTAAGCGTTAAAATAAATTTTGAGTCAACAACCGTCACATTCGGCTTATATAAGTGTGTTTTATATAAGTGTGAAGAGTTTAAACCAAAAAAATGTTTTTGTCCAAAAATTTTAACTCGAAATTTACTTGAAAAGTGAGTGAGATGTTAAAAGATGTTAAAAAAAATTTTTTTTCCAAAAGTTTTCTTATTTTATAATCTTCAAATTTTACCCCCCGACTAAGAAAAAAGGTTTTTTTTTCGTTCCACCCTAATATATATATCTATATACACCACCGCAAAAATGGGGTGAAAATTAATCGGAAGAAAGTAAACCGTTTAAAACTGTTATCCACGCCCATGGATAATATACCTAATTCATATGTAAGTCATATAGGTACATATAATGCAACCACATTTCTTATTTTAGATAATGTAGTATGAGCAGGGAAAGATTTTTTCAAAATTTTAACATCTGATTGTTGTTTACTTGCTTTGCTATTGATAGTAAGCTGTTTCCATGGGAGGGTACAACTGCAATCAAACCCATATTTTCGATTTTCGGATAAGGCTTTTGAAGTGGCCCTAGTAGGGTATTCTGATATGAAAATAAGAAAAATCTTAACTTCACAAATGGAAATTTTTCAACATAAGACCTTATTTTTATACTCTTGCAACATGTTGCTACAGAGCATAATAGTTTTGTTCACCTAACGGTTGATTATATTACCTAAAACTAATCGAGATCGATATAAGTGGGTATATATACAATATAAATGATCAGCATGATGAGACGAGTTAAAATCTGGGTGGCTGTTTGTCCGTCCGTCCGTCTGTATGTGCAAGCTGCAACTTGAGTAAAAATTAAAATATCTTGATGAAACTTTATACACATGTTCCTTGACAAAAAAGTACAAGTCGGACCACTGCTACGCCCACAAAGCGCCATTAATCGAAAACGTATAAAGTGCTGTAACTAAGTCGCAAATTAAGTTACAGAACTCAAGTTTTGCACAACGAATCACATTATGGAGGGGCACCTATGTTTTGAAAATCTATAAAAAGTGGGTATGGCCTCGGCCACTAATAAGTATAATGTATATATCTTCCTAACCAATAAAGCTATATCATCCAAATTTGCACAGAACAAAGGTTTTCATGATGACAATCCCGCTCACTCACCATATAACGGTTGTGTTAAAAACTACTAAAAGTGTGATAAATCAATAACTAAAAGCGTCGGCGACACTAAAATTCACATCTATGTTGGCACAAGAAGGCTTTATAAGAAAATAAAAATATGTTCTCGCGTATACCTTAACAATATGAAAACTATACCCCCTTGTATAGTGATTTCCAACTTTCCAGCTGACTATACACCGTTTAGGTTGGTCAAAATGTGTGATATTTCAATGAAATTAAGTGCATTATTTCAATATATTAAATCCGGTGTAGTTTATATCTCATATATTATATTTGAGGATGATTTTAATGTAATTTTAGCTGACGCGAAGTAAAATATAAAAATAAAGCTAAGTGAGCCTATGACATATAATATAACTCAAATATTAAATAATGAAAATAAAATTTTTTTTTTTTTTTGCCAACACCTATAATATTTCGCCGGCTTTGATCTTTGCAAGTTGCTAGAGTATAAAATATTTAGTTTTAAGTAGAAATCGAGCTGTAAAATATAAAGTTAACGATGAAAAAAATATTCTAGTTCCTGGCAAAGCTATTGAGGAGTAGAATAACATATTCACATTTCAGCTGAATCGGTTGGATAGGCATTTTGTTTGTCATCCGGGCCTACCGTAAGAACGTTGTTACGAGAAAAACTCATTTAAAGTTTCAGCAACAGATTAAATATGTTATGTAATAACAGCGCGTAACGCTATGACACGCTCACGTGTAGATACATCCAAAAAAACAAAAACATCGATTTTTCCAATACAAGTTACCAGACTAATACCTTACGAATTACATTTTAGACTCTCTACTTCCTCTTTCGATATATAAGCGATTTGAGAATATATTCAGCAAAATGTATATCTGTAAGGTAATAGGTAAGGTAGGTGTATTAAGAATTAATAATTATCGAAAAAAGAATTTAGTAAGTTTTTGGTAAAACGAAAAAAGGATCAAACGTAAATATTACAGTTAGAACTCAAAACATCAAATTACTACCAATTAAAATTGACATGAAATATACTCAAATTTCCACAACGCCAAGCAAGGCACTCCCGCCAAGAACTAACTGAAATACTGTAGTATTGTAGAAAGGATATAAATTGAAAATTGGCGCGATTGCTATGACACTTCTAATTAGCGAAGAATCACAAATACATACATACATGCAATACACCTAATTTTCAGACACAAACCAGTAGGTACACATGTATGTATATATGTGAGTGCGTTGACAGGCATTAATAAGCCAACAATGTTACAGTAGTGCACTTGTCAGTTGTAATTAAGTATATTTCTTGAGGCAAGTGGTTGCACATGAGCAGTAAAGAGGGTTAAATGGAAAAGTCATTGCGCGGCGTAGCGCTTCGGTGCAACAGTGACACGTGGCGCGGCGCATACACGTGTGTTGTGGCATACTTAGTTACAGAAAAATATATTTTTGACATTTCCTTATTTTTGGGTTTTGATTGCAAACAATACCATGATATATTATATTATAAAACGTTAAAGGCTGCATTGGCAATTATGTAATATATTACAATATTTGATTAATGAAGCAGTTGCACAAACAGACTTTCAATTGCGCAAACACGTGTTTATATGCATGTATGTAATTTTGTGTTAACAAGCATTCGATTTGCGTATGTATGTGTGCGTTTACCGTCATTTGTTGTGGTTGCACTATTGCAAGCCTTCTCTACATAGTTACAACGAATTGTAAATGACAACATAATACTCTTGATTTATGCTAGTTTCCTGCATACGAATTTCAATTTCTATTTCAATTTCAATATTTTACCCAATAATATAATAGTGGTTTTGATTTAATTAGTAGTGTGGAACAATAGCATATTTCTACTTTAAATTAATTGACATCATTGCTTGGTATATGAAACTGCTATGTATTATTATTGTCAAGTAATTATTAGTTGACATGAGATCAGTACAAATGCAGTTAGCTTGTAATTTAATAAGCAACTTAGCTGTTGAAGAAAACTTCTGTTTTGTTATAGATACTTTGTAGTTATTTAACTGTACTGCTGAAATATGTGACAACATGATAATTATGTCAAACAACTTCATAAAACAATAACATCATTAAACTTGCAATATTTACGAATGATATAACAACAAATTATGAGGATGCCGACAACTAATGCAAAAAGCGAACAATTACTGTGAGGGAGTTTATTATTGATGCTCTCTCTGCAAAAAGAGAAAAAGTTGTTTCTAGCATTTCTTAAATTTTGCCTTTTCTTTGATAAAATGGTATTAACTGAAACTAAGTTAAAGCTGGCTGTGGTTCCCAAGACTATAACCTGGATTTTTATATAACAGTGCGTATAATAAGTTACCGATTTAAACACAATTATTGCTCATTATATACTTAACAGGGTTTTTTTTTAGTTTGTCACGCAGTAACACCTAGAAGGAAATGTCCCTGATCCTATAAAATATATATAAATGAACAACTTGACGCGCTAAATTGATTTAGCATTGTCCGTTTATATATAAGCGAACTAGTCTTTCAGTTTTTGAGAAATCGATTTTAAATTCTGCATACGTCCCTTGCTCATACATACTGAACGATCAAAATTAAGACAAAAGGCTTCATACGAGACCTTTGCCCCTTATTAAGGAACCTTAATTCGCCATGAAGGTCGGAAGTTTCATCAAACAATGTGACTAGAAATAAATATCAAAACTTTTCCGTTGAATGCAAACCATTGCCCGGTTACATTTTCAGTTGCTGTGTAGGATATCATAGCTTCGCTGCAGTCGAAGTTAACGTTTTTTCTTTTGTTTCCATTACTTCCACTTCAAATTGAAACATCAACTTATATCACCTTCCAATAGATAATTCAAATAATAAAGCCGGTTTGAAAGCAAAAAAACTATTATAACTCCGGGTTTACCGGTATGAAGCGAGCGTTTAGATACAAAAGTGTTGGTAGGGAACATTTGTTGTGAACGAGACTTAATTTCTTCTGTTTGGTTGGCTTGACATCTGTCGAAAACAACCCCGTTTAAATGGGAAAGACGCAGAAGTGTGGAAAATAGGTTCTACATGAATTGAATGAAAGACAAATGGAAAATCGAAAAAACACTTGCGAAATTTTGCTTCAAAGACACGACAGAAAATCAGTGTCCAGTGACCCTGGACAACCATCAACATTGACTGTAAAAACAAATCGATTCGGTAAGAAGGCAATGCTCTATGTTTGGGGGGATCAGAAGAAGGTAGCTCCATAAATTACCAGAAAGGTGGTTAAAATATGTAAAAAGCAGTGGTCATTACTTTGAATACATTTTTTTTTTTTACTTTCCCATTCAAAATTTGTATTTAATTTTCACAAAAGAAGCTCAGTTCATACCTATACACCGGTAAAAAGAATGATTAGTCCTAATCATTAAATAATTTCTATATAACCGATACAACGAATGGAGTACATCTACCCCTTCGCTTGACTATATAACACTTTATTTAGTCTTATTTTGAGTAGAATACTTTAGTACCAATAAAACGAATTTCTAACCACTAGTTGACTTAATGTCAAAAGTAGACGAAATAAGTGAATACCATTCCTTACAAGATCTCATACTTATTATATTATATTAATTCACATCCCTTTATCTACCTTAATACCGTACATATCGGTAAGACTACGAGAAACTTCCATATTATTAGCCATATTATAAAATTCTGCTTAGTAATATCTAAGTGATTCAATTGAAAAATTTGGTTTCTACTTTGATTCTGCCATATTATGATGAATATTGTAGTTTCTGTTATTCTAATTGATTTTAGATTTATTTTTTTTTAGATCTTGAGCAATATACAATATATCACTTATGCTGAGAAATCTTTTCACAGTATTTAAATGGAATTGAATCAAAATTTATTGTAAAAAGAAAAAATATATTTTATTATAAACAAAATCGATATCTCATATATATTATGTTTATTACAAAATGTTACTAAAAAAAAAACTTAAAAACCATAGAATTTTGAAAAATAACATATATACTGAACATTGACAACAACAACATTCAACACCTACATATGTACATATATACTCACATATATTCATACATATAAGTATATGGTACATTTCTAAACAATCAGTTACTTATCCAGTATATCTTTAATGAATTTCTTGTAACAGATTTCTTTTTTGCCAAATTCATTAAGATACCAACTTCTAAGTAAGTGGAATGAGTATTTCCTTTAAACACTTGTCATAGAAAACTTCTCTATATTATAATACTAGTTTCATTGTGGTTGTGGATTTGTTCGCATATATCGCTGCACTCGTGCGTGTCTTTTAAATACAAACTAAAATTTTTAAATATAAAATAAATGAAAAAAATTTTAAAATAATAGCTAGTAAACTTGTATCTATTTATCTCCAATTTTCAGGTGATAAAAGTGAGTGATATGTACGTATTTTATAAGTGAAAAGTGAAATGTGAAAAATATCGTGTGTTCCGCAGCTTATGATGCTTTCATAAAATAGATGCGAGAGTGAGAGAAGTTGGAGTGTAAACAAATAAGCGTATATCTATGGTACTTATGCAGGTATATAGAAAAATTTGGGAGCAAAATAAATGGTGAGTCCAATTAATAATTTTTGAATAAGTTTTTTTTGCTAAAACTTAACTATATTTTATTAACTATTCGAACAAATTTATGTTCATTCATTCATTTGAAAACGACTTTATCATTTACATTTTACTAAATAATGTATTTTACTTTCTTAAAATAATATTCATGGTTTTTTATTATTTTTGTATTTCTTACTATATATGTATGTGTTTTCATTATGTAATACTATCTTCTAAGAAAAAAAAAAGTTTAATTATAATATCTAGTATAGTATAGTATCTCAATTGAGGGTATTACAATAGTTTTTGCGGTAATTCGACCAATATTACAGTATTCATATTATAATACTTGGAAGTGTTTAGTAAGCGTGACTATAGTAAAAATATTGAGTCCCATTTCCGTATAAAAATTAAATCGCTTAAGATTCGCTTAGATTATTGTTATAATCATAATCCTAAAATTATTTAAATATAGATGAAATCAAATATTTTAATATTTTTTATCAAAGCTGTCAAGGTTGCTTGTGTGTATAGGTGCTTATGTGTTAAAAGTGTTAGTGTTGCCTTAGCGTTATATAATGGATAAATTTTGAGGTTCCCTAATTCTTTATAGAAAAAAACACAGAAAGTTCAAATTTAATGGAGAACGTTTATTATCATTCAAATGAACATTCTTTGAAATTTATTATTTGGTGTGATATCAGACGATCTTGGTGGCCAATCGACCGGCCCAAAACGTGAAATTATGTGCTCACGCAAATGTTCTCTCAATAAATCCATTGATTGATGCGATGTGTGGGAAGTGGCGCCATATTGTTAAAGCCAAAAGTCGCCGAGATCACGAGCCTCAATTTCAGGCATCAAGTAGTCGGTTATCATGGCGCGACAACGGTCGGCATTGACGGTTATATTCTCACCGGCATCATTTCTGAAGAAAAATTGACAGATAATTCCACTGGCCCACAAACCTCACCAAACTCTTTAGGTTGCTCTTCGTCCCAAATGCGGCAATTTTGTTTGTTTGCATACATATGCAGAAATGACCAATTTTAAGCCGTGGTGCTGATTTGTCATGATAAACTAATCTCTGATTTGGCAGCTACTCCAGTGGAATTTAAACCCCAAAGTTCAATATATTTTTGGAATATAATGGAATATATTATATTAAAATATGTTCCACAGCATTATTAAAGCGTCACACAAGTTTTCTATAACAAAAAATATATCTGTTCAAAAGTGTTTAGAGGTACATGACTTTTAGTAGTCGCTCGTAAGTAAATTTTCTCGAAAGCTGATCATGTTAAGTTTCATAGTTGTCAATTTCAGTCATTTATTCATATACTGGTTCAGAGACGGCGCAACTGTGTTTTTCTCTCTGGAGCAAAGTGTCAACTGGATTTACAGATAAGATTTAATATTTTTCTTTCAAAGATGCATAAACTTATTTCGGTGTATTTTTTTCGAATTTATTTAGAAATTTTACTATCACAAAATGCACAATTACAAACATACATATGAAGTAAATCGTGCAAATTGAAATAATTTTTATTTTAAATACTATAAATTTTTAATTTCTGAAATTCTTTAATATATAGACATGTTTCATGAAAGCTGAAAACTTTACTTTAAGAAGTCTTTAAGCAAAATTTTTCTCAGACTATTTTAATTTACCGTTTTTTCGCTTATTCAGCAAATTTAAAATCACGTTTAGCCACTGTCATCCCAACAACCCGAAGCTGTACCAATTCAAGGATGAAAAATAACATTTACAATTGTCAATATTTATTGTGCGTGTATGCTTGTGAGCACAGCTTTGCTGCTAAATTCTGCTGTACCAACAAAGTTTAGATTTGTTGTTGCTGTTGTCGCGCATATATCTTACGATATGCTGAACATCAAAGGTTAAGCAGAAATTTTCTCAACTAATTGAATGTAAATAAAAATTGCGAAAAGTGTAGGCGAGACGGCAAAGTGAAAAGGTGTGGTGGCGGGAAAGCAATGACAAGCAGATGAATGAGAAAGCGTGAAAATATGCGAAATGTGCCAGAGCAGGGCTAAGCCAAATCCCTCTCGCATACAAACACATGTCTGGCTGTGTGTGAGTTTGAATGTTTATTATAAGCAAAAATGCGCCGTTTTATATATTTGCTCAACATCAACAGTAATAGCAACAACAAACACCAAGAGAGTTAAGCGGAAAAAATAAGGAAAGCTTATAAGCATATGGCAACTCACTGAGCCGAACGAAATAAACAAATTTCGAAATGTAAATTCTCATTGACGTTTGTGTTGGCATTGGCGTTGGCGTTCTGGCAACATGATTTTATTTCCGTTTTCGCGTCACATGCACAACAATAATATCAACAACAGCAGCAGCTTTTCAACTCAAGCAAATCCATTTAAATGATTTTAGTAGTGAAATCGGCAGTCAACCTTCAATTTTTATACCAACCAAGCACCGGGCTGCTGTCGTCTTCGCCTCGCCTCGTCTCTTCACGTTTTTCTGTGCTAATCATTGCGCCGACTTTGTCGCCGAGTAGGATATTGTAGGGATAATGAATTTAAATTTGTTGTTGTAGGAATAAAAAAAAAAAATTATTTTGCGAAATTGTACGCTTGATTGGAGAAATATGCTTTATTGGTTGAGCTTTAAGCAATTTTCAATTTGTCTGTGCCTACCACGAAGGCAAGCGGAATAAAGCAGAATAAATATACCAGAAAATATAATGCGTTCACTGTTTGATTGTTGAAAAAATGTAATTACTCTCTCTATACATTTCTAAATAAAATTAAAAGGCTTTAGGAGCCGGCTATGATTCAATACTTTTATGCCTCTATATTTAAAAGCTAGCTTCTCGAAAAATTTTCTAGTAAAAGTCAAAATAAATATACATATATCGTTTAAGTCCATCAGTAGAGTAGAGAGAGCATGTGGATGCATTTGAAATTTATCCACCTTATACGAATAAGGCCGAGGTCACGCAATTAGCGGCTAATACGCGGTGAGAGGCAGACAATTAAAACATTTGCAATGCTATTGAAGTAGCCACACATTAAGTGGCCTGTGAGCGGCCTTTTTGAGCGATAGAGCGGCTTACAACTCTTTTTTTCAAAAGTTTACCGCCAGTTAGGGAAAATTTTTATTATATTGAAAAATTTTAAATTCGAGGAGAAATTTAAAATTTAGTATTAATATTACTTAAGTTAAAATAGTAAATAAATAAAAATAAATAATAATCTTACCTCAAAATGAAAACTAGCCTTTGCTCTACAGAAATTGCCTTTCTTTGTTTTTTCAATCTAGTTGTCACTTTTTGTAACAAATCAAAAGTTTCAACAGACATGTGGCAGTATTGCCAAAATCTGTCTGAAAAATTGTGTAGATTTAAATATATATAAATTTTTTTCTTAAAAAAATTTAAATTTTTACAAATATGAATGGAATTTTCACTTAAAACCATTAAACGAATTGCCCTTGACAACGACATTTTATCAATGAACCGTTCGGATGTGCCGCTCAATAAAAAGCCACATGCCGCTCATACTCGCCGCTCAGTCACACACCACTCAGCCGCTCACCAACAACTGGTATAAAAATAAAGAGTTTGGTATAATCAAATATGGTAGAAAGAGAATAGCAAATAAAAGCTGTTGTTTTTCTTAAACATGTGGTTATCGAGAAGAAATAAAAAGCATAAAATGTAATGTTATGGCCAAGAATTTAGCTTTTTTATAAAGACAAGGGTTTCCCATTATGTTTTAAAAATGATTTCAAGTGAGTGATAATCGCAGCTGGCTCGAATATACTTCAACGCCAATTTACGATTACGTTTTGCAGCAATTGGAATCGTAAGTAACCAATAATTCGCTGAATATTCTCTTCCAAGGCGGTGCTAAATCTTGGATGCCACGCCACAGCTTCATGACGAGAGGTAATGCGTTTCTTTAATGAATTTATTGTTTTGTTGGCTGTATGGTATGTAGCGCCGTCCTTGTTGGAACCGGTTGTCCACATCAACATCTTCAAACTCAGCCAAGAAAAAATTATTAATCAGGACTTCACAGCATTCGCTATTAACTGTAACATTATGACCGACTTCATTTTTGAAGAAATATGGACCAATGATAGCTTCTGCCCATAGAGCAAACCAAACAGTGAATTTTTGAGAATGTAACGGTGTCTCAACAATGGTTTTTGAATAATGATCACACCAAATGCGACAATTTTTTTTATTAACTCACCCATTCAACAATAAGTGAGCTTTATTGTTGAACAAAATTTTCTTACCGAAAGTGGAATAATCTGGTAATAACTTTGCACGACTTACAAACGTTATTCCGGAGTAGATCTGCTCATTATGAAATGACAAACCAAAATTAGTATAAATGAAATAACAGCTGTCGAAAATATCACCCTCGCAAAAAGTATTGCCTCATTGAAAAACACCCGTTATTAATATCACCTTCAAGATGTAACCCTGGTATATAGTGGAGATTGCTTTCATAGTAAATGTTTTTTAGAGAGTAGATCTCAAATGTAGTGAGAAAAGTAGTGGCGAATCGATGACGGTATATATTGTATGGTTTTATCTTAGTTTATAGAATGTTTATTAAGCATTGCTTCGATTATCGCTTTTTATAACCACATATTATTTTTATCAAAGTCCCATTTTATTATTAATACTATTATAATTATATTTATAGTTGCTATCGAGTGCGATACACCATTCTTCCAATTTTATTTATTTATGACGCGTCGAGCCGATCGATTGTGAAATCTCTTAACATTCGTTTTGTACAGAGCTGCCTTGACCAACTTGATCAGCAATAATTTTAGTGAATTCCTTTGACATTTTTGTATGCGACAGCCGCTTTTGGATCTCCACTTCGGTCTACATATGATTGTTTGTAATGACACAAAACCCGAAGTATTTTTCACTTAGTTTATTGATTTGATCTCTATTTTCAGTAAAATTCTTGCCGATTTGAAACGGTTTTGTATTCTCAAATTTAATATCGTGGTCAAAAGTATATATTGCGATTTAGACGATTCTGAAATGAGCGTAGGCAAATAGGGTATTACAGACCTGTTTCCGATATCTTGATTGATATTTGATTAATCAACTGTGAATGTAAATAATATCGCTACTTTAAAATTATGTTATATTGGTAGTCAGCGTGGTTGTCGTCCGCTTTTGGCTCACTTGACCGCATGTGAGCCCTACCTGATTTCGTTTGACCTTCAGCTTGATCTTCCTTGAACTCACGTGACCCTTGCTTGACCCCGTTTGTACGCTAACTGGAGTTTCTTAGAGGGTATGAAAGTTTTAGGTAAGCAAAGACCTTCATTTCACAGAAAAGTATGTATTTTTTTTTTATAAAATATTACATTAGTATATTTCCTTTTTAGATTTAATAACTGTACATTCTACAACAGGCTAAAGGCTTGCAATTTTAACGAGCTTTCTTTGAGTGGCAAGTTGAATCAAATTGCTGCCTGCGGCCAGTAAATTATTTCTCTACAACTCTCATAAAACAAATCAAATTGAAACGTCTTACGAAGTACACACACATGCATATACACATAACATTCCACTCACTTTCACTAAGAATAGAAAAGGAGACCCGCGAAGAAGTGGCAGAACGACTGATTGACTGTAGGCGCCCACCCACACGCCGCCGGTGGATGTGTTGTGCGCAAAGTTTAATGCTTAATTACAAGAAATAATACCGTTAATTTGCTACATTTCGAAATCGACACACAGTCAACGCTAAAACGACAGCAACAATAACAATAGAAGCAGCTGCAACAAAAGTAAAATGTTGGAGCAAACAACGGTATTAAGAACAACAACACAATTTTATTTGAAGTGTTGCTGTTAAGTGAATGCACAGAGAGTGGTAGTGGAGTAAATTTGTGTATATAGATGAGTTTTGTATGTATTGTTGTAGTAGTTGGTAGTTGCTTCTTCTTCTCATGTTGCTGCTGCAAATGTACTAGTCAACAGCGGCGTCTATGTGTGACGTGTTCGTTGTTGGTATTGTTGTTTGTCGACAACGTTGTCGGTCGGTCGGCGGTTATGGCGGCAGTGGCGGTGGCTGTGGCTGGAGGCATGCACAAAAGCACAGCATTAATTGCTGAAGAAAAAACGCCAGCGGCATCCTCACATCAGCTCGCCCGTTGCCACACATACACACCCAGCCATGCATGCTAACACACCGCCATACACATACTACCACACCAACACATAGCCATTAACAATTTTACTGCTCTTCATTCGGCATTTCGTTGGTTGTTGCATTTGTGTGTGTGTGTGTGTTTGTGTAATTGATATTGAAATTTCTGTGGGAATTCGAATTGCTTTTGCGTGTATGTGTGTGTGTATGCTTTCAGCTGGTTTCGTCTACAATGCGTACTATATTTATTGTTGCTGTTGTTAATTAAAGATTTTCCCAATGTAATGGCATGTTTCTCATTAGTGAACGCAGTAGTATTGATTGAATACTCGTTGTTGTTGGTGTTATTAGTTGAGTGCTGTAAACTGTAAATTGTATACCGTTATCGTAGTTATGTAGCAGCAGCAAATTTTCAATTTTAAGATGATTAATTTTCTAACAATTAAGTTTGAAGTATAATCGTACAGGAATTTCGTGAACTTTATGAGTAATTAGTGCAACAATATCGTTTGTTATATCGTTTTTTCCAATAAGGACGATATAATCTCTGACTGTCGTTTTGGCCATTTTTAATATGTCAGATGATCTGTAATTTTTTTTATTATTGATTGATGAGTTTCCCTAGCAATTAGTGTTTTTTTTTTGAAAAAAAGATCATATTACTCTCATTGGAAACTCTTTTATACAAGGACAGTCCAGATTTACTGTTTATGAAACTACACATATTGTAGCAGAATAATTAATACTAACTATATATTTTTCCATCAACTGCGGAATATCGAAAACTATATCGCATATAAGAAGGTATTTAAATCAAGCGCAGCTGGGTATTGAACATTCGCAAAATTATTTTCTAAAAAATGTTTATACAAATATTACGTATAAAATCGATATTTGTTACTCGCCAAAATTACCAAAGCCATTGGTCTCATTTTTCTCAACGTAGATCTTTTAATAATAAACTGACTAAACTTCTCACCAAATGGTATTTTGTAAAGAAAAATATCTTCATATAATTTTATTAATATATGTCTTTTATTAAAGATCTTGTAAACAGAAATCTATTATTTCTCAACCAGAAAGATTGAGATTTTCATATTTGAGGCTAACGGAAAAATATTATATCTATCTAATAAAAGCAAATGCCATCAGATTAAAATGGGTGGGGTTTTAGGCCAATTTTTCTACTATATTATATGTATGCATTCCGTTTAACGATTTTTTAACTGGTTCACATGTAATACTTGTAGTTCATTTCTGCAAGTATATTCATGATTATAAAGTTTCCTAGTTAAGAATAAAATCGTTATATAAAAAGTAAACACCTCAAAAGGCATCGTCGAACCACGAAGCTCGTAAAATTTGTACCCCTATGGCATTTACTTGATCCCGAAATTCACAGTACAATCACTCATAAATCACGTGCTCATAATAAAACTTTCAAATTCGAACGATTCTAAAATCGCGCTATTTTGAAATTTCCAAGCCTCCTTAGTTTTTTGCAGGTTGCCAGTTTGGCAACTGGATTGAAGCATTATGAAAATCTTTTTATGAAAATCGGAAAATGTACGGAATTGCTTTATTGATTTTTGGATTATTTGTCACTGTAATTTTAGCATTATTTTAATTTAATTATTTTTAGCTTCGCGCTGAAAAGTAGGCAATAGTCTTTTGTAGAATATCGTACGAAGCTAGTTATTTTAAACACTAGCTGTTTACAAGTTAGTAAGTAAATTTACCAGATTCTTTTGAAACAGTTGTTTTTATCGCCTGCAATTTGATGTTGTACTATAAAATAAAAAATATATAATTTTTAAGAATCTTATCACATTTATTTACTTTCATTTTAATTACAAGATTTTTATTAGATATCTGTTCTATTATTTAATTTCATATAATTATAATTTTCACTTATACATATTTATCAACTTATATTATAACTTTATAGTATTTAGCTTTAATTTTAAATACATATTTAGCATATATATTTTAGTTATATTAATACTAAATGCCAAATGATAGGTTTACCTGTAAATGTGTGTGTGTGTGTGTAATAATTTTTAACTTCAACTACAGACATTTGTTGTTAATTTTTATATTTTTATTTTATTTTGTATAATTTTTTGTGAGCTTTGCTTTTTTGTTTTTGTTGTATACAGTTGTTGCGTCACTTGTCGCACTTATGTCACATTTGCTCTTTGTTATATTTTAATGGTGTCTCTTGCGGTTTGTTTATGTGGAAATAAAATTTTTATAAACATTTTTAAATAAAAAACCATATTTTCAAATTACATACATTTGTTAATAACAAATTTGTGTTTAATATAATTTTTAATTTTTTAATTTTAACCTTAATCTTTTCTCATTTCGTTAATCCATTATCTAATCATTATCTGCATCATCATGTGATTGTCATACAAAACATTTCACATAATTTTAATATTATACAAATATTTTTTTTTAGAGAACAATTTGTAGCAATTTTACTTAAAATTACAGCTTTATTAGTTTTCAAACTACATATTTTTTTCTTCTATTTATTAAACATTATTATTTTTTTTTTAACTACATACACACAGAACTATTTTTATTTTTACTTTTGGATCTTATAATAAATCGCAGACATTTTAACAAACACTCTCATACTTTAATATTAATTATATTATTTAATAGGCAATATATATTTATTTATATATATAAACTATAGCTAGTCTTATTGGACAGTTGAGTAAAGCATTTACAGATGGAAATATTTAAGTTAAAGCGATGAGAGGAAGAAGTTTACTATTTTTTATATTATTTTGTAGTATTAACAGCTTTGCTTGCAAATTGGAAATTAAATTTTAACATATTATATATTCATATAAAGGTCGAAAAAAAAATAAGTAAAAGAGTCTAGAATTTTTTCATTAATTTTTAAAGAAGTCATAGTATAAATAAAACTTTTAAGAAATTTAAAAATTATCGCTGAAGGTTAAATACGTTTTTAATTTTATATAAAATTTTCAGACATTAAATAGATTTAAAATTTCAATATAGAATTGGATCAGAGTTGTAAGCATATTGCAGTAAAAGTTAGGCTCTGTAAGAATTATATTTTAAAGTTACTCTTAAAAAGCTGCCATACTGTTAAACATTTTATGACGTTATTGTAGCAATTGTTTCTGAGAGAAGAAAGCAATATTTTGAAGCTGCTACCCAGAGACGAGAAATGATTGTCAAAAATATCAATTTTTAAAAGTAAATCTATTTAGTGACGTGACTTATGAAATATTTTCGGATATATTAGAATCCTTCGACAAAAGGGTGAAAGCTGAAAAATGATAATTTCTTCTACCAAAAATCAAAAAAAAAAAAAACTAGAATATTCCATTATGCTATTGTATTGACAGTGGATCAGAGTTGCAAGCAAATGGCTAAAATTCTGAGAGTATATTTCATGACGTCATTTTAGCAATGGCTGTTGAGGGGAAGGAAAAAATTTTGAAACAACTATCTGCTAACTGCAATTGACTATCAAAATTTTTTTCTTTTCAGAGGAAATTTAAATATTGACATCAGAAAATTTAAACAGATTTTCGAATACTCTCACAAAAGGGTGGAAGTTGAAAAAAATGTTTTATTTTACCAAAAAGCCAATCTCTTATAAAACAAATCTTTTATACTAATTAAAAATATGTTTTTTTTTGCAGCAACACTAATTTTTATCATTTTGTGACTTACTGTTTCTACAATAATGTACTAATTACTTTTTTTTCGCCTTTACTTCAGTTATTTGCAATTATTATGAAAAATTTCGCTTAAAATTTTATATCAATATTTTTCTTTTCATAATTTTATTTATATTAAGTATGTATGTATATAACTATATATATATATATCTCACTATTAGCAGGTAAAATTCACATTGATTTCTCATTGTTGTTCTTGTTGCTGTATTTGTAACTATAGTTATATATAGTTATATTATCCGATCAATATTATTGCTTTTCATGAACATTAGGAAAACAAAGCGCCATTATTAAGATTATATTACATATATTTGTGTAAAAGTTTTGAGGCTTTTATCAAAAATTACGGCGTGAGGTTGGCGAATTTAATGAAATAATATAAAAATACAAAAATAAATAAAATACAAATATGAAAAAAATAAAAAATATAAAATATTGAGAAACGTATGTTTTTGAAAATTGGTGTATAAAATTTTTTGCTGAAAATGGATTTGGAATAGATTAAGTAATTAAGTACATAGTACAACAATAACAATAATAATGCATGTACGAACCGTAAAATTACTGGTCTATTACATGAAACGAGCTCTGATTTTATGAAAAAAAGAGACAAAGGCTAAGTACACAGTGAAAAGATAAGTAGAAATTCGTAGTCAAAAATTCATAAATGTAACTGTATCAAAGTTCAGCAATTACTCAACCAGTCAATGCTCACTCTTTTGTTAGAAATGTGATTTCCCTTTATCAGTTTATACTTCTAAGATTTGATATGTCCATAGCTTAAGTTTTTGCCTGGGTCATTGTTTCTGTGCTGTTGGTGATATATTAATAAAATTTTTTTTTTGAAAATCTACTTAAAGCGCAGTGATGTTGTATATGTTGTCATAACGCTGAATATATGTTTCAAAACTATAGTTTTTTGTATGAAAAATTAAATTTTGTAATTAATTTTTTTAAATTAATTAAAATAATTAATTATTTTTATGTAACAATTAATTAATTTTAATGAAATTAACTAATTTGGATTCAAAAATCTCAAAAGCAGTTTTTTAATATGAACATTAATTAATTGTATAACAATAATCAAGTATTGAAATAGTTTTTTTTTTAATATTAATTCTTTTTTCAGATTTTTAAAACTTTGACTTTTTTAATATTTCATTACTACATTAAAATTAAGTTATAGTATTTGTATGAACAATTATATGTAATTATTAATTATTATTATTTAATTAAAACAATTAATTAAAAAAATTAATTATTATTATATTAAAAGAATTAATAAACATAGTTCTTATCTATTATACTTTTAATGACGTATTTAATTTAAAATACCAAAAAATCGTTATTATTCAAATAAGATAATTGCAATAATTTTTTTTAATAGTAATTCTTCAGATTGCTTATTTAATTAAAAATATTAAAAATAATTAATTATTATATAAAAATTTACTTATTTTTTAAAAATAATTAAAAGATTAAAAAACAAAAATTAAGTTAATAATATTAAAATAAATTAATCCAATAATCAATTAATTTTAACATAATAATTAACTACTTTAAATTAATTTTAACATAATGCCTTTTAATATTTTATTATTATAATAATAAGGATATTTAAGAAGTTTAAAAATTTATTATTCAAAAAAGAAAAAAAGTTATTAACATTTAATAAAAAAAGTAAATAACGTTTCGCCTCAACACTCACCTATATTCTTAATAAAAGTCTCAACACTTTCAAGCGCGTTTGTTTTGCGTAAAATGCGTATAACACAAGCGAATTTAAACAATTATTAAATATACTACGTTATTTATTTAATACTTTTAATACTTTATTCATATATTACAAATATTTACAATGTTTCAATATTAAACAACGCTAATAATATGTTTACTTACAAATACATACACATCGTACTATTTGTAGTATTAAAAACGGACACATACACAATATTTCTTGCAATTGCTACAACTATGTATGTATAGGCAGGCTTTCTGACATATGTATTCGATTTGAGAAAAAATAATAAAATCAAGAGATTTCTATAACTATTTACAATTTATAAAAAATGCAAAAATCAAAGTGGCTTACAAGCTAAACTAGCTAAAAACGCAAACAAGCTCTATTCACTTCATTATATTTAACTTAGTAATGCTAACAGCTCCAGCAGTAGTTTTATTCAATAAATTTTGCTTAAGTCTATCACCAAGTTGGCGCTGCTACCTGTTGTTTTTATTATTTTTATATATTTTTTGCCAATTTTTTTTTAAACATTTTTTTTTTGCATTTTCATTGGTAGCCCTTGAAATGTACTTAGCGTTGCTTAATATAATTTATTTTTGCGAAACAATTACAATTGCTAAACCACCTATAACTAATTTACAAATATTAGCTTTTATATTTAAATGTGATTTTGTCTAAAATTACGCACGCATCGTTCGTGTGCCTCATTTTTATTCAATTTTATTATATATATTTTTTTTTTTGTGTGTTGTATTTTCTAGTAATTAAATTTAATAAATTTTAAAAAATTCTTGCAATTTTTAGTTCTTAAATATCTTCTGTTTTTGTTGTTGTTTTTATTATTTTTTTGCTGTGGTTTTATGGTGTTCTGTTCATGTATGCTTTGTCTGTTGTAATTTTTTTTATTTATATTGTTGTTATTGTTATTTCTTTGTTGGTTTCTTTTTACATTTTCATTTCTTTTAAAACCTTCTGTTGTTGCTTATTTTTTCGCTTATTTATTTGTTGCTTATTTCTCGTATATTTATTGCTGGCAGGATCTCTTTGTTAGTAACTTTACTGTTGTCGTCTTTCTTCGACTCAAACTGTCTCTCGTGTGTTGCGGTATGTGGGTGTTTGGCTGTGTGTGTTTTCGCTGCTGCATTTTTTAATGCTCTTCTCATCTTGACCCACCGTGTTCCACTTGCTGTACTTTGGTGAAGCTTACGAACTCTATTTCTGTGGGATCTTGACGCTTCGCTTGCTTTAATCGTTCTTTTTTTTCTATTTATTATTTTCACCTTTTTGTTGCTGTACAATTTTTGTGAGATTTTCTATTTAATTTTTTTATGATATTTTATATATGTTTTAACTGTAGAACATGTCAGTTACAAGAATTTTTAGCAAATTAAAACTGTTTAAATACGAAAATATTGTCTTTCAAAAGCTTAAAAATTTCAGTCTTTAGTGGTTTGTCGCGCTACCTGTAAATAAAGTAAAGAAAAAAAAATTGTTTTTAAAAAAATTATTTTTTTTGGTGAAATTTTTGAAAAACATTGGTTGTTCCCTACCACAAAATTTATTTGGTTTATATGTATTTTATATATATATATAATTAGTAAACGTCCCTATAATTTATTTCAATAGTTTTTTTTTGGAAACTTATCATCGGAAAGGTGGTAATTTTGGTTAGCTTTGGATCGGACGCAGCAGCACGCTGTTCTCTGCTTCTCTTAAGTGAATTCTCCTCAAGGACATCCGGGCGTAGTTCAATAAACAGGGAGTTGGTGAATAAAATAGACCACATACTTTCAAGCTTCATCTGAGAGAGATGGTTTTAAGTAACACTCGAAGTGGTTGGATGGCACTGGAGCATCAGAATCTCCAGCGTAAGTTTCGCTACACAGACAGATCAAAAACGACTAATGGAGTTTTCACCGAAATCTATTGCTCGAAGCTGAATCATAGGCTACCGTTGACGCTTCCGGAATATTGCACTATCTTCCAGGTGGAAATCTTTTCGACTGAGATAGTCAGCAACGCAGCAACAATATAAAGATGATCAGTATACCACGTCCTTAGAAGCAGGGAAATAGCAGATGTAGTGGTTGTCGGAAAGCGGCTGCATATATATTGGGTTCCAGGTCACAAAAGGATTCCGGGAAACCAAATAGCTGATGATATTGCCAAAAACCCATCAAGGGTGAAGTGGAATGCCTTAAATATATGCAGCATCGCCAAGATCATGTGCAAAGGAGCAGAAGGAAACATGCTTTTTACTCACACGATTTTGAAAAAACTGCTGTTTTCGGACTAGTCACAGTTCACAACTTACTGACAACACATGCGAGTCGTATGCGCTTTATTAACAATGACACATACACAAGAGCAGGGATGTAGGTAGGGGAAAGATGCTGGAACACCTGCTATGCTTCTTCCAGCCTTATCTGGTACTGGTCTGAAACTTAGGAGCTTCGCAGTTCAAGGCACTAGATGAATTATCAAAATTAAATATCAAATAGATCTTAAAGCTCGCAAAATGCGTTGACGTCCTGTATGACGAATATTTAGCTTAAATTAAACTGAACCTCCATCTGGAATTAGTAAGAACCAGTGGGTCTATATATGGCGTGACGCCCGGCCAGAATTACATAACCTAAACAGTCATCGAAAATAATTTTTATATTTCTAACTAGATTTTGGCATCTACAAAAATAGTCAATCATAATATTTGATAATAGGTTAGCAATCCTATAAATTATTTTCGTGAAACCGTTCATAATATTTTTTAGAGACACTCTTTTCACTTTTCATGCGAAGTAAATGAAATAGTTTAATTGTCCATAAATAAGCATTGCCATATATAAAAAAAGCAATTAAATAAATAAAATAAAAATGATAATTTAGTGGCAACTCTACTTATGTTTCTTCGTGAATTTTTAGTTTAATACTTCGTAACTGAAAACTTTCAGCTTTGAAGAAGAAATAATTGATTTAAAGTATTTAAAGCATTTACACAAAAATTGGCAACTCTATTTATTTATATACTCAATTTTCTTTAATATTTAAAATAAATAATAAATATTTTTCTTTTTGTGTAAAATATTTAAAGTAGTTTAGAATTATTTAATAAATTGGCAACCCTAACTGAAAATTTGTTGATTAATTTTTATTTTGCATAATTTTCAATAGTGTGTTAAACTAAAGAAGCCAAAATTTTGAATAAAAAATGAATTCAACATTGACATTTTTTATAATTGGCAACTCCTCCTCTTGAATTAGCAGTTTATAGAAATTAAAGATTATTAATATTATGTATGTTAGCCTTAATATTTAGTAAGCAAGTTGCCAGATCTTGAAATTAAATTCCATAAAATTTTATAATTCATAATTAAATACTTGAAATTTTTTACAATAAATACATACATAAATCAGGTATTGGTAATTTTTTTTTTAATGTTTACAAAAAACAAAAAAATTATTAAATATAAATAAATTTATTTTGTGACGATGTTTATTTTGAGGCAGGTGGCAACTCTAATTAAGAAAATAAATAACACAAAATATTTTATAACAAATACCATTAATATGACAAACAAAACGTAAAAATTTTAATTGCATGTTATTGTACAAAAAAACATTATTTAAAGGTAGTAATCTTATTTTAAAACATGATACCTAAAAGGAATTTTCTCAGGTACTATTTTATTTAACATAAAATTTTATATTTTCAAAAAAAATTGTTAAAATTTATTTTGCCACAATTAATAGACATTTGTTCTATCATGAGATACATTTTTTTTGTAACTGAGTCAAATATCTTCCTTAAACATTACATTTTTCTACATAACATTTGAAAAAATATACATACATCTATATAGGAGCACATACATTTATTAAATAAATCAATATTACCTGGCGGTCAGACCACAGGTTCATTACTATAGACATCATTCGTATGCTTTGCGCTCGCTTTCTCCTTCATATTGCATTGCTAGAAACACACAGAAACTCAATTTTAAAATCAAAAATATCGAAATAAATAAATCAAAAAGTTACAATTAAATGTTCCGTTTGTTAACTAAGCGCCAGCCACAAAAATGCTAAATAACTTAAACGCTAGCATAAGCAAGCAGAAAATAATAATGAAAACACATAAATTCTAAAATGCTATGAATTTTATACGCACGAAATCGTTAATCATGTTTTTTATGAATGCTGCGGAGACTGCGTTACGCAATGCCAAGCAACGAAAACAAGAAAATTTAATTCTATTTTCGGAATTACTGGAACGCGTTGGCAACACCTGTCAATGTTCACGCCCAAGAAAACAAATAAACAAACAAACACACATACATAAACATGAACTATGCGTACTCTCAAAGCATTGCCTACATTAAGGCGTTTGAGGTCATAAAGCGTATAATTACGATTATGTACGAAGGAAATCGCTTGGCATCCCTCCCTAAAATGTGTTCGAATGTTGGCGGTGAGTACTAGCCGATGCTCGTTTGATACTGAGCAACATAAAAAATTAATTAAAACAATTAGCAACGTTAAGTTTCAAGCAATTAAATTTCATGCGCGTAAATTTTGTGTTCTACAACGCCTTCGATTGGTTGGTGCTACGGCGGAGTGGTGGTTTGTATACCATACTTACTTGTACATATACATATAAATGGGCGCACAGAATATCTGGCACTTTTTTTTAGATTATTTCAATACAAGTGTTTAGTGGTGAAAATTTGTTTAGAGGACTGAGTTCGGATATACTTTCCGAAGTCCGAAGGGAGTCTTTTAAACAGCCGGATCACTGCAATATATTCTAAGCAGAGGTTTTTGCTATTGAGAAAGCCACAGAGCTAGCCTCTAATGGTGGTGCTCAAGGGTCATAGTCTAATAGTAGTACACACAGAATGGGGTTCAGAGTTCAAGAATATTGCAGGAAAATTCAAGAACAAAGCCCTAGGAAAACAATGGAACATCTTTTGTGCACTTATCCTGCGTTGGTAAGGCAAAGCTTTAAGCGGTTGGGGATCCCGCAGCATGAGACACTGCAAGAGGCATCGTTAGTGAGGCCACATAACCTCAAAACTGCTCTAAGAGTGATTTATTATACTACCAGACTAAACTAGGGTTGAATTTTCGTAGGCCAAGGGTGTTCCAACCAGAATGCGGCGATCCCATTATATTTAACTATTGTACAGTATGCTGATGAAGAAAAAGGTGACTATGTCAGCTTCTAAAGACTTGGACTTTAGGGTGGAACCCAGACCTTGAACTTAACCATACATTTGAGTCAAATTAAAATGCTTAGTGCATAGGCTTACCAAATTTTGATTATGCCCTCGAAGCTTTGCTTAAATAATGTGTTTTCCCTCAAATAAGATAGCGAAGACATTGTGGCTTCACTGAGAAACAGACTAAGCCAGTGTGATACGAAAAAAATACTTATAAAGATTATTGCACGAGTAAACCCAAATGCAAATTACAACTTTTATTCCAACGACAATCTTCCAAATTACTTCAGAAATATTTAATTTCAAAGTACAACTTATGGTAACATAGCAGATATAACTTAGAGAAAGTATTAAATATCTTTACGTGTCAATTTTTACAGTTATGCATTTAAATTATTAAGTATTTTCGAAGTCTTGTAAAAGAGCAATAATGGCTCAGCAGTTATTGCCGGATATGTCTGAGTATAATAAATGGGCAAGAAAAAAATGTCAGTGTTGCCATATTAAAATATATATTATATATATTTCAATAATTTATACTATATACTATAAATGTAAAAAATATCCGACAAATCGGCTTTTTGACCATAACAATATATGTTACTTAATGAAGAACTTACATCTTGTTTTGCCTGCCACTGCTTCATGGCCGATTTGTATTTCTCGAATTCATTGCACCAATGCGAGTAGATTTTCTGATAATCGTTCTTCTTATTAGGCGGCGTACATCTGCAAGAAACAAAAATAAGTCGTATTAAAATAAAATATAGAAAGTTGCAACGAAACTGTGTGAAGGTGAGAGCATAAAATTTTATTAAATACATTCAAAAGACACGCGAACGAAATGAATTGACGCAGCGAAATAATTGCCACAAAATGGCTGTGTCCGCTACTTGTGTAGCAATGAAGGAGCTGGCGACCGTGTAAAAAAGAATTAACAAATAATTGCTGGCAAATAAATTAACAGACGTTAACAACAACAATGCAAAGACGTAAGACGAATAGGAAGGAAAGCGGGGAGTAAAAGTAAAAAACTGCGCATGTAAATATTTGCGTGTGTATGTGTGTATCCACTTAAGGTATTTCGGCATGCGCGAGCGACGGGTGGCACCGTGAGCGTTACAAATCGTGCACAGCCGTGCCACATAGAAAACGCGCAAAAGATTAAAGCAGCGACTGAGGTGCGAAAGCATGGTAAATGTTGAATGAAATGAAGTGCTGTGAATACTATCGCATTCGCATTCAATGCTCATTCGTTGAGCAGATTGGAAAGGAAACGGAAATTAAGCGCGCGGAAGGATGGGCGTTCATAATTGCACGTGCAACACAGTGTGAGTGTGTATGTGTATGCAAAAGCGTAAATGTAAGCGTAAAATGACAAACGAAAACTGGAAATTGTAATGAAAATGAAAGCAGCAACAACTAATAGCAGCTTGTCACAAACGTAAAATTGAATTTTAATTAAAGCATAAAAGCAGGGGTGACGACAGCAGCGTGGCTATGCTATTTTGTATATATATATGTGTGTATGTATATATATGCAAGTGTGTGTGCTGCACACAACAATATTTGACGCTTGTTGCTTATTCATAAGCAGTAAAATTTCGCCACGCAGTTGCTTTGAAATATGAAGAAAAGCACCTGCAGCGCCTGACGGCATGCTACAGCTGGCAGCACACCTTGCTACAAGAGTTCTAACTGCTGTCACTTTTCCGCGGTAATGATTTTGTAAATAAACTCTGTGTTGTATTTCGCACTTTATATCGGTTGTAATGTCAAATTTAAATCATAAATTAATTAATTTATGTAATTTTCACGAAATATTCAAAGCAGTAAGTGAAAGTTACTGGCGTTCGCTTTTGCAGTTTTCCCTGCTAACCTGGTGCACTAACCTTTCCTCGTCTTTTTTTTTTTTTTTGTCATTTCACGTCATTTTAGTTTTGCTTTTTGCCACTTACCTGTGCGCATCCACATTGACACTGTAACTGCACAGCAGTGTTCCATCCAGGTAACTGTCATATCGTCCGCCATCACCTTCATTCACCGATATAATCACCAAACCACCCTCTGAGGTTTCAATGTACTTAGCGGGACTGTAGTTTATTTCGTAGCTGTAAATAAATAAAGTAGAAATTTTTTGTAAAATTTTTACGGAATATTGACATTTGTGGGTATAACCTGACAAAAAAGTTTAGTGCAAGCAAAGTGTTTTTTTGCAGCAATATTGTTAAATATTCGCCTGTCAACTGTTACTCCAACAGTGAAATGTTTGAATGTGACGATTTCAAAAATGTTTCGGATCCAAAAATATATAATTTAAAATTTCAATAAATATCTGAATTTTTTTATAAAACTGCTAAAATTAAGTAATGTTATTTATAATTCCAATTTTTCATATATAACAAAACATTGCCTACATTTTGGATTGGATAGCAAAAATGTTTTATGGTCGTTTTAGGCACTAATCTAGGTAAATAAAAGTAAGAACCACATTTTAGAAATCAAACATTGCCATATACTTATTGTTAGTTTCATGCGCAGAATTTAAAAAAAAAAATATTTTATTTTGGTGTTAGAAAAAGACGTGACCTCTGTCATCTGTGTGCTCTTTTTTGTCTAAAATTAAAAATAATATGGGTAACGTATAGAAATGGGTTGAGAAAACTAGCAGACGAAATATATTTTTAGAGTTGCCAACTGTTTTATATTTGTTAGGTGGAAGAAATTTTGCTCTATGTGTACAACATTGTGTGTCTAATAAATTATTGCGAACAAAGGCGAAATATTTCCGTGGCAAATATTGTGGAGATGAGTTGATACCTGTTCAAAAAATATAATTCACACAAATGTTCACACACAAATTCACACATGAAATAAATGTAGTACTAATGTAATGTAGTAATAAATAAATGTGGTATCAAATGAAGGATATTTGATTTTTGATTTGCGGAAAAATATTTTCTATAGGACTGCAACCCATAAAGCTGGTAAAAAAGCGGACAAGTTTAATGAAAAATAATTATAATAATTTCTCATTAAATTCTGCATAGTTCGACGTAAAGTTCAACTACAAAAAGTTCTAGGTCGGAAAACTTGGAGGATAATATTTTCAGAAACTAAATAACCTCTAAATCTTTAACGACTTTCTTGGTTTTTTGATGAGTATTGCTTTCTTTAAAAAACAAAACTGATAACTAAAACTTATTATTATACGAAAGGTAAGCTTCTTTTCAGTATTTTTGTCACGTTTTGAGAAACATTTTAAATTTGATAAATAATATTTTACACCCATGTTTCTAAAAATATTTTAGAAAATATGAGCTATTTCGTCTGGTAAAAAAAAACTGAATACAATTTCAGTTCGGCAAATTAAAAAATAAATATATTCTCAAACAATTTAAACTATTCTTAAGCTTTGTTAAAAGGAACATTTACTATTTTTAATATTTTTTTAACCTTCAAAACTTATTTTAAAAAGGTAGTAAATGGGACTACACATTTTTTTTTAAATATTAAAATTTTCTATAAAAAAAATTTCTACCGAACGAATTTTTATTGGCCGAATTATAATGCTGAATATATGAAAATGAAATTGGCTCCTGAAAATATGCAATACCTCTTGCTCTGTTTCTTCTGTGGAAGTATATGTAGCTCGCGAGGGACTAGAATTTTTACCAAAATTTTTACTTGCCTTATTGAAATATACTTTTTATTGACTTGGTTTGTACAAAGAAAATGTATATATCATATATGTATGTATATATGTGGTATAAATAGTGTTAGTGATTTCGAGTACAAAGTAAGCAAAAACAGATTACAACACTGTGAAAAGCACTTTAAAGAAGAAGACAAACCAAACCAAAAAAAAAAATATTAAATGAACACACAACAAAGGTATTCACGCGTGAAGGGAAGTCGCTTTTGGTTATAACCTTTTTCACTGGCATCCTTAACTTGCCGCTGTCGACAATAGTCTTAGATATCCATCAGCAAAAGCTTTCTAATTTCAGTCATTGAAATCAATTTTTACTTTTGTCAAAAATTGAGCATCAAATCTGAGTTTGTCTGCAAATTTTAGCTAAGTTGTGTCAACAAACTTCGAAGTCCTGCTCAAGCGTGCACTCTCTGCATTGGAATGCGTTCAACTCTATTTCCGCTCAACACACACAATATATTTACGCAGTCGAACAGATCGAAAACACAAATGAAATAAAAGTTGTAAGCATACGAAATGAAACAGAAAAAATCAATGGATAAATTGAAAACTTTACGCTGCTGCGATGAAACCCCACGAGCTGGCTAGCAACGCTGGCTGACAATGCTTTTACAAATGCCAATGTGATGGCAACTTAGATAAAAAGTTTTTCCATCAAATGAAACCATAACCTTAAAATATATAGCCTTGAACGTCTTTGAAATGCTCCGCTACACGCAAGAAGCTAATACAAATTCAGCAGCAATCAATGAGAAGATAGGGGTGCGAGTCTGGTCGGCGCGTAAACCGCATAAAAATGCTCTTTCGCTTTGTGCAACGTTTTGTAAATCGGTAAATGCGTCTAGCCAGCAACTTTAGCGCGCATATACATAAGCAAAACGCCAAAAAGCAGACTTCAGCAACTTGAAGTGTCAATTTACCGCTGCGTAGACAGCAGTTGAGGGGTAATTTTTTGCTACTTATTTCTACGTTCTTCGCTTTGTTATCCACACCATTTGTATAGCTACAATTCGACGCTATTGACTGACTTTTGTTTAGCCCTTGGCAGTTTGTATGTTGACAACGTTTCTAATGTAATTTATGCTCTTGATCGCTACCTTTCGCATTCGAAATATATACTTCACCCGAACACATCAAGAAGCTAAAATATCGCACATTTCCGCGGTGGCTGACACGCCAAACGAAATGAACTTTTCTCTTTGATGGAAACAAATTTTCGCAGCGCGCCCAAAAGTCGGCTACAGCATTAGAATTGCGTTGCTGTGTTTATACTTATCGCCTTTTGCTACTTTGTTAAAAACAGCAACGCTTTGTCTTTGTTGCACAGCTGTCGTCTCAGAGGACCAATAACACCAAAGTCATTTGAAGAATTTTGTTTTCGGTTAACACAGAAATAAATTCTATAATGTATATCTATGTTGCATACTTAATGCAGCCAACTTTTTTTTTATTGATAAACTCAATTTAAAATTTTCGGATAAAAGTGCGAGGGTTGCAACAGTGTATTAGTTCACTTGCCTGAAGGGGTGTGGGTGCGCAACTGTAACCATTGCAAAGTATTTTTATACGTGTGTGTGTGTGTTCAACTTAGCAGCATATCATAAGAATATTAAAAATTTCTTAACAGTTGTCGCGTTTATTAAAAAGTTATGAATGCGCAGAAATTTTCGAGAAAGCGCGCTTTCTTATTGCATACTTTTAGGGTGACAGTTTGTATCACTTTTATGACACACATATTGCTGACGCTGCTAACGCTGGGAACGCACAGCTCTGGTGTCAATTACAAGCTACGCCCTTTATGCATTTTTAATAGCGTCAACGGCTGTTCGAGCTGAAAATTATTATTATTTAACAACTTGGCATTGCCGCGCGAGTTTTCGATAAGAGATGGAGGAGACACAGATGAAAAATACTGTACGTTTGGAGTTAATAACAAAGAGAAAAGTTTTAGAGTTTTTGATAAAGTACAACAAAGTTTACGAAATTTTCGTATCAATTTTGCTTTGTTAAATTTTTTTGCTATATTTGTATTTGTTGTCAACTGGAAATCAAGGGTTAACTTATATAATATATTATTTATTTGTGGCCTTTTAAAATTTTTTGACCCTATCTTCATTGCCTTTATGTAGCGCTTTCTGTTGTTTCTCAAAAATTGCGGCGCATATAGCCATAATTTCGGCACGAGTATTTGCTTCGAGCTCGTCAATGCTCTAAACAATGCCGGAGATACACTTAGCTTTGCATATAAACCAACGAAAACAGGTCAGAGGATATCTAACTGTGAGATTTTGGTCCAAAGTCAATGTTAGCTCTCCTAATAATTAGAAATCTAGAAAATTTTAGTTGCAGAGTTTGATGCGCAGATTGACATAGTCCGCAATCTCGTTGGAATCAGTAACTGCTGCTCACATTTGCCGACAGAGATAATAAACCAACTACACCGACTACTTCGTTTTGTTGAGCAAATATGGCCCAATGATGGTTTCGACTAACGGTGGTCCACGTTTAATCATGCAATAGTATTTTACGGATCGCACATTAATTTCCTAATCTCCAACAATGGAACAGTGTGTGATAGGTATCGTAAAAATATAATTTTAGAAACCAGATTCAGTGTCAGCAATTCGAACAACCGTTTGTATTTTATTATTTCCGAAAGCAGATTTACCAAAGAAATTCTGCTTACCAATTCACATCGTGTTAACACTAGATTGCCTAAGCAAGTCATTTTGACTGCTTTTGAATTTCAATTACAAAAACAATTATTTAAATAATGATACAGCTTCTTATAATTTTGTGACTTTTTCTACAACATATAAATGGGTTAATTAGTCATTGTTGTTGCCCACCGTCCTCCTCCTTCACTTCCGGCATATATATGTGTGTTATACCTATATTTCCGAAAAGCAGTCATCACTAAGTGTATGATCTCATACCGTAATCTAAGTTCATAAAAGAAATGTCCAACAGAAGGGAACTATTAGACAAGCTTAGAGAGATAGGTGAAGAGTGTTCAGACATAGAATCAATTGCAGCGAGATGGGAACTATCATCTGAAGATGAACCAGATCATATTCAAAGTGAGACACCTGATACTGAAGAGAGCGATCAAGAGGCGATCACCAACAATGAAAATGAAGATGTCATCAATGTACCCAGGAAAAGGCGAAGGGTGCTAATTAGTTCCGATGAAGAACCTGAAAATACCTCTCAAGAGACCGAAACAGCTGCAGATGGTACTGTGCGGTCGAAATTTGACGAAAGCGGTATTCCCGGAAGGCTACCATCTATGTGTATTTTAAAAGGTGTGACAGGACCAACACGCTACGCAAGAAGACACGTTATGGCAAATAATTTTGTCAGTGTAGTCGCGTTGATAAGAAATGATTATATTATTAAGCATATAAAAAAGTGCACAGAAGAAAAAGACCGCCGAATTTTGGATTACGATTGGACAACTACACTGGCGGAAATACGTGCATTTATTGGCATTTTATATGCTCGTTGAGCCTACGAGGCAAAAATGTTAAAACTAAGTAATTCATGGTCAATCAAGTGGGGTCCCGAATTTTTCAGAAAAACTATGTCCCGAGATAAGTTCAAGCAAATGCTACGATTTAATCGTTTAGACAAACGGAAAGAATTACACGTATTCGAACAAATAAGTTTTCTTTGGTTTCGGATATATGGTACAAGTTTTTTGAGTTGATATGACAGATCAAATGATCAAAAAATATACGGTGAAGTGTAGTTCTCCTAGATGGAAATTTCGAAATTTTTTTATTTCTACAACAACCATAATATTTATTTTGTGAGGATCAACCAAAACCAATCGGAAAACTTCGACGCTCTGATTTAATAGATATTTCAAGATCAGAAATTCACGAAGTAGTAAAAATTAAGAAAATCAATGGCTGAATACCAAGCTCTCTTAGAAAGAATACTGTATCGAAAGTATACCTCAGAAATCAATATGAAGACAACATTAGAAATAAATAAATTTAGTGGTCTGTATGATCGCTTCACCCATATAGTAAATATATTGATTAACTGAATTTCACATTTTATCTTTTTTCTAGGTCATGAATACTTGTCATTCACATGTATTATTTCTAATTCTGTTTTCAAGAAAGTTCAATTTCGAAAACTTATATTTTCGAAAGCTATCATATTCTTACTGAGTTTTAAAAATTTGTTGTTATGTGTAAGTTGCGACGAATTTCATACAAAAACTAAAAAAGTGGTCAATCTGGAGCATATCTTGCAAAATGTTTACTGAATTTCGCAATATTTTATGCCAAATTATATTTACGCATTAAATTTGCTTTCTACTGTTGAATATTAATTTACAATAAAAAATTTTTCAAACTTTTTACACCACTGTAAATAGTACAAATTATCGTGTACTTACCGACCTCGCTCCGTTGAATGATGATACCAACGTACCGACTTCTGCCTCAGCACCTCGGGGATTTTGACGAAACATGACAGATGCAGCGTCTGGCCGTACGATGCGGTGATGCGTTTTTTCAAAACGCTCGTGTCACAAATACCGGAAGTCTCATTGGCAACATCCTGCGGCAAGCAAATGCGAATACACCCGAGAGCAGCAAAAAGATGAAAAACCAACCAGAAAAGATAAAATTAATGTTATTGTATTGTGAATGCTGAAAAAATTATGTATGTTTTTCACAAATTGTGAAGGGAAGGTAAAAGGTGGATGCGCTGGCAGATAATGAAAATTGTAAAACCGAAATGTTGATTGAATGAAAGCATGCAAAAGTGTAAAAGTGTCAAGTGAAATGTTGATTTAGGCATTGAATGGCATGTTTGCCTTGACACCAACAGCAGCAGCAGCCGCATTCAAGCGATATTTTTTTTTTGCATTTTGTTTGTTTTTTACTTTCCACTTCATTTGACTCACCTGCAGCAATCCCAGCTGATATGGCTTGCAAGTGCTGGCATCCTTGTCCCAGCCGCAATACGGATCGGCCACACAGCGGAAACACGAGTCGTAGCGGCGGGCGCACATCGCCAAATCGATTTGCTTTACACTATGCTCCAAAGCCAAGTACAGCGAGCCCGTTTTCTGACTCAAACCCATCTCGCGTATCGGCTCATTGTCGGCTACCTGCAGTACGTCGAGCAGGTTCGAGAAGCGTTGACCGTAGCGTATGAATTGAACGATTTTGTAAATGAGTCCGGTGCTGGTGCCGACGAAATATACTAGATACTCTTGATTTAGTTTATCGATGCGAATTCTGTGTAGCGCCGAGTGCGAGCGTTGCAAGAAGAAAAAAGGTAAGAAATACGTGAGAAATTTTTTGAACTGTGTACGCTGTGGAGATAAAATGAACTATTGAAGGTTGTAATGACATTTTCGGTGTCACTTTTTTTTTATTTTACTGTTTACTGGTTTTGCTGTTGTTGCTTTTTGCAGTTGAAGTTATTTTGTAATCTTGGTGCACTCTGCATGTTGGTGCATAATTAAAATATTTTACGCAAATTGTTACTATGCAGTGACGATAAATATTTGGCTTTGACCCAGTTACAACGGAAAAGTCGTAGCCAAATTATTTTTGGTGCAGTGCTTTAACTTCATTATATGACTTGATTAAAAACCTAAAGTACACGCTAGGAAACCTCACTAACGAGTAAAACTAATTAGAGCTCTTATATTTTAATATGTGCGTAATAAAGGGTGATTTTTTTGTGGCTGAGAAAAAATGTTTCAGGCAAAATAGAGTTAAACTAATAAAATGGCCAATATTCTGGTTTTATGACATTTGATATTTTTAAGAATTTTCAGGTATATCACGACTACGTTTTATTAAGGTGACGAACAAATTTTTATTCGGTAGCCAAAAGTAATGATTTCATAAACTAAAAATCTATCTTGAACCATCTTGCTAAAACCATATAGAATCAGTTAAACAATTTGTTTTTATAATATTTTAAAACTAAACCAAAAAATAACTTTTTTTGAAGAATTTATTTTGGATATATATATATATTTTCATAGTCATTAAACCCGAAATGTGCTTCATGGCTGATATGTTTAAAATTTTCTAGAAATATCGGAGAAGTTTTGAAAATAAATTTCTTCGATTTTTAACCTTTGTCCGTTAGAATTTTGTCAAAATAAACTGAGGCTATATGTCAAACCATTTATTTACTTTGACAGCTGGTTCGAAAAATATATCTCTAGAAAAATCCATACCTCTGCAAAGCACTATCTATTCGCCACATTAGTGTTTTTTATTGAAATCGATAGCACCAAAGCTGTAACATCTTTCACAAATAAAAAAAGTTGCAATACAAAAACTCAGTTTTGATCACTCAGTTTGTATGGCAGCTCTATGCTACAGCGGTCTGATCTGAACAAATTTTTCGGAGACTGTACCAGTACCTAAGCATGTCTAATATCGTGAAGATATCTCGTCACATTAAAAGGTTGCCCGTACAAGAATCCGATTTCGATCGTTGAGTTTGTATGACAGCTACATGCTCTAGTGGTTCAATCTAAATAATTTCTTCGGAGATTATATGTTTGCTTTAAGCAATAATCTGTGCTAAATTTCGTGCAGAGATCTTGCTAAATTAAAAAGTTCTCCATACAAGGACATAACTCTAATAGTTCAGTTTGTGTAGCAGCTATATGTTATAGTTGTCCGACATCGGCGATTCCGACAAATGAACAGCTTCTTGGGAAGAAAAGGACGTATGCCAAATTTCAATTCACAAATATACAGACGGACATGGCTAACTCGACTATGCTCGGCATGCTGATCATTTACGTATATATGTTATAGGGTCTCCGACCTTTTCTGGGTGTAACAAATTTCGTGACTAACTTAATATATCCTTTTCAGGGTAAAAAGATCTGGAATAATAACAAGTTTTGTTACAGAGGCCTTAGGATTAGCCAATGTCCCTGAAAGTAACTGTTTTTACTTGAATTATCTGAACAAAAAACTAAAAAAAAACGGGTGTAAAATCAGTGAGATCTGTATTCTGATGACTGAATAGTCATATTGCTTGTCGTTTATCGTTTTTTTACTTCAAGGTGTCTAAAGCTCTCATCTGCGAAATCCATGGCGCCTCGTTGTATTATTTGAAGGAAAAGGTAGGAACATAAATATGGACATTTTCTGCTAGGATAATTTTTTTGAGATTACCAACTTCCTAAAATACATTGCCGATATTCGTTTATATATATAACATAAGTACATATGTATGTCGGAGACGGTGCACTCCAAAGAGCTACTTGTGGTAATACAAATCACATCGGCTCTTCAACCACTTTCAGCATTTGTTTAAATATTAAACTTCAGTTAATCCAGAATCAACCACAAAATACTTCTCATAACCTCAAGTTGTTTGCTATCTCCGTCAAACCCATAAATCTAGAAAGACGTCATGCTTAAGTGAGACCCAAAGATATATATTTATTTTAGCAAAAAAGCGGTTTATTTACCAAAGCCAAGACTTCAAAAAATAAGTTCTATTTATACCTATATTATTTTTTATTCTCCACGCTTTGCCGAACTTACAACAACACCTTTTTAATGTACAGCAAGTATTAGCGCCAGCTTACTACACTGTGGAGAACCGCACAGAAAAAGTTGACAGCGTTCATAGCGGCAGATTTGGTGTACATAAAAAGTGTAAATCAAAATGGCGTTAAAAAACCAACTACAAGCATTAGCGAGCACATTAACAACTTTTTAAACAATTTTTGGCAGCTTTAGCGCCACTGTGGTAGCTCTTTTACTTCACTCATACGCCATGGCGCGCCGCGGTCGAGACCGCAGTGAGATTATGCGCTTGCATTTGTAGACTACATAACTCCTTTAAGCAGTTTTTTGCTCACTTCTGCTTAACAACACACAAGCAAAAGTACGTAGATATGTATATATTTATATACGGGTATGTATATGTGTTGGTGCATATTTGCTTGCTTTAAATTTCGAGTTTTTGCTAAATATTTGCACTTACTTATCCACCACCAGTTTGGTGAGTATGATATCCCGTTTGTAAAAGACCGGATTGCCAAATTCATGATCGACCGCCTTGTCCATTAGCGGATGTTTGCGTATGAAATTCAACACCGAATCAGGCAGTGCCGCCGTATCGTTGATACATGTGCCCGGTCGTGGTTCCGGCACTTTGGAGTTCAATACTGGCAACCAAGCTGAGTTGGAGGACGCTTGCTCCTTGAATTTGCCTGTGGAGAAATGAGTGAATATTTAAATTGATTAAAAATTTGTTTGTTTGCAGAAAGTTTATTTTTTTATTTTTTGTTTTTTTTTTTAAGCATATGTTGTAAAGAGGGTGAGGCAGCGCTCTTTTTTAAAATGTACTAAAGCATATTTAAATTAATTCAAAATTTTAAAACAAGTAAGCTATAATAAATTATACCGATTTAGTCATAACACTCAAGTCAATATTTGATTTATTTATTTCTTTTCATTTTAGTTCTAATTTTTGGCTTAAGTATCATATTCATCACTCAGTTTCTTAGTTATCCGCTCCGGCCAAACAATGAGTAATACATTAATTACTATGTTTATGTTTATCTTTTTTTTCCCAATTTTCAGACCAAAAAAGTGTTTGGCATTGTTGCCAAATTGTCGAAAATAACTAAAACAAAGCAAGCAAAGGCAAATATAACTTGCACCCTTTTCTGTCTATTTTATTTACTTAACACAAGTTAAGTGCGCCTGCATTCTATATGAATATTAAAATAATAGTTTTTTGTACTGTGGGTTAATGGGTTTAGTGAATCCGTGTGCATAATCATTTCGAGAGAGATCAATATTTTTTTTATCTGCAAAGATAGTTGTTTAGTGTACATACATATATGTATGCCATTTGTTTGTTGAAAGATAAGGTCATGAACCACTAAACATTGAGCAAACGAATTGTCGACTTTTATCATGACTATGTCTAAACTAAGAATAATTATGCTGTCGAAAATAGATAAACTAATGCATGTATTAGGTGCGCAATTCAGCTCCCGCTATTTGTTAATAGATGGCTCGAGCAGTTAGTGGTGATCGATTGTGATATATCCAAAACGTGTTAAATTTAAACTATATATTTGAAAAAGATACTACGTTTACAAGTTAGTCACTTTATTTAGGTGTAATATACTATTGATTGTGCGAATATGTCCGATTTTGTTTACCAAAGAATTGTTATTTGCGGTAAGTGTTGATTTTCTTCTTTCAGTCGAAGATATCGGCGGCATCGGAAACACCAAACATTTTACGGAAGTATTGTCCTAAGTGAAACAAAAGTGCCGTGAAGGAAGGCCAAGAAGGCTTCGTAGACGGTGAATTGGAGATGTATCAAAACCAAGAAGAGCTTGCTTCAGCATTGGCAGTCACCCACCATGCCATTTCAAAGCGACTTCATGCTACTACATATGAAAAGTGTTTCCGCTGCATGACAAGACGTTGCCAAACCCGTTAAAACCTACCTGAAAACGCTTAAATGGGAAGTCCTACCACACCCGCCATATTCTCCAGATATGACACAGTCCGATTATTATTTGTTCCGTTCGATGACACTTGGTCTGGCTGGTTGAATCTGTTATCTGACACCCAAACTAGTTTTGTATGCTCTTTAGTTGGTCCTTACTCTATTTAAAGTTTGGCTGTGGCTTTTGGCCGTGAAATTTAAATAATTATTTTTTGCGGAAAGTTCTTCATCATTACTTTAATAATTAGTTAACGTCAACTTAATTCATCGAAAATTTGTGTCACATGTTCTAAACTACAGAATATTTCTCAGAAAATAATGATTACTCTCTTTATGAGAGGACTCGGGGAGTTGAGTAGTATAGATAGATGTCTAGTATAATTACCAAGATTGCAGTAATAATGAGCTTGAACCAATGGAGCGAAGAAATTTTAAAATCCAACAGGTATTGAAACTGTTGTTAGAGGTCTGGAGACAAATTGCCTTTAGAGGATTTGCAAACAAAGTTCAGTAAGGTAATCGAGGCCTGTGCAGATATTCTCATTATTTATTCAAATACAATAACTAGGTTATTTTTCTTAAATAAACAAAAATTTTTGGGCTTTATAAAAAGTCTATAAATAATCTTGGTGGCAGAGATAGATAGAAGCAAGAAAAAACCTAAACTTCGGCTGGAGGAAAGCTATAATACACTTCACAGGTACTTTTCTTATAGCATAAAATATTATAAAAAAAAAGAAAAGACGTATATACAGACAGATGTAGTCTCAGGCGGACATAATAAAATCAACACATATCATCATGCTAATCAATTGTAATATATATCGTATATTTTATAGGATCTCCGACGTTCTCTTGTGTTAAAAACTTCGTGGCAAACATACCCTCTTCAGGATATAAAAAATGCCAGCTTTCCGCTAGAAAACCGTAATGTTATTATCCAAAATCCGAATATAGTTATTACACTATTATGCTACTAGTAATATAGATAGTTCTAAGGCTATATCCTCAATTATAATTTGTGAAATTTTTTTTCTTATCAGACTTCTTAAAATGATTACAGCTTAAGTGTGTTGTGTTCTGAATTCTTTATTGGTAGCACAATATGTTGTTAGACAGTTAAAAAATATGTATATTAGACAATAAGAAACAAAATATTTTTCTTTTCTTTTATTATGGAGTAAGTTAAAAGAGAACTCCTATAGTTAAATGCTCCAAAGTCTCAACTGCAACGTCAACACCATTTAGAAATTGCAATGTCGTTAAGAATTAGAAAACTAAACAACAACAGCAAAGTGCATGCATGTAAATGTAACGGAAACGGAAATGATTCCCGCAAAGTGTGTGCAAAAAATTAATGTGTTATGCATTGAAGCATGTAGTGCCGCGAAGCCACGCAAATGTGGCAAGTGGTACGTGGTCTTGCCGCCATTACAAAATGCTATAACGCAAAAGTGTTGACACCGACAACAAGAAATGAGAAATACGCAAGGAAATATAGCGGAAGTTGTAAGATTTGAAAAATCAGCAGCCAGCCATTTACACGAGCAAGCACATAGGGAACACAACAGCGGTACTTGCATTTTTCTAGGTATTCCTATGAAGCGGAAATATATTCAAAGGTGTTTTGATTTCGCGCTTTGCCATGCGACGAATGAGTTCAAAGGAAAACGGAAGGAAATACGCACAGAAAAATGCACATTGCCAGCTTGCGTAGTTGTTGTTGTTGTTGTTAACACACATGTCTAATAACACACACAATGGTTTTGTTTCTGTTATGTTGTTGCTACATATATATGGTTGTTGTTTAGTTTTTTCTTTTACTTTATTGCTTGCATCAAAACACTTTGAAAAATGCAGTTTGGAGCACGTATGCTAAGTTGCCGCCGCGTGTCGCGATCCCCTTGCCAACACGACCACCTCAGCGCGGGAAATGGCTTTCGGTTTGGCGTTTCTGTCACGCACATTAAGTCACGTGAATGGCAATGCTCAGTGAATACGAAAAATGATGGTATGCAACGTGTGCAGGAAAACAACAACAACAACAACAAAAATGTGTGTATAACAAAATTACAACAACAATGACAATAAAAATTGTGTGCAACAAAAAACAACAACAACAAATGTTTGCAATAAAATTAGAACAACAACAAAAATGTGTACAACAAAATAACCAGAACAACAAAAAGTAGTGCGCAACAAAATAGCGCGTAACGAGTTTTACGCTATGCGCTTCAACGGTGACAATGTCGGCGCTTTTTGCACGCTATTTACCGTTAGCGATTGTAAGCAACAAAATATTTGACACACGTCATAAAAAGATACCACATACGCTAGAAAAAACCGGCAGATAGTGAACATCACAAATATGCAAACAAGGTGTCCATATAAATAATACAAATACATATAGACTTCTAGCGGTGTATTGCGCTAGTATGTGTGTGCGCAAAACCAAATAAAGTCAAATAAACCTTTTCACAGCATATAAATTCGTTGCAAACAACAAAAAGAAATAAATAAATAAAAAAAAAGTGCAACGCTTTTGCCAAGTAAAGCATTTGGAAAATCTCGTTTTGCATTTAAAATATTTAAATTGGCAGTAAAACAAGCCACAAACCGCAATGCAGCACTTTTTCCGGCCACCTTTGCTACTGTATTGGGTGTGAATGGCCGCTGCGCTGTGTTGTTGCTTATTTGGCGCTAACTGTTCATATACATATACACATATGTATGGTATGTATACATGTGTATGTATATGTGTATGTAGCATATATAAAAAGCGCTTGCAACTGCCCTACTTTAGCGTTATGTTGCAGTTATGAGATAATAATTTTCGTGTATGCATTTTTCCGTGCACATTTTGCTGCTTCGTGGCAAATATGCAAAATGGAAATATGCATTTTGCATCGAATCTAGAATGCGAGAAATTGGCTATTTGCTGGCATTTTTCTTCGCAGCTATTTACATTTCGATTGCAAATAAGCGCGATTTTGTCGCAGCAACACACAGATTTGCTTATCAAATGAGGCAGCGATAAATTTATATTTATATTATACATATGTCCATACAATCATATTTACAGGTTGGTTGAAAAGTTTTAGTGTTCGAAATGAAATAATACTGTTTTTGATACGAAACACATTTTTTAATACAATACAATCTCACTTAACTTCAATTCACTTACTCCAATGAGCCTCCAATAATTTTATGCCATCCCTATAATGACTTTCCGGAAGCTCTGTAAAGTATCCGTGTACGCGTCTACGGCTGTAATAGCTTCTTCATTCGGCGAAAAACGCTTTTGACAAAGGAATTGTTTCAGTTTTTTGAAAAGGTAGTAGTCGCTGGGAGCCAAATCTGGTGAATATGGTGGACGCTCAAGCAATTGGTACTTTAATTCGTTGAATTTTGTCATTGTTAAAACACCTTTGTGAGCAGATGCATTGTCTTGATAAAAACTGATTTTTTGTGCTGTAAACAGGTCTTTTCCTACGAGTTTTTTATCCAGCTGATCGAAAGTAATATTCAGAGTTGATTTTTTTACTTTTCTGCAGATAAACAATCAACAAATTCCTTTTGCATCCATCCCATTGTGACTTCACCTGCTTTGGAGCTGAATAACCAGCTTCAGTCCACTGTAAACGTTCTTGTTTTAATTTCGGCTCATGGTGGTCATAGATCCAAGTCTCATCCATAGTTTTAAAACGATGCAATCAATCGGGTTTATTCTGCTTAAAATGCTCCAAATTATGCTGAGAAACTTGTTTTCGATCTCCTTTTCGTTGAATGTTAACGTGTGCGGCACTAACTTTCCAAACAGCTCTTTCATACGTAATTCTCCATGTAAAATATAAAGTACTCGTTCATCTAAGATGCGTATGGCATTAGCAATTTTACGCTTAGTCAAAATTCCAGCCCAAAATTCAACGGTGCATTTGGAAGGCGAGGAGTCCTTATACACATTGAACAATTATTCATAAATTTCCTTTGCTTTTAAGCCTTTCAAAATAAAGAATCTAATAACTGTGCGATATTAAATTTTTTCCATATTAAAAAAATATTCTGACACGTTAACTTCAAATGGCTTCTAATCAAATAATTAATTGGCAGAATAACTTTCAACTTTGCATGTGTTCTCCCGAAAGATGTAACAACTTGAGGAAACAAAGTTTGGAGCTAGTAGTGCTATTTCTTGGTGAGACCCACAAACTTTTCAACCAATCTCTGTATTATACATATATACATACATATTTATGGTATATAAATACATATTAAAGGGTATAACAGTATGAATTTGTAGCGATATTTAGCTGCAATTTGTAAATTCCAATAACGGATAGTATTTTATAATAAATGCATTTAATTAAAAAATTCCAAAAAAGTAGCCTACTTTGGGCTTGTTAATCTACCAATACATATGTACAGAGCGTACAAAAAATAACGTTTTCGCTTACCGCAATGTAGTTAGCGTTTATTAAAAAAATTTTGTATTTATAGAATATACATTAGGGGTATTAAGACCAGCATTGCTAATTCGTTGGTCGATATTTGCTAGTTTTTTACGTGCATTTTCTGCTCACTGAAAAATAGTTTTAGACAATTTTTTCAAAAGTAGGTATTTAATAAAATTAAATCAGCTGTTTTGAAACAAAATATACTACACGACTAAGATAAAGCAAAAAATACCTTATGTGTACAGTTATATGTTTTTACGAAGTATCAACCAAGGAATTAACAGATTGAAATGTTCGGTGTGAATATCTCTATTGTTTGGTTTTAACTTTATTCAATACTTTCTCTAATCTCCCACGTTGTCTATTTTAGCTTGACATTTTTGATGTGAAATGTGAATGAAATTTTTTGTCAACGTTAAATATTTTCTTGAATTTTTGGCTTTTATTAGAGCACAAACATTCTTTTTTGGTTTGGCTTCTGGTGACATCTGGTTTTCTTGTTTCGATTGAGTTCAGAGTCTCCTACTATATTTCGGGTCATTGTCTTCTTGCAGTATACAATAATGGTTCTTTTTTGCCACAAAGCATTTCAGCTGACCCTTTTAATACAATTTTATCACACTAACTTTGCTCTTGATTTTAGATATTTCGTGCTTCCTCCCTCTTCTTGCCTTGTCATCTACGTTTCCAGTTTCTCCATATTGGTCAGACCACCTCTTCACAAGTATACAACTCATATTTAAATACTTTGTAATTTTTCGCTTAAGCCAGGTCCGTCTGCCTGTCTGTCTGTATATAGTATACGAACTACTCCCTCAGTTCTTGAGATATATGTAGTTTTGAAATTTTGCACACGTTCTTTTCTGCCGAAGAAACTGCTCACTTGTCGAAACTGCCTATATCGGATCACTATAGCATATAGCTGTCACACAAACTGAACGATCGGAATTAATTGCTTGTATGGAAAACTTCTTCATTTGAAGAGATATATTTACCAAATTTGGCATGGGTTATTGTCCAAAGCAATGGCGTAATCTTCGAAGAAATTGTTTAGATCGAGTCATTATAGCATATAGCTGCCATATAAACTAGCTGATCAAAGTGCTTGTAAGGAATTGTTTGTGTTTGTGAGGGCTTTTACAACTTCGGTGCAACCTGTACTATGTACAAATATTTTTCAATTTAAGAAAATTAATTTTCAAAATCTAAATCGGAAATTGATATTTTTGGTGTTGAGACTTATTTATAAACATGACAAAAGTTCAACCAATATGAAACTCTAGCTTCCCTAAGCTTCTGAAGACTGGTCTGCTGCAACAGGACCATTCCTCCATTAAACTTCCAAGTCAAAATGAGTGTGTCAAGCATATATCCGGTGCTTTGCTGGTAGATCAAACGTTTTTTCCGCTAGCATCACCGTATAGTTTATCGTTGCTGCTTAAATATTGCGTTGTTCCGTACAATGCTTCGAGTTGAGGTTTAATTTTTTTTCTGTATTTTACTTTATATTATAACTATTATTATAATTCTTTTGTTTGATTTTGACCACATGCTTTTGTGCAGTAGAAATATATTTTTTTATTTATGAATCGTTTCGACTTTTATTATAATTAGATATAAATTATATTTTAAGTTGGAACAAACTGGGCTTAGTGTGCAAAATTTTACTAAAATCAGTTCAGTATTTTAGAAGGTTATCCTGGACAAACCATACAACGCGTAATTTTTATATATCTAGATAATTTAACAAAGTTCCAAAAAAAGTTTGATGTTAAAAAATGTGACAATATTTTAAAAACAGAACAAAATTAATATCTTAATGAATTACTTAATAATTATACCAGCATTAAATGAGTTCAAGCTACTAGGTGTGTATATAGTAGCATATACCAAATTAATCACTTACATGCATACATACATATGTAGTAAGCCTTAATTCTCTTATGCTCTCTAATTTCCATAAACATACTTTACAATTAAATTTTAAAACAAAAACTATTTTCTTTAACAATAATATAACTAAAAATTATATTATATTAAACAGCCTAAAAAACAATATTGGAGCTTCATTTTATTATATGTTTCTTTTATAAAAGAAAAGCAAATGGCCAAAAAATTAATTCTATGTAAGTTTACTCCAAAACCCTTTTCATTTTATACGCTCCCCATGTATGTTATTCGTATGTGCTCTCATCATTTTTTACGTTCCTTATAAAAGCGTTCTCTGATATTCATATCTACCTTCTCTGTTCTTATACAATATGTATGTATGTATAGTATACATTTATTTGTTCTTACGCTTTATCAAAATCTTATAATTATACCTGTCAGCTTCTGCTGCATACTTTTAGTTGTAATCAAAACACAAAAAACAAAAACAAGTTTAAGCATTCATTATCCTCATTCCATAATCTAGCTAGTCCACAATCCATTTCCAATTCTTCCTACCATTTACATCAATGGAAGTTCCGCTATTTCAGTTGTTTTCTAGCGAACGTCGCGAACAGTTTATCTCAATCGGTTTTTCTGTGCAGTTTGTGTTATTATAAGTTAATTGATGATTTGTGTGTTAAATAAATTGCAAATTAGTATAGTGTTTAATAAAGTTGTGTTTGCTTGTGTAAATAAGTGCTTTCATGTGCAGTTATGTGTCGAGTGTAGTGCAAAATATGAAATTAAGTGTAAGTGTTAGTGAAGTGAAACGATGAGCAGACTGCAGAGCTGCGCTGCCCTGCGCAAAGCCAATTCGCAAATTAGCGACGCAGAGAATTCGCAGCAGAGTTTTATTGCTCTCGCGTGTATGTGCATATGGAAGTGAGAAAAGAAATGGGTGAGTCAAATGATTTGAATTTAAAATTTTTTACAATAAAGGGTAAATAAATTTGTTTTATTGATCAAATAATTATAAATAATATAAGCTCGTGATAAAAATATTAATATATTAAAATAAAAAATTTATTTACTATAAACACAAATCAAAATTACACAAATAATTATGAATTAAGAAATTTGAGTAACAAATTTTATGTAAAGTAATTTCAAAAGACAATTACTTTTTATAATAGGTGGAACTTAAGTAAAAGCTATAAAAATGTCTTTCGAGCCTTTAAATTTCAGACAGTCTATTATTTAATGCAAATATGTAAAAAATTTAATTTTTTCAACTAATTTGGAAGTTAAGGAATTCAAATCTGAGGAATTAGCTTTAGGAAAGCTGCAAAAGTTTGGAAGTTAAAGGGCACATCAGTGTGATATTTTTAAAAGTTCCATAGGTTATACCTTTAAAAATAACATACTAAAATTATTATATATCTACATTTCAATTAGTTTCTGAGATACATCCTTCTAAAGTTTAGCCGCACAGGTCAATGAGTCTATCTCTAAACGCATTTTTCCTTTAAACTACAACTTAAAAGTTTTTCATATTGAGAATGTAGTCGTAGTCATCCATACAATGATGCGCTACAAGTTTTTTGATCTGATCAAAAATCGAATTTTGGCACGCCAAAAACCACCAAAATTTGAACTATTTTTAAATGCCACCATTTTATAAATTTTTGATAAATTTTTTCGTTTGTCAGTCACTGTTCGAACAATATCTTCTAGAGCAAATATATTTTCAGGTATTTTAAGCGGTGAAGGCCGGAATCACCTTTTTTAGCGCGTCGAAGATTGCGTGTAATTCGAACAGTATTTAATTTTTTCTTCAATCATTTTACTTTGTATTCAATAAAGGTATATGTACATGTAAATATACCCTTCAAATTAAAAGCAATTGATACAGTTAGACAAGGGTAAAAACTTTTTGAAAACGAAAACAAATCATAGCTGAAATCGGGAAAAGGTAGGGGGCCGTGGTTAAATTTTTTGAGCAGCAAAAAAGCAAATTTTGAGTAGTTTTTTAGCTATTTTTAATAAACCCTTAAATATTCAGAAAGATCTTGGGTTTTCTATACTAAGGCAAAAAGTAGAGAACACTAAAAATAAATACAAACTTATACTCCGTAATCAATTAGCTAACGCTTTGCTACAATTCTGTAATCAAACCCGCTTGAAAAGAAAAGATCTACCAGCCTTCTAAAAAGCAACGTATCACCTAACAGACTAGATTAGAACCTTGAACTTGTCTAGTTTTAATAATATTTATGATTTTATTACTTATTGCTCAACTTTATACAAGCAGATTCAATTAATATAGATATACTAACAAAAAAACAAATTTCAAAGGATTCTGCACTAGTCTAAGTAGTCCTTTTTTTCTAAATTTCAAACATTTTATTTTTTAGGCTCTCAGACTAACGTTTAAGGTAAACATATTTCTCGTCTTTAATATAACTTAATTATACCAACGTCTGAAGAAATTACGTTTGAGCCATTATTGTCCTCATAATAAAAAAATGCTGCTTAAATGCAAAATAGTTCCTGAGCTTTTGTCAATATTTTTAAAAATAATATATTGATACACATTATTGTGATTAATAAATTTAAGCTGCTTCCAAATAGTTTAAGAATTTTTGAGAAAAAAACTTTAATCTTCAGTCTAGCGGTGAATATACCGTTCCCAAAAATATGTATATTATTTAGCCAAAAATTGTGATCAAAGCCTGGTTAACTATAACACGGAGACCTTGGTGTTGGATTAATATTCCAATTATGCTGAGTTCTAAAATATCGTTTTAATCTAATACAAATTTCACTTATATTAATTTAAATATGTAATTTTCATTTAGTCTTAAGAAAATATATCACATTCACCTATCACGTAAATTCTCAATTTGTTTTTCCCACATTTTGCGTTTTAAAATCTAGAGCTAAATTTTTCTAACTTGACGAAGTATTTTTAATTTCAATAAAAAATGTCTTCACACATTTCTTAAATTTATCTCAAATACCTTTTTAATTCGCTTAGAAATCCTATCAATTCTCCTAATGCAATTTCAGCCTGAAATATATTTATATATGAGTCTAAATTCTTTTGTATGTGTATATGTATATTCGAATGCTTTAATAGTGGCAGTCAGCGCACTCCATATATCCATATATGCTTTCTTGCCTTCAAATCCAGCAGCCACATACACATTTATACACTCACACATGCAGGCATACGCTTGAGCGCACAGCGCGCCGGCGCTATCAATTCAAGCGCACTGGAAAGGCAAGAATAATTGCCGGTGCAATAAATCTAAGCGTACACAGAAAAAATAAAAAATGAAACGAAATTGCAAATAAAAAACTTCACGGATACGAACATGTGAAAAACGAAAGATTGCTGCCGGCAACAGACACCGCATTTGCGCCACTCCCACCACACATTTGCGCTTTACTCTGTGTTTTTTTTTTTGCCTACCCTTACCACCCACTCCCCTTAACTGGCGGTACTCACCTTCGAAGGCTGCATTGATGTCCCGTATGTCGTAGCTGCACACCGCCGAACCGACAATGCCATGTGTGTTCGTCGTAAAGGTGGCATAGAATTTGGTGTCATCGCTTGGCATTTTATAAACCGATTGTATTTCATTGAAATAAAATGGAAATTCACTGGCGATGCTGCAATTGATGCGCGCCTTCAAGTAGGTCGCCCAATTTTGGCTGATCATATATTTGCCGCCGCGATCGTTCTTGCAGACGCGCGCTATGCGTGAATAGATCGCCTTGCCGCAATTGATGTACTCGACGGCGTGTTCACGGAAAAAGAAGTACACATATTCCCCCACATCGAAGGATCCAACGAAATTTGGTTCTAAATGGGAGAGCAATAAGAAATATTACGTGAGAAAGTTGTAATAAATAAAGGAAGGTTCTTTAAATTAAAAAAAAAAAAATGATATAAGCTTTTTTTTCGATATAATGAACTTTTATATTAAGATTTTTCCTAGATCAAGTTCATTAGTGCACAATTTCGAAATAAAAACAATTGTTTCAACCATTGTTATACTCGAAGAACCCCAGGTTCTTAAAAAAAGTCGGAGTTTTCTTTCATTTTATAGGTTAGGTTAGTTTAGGTTAAATGGCTGATCCCTCAGCACTGCGGGTGCGACTGTTATCTACAGTCATATATGATGTCGAACGAAAAACTCCTATAGCTGAATGGAAAAGACACTCTGAACCTATTACAAATCTGCTTAGATGTTTAATGTCTATTTCCGCTACCTAACTGGATGTCTAAAAGTATAATATCCGAGGTGTTTTTGCCTTGATTTGGTAAAAGCGGGACATTTTAGATGGAAGTATTGAGATGATTCTATATCATCTTCTTCCAAACAACTGATGCAGCTGGCATCTGGTAAGATATTCAATCTTACGGCATGAATCCCGATCCGCCCACTTTATTTAACATTCTAGCAATAAAAATAAATCAGTTATGTCAAAGTCCATTATCTCTTGAATGTATACATTAGTAAATCGCTTATATGTATATCTAAACTTGTACTGATTCTTTAAGGAAAAGCATGCGGTGGAATAAACAGTTCTGAGATTTGGTAAAACCATAGGAACGTTTGTTGCTTTATATAACCCGTACGTACAAAATGGAAAGAAAATCAAGCAACATATTAAAAGTTCGGGGAGAAGCTTGACTAACAATATTTGAGAAGCGTAAGCGCCTAATTTAAACAAAAAAATATGGTTTTTATTATATTTTTCCGACATAAAAAAACTGCAATCGTACACACCTATAAAGAACCGTCCAATTAGCTTAAAAACGTTCTACAATAAAAAGTCTTTAGATTTACTAGCGTTTGCAATATATAAAAGTAATAGCATTATCCGTTTGAGAAGTATTTTCCGAAGAATTTTTAAGTTCAAAGTATCTTTCGCCTAAAATTATGCAGTAAAACTTGTAACCAAACATTTTAGATTAAATGCTTAATATCTTCTAATTCAATATACGTTCCGAGAAAACATTCTCTTTCATATTATCGAATTTTTATGTATTGAAAGCCATATTCAAAACACCAAATTTTTCATTATAAGTATTCTTCATATCTTAACCATACCTTAAAGTTTCTTTAAATCTTAGCTACCCCTTAAAGCTTCACACCTTACCACCCTTTCTTACTGCCAATGATAATGGTCAAGTAAATTACGGCAACACCTAATGCCATCTATTCAACTATAACTTCTAACCCATTAAACAGTAAACTAAGAAGCTAGAAAATAAAGAAGAAATGCTTGAAAGAACGAATAAATATAAATTTCCAATATATGTATACACATACAAAATTATATTTATACTCACTATCAAGCCATTTGGAATCATATTTCACGGTGCGTTTGAAATTGTGTTCCTTCCGACCGGATGTGAAATTATACAAATCCGAACGGAATATAACCGAATCAGCCTTGGTAAATTCAGCGTTTGTGCCAGAATACTGCAAACGTTTGAGAAGAGCAAGAGAGAAAGAGAGAAGGGAGAAATAGTAGAAAAAACATGCGCATTAGTGCTAATACAATAATAGTTTAAGCAAAAAACACAAAAAATCTAATAAAATTCAAAGGAAAAAGGTTGAAAGAAAATGCACGGACTGCTGTCCTCGATGACTTGGGCCACGCCGCTGTCAGGGCCACGCAGTAAAGTGTAAAATTAGCGCACCATTTTGGCAGAATTCGAATTCGAATTCGCCATTGCGGCCATGTCAATAGTATTATTGTGCTTTCGCTGATTTTATTTTCACAGACGTTGCCGCTTTTCAATGCTTTCTTTGCTGATTACACTGCTTTTGTTACTTGCACGTGTCGTGGTAGTCATGGCCACGGCAGCAGCGGTTTTATTGGTAGAAAAAAAGTTGGTTGGTAGAAAGAAGTTGGTTGATAAAAAAAAGTTCGTACGGTTAGCTTTCTACCTTTTGCGCTTCCGTTCTTTGTGGGCGTATAATTTAATTCGCTCCTACATTTCTTGACACATTTTGAAATCGTGCGGTGCAGTGCGGCAGGCTGTGCGCCGGAAATGGCGGCCATTGCCGCAGCTGTTAAGGACATGGCCAAAGCCGCATTTTGTGTTGGCCTTCTTTAGCAAATTTTATTACACAATTGACATTTTTTCTTTCTTTTGGCATTTTTGTCTTTGCGCCACTTCGTTCTTTTCTTTACTTATGCTTCCACTTTAATGGCATTTTTGTAAATTTTATTGTTGTTGCAATTGAAGTTGGCTGGTAATAAGCGCTCGATATATGTATACCAGCAGCTACAGCATGTTTGTTGTACTTACAAAAACAACTACACATTTTTTTTTTGGTTCACAATTTTGCAGCTTCTTATTTTCTTTCTACCTATTTTTCCGCCGTTATTTTATTTCTTTCCCTTAACTTACCAGCGCTGGTAATCCGAAGGCATTGCCTTTCTCCACATAAACTGCTGTGGAGTTATCGGCGGGATCGTAGGGACACTTGCCAATGCCTAAACCGATGCCGGGCACGTACTCCGATCTGGGTAAATGTGTTAAGTTCGCCTGCGGGCCAAATAATAAGCATAAATATATATATATGTGTGTGTGTGCAGTTCCATATCGTCGTCAGCAATTTCAGCGTTGTTGAGTTTTGGTGAAGGCATTCAACCAGCAGCACAACACACCGGCAAAGAAAAACAAAGTAAACGCATTAGTTGGTGTTGGGAATACAAATAGACGTAAAGGTGGCATAAAGAAAAAACACTCGTAGCTCGGTTGTTTATGCTGTTGGAGTTGTTTTTGTTTTGTTCTTATCTAAGTCTTTGACTGCTTGTAGAAATTAAAGGTTAACACAACTGACAGTGGCAATTACGCACTGACAAGGCATGGTTTATGTGCTGTTTTGAGGGGACGCTATATATAGTAACGTTTTATGAATAAATTTCTAGCTCCAATTGCATATATTAAAATTTATTTCACTTTTTTATTAAGGTTCTTTAGCTCAAAAGTTAAATAAATAATGCTTACAAAAGTTTTTCTTCACCTACTAAGGTTTGAGCGTATCTAGCAATACATCTTGCAATAATTATTTTACCCACCTTAATTTTATCAAGCCTAAAGAGTCTCTTTATAGCTAAGTAATTTTTGACTTTGTTTGAGTTTTGTCTTAAGATTTTTAATCTAATGCAACCCTGCTGTTTGGCCAGCCATAACATTTTTTCCGAAAGGTTGCGAAATTATTTTTTTAAATTTCCTTTATTGCAAAGTAGTTGTCGAATGTCTAAAATAATCATGGTAACTGCCTTCTTGGCGTTTCAGAAATTAGATGCCATAGGAAAGATCTATCTAATTGAAGACAGCCAAATTAGATCCCACTCATATTGTAAGCTTAGAGCTTAAGCTTAAGACAGTCTAGCATTTTGAAAAAATCGATATTATATTTTTGGCTTAAAGTACATTTTAAGGTTATTTAATGTGTAGAATAGCCTAAAAACTAAGAAAAAATGTTAACTTATAAAAAGATATTTAACTTAATTTTGTTCTCTCAAAAGCTATAATATTCTTCAAAGGTGAACAAAAACTTGATTTCCGATACCATTTCAAGTAAAAACATTTTCCATACAAGGACTTGAGCTGGATCGGTCAATTTGTATGGCAGTTATGTGCTATAGTTGTCCGATATCGGTGGTTCAGACAAACAAGCAGCATCTTGGTGTGAAAAGGAAGTATACAAAGTTTCAGATTGATATTCTCAGGATATAATTGTCAAACTTAGACCTTAGAGACTAGAAATGCTCGAAAATATTAACTTAAAACAGATGAATGAACAAATATTTAAAGCTTTTAACTTAAGCAGCACATGGAGTCGTCCTAACTTTCTAATGGCTAAAAAAATCTCACTAAATAGCATATAAACTGCTGAAAGTATAAATGATGAGACTTTAGTTAGCTATTTTCGCCATTCAATTGAAGGTGACGGTTGGTTCTTAAAGTCTTGTTCACGTCGGTTCTATTACAGCGACCACATCGATCATTTTGGAAGATTATTAACGAATAAATGGTGACACTCTGGTACATTGAACGAGCTTACTATCAATATGTCTTATTTTAAAACATAACTACTTGGGTCACTTGCCAGAGACTTATCTCAAACATGTTTTTTGAGAGAAAGTTCTTTATATGGAAACTGCATAAGTTTTAAAATGAAGGCTGCGTTACGAAATAAATGGTTATTCGTAAGAAAAATACATTGTTTATACAAAGAGCCATTTTACTATATAATTGCTTTGGTTTAAAACTCCAAAAAATAATAAATTTATTTATTGTAATATTTTCTCCAGCTACAGTAATATGCAAAATTAAATTTTTTTTAAATTTGAATTTTAAATATTTCATTATATTTTACCCAAAAACTAAATCAAATTATTTAAACAATTTTTTTTTGTAATATTTTCTCTATCTACAGTAATGTGCAAAATTAAATTTTTTTTCCAAAATTTTAAATATTTTGCAATAAATTTATATATTTCAAAAAATTTTAGAAATTTCGTAATGAAATTTACGCCAAGCCACTAATAGCTGAGCGTATACATAATCGCCTTTGCCATAAATTAAGCAACTAAAGCTGTTACAAATTCACAGATTTTCATTATGTACACAAATGTGTGCAGATGTGTGTTTACATTAAGCTAAGGAGCATTAAATAAATTTCCACAACGCAATTAAATCGAAGACATTTGCCACATAGTGACTTTAATTTAATGCTAAACATTGCCACGGTCCTGACCGCCCAACTAATCTTCGAGCATTGTTCACACACATACATACATATGCACAATTTAGCGAAGGGTGAGTATGCATGAGTGTGTGTGTGACCTTGCTTTGTGGCGCAACAAACTAATCCAGGTTTATTTGTGCTCATTTATTACACATACCACACCGTGCTGCCCGAATAACGGTAAATAGTAGATGTGTACACTTGTCCACATACTTGTACATGTGTGTGTGTACATTTGCCGTAAGCGGGAGAGGTGTGTGTGTGATAAGCATGAGGTACGTATGAGCAGCTTAAGGTATGTGTGTTGGCATTTTCGGCCGCACCGCATATTAGTTTGCCAACAAAACGGCCAAAAGCGCACATGCCACTGCGGCAACAATGCCAAACAAATGAAATCAATGTACAAATGTACCTCTACAATGTCACACACCGTTAGACACATACATACATACAAGTGCATGTGTGTGTTTGTGTATTGACAAATATATTGGGCAGTTGTGGCTACACAAAGTCAACTGCTAACGCTATAAAATAACAACAAAGCGGCTGCCCTAAATTGTTAGCGATTCCCTAAATTCCTATGTGGTATACTATATACATATGCATGCGTGTATATGTTATTTGACGCACAACAACAAAAACAACCAAACAACGTCATACAAGTGTATTCTTAAATTGTTCAGTTCCATATACTTAAGTATACTTATAAGTAAATATATACTATATACATATTTACTTTATTATGGTTTCATTTCACGCTTACCAAATTTTCTATACTCACATTTATCACGTAGTCCTTCGGATTGTGCGCATTCGTGCCGCACACATACAGACGCGAGCCCGACTCCATTGGTTGTATAACGCGTATGTGATTGCGGCATTCCACCTTCTTGAAGTAAGTTGTCGGCCATGGGTGTGTGCAAGGTGTTTGTTATTGTTGTCGCCATCATTTACAGTTGTTTGTTGTCATATTATTTGTATTGTTTTTGTATTTTTTTATTTAATTTTATTTTCGTTGCACCAAAAATGAAAGTTAAAGCACACACACAAAGCAAAGAAATCGTGAAAACAACAATAGCAAAAAACAAAAAAAAAACATAAAACAAGTTGGAAAATATAACGTTTGTGAGCGGAGGGGAGAGAGAGAGAGAAAAAACACAATTGCATATATGTTAAATATTTCCAGTTAAATTTTAATTGCCAAAATGTGTGAAAAATTTGTGAAATTGTTTTTATTGCTAATTTTGAAAGTTTTTCGCTTTTTGTTTAATACACTTGTGTTCCTTTGTTTACATAGTTGTTTTATCAACTAAATATGTAAGTGGTTGGTTGGGTACATATTTATATGTATATGTTGTTGTTTCATAAAACTTGTAGGGTTTATGTTTTACATGCGTTTAAAATTTAAATTGTTTACACATTAAATTTTAGTGACAAGCTCTTTATTGTTATGTTTATTGAATATATGTTATATGTTATAATTGTTTAGCTCTTTTTATATAGTTTTCATTCATTTATATTTTAAATATTGTTTAGTATTTGTCAACATACCTCTCGTTTGCCCTTCGAAACACAACTGAGTATATCTGAACCGGATGGTTCCAATATGAGCACATCGCGCTGCAAATAGAAAATAGGTAGAAGGAAAAAGTTATTAAAGATATATATAATCTAATGGTAATCATAGGTAGTTATACTACAACCTATAATATATATTTTCTTGTAAAAATTATTAATATTTTCCAATTAACGGTTGGAAGCTTCGCAGCTTAGACGCGCAAAATTTGCTAAATTTTAGAGTTAGTAGTTTAGTAGTTTTTAAATGAGGCACAGCAGCCCAAATAACTGGCTTAAACAGTAACTCTTCTCCTTATGTGTTATTTTTTATAATTAATTTTACTGAGAATCTGTTATACTATAATGATAATAATTAAATTTATTGACAAATTCAATGTTGCTAAGTAATAAATAAAATTGTTTACATAAATGAAAGTTAAAAAGAGAAATTTTTTAAGTTTGTTAATCAATTGAATCAGAGGTTAAGGTATTAAGATAATTAAAATCGAGCTGAAAATTTGAATCTGGCGTTTAGCTTATTGGAAAATATTAATTATGTAAAGTATAGTAATAACAAATCCAAGAGATACTTTTAGTAATCTGTACCTGCCGTAGTTATTCTCAGACTGTTTTTTGCTTACTGGACTCAGTGTTGTTTAAACACTCATCCAAGGTGGAGACCAGCAAAGATAAAATACACCATATTTTATAGTTTTACTTCGATAAAGGCGAAAATGCGAGACAGGTGGCTGAAATTGTGAATAGTGTTAATGGTCCTGATATTATAACAGCCAATCACGGTTTATGTCGAATCGATGGTCAGAAAAGTTTTGCTATGTATTTGGTGGAATTGGCAGAAAATCTTCTTCTATGAGCTGCTTCCCTACGGCCAAACTCTTAACTGGGACCTGTACTAAGAACAATCAGACCATATGAAGGAGACAAACGCCCAAAAGCAGCCAGCGTTGGCTAATAGGAGAGTAATTGTGTTGCATGAGAACAACGCCAGCCCCAGAGTTTCTATCTATGGAGAATATTATTGTTTGTGAAAAATTCTCCTTAAGATGGTGAAAATCGACTGTCCCACTTTTTTGTCATTTAAAATCAGTTATTCTATTTGAACGGTGATATGAAATTACATTTTCAAAAATATATCACCTAATTATGGACCAATGAACGTATAATTTCATGTTATTTGCTATAAGTATAGAAAATCTAGTAATTGCGAAATCAGTTCTTCTAGTTAGTGATATTAATTAATGTGCTCAATATGTCGCTTCTAATGTATCTAATCGACATAACAGTTTTTCCAAAATACTTTTTACAAATTACCTTATATTTCAGTCATGGAAAATATAATTTTCCAATTCTATTCATGTGCATACATATATTATAATTAGTGTCATGATATGCAAATTTTTACTCGCATGATAGAAAACTTGATGCTGTCCACTTGGTCTGTTTGTTCCGAACAGTACTGAATAACAGTGTCGCAGATTTACATTTAGACCTCGAAATCTATTCTTTGTCTTCTTTGGATTTTATTTCTTTTAATTTGCTTTGGATCATAAGATTCCTATCTACAGCAATATTTTGCGAATTTAATATTTTAAATTTTTTTCAATACGGCCATTACGATTTCTCAAGTTCTAATGAATCGATATATTTGGAATTCGGCATGTGTATATTTCTATAGTACAAGTATAAACCACCAAAAACTAAAAATTTATATTCCTTAATAGTTAAAAAAAAAAATTCCGGAAAGTTTAAATATATGTTCAAAATATACCCATATTTTGGGTTGGGATATGATTTTTTTCTCGATTTTTTCGTTGGTTCATACGATAATTTGTATTCTTGTTCCTATGTATCAAGAATGCGTAATGTTTTTCTTTATAAAGTGAATCACAAAGGCAGAAACCGTGATGACAGAGACGTGTACATTTTATGAAATTTTTTATATATTTTATTTGAAATTATTTGTGTGCACTCTTGAAATATAAGTAAATGATAAAAAAAATAGTTGTCTAAACTGGTCGCATTTCAGACCTCTAGACTAGAAAAACTCTGTAAGACGCATATTTAATAAAATAACAAAGCATTTGATCAGTACCCTTGTATAATACATATGAAAATACATAAGTATGTATGTATATCAAGCTCGGCTTCTGAAATTTTAGCAAAGAATATGAGCAATAAACTAAGCGAAGAGCACAACTTCTTTCATATTTATATATAGTACATTGAAAACTAACTTTGCTACTGCATGCTTTAATAAAAAGACACTGGTATAACTCATTATACCTTATTCTAACAAATGGATTTTTCTTGGATTTAATATTATTGATAAAATTTCCATGAAACAAATCAATGTCTATACATAATATAGATTTGTAGCAGATGTGCTTGAAGAGTCGGCATATCACAGCAGTGGCTGTGCTACGTTTCTATTAAAGTACAATATTATTTTCTATTTCAATCAATATTTTAGTAGCACATTTACTGACTTATCCAAATCACACCAATATTCTTCCATAGCTAGAAATTCATATTATATGAAAATTCATATTTCACGTACACTTAAAGTTGCATAAGCAACCAAAGGGACAGACAGACACACGGACACTCGACACACTTTCATTTGTTGTGGTAGTCAATTTCGTTAGCCCATATGTTGGCATGACTCAATAAAAACTGTGGTAGCCGCACTCACACAAAAACAAAAAAAAAAAAGAATAACTTGACAAATATAATACAAAACACCAGCATCTACGAAGCACACACACACATAGATATCTAAGTGTTTGTGTGCGTAACACATGTGAATATGGACACCCGTTACTTATTGTATGTTTATTTAGCACTACTTGCATACTTTCCTGTCTGCCAGTCAGTATTTGATGCCGCAACTTGAATGTACCTATATATGTGAGTTTATGTGTCTGTGTGTTTGTATGTGCATTAAGGATGTATACATAGTGGAGCAGTTACTCAAGTGCAATGGAGGATATCTTCTCGACGCTCGTACGCCCACTTCAATTCAGCTCTTGAACGTTAGTATCTCTACTAGCTCGCACTTATCGCGGCTTAATACCAAACTGCTGGAGCAGAGAAAGCAAAACTCGAACGGATGGACAAAAAAATAAACTTGCAGAAATGAAAAAGTTGAGTGCTATCGAGGCGCAAGATGAAAGATGCAGACAAACACATACACATATACATTCGCATATACTAGCTTGTATGTAATGATAAGATTGCTGCTGAGCTAAAGTAGAAAGAACTTACTGTTAAAGATAGAAAGCATAACAAAAACTGCAAGAACAAATTGTGCGAGGTATTGGTGAGATGCGAAATGAGTTAAGGAAAAAATTCAAACTGAAATGTGGCAAATGAAAAAGTAATAAAAGCTGAACTTGAACTAAAAACGGAAGAGGATATTGATAGTTGAAGACGAAGTCATTAGACTGTAGTGAGTGCACTCATACACACATATATCAAGTTTTGCTTACACTTTTCTCGAAGCCAATATCCTCTTAGTCCACTTTTTTTGCTGCTTTTTGCTACTTCTTTCCGCTATCTTCTACTTCTCCCTTCTTCATCATCCTTTTTTTCTTTCGTCCTTTAACTTCTTACACTCCATCTCACTTTGAACTCCTGCTGGCATACCCAAATGCGATAATGGTCCGTAATGGTGGGAAAAATATTACCAACCGATTGGCGTCAGCAGCCAGAAAGACAGCTCAGAGACTAGCGCAGTCGATACACAAACAAAAAAAAAATCGAAAAAATAAGTGTGGAAATGAGCAAATGAAATGGCGACTCAATTGGTCGGCAAGCAATCGAAAATGCATAGGCAGTCAAGCGCCAAGTAATAAGCATTCAGCAATGTAAGAAAGAAATCGGAAAAATCAGAAGTCAACAGACGCGATGTAGCAGCAGCAGCCAAGTAATGAAAGCAATGCAATGCAAAAAGCAAAAATAACAGCAAAAAAGTATTAATATATAAAGCACAAATGTGTTAAAGTATTACCGAGCATGCAAGGCGACAGCTGGCAGTGCCATTATTTACAAGAATAAAGAGGTCTACATACTTCCTGTGTCACTCCTGCTCTCCTGCGAGTAAATTCGGTCAGTTATTTAAACGCTCGAGTTTTTTTTCCTTCTGATTTTCAGAAACAATTTACATATATATTTCAGCATCGATGGCTGAATCAGAAGCGCATTGAGTGAAGGGCAGAGCGTGGGGGTATGCAAATTGTGCGAACAAAGTGCAGGAGCAAGAGCGGCATAAATAAACGCTGATGGGCGTAACCGTTGTAAGGTCGTAGCTTGTGCGCTTCCGGGCAATTTGTGCATTTTGCATTCAAATGCATTTGCACTTTGTACTTTTAAGCGCATTTTGTGGCATAAATTATGGCTTAAAGGTGTTTCTCTTTTTTCGTAATGCTGTCGGCCTCTCCGGGGCAAATGTAAATTTGATTACAAATTGTTGAAGGATAAGAGAAATTTTTAGTTTATGCTTATTTTAGAAATATTGCAGATTTGGGTGATTTGTTGGCGGGCAAAAGATAAAAGAGCATAATGTATTATATTATTACATACAAGTAGGTATCCAACAGTAAAGAAACTTTAACTAAATTTTTGAATTAAAATTATGAATTTTTGTTATCATATAAATTTTTAAAACTTTTTGAAGCGCAGTTAAAACAAATGTTTATCTCAGTAATATATTTCAATTTTAAGAATATTTTTTTTGCAAATTTTTATATTTCCACAGTCACAGAATACCCCTTTTTTGCGAATTATTGGGAAATATATGAGTTGCAAATCATAAGGTTTTTGGCATTCCTGTCTACTCAAGATTTATTAAGTTGATCTGAGTATGTTAATCTCAAAGCAAACAAACTCAGTATAGCTTCTAGTTACCCAGTCTCACAACAGTTGGGCCAGTTTTCTCTCTAAAAAAACCGCAAAATTTCGCGCAGAAAAGGTTGCCATAGAATTCGACGTTCAATACATCAAAATCATTTTGGAAGCCAACAATAGTTCTAAACTTAAATAGTAAAACTGAAGTAAATTTCATTTAATAATTTAATTTTAAAAATATTTGAAACCAATTCCAAATAAAAGTATTCAAGTTTTTCGGCCGAGGTTAAAGTCGGAACGAGCTTATATGTTTTGAATTTGATTAATGTAAGAATTGTCTTCGAACAAGCAGTAACCGAAATGTTTATAATTTTTATTGTCATCTTTCGAAAATGCTTGGGTGTGCTTCTCTTCTCCGTTTTGGTTGGTTCCTGCAATTATTTATAAGACAAATAGATAGAACTAAACATTGAATGTCATCGCCAAACGGCTACTAGGTTTTGTGTGAGAGTTTTTTTGACAGAGACACAGTAATTTTCTTCACTCAGGTATGTCAAACTTTGTGTTCATGACAAAGTATTTTTGCAGAGAGTTTTTCTTCATTACCTTAATATGAAAGCTCAGCTGAAAGCAATCGTATTTTGCTTGAAGTTTGTGGTGAACATGATCTAGCTGAACGAACGTACCAAGAGTAATGATTTTGGCTTGGCAGACGAAAAACGTCTTGGGCGGTCAAAAAAGTTTTAAAATGATAAACTGGAAGCACTACTCGTTGAAGATTATTGCCAAACACAAGATAATCAGCAATATACTCGTATGTACACTCAAAGAAATTAGGAGTCATACGAATTGACGCCAAGAGACGTTGAAAGATGATCATATCTTTGTGAAACCTGGCCAGCCAGCTGAAGTTACGGCAAAGCCGAAAATCAATGACCCAAAGGTAATGCTTTATATTTGGTGATATCAGAGGGGTGTGCTGTATTATGAGCTTATAAAACCAGGTGAAACCGTTAATGGGAATGCTACTCACCACAACACATCAAATTGAAGCGAACGGTTGCCAATAAAACGTGCGGAATTTGTGATTAGACACGAGGATATAATTTTCCAACATGCCAACGCCCGACCTCATCTTGCAAGACTGGTTAAAAGCTATTCAGAAAACAGCGGCTGGGAAGTCTTACCTCACCCGCCTTATAACTCAGACCGTGCTCCTTCTGTTTATCATTTTTGAGGGTTATTTCAGAACGCCCACACTGGAATACGGTTCATATCAGAACAGGATATGAAAAATTGGCTTCACTCATTCTTGCAGTTCCTTGAAGATGAAGTTTACGAATGTCGAGTAATATGGACAATTTTATAGTTTCGGTTGGGCAATACATTGAGAGATACCGTTGTATATTGTTTGCGTTCAAATTAAAAAAAAACTCGCACGAATATAGTTATAAGCCAATATAACTTCATTAAAAATGGCTAATATTTTTTTTTTTTTTTGGAAAAGTTTTTGACATGACTGAATCTGTATTGCTTAATAATGTCACGATGTTTGTAACAGCTATTGCATATAGCTGCCATACAAACTGAATGATCAAAATTAAATTCTTGTTTGGAAATTTTTTTATTTGTGAAGGGTATTATAGCTTGGTTGCAACCGAGGTTAACGTTTTTACTTAATTTTATTTATTTTTTCGACAAACTAACCAAGAACAAGCCAAGGAGATAGGTATTTCGTTTACCATGTTTTCAATATATGTATTTGTAACGAATTTTTATTAAAGAAAATTTATATAAAAATTTCAAAACACTTATAAAATTTTTCTATTATTAAAGCTTTAACGCTATAGTATTAATAATAAAATTATATGTTTTAGAAGACATATACACTTTTAATTTTCGTAAGCAAATATATTCATGAATTTTAATCTTTAAATATATGTGTTTCCGCATATGAATATTTTCGTCCCTGATATTTGTTCGGTAAGTGCTTTTTTCAATTTTGTTGTTGCGAAAACTTATATAAATGTAATTTATTTGAGAACATATTGCCAAACATAGGTCTGTTAGTTATATTCATCCTAAACCGAACGACTAATCATCGAAATGATATATTAATAAATATTGTATAGCACATGGCAAAGTTGACCGTTTCATTCAAATTCAAATAGTCCAAACCAATTTGGTGGCATCATAACCAAAAATATATATAGTTATTAGTTCTATAAAGAAAAATATTAGTTTTATATATATATTATCTACAAAAGTCAAAATATGGCATAATATTAATTTTCATACATCAAACCACTTTTAAAATTTTGCTAATTTTTCTCAACTCGCCAGCATTACCAACACTGAGTAATTATTTTACTTTTATTTTTCCGTTTAGTCGCCGAAGTAAAATCAATTTTCTTGCTTGCATAATACAATTTTTAAAAACGTGCCGATCGAAAAATTAATAACAACAGCAACAACAAATATTGAAAATTTGTGCACGTAGCACAAGCAAGAAATGGCATTTTCAAAGCGACTTTTCACCGGCACATACATATACAATTAAAGTAAGGAAAAAGAACAAAAAATAAATATAAACTAACAAAGAGCAGCGCAAATACAAGCAAAAATGCATATTCATTGCAAAACTATTATATACATTAAAAAAAAAAAACAGAAATAATATATAAATGTATACATATACAATTAAAGTAAGGAAAAAGAACAAAAAATAAATATAAACTAACAAAGAGCAGCGCAAATACAAGCAAAAATGCATATTCATTGCAAAACTATTATATACATTAAAAAAAAAAAAACAGAAATAATATATAAATGTATATGGTAGTTGGTACAAAGAAAATATTTCGATTTGTAATTTTGTATTTTGTATTCAATACGCCGCTGCTGGTGTCTGCAACCGTCGAGCACAAGTCGGGTGGCTGCCCCACCCCCAACGCTCACATACCGAACTGTAGCTCTAAAGAAGAACACAGCAATGATTTTCTTTTTTTGCTCTGCTGCCGCGCCGTATTGGATTTTTTGAAATTTTGGGGGTCAGGGTTGCGGGTAGCGCCAACGAAAAATCGAATTAAATAAACAAGCGTGTAACGTGAGCAAAATACCAAATGACATTTTAAATGGCGACGCATTCAATAGCGTTCAAAGCTTTTACCAATCGCTTTATGCAACCATTTTATTTCGTGTACACGCATACATTTTATATTAGTGCTTATGTGTGTGCGTGTGTGTGTGTATGTGTCTGTGAGCGCTTGTGCTTGTATTAGCGAATTCGCTGCTCTTTCGAACGTTTTTTTATTTTTTATTTTTTGGTCGCACGCTTGTTATTTTAGCATGTTTGTTGTTGTTTTATCATAAATTGTTGTTTAGCATTTTTCAATTGTTGCTTTAGCTGGTGCGCATTGCCGGAACGTGCCGCTATGCATGGCAGTTAATTCAAATGTGTATTTTTGTATATGTGTGTATGTTTGGTAGAAATTGTATCACGATTTGAAAAAAGGAAAGTATAAATAAATATTTGCATGTTTCTTTAGGCACACATACACATCCATATAAGCTTTAGGCTTATGCAACATTATAACGGTAGTGTATTGTGCTCAAACTTGATCCGAGATTATCTTTGATTAACCTAATAAGGAATTTTTTTTTCATTAGAGTTTGTTTGTGTTGTTTATATGTAATGCTCGTCATGACGAGTTGAGTCGATTTAACCCTCCTTCTGTATATACGCGAACTAGTATTTTAGTTTTTGAGATATTGATCTGAAATTTTGCACATATCCTTTTTTTCCAATGGTGCAATCTCCGGAGAATTTTTTTTGCAGCTTGGATCACTATATCATAGAGCTGTCATACAAACTGAACGATCGAAATCAAGTGCTTATATGGAAAACTTTGCATTTGACGAGATCTCTTCAACAAGTTTGGAATGGATTGTTGCCTTTAGCAATGGTGCAATTTTCGTAGAAATTTCTTAGCTGGGCACACTATGACACATAGCTGCCGTACAGGCTGAACGATCCAAATCAAGTTCTATTATAGTTTCGGTTCAACCGAAATTAACGTTATTCTTGTTTAAAATTTTTTTTTTTTCGTTTAAATATGTGGCAATGTCAACGGAACAACTATAGCCGCAGCATCATTTGTTGCCACTTATAACTGTTTTTGTTTTTTAATTGAAAAATTGTAGGTAAATATATAAGTTTTTTAAGAAAAATTTAAGTACGTTTGGAAGTGGCTTAACTTCGTATTAATTTCAGCGTGCTTTCAAATCAATTTTTGAGAGAAAAGTACGTGACCTTAAACATATTCAAACATATTCTAAAAATAAATTATAATCCACCCTGTTTGGTCTCGACTTAGAAGCTAAATATTCGCAGCTGAGAGATCATCGTTCTGATGATAGAGTATTTGGTCGTTTCGCTACTTTATTCTACTCATTCAAAAATTTTAATTTTTAAACGACCTAAACACGAGCTTAAAAAAACTACTATCAACAGTATAGTGAGTAGTATTTTTAGGCTCATGACTCATGAGAGTCTTCAAATTTCGTACAATGCATGAAGACGTGCCTAGGCTCCTTCCAAATGAAAAGCTTTATAATACAATTGAACTTAACGCCCAAAAATATATATAACTGGGCAGATATGTATATGAAAATGTGTAGTGATAATTTTATAGAAATTTTAAAACTGTTAATTTAATTGGCAATAAAAACAAATTGAAGGATTTTCTAGAGCTATAAGTCAGTAAAAATAAAATTATGGAGATGTGCTCCTCAAACAAGAGTTTCATCTAAAAAATGTCAGCTCCAAGATAAGTCGCCTTGAACTCATACGATTTTTTCCTTTGTTAAAAGATTTATACGAAAAGCTTTTTCTATGTAATAAGGAGCAGGTAACAATAAAAAATGTATTAAATATAAAATATTAAATTATATTATTTAGTGTTTTTATTTAAACATTTTCATTTCACCTTTTTTTTAATAAATTACCAACTCACTTCCCAAAACAATTTTTTGCTAACTTCGTTTTTTGTGCATTTCGAACTCTCACACATTTTAAATCGACTGATAACTGCTTCCAAAGCCGACAACTACAAAGCATTGGCTGCTGTCACATTGATACGGCTACCTACAAAAGCAACGAACACTGCATTTAATGATTAAGCAATGTAGCACGCAACTTGCAACATGCAACAAAAAGTCGACAACTTACAACAGGCATGAATATGCAAACACATACATAGAAATATAAAAGCCAAATTGACATCTGTTTGTACATATGTACGCAGCTATCTTTCCCCCTCATCTTATCAGTTACGTATACGCTCTGTTGACGACACAAGCAGCATATGTTGTCTGCCAGCGCGATAAAGCAGTGCAAGCACGCAGAAGACAAACCACATATGTATGTATGAGTAGAGAGAGAAATCCACCTGTCTTTTTAGCTTGCTATGCGCCACAAGCGGACAGACATTCCGATTTCGAGTGCTTCTAGGAAATGCACAGCTCTGCGTCAAATCGGCGACTCACGCTGCTTTGGTACTGACATTTTCACTTTGCACTGCTTTTCTGCAGTTCTCTTTTTTTTCTGTTGTTGCAATTGTTGTGCTATTTTGTTGCTGGCTGCAGTTTAGTCGCTAGCGCGTTCTTTTCGCATTTCCGACTTGTGTTGCCGTTTGCAACGAAACAACTCGAAAATCAAGCCAAGCATATGCGGCAAATACCCATTGAACTCTTTGGCTGTTGTGACCTTCCTTCCTCCACCGTTTGGTTTTCTACTTGAAATCACCTACAAACTCTTACGCTCTTGTGATTTTTTTAACTTTTCGCTTACTACCTCTGCGACTAAGTTGGTTACGCTTGTGTGGATGTTCCCAACTTTCCGTGTTTTTCCAATATCTGTTTGTCCGAATTCGTTTATTTTTGCTTTGTGCCTGAAGTGAAATGTATTCTTTAGTTGCGTGGTTTGATTCACTTCCTGTTTTGGCTTTTGCTTAGCTGAAGCTGCTCAGCGCTACCAAATCGCGTTGCCGTTTCGGTTGCTCGCTTTGGGAGCTTTTTCTCAGAAACGTTGCTTTGATATTTTACTTTCGTTCGAGTTCGTATTATTTATTTATATGTTTTTATTTCTAGAAATGCGTTCATATGTTTTCGTATCGAAATTGCTGTGGTGTACTTACCTCACAAATTGATTGACTTATGTTTTGCAGATTCAAGCGAAATATCCGATCCCTGTAAAATAATGAAAATTTAACAATATTATTGAATGTAATGTTGTTGTACTGTTTTTTTGCAATTTCTTATTTATAAGAATACACGATAATAGACGTGTAATAGTCTAAAATATTTAATAAAGTCTCCAAAAATGGGATATATATACAAAAATCTACACGATTTTAACTATAGTCATTTTTTTTTAAAGCAAAAATTGTAATAGAAACAAAAAGTTAGTTATAGAGATTTTAGTAAAAGTTTCTCTAACAAATATAATAGATCTTCATTACTGATCTTCGAGATTCCAACATAATATTATATATTAAATCTTATTAGCAGATAACGAAAGTAAGAGAGAAAGAAAGACTCAGTTTGAAATGTGTATTTCAGTATTAATAGATAGTTCTACCAATAGCAACTGCCTATCTTACATTTAGTTTCAGGGGTGCTTTGAGCTATTTGGTTAGCCCAGGAATCTAACATAATTCAGGAAAAGCGGATGTTATATGTCAGGTATCAGAGTGCTTTAGCTTAGATGTGGAAATTTTGGCGAGAGAATAATACCAAGAAATGAACAAAACTGCCAATTGGCTTTCTACGAGATCTATGATCTGACTCCCTCAAGCTTCTTATAGGATCTATGTCAATATGGTATACTAATTACGAAAGTTGGAAGCGCAAGTTCGGAGCGTTGTTGGCTAGGGATGCTTGAAAAAAGTACTAAGCTTGAACGACAGGACAGACTTCACGAGTTGCAATGAACGGAACGGTTTGTTGTAATTTTGGGGCGTTTTTTCGAGTTACTTTTATATTTTGCATAGAAAGTGATACAACTGATCATTTCCTTAAATCTTATTCAGTTTACTCAAAAGTGGATATCCTTATTTCTCATCTCATCTCATCATCTTGAATGTAATTACCTACTCTCTTTACATCCTCCAATAAGTAAGAGTTAACATTTCCATGCCTTCAATCATAACATAATCAATCTATGTTCTAAAGTCAGAGACGTTGAAATAAGCACTAGTTTTGAGAATGCCTTTGCTCAAAAGTTATAACGATATCTTTTTCATTCTTTATAACAGATAAGTATGTTTACTATTAGCTGTTCTCCTGGGGATTGTTCTAATCAAGGCAGATATCTTAAGGGTGTTTTTGGCAATTGATAAAACTAAAGTATTTGCTTTTTGTACGGTCCATTATTTGTCATTTGTTTATTTATATTTGAAGAGTACACAAAATTAATTAAAAACCATTTTTTTTTATTGAGTTATGCGTTCCTGAAGTAGAGGGGGGAAGTAAGGCAGTGTCCTCGTTGGAATGATTTCTACCCTTATGCTAAAGGCATACTATATTTTTAAGCATAATTTCAATACATTTCACGCTAATAAAAAACGGCAGATAGTTAATTAAATATGTATTCATATATACATAAATAAAAATTACGTTTCTCCTCTTGTCAAAGGTAAACTCCTAAACTACTGAACCGTTTTTAGTAAAATTTAGCGCACTGTATCCAGTTTGATCAAACTTAAGAGATAGAAAACTTTATGTCTCAGATATGTTAAAAGCCAAAATAATTGCGCAAATAAAAAAATATTTTTCTAAAATATGTGTTAAAAATTAAAAAAAAAAAATATATTATTTTTTATAATTTTGAATAAAATAACAATTGCAAAATTCTTAATTAAACATTTTTTTTTTTAATTTTTAATTTTTGTATCAACGATTTTCAAAAATAAACCTCAAGTGCAACAACTGGGATTCTTATACCGCCTACAACGTTTTTTGCCTTTGTTCGTAAATAATATGTTTGCAGTATTTAACCCTTATGTTAGTAACCAACTTTACCGACGTCTTTCAGCAACGGGGTACCAACCACGATCTGAGTATTATTATTATTTTGTTTATTTTATTAAAAAAAAAAATTTCTAAAAAAATGTTTTCTTAAAATATTAATAGTCAGTGACAATTTAAAAAAACAAAAATTAACAACGTGGAAAAAAATAAAAAAAATGAACTCACAATTAGCTTTGTTTTAAGTTAAAAAACGACGATTTGAGAGCTTAAAATGAAATATTGAATTTTTTTAAGCTATTCACACAAATACACCGTGGTACCCGGGTACTAACATAAGGGTTAAACAGTTTATTATAACAGTGTTTAGTCACGTAAAGCCATATCTACTAGTATTATTACTCTAACCTGGAGTAATAAAATTCTTTGGTTAATAATTCGTCATCTATGGTTTTCTAGTCAGAATTTTTCTAGAGAAATATTATCATACTAAATTTGTTAGGAATGCTTTAATTCACCTGTAAAAAAAAAAAAGATTTATATGAAGAAAAATTCTTGGTTTTACAAAAAACTTATACGCAGCACTTAAGTTTCTCACATATCACTAAATATTTTATAGTCAGCAGTCTCAGCTTCTGTTAATATGTGTCATTCCTAGAACAAATTTAACTAATTTTTCAAATAATAAATGCAAGTCTCGGCAGTACAACAAATTTGCAATAATATTTCAAGGCTTCTGCTATACATTAAAGCAATTGACAGCCTTTAACATTGATCTAACTCAACACACATCCTGTTTGGGGCAATGAGAGCAAGGAAATGCTTAGCAATATTTTATGCACAACAAACAACCAATGACAACAAATACCAAATAACGAAAGTTTAAGAACAAACGCAAGTTTGCAAGGGTTACTAGTTGCAAAGGCCACCAGCAGCATTATATAGTTTTGGTGGTATTGTTTCGAGAATTATTGCTGGCGGTCAAGTTGAGCACACATATACACACCCATATATCTTGGTACTCGTTGCGGAAAGTAGTGTAAGAAAAGCGCCCGAATGCCATAACTCACACGCGCATAAAGCGTACAACGCACACATACACACACAAGCTGCGAACAATTAACACTTATCTGTATACGCACACACACTTACAACACACAATAGCGTCACACAATGCGAGATAGGCCAGCCAAGCTGCCAGCGAGCCGAACTGATTTACGAGCAAACGGTTCAGTAACGGTCAAGTTGAAAACTTTTTAATTCACAACTTTTCACTTAACAAATGCGGGAAGGTTAGCGCACACAATAAATACGAGTAGACAATAGTAGAGTGCACTTGTGTAAGTGCTGTGAAAGCGTTTTGCTCGATAAATTAAACATTTTACGCGCCATTTTAAAGTGGGTCTATTGTAAATTAATTTTCCAGCGTTATTAATTTAAATTACATAATAAATATAGAATTTTTAAATTAAGAAATATTACTGTAGGCTGTATTTAAAATTAAAACAACATAGCAGTGAATACAAAGTGGCTGACATTTCATATACATACATATACATATGTGGGTCGACTTTCGAAAAATAAAATATAAAGTTTTAAATGCATGAAAAATTCTTCATACAAAATTTTCCACGTGCCTGTAGAAGCTTAGTCTTACTCTCTAAGAAAGCGCTGCCTCTGTGGCACATTTGCCGTTTTGTCGCTCGCGTGGGAGCCGCAGCTGTTATGCCATATACATTCCACACTTTCCTCGCTTGTTTCGTGTTGCATCTTCTGCACACCCACGCCTATTATTTGCCCTTTTTCCTACATCATTTTTGGTTCTGTTTCTGTGTACTTTCATACTTTATACTTGAGGGCATAATGCGGTTAAATTGTTCCCCAACTGCAACCATTAATCTTCATTTCGCTGATGCTCTGCTTTAAGTAGTCGCTGGCATTGAAAAGAGTGGCTATAAAATCGGTGTAGAATACGAATGTGCTACATGCATACGTGCGAATATACACTACATCTTGTATATACTCGAATAGGCAGCAGAGAGTACTTATATATGTTTGGGACAGCAGATGAACAAATGGCTGCAAGTTGGTTTAAGTTGCGCTGGACAGTCAACGGAACTATGTTGTTGACGCTGCACTAAATCTTAATGCTTCGCCCAAAAGAATCGTGTACAACTTCTAAGAAACCATCTAACACTTTCACAATATATTAAAAATGTACTATACGAGTGTAAAATCGATACTTATATATGTGCTTTTATGTTAAAGGCAAAGATACTGTGGACCAAACACAGATTTTCTTCAGTTTTATTAAGATAAAACTATTATATATTTTAGGGTGGAGCGAAAAAAAAATTCGTTTTTTTTTGCTTAGCTGAGTAAAATTTGTAGATTATAAAAAAAAAATTTTTGGAAAACCCACTCACTTTTAAAGTAAATTTCGAGTTAAAATTTCTTTTGGTTTAAAAAAAAAATTTTTTTGGTTTAAACTCTTCACATTTATAAAAATGACCGAATTTGACGGTTTTTGACTCAAAATTTATTTTAACGCTTTTTATAACCCCAATAATGACCACAAAAAATTTTTTTAAGTTGATAACTTTTAATTGGCCAGAAAGAGGACTCTCCACAGCTTCTAGAACACTTACGTTTACGAAATTAAAATTTTAACTCGAAATTCATTTTAAAAGTGAGTGAGCCTCTATATGTTAAAAAACATTTTTTTTTCTAAAAATTTTCTTTTATTATATTTTACAAATTTTACCCTTAGGCTAAGCAAAAAAAAAAATTTTTTTCCCTTCGCCGTAATATACTTGTATATCATTTAGTTTAAATAATTTCTATATCATACTCTATTTGTCATTATATTCTGATACCAAAACTGATTTAAATTCAAGAGAATATTCTTTTAGCTCCTAATAATATGCCGCTTCTTTAAATTTTATCCTCCGAAAATATTTAGAAGGATCTCACAAGTTCTTCAAACATATACCTTTCTCACCGCTCTGTACTTATCCAACGCAAATCATTAGCACTTTTTGCTTAAGTTGAATAAAAAGGTGATTTGAGTGCATAACGTGGTGAGTTTGACGAGTCTAAGTGAGTCAGTCTCCACTTTCGTTAGCTAGGGCACGTCGTTTGTTTAGATTCAAACTGATCAGATATCAGTGCGAGAATTGAGAGAGCCGGCAATAGAGAGTTCTAATAGTACACTTCCTATAGTTTAGACAAAGTGCAAATGGTAAAGGCCTTGTTTTTTGGAATTGGCCGTTTATCTTATGAAACAATGAAGCCAATGTAGTGTTTCGGGAAGTCGGTAGCCTGCTGGTTTCAGAAAGAAGATTCATCAGGAAGATTTCCAAAGGCGTATTTATTATCAAGTAGCTAAGAATCATATTCAGTGAAATTAGTTTTCACCATTTCTAGGAAGAAATTACAACTACCGAATTTAAGATATTCCGTTCCAAAATCAATCCACTATAAGTATCTGGAACAAATACGGGTTTATATCCGAAAAGAAGATTTACAATTATAATAGAATATGTGAAATAGTATATTCTGCTATAACAACAACAATTACATTACTCAAACTCGATATCTCTCGGTAAAGCCTCGCCTTGGTCCCTAATATTGGCCAGGTTTGAAGAACTTGTGGGATTATTTACGCCAAATGAGGTCTGTTGTCTTATAATATACTTGTAGGTATATACATATACGCAATCAGTAGATAACCACAAAATGTAAGATTTAAAATTATTTTTAAAGATTAAACTTCAAGGATGCTTAGTAGTTGTGACAAAAGAATTTATTTCACTTTAATACGAGACTATATGACAGGGTCTGCTGGGGAATGGTGAAACAAAGTGAAACAGACGAAACATTATATAAGCATTGAATTGCGTCAATTCTGACTTAGCCACAGGACCACAAACAATATTGACATTTTCAGCCACTTGATTTGCGTTTTCGCATTTATCGTCAAAAAACGGTACAATATAGCGTATTTTCTCTTGGCGGTTGTTCATTTACAATTCGTCTTCAAACAATACTCAGTCAAGCAATGACAAAACTGTCTGAAGGCTCTTTTTAGTGCGAAATGTTATATTTCTAACGCCATATTATGTAACACGCTCGCATTTATACAACGCGAGATACAGTTTACTAAGGCCATCTATTGGAAAAATAACGGATCTCGTTTTAATTGACCGAATATCACGTTCTTACAATAGACAGTTTTATGAAATCGCAAAGAACCCAGATTTTTATCTGATCAAAGGTTGTTAACTCGCCGGAATTAAAAAAAAATGATAATGAAATATATTTGGAGAATATTTTATGTAGAATACTTATTTCTTAGATAAAGAGTAAGTAGTGGATTACATTTTCTCTGCTATATAGTTTTGCAGTGCCTTTTTGTCAGGTATCGCTACTCAATATGAAATACCTTAATACAAGTAGACCGACGTATAGAACACCATCAGTCGCTTAAAATTAAAACAAAACATTCTCCAACAAAAACACAGCGGCACGATGATGAATCTATTTTTCAAAATAATCCGATCCATTATGTTTAATAATTCATAATTGAGTGGCGGGAATCAAAACTGCCTATTCAGCGTACGCTGACAACTAACGAAGTGTCGCATCGGCACTGTCGCGCTGCAATCGATTCAGTGTTAGACACTTGTAATACTAAACACAGGCGCTGATAAATATAACGGCGCCCAGGCAAGTACACAACAGTCACGAACAATGAGAGCGCCCACAGGCGCAACTAAACTGTTTCCCGTAGCGCCACGCCGTGATGAGTTCAATGCAACAACACTGCGTGGCCAAAGCAAAATCGCCATAATTTTTCCACTCATTATCAATCCGTTTATGACTTGAAGTACATTCATAGTTGCTGCTGTTGTTGTTAATACTGTTTTTATAGCCTTATAGTATAGATGTGCGTGTGTTTTCGTACTATAACTGTATTCTAGTAGTTGTGGTGCGGCACTTAGTTTGGTTGCTTGTGGCCAGATTTTGCTATATAGCCGCGTCGCCTCGTTGCCTCGAGCATTGGTGCTTGTTAGGCTGCAATTAATTACTTCCTTCAAATACTTCTACATACCGAAATGGACCACCGTTATATGGTGCTGTGTTCCACAGTTGTTGTGAAATTCGAAACTGTTCAAAAATTTGTGTGGTTGCGCACATTTTGCACACAAAGCGGACGCATATTTCATAATTCAATAGAGCCGAGTGATTATGAGGGGGATGAGTTTGACGGGAAGCGCGTTGTTGTAAAATTAATGTGGGGTTGGAGCGAAGCTGATGGAAAAATTTTTGATTTTTTCGCATGGTGTGAGAGTAATGGTGTGAGCGCCCATTAAGGCTGAAATACTCGGAAGGGGTAACACTCTTGGTTCGCTTAATTATGTATGTGTAGGTTTATTTGTGACCAATTCGTGGCTGTGTAATAAGAGATTTAGCCGTCGGTGTCTATTCAGTTCCTATAAAAAGTTACATGTTCAACAATTTGAAAAAAAAAGTTTTTTACCAAATACTGAATAAATAAGTTTTCTTAAATTAACAAGAGAGTCTTTCAAAAAAAATTAGTTGATTTTTCAGAAATTTTCCTTCTTAGAAAATAAACTATTTAAGAAAATATTAAAATTTTTTGTAGAACTTATTAACATTTAAAAGATATTAATAAATAAAAAAATTAAATTCCAAAATAAAAAGGTTCGAATCGATACCCAATCAACAATCTATCTATATTGTCCTAAGAAAGTGATAATATTAACAGGGTTGTAGTGCATTGTCTAGAAATATCTTAAACGTACTTTCTATCACAACATTTTTTTCTTGTATTGTATATGTGACTTAAAATTTTTTATTTTTTTCGATCAACTTCTTATGCTTATAAAGTTCATTTCTTGGATTTTTTAAATTCTTGGAACATGTTGCTACATATAACGATTTTGTTAAAAACTACTAATACTGCCAAAAAGCAATAACCAAATGCGTTAGAGACTTTAAATCTTACATCCAAAATGACCTAAAAGTACTGTATAGCAACAGGTGTCAATAATTGGACAATGCGGTTGGCACCGCTCACATTTAGGTGAAATCGAATATGAAGTCCATTTCTTGGTTATTTCAATTTTATGTTTTTTTCAAATATATATATTTTTGAAGAAAATTGAAAATTAGTTTAGTAATAATTTGTATATTATAAATATATTTATCGTAATACTTACATGGCTCCCACATATAAAGCATTATTATCCTCGTCAAAATAAAATGTTTTGTAGTAAAGCGCGCCACAACTGAAATCTTTCACAGGATCTGAAAGTAAAAATGAAGAAAATATGTAAGAAAATTATACTTAGAATATATATTTTACAATAATTATTTTATTTGAAAACATAATAGAAAGTATATTTTTTTAACAACATATCTACTTAAACTCTGTGTTTTATAGGAATTTTAAATGAAAGTGACCGCTTCTAATTTTAACATTTAATGCTCTAAACTAACTAAAACATTATTAACAAATAATGAGGTAATCTGATGGAAAAGTGGTTAGCGACCAAGACCGTTGAGATCATAATGTAATGGTTTATTGAGTGGAGTGACCTAGTGTGAAATTAAATAAAATCCATTTTTTTCATATTTTGCTAAATTTGCGAAAATAAAATATTAAAATTTTAAATATATATCTCAACTAACCGATTCATTTGAAATTTGATAAAAATCTTTGTTGAAAATCATTCTATTACGTCTGTCTCGGATTTTGTAAAATTTTAAATTTTAATTTTTTATTTTTTTTATTTCGAAAAGGTCAAAAAAAGGGAGTAAAACAAAGATCAATCCGAAAATTACTAATGCAGACTTTTTTCAAATTATTTGCATTAGATCATTACAAGGGTTGGAACCATGTCAGCTAGTATTTTTAAATTTTTTTTAAACTTTTTATTTTATTTATTTTTTTTTAAATATTTTTTTTTTGTTATCGGCCTAAAATTCAACGATTTATAATATTTTTTTACATTTTTTAAATGTCTTATAAAAATCGTCATCAATTAATGGTTACAAAAATGTTTTTAAATGTTTTTTCTTAGTTGAAAAAAAGCCTAAAATTAGGCGCCTAGACCAGAATGCCCCCATAAACGTGCTATCTTTCGACGAAGCCATGCTGATGTACTGACTGTTGAATTATTTCTTAAGTATGCTTTGTAATTTCCAAAGGGTTTTGTATAAAAACTACAACAATAGTAATTCTTTCGAGCATTTATTATAGAAGGAAGTACCATTTGACTTAAACTGCTTAAAAATCGCATTCTTTAAAAATTTAAATTTCAATTGTTATATCATTACCCAAGGCAATATTTCTATCCAAGAGTGATTCGAGATTTTCTAATGTTTATTATTTGTGTCCAGACCTTATTCAATTAAGCGAATTCAATTGCGTTTGAATTTCAACATAGATCAGAGGTTGAAACAAAGCTTTTCTAAATAAACAAAATAAATATTTAATTTTCTTTGTGATTATGGTTTATTATAGTAATTCAGATATTCTTTATTGGTATACTGTAACGTATTTGTTTTTCAATTTCATTTTTATTTTAACCAAACTTTTTATGGTTTTTAAATTATTTATTTAACAACTATACCTCTTAGAGTTATACTGGTTTAAATACACCCAAGTCTAACTATACGTGGATAAAAAATAAACGATATCTCGTCTTTCTGCTCCATTTATATTTACTTTTTTTCGCCCTACTCATTACGTGCGATAAATTCTTTCACTAATTGTGCTGACTGCCGGCTAATTTCGTGGCATAATTCACATGGTGACATAGCCAGTGGCTGGTGGCAACTGGACACACACAAGCACACACACAAATTGGCATCAGTGTCACTTTCGACATAAATGCCACTTACAAACACTATGCATGTTGTTGTTTTTATATTTATTATGGCTCATGGTGTAAAACAGTCGGTGACTATTATCCATGACCGCGGCAGCATTGCCATGGTCAACAGGAGGACACTCACACATATATACCTACATACATATATGTACATGATAGTCTTACTATATATATACACATACGCACACACATGTTTATATGAATGTGTGTAATAAACAAATTGTGAAGAGTAGGCAGTTTTGCGTTGACAAGGCAATTTCACTAACTGCAGGGGACTGCAAGCTTATATTGTATTGGTGTAAGTGTGTGAGTGCGTGCACATGCGCGTGTATTTTTGCAAATAAGTGAAGTGTGTGTTGTAAATTTTAATCACACCACGTACGCACGACACGTCCAGCATGTACTTACAAACATACATACATCCTGTACGGTGTGTGTGTGTGTGTGTGTGTGAAGAGGTCAGCGCCATGAGTGAGCCTTGGCGCCTGATTCACCCAATTTATGGTTGCTCATGAGTACCTAATCCTCTCTTGATAGTGTGGGAATTTGCATGCATATTTATGGCTTGTGCTGGTGTGACGCTGCGTCGACAGTTAGTTGCACGTGACATTTTGAGGCATATTAACTCGTCACTTGATGACGCCCAAAGCAACACCAGCAGCATAAGATTAAATGAAAACAAAAGAAAAGTAAAAAAATTAACGAAATTATAGCGCTCAATGACGAAGGCAATTTGGCAAAGTTATAGCTTTAAATTTGCACTAATTCATGGGGTCTCAACAACAGCAACGGAGAGCTAATATTTTGGTAATGAAATCAGTTAGTTAAGTCATAGCAATTAATGGGTACAAGGAAAAGAAAAACTGTTAACTTCGGTTGCACCCTTCACAAATTCTATGTAAGAACTTGATTTTGATCGCTGAATAATTACATTACACTGTTATATTAGACAATACCCCATCCCAAATTTCTTGAAGATATCTCGTGAAATAAAAAAGTTTTCCATACAAACACTTAATTTCGATCATTCAGTTTGTATGGAAGCTATATGCTATAGTAGTCCGATCAAAACAGTTTCTTCAAAAAGTACACTATTTTTATGTATAGGGTCCTTGACGGTATCCTTTTGGGTATTCGTGGGAACTTAATATACCCTGTAGAGGGTAAAAAATTATAATGAGCTGAAAACTAAAATATAAAAATATATAAAAAATATTTGAGACCAAAAATTCTGTGTGAAAATCAAAGAAAATCACGAACTTATGAAAACACTAAGACCCAGAACGTTGACAACTCGACCAACGAGGTTCTCACGCCACAATGGGTGGAATTAATTTAAGTGCCATCCCAGCAAAAGCACTTTCGAGCATGTTAACGGACATGAGTACAGCAGTAAGCAAACAAACGGAGCAACCCAAAGTGTTAGAATATGAGAAAAAAAAAAAAAATTTAAATAAAGTAGGCACTCGCAGAAAAAAAATCAGCAAAAGGGGGGAAACCAGCGATAATCAGCGGAGAAAAGCTTAAGAACCCTACACTAAGCACAGCACAACAACAATAAAAACGACAAATAGAAATAATAATATAAACAACATGGTCAGTGTGCAATTGAAATTCACAAAAATGCGTTGCGCGCCAAAAAGTATGCCAAGCAAAACGAAATTTAACGCCGATTTCTGAAATCAGTGAAATACTAATAAAATGAAAGAAGAAGATGATGAAACGAAAGCAACGTAGAAAATCACTTAAAATTTCGCGCGTGCACACACACAAACTTACACCCATCTAAATATAAAATACACAGCGCAAGCAAAACAGCTTAAAATGCAAAGTAGCAGCAAATTGTGTCACAGCACGCCTGTAAGTATGCTACGGCAAGTGCGGCAAAGCATTATGCTGTCTGTATTACGACAATTTTCAACGTAAAGACAAGACGCTTGGCTAAACACTTACCCATACGCAAATGTAGAGCAAGCAATTGCGAAAGAAATATCAACAGGAAGAATAGAAAATGAAGCAATAAAAGAGTAAAACAGCAAATAAAGCCACAGCGACAATATCAGCAACGACAACAAAACTATGTAAATAGAAAAAGTCAACTGAAAGCACAAAACAAACACAAAAAAATAAAAAATCAACGCTAACAAATAGCTTTAAGAACTTCAACAGCAATAAAAACTGCTACGTACACAATAACAAAAGCGTCAGCTGCAACAACAAAGCTTACTTGACACACAGATAGCTACACTGGCAGCCCTCACAGCGAGACTAGCAATAATAATAGCAACATCATAATAATAGTATTAGTCTTAGAAGTGATTTGCATAGCAATGAGTGATAAATAGGACGCTCTTTGTATTTATGGCTGTACAGTGCTGTACATATTTATATGTACAACCTCCTAAATCTAAGTGAAGTATATAGAACAATATTTTGCTTATTTGGACGTTGGTTCATGAGGAAAGACGTTACTCCTATCATAAGCAGTAAAAAATAGTGTTGAATATTATAATTGTTACAGTTATAAAATAATTTATATTCACCGTTTCATTCAAAAAAGTTTCTTTCAACACATGTCTTTGTGGATAAAATATAAAACTCTGGTTTTTTAAATTCAATATTTAAGAGCTCTAATCTAGCGACTACGTTTGCTGAAGCTTTACACTGAACTCTTAGAAGTAGTTTGAACATTTCTATAATCTAAAAAATTCAACTTTGATATTTTGTTTCTGAACTAAAGAAAAAGCAATCGAATTTCTCCCTTTCAAGCCTTTTAAAACCGTATACTTGGGAGCATAAGCAATAAGAAATTAAGATTTGGATTATAAATGGCGGCGACTGCGCGAAAATTGGAGACTACTTTTTACAAAATCCTTAACAAATGCATTCTTAATAGAACAAATGCGATAAAAACAGTAATTTATATATAGTATCTGGTTATTATACAAGCCCACGGAACAAACTCAAGTCCTTGTACGAGAAACATTTTTATTTAATGTTATATCTTCACAAAATTTGGCGCGAAATATTCTTTGAGACAACGGTATAATCTCCGAAGAAACTGTTCAAATCGGATCACTATAGCATATAGCTGCCATACAAACTGAACGATCAAAATCAAGTTCTTGTATGGAAAACTATTTTATTTGCAAAAATATCTTCACAAAGTTTGGCGGGAATTTTTGCTCAAAGCAACTCTATATTATTTGAAGAACTTTTCGAGATCCGAGCTGTTATAAAAACTACACGATGAAAATCAAGTTCTTTTATGGAAATTTCTATTTTTTTAGAAAATATTACTGTGAAACTGTAGTTAAGTGCATATGTATTATATTCTACGAGTAACATCGTTCGCGTATGTGAAAATACAGCTTCGAAAAGGCACATTTAAAATTTTACACACCAAATATGACTGATCCGAACGCTTCGGCACTGCAACGAATTGAAGTGGAATGAATTTATTCTACTAATTTTTTTAATTAGATAACGTTTTTTAGACTCCAAATTTTACTTTAAGCAAAAAAGAATTTTCGTTTTCATTTTATTTTGAATTTTTTAAACTAAGACTGGCTTAACGCCATAAATTAATTTCTTCAAAATAAATCTTCAATACCAAAAGTCTTTTTGTTCCGCACATATTTCCTCAAACAAAATATTTTTCAAAGCAAAAAATATTCGCCATATTCCTCAACGCCGAACTACCAAAAACCCGCCTGGAATTTAATTAAATATAAACATTATACCATTTCAGCGCATTTTAAATTGAAACTACATGCTAAACATTTTGATTTAAATCATGCTTCAATATTTGCAAATCAATTTGTCGGCTCATTGCCGTGCCAACTGCGTAGCGCGCAAAAAAAATCAAACTCCATTTATATATATCTATATAAATATATGTACATTAGTAGAGTTGACAATGCCAACTGTAACGGCACATAGCGGTAATGCCAAAGTCAGCCAATTTGCCTATTTAAATATTGACCCTTATGCAAATTAGTTACCAACTGGCCAAAATGTCATCGCATACACAGCAGTCAGCAGTCGACAGGATGCAGCGCCACTAACGCCAGCTAATAAAAAGCAAACAAAGTCCAAATTACTAACAAGCGTACAAATGGAAATGTTGACAGACATAAAGGCAGCACAGAAAGGAAGTTAATAAAACAAAATTTTAATGCTTAATGGAAAAATGCTGTTGTGTATATAGTGTAGTTGTATATGTACTCTATAATAGCTAAATTATACGCGATTCTTTCGCTCTACAGCTACCTATCGCATTCCCTTTGAGCGACCGCAATTTATATAAGCTGGCGGCAGGTCGTCGGCGGCGATTATGTACACAAACAGCGCAATGGCTTGGCTAATTTCAGTGATAGCAGTAAAAAAATTAATTATTTGGCATAAAAAGCTGTGCAAAAAATTTTTTTTTGTATTTATATAATATATTATTGACCAAACTATGAAAAGCGTAAGCCGCAGTAACATTAAAATTTGATTAAAAATATATGACGCAGAGAAAAAAGTAAGAAATATTTAGAAAAAATTAAATAAATTAGAAATGTTAAGTTATGTTTAAGTTTCCAGTAAATATGTAGTTAAAATAGCGTGCGTAATATTGATGGTGTATGCTATTATTAATACAATAAATTAATAAAATTCATTTATTTAATAAATGGAGTATGTAAAATACTTTTTATATGTTGTGCTTTTTACTGCTCTTTTGTAGAAAGTAGCAATATTTATCATATACTTTTCTACTGAAAATAACAGTTGTTAGTCACTACTAAACTAATTTGAAACTTTTAGACAGGTTTCCGAAATTTTATTTCAGAAAAATTACTTTGTAGATCGAACGAGATAAATGCTAGCATTCAGAAAGTCAATGATAGTCTCAAGTTCTTCTAGTATATTCATAGGTAGGCGTTTTTTTTATTTTTCACTGAATATATTTTTATATGTACTATATCACTAAATACACTTTCTATATATACAGTACATAAACTATTAACATAATTTATTAAGAGTTAGATCAATCTAGTGCCCTCAATGCCTAACTTTGAACATTTATTTTTGTGGCAAACAAAAAGGTGCGAATCTTCTTTATTTGAGTTCATAACTAGATATTGAAATTCTTTTAAACTTGAGAAAACATTCATTTAAAATTATTGTAATAAGACTAATCTTTGCTTGAGAATATGGCTACGTCTCAATGATTGATATTCAGCGAAAACACAAATCAGCCAATAGATTCAGAGAAAACATAGGATTACATAGTATGGGCAATTCAAAGTCTATTCCATGTAATTTGCCCATTGTTATTTTTGATTTGATCTCGATTTGTCACGTGCGGTTCCTTCGGATAACAGTGGATTGGAGCCCAAAGTAAAACGATGGAACCAAGATTTTTTCATTGTTACACGTCAGAAAGACCATTTGGACTTATTATATTTACAAAGTTTCTAATTACTGCTCAGAATGTTGAAGTCTTTGTTATTATTTGTAGATTGTAACCGTAAACGACTCATTAAAACTTTAGTAATGTGGTTAATTATTGTACGTAATATTTTAACTTTGGCCAGAAATATCTCTATAGATATAAAAATTAAATTTTATTTTTACTTGTAAGCTTTTTACTGCTTTAAAATTACACATCTACTCTATCAATATTTGTTTCACATCTGAATAAGATTTTATATATGGAAAGTATGTACATGGCGTATACGTAACCTTCAGCTATACCTTTAAACATAGACACATTATTTACAATTTTGAATACCTAAATAAATAACACAAATACATATGTGGAGAAAAGTAATATAAGATCACCGTTACCTCTAAATATATTAAATTTCTATACACGTCTGTCAAAGCAAAACCTCACACTTTAGCTGTCAAGCTTAACATTCAATTATCCTGCCCCACTAAATCCCACTTCAACAAATTCACTTAAATCGTATTAGCATTAGCAGTATGTGAATAAATATATATATGCGACTATTGTATATGCATAAGCATAACAAACGATTCTTGCCTTTTCTTGTCTTTTCCTTTTTTTCATGAGATATTCTATTTAAAAAATATATGGTATTTGTTGGCTTTCTTTATTTTTTCTCTTATTTTTTTTTTTATTTCTTTTCTATTTGTAATTCATTCCTATTGTTCCAGTCAAGCGAAAAAAGCAAAATTTTTTTTTTCACACCCAAACACATACTCACACGAGTAACACACATGCACACGCACACCACTTAATTTATACAAGATATAATATTGAAGAAGTAGGTGAGGACAAAAAGGCTGTTTCGCCTGTCAGAGCGCCAGCAGCGGCGGACTAAATCGTGTGTGTTGGCCCAGAACGAACCAATAGCTAGATAAAATATGCCACTTGCGTTTAAACATGCGTACGAAGCATGAAGATTCTTAAATGTGTAGAACATTTATGAAGAGTCCAAGTTGTGTTAGCTTCTTTTTCACATTTTTTGCATATTTCTTTATGTGTACAATGTACGGCATGTATATTAATCTTTCAAATATATAAGTAGGGTACTAGGCGACAATTTGATAACTTTATATGCAGGAATATATATTGGTCAATAGATATATCAATAAAAAAGGAGAAAAAAAGGAAAAAATGTTTGCTTTATAAGCATTATAATTTTCCTTTCGTTTATGCTTTATAAATAAAAACGAACAGTATAGTAATAGGTTTATAAATTTTTAAAGTCTCCAAATGATTTTAGTAGAGCAAGAACTTATACGCTGCCACAAATATTAGAAATTATCTACTAAAAATACTATTTTACAACGATCTTAATTTTTTAAATCTTGAACTTTTCTTGAACGGAAATAGCGTACGGTGCGCTACAGACCGCCCATATACCATTTATTTAATGCAGAATCAAATTATTTAAATGGGTTGCAACACTTTTCAAAAATAGCTCGTACATATAACTTTTTTAAACTTATTAATTTCATTTTAATATTTTAATGAGTTACAAAATGCAAACGTCTGGCAACACCTCAAAAAAGTCATTTTAACTGTAAGTGATCTGAAACTTATTTGGATTAACCCTCATTTAACAAATTATGATTGTTTTATTTCATTAAAATTGATTGTATATTTAGACAGCTGGCAGTTCTTCTCAGAAATATTTTTGCACAAAATGCGGTAAGCCAAAAGCCATTAAGCATTAAAGCCTTTTAGTTGAAGAGACAGAATCTAATATTTTTTACTCCTTAAATCGCTTTAAAAAATATAGAATGAACACTGCAAAATAGATGTTGCAACCCATTTTATTCCTTTTTTTCGTAACATTGACTATAAATTTTAAAGATTTGGCAACCCTTACAAAATGTTTGATTAACAGTCAACATGCTTTGTTTAGCTCATAAAATTTAAAGAGTTAAAAGTAGCAAATAGGTGCCAACTTCACAAAAAAAAATTTTTGAAATCTATTTTTAACGTTACGTTTTTTAGGTGATTTTTAAATATTAACTTAAATTTTTTCTATTCTAAGGTGGCAACTCCAAAAATATTTTTTGACTACAGCCTTAGGATACTGTCATTTGAAAAAAAATAAATATTAAAAATGGTTACAGCCTTCACTGTGAAGATAATATTACACAGTTTCATTGCACACCCTCGATTATACTGATCAGCAAATAGTTAATTTTCACAAAAAATTCCTATTGAAGACATATGTATGTGCGCTATTGAAATACTAACATTAACAATAGCACATATTAAATTATTTGAAAAAAATTCAAAAAAAGAATACCCAAAATTGGCAAAAATGAAGATATTACTGCCAGCGTTGACGCAAAGGATGACCTAGAAATGCAAATTCCAAGCGTCAAACGAAGCCTACATTCAAAAATTCAAATAAACTCAGGGCAATGCACACACATACTATGTACACACACACACACATCAAAATGCGCATAATGCGCAGCAGTTAGCCAGCTAGCTGAATGGAAAACGAAAATTTTGTGCGTTTTAACGTCATTATTGTCTGTCAACGATGCGTTAACATATGCTGACTGCTCGCTAGCTTTCGACTTGACTCGCCTGCCGCATGCGATATTTGACAGGCCGAGCAACCCGACTCAAATGCTATTTGACTGTCGGTGCTGTGTCCCTCTTCAATTTCTGGTTCTTTTTCGTTTTCGTGTAGCGCTTGCGTTTGGCAAAAAAGAATTCATCTAAAATTTATGCAAAATAAAGCGAGCAAATATGTTTGACTAAATTGGAATGGAGACTTTGGTGTGCGCTTTCATGTGTGCTATCATATATGTTTTCATTCAGCGCTTGTTTGTGGGATATGTCAATAAATTTACCCTTTTTGCATATTTTTTCACTTTTTTTTTTAATTCTATTTATAGTGCACAGAGCATTTTAAGTATCTTGCACTGAATTTCATAAATTTTCGCACATTTACAAAGGTCTAAAAAATTCAGTTGTAAATTGTTTGAATAAACGTCATATTTGGTTTTAATATACATAAATTCAAATTTGAGAATTCATTTGGTTAGGGAAAAGTAACTACCAACCTATAAAAAGCAACCGGTAACGTTAAACCAAAATAATATAGACTGCGCTCCGATTCCAGCTCTAAATTAGAGCATTTAAAATTATATACAAAATGTTTCCTCAACTTAAAGCCATTTCATTAACTCTACGAAGTTAAAAAAAAAATTAACTAACACTTCCGATTCTCATTGCCACACCAACTTCACCACTTACCACATATACTAAAAACAAAAAATAACACACACACATGACAATACTCTCTCACCCACACGATCACTTTAAATGCGGTTTGTGTCAACATTACGAAGCATAAAATGTGTCGCACAAAAATTTACGACCATATTCCGGACACACTTGCCATTTCTGCTTGCCACACTTCTTGGCTGCTTTGCCACTTCATCGGCAAATCGGTGAACTCTAACGACAACGAAAACACGCCCGGCGGATGTGGCGCTACTCCATTTTTATGGGCAATTAAATTCTATAAGCTGCAAAACGCTCCAAGCCGAAGCAGTGACTCGAACTGTGCGTGTCTGCCGACGCATGTGTGTGTTGTATCGCTTGGTGCAAATGACATCGCGCATTTGTGCAAATTTCCAGATAAAACCAAATGTTGATTTTTATGTATCACACCACCGAGATAATATCTTTACACCGAGAAAGTTGCTGGAATGTCGAAAGCATCGACGAGCATCGAGTTCATAATAAAAGCAGCGTGTAAAATTTGAATAGCAATTTAAGACGCAAGTGGTCTTATTTGGTGTGATGGATTTTGCAGAAATAAACGAGTAGCAATGTAAACTTTAAATCATCTCAATTATTTTGCATGAATTTGCAGGATTTTAGTTATCCTCAATGTCGTGGCAAATTGAAATTTTTAATATATATGATGAGAAGTCGTTAGATCTTAGTCTTTGACTTAGGTTGCATTGATTAGTCTTTCTTTTCTGTTCTTAGGCCTTTGACATGTGAGTTTTGCATTAGCTTTACGATTTTCTGTTTGCGACAATTTTTTTGCAGTCATTGGACTCGAGATTTTCATCTTTAGTATTTTTATCAACAGAATTTAGTTTCAGCCTATAGCCTTTAACTTTCAATTCTTTACCTCTTGGTGTTAAACATTTTAATCTTTTTGCTTAGTCTTTAGTCACTACTTTTTATACAATAGATTTTAGTCTTTAGTCTGTAATTGTTAGTCCAGTCATTGGTATTTAATTTTAAGTCGTTTGGCTGTCTTCAGTCTTTAATTTTAGTTTTCAGTCCGAAAACTTTAGTTTTTACCTTTTGATAATAATATAATATTTAATAATATTCTTAGTCTTTCGTTCTCAGTATTTAGCCTCAAGCCACTACTTTTCTGCGGTAGTTACTTATTACTCGTGAATCCAAAACTTTTAATCCCTTATATTTAGTTTTCAATCTTTATTGTTCAATATTTAACTTTATATCTTTTATCCTAAATCTCTAATCTGTAATATTTTACCTTTAATATTTAATCTTCAATCTGTAATCGTTTAACTTTAATATTTTATCTTGAGGCTTAAATCTTTAATATTTATTCTTTAATATTCAAGCTTAATTTATAGGCTTTAATAGTTAACCTTTACTCTTTAATCTTGTATCGTTAATTTTTAATCTTGAATCTAAAATTTTAATCTTTGAAATTTAATGTTTAATCTCTTATCTTTAATATTTTATAATCTTTAATTTTTAGTTTTAAATTTTTTTGATTTTCTGTTCTAACGGCGTTTTTCTACCTCTTACAATTATATTAATATTAATTTACTCCACGTGATGGAATAAGTTCCACATTTTCCTTCGCACTTTAATTCTCCGTAAACTTAGAATCTTGTCCAACATGGAAATGACAAATGATTTTCGCACGCTGAGTAGTAATGTAATGGAACAACACAAGTAGTAAAGTAATGAAAAATCTGAAGCAGCATTTACGGCGCACAAGCAGTTACAGCAAGTGGGAAGCGCCAACCAAGCAAGCCACTACGGCTAAGGTCAAGCAAAGCAGTTAAATATATACAAATTATATATATATAGTGTATGTAGTGGTACATAGCTCATTACATACTTGTATAAAAAAAAAAACAGCAAGTAAAGAATATGTGAACGAAGGAAATCAAAAATGAGTTATTTATATGCGTAGTACATGAAATTTGATTGATGCTAAAGTGTCCCGACTACTTCAAAATTGGTATTGCTTTAGTGTCACACGCCGCGTGAAGCTAGTGACAGCTGTTCAGCCACCACGTCTCGGGTAGAAAAGTTCAAGCATATAAAGTGCACGAGCAGAAGCTGTAAGATGAATAAAATATGTGAATTGGAGATTGCGGACCAACAGGAGAGTTTGTCGATATTAGAAATGGTAGAAAAATGTCAAGAGTGCGAAAAAATGTGTGGATAAAAGTAAATAAAAATATGATCAATGGGCGAAGACAGTCTGACTGACAGCGCAAAAGAATGAATATTAAAATAATTTTTGAACATAGTATACATATACACATTTGCTCTTAGCTGTCCGTGTCTGCACTAATATTCACTCTTGCAAAGAAAAATGGTAGTCAACTGAACTAGAATTAAGCAATGATGAAAAAATTTTAAGAGTATAAATTCAAGCGACTTTCAAGTATTTGAAATGATAATGCTAGTTTTTGATGGAGTCAGTTTTCAAGTATACGAATATGTTGTTTGTGATTTTGTTGCTAGAACGTTTAGGTCAGGATAGTAAAGTTATAAAAGAAATATCAATATATGAAAATTGGGAGCCGAAACTATTGAAAATTGTGTTGATGTCTGTTCTTTCATCAATAAACGCCTATTTGGTGGCAGTTGAAGACAATATGAGATGCTCAGACTCCTTTGACATTTTTTTTTATATTTTCAATTAGTATCCTTATTTATTCTTTCACCAAAATCAAGATCATTAAATAGATCTATACATACATTATCTTAGACAGGTTAGGATATATAGAAAATCTTCGACTGATAGATGGCTCTACTAAGAATATTTATTGAGAGTCCCACTGGCAAAATTTTTTTATAAATTACATTTATTATTAATAACCTCGTTTCACATATCGGCCAAAAGTGTTAGTTAGTTTTTATAATAAATTTTTACTATTAATATAATAAAAGTGAAAGTCAGATTGTCTGGTTTTGAATAAAACCGGAAAAAACTTAAATAGGTATTGTAGTTAAACCAGAGCTATCAGCCGACATCTAGTAGCAACAATAAATTTTATGATACCTGCCTTATCGACAACACAGAGCTGCACCAAACAAACAAAAAATTATTTTGTTGGGCCAGTGTAATATATAATGTAACAAGTAAATTTATTAGATTTGAACTTTTGGATTGTCATTGTGAACAAAAAAAAAAGAGAACTAATACGATTTTTTTAAAAATTATTTTGAAAAGTTCATTCATATACAAATGCGATGACAGAAATGATATTTATTTCTGACATTTTTCGCTTTCAGTTTGGCTTTTTGTTGGTTGCTTTTCAAGCAAAAAAATAGTATATAGATATATAGATAGTACTTTCTGTACATTTTTAGAATGAGGTCAATTTTTTTTACCAAAAACTACTGACCTATTTACCGTAAAAGTTTAAAATTATACAAATTTGTGTAGCGGGGCAATATTTTGAATAAAAAAAAATTTCTTAATATTTATTTAACTTAATAACGCGCTATTAAAAAATTAATAAAAAACACTCTCAATTAATAAATATACATTGATTAGCTAGTAAATTCCTAAAAGCTCAAAACATGTCACTCACTTATGTATTTTTTTATGTACAGTGTGTTTTGTTTATGGTAAAGAACTTATAGTTTAATGGAATTCACATATAAATTATGAAATTACTCAAAATTGGTATTAAGGCACTTAAACAGTCATCAGTTTTTGATCTAATGTGTTCATCATTGAGAATAAGGATGGTTTTATGCTAGGTTTTGAAACATTTTTTACACGAATAGAGTCTGTGTCATGTAAATTATAATTGGAAATAGTTTTTTCTGATTATAAAACAAGTTTGTATAGTTTCCTTTGGATAGGTTTCACACCAAAAGCAGCAATTTTGACTTTAATGTCACACACATGTGTTGGCTTTGACAGCTGGCTTGACAGCTACACCACTACAATGTTCCTAACCTTAAAGAGCACCATATATTTGCTCTTTCACGTACATTAAAGCAAACTTTTACAGTTCTTCAAACGAAACTTATATTTATTGCGATGTTATTAAAGTCAGTAAACATTTATTATTTTAAATGGATCAATCAGTAAAGTTCACATTTCAACAAATACCACTTTCAGAAAATACCACTAATTATGCTAGTGATACGACATTATTATATACATATAAGTATAGGAAGCAAGCTGTGTGTTTTGTAGCTGATGTCGTATTTTTATATATGTATATGAAAATTTTTAATATGAATGCCACACTCGTATCACTTAACCGTAAATTTCCATTATTTGTATGCGCTGTGAAATGTAAGAATTTCCGTTAGAGAACTCCGGACAAAGCTTAGTTTCCTGTATCTTGATTATTAGCACGTAAGCAGGCCAATCTACTGACCAACTAAGGAGCTCGCACATATAGAGTAATAATTATGTATATGTAAGAGTAAATATATAATGCCAACAATACTATATATTCAAATAATATTCACAAATGTAAAATACTCCTATTCCTAACTGAAATTGTATTGCGCTTTTGTGCTTGCCACTTGTGCCTGCCACACTTTATATAATTGTAATTATTATCATGTCATGCTAAAACTTCTTGCAACAATGTATATACAAATGTCTACTAGCAAATGTCGGACACGCACTAAGCTTGTAACGGTACAAATACATAACAGTAGATGTATAATGTTCCCATATCCGCATATACCATAATAATATGTTGCGTATACGCCATGTCGGCACAAAATCTGTTTATACGACAGAAAATACCGCTACCATTGTGAATTTGTTGTTATAATTAGAGTATGTGTATGCAAATATATATATATATATATATACCTATATATGTGCTAATATGCCGTTAGATTGATACAGTCGCATTTATTTATGACAACCGACAAAGACTTTCACACAACAGCAACTACAACTTGCTGCAACAGTGCGTTGAGTACTCAGTTGAGTTGCAAGTGTGATTACCAGTATTGTGTAGAGTAAGCTGCTCCTTGCAACAGCTACAATTCAACAAGCATTTTATAGCATATACTTCTTAACAATGCAAAGACTCTACTCACTCCTTTCATTTCTGTACACTTTGGTGCCTCATCTTGTTTGTATGTGTGCTCGTGCGTGCAAGCTTTGAAGTGGCATAGCGTAAACACATTGTGCAACATTTAAATCGCATAATATTATGCCTTTAGTCCTACTTACTTGCCGTTGGCTTAAATTATCTAATTCAAACGTAAAGCAAAGTTCCCACACATGCAAATTTCTTCGGAGAATTATCACACTTTTACACACATATACTTGTACATGAGGGTGGATCAAAAATAAAAAAACAAAGATATTCTTTTTTCCGCTTGATACTCTAAAAAATTAGTTGGTAGACACCTCTAATAAAGCCTTTTCAAGTATGAGCTATTAATTGTAACTACACTTATCTATTTTGTTTTTACTATCAGATGTAAAGATTCATATCTTCCTTCCAACTACCTAAAAAATATTTCGTTTAATGGATTTTGTAAGAAATTTAATGCTCAACAAAATGATATCCTACAATTTTTTCGAAAACCTAACAATTTAAGAGATATTAACTGTTGAAATGTTGAAGCTTGATTATCTTAAGACAAATTTGTTTTTTTCTTTTTTATAAAATAATAAAAAAAATCATTTCATTTCAATCATCTTTTCCGACCCACCCCAATACACATACATGCCCATGCATAAGGTGTAATTATTACAAAATCACATGTTGCATATCTTATGCTTCCCATCTACTTGACCGACTTTGATGGTTGCAATGATAGCATCGATCGACATTTCTTGCTCGAAAATATGCTATTTCAAATGCACTTGGGCCTTGTATCTGTAGATTCTTGGAAATACGAATCTGAAGTAAATTATGTAGAAATTATGCATTTATATGTCAAACTTGGTTGTAGGTTTGTTTAGCAAAAACACTCATGTATTTTATCTCGTTCCGTAATGATTGTAATATTGTGGTTGCTTCATGCCAAATTGTATTTGAAGATAATATTTTTGTACTTAAAGACTCTTATGTGGACTAACATATGTCTAATAAGCTTATTAAATGTCCACATCTGTGCATAAATTGAAATTACAAAACCAATTTGATAAAATAATTTGGTCGATTATGAGTTGTTTAAGTTCATGTGCCACAAAAAGGGGCAAGAATATTTTCATTGAAGTTGAATTCCATCCGTATTAACCACTAACTTTGGAGAATTGAATACTGATGGTGAAAAATATAGGTCGAGGAACCACCAAGTTTGACAAAAATGAAAATTGAAATAAAAAAAATTATAGTTTAAAATAAAGCATTTATGGTAATGCCCTTTAATCAAATTAAAAAACTATTGCAAGGCTATATTAAAGGGATTATTTAAACAACTGGATAAAAATTGTTACAGGATTTCTTACAGTGTTTTATATAATTCTTAAAATTATAAATTCTATGATTGTCCAATTACTTTAATTTTGCGAACGAAAAAAAAAAAGTATATTTCCCGTGAAGACAAGTACTTCGAGGTTGTTTTTTAGTTCTTTTATCATTTTTAACACTAGTGAAATTCTATGAAAATTCAAGGCCTGCAATAGTACAAACAAATATCCACAAATTTTTGAAAACTTCTTCAACTACGTAATATTTAGGCTTTCAAACATCTCTATAAACTGCTTTTAATTTGTTAATATTTGAGCATATTTTTCGTAAGCCGGAACTCCATTATAATCTCTTCAGATGCTTTGGTATTCAGCATTTTATTTAACAGACATTCTTTTAAGCTGAATAGGGTAAAGTTGGCATTCAGCGCTTTATTCAGCAATTATTATTTTGAGCTGTAAAAGCGCTGAAAGCCAAAAGTTTTAGCAACACGAAAATAAAAAAAGTGAAAGCAAACTAGGCTGGTATTAATATATTCCCACATTTAAGAGTTGAAATTACTGATCAACCACTAACCCGTTTCAAAAACAACGCGTCTTGACTTTACTGATAACCTGTTTTGACTTTTAAAACCATTTTATAATTTACTTCGCTCCCTTTCCTTAGTGGCTTCAGCAAATGCAAAAAATAGCCTGCTCATTTATCTTAATAAATACAAGAGGGCAATCAGGAATTGTCCATCACAGCATCATAATAGGCGCACTTAAAGCTGTCGGCTAACATTTCAAAATATTTATCTGTGATGCTCTCGAATTCAAGCACTCCAGATTTACATTTTACTTAACATTTGCATACGCAAAAAAAAAAACAGAAACAAACGATTTTTTACGCGAAGAGAGGGAAAAAGCTGACCGACCACTTTCCAGCTGTCAGCAAGTGTTGAAAAAAGCTAAGTGGCCGACGTTAGAGGTCGCCATTAAACCGATTATCCGAGCGTATAATGGTTTCGGTGAGTGCTTGACTGGCAGGTGAAGTGGTTACGCGTGGCTGGTGGACGAAAAGAAAGTGTATTAATAAGTAAGTGGAGAGTGGGGCAAAATGGAAATTAAAGAAGATTGGATGTACAAAGGAAGAGGTGGCATCGTTTTTGGCGAAATTTTGGTTGTTAGAGAAATAAGTGAGGTTAAGTACTTAAACCTAGAAAAGAACAAAATTAATGGGTGTAAAAAACAACTTTTTCGATCTCAAAATATTATTTTTTCAGTTTTCAATAATTGAATTAGCCTAAAATTATACCAAAAAAATTTTATTTGACTGTTTACAAAGCAAATTTGATATCTGAAATTTTGATCAAAACATCTTAATTTTTACTTGTTTTGTAAATGACTTGAAATATCAAATAAAATAAAAATCTTAAGTCTCAAAAAAATATTACATTATTATTTCAAACATATTATTAACCTAAAAGTATGCAATAAATATTATACGCTTGCTTTTGGTATTTCTTCTTTAGATATGGTAAGAAAATCTTACTTCTCCAGTCAAATACAAAAATGAAACCGAAATTAGGGCAAAATGTTGATAAAATATTAAAAAATTATCAGCCTTCACTTTTTTTAAATTTTATGTTTGTAATTTAAGTAGAATAAATTAAATGAATTTTGGGAAGACATGCCGAAATATAAAACAACTTATTTTTAAATTTAATTATTAGCCCAAAATTATGCTGCATTATTTTCTTAAAACTTGACTAGAAAAAATCAAATTTATTTTCAAAATATGCATCGAAACACAACACAAAAAAGAAATTTAAATTTAAATTAACGCATTTTCAAATCGTTTTAAAAAATTATCAGCCTAAATGCACAGAATATTCTTTTTAATTTTTATACTTTGAATTCCGGCAGAAAAATGAAAAATATTTGCGGAATACGTGCTGAAAAAACTTTAAATAAAAAAAAATTATTTTCAACTCGTTTTAAAAAAAGTATGTGCCCAAAAGTATGCTGCAAATTTTTCTAAAGTTTTTACTTGGAATTTGAGTATAAAATTTTAAATTTGCTTTTAAAATGCGTATCCAAAGAAATTATTTAAATCGTTTTAAAAAAAATATCAGACTAAAAGAATGCAGTCATTTTCGTGCTACTTCTTTACTCGTTCTTAACACTGTTCTGTAAATTTGATTACGTGTGTAAATAAATGAATGAACATTTCAATATCATCAACCAAAGCCTCCACCACATTTGCAGCGAGCGCAGCTGTATAGTGTTTGGGGGCAAACGTTGGCGGTAGTAGTGGCTTTTGTAAAAAATTAAATCTCGTAAATCCATTTATGCGAATTTTTCAAGCATTAAATTTGTGCTTTCACGTATTCTTAACTTTCAAATACAAAGGCCGCCACCAACGCGCGCACACACTAACAACAAATGCGCTGATAGAAACTGCAGACTCATGCTGGATAGCGTTTAGAGAACGTACATAGGTGTATGCGTATATGTATATTGGTATAGCTAGTATAAATGTGTGTGTTTTTAAGTATATGTATGTATGCGTTACCTAAAACACACAAAAAAATGAAATAAGGCTGTCAGCTAAATAAAAATTTTCTGCTTACATAGACATTCCCGCAACTGAAGTGCCACGCTTTTTGGCAACGTCTCTTAAAGGAGGATGGAGGAAGCTAACTTATGCGCCACCGACTGGGCACAGGTAAGAAAATGAATTTGCATCATTTGTTTTATAACGTTGCCGCCGACGCTATCTCTGCCTAACAACGCCCCCCTGATGCATTGGCGTGGAAATGGGATGCTACCGAGCGCCACTTAAAGCACTCATTGGAATTTATGAAGCATGCATGGTGATGCTTGTGCTCTTGGTGGCAGGCATGGTGAGCAACAGCAGCAGCAACCAGCCAGCCATAACACCAAGACAATGGCGGCGATTGTTGGAAAACCATTGCTGAAGTAGGCAATTCCAATGCGCGCATATATACATATAAATATGTTGTAAATATGTGTGAGTGTGTATTTTTGCTGTTGTTGTTGGTGGTGTGTAGCGGTACCAGCTGCTTTATTGCGGTAGCGAGAAATAAAAGCCATGAAGAAAGTCGTATTCAATTGCTGGCGGTTAAGGCAATACGCGTCCATACGCCATTTGTATATATCACGCAGTCTTGCGCACTACCAACAACAACAACAATTGTACGTGTCCTCATCTGCCGCTATCTATCTTCTTGTGCTTCTGCTGTGGCTCCTTCATCATGCCACACTTGCTGGTTTTCATTTTCAATTTGTTTTATGCGCATTGTATTCTTCGTTTATTCACTTATTTACTTGTTTAACGGTGTATCTTGCGGTTACCTTGCCGCTAAATGTTTGTATATATATATATAAATATATATCTATTTATTGTATGTATTTGTTTGTGTGCACATTTATTTATGTGTGTTAGTGGCAATTCTTATCTTTCTTTTGCATACGAATATTTCAATACAGCGCATATAAAAGACAACTAACACACACACACATATATATACGCATGCATCCACACTTTTATGCGACTTATATAAAACATGTGCGCTGCTCTTTCATTTCTTCTGTGTGTTGTGTAGTTTTAAGTTTGCTGTTTTAATTTTATTTATTTTTTTTGTTCTACTTTTGATTTTAAACTCAACTGGTTGGTTGAGTGGCGTGCTTGTTGTGGTGCTACTGTGGTCCTTAAATTTTTCACTCCCCTACTTAAATGGGTTAACAAATTGAATTCATATGTTTATGCAAGCAATAATTAATTATCGGCTTATTTTCGTTGATGTATTCAAGCATTTTTAAGGCACTTATATTTTGCATACATTTTATAAGTATGTGGCAATTTTAATTTTTCTGTAAGTGTATGCGATTGGCATTGCTTTATTTGATCTAGTACGAGTGCTTTAATGTGTAGGAAATTGCTAGCAATTATTTTAAAAATATTTTTTTAACTCAAAATATGTTCTGTAGATACTTAAAGAGTATATTATTGTGCTCTGATAGTTTTCTGAGCAAAATATCTATTTAATTTAATTTAATTTAATTTTTTATTTTTTTAAATTTTTCAGTCGGTCAGAATTTTCCCTCTTAGTAATTATTATATTACAAGTATTTTATTTTTTTTGTTAATTTTTCAGTCTGTTAAAATCTTTTCTTAGTAATTATTTGAAATACAGATTTTTGAGTCAAGATTTACGTGTTCCATATTTTTATCAACCAATAGCCTCTCCATACAGTGGTTTCTCATATAATTATAATAGTTATTTGAAAGTATTGTTGAACACATTAATACTTAAGTTTCTTTCCACTAAGTAACATCTTTGAGTGAAAAAACAAAAACTCACTACGCTATAGTAAAACCTCTTTTGAGGGCTTATTAACAATATCGTATTTAAAATTTGAGAGTAGTGAAAAGAACAAACAACTGGTCTAAATACTAGAGATTGGCATAATCAAGTGAAGAATGCATAACAAGAGATTAAAGCATACTGCATGTCAAATTTATGACGAGAGAGCATATTTGAATAGCAATGAGCAGAGAGAAATCCCAGACGATTTACAATAGATAACGCGATTCCGTTGCAATTCCTATGTATATAGTTTCTTGATTCTCACTCTTTAATAGTGTTATCATACAATACAATTCGATGAACCGTACCATAATTTCTGAAAAATTTTTCGGAGACTTTTTACTTTATTTTCCTTAGGGATATCAGTTCTTATACATTAAAACCGAAGCTGACGCGTTTCCAAAGCTCAAATTAGCGCATCCAAAATATAAAAACGTTAAGTGAAAGTGTTACGACCGCGCTAGTCGTGTAAGAATACGACGACTCGCATCGCGGGTATTATCAAAAGTATTAGAGATTCGTGTATACTATTTGTTTTTGTCTCTATTAAGGAACACATTTTTAAGCTCAGCAAAGCTTATATAACTCTACATAACAAAAGTCGAAATGTCGCGAAACTGCTTTTAAGACTTTACTGCGCTAAACAACTCAATTAACGTGCCCAGTAAAAATTGAAAATTAAGTTATAACAACTTTTGTAAGTATAAAAATAATTTAATGAAAATGGTTATGATCATACATTTAAAAAAAATTATTTATGAATAAATCTATTTAGGTAAAAAATCGATTACTTGTTATAATCTATTAATAAACCTTATTGTTGTTGAGAAAACATTCGACTATTTCAAATATCGAGGAATGCTGCTCAGTTAACAATGAGTCGGATAAAAATCTGGGACCGTTCCGGTTTTGTAGACCCGAATGCCCTACGAACTACACTATAATCTGCCTTGTTGGTAGTAGCGGGAAAAACTAACTTAAGCCTATATAATTTAACTTTTTTAAGGCACTGGAACAACGTTTAAAAGTCGTGAAAAAATTCCACTTATGATCAGGGTTGCTAATAATGCTTAAAAAAAATAATTGAACTAACATATTAATTAAATTTTTTTATAATAATTTGTAATCCCAAACACAGGTTTAACCAAAAATATTTAACCAAAATATCCCAAACACGGGATTAAAAAATAAAAAAAATTTTAATCGCACATAATTTTTTTTTTGTTAATTATAAAAACCGGAATTAAATCTAAAAATAATATTTACCAGCTCAAAAACAAACTATTAATAGCTGGTGTTTATGAATGTCTTGAAATAAGTAAGTGATAGCTTTATGATTTGGAACAAAAAGAAGTTGTCATATGACCACTTTTTATACCATTCTAGTAATTCCAAAGAAGTACACAGTCTACATTGGTAAAAAAAAAATCATTAATTTTTTTTGAAGCCATTATTATCAATATTTAGACAAAATTTTTTTGAACTCTTATTCGAACATATGATTCAATAATATGTTTTTGATGCTTAAAGCACAAATTTCATTTCATTGATCATAACCAGCGTTGGAAATTTTTTAATTCAAAAATTTAGATTAAAAATTTAAATTAAATGTTAGGATAAAAATTGGATTATAATTTTTTAGTCCCGATCTTGGGATTAAAAATTAAATTTTCAAGATGTTTGGGATTAAAACTTAAAAACTGAAAATATAATTTTTTTATTTGAATGAGGGCAAAAAAATGTCATTTCTAAAACAAATTTTTTTATTTCTTAATTATATTTTTGAAATTAAAATTTTAATTTTTTATTTGACAATCGGGTTGTTGAGATTAAAAATTTAAAAATTAGCATAAATATAAATCATAAAAAATAGTTTAATTCCAGATACCGGATTAAAAAATAAAAAAAAGTTTTAAACCCAAAAGCCGGATAGAAATTAAAATAAATCGTTTTTTTTTTTTTGATTAAAAATTAAAAATACTTTTATTTGGAACCGAACTAGTTAGAAACTAGTGATTTTCTCTTTCATCTGAGTAGTTTGGGATCGCATAAGTTGTTTGTCTATGACCTTATGTCACCAACTCTGCTAAGTTTTTATGTGTTTTTAGGTGTAAGTAGTAAGAAAAAATCTCTTCGAACAACAAAACACACATAAATTTATATCTCTAACTAGATTTGTACACAATAAACTCCAATATTTAACCAAGCAAATCTGCTTCAAGATAACTCTTCTACTAACTTCAGCAAAGCTGTAGGAAATATTATATCAGCTGCAACTGCGAAATGGATTTAAACAACAGCTTAAGGTGTTTAAATAAATATAAAATAAAATCTTAAGACACAACAAGAAAATCTTAAAAACTAGCAGCAGTACTGAGACACAAGTATTTGCTGAATTATAAGTATTTATATAGACTTATATGTGTGTGTGTGTATATAGCGTTATAAGTGTTTTTGTGTGCGTTAGTGTAGCGAATTGTATGTGAAAAGCCAACATAGCCAATGGCTTAGCGTAGATCTAGCAGGATGTGCAAGGACACAGCGACGGATAAGCCAACCTAATACCAACATATACATATATGCATATATACCATGTATATATGCAAGTGTATATAGTATATGGTTTATATGTTTGTAGCCATATGCAAACAGCTTGATTTAGCGCCAAGCATTTGCTACGAGTGCAATCAGTGCCCGCGCAGGTGACAATGAAATAATAACTTCAGGTGTTTACAACAACTTTGCAGCCACTTCTCTCTTGCTCACTCCCACTCTCTTCTTCCTATTCTTCTCTTTCTACAATTCTGGCATTATTTTGCGTTTTTTTTTTTGGTGATAAACCAAGTGGGAACACTTGCTACAATACTTAAGCAGCACAGTTTAAGAAAATGGAAATAAAGTAGATCGAAAGAAGATAGGAGTTAAAGAAAAATGAGAAAAAATCAGGTGCGCTCATAAATAAAGCAAAGCCTCACACAGAAGCGGAGAGTGGGCATGAAAGTGGCGCGCAAAGTTAGTTTCCACGAAGAGTAGAGCAGTTGACAACTTTAATGCTGACTTAAAAAGCTTGCCAAACAGACACCAACAACAAAGTTACGAAGACAAACGCTCGCACGAGCATTAGAAGGCGGAACACAACTGATTGAGACAAATGCCACACAGCGCATAAAAGATGGCGCAGCAGCTGCTTGCTTTCACCAGAAACTTTCTTACACAGAAGGTTAAGAAGAATAAGTACTAGAAGAAGAAGAAGTTGCAGCAGCGGTAGACAACCTCAAGTCGCCAAGACGCACAGGAAGCGGCACAACAGTCAACTGTCGCCAGAGCGCACACTGGCCACTGTCACTTTCCGGGAGCGGTGTGTGGCACAATGCATATGACAGCAGCTAAAGAATTGGCACTGAAATCTACAGAGATTTTAGCGAGTGCAGCAGCAAAATTCCACTTACTCCACAACACCTTCAACGCGCCAAAAACCTGCAGATTGGATGAAGCAAACTTTTTACTTAGTCCATCAACTTCTTATGAAAATTGAACAACTACAACAAAAAAAGGCAAGCACAAATCTCGAACTAACCGACGAAACCTGTGAAAGTTGGAAAATAATACGAAAGTAATAAACGAAAGGTAAATATTAATGGAGCAAAGGTGAAGGTGCTGGAAAATGTGCTGGAAAATGCAGCGCACAGGGGCGAAGGGGTTGCAGCAGCTGACACACACATTGGCACAGTCATGGCCACAAATATGCGGCAAACAGTTGCACGGCGCGTTGTTTCAAGGTGAAAAGCTTCGGCTGTCGTTTGAATGTCACTTTCATTAAATCATAAAAAGCTAACGACAAGCTACAACGAAAACATAAAACAAACAAAATAAATCAAATATGAAATATTCACGCTGCTTAAGCAGGTAATTCGTTGGTGTAGCCACTCGCTTTAATTTCAAATACATACAAATTTTGTTTACCGAGCGGAGCATTTTCCTAAAACACAATTTATATAAGCACACAAAAGACAAGCGAATGTAGGCGAGTCACAGCTGAGCGTCGGTGAAATGAAAAATGTTTGCCGAAATCTCATTTAATTTGCGTACAAATAGCGCTAGCGCCGCGCCGCCTGTGACAACAAAACAAATGCCCAACAACTGTAATAACTAATTCAGGCGCCACACGACGGAGGAGCAGGCGACATACAACACAGCAACATCGCTTTGTTTGTAGTAGATTAATAAATGCTTTATTTTAAATTTGTCTTCGCATTCGCAGACAAATGCGCAAATAAGTTGTGCCACGTTGTGCTCTAATGTTGTGCGTTGCACGAATGCGAATGCATATTGAATGGGGATTTATTTCAGATTTTGCAAGCACAAATATTAGTATTAATTTTCTTAAGGGGATTTTGTTATACTTTTGCTTTAATACCATTTGATTTACTTTTAAGTGATTAAATATAATTCTTGGAAAATGATAGCTTCACATTTTTTTAAATTAATCTAAATTCTTATACCATAGAAGGGTATAACAAAATCTTTAACTTGATTTTGTTTGTTCTGTTTGTATAGCAGTTATATGCTATAGTAATCCGTTCGTACTACTTGTAGGTCTGACGCTGTGCCAAATATCGTGAAGATATCTTGTCAAAGAATAAAAGTTGTTCATACAAGGACTTAACTTTGATTAATTAGTTTGTATAACAGCTATAGTTGACCGCTAACGGATGAGCAGTTTCTTGGAGTGAAAAGTATGTGTACAAAAGTTTTGTTGCTGTCAATGTGTTTTCTTTACAGTCAAATGTTCATATATTATTGAATATATGCTGGTCCAACTAATGCCTATATTTGTCTCAACCTCAAACAACCACTGACTTTGGACAACCTTCACAAAATTCGTTTTGGAGTGATCTACGACATCGGTGGAATTCACCATACCATTGATAAACATTGGAGCACAGGAGGGGATGTTCATCGATGCAATGCTGCTGAGTTAGTCTACATCGAAAGTTGTATAATATAATTGAGAACAAATTTTGGCGTTTTAATTCCATTTTTTGCCCGAGATGAATATTTTATGCTACTGTAAACAACACTATTGCGCTCGTATGTGAAAACGCTGAGTATGTATAATATCAAGAATGTCAAACTTTTCGATGAAGTTGTAGGTGGCCAGATTGCAACACTAGTTTCTAGGGTTGTGAAATCCGAAATTATGAAAGGCAAGCTACGTACATATTATATACCAGGTGAAAAGACGCCTAATGATATTTAGAACGCTACATTTTCTCAAAGATTGGGCCAGTGTATAACCATGTATACAATTTTTCAAAATTCACTTTTCACCAGCAGATTTCATATGAACTTTTTGGAAAAATCTCTTACATACAGTGCAGTTTTCGGCAAACTCGATTTCGAAATTCGAAATAAAATATGTTGCTGGCCACCTTCAATGAAAACACATAAATTACTGGTTTATTTGTAACTAAGTCTCTGTAAAAAATTAGTCTGGTCCAATACCCAGAAAATAAGAAGATTTTGCCGTATAGATTTATTTATGATAATGTTTTCTCTTTATTCTACATTCAGGCTCTATACTCTGTGTTTCTTACTTCGTTGTCATTTCATTTTTCGATTGTCCGAGATTATTTATTCTAATGTTCATGCTTGAGTTATGTTTTTTTGTTTTCTATTAACTTGATCTTTTGCGATTATTAGTTACAGGCTTAAGATTTTTTATATTTAATTGTGATTTTGTAACTAAAATTCTAAATATTTTCCAGCTTACTAAGCTAAAATGAGCGTGTTCGGTTTCAAAAAAGTATCACAAATAGAAAATATACAACTTTTTACTATAAAAATTACGGCCTCTAGCACGGAAACTTTAATTGTCGCAAAATAATGACATTTTTAAATATATCTTTCATGTATGAAATATTATCATTGGGTGTTGCTAAAACTAAGATCTTAAGATAACAATAAAAAAAATTAAATTCAAATCAAAATCCTACAATTGTCACATATATTTGATGAATATAATATTTTTAGTTCGAATAAAACCAATAGAATTTTAATTTTCTTCAATAAAAATATATCAGAAATCGTAACCTTCTTTTTAGAATCTCATCAAATGTAATAAGCAAATTTAACTCGTTTCGAATTTAGAGTTTATTGCTTACTTACAGTGACTTTATTTCTACCAAGAAGTATTGGCTTTCCCTCGCAATGTGAATGTGTGAAAGGCGAAAACAGCGCTCTCATCTCCCCCGATATGAAAGCAGAAAGCAGAAATATTGAATTCTGTTGCTAGGCGAAAGAGAATTATTTCAGAGCACCACTATATTTTACAGGGCTGCCGACATATTTCAAAATTATAGGTTGCAAGTTTCCACTAGGTTCCATAGTTACCATCCGGGAGACTCTTTTCTCATACATTACGGCTGCATTTATTTCATATTCCAAGACGTTTCTCTTGTATGTGATACAGACTCAGAGAATTTAATTAAATTATAAAAATTGTATTTTGTGCTTATTACTCAGACGAATAGATTTATAAAATCACACACAAGGTTTTAATTTCAGACCAATATGGACTCATTTTCATACATTATTAGCAATAATTTTCTGCAATTTTTAAGCAACAAATTATAACTAAAAATGTTTTTCTATATTATTTTTGGCACGTTTTCTTGCACATAGACTTTGTGCAGTGCTTATGACTTAATTATGCATGCTTGAAATCCAATTAAACAACATTTTTCCGACATTTCTATTTGTTGCCGCCTACTTTGCGACGGTTTTCTTGCACTATTGGCCTGACATTGTCTGATTCAATTAAACCGAAAGTGCAAATGTACGATTTTAAATGACTTTACGGATACTCCGACATTCTTTTATTGCTACTTCCACGCTGCCGCTTGCAACATGCTATGCGACAATTTAACGAATTTGCGAAAATTAAATAGAATTTAATTTAAATTGCATTAGACAAGGCGCTGTTGCAGACACAAACACACACACATTTACACCCCACCAAAAACAAAAACAAAAAAACGAATGCGAATGCTATTGTTGTTGCTGCTGCGCTGGCTATTTAGCGGTGGCAGTAGCAAAAGCGACAGCCAAGTAAATTAAGTTGTCAGCGAATAGCAAGACAATATTGCAAGTGCAGCGCATACAACAATTTCGTTGGCATTTTGGTGTTAAGCTTTGTTGGAATGTCTAAAGCAGCTAAAAAGCAAAGCGAAGGCAAGCGCTTAAACGGAAACACAATCAAATGGCTACAGTAAATATATTTCTATATATTTATATATGTATGTGACAATAAACGACAACAACAACAATACTCTAAGCAAAATGTCGCACATCATGTGTTGGCGTAAATTTAATTGGTACTCAGAGCAGTGGCAGCGACAGTGGCAAAGAGAGAGACAGCGACGACGCCAATTGCAACGCTTGCGGAATTTGACAGCTCAACTGTCGGACTTTGACTGCAACAATTGGCAACTGGTTAATGGTGTATGTGATTGACTCAAATTAGAGGCTGCTGCAGGCAAAAAGCAACAAGTATATATGCATAGATATACGCTCTATACAATTTGTGCTTCCAATATGCGCTAAATGCTGATAAACTTGCGCCATCAGTCTTTGTCGCCCAAAAGGCGACTTCGATATTGCTTGCGAATTCTGCTCAAAAGTAAAAGATTTATTTATATCTGTTTAATTTAAGCTAATTTCCAATTTTTCTTTAAATGTTTTATTATACTCCGTACAGGATATATTAAGTTTGACACCCAAATGGAAACATCGGAGACCCTATAAATTAGATATATAAATGATCACCTTGAAGAGCTAAGTCGATTTAGCCATCTCTTTGCATAGACGCGAACAAGTGCTTCAGTTTTTGAGATGTCGACCTGAAATTTGGCACACATCTTTTACTCACCAACCCATTGGCGGAACCGCCGATATCGCACACTTATAGCATATAGCTGCCATAAAAACTGAACGATCCAGCTCAAGTCCTCGTATAGAACCCTTTTTATTTTACAAGGTATCGTCTCTAAATTCGGCTTAAATTATTATCAAAGATATAGTTACCAACCACAAAGAAATTGTTCAGATCGGACAACTATAGCATATAGCTGTCATACAAACTGACCGATCAAAATCAAGAAAAATACATTTGTATACCCTTTTGTGCGATAAAAAATGCACTTGTGACTTGTATTATAGCTTCGATGAAGCAGATGTTAACGTTTTTTTTTTGTTTACTTTATTTTTAATCCAGTTTTTTATAAGTTAAGTAAATATTTTGTTTCAGTTGCGAATTTCAACAACTTACAAGTATATATTCAGCTTACTGCATAAAATCCCAATCTTTACCTGCTGCATCTTATACTTATATAATATATTTCCTCTAAATATATATTTACTTTCCAAAAGCTACAAAAAAATATAAATAAATAGGAACAAGAGGAAAAAGAGTTGCCAAAAATAAATAAATAAGCAAAACATTCAATTCCCAATGAAAGCGCAAAATTAAATCAAGAAATAACCGAAGCATTTATTTTCTATCTCAAATGTGGTTGTGGCGTTTTTTTTTTCATACCTTTCCGAGTATTTATTTGCGCTCTTTCACCAAACGTTAAAATAGAAAAGTCTATGAGAATGCCTGTCAAACAGCCGCAATACTCAGGAGGCAAACGAGTATTAGCAGCACACAGGAATCTAAACAAATCCTACATATACACAACAACACACACGTCACGTTATATATGCTCGTGGGCTCATCAATGCAATCGTGTATGTCAGGTGTGCTAATTTCCCTAAAGACCGAATGCCATTCATCTCGTTTGTTTTTGTTGTTATGTTTTTGGGGTACTAGAGCTTTTAATAAAAATTTCGTTGCTATTTGCGCTGAAAACGCTTGTGTTGTTATTGTATTGGGAGTTGAATAAGCAGTTTGGGTGGTTGGAAAACGGTTAAGATTTGTGGGTTCTGGAGAGTTGTGTATGGCAGGAATCAAATAAATAGATAAAGTTCTGAGATTATTAAGCTGATTTTATTTATTTATTAGATTCTGGTTTTACCGGAAATCAATTAGTATTTTTTTTTTGAAAAATTGTTGTTAGTGATTTATTTTACCAAAAAAATAATATTTATTTTTAAAATTGTCATACTATATTTTATAAAAATTTTGTTAATGTAAAAAAAAATTTAAAAATGATTTTTCAATTTTTATACCAATATTTTGCTTTTAATATAGTTATCTGGACTAATTTCATTATTTTTCGGCGATTTCCCTGTGATTCATATGATTTTTTCTATTAGTAATTGTCTTGTTGTCACATGGCAACTCTCTACGTGTATCTGAAGTGTACATTAACATGTGTCTAAAATTTACAACTAGAACGTGACGTCTTTGATGACACTTTACTTTTTGATGGCTACAAGAGTAACTTACGTAAGATAGCTAATTCAATTTCAGATAAGTTTGACTATATGATATTATTTTTTGATACATTTAAAATATTGATATAAATAGTATTGAAGTATCAGATATTTATTTTTACGCAAGCAACATGTTACCTTGGGTGTTGATGAGCATCTTAGACCCTACAAAATATATATATATACATGATCACCATGACGAATTGAGTCGATTTAGCCATATCCGTCTATATAGATCTGAAATTGTGCACACGTATATTTCTTCCCAAGAGGCCGCTTGCTTATGGGAATCGCCACCAACAACTATAGCATATAGATGCCATTAAAAAGGGAGGCTCGGAATCAAGTCCATGCATTGAAAGCTTTTTTTTTGACGAGATATCTTTAAGATATTTGGCATGGGTTATTGCCAAAAGCAGAGGTACAACTTTGCATAAAATTATTCAGATCGTTTTACAATAAAATATAGCTGCTATATAAACTGATCAATCAGAATCCGGTTCTTGAATAGAATATTTTGTCTTTGTATAGCTTCGGTGTTATCAACAACGAAGCATTTTTGAAAATGACATATTTAAAAAATTGTGCTCTTTTTCTGTAATTATGTCAATTTTCTTCTTTTCATGCTTATATTCGTAACGTGTACAGTTCCTCTTCTATAAAAGTCACTCGAAAATCGTTTATGCGCTTATAAAATCGATATATGTATATGAATTTTTTAATTTGTTTTAAAACATGAAAATATTTGGTTGCAGTTTCTTTATAAATTAATGTTTGTCGAGGACAGATTCTTCCAGCATTTGAGAAGGTAGCTTGTTACGTACTGAAGCAGAACTTCTCCTCAATATTTTGGAAGCAAGTGGTACAAGTTTAAATGATATGTTCTGTTATGAATTTTGAACCCCATGTTCAATTGTTGTATGTTTATGAGCTTTCAAACTTACTCTTCTCATTTGATTTTTAATGTAGAAAACATTGTTGCAAACCGCATGTGAGTAGACATAGATTTCTGCAATACGATTGAACTCCTTAACTTGATTATAAAACGGGTTCAAATAGTAATCGGTTGCTTGAATATTTTTTCTCGAAAAATGTAGGCCATTTTATTTTATTCATAGTTTCCGATTTTGCTGAGATTTTAATGAGTTGGTTTAAATATCTCTGAGGAAACAAATATGATTTTCCTTGCGGCTTCTGAAACCCCTCTTAAAACCGTTTTCTATTCTCGCAAACTTTTAGAGCAGCACGACTTGCGTAGCTCGATAATCAACAAGTATATTTTCTATATTTTGCTCTTGGTTGATATTTTTTTGACCTAATGTAACTAAAATTTTAGCCTTATGTTCTCTTAACAGCTTGGAAATGTGCTTAATGAGTTAATAGTTAGTTAATAAAATTCGGATATTCATTTTAATAATGCTGCCTTTACCACGACTTTAGTGTTCTTGATTTATAAATATTTATTGATCATCCCTCAAAGCGATACTTCTATTGACAATATGTATATGTACTTACATAAAAATATTAATGCTTTAGTCAGAAGAAGTCAGAATATTGGAGACTTACCTGGAAAGTAAAAAGATAAAGATAATTAGTTTAGTTCGAGTATATAAATATGAAAAATTTGTATTATCTTATTTAATTAAATTATTTTTTTTAGTATTTATATAGTATCTTAAGTATTAATTATTTTTTAACAAATCTTTTTTTTTTTAATTATCATTTTTCTAAAATTATTTCTGTAAGTGAAATTTATAAATATTTATTTCTAGCAATTTTGCAAGTTTTTTAGCAATTAATCTTCATTAAACTTAATGGTATATACTTCAAATAATCGCCAGTGTTTTACTATGAAACTTTTTCCACCGTGTAACTGCCAAAACATTTGCAAACCGTTATAGACAGTCTGTGGAATAAAAAAAATATAATAAATACAAAAAGGTAGAATAACAAGCTCGTAAACCAATCTATACAATTACCTACACTTTCTATAAGCACACACACATATATACTTGAACGCCGCAGTGGCTTTCATCCCATAAGTATGCTATTTCTACTTGAAGCGCTTTTGTTGGCTATTTCCATTGCCGCTACCAATGCTGCTGTTTAGGTCGTTGGCAAACGCCTGTTTATCCATTCAACATTTTGATCGGCATCAATGCGGCCATCACCTACACCACAGCTATGTTACCATACTTTACACAAACAAACAAACATATATATAGACAATTTAGCAATACATATCTATGTATGCTTAAGCTCTCGCCCGCAGCGTCAGGCTAACTGTGCTCTGCTGGTGGCTTTTATGCGCCAACAGCAATGAGCTCCTTTAGTCGACTATATAGACGTACTATTTTATGTATTCTATGGCATCTACCATATTTATTTTTATATTTTCTCTATTTTTATTTCAAGCTCATGCTATTGCGATTTCCACTCGCTTTTGCTATTTACTTATTTATATTTTGTTTTACCGTTTTGTTCGCCATTGTTGCCGGCTACTCGCATTGCACTTGCGTTTGTTGCTGTTATTGTTTGTTTTGTTGTAATGCTTTGTTATTATATGCTTACCTGGGATTTAATCAAATATTTAAGATAGCTACCCAATTGCTATGGCATGAATGGCGGTTGTTCGGTCATATGGTCAGTCGACTTGCATTCACACACACTAATAAATGAGTATTAGATAAATAGACATGAATCGTTAGTGAATAGGTCAACATAATATGGCAACGGGTGGCTCAGTGGTGCAGATAAAAGCTCACCAGTGGTCAAGAGGAGTTTCCCAATGCAGTGGCGCATCCACTGAGAAGTACTGAGGAGTGTGGCTAGTTAAAGTCACTGGAGCAATGAAATAGAAATAATAACAATACAGAATGTGCTGGTTGAGCCTTTTTTATTTTCGCATTGAATTTTATTTTATTTTTTTACAACTATTGTTATATTTGTATTGTTTAAAGAGCCCGCAAGTATGCTACAATTAAATGGTGAATGCCGGGAGTAACCACCGTGATGTGCTCTATAAATGAGCAGAGAAAGTTGAGAGCAAAGTATTTTGAAATGTTAGCTTAAACTTAACTAAATACTTTGACTACGTGTAGGAGATTTAAATAATCGGACTAACATATAGGGATCACTTAAAAATGCAGATTTATATAAAATATATAATTAAATTATTTTTAAAAGAAGAGTATTATATTAAAGCTAGAATTAAATTTAGTTTTAAAATTATGGTTTTGCCAAAGTTTAAGTTTTAAGTTGTAAATTTTTAGTCTTAAGTTTAAGTTTTAAGGTTTAAGTTTTAAATTTTTAGCTTTAAGTTTTAAGTTCAAAATTTAAAATTTAAAGTTTTAAATTTTTCCTGCTAAGTTTTAAGTTGAAAGTTTAAAGTTATAAGTTTAATTTTTTAAGTTTTATGTTTTAAGTTTTAAGTCTTGAGTTTTAGGTTTTAGTTTTAGTTTAGTTTTGTAATTTTAAGTTTTAAGTTTTTAATTTTAAGTTTGAAGTTTCATGTTTTAAGTTTTAAGTTTTATGCTTTAAGTTTTACGTTTTAAGTTTTAAGCTTTAAGTTTTACGTTTTAAGTTTTAAGCTTTAAGTTTTAAGTTATAAGCTTTAAGTTTTAAGTTTTAAGTTTTAAGTTTTAAGTTTTAAGTTTTAAGTTATAAGTTTTAGGTTTTAGATTTTATATTTTATATTTTAAGTTTTAAGTTTTTAATTTTATGTTTTAACTTTTAACTTTAAATGTTAAGTTTTAAATTTTTAATTTAAAGCTTTAAGTTTTAAGTTTTAAATATTATACTTTAATAATTAATGTAAGAATAAATTTAATGTAGGAACCACGATTTTTTCAAATATTATATGTATTAAATATTGAAATGATTTTATAATCTGAATTTAGCCAAATTTTGGCTATAACAGTGGCAGAGTAGAATTTCTACAAAAACAAATTTTTCGTCTCTTTTTTCCATATCATAAACAATTCCATATTTTTAATACATAACCTCGAAAATTGCCTCCAAATTGCAATAACACATAAGCAACATTTTATAACTGTTTTCTGTCTATTTCTCCGGCATACTTTCTGCAGCATAATTGTTTGTTGTCAGCAATTGACAATCGGTTGAGTATTCTTTGCACTACACCTGCTTACGTCATGGTGCTTGGCATAGCCTCTTATTGCCAGGAAATTGCTTCGTTGCCGCCTTCTCTCAAATTCTCTTTTTTGTCGAATTGTTATATTAGTCTCATTTGTAACTCTATTTTTGCAGTAGCTTTTCTTTTCTGCATTCGTCAACTTTTATTGCTTTTTTTGCAACAATTTTATAATGCTCTGCTACTGGCAACACCTGTGCGCTGCTGCTGTCCTGTCTGCGCTCTTGTTGTTTATAACTTCATTTCTGGCAGCTGGAAGCTGAAGTGAATAGTTATTTTTATTGTTGTTTGCTCGCTAACTTATTTTTCAATTTTTGTTTTTCTTTTTTCTTCTGCATTTTCTGCCTTTTTTCCAACAACAGCTGCTATGTTTGCTATTTTTAAACACAATTCTTCGTTGCAAAAGCGCACAAGAGAAAATAAAAATTTTCTGTTCTAAAGTGAAATTGTTTCTTGTAGCTTTCGGCTCAACTGGCACTCCTGGAATTCTCTGTGCTTTCAGCTGTAGCCGCCTCCTGACCAATATTTATGTAGCTTCAGTAGCTACAGTAAATCCACACCTAAGTTGTAAACGTGCTCAACACAAATTCTAAGCGCTTAATGTGTGCACAAACGACATTGGTCGGTTACTGTAGAGTCCCTCAGGTTGCGTGTTGCAGTCGTGTCCTTTATAACTTTTTTGTTGCGTTGGTTTCGTTACACATTTTTGTGTTGTTGTTTCACCTAAATTTTTTTTATACAAGTGAGTTTTCGAGCTACATAACATTTGGTTTGCCTAAGGCAACTTGTGAAAGCACTTGCTTTTATGGCTGACATAGCCTTATGTCCCTAGATATGTGTGTGTTTTTGGGTATATACAGATATACAAGAATGTCAAATATACATAACGTAAACAGTCAATAGTTTGGTGACCAATATCCGACCTAGAACATATTATAAAAAAAAATACAGCTTAAATATCTATTATCTTTGCTTTTAGTTAAAATTTTTAATAATGTGTTTTTTTCCATTTAACTAGAGCTCATTTTTATGATGTACTTTGGCTCTAGCTTGCTCAAATTCGAACATTTTTTAGCGAAAAATAATAACAAATAAGGAGAAGAAACGATTATATTATAAGGAATGTAAGTCGTATATTACATTAAATGAAAATACGCTGACGCCGTAATTTGAACTTTTAGAACACCGGCCATAGCACCATCTTAAAAGTATGCTATAATTTATTTTACTAAAAACTTTTTTTTCATCTTTTCTGGATTATGGACAACAATAACTTCGGTTTAACAACAAAGAGCAGACACAATCGGAATAATACTCGAATATTTCCGCTGGCAAGGATCTTGATTCCTTATAGTGTTAGAAAATAGTGAGAAATTTTTCCAAAAATGTTCTTCAAAGCTTAAAATCAAGGAAGGATGTTCCCCAAATTGTTCTTAGAAGTCTTACAGAAAAAAATTAACTCAAATTATTTCATATACGCGTAAAAAACTTTCACATCCCTAACAATGGTTCGCTGGGGTACCCTAATGTCTGAAAATAATGTCTGAAAATGGTGTCTGTTTGCCTTCAACTGTATGTAAGTGTACTTTTCATATCATAGTGTAGGTAGTGCTGCAGTTTCTTATGGCATACTTAGATACAATACACTTAAACATATATATATTTGTATGTAAGTACGCAAAGCTTCGGCGTTGTTTGAAGAACTTAAAGTTTTCCATGTAATTTAAATTGGAGTAATGCTCCATTACAGTCTGTACTCGGAAGTAATTCACTCGCAAAAAGAAGGAAAGAGAAAAGGGGCAAAGCGTAGCAAACAAACCAAAATAGCACAGCAAAGAAGAACACAAAAAGCGCAAATGTAGTAAAAAGAGCATAAGGCCAGCTGCAGCAGGAAATATGGAAATGTGTTGCTCCACATACCTTTACTGCAGTTATTCGTAGTAAGCGTTGCTGGAAATATCTGTTGCTGGCAGTGACTTACTATGCTTCGTACACATTCGCTGCAGCTGTTTTGAAATGTTAAATATTGGACATTCATTTCGGGATAAACCCAGCTTAGGGCAGCTCAAAGCACACGCACATACACATACATGCACACACACACGAGTTCACCAGTACGGTGAACTACTGTGTGTAAGAACAATTGTAAAAAACAAAGCCTAGAAAAATTACACACACATGAAAGTCAATGGGATTTTGCTGCAAAATGGAATGCACGAAAGAAAAAAATTAAGGCATTAAGTGCGAAAGAGAGTAACCTAAGTGAATGTGTGTGCATGTGCCTCAGATATCATTAGGTATACTAAGCAATTTATATGGTCAACTAAGATAACTCCGTTGAGCTGCAAACGAGCTTTAGCAGCTGATTTTACTGCCTCATGCCTCAGATGCAGTGTGTCTAAGTTATCGCTCAAATGCAGTTTATTGTACTCAAAAGGATTTGCTAACATTTTTTCTGCGAAAGCGCAAATTTTTTCTACTCCTATAGGTACTTTGAAAGTAGCTTATGTCCACACGCATGCACTGTCAATGTATGTGAAGCTGATAAATCGCTGATTAAGACAGCTGAGCTTAGTAATATTTTTTCAAAGGTGCAAATAGTGATGATAATTGAGGTCAATGGTGCATACCGCAGCACACACTTGAATAATTGTTTTAAGAATTCTAAGTAAAAAATTAGCAATCTTTGTAAAAATCCAAGGAATATTCGATTAAGTGTGACTTTAAAGAGGAGTTCTGGAGACTTGGTGAAGCTCTAAAACACATCTTGAACGTTTTATTAGCGTTCAGTTCCATCTATTATCCCCTCAAAGCTTTTAAACAGCCTAAAATATATATTATTTATAGTTATATCAATTATTAATGCAAGTAGGCTGTCTACGACTCGCCCAGCGTTAGCGAGTAGCGAATCGAACAATCTAAATCTTGCGCTAACATCCCTCTGGCATATTTTGTTTCTGTCTCTGTTTAAGTATTCCTTCTTTCCGCATATAAAAACATTGTTTTGATTACTTGCCTCTCGTCTGCTATAAAACAAATTATTTTAATTCAAGTCTAAAATTATTATAAAATTCAATAAATTAAATATCATACTATATTTTACTATATATACTTCACATTTGAGCCATTCATTATAGTAAAACTTGCCTAAATTCCGAAAATTGGTAGCATTAAAACAAAGGTTTCACTACTTTATAGAAGTATTCCAATATTCTCTTAATATCAGCTCCGAGCATTTTTTAGCAAAAAATAATAAAACATAAGGAAGTCAGATCGATTATCTGGCTCGAAAGTCCATGTATATCCCATTAAATGGAAATAATCCAACGTCGCAATTTGAAGTTTTGGAACACCTGACGCAGCACCATCTTAAGACTAAGTATACTTGACTGCTTTTGGTGTTAGAAACTACTGTAATAAGGAATTTTTCCAAAAATGTTCCTAAAGTCTTAAAGGAAAGGACGGTATTCTGTCAAAATTGTTCTTAAAAATATTAAAGAAAGCGAAGCAACGAAAAATCTTTTAAAATTATAGAAATTTGTTTCGTAATTATAGAAGAATATTGTCAGAATCAATACCATATACATTCAAAAGAAACTTCAATTACCCTAATACGACACCAATGGTCCGCTGGGTTACCCTAAGTATGAAAATATTTCGTATATTCTTTTAGTATTAGCAAAATATTTAAAAATTATACAAATTTACCAAAAATCAAGTTCTCAATTATATTGTTAATTTAACACAATTTACAGTATAAGATTTCAGTTTTTAATTGAGCAATTAATGCCTCAACGAACAATAATTGAGTCAAGTTATTAATGCAACTAATGCTTTTTTGTGTAGCTGTCGAAGGATAATTGCTAATTGAGTGAATTAGTAATGGTGAATGTGAGTCTTTGATTTAAAATGTAATTGACTCAATTAAAAATGGGTTTAAGTTTAAAAATGTTAGAATTAACTTATTCGGCTTCCAATAATTGGGTTCTAGGAATATTCACTAATGGTGCATATGGCGCATAGATAGGCAAGTTTCACTACCGAAGCCAAGAAATAAATGAATGAGAGTGAAGTGTGTAGTATCACTCTGCGCTCGGATAAGAATCTTGGACGTGTTTAGCAACAAATGAGTTTCAGAAGCTTTTATGGTGAAGTTAAATGAAACCAGAGCACATAAATTTTGTTCGGTTATTGAAAAAAATCTCATTATAAAGTTACTAAGGAGAATTTTTCAAAAGAAGTTTCAGCCTGATTGGTTGATTAAGTCAGTAAACAACTATAAGCAAATGAATAATGACATATTAAGCAAATTAATAGGCAGTCTGGCAATACATCTCTTTATTCAAATCCGCGAATATGAATATTGAATTGAGGTCACTGCTATTAAATTCGATAACTTGATCTAAAATCAATTTATTCAACCTAAAACTGAGCTTTTAGTTTGTGCTTTCTTGACAAGAACATAAAAAAATATGTTTTCTATGATTTGTATACTAATTACTTACTTACAAGTAAAGCAACCATGGCCTGAACCAAATTTCCGAAAAATTTCACCTAAATTTACTCCAAAGTTTGAAAGCTTTAACAAAGCTTTAATGACAGCTTTTTGAATATTTATTTTGTCAAAATCTACACAAACAAGTGCAAACCATCATAAATTTAAGGTCAAGATGCACTCTGTCTGCCCAACAAAGAATCTTCGCCATTTTCGCTTTCCATCTAGTGCAAATGGATGCAGCTGAGAATCGGAAAATAAGCAAAAAGTAGATTAAGAGAAGACTTGCAACGGAAGTGTTGAAGAGTTTCACTTCCATTTTGTGATTTTATATTGTAACGGACGATGTAGCACATTTCCATTTGTTGGTAGAAAAACCGAAAAAAATCAAAACGCAAATTCTAAGAATACTTAGCCCACAAGCCAAAGAAAGACGTAGCGTAGACTATGCGTGCACACAGTCGCCGCGTCTATGCTGCATGTCCGTCTGACTATGCTGACGCATACATTTTCACGCGCTTGAGCTTAAGCTAAAAGAGGCTAAGACGACAAACGACCAGCAGCGTTTGGTAGAGCAGCTGACAAGTTGGCAGGAAACATTAGAGTGTCTAGACACCTACGTCATGCCAAATGAGAATGAGAAAAAATAGAAGTAGTGATTTTACAAAGACGTAAAAGAAGAAATAATAAGTAGATACGCAGCCAAAAAGACGCTGATCGAAAATAGTGCATTTTGGACAAAGCAACGCACTGCTTCAGCGGTTTTACAAGCTTTTGAAGGAATTTGAATTTTTTTATTTTTAATTCTTTTTATTATTATTTTTTTGTCCAGCTGCGTCTAGGAATTTCCTTGTGGGGAAGTAAAAATATTTGAAAAAATTTTTTATATTTTATTTTAAGCATTTTTTATCGGAAGCTCAGCTTCTCACTGCCAAAGCGACTTTCAACAGCTTTTCGCTTGCTGCTGGCTGTCGATTTAAGCGTGTCTAACCTTTGAACTGCTTAATATGCTGAAAATTTCCTTTTTACAAGTATGCAATGATGTCACTTCCGCAATAACAACTACAACAAACATAAAAACCATGCTGGTCCAAGGAAGTGCAGTTGGCTTTGAAAAATTTAACTTTCTTCCGAATAAATTCGAAAAGCTTACTCACGCTTACAAACATGTGGATATGTGTGCGTATATTTATATGCGTGAGTGTGTGTGTGTGCGAGCAGCAGAAGTGTGACAGCAAGCAGGCAATGACAGACTTGCCAAACTCACTTGTCAGAATGCGAGCGCTGGCAAGTAAGTAAAATGCAAAGTTGCCGCCACATCCTTCACCGACAGGCAAACTTGGTTGCCAACAATACGACAAGTATCGCATACCATACAAATATATACACATATGTGTATATGCTGTGTGAAGTGTTGTTTTGAAGGATTTATGTTTGGCTTTTAAGTTGGCACATGTGGCAGATGAATGTGAGTACGATTGGCAGAGAAATGAGAGAGTGTCAGAACAAGCACCAATAAGAGTGAAGTCAAAAATATTCAAAAATTGCCATTCAATAGCTGTAAATATATTGTAGGAAAAGAGGTAAGGAAAAAGTGTGCTTGTGTGCATTTTGTTGGTACTTGCAACTGCGAACATTTCAGTGTACGTACTGAGATGAGATACCCGGCGAGAAAACTGGATAGAAAATTTAAAATTTTCTTTCTTCTTCCGTGCGATAAAATTGTTTCTGATAATGGTTTATTTGAAGAAGTAGGCAAAACTCTCAAGAAGATCTCAATGTTTTTCTTTCCTAATTTCAAAAAACTTAGTGTATATTAGTAAAGAACATTTTTTAAATAAACGACTCGAAAAGAGATTTAAATAAAAATAAAAAGTTTTTTAAAGGTATCTTTTCATAAACGAAATTTAAACAAAAGGAAAAAATATGCCAGCAAAATTTTATTCTATTGGTATTGTATCAAGAACTAACTTAATTTCTAGAATATTTTGTAGCAAACAAAATTTTTTGATTAACAGCTATCTCGAAAAATAAATTTTGCTAATATTTTTGTTTCTTTCATTTGAACAGGGTATATTAAGTTTACCACGAAGTTTGTAATACCGAAAAGGAAACGTCGAAGACCTTATAAAGTATATATATAAATAACCCGCGTGATAAGCTGAGTCAATTTAGCCATGTCCGTCTGTCTGTCCGCCTGTACTCAGTTTTTGAACTCTCGTTCTGAAATTTTGCACACGTCTCTTTCTTACCAAGAAACTGCACATTTGTCAGAACTGCCGATATCGCACCACCATAGCATGTAGCTGCCATGCAAACTGAACGATCGGAATCAAGTTCTTGTAAAGAACATTTTGTGTTTGTGCAGAGTATTATAGCTTCGGTCTAAACAAAATTAACGTGTTTTCTTGTTTTTAAATTGTTTTTTTTTTTTTAATTTACCGAAACTCTTTCGATAAATCGCTTATATTGAATTTTTGAAAATTATAATTCTGAAAATATAAATTTGAATAATATATTTAGTGTTTCTATTTTGAATTGATGCTTTTTAAAATTTTTCTTCACAAAAGTTTATGATTTTTTCTTCAAAAAGAGGCCGAATATTATTTCAAAAAGTTAAATTTTAAGAATTTTAGAAAATTAATTGTAGATTGCAATTTTTTCTAATAGTAAATAATTATTTGAAGATGATATGGAATTTTTTGTATATAAAAACAGCTCTTTGGAAATTAAATTTTTTTTTTTTTAATATGCATTTATATATATAAAATATAACTTTTGGTAATAGCTATAAATGGAAATAAGCACAAACTTAAAAATTATATAAAACTTATGAACGAAAAAATTCATTAGTATCTTCCGACCGCAATTCCATTAGTCACGAAACGACTAGCATAAGAGACACTAAAGTTCAATGCTTATATACTTAGGGTTACTAAGTAAGTTTTGAAATTCAATATATTGTATAATATTTATAAAAAAAGTCTGCATGGATGACATTTATCAGTGGACTTGGAATCAATAATACTGGTACATATATCTCAACAAATATCTAGTCTGCTAACGTATTAGAAAATACGTATTAAAAATTAATAGAAAAAATAATAAAATGATGAAAATAATATTTTTTAAAATTTAGAAAAAATTAAACTATGAAAGTTTTCAACTTAGTTTTCTGTAATGAAATTAATTTCGTGTAAACCTGTACGAAAATATTTTAAAAAAATGTAGAAAAAGAGTATCAGAAAACTGCGTTACTTTTAAGTTGTTAGCATACTAATTATTAGATATGCCCTTACTTTACCATAAATACACCTTAACAGTCACATAATTTTTAACAATGTTAATCAAACAACCATAGAAAACCCGCTCTTGAATAAGTGTTTATACCATATATGATAAGGTAGATATGCCAACATATATATTATATATGCCAAAATTCTTGCCAGAAAATCATCGTTTTTTCTTACCCATACACACACGTATATGCATTTGCTTTCATATTAGTTTTCCGTGCTGTAACGGCAGGTACGAAATTGAATGTCAGTTTAAGTTGACAGTTTCACTACCCAAGCAAAGCCATTTAAATATTTACTATATATTGAAATATTTCATGCACACACTGCTGCCATGCCACACACTCCACTCGACAAATATTTCGTGTGACACACAATTTGGAAATCCTTCAAGAAAATTTCACTTGCACAGACCATACGCGCACACTTAAGAGCACACACACACACGTGCTTATGCTGCACACAATCCACCATACATATGCAAGCATCTCTACATGTGTGGGTGTGTGTGTGTTCCTTCATAACATATTTAAAAGTCAAACAGCTGAGTGAGTGATAAATTGAAAGTTTAGCATACGTGAAATGGCAACAAATTGGGCAAGTTCAATGAAATACAACAATAAAAGGCAAGAGGAAAAATCAATCATTGCAACAACACGCTGGTGTCGGCTCACCTGCTGTTTATATACTGACACCCCACAAATTGGAGTAAATCATGCATTTTATGCTTAAATAAAGTCTTGTGCCAATAGTTGAGTGACGGGCAGCCAGCTCATACGAAGAAGTGCGAGAAAAGTAACAAAATGTAAACGACAGGAGATATAAGATCGGAACAGATGCTTTTATGCTGCCAAAACTGTGTCAAATTTGATTTATTGATTGCACTAATGCTGGTAGCTCGGCTCTCAATATAAATTTGTTACTTTGGACTTGTGTAGGGCGACGCGTGTGCTCCACGTTCGCTTTGCCTTTTTGTCGGGTTGGAGGTAAGCGCGTTAGTGCTATGATCTCTATTTTTTATTATACTTCTACTACTTTGCCAAATTGCTGGTTATTTCGTGAAAAATTTGTGAAATATAAAAGTTAATAGAGACGTCAGTGCTCTGCTTTGCGTTTGATTAAACTTTGGTAGAAGAAAAAGGCTTGATACAGCAACAACAGGAGCAGGGTAGTTGAGGCTTAAAGCTTTATTTATTTCTATATGCTTAACAAAAAAAAAATGTTATGTGAAGTTTTTTGGGCGACTTTCAGTATTCTTAAATTGTAAAATTTTTAGCAAAATAAATTTAAAAAATTATAGTAAGATATATAAATAGATCCTCTATAGAGTTTTTTGTTATATAAGTTGCACCATATTATATGTCGGAATTAATACATTGAAAAACTTTGAGGTAAAATTGCGTAGATATTTGAGTTTATATTGACCCAATTGATCCTTCAACATTTATTGGACTAAATTTTCAAAGCCAATTGAATGAATCGGTCGTTTTTCTCAGCCACATCAATGCGCTCTATTTCAAACATTTTATCGAAATTAATGAGCCGCCAATGTTTCCATGTTTAAATGTGAGGCGGTGCACCGTCTTGTTGTAAATAAAAATCTTCTGCGTGGATTTTATCAAAAAAAAAGGGAAGAAAAACGTTCAAAATCATGTTATAACGCTCGCTATTGATGCTAACGATATTTTCTGCCTCATTTCGAGAGAAATAAGGTCCGTTGTTGCCGTCATACCACAATCCGCACCAAATGCACAATAAGCGAGAGTTTTGTTTGTTGTGAGAATTTTGTGTGCAACATGACATGATGAAACTGTAGTCCTTACTGAACACATTAACAAAATTTGACACAAATCCGTCAGCAAACACGGCCGCCACTATTCCTACTTAAAATTCAATTTTAAGCTGTTTAAGTATACCTTAATACATTTTCTATTTTGAGATATTTTAGTACAGGGTGTTCCATTTAGTATACGACTTGTGTAAGTTTCAAGTGTTCTAGTTTCTTTATGGACCTCGTTGAGGTTTATTGCCGTTAAATTGTATTTCTTGGGAGATTTATGCAACCCGACGAATTATTTTGTCGGAATTTGTCCTGGTCCGCGTATTTAATTTCTAGGCCCACGAAATAACTTATCATGCCTTTGTAGTATATCATCATCATAGATATAGTTTTGTATTACAAAAAACATCAGACAACAATGGCATCTGCAAAAACCAAATCAAAGCCTAACCCTCGGAGCATGTAGGGCCTCTCTTTTTTTTACCGTAAAGATACTGATTTCGTTCATGAAGAGATGAGAAGAAATTGTTTCGCAATTTTCAGTGTAAAATAAAGCACCCTGTTCACTGGTATATAAGAATAAATACTTTCCATATATTTATACCCTGAACAGGGTATTATATTAAGGTTGGCACTAAGTTTGTAACACCCAGAAAGAAACATCTGAGACCCTCTAAAATATATATATACAATAAATGATCAGCATGATGAGCTGAGTTGATTTAGCGGCCGATATCGGACCACTATAGCATATAACTGCCATACAAACTGAACAATCAGAATCAAGTGCTTGTATGGAAAACTCTTTCATTTGACAAGGTATCTGCACGAAATTTCGCATGGGTTATTGTCTAAAGCAATAATGCAATTTTCAAAGAAATTTTATAGATCGGATGACTATAGCATATAGCTGCCATATTAACTGAATCATCGGAGTAAAGTGCTTGCATGGAAAACTTTTTTTTACGAGTTATATTCGTGACATTAAATCGGAATCAAGTTCTTGTCAAGAGCCTTTGTATTTGTAAAGGGTATTAGAGCTTCAGTGCAACCGAAGTTAACGTTTTTTCTTGTATAACTTAATTTAGGTCCTTTGAATAGACTTTATAATATTTTCTTTGGTTTTATGCTCGTTACTACATTTAGATTAAAAATTCGGAATCGGAATTTTTCGTAAAAAGTCATTGAAATAAAATTAAACTAAATTTAAAGTAAATTGCATTCCGCTTAAGTTGTATTAAAAATGGAAAATATTGATGATTTTATTCTTATATGCAACAATGTTTCAATTTAAGCTCTTCACATGCTTTCATTTACCAGCTGTTACAGTTAGGCGTTAGGCATATCAATAATTTCCTATATTTAAAATTGCTAAAATTTTTATGAAGGCGATATATTGTTTGTTGTATGCTATCAACTACCTTGACCTACTTTCATATGTGCAACCGTGAAGAGTGTCATTTATTCGACGACAGTATGCAAAATTTCTATTTAATCAACATCTGTTTGAATAGACCTGTCAAATATTGACATATGGCGCAACAAATTCCTTTCCACTAGGTAAGCTGCGGAGAAAATCAAATAAGTCCACTTGCAAATTTCAAAAATCGTTTTTTTTTTTGCTTATATATCGAATGTAAATTCGAAGTTAAACGGGCAATTTTCGGACAATTGAGCATATTAGTAAGAATATGAAATTTAGGATAATCGACTTCCAAAACTTTTAATCTCTTTTTCTCGAAACGCTGTTTTCTGAGTCGGTGAGGAAAATATTGTGAAAACAACCGAACCAATTGAGTAGAAAATTCTTAGATATATATTTCAGAAATAAAATTTTGTATAATAATTTCGATATTTTAAGCCACTGTCGAAAATCAAAATTTTTATTAGTTTTTCAATCAACGCATTTTTTTTTGTTTTGTCTTTTAACTTGATATGACCCCTTAAGAGGAATTGAAGCGAATTTTTTCACAAGAAAAACTTGTACAAAAATTGAGTACGAAAAATATTTAAAAAGTAAGCTAACTTCTAGTTGAAGAGCAGATAAAACCGGAATTATAATGAAATGCTAGATAAAAAATCTTTAGTCATACACTTTGTATAATTTAAGTATGAAAACACATAGTCAAAATAAAAATTCAAAACTTTGCTTAATCTTAATGAAAATCTAATAACAAGCGCAAGAGTTTTATTTTGCTTTCGCGCTTTACACCGAGAATGCTTCGGGTAAATTATGAAAAAGAAAACGCGCTCACTAGCTTAACATACATGAAATTTTAATACAACAAATTTATGCATATTACTTTCACAGTGCCAAAGTAAAACATGCAAAATGATAGCGGAAACTAAAAAATCACATATACATACGTATATGTATTAGGGTAGAGCGAAAAAAAAATTATTATTTTTGCTTAGCCTGAGGGTAAAATCTGTAGAGGAAAATTTTGGGACAGCAAAAAAAATTTTATATTTCGAGTAAAAAATTTTTTGACACAAATCAAACTCTTTATATTTATATAAAAATTACCGAATGTGACGTTTTTTGACTCAACATTTATGTTAACGCTTAAGGAAAGCATGTTGTCGGTTAAGATTTTTTTTAAAACTCCAATAATGACCACAAAAATATTTTTTAAGTTGATAACTTTTAATTGGCTAGAAAGAGGACTCAACAGCTTCTAGAACACTTATCAAACATTTTTTACGAAATAAAAATTTTAACTCGAAAATTTAGACCTCTAGATGTTAAAAAAAATTTTTTTATATTGAAAAATTTTTTTTTTTTTATAACCTACCGATTTTACCCTCAGGCTAAGCAAATAAATAAAAAAAAATGTGGAAAACGGTTGGCCTCAAGGGCCATCCCTGCAACTTCCCTCTAATTTCATACGCTAACGTTCAAATTTCGCTTTTTTCACTGCTTTTGAGCTCTTCGAAATTTTTCGTTTTCGATATCTAGCAAGTAAATCAACCGATTTCGACCCGGTTTGCAGCAAACGATGTGTTTCTTCAAGGTTTAGAACTGATTAGTTTTTGGTGTTGATCGGTCAAGTCGTTTGGAAAAAATTCGATTTTTCAAAATTTATTTTTGAGATTTCTCGAAATCTACTGGTCCGATTGGGTCCAAACTTACACGAAATTCAAGTGCAATGAAACCCTTTGGAATGCCGTTTAGTTTATTCAAATCGGTTGAGCAGTTTAATAGTTATAAGAGGGTCACATACATCCACACACACACACATACATCCACACATACATACAGACATACGGACATCATCGTAGAAATGTTCGGGGAAGCTTCCTCGACCCTCAGAACGTCGAGATCTGTTGAGAACTCGATTTTTGCAAAATGGGGTGAAACCAATATCTTCCCGATTTTTAGAAAATTTTCCATTTTCTTAGCGGGAAGTTAAAAAAACTCGCTCCACCCTAATATGTATGTATGTGTGTGAGTGCATTAGTGCTAAAGCTGGAGTGAAAAGCGAGCGTGTAATACAGCAAATTCAACGGAATGAGCATTAAGTTCATTTAGATCGAAGAACTAGCTGCAGAAGGACTCAAACTAACGGCACAATACACACCCATACATACACACAAAAGCACACCTGCTGCTTTTCTTGTTGCATTTGTTGTTATCATTGTGCTTCTACTGTTGTTACCGCCGCCGCGTACCGCTATCTGCTTTGGCTATCTGTTGACGTTTTGCACGTTGCAGTGCACTTCAACGGTATTCACTTCGTCCTGCCGCTTGCCACATGCAGCGCTCCACCAAAAACAAGAAATTTGCTCTCACATGTGATGGCAAAAATGTTCGTTTTTTCCAATTACCTCCAAATTTACATACACATGCATATGCAAGTGAAATTTATTAACTGACATTGTAGCAAAGCAGCACAGCATCGACAACAAAAACAACAACAACGATGAGCAAAAACAGCGGCAACTAACTAAATGCCAACTACAGCATAAAAACTCTGAGCGATGGCAGTGGATAAAGGCGACACACACACACACACACATGAATCTATATATGCATACATGCATACATTGTACGCTTGTGTTTGGTTGACAGGATAACTGTGCATGTGAAACGTGCAAAAAAGGATAAATTCGACAAAAGCAGAAAAATTGAAATGAAGTTGCATATTCAGTATGCCAACTCAGCAGCAAATCAAGTCAGCCAAGCTTATGCAGGTTGATGTAGTCAAGCGTTGTAGCTTTTTCGTAGCCACTGTAGTCTACCTAGATTTATGCGACACGCACACACAAGCGCGCAGCTACATATAGAGCAACTAACTGGCGATTTGCATGAGATCTTTCATGCTACTGTGTGTGTGTGTATGTGTGTGCTTTGATGAGTCTGCAACTGTGTTTGTGTGTGTGTGTGTGTGTGGGGATTTGTCACAGCGATTTGTAATCGCCCACATGGACTATGAATATTTTGCGCAGATAAAGTGAGTTTATTTTCTGGGAAAGTACTGCGAGTATTTCTCGTTTGCTCACAAAAAGATTTCATCTGATTTATCAGGCTAATTTCATTTGTGATTCCAGTTATTTGAAGTAAGAAAGCAAATCGACGGTGAAAATAGAAAGTTATTAGTCGTGTTTCAGGTAAACTAAAATAAATTCATAAAGTTTTGGTTTTTTTGTTTTGAAAGAAAGCATAATTTGGTACAAGAAAAGCGAGGTTAGCGTATCATTTTGAGCTTAAAATATTGAACATAATTTTTAGAATAGATGAGACAATTTCAAAGTGAGTTAAACATTTTTTACTTGCATTATTTTACTTTATAGTATTGGTTCAAAAGTTTCGCTTCAATAAATACTCGCACAACTTTTAAGTATTTAAAATAAATATGAAGCTCCTTTAAATTATTTTTCTAAGTTTTTTTTTTGTCAAAATCTTTGCAGAAACGATTTTTTGAAGATCGAGAGATAGTGGATAATATAGTCCATATAAGGAAGTACTATAATTTTTGGTTTTGGAAATCAGCTTTAGGAATTTTGAAGCTTCGTTTGTTTTTTTTTTTTTTTGAGTATTGAAAAATTTTGCTCGTTCCTGTTATGAAAAGCCTTAAAATAGTGATGGTATTCACACACACGTTTTAATAGTCAGATATATATTTGTTGTATAGAGAGTGTGTAGATTTTTTTTGTAAAATTTATTTCGAGCCAACTGATTATATTGCAGTTCATACGAATCCTCGTACTAATATGTAAGATTATTTTGCGTTTTAATAGCAGAGAACAGAAAGTTTAAATTTTATGAGGGACTAATAGATAACTCCATTTGTCATTCCAATTGGTAAAAGGAGATCCTCTTATATAGACCGCTTCGTAGGGTACCAACTGCGCCAGTGAGCCGTGCTGCACTTCATCTTATGACCTTGACTCTGCTTCCGTGGCCCAATGATGATATTTTTTTAGTAAGATATTTGTTTAAATATTTTTTTTTTACATCTTAGGTTAGATTATCCAACATTTTTATAGATGCAAAAAAAATTTAATGTATGCTCGCCCAGAAATGTATTGAACAGAGAACAATACCCTAACAAAAAGATACTTTTATTTTATTTCTTAAAAATGACACTGTACCAAAAAATTCATTAATTTAGAATTGCTTAGTCTGCTAAAGGTCATACTCTCAACAGAAATCTGGTAAAATATCTGAGAATTATTAATTTAATATTTTTATGTGGCTAAATATGTTAGGGCGTCAAAAGCGAGGTACCTCTCCTGTCTAGGAGTTGTGAATTCTGGTCCAACCAGGTCTTAACCGGTATAAAATTAGCGTTAATTTTTCTTCTATTTGGTTGGCATGACATCTGTTAAACATATTCAAAAACCTTACATTGAACAAACAACATCATATTTTTTCATTGTGTTGAAAATGCCAAATTTTCCACCGGAAAGTGATGATTTGCGGAAAGCATTAATGTTTTGTTTGCGTTTAAAGAAAAGTGCTGCAAAGTCGCATCGAATGCTTTTCAAGGCTTATGGTGATCATACTCTATCAAAAGCAACAGGCAAAAAATGGTTTCAATGGTTTTGAAATAATGATTTCGATGTGACAAATGAAGAACGTGGAAGACCACCAAAAAAGTTTGAAGACGCCGAACTGCAAGATTTAAAAGTGTGAAAAGTTAGTAGCCCGTGAATTGAATGAAAGACAAATAAAAAACCGAAAAAACACGCATTGGCTGAGCAGCGCTTCGATTCCTACGCAGAAGTCGAAAACGGGTATCTGATTGGTTTGCTTCAATAGACGTACATTTCTTATGGCATGGTATCCAAAAATTGCCAGAAAGGTGGCCAAAATGCGTAAAAAGCATTGGTCAATATTTTGAATACATTGTTTTTACTTTCTAATGCAAAATTAGAATTTTATTTACACAAAATCACGGTACAGCTGGTATAACAAATGTAAGAATTTATTATAATACGTGAAAATGTATTTGTTTGTCAGTCTGGAATAAATGTGATCAAATGGTAAAATATTAGTTCACAAAAAGGTAGGGTGATATTTATTGTTGTTAGGCGCTTGTAATATATAGTAGATTTAAACGATTTATAACTTTATTAGCTGCTTTCTATTATTTCTGGCCTCTCGAAGGATTTCATATTCTCTATATTCTTATAAATTGCTGAATTTTCTAAGTCCCGGTTTCACTTAAATATAATCTCAACTTACTGCTTTACTGTTCCGCTCCTAATATCAACCTGAAAGTGCATTTGTCGTCATCTCCAAATATGACTCACAGTGATCTAAAGCATAAGCACACAAACTAGGTCAAACTTAAACTACTCAGGGAGATATTTTTATTATGAGAACTTTCTTTGATTTTTCTAAAATTTAATCACACTTAAAGGAGTCGAGCAATTCATCAAGCGAGAGTGATACACTTTTCTTTCAACACTTCAACACACAGAGCACGTGACACAAATACAAGTGTTAAAGCCAGCAAAAAGCGCACAGCAGCGTCACACGCACACACATACCATACACATGAAATAGATGGCAGCGGTCTCAAAGGAATAAGTCATTAGTTTATGTGGGCGAAAAAAGACACTAAAAACCGACAACACATTGAATACACAAATAGTTTGCATAATTTTCCAAAGCCGCAAAGTAACTAAAGGAAATTGAGAAAAAATAAAATAATCGAGAAAGCATGCGAAATGCTGGCGCTACAGTGAGCACAGGCGGGAAGTGAGGTTAGGTGAGGCGAAGGATGGAACTCGCCCGATTTAAACGCTATTAAGAACTTATGGCGTTTAATGAAGTATGAAGTTGCTAAACAGAAGCCAACAAATAAAAGTGAATAATAAAGATAAAGATTTTAGAACTGGTTTGGTATGGTAACGTTTTAAAAAAAATCAATTGAGGTCCTAGTGAATTCCATGCCTTAAAGAAATAAGGCAGTTATTAAGGCTGAGGAGAAACGACTCGTGAAAATGATTTAATCGTTGTAAATTAACTTCACATTATTTTCTTTTAATTATGAATGATCATGGAATGTACATTTCTCTTAATTTTTTCAATTAATTGGCTATTCTTTATAAATACCATTTTCGACAAAAAATTTTGTGCATAACTAATTTACGCTATATATCCAAACAAATAAAAATGACCCTAAAATGCTTACTTTATAAACAAATTTCTCATGTGCTCTTATTTCAATAATATTTAGTGGTGCTTTTTTATCAACCGCAAGTGTACATATTTACACACACAGAGATGCCAATAAACCCTAATGCGTGTATAAAAGTTAATTTATTCCCACTTAATATACAACTACTGGCAGGTAAATATGACGGCAGTTTTGCAATGGCGGTAAGACTCAATTTTTTCAGCAATACATCAACAACAACAACGGCAACAGTCTCTTGCCGTGAAATTGGCAACGTGTCATGCACGTGACATTGACAAAAGCTGGCAAATTGCGCAAAGATAGACACTGAAAGCAACCACCAGTAATGTCGTTGATTTTTGATATATATTTGGTTTTGTATTTTGCTTTGCCTCTTGCCTGCTTACTGCGCGGCGTGTGTGCCTGTTGACGCCATTACTGCCAAACGTTTAAGCTGCCACAGCTGACTCGTCGCAGGCGCTTCCGCTGGCGCTAAACATTGACTCAGTTGAGTATATATATATATATATATATAATATGTATATATTTGTGTATACCATATAAGTATATATATATATATATATATATAATGGTGTCCACACAAGCACGTTCGCACGCTTGGCTGTTAGACAGCTGTCGTTGACGGCTGCTGCGATTTCGCGATTACCAACGCTGTTACTGAGCCACAGCGCCGCTCATACACATATATGCGTCTACTCACACATACATATAAACATTGATGAGCCACCGATGCTGTCATTTCCTTCACTGTCTTGATTTCTACACCGTGCCTTCCGTTCAACGTATTTTGTCATATGTGAAACGTTTGCGCCTACTTTTCTGGGCACATTATCTTACATACACATATAAACACACACATACACGCATACATTTAGATTTACTACACTACATGCGCATAAATATTTTGTTATTGCTGGCATTTCCTTTCACTACTACGATTATACGTATAACGGTATATTATACATATAACGGTACATTCCTCTACTGCCTGTAATATTTCGCTGTCGTAGATTTTTTGAATTTTTCGCCTAACCATTTTTGTTGCTGTTGTTGCCATTGTTGTTGTTGCAGCTTGGGGAAAAATGTGTCACCGGAATTTGAAATGAGCAGCATTGGCATTTAAATGGCGCGCATGCATGCACCGTTCGTCGGCATGTACAAGCGGCAGTGTCGCAGACAACAAACCAAGCTGGCAGCCATTACCAGCGCTTCAGCACGCTGCGTGCACACTATTTGCGCTCTGCTATTTACATGCATGCGCTTCGTTGTTGGTGTGCGAAATTATAGTGTGATTTTAGGCGCTCCATGGAATATTCAATTATGCGCCTTCGTGCAGCAACGTGTTATGCAACATTCATGCGCTCACCAGAATATGCCTTTGTGTATCTGTGTGTGTGTGTGTGTGTTGGTATTTACAATATTTTACGTGCACATCTTCCTTGACGGCGACAATTGCAAGCTTTTGTAGCGCATTACTTGAATATGTTTGTTCAGGTACTTAGGTGCATGTGTGATTACTCGCATGCATTAATACTTTGCAGTTGGTTGGGCAGGAGGGCTTAAAGCAAGTGCTTAAGGTATTTACATAAGGTTTAAAATTTTCTACTGCCAATTGCAGCGAAATGTTTTAAAATTTTAAATTGTTTAAAGTTACGAATTGCAAAATATTTTCGATTATCGTATTTTTTAAAGAAACTTATTTATTTAGTTAGTTTTTGCTCGTTGTCTTCTGAATTTGGCAACTGACCAGATTTCAAACCAAATATTAGGTATTAGTTTGGAAATAATCTGATCCAATATAATTTACTGAGCATCTCACATACATATGTAAGTATGTAATTCCTGTATTTACAGACTGTTTTTTGCAATTTTTAGAATATGTATGTATATAAAAATAAATCTTATAATAAATAAGCCCACCATAGCTTAGACGTATTTTTGGTATATTGAGAACAATTTTCCACACCCATTTCATAAAATATATAGACCAGCGCAAAAGCCTTTGAAAATGGTTGAATTTTAAATAAATTTAAAGTACTTGGTAGCTCATTGGAGACGAAAGATAAACCAACAAAAATGAAATTAAAATTAATTTACGGACGATCTGAGGTCGTCAATAGCAAGAGAGGGGAGTGGTTGAATATTTAAAGTTTTTAACCAATTATTTTGATTTCTGTCAAAACATTGAATGCTATACAAAAAAGTTATATAGCAGAGTTGTAGCTAATGAATAGATATAGAAACCTTTTCCACATAACCTCAAAACTAATATGAAAAATTCAAATATCCCAGTTTTTGTGTTTTTGTTTTTATCTGGTGCAAAGAAAATTCTTTCACGAAATTTATTATAAACTTACTGATTTTATCTCTTAATTCATTTTTTTATATTTTTTACTTCAAATATTAAGGGGGAAAACTTTTTTGACTTAAAATCGAAAAAACATTAACATGCAATGAACAATTTTCACGTCAATTCTAATTTTTTTAAAAAGATTTTGTTTGATGATATAAAAAATATATGTATATATTACTGTAATAAATTTTCTCAGAAAATGTAAAAGAAGACTCCATTGGCTTTCATCTCCGAACAAGTTGTTTAGATCGTACCACTACAGGGTAGAGCTGTCGTATAAACTGAGCTATCCAAAACAAGGCAAAATCTCTTTATAAACTTTTATGAGATGAGAAATGCATCTGTGGAGGGTATTATAGCTTCGCTGTGGCCGTTTTTTTTTCTTGCTTAAGGAAAGAAATATTCGTTCTGCTTGTTGTCAAAACTTAAGTTGAAATTCACCCAAACTTACTTAGTTTGGTGTTGGTTTTTGAGGCAGGCTTTTCCATAAGCTAGATGACATTTTATGATAGACAACTCACTTTACTAAGGATAGAGTGATATTGTTATTGGAATAAGCCAGATTCAGGATAGTTCTATAACAAGTCAATCGCTTATCGTTACCCGGAATAGATATGAGACCTTAACATTTGTTATGTGAAGCTGTCATGAGGGAGAAGAAGAGTAGACCATAGAACATATTCTATGCGAGAGCAAGACTTTGTATAGGAAAATAATCGCAACTTTATCAGGAATACAGGGCGGTTAAGAAAACACATGATAGAGTGAGGTAATTTTAGTGTCGGCGGTTTCACAATGAACCTCTTAAAAGCCTAGGTGCGTCGTCAGGTATCCAACCTACCTGTTCAACCTGGGTCAAACAATACCTTCATTCACGCAGTAGGCTTTTTTAGCGTCGTCGGAGAACGCGTGTAACTCGAAATATATAATAATATTATAAATGGGTTTATAATATATTAAATGGGTTTCTAAAGAAATATTAATGCTTTTCTTAAGATTTGTATAAATATACCCTTAAATTTTTAAGTTTTTTTTTTTACTTTTTTTGTAATTCCCAAAAATCGCCTTTCTTAGGCAGTCACACTAGGTATTAGGTGATATGGATTTCATCAAACTTTATTATAAATATCTACAAGAATGAAAAATAAAATTTAAAATTAGTAAAGTCAGTTGTCTAAAACTAAAACATGCCTAAAAGGCACAGACAAAACAGACACTCAAACTACAAAAAACACAGTTGTCCAGAATATATGAAAACTTAAAGCGAAAATTCTATATTTTTTACGCTCCTACGCCACGAACCGCCTACTCTGAAGCAAAATAAATAAATCGCCTTCACTTTCGCATCCTAAGTAAACAAACTTAGATTACGCAGCTGTCTGCGCCCTAACCTTTACACGACACACTAACTAATTAGGTGCGCATACGCTGGCCCCCGAGCTTGTTAAGTGATTTATACGCACAACAACCGCCCGGCACCCACACAAGCAGCACGAAGTTGATTTAATTCGCTTTTAGTCCCTGTGGTGCGTGCTGTAGACACGCAACGGTACAGCCATTTATTGGATTAACATATTTTTTAAGTACCTTTGGGGGGAGTGCACTAACCGAGGTAGAGCAACCAAGTAGAGACGTAAGCAAGCAAGCTGATGAAAGCGCAGAAAAATGCAGAAAAAAAAACTAGCAAACATTACATACAATAAATAAGCAACAAATGTGTGTAAAGTCAGTAAAAAAGTAAAACAAAAAGTCAGTAGCATTTATAAATATACTCATGCGAAAAATCAACGTGGTTTTGAGACAATATCACGACGGTGACACGTCTAGCGTCATGCTACCCGCCTAACTTGTGTCTGCCAACAAAAACAACAATATTTTGCCACACTGTCTGGCTGAGTGTCTATTTTTTCCGGTTGTCTGCCTAGTCGAGTGGTCACATAGACGTGCAATGACCTCAGCGGGTGGGTAAAAATAAATAAATAAATGCCACAACACACATACATATATGTACAATATATATAAACAAATTTACATATATTATTATGCAAACATAAACATGTTTATTAGTGTGCGTTTACACAGCCTTCCACCAGTGTTGCAACCACGTAGTATAGAGTGCACTCTGGGGAGAAATTCAGTCAAACGAATAAAGCAGAAAATAAGAAATAAATAAAATAAATAACAAGCAAAACATATACTCATAAACAAATACAAATTAATCTCACGCAGAACATAATGTGAGGCGAGTTAAGAAAATACTTTCGTTGACAGTAGAAAAATAGTCAACGTCATTATTGGCATTTAAATGAGTTTGACCAGGTTTGCTCGGTCTCTGTGCGCATTTCTCTTGCTCCGATTGCTATTTTTGCTTAATCGCTTCGCTTCGCCTCGCACTCCTCGATTCATTGCGGCACGTTAAGTGTTGAAAATTGCGCAAATTTACTGTTGCCTGCTAACAAACTGCCTTAATCTATCGTATTTATTTATATCATGGCTGGCTATACGTCTTCCGTGTCTTAAGACCACCCCGCACCCCACTGAGCTCATTCACTTTCGCCTGTTTACCCGGTGAAGTGACTGGCTGCCATTTCGTGTGCCTACGCTGAGTGACTTTGTCTCATTTATTTCCAAGTTGATTGCTTCAGCCAACTTTCACTGTCAGCCGTGTGTCACTATCCGTCCGTGTAGCTTTTGGTGCTTAGGTTGAGTGCCGTTGTGGCATATTTCAACCCATGCAGTCTGTCGTTCACTCTTACACACGTAACAAAGAATTTAGTCTATAAACACACTGCTTCGCTCTATCTGCTTCTTTTGTTCATATAACTTTGTCTCTTCCTTAGACTGCGTTCAGACGAAGACTCTTTTTATGTACGTCACCTTTTGGTGTACGTCACAGCATTCACACGCGCAACACGAGTGCGACAACTAGAGTTGAATAATTTTCTGCATTTTCTTTCATATCACATTCTCAAATGCTTGTACGTTTCATGTACATGGTGTCCAAAATTATATTTTATTAGTTTATTTTTATTTTTATTCACCTTTTTCTAAAATATTTCTATTATAATATGTACGTTTATGTACATTCATGATTGTCTATGACATACAAAAAATAGATTAAAAAAAGTTCAAATTTCCCAACTCGAGCACGAGCGACACTGTCCTTGCGTCTTTCCTCGTCGTCCTCTCGTCTACAAAAACTCATTTGAGTCCTTGTGTGAACATAGTCTTACTCTTTTTCCTATAACTCTATCCTACTCTCTTTTCTATAAGTCTCTTTCACTCTCAATAACATTCCTGTAACTCTAGTTCAATTTCTCGCCTAAATATCGTGACTTTCCGTTGTTTACTTGCCTCCAGCAATTTATCTAACGCTTACTGCTTTGACTCACTGTCACATTGTTATAGTTGTTGTAATTATTAACTACGTGCATATTACTTTCCATTGCTATATCTTGTTTGCGCAGCATAAAAACTCAACAATTCCACCTCCCTCACTTCACCTACCGTGTTGAATTTGGTTTTTTGATTTATACCGAGGAATTTTTTAGTTTCCTGCTCTCCCACACTCTTCTAGTTATTTTCCTATTTAATTAATGATGACCGGAATTACAAATTCATTGCCTCCCTTTTGACTTTTAGTCCATTTATGTTGGCTTTTGTTAACATTGTTGTTGCCGTATATCTGGTTTTGACAACGGTTTTTGCCTTGTTCGACTTGCGTGTTTGACTTTGTTTACTCCCTTTTTTTGCCGGTTTTATCGCACATTAGGCATTGTGTGTTTATTTTAGTTAGTGATTATGATTTGAAGATTGCGACTACATCCGTACGATTAATTACTCCCAAAAACGCAATGGCCAGACTGGCGCAGACAGAAGTAATGGCGAATATAGTACGAAAAAATGTGGAAAAAGTGAAATTGATACTAAAGCACCGTAATAGCTTCAACTATTTGGTTTAGTAAGTCGTCAGGATTAAATACCAGACAACAACAGTAATTTTTATTTGAAAGAGTTTAGTAGAGAGTCTAATAAAACATCGAATATAGATTGTAGAGTGATTCTAAAAACATAAAATTGCTAAAAACTTTAATTTATTATTTAGGGTTGTATTTTATTCGAAATCAATTTATGAAGTTACTAAATAAGTAATGGTAATTTCTTGAATTATAACGCAAACTTTGCCTCAAACTAAATAATAAATATACATATATGTATCCAACTAGTTTTTAGCATCTGACTAGTCCAAACAAGTATTCAGGTACTTAAAAATATTTTTGTAAATATAATGTTACAATCACATCTTAAAATGCTCTCTCCAAGCAGAACAATTTCTTATATATATGACGCAAACTTTGGTTTAAGTAAATATTTATTTAAAAAACAACAAAGTTGGCAACCCGGTTTTAATTCAACATTTTAAAACAATAAGAATTTCCTTAATAACGTAATTTTAGTATAATTTTCATTTAAAAGAAAAATTATAAAAAATTAGTTTCATCTGGATGACAACTCTATAAAAATATTTTAGGATTATTTCTAACAAAATTGCATTAAATGTTAACTTTTTGTAAGGTTTTTATTCAATTTTTAAGTAACAAGTTTTTTAGTAAATTATGTGGCAGCATTGTTGTAATATTTTTCTATTTTTTTTATTATTTGATTATTACTATGGCAGTTACTCTTGCTACAATCAGATCTTGAACTACTCCCTTAAAGTAGACAAATTTCTTTTTTATTTATATATATAACGCTAGTATTTAGTTTTAAATAAATATTTATTTATAAATCAACAAAGTTGGCAACCCTTTTTGAATTCAATATTTCAAAACAATATCAGTTTTCTTCAAACCATTAAAAATGTATTATTTTTTAAAAAATAATTGAAAAAAAAAATTCAATTAGGTGGCAACACTATAAAAATATTTTTAAAAAAAAATTTTTTAATTGTATTAAATTTTTACTTTTTGTAAGATTTTTTTCCAATTTTTAAATAACAAATATTTTAGCGAATTATGTGGCATCATTGTAGTAATTGTAGCATACTGCCTTCCATACCTTAAACGTTGCTTAAAGAGGAATTTAGAAACAAAATTACTCGGTCTGACAGTTTTGTAATGGAGCGAAGAGATTTCGTAGATATATGGAAAAATTTGCGTTTTTTTTTATATATAATATTTGGGCTTAATGGGCATGATTGTTATTTTTAAAGTGTGGTGTACATTTCGGCTTTAAGTCATAAAAGTTAATCTAACCTAACTAAACCAGTCGCCTGTACATAGGCAAGGTTCAAGAATTACTGTGTTTCTTTGTGTGCTATATAGTAATAGTATTTATGTGTGTTGGTACGGCCGTCAAATTAAAGCGGAATTCTCCAAAATCGAACAAATAACGAAAACATACAATAAATAAACATTTTCAATCTCCCTGGAGAAATTGAGCCATCAGGCATCCTAAGTATACTCCTTTTTTCTCTAAAGTTATAGAAAATTCCCACTGAAGTGTTTCATGTTACCATATATATATACCATAGATAAAATAGGAAATTTTTGAAACTCCTACTATTTAAAAAGAGTACGAGTTTATTGCAACATAAGGTTGCAAAGATCTTCTGAAAGTTTTTTAGGCTTAACAGTTAAATAATATATTTGCTGTTTCTTTTTCCGCCATAACGCGTCAAAGGTTTGGAGTTTTGACCAAAATATGTTCAGAATACCGGAACAGATGATTGTAGTGGGAAATTTCGAACACAATAAAATCCTTCCTTCCATATTTGCTAAGAAGCCAATTATTAACACTTTCACTTGCAAGTTCTGAAATAACAAAAACAACTTTACACAAGTTTTTCAACGCATTCACTCATTTGTCCCTAATATTGGCCCTATTATACGGTATAAATTACAACTCAACTTTACTGAAGCAATTGTTGTTTTTAAATTACCCAAGAATGCTTTTTAAAGACAAAGCCATTCAACTTCCCTCACACACACATACCCAAACGCACAGAATACGGCTTGCAACTACAGTGTTTAATAGAAGTAAAAAACATATAAAAACGAAAAATTACTGATAATGGAAACAATGAAAGTTAAACACAACAACAACAGCAACAATAGTGGCGAGTCGGTTAAAAGTGATTGTTCGAAACGCGTAATTTTATGTGAAAATGAAATGAGCAAAATAAAAGTAAAATAAAAATAGCGCCTTTGGAAATTCACGTACGAAATAAAAGTGAAAAATGGACAAAAAAATATAAAGAGAAGAAATTTAAGTGAAACAATATCCTTTGTAAATTCATTAAATATATTTCATATGTAAATTTAATTACATTTACATGCGTTTTCCGCTAGCTTTTTATAAATGGTTGTATGTGGTGTATAAGGTTGCGTATACGAAAGCATCGCTCTGAGAAAAATTTGTAAAACAACTTTTCCCTTTGGAAATTTTATTAGTTGAGGATGTTTGAACGTTTTTTTAAAAACAATTATAAAAACGATGATGAAAATTTTTATAACATAGGTTTTTATGAGAGCTTAGTTTTTAAGTTAGTTTTTAATAATAATGCTTTAAATAACTTTGGAAATTAAGTATGTATATCGATATTATGGTTCAAGTATGCATTAAGCTCTCTACGACAAATAAACGGTTCTTCAGTTGAATATATGTGATTTGAATATTTTTTACATACAAAATAAATTTCAAACGGAAAGCAAAAACAAATTATATTTTGAGATTATAAAAACTGAGTGGGATTTTATAAATTTTACAAAGAAAAAATAGTAGCTTTTAAATAACTTATTTTTTCCAAATATGTGCGAAATTCGCAAACTTTTCCACCGCATAACTTAAAGACGAATATCGAACTCACTTAAAACCTGCCTCACTTAGTCGCAATTGACCGTTTCGCTCGTCGTATAAAATATATACCCGACACACTGCCTTTGTGGAGCATCTTAGCTTTATGTACAACATTTCCTACTGGGTTCAAACGTAAATGAATTGGCCTGGCATGAAAATAAATAAAAGCGTTTTTATTTGCAATGCAAATTGAATAGCTCACTGAATATATGGCAAAGTAGATTGAGGCGCTGCAAAGCAAAAAATAAAATATTAAGTAAAAATGTAAAAAAAATAACCGTTATATGCAGCTGTCAAGCTGCTTAACGGCATGCATGTGCGCTAAGTCCGTGCTTTTTGCACATTATACGTACATATATGTATGTGCCTGTGAAGTGATTTTTTTTCTTCAAGCATCACATGTCGATATGTACAAGCATGAAATTGCCGCCATTGTTGCATAGCGCCAGGCGCAGCTACGCGGGCGTTAAGAGAAGAAAGTAAACAATTCGTGGTTGGTTAAATCAATGGCCGGCGGCATTTAATTGAAATACTTGCTGATTTTTTTACTTGCGTTAATTTTTATTTTATTACAATAACTGTATGTACAGTGGGACCAAGACCAGATATGTGATTGTTTTTTTATTTTTTCAGATTTAGCAAAATAATAGAGCATGGGTCTTAGAAAATTTAATTTCATTATTCAGATTTTTGTAACTACTCTTCCGTTTCTGCTTTCTAAAACGTTTTAAGTTCAGAGTGGGCTTTTAAAAATTAATTTAAAAAAAGTTAAATAATTATTTACAATTTTTATTTAACATATTTTATATTGTAAAGACAACTCAGTTATGAATAGAAACAGTTACATATTCTTATCTCAGTTATTTAATTTTTAATATATGTTAGTTTTTAATTTTAACAAATTTGGCAACACTGTTTTATTTTAATATTTGAAATAATGAAAATTTTCTTAAATATATCCGCAATGAAATAATTATTTTGAATTGAGTGGTAACTCTATGAAAATATAATTTCAAAAGTGGGCAATTCTGATTTCACTTCACATTTTCAAAATTTTTTTTTATATATTTAATTGTTTTGGAGTATTAATGAAATTCGTGAAAATATAATTTTAAAAGTTGGGAACCCTGCGTTGACTTAACATTTTCAAACCGTAAAATTTTTTTGAAAACAATAAACCTTTAGTATTTGCTGTTTTATATTTCTATACTTAACTGTTTTGCGTACAGTTGAAGTGAGAGTGGTCTTGCTGTGTACTTAAAGCAGGACTAAAATTTTCCACCCAATTAAATACTTGTGTTAGAAAAGCGCTTCTTTTCAATATAGCAAATAATTTAACTCTTTATGCAAACTATTTTGCACTAAGATTCTAAATGTAGATGGCTTTAGGAGTCTCATTCTTAATCACAAACTCATTCTAAACTCTATAGGAGTCCTTTCCACACAGATTTTTCCTCCCTTATTAAAAAAAATACTCATATTTTTATTATTTTTCATATTTTAAAATCTATATATGATAATGAATCCTTTAACCTCGCTTAATTACACATTTGGTCGAGTATTTATAGCGGAAAACGCTTATACTGGCAAATATTTTAACCGTCAATTATATTTTATGCCTAGTCTTGACAAGAAAGCCACTGTATATTCCCCTACATTTATTCATTATTATTTACCCACTAGCATTTCAAGCATTTCATATTAATAAAAGAGGCAAAAGAGTGAAGAGGAAATAAAAAATTAATAATAAAAAGGAATTAGTAAAAAGTGATGTATAAAAAAACCAAGCGAACTTTTGCTGCAGGCTATCAAAATGCGAAGAAGCGAAAATGTCGACGTCACTCTGCGAACGCCGGTAGAAAGCAGCTACAGCGATGGCATGCTTACTGACTGATAAGTCGGCGAAAAGGCATTGAGAATTTGCAGCAGTTATCTGAAAAGGATGAAAATGGGTAAAAAGTAGGTCACATACCTTACGCACAACAACTGACTGATAGCCGACAATGTGCAACGTAAGACGAGCCAACCAACGGTACAAATGTAATGAAATCAGACCACAAACTGCCAAAGTTAATAAGTAGTTGCATAATGGTAATATTTATAAATTCATGTTTACGGCACAGCTGTCACTCGACTGTCCTAACAGAGAGGGACTTGCGAGTCTTTGCTTCGATGTGCTATTGCGATGTCTAAATTTAAAATAAATAGTTATTAAAACAACTGCAAGTACCTTGGTTACCCTGTAAGTTGAGCGTAAGTATTAATTTATGATTTTGTATGCGTAGCTTGGCAGCATAATGCTAAAGTTTTGCGATATGCACGAGAAAATGTTTAAAAAAAATATGCAAAAATTAAATGTAAACTACAAATGAATGACAGCAATAGTTGCCGCATAATAAATGTGTGGTAATTAACATGATGCGTAGATAAATATTTGTGTATATATATATGTATACATACACCTTTAGGTACAATAACGCATTTCCAGAAGTCAGCAACTAAACCTTTTAGCCACTTTTATACAATCATATATAAGTTACCAACTCACAACAGTTACGCCTATTGCCTACACACATCACATCTACCTTCAAACACATATATATGCCCGCGTAGTAATGTCACTCACCGTTATTTGCTTGAACCTGTGCAAATAACTCGCTTGCTGGTAATTAAAATTGTTACTGCTTAAGTTGTAATTTTCTACGCAAATAAGTTGTATTTTAATTACCCACTTGCTGAGGCGCTTATTATGTTTACCACCGTCACTTTTTCATACACATACACACACGCAGGCGTCACTCATACGCAACGGCAGAAAGGCAACCTCGACACATACCCGCCAGCTATTTGTATTTCTTTGCAGTTATCATTTCGCTATTGTGTGTGTGTAAGGTGAAATAGTTCAACATAAAATTGATGGCATTACAATATGCAGCTGTCTAAATGAAGCCGCTGGTGCTGTCGTGTATACCTATGTGCATATGTGTATGTGGTGGTATCTTAAGGCAGCGTGTATGTGACTTTATTTAAATGCAAATATTAGTACGCTTTAATTGGCCCAGATTGTTAGAAGAAAGTATGCATAAATATAGAAGTTAGGTGTATAAGACTTAATGGTTGCCAGGTGTACATATGTATGTATTTTCTAAAACTATAGATATGTACATACATACATTTAGAAAATATTTACATTTACACATGTAGAAGATAACAAAAGTATTTCAAACGTGAACAGAACAATATTATATGGATTTTTTGTTCATTTGAAATAGTTTATGTAGATACACGTTTATAGTTTTAGCGTTTGTGATAACATAACAAAGTTGCCACATGTAAATATTTAACTGAAAAAATTTAAACACAATTATTTTTAGTTTAAACGACAGTCTTATATTTAGCAAGCAGTTATACTTAATTACAAAGCATATGTACTTTTATAATACTTGTTTACAGGGTTGCCACCAGCAGTTTAATATATACATATATATTCTATACTTTAAACATTTTTCTTTACTATTTGGCAATACAATTGATAATAACCATTATTGCCTGAATTGTTAGTTTTAACCAGAAACAGGGTTGCCACACTTATTTTATTTTTAAATAGTTATCAAAAGAATTTTTTTCCTTCTGGCATATATCAGAATTGTGATATTTTAATAATAAATGTATATTACTTAAAAAATATTGTTTAGGTTAGAGTTGCCACCTGAAATTTTATATATTTTTTTTAATTTGCACGTTTTGCTATATTATTTGGCTACCCAATTTATAAAAACCTTTATTGCCTGAATTTGAGTTTAACTACAAACATGGTAGCCAGACTTATTATATTTTTAAATAGATACCAAACGATTTTTTTTGTTATTGTGGATATTAGTATTGTGCTATTTCGTGATATTATATTTGATATTTTATTCGAATAAAATTTGATACTTCTGTAAAAAAAAATTTAGGAACAGGGTTGCCACCCTTACTATATTTATAAAGCGAAATTATTACTTTTATGGTTATTGGTAGTATGCTATTTTAGATATAAGCTTATATTACTGCATCTTAACAGAGCTGCCACCTATTTAAATCTAGTAAAATTCTAAATTGATTTCATAATCCAAAAAAAATTTCGTACTATTATCAAAAAGCTTTAAAATTTTATTGTAGCCAATTGAAATTTTTATTAATTTCTATTTAAAAAAAAAAAGAATTATTTCAAAAAATAATTTTGAAGGCTTTTGAAGTAGTTTATTTAAAAATATATTATTTCGCATCTTTACAACCACACAATAAAGAATTCCAGAACCAATTAATTATCATAAGTATCCTTTGACGTTGCCACCTGTTTAAAAGTGTAAAATCAAATTTTTTAGTGAAATTTAACAAAATTTTGGTTTAAAAAAGTTGTCAAGTAAAATATTTACTTTTTCGCATCTACAAAATAATGGAAAAATTTTAGAGATTTGATGTCTTTTGAAGTATTATGCATTAGAATTTTAAACTTTTGGATACATGCAGGGGTAAAAAATAATTTTGGGAATATTTACTATAAAAAATGTAATTAACCTTAGCCCAAATGCATTTGGTAATTGTAACAGAAATAAATTAATTTTCTTTCAACCAACTTTTTTCTTTGTAATTTGTAGCAATATTATTTACAGACTCAAAAATTTTTAAAACATCGAAATTTATTGAGTCACAATTTTCCAAATCCAAAAAATTTCTGAGTATATCCCACCAAGCTCTATGCATAGTGGTGGTTGGTGCTCAGTGGTAATAATCCGAATTTTCAGCTTTTTCGATATTATTTGGATCTTGTTCAATATCTCACTCTTCTGGTAGATATAGTTTCCACCTTTTTCATATCCACAATCTTATTTACACTCTCTGTACGCTGATCATATACTTGTGTATGTTTCTGCCTTCTGCTATCTTCATCCAGCAAAGCTCTTCCACATAATTGCATGCAAATTACAAAAGCTTCAAATACGAGTATAAATTACTATCTCAGCTCCATTTTTTATTTGGAACGCCCAACCACTGGTCGCACTATCTTATCTTCGCACATATTTACAACCTCGTTACTTTTCGTTGTCATATACGTTGTAAGTTTCTTTTATGTCCTTTTACTCATACAATTTTTTTGATTTCTTTAATTCTTTTATGACTCGAACTCGTCCAACACACACATAAACACAAAAGGCCTCAGCATATAAATTAAGCGTGCTGGTGCATCATAAAAAGCAATTTCAGCGCTTAATTTCACTTTTTATGCGCATAGACAAATTTTTATGTTGCCTAATTTCAGGCGTCAGCTGTCAGTTGTCATGCTATCAACACAACTACCACTTTTCCTTACACTTAACCGGTTAGTTGGTGCTGCGCTTGCATGCAAACTGATTTGTGACAATGCTTTTATAAATATTGCCTTGAAAATATATGCCTGTATATATGTATATATATGTATGTATAGGTAGCTACTTTATTGCATGTCCGTAACGGCACTTCTGTTTGTCATGTCGTGTCGTCTGCCGGGCGACTTAAAAAGTGCCTTGATATTGGTCGCATTGGGTGTGTTGCTACATAAGTGACTTTTTATAACAGCGTTAAGTGTAGGGGACGCTACTGAGCGGCAGGACGGTTTCTTAGTTGCGTGTGTCGTAAATTTCAGCTTTATTAGCCAGACAATAACAAAGACATGTGTGTGATTTTTCAAAGGTGAATACATTTTTGGTATGTACAGAATTTTGTAATTTGGTGAGAATTAAAGAGGTGAGATAACATATAAATATTGTATGGCAGCATACTTGTATGTACGTTTGTATATATCAGGAATATTTTTTATAATTTTTTGATTAAATTTTTAGTTTTTGCCTCCATATTTAATTTAATTTTTTTATTTAATAAACTTGAAATAAAATTTGATTTGAAAAAAAATTTTTCAGTTCTTATTTTTTCTTCACCAGAATTTAAGCACAGCCAATTAGCAAATAGTTATGGAAAATTTTATTTAATTTTTTTCCGACAGGAAATCGCAAATTGGACTGCTCTAATTCCACTCCATTCACATGAAAAACTTACAATTTCATTTTACATTCAAGAATTTCTGTGCACGTAACACACGCTCACGTGCTTTTACTAACACACGCGCATACAACTTTTTGCAGGAGCTGACATATGTGTGTATGTGGGTATTTGTGTCATCTGTGAAAAGTTTCAAATCCTCGGTCGTCTGCTACTCTCATATTTTCAGCACGTCTCTCAATTTTCTTAGACCTTTCAAATGCTGGTTTAGTCAATTTGAAAAAAAATATTCAAGCAAGAGAAATGCGGATGACCTGGTGAGAAAATGTTAAGGCGGTATAAAATAAAATTTATGTGGTATTTGGATAAGTTGACTAAATTTTTTTTAACAGATTGAGACTGACTGTCTCTTATATTAGTATTCTTAATCTTAATTGTAACAGAGAAAATTTTTATTGGCTCTTCTTTCAATATTTATACATATACCATATGCTTCTCAGGTAAGGGTAAATCGTTTTGATCTAATAATAAAATTTGTTGTCGAGCCTAATCTACATACCGTTGTTTATTAAAAAACTTTTAAAAAATTTATAATTGTTTATGTTTTGAGTTTTAGTTATATTTTAAAATAATTTTCTATCAAATGTTTAATTCTTCAGGAACTTTGTTAGGACAACCAGGACTACCAGAAATCTTTTAGTATGCTAGTCAACCGAAAAAAAACATTGGCGCAAACTTTCGTTATTATTCCTTTTCTCAACATTTTTTTAATCAAAAAAATTTAAGCATACATTTTGGCGAAGCCTTCATACTAAACATTTTTATATGTTACTAGGGACTACTTTTTAAAGCACAACTAAACTAATTCGGTTTATTATCGGTAACATGCAGTCTTAGTCCGATTATATTAAAAAAAAAAAAATTTAAATAACTTTCAATTTAAAAAATTATAAAACTTTAATTAAAAAAAAAAAAATGGTGAAATAACTTTTAATTTATATTTTCAATCATATTACCATAAAAGCATACCTTACGGCTGCCACTTTCATAATGTGCTATTGTCTACATTCCTCTTCTGAGGAACTGCGGTTCAGTGTGCAGTTATTGCACTCTTAAAAAGTTACTCGGTCTTGGACAAGATATAGTTCTTTTTAACATAATGGAGGTCATGTAGGGTCGCATAAAACCGATTTTTTGTTACATGTGCTTTTTAAATTCTTGTTATTAATAAAAATTTTACTTTAAACGTTTCAAGAGCTTACAAACTTTTAGCTTTTTGCTTAGCAAATATGTTTTTTGCGTCATTTCCTCTAATATAATAAATCAGTTTATTTCTACAAAAATTTGCAGCCACAATTAAATTTAGCGATTATTTACTATTTAATTAACAATTTTACATTACCTGCACGCATACCAGATTTCCTACACACCCTAATCAAACCCTTCATTTCCAGCCAATCCTCAATCAACTTATATTTGGCTTTCAACAACTTGGCGCTTAAAGTTTTGTGTCAGAATTCCGTGACAAAAGGCAACTTTAAGTTTTCCTCACACACATACACACGTATATAGAAAAATATACGTGGTATATACTGCTAACTTGGCATTTACTGCTCCATTCACGCATGGTTACAAACAAATTTACATTTGCATTAATATGTGCACACACGAGCTGCTACATACAGGCGTGGGACTATTATAGATCTATGTATGTATATCTGTGTGTGTGTGTTATCTTCTTGTGTAGTTATCTTAACTTTTTCTTTCAAGTACGCTGTTTGCCTGCAGCTATTCGCCATCGACTTTTGCTTCAACTTTCGCTTTGCTTAAATACTTCGCTGCTTAGTATGAGTTAAGAATGTATTTACACCTAAAAGTATGCTAACATTTTGCAGCACGCACATTTTGTTTCGATTACAGGGAGATACATATATGTACGCATGAAAATCTATATATTTAATAAGAAATTTGTGTAGAAGAAGTTATGTTTGGTGGCCTAACAAAAATACACTGGAAAAATCGAACTCAGAGTTAAATAGTAATTTAAAAACCTTAAATTTCGAAAATTACTTTTTAGATTCTTGTTTTAAGCTATGATATAATCTCGATAACAGATTTAAAGCGCATCTGAAACTTCGACTGCTTGGCAGCACTTAGCCATTATTTTTCTTGAATTTCTTTACTTTTACTCATAACACCAACTATTAGAAAGTTTGTTCTCTAACCAGCTCATTCGCATATATATTCGTGATCACATTTTTACATGAGAAAACTAACACACGCGCAGAAACATTTCCATATACATATACAAGTATATATATATATAAACTCGGAGACTGGTACATATTTTATCTGCTTGTATGTACATACACTTCTTAAGATAAGCATTCGTTTGCTTGCCTACAAAGCGGAAGCATTTCAGTGGCATACATTTAGGCGTACAAGCTTAAAAGTTAGCTGGTGCGTGCGTGTCATATCTGCAGCGGTGCGAACAAAATCCTTCAACACACGACAAACTACAGCTGCTCGCTGCTATTGCCACAACAGCAATGCTTGAAGTGGCATGCCATAAAGCAAAAATACCAACAACAGCAAAAGCATGTACGCAACGGTATAATATAGTTTAGATAAACACCTATATATACATATATATTGTGTATACATTGTTGCGAGCAATATCGAGGCTTGAAGATATGCCGGCGCTCAGGTGTGTCGTCGTTGGCAGCAAGACGTTCGACGACGGATGGCGAAGCAGTTGAGCGCAAGGCAATTGTTCAAGTGTATGGCAGCTTGCCGGCGTGGAACGGGTTGCTGGCGGAAATGTGGTGTGCTTTTAGGAGCAATAGACACGCACTCGGAAAGCCAAACGCAATTCAAGTGTCGACAACAATTTTCCTCAGCACACGCACACACATAAACTTTACAGCTTTTGCTTTTTAACAAAGCACAAATAAAACGAAAGCAAAAAAACACTTGTTTGTTTGCTTTTAATTCCTTTTTCTTCTACTTGGTGTTCTTATTTTGCTGCTACGTTTAATTCAGGTTTCTTTTGTTGCAATGACAATTCGTTGCGTGGACCTGTGCGTGCGTGCGAAAGTATGCGTACACAATCTTAAAGACATTTGCCGCTTTTGCTAAACGAAAAATGTGCGTAGAATTTTATTAGAGTTTTCTTTTCTTGTCACAAAAAGCGATGGGCATAAGATTTGCGGGTGCGAAAAATGGAAAAGCGGATTAGAAACGAACAAATGGCAATAATGCGGTGTTGGTGTGCCAGGAAGGTGCGGTGAAGCTGGAAATACTCTACACAGTGCTTTAAGTAGAACATTTGATATTGATTTGCAATGAAATTGACGTAAAATGTGCTTCAAATGTTTGAATATAAACGTTCCTTCAGAATGATACTCAGTTTCGTTAAAAAAACTTTTAACTATAGGAAATAGACTAAGAGAACGTGAAATGCTTTTGATGTGTTCTAAAGATCTTGAAAATGTTTTTTCTAGAATATCGTATGTTTGCTTATTGGATCATTTTAGTCAAAAAAAGGAGCTTATTTTATTGGGATTTACATTTTTAATTTTTATTAGGTGCGTGAATTTGCCAAAATATCCCTAAATGTAGAACACAACTCAAGCAAATGTATAAATATGTTGAAAACACACAAACAAATATCTTTTTGATAATTGAGAGCACTTGAGAGGACCTGTTTGTCTTATACACTTAAGCCCTGAAATTTTTTTGAAGTCTTTGATTTTTGCTGAATAAAGTTTTATTAAAAAATAAAATAAGTATATTGGTCAGCAATAATTTATTTGTGATTTTTTATTAAGTACGTAACTTTGCTTAAACATGCCTATATTTAGACCACAATTTAATAATATTATTAAATATATTTCTTTTGACAATAAAATATTATTTAACTAAAAGCAGAAATAAAAAAAAATTTGCAACTTTTATTAAGAAGGATACGGGATTTTAGTAAAAAGCTCCTAAATGTAGGCAAAAGATTTATCGAGTTTATATATATGCTGTTTGTTGATAATCAAATATTTATTTAAAAAACGCTGAACTATATATTTAAAATCAAAATATGTTTTTTAAAAAAAAAAGTCATAAGGAGATTAAATCTCGAAAGAAAGCTCTTCTACTTATAAAAAGGCATATATTTATGACTTTTTGCTAAGATTGGTTCACCGGTTCTTTGGTGGTTTTGTCATGATAACAAAAAAATATTATATAAATAATTTTTAGTTTTTAAAAATCTCTTTTATTGTTTTCAAAACCCTTTATTTCCCAAACATATCAAACTGATCATAATCTCGTCTAATATTTACTTTCGTCAAAGCATTAAAAAAAAACTTCACAAATAAAATTTCTCTTCAAACAAAATGAAGCCATTCATTTACGCAAACAGCAACTCGAAAAAATTCCTACGAAATATCACCTAATTTTTTAAATTACCGCTTTTATTTTTCGTGTCATATTATCACCGCCCTTTCATCCGGTAACATATTTCCGTTTCAACTAAATAGCCGCGGTGTCGACAAACAAAGCGAGCGACCAGATTTGCCTGGGCGTATATAAGCCCATTTATTTGGGCGGTATGTAAGTTATTTAAAGGATCGCAACTACGCAATCTACCGGAAATTCGTTTAAATTTTCATACAAATTCTTTTATGATACTTCCCTCTCTCTTCACTGCAGTCCTTCAAACAGCCGGTGCGGCGTCACTCAGAAATATTTATAAATTTATGTATACATATATGCATGTATTTGTTATAACACCGCCTATAAAAGTTCAACACCCAGTGTGGCATCTTGGCTTATTGCCGCATGGCTGATAAATAAAAAAAAGGGTGCATAAATTAAGGCGCATCGGCATGTTGTTGCGCAGAGCTTTAAGAAAGTGTCCGCAACTGCCGCATGTTATTGAAGGCCGTCAACTTGCCGGCTACGACTGACTTGCTAGTGTTCTCTGCTTTAAGATTTGAAGCGTGATTCGGGCGCATTCGAAAAGTGATACCTTCAATTTTTGGGTGTCCGAATATTTCGTTGCGCCTGCGACATGTGTCGTTGATGGCAATATTAATGTGGGGGGTATACATTTTTTGCAGGTAAAATTTTTGTGCCTGCAACCCTCAAAAAAATAAATATTTACAGCGAAATTTTTCTACTACGCCTAAAATTATGCTTAGTAATATTTCATTTAAAAACGTCTGTATATATCCACTTTTCAAGCTGTTGTATTACACTGTGACACTGTCGGCCACTATTTGTGCTAGCTCAGCCTGGATGTATGCACCGTATATAAATCTCGATTTCGCACTTAAAATTTTGCTACAAAACGCTTTTATTTGCAATAGACTGTGTGTAATATTACACAATTTCATTTTCCGAGTACGAAAATATTTTCGCCTCACTTAAATTTGTGGTATTAAGGCGCGTCATGTGTGCCATATTTCTTCGATAGCCTTGCGTGGCATACGTAGTACTAAATTTATGCACCCATTTTTCTATCTAACCACCCTCCATCTTAAAGTAACAGCATTTTATTTTCATAAAAGAATTTTTATTTTTAAATTACCGATTTAATGTGCATTCTCGCATAGTCGGAGAGCGGGTGTGTGGATATACAGCTACAACCATATCAGCCTTCAATATTATTTGCGCCTGCATGTATGCTACCGTATAATTCCTTGCCTCTTTCACACTTAAGCTACTGCAACGAATTTTATTGCATAATTTTATACGTTATTACAGTTTAATGCGCACAAAAACATGTGGCTTTGTATGCAATTTTATGCGTCACTACGAGTTCCTTTTAAAAGTACATCTACGTCAGTGTATGCTCGTCAGGGCGTAAAGCTAGCGGAGTATAATCTTCAGTTGGTGGCAGAAAATTTCAAATGTCGCTAAACTCTTGAATTATATGTATGTATTTCGTGTAAGTGTGCGTCTGAAATAGGGTGCATGTTAGTTTGCTTATACTGTCTTGCCTGCGTTTAGGCGTTACAAATTGTATTGCAATTTTCTACACAATTCTCTGAAACTTTATTTTGACCTTACAGCTTATATACGGCACTTAGCTGACGCACAGCGGTGTGCTAAATTTTATGACCACTTCCTAAATAACTTCTGGTCCTGCCGAGTTTATTGTCAAGGCTGTGCGCAGAAATAAAGTCGTTATATGATGATTTCGTCAGTTGCTTTTTGTTAATGAAAGGTTTCAGTGAAATAAGTAACAGATTTAGAATTTCAATGTGCCGTGGAGTAATTTTTTAGCATGAAAGTTAAGTAATTATTTCTCTTAGTGAAAAATGCTTTTTATGAAATCATATATATTAAAATCTAAAGTATTGTGGAAATCATTATTGGCCTTCATTTGAGAAACATAAAAGTTTCACTATATTTGGTTTATGAAACAATATTAACAAAAATGTAACTGAATTATTACATGTAGCATACCTTTAGGAGCTCACTTGTATATTTTTAATACAAGTAACATTTTGATATAGCACACCATTAGCGGTCTATCCGACTGTATATGAGCGAACTAGTCCTTTAGCTTTTGAGATAACGAAATTTTGCACACTTTTCTCCTCAAGAAGCGGCACATTTGTCAGAACCGACCATATCGGACAACTATTGCATAAAGCTGCCATTTAAACTGACCGATCAAACTGAAGTCCTGGTCATTTGTCAAAGTATCCTTACGAAATTTTGTTCAGCCTTTTACCTAAGTCATCTTCGATTAAATTGTTGAGATCGGCTAATTAAAGCATATAGCTGTCATACGAACTTACCGATGAAACTCCAGTCGTTGTATGGAAAACTTTTTTATATCACGAGATATCTTTACGAATTTGGCACAGCCTATTACTCAAGCTGTAGCTACAATCTCCGAACAAATTGTGCAGATTGGATATCTATGGCTTATAGCTGTCATATAAGCTGACCGATCGAACTCAAGTCATTATATGGAAAAATTTTTTATTTGATAAAATATCGTCACGAAATTTTACATAGATTTTTATAAAAGGCGTAGATCGTACAACTATAGCATATAGCTGCCATATAAGCTGGCCGATCAAAATCAAGTTAACGATTTTTTTATTACTGTTTTTGCTAGAAAAAATTTATATCTGTATAGGTTAACGTTTTTATTGGTTTTGTTTTCCTTTTGTAAACGAGACCTGCTCTGTGCTTCTTATTTATAATATAAAAAAAAATTTCATACTCACAATTATTACAATTTTCACACGAACTTCGACGTCTTAAATAACAACAAATCGTACGCTTACCTGTAAATAAAAATATATAAATATTTCATTAATAATAAATATTTTATTATTAAATAATGCTGTTTTCTTCCAATAGTTTCTAAGAAATCATTTATTTACTATGCATTAGAAATGCGCATAAATATAAAATCAACGTCATTTAACCCCTACTCAAGTCTATCACTCTCTACCGTTTTCCTTTGTTACTTTTATTGCTGCAAACGCTGCAGTTCATAAACACAATTGGATTCATAAAATTTTCATGGTAAATACATATGAACTCTTACCAGTATGTACGCTAATAATTCTCCGAATTGTCTAATACACACATACATATACTCATACATATGTAACGGGATGTGAGTGTGTTTGTAGTATTGTGTGCCCTCACGGAATTCACGCACTAAATTATGCATATGTATCAGCGCGTTCGGCATGATTCATATTTTATTAGCGCATTATTCAAAGAATATAGCAAACTATTTACAGTTATATACACACACATACATAGAAATAGTTACCACTAAGAGAAGCTAATGATGGCTTGCTGAGCTTGTGTGTGGCTTTCCTCTTTATGGGAAAAAAATAAATGGCTCTTCGATAGTTTAATGTGCTCGATATTTACGTCAACATTTTTTTTTTATTATAAATATACTATAACTATCTGTGTCTTGTTTTCATGCCTTGTTTCTACCTATTCACATTAGTTACGCATATCCATGGAAATTTGCCGTTATTTATGCGGAAGTCGCGGTTCGGTAGAAAATCTTATGTGGTGCAAATATCTCATTAATACACAAAGTAGTCGATCTGCGTGAGCTGTCGAGTCGATTTAGTCATGTCCGTCTGTCTGTACCTCTGTTCGTCTATATATATGCGAACTATTACCTCAGTTTTTTAGATATCGACCAGAAATTTTACACACTCTCTTTTCTCATAAAGACGTTGCTCATATGTCGGAACCACCAATATCTAACCACTATAGCATATAACTGCCATATAAACTGAACGAACGGAATCAAGTGCTTGTATGTAAAGCTTTGCCATTTGACGAGATATCTTCACGAAATTTTGCATGAATTATTATCTAAGGCAAGTATATAATCTCCAAAGAAATTGTTCAGATCGGATAATATAAATTGAACGAGCGGATTCATGTGTTTGCTTTGAAAACGTTTTGATTTAACGAAGTATCTTTAAGAAATTTGGCATCAATTATTGTCTGAAGCAATAATGCAACCCCTGTAAAAATTATTCGGATCGAACAAATATAGTATATAGCTGCCATATAAACTGACTGGTCAAAATCAAGGCAAAGATCTTTTAATATTCCCTTATGCTAGAAAAATACACATCTCAAGGATATTATATTGGGTCGTTCTCTAAGTAATTTCATTTGAGGACAATAGCTGATCTTATTGAGTAACCGTTATATATTTGAACAAATAATATAGTAAGGCATATTTGTAAAAAAATTTCGTAAATATTTTGGAATAGTTTTTGTTTAGTGCCTTATCGAAGATGGAAGATCTAAAACATCATTTTTCGTCATATATATTTTACTGTTTTACTATCAAAAGGATAAAAATTCATTTCAAGCAACGCGTAAATTATGTAATATATGTGTAGACAAAGCTAGACAAAGCTAAAATTTGTTTGAAATATTTCGTTCCGGCAATTTCGATCTTGCGGATGCGCCACGTACTGGAAGGCCTCTTGAACCGATGTGAAAAAAATAAAATCATTAGTAGATACAAATAAGGATGTAATATAGAATTTCATAAAATGTTTTACACAATAAAAAAATCGTAAAAAAAAAAAATTACTTAGTCAAAAATAACTTCGATGCAGTCGAAGTTAACATTTTTATTGTTTTTTTTTAAGAAAAAGTTGTTTTTTTTTTCAAAATTTTCCAAATATCCTTGCAGTAGAACTTATCTCTTGCGAATACCTGTACAACGAAGTTTTCTTTATAATGTATTATTTTTTAGCGCACAGTTAATTAAATTTCTTTACATTTTTAGTAAGTTTTGCTCTTCTCACAACAAAATTGCATAAAGCAATTTTTTCCATACTACAAGTATGATATTTTTCTAATGCTTTAACTCAAATTTTCAACAGTTTTCAATCTCCCTGTAACAATTTTTATTTTCTTATCAAAGAAACAACAAAAATGTATTTAGATAAGTTCAGCAATAAAAATTTTATAATAAAATCAATAAACAGAATGGCATTACTGCAACTGTTATGGTGGCTCGTAGTATGTCAGCTTTAAATTACATGTTATGTGAGAATTATAAAAACCTGCGATGTTTCAAGGGCATAGCATATAATCGCTGAAATTAGGACTTCAACAAAACAGCAGGGATGACAAGGAAAATATACTAAAATAGCTTTGGGACAACAAATTCAGTTCTATAAAAAGAAAACTTTTAGTTTTCGTTGATAACTGCAACAAGCACCCAAATAACGTCAAAGATAATTTGCCAAAAATATAAAAAAATATTTTTATTCTTTTCCAGCATGACCTTTTTATTACAGTCAATCGACCAAGATATTATTCTTAACTGAAAACTGTAATACAGGAAGAAAAAATAAATTACGTGCTCCTTAAATTTTTGGACAACTGTTAGAGACAGTTCCAATCTACTCGGCGTGAGCAGTAGATCAAATAAAGTGCAAATTACAAATCGAGTGCCGCCATATTGTATTTAATATAATTTTTCATTTCAAATTTTATTTTTCGGAATATTTACATATCAAATATTTTAAACGCTAAATATATACAATTTTTATCAAAAAAAAAAAAAAATTATATGAAAATATTACTAATTAACATAAGCAAAACATGACACGTTGAAGGTCGAAAAACCACACCCACATACATAAATCACACTTAATATGTGGAAGCAAATAAAAATAGTGAAAGTTTTCCCAACATTAACACATCGTTTGGCTTGTAGAAGCTAGAAAGCCAAAGCAATAAGGGAAATAAAAAGAATAAAATCAGGCGGAAGTCAGCAACTTGCTAGAAACTTTAATAATAATGGAAATCGTTTACGGTCAGTCAATGAACACACCTACAGCAAGAGAGAAAAAGCAGCGAGTGAGCAGTAGAAGAACGTAGAAACATACATGGGTACAATAAGTGGGCACATATGTATGTATTCTATAAATACATAAGCTTATATACTCCTATACATGTGTATAATATATATGTATATATGCAATACTGTTAATTTATACACCTCATTTGCTTTCATTCATTCATTAAATTCCACACATTTGCGGCGCGTGGACATGAACATAAGCTTCTGACACACACAGCCACACTCGCTTGAACATAACCTCACACTGCTCGCATGACGCGCACATACCTTTGAATACACCGCAACGCCTTTGAATGGTCAGCAGTGTGAGTAAAATCGATTGACCCGATTTCTATAAAACAACTACATGTCCAGTTTGTTTTCCCCCAACTTGGCTTGTTGTGGATTGCTGGGTTTTGATTGTTTTACATGTTTAGTTGATTTACTCCGTTGCCCTTTTAGGCCTACATGTTCGATTCTATATTATTTATCCTGCCATTTGTTGTTCTCGTATTGCCTTAAGCCCCTCCGCTTATGGAGAATGAAAAGCCAACTAGCGTTAGCATTAATTTTATTAAATCGCAAATGAATAAGATGTTGAATGGGTCGACAGACTAACTAAGGTCCCACTGAGTTGGCGTGTAGCGATGTTGTGGACTTAAAGAAAAATCATTTTTAGCCTAAATTTATGTTAGTGGTTTGTGTGTGTAGGCGGCAGAGGATATTTGGTATATACTAGGCAAAAATATAGGGATAATTTGAGGTTGTATGTGTGTAGGTGTCTGCTTGCTTGTTCTTCTTTCAATATAAATAGCTAAACCAGAAATTCATTTATAATAAATAATAACGGGAAAACAAAAGCACATAGCTATATATTATGTATGAGCTACCTAAACATATGATAAACAATTGAAGGCAAAAAGAGCAAAAAAGAACGGCAAAAGCAGCCAAACAGCAAAGAAGACGCAACACGCAGGGCACAGAAGGCAAAAAGGCAAAGTGAGAAGCAACTAAATTAGTTTCTATAGAAGTAAGTGGTTGTAGGAGTGCATACGTATGTGTAGGAGCATGCTTATGGTTATATATATAAATAAATGTGTATGGTTAGATATTTATTTGTATGTGTTAATATGGCAACCAATTGGCAGACAAAGGCTCTGAAGTTGTTGGCATTAATTTCTATATTTTGAGCAAACAAATTAAGGCAGCAGCCCTAGCACACACACACACACACCCGTGTATACATCCATATTTAATATTGGCAATTATGTGTTCAAATACAGACAGACTCAACAATATGTATGTATGTGTGGGTACAATGTAGCTTCGCCATATATGCATACCTCCAACACCCACACATACACACGTATTAGATATTTAGACATATGCATATGCTTCCGTATTTTTGTTTGAATACAACACAGCACACATATACAGATGCATATTTATGCATGTGTGTGTGCCATATAAACAGTTTCAGCTCTCCACAGTTCTTTTGCATCCTTTCGGCGCTAACATTGACTTAGGCGTTTGCTATTAGATTGCTGTTGCTGTTGTTTCTGCTGTTGTTGCCACTTATAACAATGCTTATTGATTCATCCGTGTGCTCTTTTTTTGTTGTTAATGCAAAAACAATAAAGTGAAAAATATTTGTAAGCGGCCACGACTGCCATATGCTGCCTTTAACATGCAGATATTCATATGTGTGAGTATAGGTATATACATATGTATCGGTGTAAGTTTGTGTATGTATGCTAGTAAATATTTATGTGTTTGTATGTGTCTACACTAGACTATTGTTTGTCGGCTCTTTCGCCACGAAGGCTTACAAGGGTTTACAAGTTAGCTGGGGCACTAGTGTTATAAGCGGCCATTGGCTTTTTGCACACACATTCACACATACACGCCAGAGTGTTTGACGTAAAAAGTTTGGTTCACAGGCGGTTTTCAATTTATTTCTATATTGCTTCGCTATACTTTATGCTAGTAAATTGCAAAAAAGTTGCTTGTCTGTGGTGTAAATATTTATAAAGTTTGAACTAATATGATTCCTGAGTATTGGCGGTTTTTGGGGTTATGCGATTTTGTTATAATTTTCTAAAAAATATTGTCTGCTTTTAAATTAACAGAAAATATTTTTTATAGGGAACAACAAAAAAGACATATTTTCAGCGAATTATGCACTAAGGATAATAAAAAAAAAAAAGTTTTCTCTTCGCTAAAAATAATTAACATTTTAACTTAATGTTATGGAATACTTTATCATCATCATTTACATTCTATTAAATATTATTTACTGTTTTTATATTCTAAAACATGCCCGACATTAGCTAAATTCAAAGTGCAAGAGCTAAAATTATGGTGAATCAATCAAACAACTGGCATAAATTAAATAGAGAGACTGGCATAAACAGAAAAAAAATCTTAGGAAACTAAAGATAGAAATTATTTGACCTTAATGTTTCAGAGGGGAAATTCTTTATTCCATAGGCTGTTAGTAAAACAATAGAAAATGCGAATTGATAAAATTTAAAATTTTTTTCTCAGATCGGCACAACCATTTTTTAAGTTCGTGTGAAGTTTTAAATCCATTTAAGACACGAAAAGTATGTCTGACGATTTTTAAAAAGTTAAAAAGAAAAACAAGTTTGCTTGAAATTCTGTGCTTCCAATAGAATGGTTCAAACTGTTACAGGAGAGCTTTGGCGAGTCTAATTTATCACGAATACAAATATTTGAATGAAATACAAATATCTAATTTTCTATTTTGTAATTGCATTAAGGTTCATAGAGAAGAATAAAAAAGTTAAAATAAAATTTCATTTCAGATTTGCAGCTTCCAGCATGTAAACCAAATGCTGTAATATTTGTAAACAGCGTTGCCAGCTACTATATATTGTTAAGTAGAAAACAAAACCTTATTATTAAATTCATTAAAGCCATGTGCTTAGGAAAGTTAAACTGAATACCCAAATTTTACTTTTCTACCTTCCTATATAATTTTTCAATTTGCGCCAAAACCTCTCTAAAATAAAATTAAAGCTTTAAACATTTATATCACAATTTGCTATTGATTACTCTTATTTTAATTTATTTCAGCTTGTCTCAAATTAATGAAATACATGCGGCAGCAAGCGATATATAACGGCAGTATTTCATCAGCCAGATAACAGGTATTTAACATAATTTATTGCGAGTGTATCTTATTTATGGCGCTTTTTAACATAGACAGGTGAATTTAAATAAAAACTTCAGGTTATGCACCCGTAGTAGAACATTTTGAAATAAAAAACACTTTAATTAATTTATTTGAAAGAAGTGTCAGTTTCATTTTGTGTGTAAAAAGCGCTTGATTTATTTTAGTGCTTTTATATTGTGAAAGCAACAATATAATCATATATGTAAATATATAATTTATATATGAATACTCGCAGGTACAATCAGTTTGCACAAATAATAATAGCGAAATTTTAGTTGTGGGAAATAATACGAAACGGCTGGTTTTTTATTTTAATTTAGTTTTTTAAGCCATAAAAGCTACAATATCTTATACGAGGAGTGCTCGAAATAAACGACAATTTTCGTTTTTTGAAAAAAAAATGTTTATTCTTTTGCCTACACTAATAACGTCGCCTTCAAAATAGTAGCCATTCGAATTTATGCACTTATGCCAGCGCTTCTTCCAATCGTCAAAATACTTCTCATACTCGATTTTTGGGAGTGTCTTTGCTCTTTTAGCGATTATCAACTATTTTGTAAAACGACGCCCCTTTAAGGTTATTTTTATTTTTAGAAATAGAAAAAAGTCACTGAAAGCCATATCTGGCGTATATGGAGGCTAAGGCACTGTAACAGTATTATTTTGTCCAAGAATTCACCAACAAGCAACGAAGTGTGAGCTTTTATTAAAAGAAAATCGTCAAGCTCATAAAAACACGTCTAACCCTAGCAGCTGCTACAGGCAGAGTAGGCAAAAATTGGAATGCAAATCCCAAAAATTTTAAATTTTAAAACTCCCGTTATATCCTGAACATACCTCGTATTGTTCCATTTGACATAAATATTTCTCTTTGTATTAGTATTTCCTTTATATTTATATTTTTGCCGTATCCTTTACCAAATGTGACTCGTAGGCTCTTTTTCCAATCATCTTAATATTTTTTATATATGTACATATATATATTTTTTTGTTTTTGAAAAAGGTGATAAGCTGATTAAAACAAATTTTCGCCATAGGTTCGTATAACGAGTAATTTTATCTTAGCAGTGTACTTATATATCGATACAGCAGACTAATTACCACGATTTTATATAATACTTACATATGTATGTATGGATATGTGCCATAAAAAAACACTTTTTCAGTCGGGGCGAAATTTAATATCAGTAGTTTTGAGCTAATTGTAATCAACTGCACTATTCCATAGGAATTTTGATTGGAAATACCGAAATAATATTTTTGAATGAATGAAAAGTAATACGGCGAATTAAATTAAGAGATAAAAGATCATGTGCATTATTTAATGATCTCTCACATCATTGCCAGGAGGACCTTCGAAAAATTTTATTATTATAGATGGACTAGTTAAAGTTTTGATTTTTGAGAAAGGAGGCGTTTTCCTAGAAAAAAAGTATTTTTTTCTGAAAAGATTTCATTTTAGTGTGGCGATTTTTAAAAGTTAATCGCACCATACCTAATATAATTGTTTTATATAATATAATTTATATAATAAATATTTAAATAATAATTTTAAAATATTAAAATTAAAATATATTTTTAATTCTTACAAATGCGCTCATATCTCCTAAACTATATGTCGGTTCAACTTCAAATTTTCGGACAATATTCTGAAATAACATATATATACATACGACGTATGTATATACAAAAACAGATTGATTTTTTTAAAATTCACAAGTTAATTATCCATTAACGACCTTTGGGTCGTTCGCTTTAATCTAACTTTTCCTATTGTTTGAAAGTTACGTTAGATGGCGCTCGTGTTTAAAAAATAACAAAACTCTTTAAGTAGTTTAAATAATTTTTTTGAACCCTGTACAGTATATAAAGTTTGCCACGATGTTTGTAAAACCCAAAAGAAAACGTCGGAGACCCTATAAATATATATATGAGTTATCAGCATGACGAGCTGAGTAGGTTTAACCATGTGCGTCTGTCTGTTTGTCTGACCGTCTGTATATACGGGAACTAGTCTCTCAATGATTACTAAGCACTGTGGATATTCTTGAACTTCTGCTTCATTTTGTGGACTAATCTACTTTTTTATCTTAAAAAAGTGTGTGAGTTGACGTGTTGAGCTTATGCTCGAGTTATCGTCTGTTCCGCTGAGGTCATATTAAAATACAGATATCTACAAAACAGATGGCATGGGCTAAGTTTCTTGGAAACCGAACAAGGCTATCAGATGTATATAGCCGACGAGATTTTTGGGAAAACTCTGCGGTATGGAGTGTTGGTTATTGGTAGATCCAACATTCTAATCTTTATTTTTGGAATTTTTACAAACATCCATCATTTCATCTAAAATTTACATTCAAATTTTTTTCGTGCAAAACATTTTTTTTTGTGTTCTTTGATGCAAAATATTGCACGTATTATTTTATTTCGACACAATATGAACAATTGCTGAAATTACCCATATATACCTATATATATATCTAAAATAAACTGCTCATTGCACGATGGTCACTGACTTTCTCAAAATATTTGAATGCTTTGCAGCACATAGAAAAAAATTACTTAAATTTCATTAAACTATAGGCTTAACACTCCTCCAATACTCCTAGTAACCTTTATGAATAAGTAATAATATAAAATACCCTCACATGGCACCCTTTTTGCATTGTCCAGCTGTTAATTTGATATTTAACAGGTAATTTCTATGCAACACCACAACTCAGGTAAAACATAACAGAGAAGGGCTCAGAACAGCAATAAAAATACAACGAAATAAGTAGAATGGTACTTCACCCAACTGAGCGTCCACAAATTGCATTTATTGCAATACGTTTTGTGTAACTGCCCCCACTTTCACTCCAACCACTAAATAACTACACGATGACCAAAGGAGTGCAGGAGGAGAGATCTGAGGTATGTGAAAAATAGCAGAAAAATGCCAAGATTGTTTTAGTGCTGCATGATAATTCATCTACAGAGGGTGGCTGCATATCACTGCGGATGTGTGTGTGTACCTAGATAATTTGATGAGGGATGGCAACGCCGGCTTGTAGTGACGAAAAACGCATAAAATTCAACAAACCAATTTAACTTTTGCAATCTGCTGCAAATTATTCAAACACTGCACGTAAACAAAAACAACAACAACAAAAATAAAAATGAAATCGAAATCAAAATGGTAAAGGAGATATTCGATGACTCAAAATAAATAGATAGATGTGCATAAGGAGCAGGACATGTGTCCGTAGCGACAGAGAGCAACCCTCAGCGAGCGGATATGCGTTGCTCAGTTATAAGCGAGTTCTGCGAGGCGTTGCATGCCAACAATCGCGTTCCACATACCAGCCAAATATTGCACCAATATATTATTTAGTTTATGCCCTAACACATACTTATATAAGCGCACACTTATGCACTTAAGTGACTTTTTATAAGTTGAATAGTCAACGTATCCGTCCGTCTGTCTGTCCGTCCATTCATTGTTCGACCGGTATGTGGCTGAAGTATTCGGAAAACAATTCGTAAAATGCGCCAAGACAAATGAAATAAGTGAATAAGTAACGGGCGAATGCGTGGGCGAGGATGTGCTGCAGCCTACTCACACACATATACAAGCACTAACTTACTCATACACACAGCGTCATCTCTCCATGTATGTAAACTAATTTATGTATGACCGTTGGTATGTTCTAAATAAGGAAATAATGAAAATAGTCGATGGGCAGTTTTGGAGAAAACCAATTTTATTTTACCCGGTTGGAGTTCGTATGTACATATGTGTTTGTGTGTGTGAGTGTATATGTGTGTATATACATATTATGGCTATTGGAAAACTCTACTTTATGCACTTTCTTTTGTGTAAACTTTCTAGGTTGGTTAATATAATATATGTGAAATATAAAGAAAACACGCGACTAGTCAATGCTGGAGAGTGCAGGCATAACCCAGTGAACCAAAGACTCAGGGTAAGGAATTTTTTTGAAAGAAACTCCTCACTAAGTTTCAAAACGGATGCCTAAAGGGCACACTAAGCCGTTTCAAAAAAAAAATTTTTTTTCAGAAAAATGGAAAAGTTCAAAAAAGTACAAGAAGGTTGCCATATTTTTGAAAATTAAATTTAAAAAAATCGTTTAAATTAAATAAGGCTACAAACTGTTAAGAGTTTAACATAATTTATAATTTATAAAATTTTGATCAGGGTTGCCACCTGTTTGTATTTGTGTTTATTTATTAAATAGTAAAACATCTTATACACTGCAATTTTAAAATTAAATTAAAAAAGAGTTATGCATAATGTTTATTCGCCATATTTTTAGTGGGGTTACCACCTGATTGGAAATGTTAAATACTTGTAAAGCAAATAGAGTACGCAACAATACAGTAGAATGTGAATAACAAAATAAAGAGATTTAAGAAAACTTATAGTAGAACTTTTTTTTTGAGAAAAGTTGCCACCTGTTCCACAATTAGAATTCTTTTTTTGTCTTAGAATGTAGGAATTACTTTTGAGATAGGGTAGCCTATGTCTGCTTTAAAAATTTATTATATATATATGTATATATTATTATATACTTGTATATTATATTTTGGAATATGGATATCAAAATAATTATTTTTACGTTTCTCAAATTTCAAGCAGTACATATCGCAGTTCAATTATTAGAAGTGGCCCATAAGATGTATGCAGTTAATGAAACCAAACGCCGTAATTTATTCAGGTTGAACCTGACATTGCTTGCAATTTCCCAAAAGAGTTGAATGCTCCTCTAGTTATAGTAGTAACTGTAAGTGTTCTTCTGAATAGTCCAATGCGGCTTAGTGGTGGTTTTGAAAACGACTCTTGCTTCATGTGCTGATTTTGGGCTAGAGCTTTTGGAAAAATATGTAAACAGACGCTTCTTTTCAGCAAAAGTAGAAAAATATAACTAATTATGGCGCTTTATATAATTTCCAAACTCTTATCAATACTCACTTCCCACTGGGTACACGCTAGGAGCTGCCCTATCAGGTTGTGGTAGAAATATGTTCATTTAATTTTTGAAGCACTGAGCCACAACCACACAGCAATGCAATTGAATTGAAATGAAAGCTGGAAATCGAACAGACATCGAACATATTTTCATGTCGACTCACACCAAGCATTACCGTTACAAAACATGCGCTAGCTAGGCGGCATTGTGTGTCAGCATATACACACCCCTCTCTCATACATAAGGGGTTAGTAAACGACTGCTTTGATCTGAACAATGCTCTCTAGCTGCCCAAGCTATTTTTCTTTAATTTGCTCAAGTAGTTTTGTGCGCTCGACAACAATTCGCCCCCAAAATTCGCCGCTTTATTCCCCCCACAATGTGCGCTGCCTTCGATTTGCCAGCAAAACATTAGCGCAGCGTCGGTTTATGGCTGTAATACAGCGCTGGCTTCAAAGTAGCGTGCGTTTGTGTTTGCTTCTCTTGGGGTCACTAATGTTTTGACTGGCATTGACTCGCCTTTTCGGCGGCCCCTTTTCGATTGAAGTACCCCTTGTGTTTGTGAAGAGTTTTTTGACGATTTTTTTTTGCGTTTTTCTTTTTATTTGTTTTTTCTTTGCCTATTGGACTAGCTCGCTACAATTTCGGTGTGCGCATTTTAATAGTTATTTGCCCCGCTTGCACGCACAAACACCCACCCACACAGTCAGCTGGGCAATTTATCGAAATGCATTTATAATAAATGGCATTCTTGCAGAGCAGAGACGCTGGCATTTCCATTCACTTCCGCCCATATACGCAACACGCTGCTGTTGTTGGCAGCTTAAATAGTTACATTTAATATTAACATTATTATTGTTAAAGTGTACATGTGTGCACGTTTTTATTGTTGTTGTCGCTGTTCGTTTACTGTGTTTATTTGCATTGTTTGCGTGGCTTTCAGCTTGTTTGTTTATTTGCGCGCTGTGTTTGTTGTTTGTAATGCTGTCGCTTTTGTTGTTGTATGTGTTGTATGTGTTGCGTTTGTTGTTTTGTGTTGTATTCGTTGTTTGTGTAAATATAATCATGAAATATTAACTGATAATTGAATTAACTATGTATTGTTAAATATGGCGTAGCATACTTGCAGGCGTTTCCGTTCACTCACCACACGCACACACACAGCGTCATTCGTTGCTGGTTTCCTTATTACATACATACATTAATGACTTGTTTATTGCTGACCGCAGCACTTTAACGCGCTGCGATGTTAATGACACAGATAAGCTTCGCAATCACCTTCGTCGCACCAACACATGCATATTATTTACACACATACAATACATAGTTATCACCTTTTGGTACCTCTGGTTGTTTGCTGCTGCGCTTTTCGTCATTTTTCATGCTTCACAATGAGCTGTGTTATGATTTTAAATACATACAATATCTCATTGCATGTAAAATATTTATGTATGCTATTTTAATCCCGCAACTGTATGTCCTTCGTGCATTTATTATAATATTTGATAAATATTTACGCATATACTTATCACGTGTGCATTATATATAGAGGTAATACAGTGTTGCATTTCGCATCTATCTGTGTATTTTTAATCAATTGCTCTGTGTAAATATTCGCACGCGATCTCCGCTGTCGCTTCCCCATTCGCCGCTGCGATGAAGACATTATGCTCGCGTTGGCTCGGTCGCGGCACGCAGTCAACAGCTGTTGTGCGGTCAACAGTTGTAATCATTATTATTATAGTTATATACGCAATTATATGTACGTATGTGTGTGACTGTGTACCATATATAGGTATGTTGATTGTTCCGTTAGCAATGCACGCAATACAGTTATTAATAATACAGTATTTGCAGTTAACTTCAATGTGAACTAAAAAAAAAGTGTTACAATGCAAACTTATGATTTTTAATTCGTGTAGCCAGAGACCTCAGAATTCAATGGTTCACGATGGAGTCTTGTTCCTCTGCTTTAGTTTTGTGTTATACAATTTACCAATAAACACTGAAAGTCGGCGGATATCTAAGTGCAAACTCGGTGTTGAGTTATTATATATAGATTTTTATACCCTGAATAGGGTATATTAATTTTGCCACATTTATAACACCCAGAAGGAAACGTCGGCGGCCCTATAAAATATGTGTATATATATGATCAGCAGAACGCTCTTAGTCGATTTAGCGTTGCCAGTCTATCTTTCCGTCTCTTTGTCTGTCTGTATATACACGAACTATGTAGTTCCTCAGTTTTCGAGATATCGATCTAACATTTTTCACATGCCCTTTTTTTTCTCAAAAGAGCTGCTAATTTGTCGGAATCGCTATTATCGCACCACTATAGCATATAGCTGTCATACAAACAAAATTAGGTTAGGTTAGGCTAGATGGCTGATCCCTCGGCATGGCGGATAGATCACATTTAGGCTAATTATATTCAGTCCTTTGTGAAGCCAAACGAAAACCTCCTGTAGTTGAATATAAGCTATAGGCAAAGCGCCCTGAACTGATTACAATTTTGCTAAGGTATTTTAAGGAAACTTCTTTATTTGTGAAGGGTATTCTAGACCAACTATAGCCACACCTTTCTTAGTTTTATCATCCTCTTTACCTTCTTTTAACTAGAAATTTGTAAAAAGTGGAAATTTTGACGCATCCCTTCAAAAATCACATAGGTTTTATGGGTTTATTTTTTTATTTATGAATTCGTCTTAATTAGAAGCTCTATAGAATTTTAGTGTTACCATGTCTAATAAAGTTAGATGAAATTTATAAAAAGTGAAAACACTTTTAGTTAAGTTATATACAAGTTTAGTCTATGCTATTTGAATGCAATACAAAGTTTAACGCTTAATTCAAGTCTATATCTTCAATTGCTGGAAACTCTATTTAAATATTTTTTTTATATTGTAGAATTACAAAGGAAGCTTTACTGTTATTTAATATTGTTATAATATTTTAAGATATTTAATTTCACGTGTATTTGATTAATTTCAATTTTCATCAAATTTATTTTACAACTCCGAAGGGTTGCCAATTTTTTTATACGTATGTACATAAGCCGTATATTTTTCTATAATAATACTTAAAAATATTTCATTTTTCATAAAATACAAAACTTTTAGATTTGTAAAAAATATTTTATATAACCAAAAAGTTGGCAACCCTTTTAAATATACAATGTAAACATAGTGAGTAATTATAAAATTTACTTGTAATATTTTTATGCTCAAAATTCAAGTTTTACGTAAAAAAAAAATTTTTCCCGATAGGTGGCAACCTTCTTTTGGGAATTGGAAAAAATATGTATATTCATTTGAAATATAAAATTTGCTTTATATTCTTAATCAATTCATTTTCGCGTGTAATTTATTATAAATAATTGGCAGCCCTTTTTTCAGGGAACTTTGGTTTAAGCTTATCTTTTAAATAAAAATTATACTAATCGTTATACTCAGATATTGTTCTTATTAGTTTTAATAGTAATTTATTAATTGTAATATATATGCATATGACTTACTGTAAATTTTAAATTTAAATTTTTGTTATGAAAATTATTTTTTAATCTTATTATTTTAATAAAATGTAGTACACTAATTCTAAACATATTTGATTTATTATTATTATCTTTTTTGTTTGTTTTCTTATTTTGTCTGCAGCGTTGACATTGTTCGCAAATTATTTAGCTGCCTTTTGTTGTTTATTTATGTGTTTTTTTATTATTATTTTTCTACAGATAAAATACCTTGATTTTTCCCTCACATTATATGGTATTTATTTATTTTTCGTGAATAAACATCGCAATAAAAACAAAAGCTTTGTCTTTTTTATGCTTATGATGTACCTTGCTATTTTTGTCACCTCGATTGCTATTGCTTTTATATTTATGTTTTATTTTAAGCGCTTTTTATATTTTGTTAAGCGAGCACGTGCATGCTCCGGTGAATCTTTTCGCATATATTTTTATATAAATAAATTTAGTTATGCCGCATACACTTCGTGAAGTGAAGTCTGGCAGAGGATACTTTTGATTGCTTGGGGCGAAGCAGTAAGCAAAAACATACAAACTGTCTGACGGAGTCACCTGAGAAACATTGTGTTTGGGGGACGCCTAAAAGCTGGCTATTGGTGGAGTGCGTGTGGTGTTTGAGCGCAGAGCTGTAGGTGAATGTAAGTAGCTGACGTTGTCAATATACAAAAAATACCTATAAAGGAGTATGTATATATGTAATACATATATGTTTGTACCTAACATTCGTTAATATATATGAGCCACCTTGAAAATTGTCAATTTTGCTGTCATTTTGTTTAGCTAACATATACTGTAAAGCAAATTTTCATTTACTTATGAGGCATATAAAGAAATTCGTATGTAAAAGCCTATATACATTTATATCCTTTGATGTTACTAATAACATCCCTGCACTCCTCTCTCGCTAGTCCGTGCGCAACATGTCACGCTGAGTTGTCTACTGTTGAATATTGCATGCATGTGGCGCCGTGGCTCACTCACACATATGTATGTGATTATGTATGTGTTGGCGCGCTCATTTACCTTCAACTTGGAGGTGATTGTACTCCTGAGTGCCTCTTGGCTGCGTAGACGCCTCGAGCTAGGGCTTTGTATCACCTCGCTTGTTTAGTATCTGTATTAATGTTTTTCTTTTCTTGTTGCTTCCGTTATTACTGTTCTTCGCAGATGTTTTACATTTTCTAAATAAAAACAGAAATGCATGCAATATCTTTCTGATTTTCAAGGACACGTTTTCGTTGCCACGTGGGTGAAGTTTTATACAAAATCGTGTTTTGATCTTAAATGTATGAAAGTTGTCACAAAAATAAATTGGAAAAAATATTGGTAATATTGAGACTAGATATTTTTAGTTCTTGAAGAAAAATTTTGCAGGAACTAAAAGTATAATATATATATATGTATGTATAACTTAAAAATTAATAGCCCCCAGGCTGCCAACGGAAAAAAAAATTTTTACAATATATTTTGGTAACGATTATTCTTTTAATTTTAGGTTTTAAGAATAAAATATTTTACTAAACAAGGTTGCTACCTATAAATTTTTTAAAATCTTTAAATTACATAAATAGATTGAAATCAACAAATACTTTGCTTTGGACTTTCAGATAGATATATTTTATGTTAGGGTTGTCACTTAAAATTTAATAAAAGATAACAGTGAAAAATTGTGAAAGAATAAAAAGAATTTAAATATAAGAGAAAAATATTGTTTATATTTAGAATACGTTTCTAAAGCAGAAACTTTTAGCGCCTAAATAAAATGTTTACTAAGATTCAAAGTATATATTAATTAGCAGAGTTGATATTTGAACAAAAATTTATTTAAAAAATATTTTACTAATGACTACTTTAAATAAATGGATTAAAAATTTTAAATAAATTTTATATAACTAAATAGGGCTGCCACCTAAATATTATTTCGAACTTTTAAGACAAGCAAATTGATTGGAATCAACACATACTATTTTGCTTTTTTTAGTTTCAAACAACATATATTTGATGGTTGCCACTAAAAAGTTAAAAATGATGAAATAATGATACCAGAGTTACCGTACATATGTATTTCAAGAGAAGAAGCACGTTAAAATATCTATTATGCTGTTACTACTTTATTATTTGGCATTAATATTGCAAAATTTAGTGCTAGTGTTGCCACAAAATTTTTTTTTCCAGAGTTGCCACATACATTTAAACTGAAGAAGTATGATGTGATGGTGTAACTTAGTCGTTTTTGGCAATATTTTATATTGCAAAAGTTAGTACTAGTGTTGCCACCAAATTTTTTAAATATTTTTGAAACAAAGCTTTTATATCTTACTATAAAAATTTGTAAAATAAATTAGCTGAATTTTTTTTTTATATATTCTTTTATAATTTCTCTTTTTTAACATATACTTTTTTTGTAATCAATTATAATCTTTTTTTCAAACTATTTTTCCTCCAACTCTACACAGCAAAATCATCTGTTCCATAATTAACTCCCGGTTAACTTTTTCACTTTGAATAATCGCGTGGTAATATAAATTAAGTCGCCAAATCGGAAAACTGGCATTTCCTATTGCTTTCGCTAGTGACCTAATTTCCGTTTTCGGATAAAGACAGAGCACAAATCGATATGCACATTATTATAGTCAAATGTTTACAGCCAAGAGTTTATATTCCCAAATATACTGCTGTATGGGTTCACCGCTGGTCATGTACTCACCACTTTCGTGCTACTATATAGCTTGGTAATGCCATAGCCTACTACCAGGCATACTAATGTCCTACCAGAGCAACATAATTTAGCCATTTGCCGCACACACCTACAAATCGTAGCGTGCAACGAAGGCTGTTGGCATACTAATAGTGGACTAGAGACTTATTTACACACACATAGGCATATGCAAACAAAACCGCCTCTGTATGCCGCCATACATTCCAGTTCCTTCATATATTTATCAACACATTTGCACATTATGGCAATAATATTTCTTCATTATATAAAACCAACACCAACACATGCACACATACGAGAATGAGGCATACAAAAGTCAAATATATGTATGTGTTTGCATAATCAGCATCTTGCAGCTGTTGTTGTCAAGCATATGCGTCGTGCGAGGTCCTATGAGTAATAATTTGCCCCTATGCCAAGAATTATATGAGTCTGTTTATACCAAGCTATCGCACACACACGCATACACATGTGCATGTCCACATTTAGATTTGTGCCAAATACAATCAGTGCAAATAAATTGCGGTTAATGTTTCTCCTCTCATTGCTAACAATTTGGCCGTGCGCCTATGTGTATGCATACATTTGGCTGCCTCGCTTAATTCGGGCGCGTGTATTGACACATTGCCTTGGTGTTGTTGTTTATGAAACTGCCGTTAAACAGCATTGTTAGTGTTAGTGTTCCAAATTGGAAAAATAGATATGCTGTTTGCCATGCCTTTTTATTAAAACTTTAAATTAGAAGCTATATTTTGCTATCGTTTTGATATAATAAATAATGTTACACGATGGCGCACCGAAAAATATGCAGCTTTGATGAACCATTTATTAGCGATACATGTGGCAACTCTGTCCATGTCTATTTATTATGCACAATTATTATCGATATGACTTCATTCACATTTGTAAATAATATTATTTTAAACTTGCATATTAGATATTTCAAATTTTTTTTTTATGAGTGTCCTGTACAGATACAGGACAAAAAGGGTGGCAACTTAATTTAGTACTTTCTGGTTTTTTAACCATTAGTTTGTTAATTATTTAGCACAACAAAAGTTACTTAGACGCAAGTGCTAGTGCAGTGAACTAGTTTTATTAGGTGGCAACTCTGATAAAAAATTTTAAATCTAAACTATTTTAACAATTAGTATAATTTAGCCTCATTATGTCAATATTTTGCATTAAATTATGATGAATTAAATTTTATAAAACTTGGCAACTCTTTCATAAGTGACCGTGATTTATAATATATATATATTCATATATATAATTTATTTAATATCTTTTGTAGACTGCTTATAATTTATGTATATATATATTTACATTAAAACATTGACAAAACTTGTCGCTTTTATGGGTTATTAATTAAACTGATATATGGCAACTCTGCTAAAAAAATTTAGCGATAAATGTGATACCTTTCAATAACACACAGTGTGTCGTTACCTTTCAATAACAGTATTATTATTTAATTTAAAATATTTTTATATAACTTATGTTTTATATTGTATTTAAAATAAGTGGCAACTCTATAGAAAATTTTTTAGTTGGAAATATTATCCTGCAGCTATCTCTTAATAACAGAGTCGCAAATTGTATTTTAAATAACATTATAGATATTTCAAATTTACATGCAGGTGGCAACATTTTCTTTTTTAATTCTTTTTACTTTAAACAAAATTAATAAAAATGTTATTTTGCTGTACTCTAATTATAAATTGATTTTTAACACAACAGATCGCAGTAGTTATGTATACCCAAGTTTCAACTCTCGCCTTCTCCCCAGTCTCATTAATTTTTGACCCCGAAAGCTATTCTTATTTCATTCACTTCTTAAAACCAAAAGACATTAAACTAAAGTCAATATAAATACCCAGTAATTCGAAGACACTGTCTGAAACTTAAAACATTAAACTGTGAACAGAGTTAAAAATAACAACAACAACAATAGCAACGTTAGTGGCAACAACAACTTTGAAAATCTTGTACTCTTAATATCCTTAACACTTAATTGCCATGTTGGTATTTGTGTTAATTACAAACGCTCATTGTGGCCACCGACACTAAATAAAGAAATCCAAAAAAACAGCTAGCAAACTAAAGCAGCAACAACAAGAAGCGCGTTTTATCAAACAGCGCCAAAACCGGACGGACAGCTATGGTATAAACAAACGATGTTGGCTAATATTGGTTAAATAAAATGAAAAATGAAAAGAAAAAAAAGTCGCATTAACGAAAAACGGAAATAGCTCCCTAGGCGCGGTTGACCCGAGACTGTGTAGAGCACAGCGGGTAGAAAACAAGGAGCAATTTCGTATGTACGAGTATGTGTATGCAAAAGGTTATTAAAGCAAATGGTGGTTACAATAGAAACCGCAAGATAAAACCCAAAAAACCAGTTGACCAAGCAAAGCAAGAACAAGAAAAAAGACTGTATCAGTCCATATTGAAGGCTAAAGAAATAATTTTCAACAAAATTTAAGCTCAAGGAAAGCGCGTAGACAAGAGTGTGAGAATTGAAATTGAGTTCATGCAGTGGTATGAGAAGCTTCGGTATAAGATTACTTTAAATAATAACAATAATACGGCAACAGCAATGAGTTTTCATAAAAATAAGCCAAAAAACAAATGTGTTAAAAGCGACCCAAACCATTCAAGTGTGTTGCAAGACCTTAAAAAGAATGTCCGACGGCAATAAGCGCGCCCGAACCAGCTGCGCGGAGAAGACGGAAAGTGAAAAAATATTAAAATGTTTACGCTGTTAATTAAAGGAAAACAAGCAAAACTTTAATAGCCAATCTTATGGTCGGGCCAGACGGTGGAACCCTCGCCGCCGACGCTATAACAAGCGACTCATAAAAAATATATATGTAAAATCTACGAACAATAATAAAAAGTAACAGAAAAAATAAGCCAAAAAAGGCCGCGAAAAGTGCATGAAAACTTCAAAATCCTCACAGCCACGCAAACGACCGACCAACCGACCAACCGACCGCCCGACCGCCCGACCGAACAAACAAAACAAATTCGACAAACAACAAATAAACCTTGAAAAAGGTGGCAAAGTGTTGCTGCGTAGGGACATAAAACTAAGCGCTACTGTAAAGAAGGATAAAAACTTTTCCAAAACCTCGAAAACCCATGTATTACTTACATATACACATATATCGGATTCGCACGTACACAGAGCCGACGCTGGCTGGCGATATTTTGCGGCGGCGGAAACTGTGGCTGCGGCACGCACTCGGCGTAGCGATGAACGCATACAATGTGTACAAAATATATCGCCAGCAACAACAACAAAATAACACAAAACAAGTGTAATAAGAAGCGAGTACACAACAACAGCAACAATATGATATCGTTATTTCAAAATTGCTCTGCAACGGGTGCGAGAACGATAAACTTAAGACAAATGTTTGCCTTATAACTAAGTACGAGTACAGGGGGACAAGGTGAAAGGTGAGGTGCCGCAAATTGTAAAAGTAGACAAAAATGCGTGCATACATATAGATTTTGTATATAAGTAAAAATATGTTCTCAGCATAGTTGTACAGTATTTGGTTTTAAAAAACTATAAAACTAAGTGAATAGCTAGTCTAAGCTAGCTGAGCCACAAGACTTTCATAGCAATCGAATAACTAGACAAGCAAATAGAAATTCCTTCAAAAATTGTTCTTAGCTCTGATTTCTAGGAGTTTTAGATAGCAAATTAAGCCAAATCATTTGAAAATGGTAAGGAATTCAATAAGAAAAGTTGACCCAAAATAACTGAAATCGACCTTTTTGATAGTAAAAGATCTCAGTTTCGTGCACTAAATAGAAAGATCAAAAATATCTGATCAATCTACGAATAATCGGACATTTTTAGTTGCTTTGCTAACTCGTTTTAACCTTTTTGTGGATTAAGTAGCAGACTATTATTCTATAGTCATTCATTATTTTTGCTCAAACGAATTTTGTTATATTTTCTGTTTCAAATTCATAGCCGTATATTTTATAATATAAAAGGGTGGGAAAAGATCTTTATCTTGATTTTGATTGGTCAGTTTATCAGACAGCTATGTATTTATATGCTATAGTGGTCCGATCTGAACCATAATAATTTGTGAAAAATTTTGTTAAGATGCCTTGTCTCATTAAAAAGTTTTCCATACAAGGACTTGGGGTTGACCGGTCAGTTGGTATGGCAGCTATATGCTATAGTTGTCCGATATCGCACGTTCCGACAAATGAGCAGCTGCTTGTAGAGAAAAGAACGTGACCAAAATTTCAAATCGATATCTCAAAAACTGAAGGAAAGAAATGGAAAGCTTGAGAGAAAAATTGTAATGACAGCATGAAAATATAGATGGCGCCACTGCTGTAAAACGGCATGAGTACTATATTAGGCAATAATTTCGCGACATTTTTTTTTAACTCGATATAATGGAATGAAATTTTGAAGGCGATAATAAAAAATTTGTATTAACATAACCGATAAATGCCCGTTTTTTGTCAGTCCGGGTCAATTTTGATTTAAGAGTATATAAATATGAATCGTTAAAGAAATGTTAGCGGATACCGATCTTTTTTTCAAAAATGGTTAGTAGTTTACATTTGCATCCTTTCAAAAATGAAGAGCCAACAATTAGTGTTGAATAATTCAACAATTTCGCGCCACTGTTATATGCTGAATAATTTCACTAGCACCTTAGACACGGCAATTTCATTACTAAATAGTTGTGTTCATTTCTTGTAGTAAGTCACGTCGCAGCCACTGCGTGCGCCACCCAAAAATTTCAAAAAAAAAAAAATAAAAAATAAATAAATAAAAACAAACGAAAAGAGTTAACTAACAGCGACGAACGATGCCATCGAAAACAAAGGAAACGCAAAAGTTTCCAATAAAAAACTTTTACCTGCCGCGGACAACGACCAGGTGCCTGCTGTAAGACTGACTGGCATGCAACGCCACGTAAGTGGCAATATACAAAGCGCACCAGCAACTCACTTGGTTGGAAGCAGAAACTTTGTTGGGCGAAAAGCTGCGTGCCATCACTCGCGAAGGAGTGAGTATTTGGGGCGCTTTGGCGTGCGCGCAGGTGGCGCTACCGTCGCTGTTGGTATATGTATATATATATACGAGTAAATATGTTAATGGGGTTTTTTTTGTTTGTTGTGGTGTTCTTGTGTACCCGCAGCAGCAGCAGCAGCAGCAATTAAAACGCCAACGAAACATAAAGACGTCAGCGGCAGCAGCAGTAGCAGCAGCAGGAGCGCTTGAATGAGACGACCACCAGCAGCAAACTTCAACAACGAACCGAAACTGCTTACACAAAAACGCACACACAATTGCATACAATGTATTTTAATGGCTGTGCGTGTGTATTACAAGTATGTGTGTGTCTGTGTGTCTGTTGCGACGTTCGCAAGTGGCACAACAAGCCGAAAAAACAGCAAAAGAACATGAAAAAGAAATGTAAAAGCAAATAAAAAATGCGCTAAAGTGTAGCAAATGAGCGAACGGCAAGAAACACACACACACTCATTCACAAACTTACGTACATATACATTCACACACTTACGAAACCAAACGTGAACGCGTAATTAACCAACAATTTAAGCTGTAATTGCACTGAAAAGTCGCATAAAAAACCAAAGTTTGTCCAAGTTTGATGCGCCAGCATGAGCATAGCGTGCCAACTTCCACTCACAGCAATACGGCTACGCTACTATGTAGTTAACGTAAGCGCTTATTACGCTAACGGCCAACAGCCAGGCACTAGCGAATGCCGCGGAGCGCGCGCGCTCGCTATTTTCTCGCTCCACTATCCATTGCTGTCGAGTGCTAGTTCACTTGCTTATTCTTTTTATTTATTTTTTACTGCAATTTTAATTTACCGTTTTTTAACATTTTTTATGTTTTTTCTTCAATTTTTTTCTATTATTTGCTGCTACTTATTTTTCCGATTCTCTGGGGCGTCTGCCAAATCGACATGTAGTCAGTCATTAGTTGCCGCTGCGTGTATAGTGGTGTGCAGTAACTGCTTTACACTCATTTCTTTGCTATCTGCAGTTTTTCATACTATACCGTTAGGTTGTTTTTATTGCGCGCCAACTCATAGCTCACTGTTATTCTGCACATTTATTAAGGTGATTAACATCTGCTATGCGAAAGTTTTGCTCGCGCTCCAGTTCAGCACACCTGCATACCACCAACAAGTGTGCTATATAGGCAGCCCTGCACACTGAAAAACACATACAATTATATTTGCAGGGAGTTGCATGTGTGGGTGTAGCTTAGCCGTTAAGTAGCAACTAGTTATGCTATTCGAATAGTTGGTGATGTAGGGCAATTAATTATGGCTTTCATAATATTATTAATATTTTTTCGCAGCATAAATTTTGTGGCATACTTTACGGCGTTGAGGAAAAAATTTTAATTATATTAGAGAAATATTTTTTTTTTTTAATTTTTAGTTTGTTTGAGGTTTTTTAATTAAATTTTAAAATTCACTAATACTTTTTTATGATTTTGCTGCATTTTTGTAAAAGACAAAAGTCGAAAACAGGTTATAAACGGAAATATATATTTAAGGTGTATAGCATAGAACTGAGGAACTTATATAAATTTTTTCGATATTGGAAAAATAATTTATTTTTTATAATTGTATAAAAATATTTAGATAGATTAAAATTTTAAAAACTTCACTGCGACCTGTGGCCTGTTGTGTCCAATACAAAAATATTTAGTGTATATTTGGTAAGTATGTACGATATGTATTACCGTATATTTGCGGTGTATAGCTTAGAACAAAAGGATTTATACGCATTTTTGTTGTTTTGGGAAAATGATTTTTATAATCGTATAAAAATATATTTCACGTGTACAGAACAAAAAGGTCAATACGAATTTTTCCTTGGTTGAAAAAAAAATATTTGTTTTCTAAACTTTATAAATCAATTTCTCTCTTAAAATTGTAGAAAAAATGTTGACCTATAAACTTTTAAAGCATTAAGAGCCTTCTTTAAAAAAATTATGGGTTCATATATTATACTTTTAGCAACGTATGCTTCTCTGGGTGATATATATATAGTATAATACTGAAAATTAAAAAGTCTTTTTAGTATTCAAAAAGGTTAGATTTCCCCACAGAAAGCGAAAATAAAACGACTAAATAGCAAGATACTTGTTAATATTTTAATAATAAACCAAAACTCTGAACTTAGTTTTGGATATTGTATTAGAAGTGTGTCTGATTAAAACAGTAATATAATAGTACTAGTTTTATAAACAAAAACATAGAGCAAAATTAATTAATTAATTGATTAAATTTAACATACAAGCTTTCTTCGATTCACCAAGTGTCAGAGAGTAGCGAATCGAGCAAAGTATACTAGCTGCTGTTCTAATTAGCTGTCAGCACTTGTGTTGCAACTATGCGCTAATATTTTCTTTTTTTTTTCTATGTATCTCTCTTTGATGGAGTAATGTTTTTTTTCACACTAAATGACATTTAATAAATATTTGACCTCTTATATAGCCTATAACCTTACATTTTCTGTAAGCATTTATCTCTTATTTTAAGCGTTAGGTTTTTAAAATCAAATCTTAAAAATTGAAGACATCGTTTATGCCATTTTAATGAGATATTTTCATACTCAATTGTGACGAATTCAACTCGCTAACTTTGTTGTTGCTTTCATATTAAAACTATTTGACAAGAGCACAGCGCTCTGAGTATCAATTTCACTCAAATTTAAAATATTATGTACTGTTCAGTGGTCTCCATCATCAAGCTTCCAACTTAAGTATCAATGCCTTATATAAAAACTTTGCTAGTTCATATTTTTAAAGATAATTTTTATACCCTAACCAGCGCATATTAAGTTTACCACGATGTTTATAACATCCAAAGGGAAACGTCAAAGACTTCATAAAGTATATACATAAATAATCAGCGTGGTAAGCTGAGTCGATTTAGCCATGTCGATCTATCTGATTACCTTTATAGTCGTCTGTCTGTCTATCCGTCTGTTCGTACGCGAACTAGTCCCACCGTTCTTAAGATTTCCAACGGAACTGCTCATTTGTCGGAACCGCCGATATCGGACAACAATAACTTATAGCTGTCATATAGACTGACCGATCCAATTTAAGTTCTTGTATAGAAAACATTTTTATTTGACAAGTGACTTTCACAAAAATTGACATAGATTATAACCCAAGGCATCGCTATATATATATATAACTATAGCATATAGCTGTCATGTAAACTGACCGATCAAACTCAAGTTCTTGTATGTAAAACTTATTTAATTGTCAAAGTAATGTCACGAAATTTAGCGTCGATTTTTACCCTAGACAGTGCAACAATTCGCGAGCATATTGCTCAGATCGAATCACTATAGCATATAGCTGCCATACAAACTGACCAATCAAAATCAATATAAACATTTTTGTATACCCTTCTTTGCTATAAAAAATATCTATCGATGGAACAAAAAAATAAATTTTAAAAAAGCATTTATTTAAGAGATCAAAGCATCGTAATTAAGAAATACAATTATCGGAAGTTGTTTATTTCGATAACGGCGCCAAAATGTGATATATACCTATATATATAAAAATTATGGTTTCTCAAATGATAACAAATGACTAAATCCATAATATAAAACCTTATAAAAAAAAAATATTTTTTTATTACTAATTTTAATAGTGCAACATTTTTCAACTATAGATTATCTATAAACCTTAAAATAATACTAAATTTCACTTAGTTTTTGTGCCAATATATATTTAATAATTTATACAAAACTTAAAATTAAATTTCGTATGAATTAAATTTTCTAAAGCTAAAAACATTGCTCAAGTTTTTAGTGAACTGTCAATTAAAAATTCCTGCCTTCAAAACATTTGTAATAGCAAATGCCTGAAAGAAGTTTCCATTTCAAGAATTTGCTTAATTATTAACAGTATAACCCGCAAACACTACAAATGCTTTACGTTCATCCCTTTACACTGTTATTACCTACTTCTGGGAAAAACAAATTTCTTGACAAATCTGCACCTCAAATGGCAATCCAAAGGGTTGAGCGAAACTAAAGACATGCACACACAAACATACATACATAAACGGGGGGAAAAAAGTATATTTTCAATATTAACTGAAACATAATTAGAGGAGTCAATGATGATGGCCAGCCTAACGGTCCAGCACCGCGCCGAATTGCCAAGCAAAAGCGGAAATGCCAGTGAATAATGTGTAAAATTAACCCCAAAAAATAAGAAATCTCAACTTTCAACTTATCAACAGCCGGAAATCTTAGCAACTTTGTGCATCACGGCGCGCTGTTGCAGCAAAGAAATCTAAGGCGCGTCTTGTGGCACGAGCAACAAAAAAACAAAAAAAAGCCGAAACTTTGAGTCCATAAAAACAACACTTGAAAACTAATTAGACCCTAATAGCGAAAACTTCAAAGTCCAATTATGTATATAACCAAAGGAAGCAAAGCAGTAAGAAGGAATATAAAAATATGTATATCTATGCTGTGGCAAGAAAAATGCAAAAAATCAGAACAAACAAAAACTTTTTAATTTTGTAGCCAGTCAGCACTAACGAAGACGGTCGCGAGGCGCGCACACGAGGCAAAGAATAGGTGAAGAAAGCAAGAAAACTGGTCAAAAAGTTGATAGTAAAACTGTATAAGAACTCAATAAACTGACAACAACTTACAAGTGAAGCTGCTTGTTGTTGTTCTTCGTCTATGAAGCGGCCAAAATCGGCTAAAGTAATAGTTGTTTGAAGACAAGCTCAGCACGCAACAAGGAGGCAAGTATGCGAGCAGAAAAAGGATGCGAAAGCAGTTGGAGCAGGTGGCGGGTGGGAGAAAAACTGTAAAAGGCGAAAGGAAAGTATTGTGGCTAAATAGAAAGACACTAACAACAACAAACTGGAAGATGAGAAACAATTTCGAAAGGCAAATGAAACACTAAACCGCACAAAGAAAGACGAAGAAGAACGAACGGTTAGTTGGGAGCAACATTGACACAGGCAGCGCTTGTTCGTGTTGTCAGGGCAACGCTTTGCCAAAATGTGGGCGTGGAAAACAATGCTATAGAAATAATAGCAAAAGCGGCTTAAAGTAAAATAATTTTGCTAAGCGATTTACACTGAGCTGCCGCACACGCTGCGTTTCAAGCTGAATTGCACAATGAACAATGCCAATAAGCGATGAAACCGAACAACAAAGATAAATTTTGCCGAAATTGAAAAGAAAAAAAACGCTTAAAATAAAAATATATTCGTCTAAAATTGTAAGACTAACAAACTTCTTAAGCAAATGCTAAACAAAAGATTTGATGAAAGTAAATCAGGAAAAATGGAAATCCTTTGGTTTATTTAAAAAGCGCAGTTCTCAGCAAGGATCATACGAGAGAAAAAGTTGCAGAGCAGCGTGTGTTGGTAGAAATTTGCGTCGGAAGGCAATCGGAGCTATATTAAAAATAAATTATGATAATTTTGTAATATTGAAATATTTGCTGTGATTTCTCATACAATTTTTTGATATTAATATTTTATTTTCGCTGTTTATATATTAAAATAACTAAGAGATACCTATAGTGGTACATACCACTATTTGTACTGGTAGCCTTTCTTTGAAATACTAGTCATTGATCCGTTGCTTTGAACAATAAACCATGCCAAAGTTCGTGAAGATATATTAAATAAATGAGTTTGTTCAGTTTGCTTGGCAGATATATGCTATAGTGGTGCGATATCGGCGGTTCCGATATTTGAGGTGCTTCTTGGTGAGAAAAGAACGTGTACACTTTCATATCGATATCTCAAAAACTGAGAGACTTGTTCTCGTATATACAAATAGAAGGAAATGGCTAAATCAACTCAGCATGTCAGCTGATCAATTATATATTTTATATATTAATATATAAATAATATATGCATTAATTCGTGCGGTTTTCTAAGAGAGGGCTCTACTAGTATTATTACGCGTAGCACTTTCCGATTACCACTTGTTCAGATCAATGCAGAATGCCCTCACCGGAGTATGCTTCACTTCAGAACAGGGTATCAGAAATTGGCTCGATTCTTTCTTGACCTCCAAGCCGAAGAAGTTCTTTTGCGATGGGATCCACAAACTGCCAGAAAGATGGGCAAACATCGTAGCTTCCGATGGGCAATACTTTGATCATTAAATGCATAACAATTTTTTCACAATAAAGTCTCAATTTTCGAAAAAAACGCACGAATTAATGCATACACCTATATATATATTTTGGGTGTTATAAATTTCGTGGTAAACTTAATAATAAAAAATGCTTCTAAGTATACACCAGAATTATATGAAATCACGCTTAGTATCGAAAATGACACTATACCAGCCTATAGCTACATGATTTCTATTATTTTTAAAGAAATATATATATTTTTCGCTTTATCAGCTCATAGAACTTCAATACGGTTTTAGAAATTTTAGCGCAATAGCTGGTGAAAAGGCAAGCTTATACCAGTACCAAAAAATAACTCTCGAAATTTATCCCAAGGTATATTTTAATCATTGCTCCTACAAAAATGTATTACTTTATCAAAAGGTGACACAATATAAACTTCAAAACTGTCTAACTGTTAATGAAAATTCTCACGTAGCAACTGTATGATTGCATGATGCGTAGATAAATCTTTTTTCAATATATGTTATATACATAGGTATCTCACAAGAATTAAACACATATTAGTTAAGCAATGCGTGAGTGAATTTTTTCTTTACTTTAAGCTAAGAAGATATCACAAGAAAAATTTACGCTTGAATCATATTGCTGTAAAAAATGCTTTAACCTTCTAAACACCCGAAAAAAAACATTGTTCTCTTTTTACATAGTACGACAATTGTCGAAATACTAATCACTTTGCAAAGCTTTCCTTAGATTTCCCGTATTGCATTAAGAAATTTTCTTCTTTTAGAAGGTGCTGCCTAATAATTTTGGTGCTGCCAAAGAGACGTTTATTGACCCATGAAAAAATCTGTAAATTTTCAAGGGGTACTAAGAGGATAAATTGAAATATTTTTAACTTAAAACCCCATTCCAAAAGATTTCTTATACATTCCTTGAATTTTATATAAGTATATACCATAAGCAGACATTCCATGTGATATCTATAGCAAGCGGTTGCTTTGGGTAAAAAATTAAGAATTTTAACTACTAATATATTGCATACAAAACTAAATGTAAATATAGAAATTTTCAGTAATCAATATATAAATTTCTGAGGCATAAATTTTCTTTACTGGGAAATGGACTATAAACAAAAGATGTTTTTTTACCCAAATTGTCATGCAACTTTGATTAAGCAATATTTTTATCAATTCAATTTGTTTACATATTTCATCTATTAATTCTCTGTTGTTTTAATATGCCGCATGACATTATCGTAATAAATTTGGAAGACATGTTACTCTCTCAGTTTAGTCAGCGAAAACGTTCTTTGACAAATCGAGCACTCAACCGACTTTTTTAACGTAGAAATTTACTTTTTTAATTTTTTTTTTTAATTTGACAGACAGCACTCTACTTGTTTGATAACACCTTTAAATTTACAAGTTAAAAAAATATGAAAAACTCCTTCATTAAATTATGTGGATTATAGCATATAAATTTGAATATAAATATATATAGAGTTTTGCTGCTCAAGTTCATTTAAATGCATAGTTCGAGGTATATTTTCTTTTACTATAAAATCAGACTAGACATCTGTTAATTGTTGTTAATTTTCAAAATATTTTTTTCGAGCTGAAAAATGTCAATGCACAATTATTTTCATAAAAAAATATTCTAATAAATGTGCGCGACAAAAATTTCGAGTAATAAGAAAAAAATATAGCTACATATGGTAATAAGCAATAATAATACCCCCTCAACTGTAGATGTATCTCGCTCTGCCAATATAGATATATATAACATGAGGTGATATTTCATATAAGACACGAAATTGGTTGCTAGTAATCTTATGCTTATTTCAGTTCTGAATAAAATTTATAATAGTTTTATTATTATCGGTGTCTATATCTACTATAATCTGGTAACCTTTGTTTTTGCTGTCCACAATTTTTTCATTTATTATTGTTAAGTTTTTATCGGTGACTATATCTACTATAATCTGGTAACCTTTGTTTTTTCTGACCACAATTTTTTTATTTATTATTGTTAAGTTTTGCAGTTCCACCAATCAAAACAGCACTTTGATTTAAGCTGTTATTCGGATACTTCCATCTAGCTACCAAAATGAAAAATAAAATTAATTTTTTCTGCGTTTTATTTTAAACCATTTAAAATGTTGGAACGCTATTACAAAATTATAAAAATTAAAGTCCGCGTTTAGTTAAAAAAATATATTTGTAACTATATCGCTTTTAAAAATATTTTAAACTTAACGAGAAAAGCTTATAAACACAAGTTAATGAGCTAAGCTATAAACGTTTGAATCATTTCATTCTCTATAATAATTTCTGCGTTTTTGAAGAGCATTATTTTAAACTTATCAGTTTTTGCAAACCAAAATATTTCTAACTTCCACTACATATTTAGTTCTTTGGTTCACATGTAAACTCTCTTGCTTTTAGCAATTTTTTTTTTTTTGAGAAATAAAAATACTTCAAAGATTGCAAACATATGCAACCAAAAATATCTGCACTATTCACATATACGCACTTATGCGCCTAGAAGCACACTATAGTGAAATTACTAAGCCTTTTTCCTGACTATTATAATTTGTGTTCAGCGAAAAACTTTACCTGTTACCATATTTTTTTAACTTCCTTCTTTCTCATCTCCTTTCTTTTTACACCCATATTTCACATCGGTCGTCTAACTCTAAACTTCTTCAAACTTCACTCACCTTTATGATGTCGTATGTGATGCACATTGGGTGTACGCAAACAACATGGTTGTTCATAATATAAATTCCATGTATTTTCATAATCCGAATAGGCGTAATCCACAAGAGCCAACAATATTATTGAGGTGAGCAAACGCGAAACGGCCGTGCATGCCGCACCGTTGTGCCAGCTGTGTTTTGAGCACATTTTTCACAAACAAATATTTTTTGTCGTTGCACAATTTTATTTGCACTGTTTTATGATTAAATTTTCTCTACAAATTTTTGTGTTGAACTATTTTCACTCTCGAATTTATGCACAATATGCACTGCTATATTTTATGTAAATTAATTCTTACGCACTTTCATGCAAATTTTAAATATTTTTAGCACTTCATTTGGTGCTTCGAGCGTTTTTTGAGATTAATATTATTTTGATTAATAATATTGATATATTTGTTATTTTTTGCTTCTCTGTTTATTTAGTTAACTTTTTATTTTTTCTGTTTTTATTTTTTTTGTTTTGCAAGTTGCAAACTATTCCAGCATTCTCATTTACCTTTAACTCTGTTTTCAACTACTAACCTCAGCCTGAGTTATTATTTCCATTTTGAAATATTTATTCACACAAAATTTCGTTCATCACCGCATTTCTAAGTATACGACTATTTTTGGCTTTAATTGAAGTCCACTCTCCGACGTATATTTCGTTTAGACGATTTTTTGTTGCTGACTCGTACCAGCCGCAAATTGATAACCGCACATCACGAAATTCAAACACGAACTGAGTTTGCTGAGCGACAGGATTTGTATTAAATAAACACACAAGCGACTAATCAAACGTGCCAACGAGACACTAACACCGACGCAACAGCAATAATACACGAGCGCGATACGCATACGGCGAAAATACGAAAGAAATTAACGAGTGTCTTATTGGAACTGCAATGCCGTTGAAAGCATAACAATTGCGGCGAAAAGTCAACTCGCTTACTTACGAATCGTTGCTCACGAGTACTTGCACACCGGCAAATTAACGGTGAAGACAATTTAGCGGAAGCAAAGCGACGAACACATCTGAGAGTTTACGCGGCTATAGATTTCATAATTTACCGTCGTAAAATGAGCGACTCGGCAAATGCCGACGATCTCACAGCTTTCGTGTATAATTCGCTTTTAGGCTGAGGTGTTTCGTATGTTGCTGGGCGCGTGCATATCAATCCATTCTTGAGTGTAGCAAACTGCAAAAAGAGTAAAAAATATTTGAATGAAAGCGTTTAATGAGAGCAATGTGAGAGTGTAATATATTGAGAGAGCGCGCTAGAGTAAACGCCTGCGCATACACGAGGGATATTTTTACGCATCGTCAAACATGTGAAAATATCCCTACACTCATGCAGGCAGGACTTTCATGCAACTTGTCTATAATTTCTGGTTTCGCTGCATATTTGTCTGAGCACTTTGCTGCTTTTGTTTTTTTTATTTTTTTTGCTTTTCTTCTTCGCATTTATTTGCAAAGCAAGCGTATATTGAACTTGTCGCTTTTATTGCGAGACACTTCATTGCTCGCCGAGCGACGATTTCCTACAACAGCAGCGCTGGGTAGCCTAACAAAAACAATAGCAACACACACTGCGGTAGTGTTGGTGGGAAAAGTCAGTAGCAGAGAATGAATTTTTCAAGGCTAAGCAGTTGTAACAACTGCAGCAATAGTGGCACCATCGGCACCGGCAGCGCAGTCAATGTCGACGCCGACAGTGGCAGGTGTATGTATAAGAAGAGCGTGCTGCAGGGGTTTAGGCGCTTCGGTGCGAACGAGTATGTAAGCATGCAAAAGTGCGCGACACACACAATTACAAACTTTTGTATTTTCGCTGTGATCTAGGCATTTAAGTTGTTTTAATCCTGTCTGCTAAGGGCATGCAGCTCTTTAAAGCGCAGTCAACTGGCCAGCTCAACGATTTAGGGACTTTGCTTCATACTCCCTACATATATTTCTTTGCCTCGCAGCCATCAGCGCCGTCTGTAGCGCGCTTTCATTGCTTCAACTGTGGTGCCGCGCCCGACGCGCTACAATGTTGCAAATTTTCTACATCATTTTATTATTCGCCATATTTCGCGCCAGCATTCACTCTTAGTTTTGGTAATCACATTTTCTTTTCTTATTTGTTGCAACTCTTTCTTTCTTCGCTTTTTCGGTCCATTCATACATTCGTTCGCACACAATGTGCCGCCGTAAAGAACGTTGAAGCTGCTATACGCCAGACATAAGTCACTCATCCGCCGCAGTGCCGTGCGCCGAGTGCCAGCAGACAATTCACATGACTTGCACAGCAACGACGTCAGCACAGGCAGGCTGTAGAGACATTGAAACTGTCAGACGAGTGGTCTTATGCGCTGCTAGACTAGCGGGCAGACTAACATAAAGACAGACTAGCAGGCAGACATACAAACAGACAGATGTAAAGACTTATAGGCGGACGGACGGACAGGCAGCGCAGCGCAGCGCGTCTGGCAACAAGAGTCTCGTTTGTGGCGCGCGAAAGGTGTATGGTGACGTCAAGGTGTTGCTAAGCAGTAAAGCAGCCGTACGTTTAGCACACTTTTTGGCGCAAGCGAACTACACACATGCATACGTAGTCATGGCGTTCAATGAAGATGTAAAGTTGGAAACTAAAAGGGAAATAGCAGCAAGGATAAAGTTCTCTATTATGAGTATTTGTATGAGTTTAGGTATGTGTATTTGTATGTATATATGCGTGTATTTATGTGTGTTAGTGTATATGTTGGTGTACGTGCTGCTACATATATGTATTTAACTAGCGCTTAATCTATACTAATGCGCTTCTTTTCGCCTTGCTTGTATGCTGGCATGGATATGTGTGTGTTATTTTAACCCCGAATTAATTTCAATTTAGTGGCACAATGTCAAGGCTTCATGCTTGTGGTAAAGAAGATTAATATGTTGCAAACTAGAGCTAGTTTTTCTGCGGTTGCTTTGCACAATTTCTCGTTTCTTTTCATACTTTTTATATCGCCATATTTTTGTTTTTTTTTTTTGTGAAATTTTGCTCGAATTGTTTGAAAATTTTTTTAATTAATCAGCTGACAGCATATTTTTCTAGAAATTATGAAGTATCCTCAACTTTAATTTTTAAGTGATTTCTGAGTAATTGAATATGCAAACGACTTTGATAGCAGTGGTTTATGCATCTGCGAAATATGTATATTCCATATTTTATCACCGTTATTAGAGGACTAAATTTTTGAGAATAAAACCAAGAAAGCCGTTAACTTCGGTAGGACCGTCGTATACGCTTGAGAAGTAAAAAGTTTGTTACTTAAGAACAGTTTGTATAGCATTTATATGCTATAATGGTCCGATCTGAACAATTCGTTCAGAGATTGTAGCATTCTTTTAGACAATCCATGCCAAATTTCGAGAAGCTATTTTGTCAAATAAAAAATTTTCCTCACAAGGACATGATTTTGGTCGTTCAAATTGTATGCCAGCTATATGTTATAGTGGTCTAATCTGAATAATATATTCGTTGATTGTAGCGTTGCTTTAAAAAAAAATTTGTTTCAAATTTTGTAAAGATATCTTGGCAAATAAACAAGTTTTCCTTATAAGAACTGCTTTTTGTTCGGTCACTTTGTATGGCAGCTATATGATAAAGGAGTCAAAATTTAACAATTTCTGCGAATATTAGAGCGCTGTCTTCAAAAATAATTTATATAAAATTTCGTGGTGATATCTTTTAAAATAAACAAGTTTTTAATACTTAAGTATAAGAACTTTATTGTTATCATTCAGTTTGTATAGCAGTTATATGCTATAGTGGTCTATTATCGGCGGTTTCGACAAATGGGCAGTTTCTTTTCTCCCACCATTTTTTTTTTTTGCTATTGAACTGATATTTTTACATTGCAGAGTACTGAATACCAATACAAATATCTATCTAATTATTCCACTAGCTATCTTCATTCTATGATAATATGTTTCTATTTAAATTTTATTATCCATAATATATCTTACATTGTTATAAACTCAAAAAACTCACAGAAAACAGTTATATATTTCTTTGCTCTTTTCACTTCAAAAAAAATGCTTATTTTCACAAAAATCGTTCATTTGGGCCATAGAGTGAAATTTTTACAAGCTTCTATCATACGTTTATACTTTCGTTTGTGGAAACACTCGTTTGGTGATTGCATCTATATTTCTCGAGTTTTTAATTAAACTCAAGTTGAATCCAATTGCCGTTTATTTGTTTGTTTTAGTCCTAGACCTATTCTCATTTTAATCTATTTCTACAACTAAAACCGAACAATTTTTTTTATACATTCTTCTTATGCTGAATAATGCACATTTTTCTATGTTTCGCTGGAATTTCTTTTAATTTTTCCATATATCACTTTATCAAAGCATTTTATGTCACATAATTTCTATGTTTGAAATATTTTTATGGAGTCAATTAACTTATGGTGCATTTTGGTCTTTTGTTATGAGTCTGTCATTGACGCGCTTCCTACCCAAAATGGCTTAGTCGATCCATATAGGATGTTGAGATACTCTGCTAACATAATTCTCTAATGCCAACTCAACGATTTTCAAGCACTGTTAATTTTACTTTTTCAATGTTATTTTTATTAGCAGAGGTAAATGGACGACTCGCATGAGGCAAGTTTTCGATGACTTCACAACCTTCTTTAAATGCTTTTTGTCACTCAAATATCTGTCTTCGTGATAAAGTATACTCCTCAAAACACTTCTGCAACGATTCCGGAACCGGAGTCTTTAGTAGTAGTAGATTTGGTGAACGATGGCCAGAGAATCCATCTGCAGCTAATAGTTGCAAAGGAAGCCATATCCTCTCTCCACTATATTCATTTTACAGTTGAGTATCATCAATATATTAATAGAAAAAATCTTTATACTGATGTTATGGAAACTTCTTTAATATTTTTTTGTTCTCATATTATAACTGCCGATGAGAAATCAAGCAATTACTCCATAAACACCGGAAAAAATTTCAACTCTTCGAATATTTCACAGATACTTGCATACAATTATTATTGCTTAGGAAACGATTACATTTCCAGAACTTGTGAATAAAATGAATTTCAATATTCCTCATATGTATATATATTGAGGTTATGTACATACACCGCTGTCATCTCTACTAACCTCTATCAAATTAATTCTTCCACTCTATGCAATTGCACACTAATTACTCCAAAATTCCATCAATACTTTAAGCATTTCAATATAAACTATTATATAAGGTAAAAACTTCGACTACTCTATGCCACTTGCCTTCACGCTCTGTATATTACAAGAATTTACCGCAACATTTTCTACACTCCAACTCAATATACATTGACTCTGACATGCACACACGCACAGAGAGAGAAATATTTCAGTGTTTCAGTGTAGAATTAGTCGATTGACTGCTTCAATGCGGGTTTTAAAATTCTAACAAAGTGCAACCAAAAACAAACAAATCTATATATTTGCAGTCAAAAGAGATTTCTCAACTAACCTCATCACTTAATTGGCTAAAGAATCTATTTGACGTGGAGTAAAACGTTAAAGGAATTAGCAAGAAATGGCACAATGCTATTTCATGGTTCAGTGCGATTGGCAGAGAAAATGCTTGTGGCTAAGTGAATGCTGTGTAGAATGTGGAAAGAAAAACTATAACGATAAGCAGAGATATGTTGAAGTTTAAAGATTTAAAATAAAATATTTTTGCATAATTTGTTTCAAGAAAAATTAAAATTTGCGTTTTTATATCCTGTAATGGAAAGGTAACCAATTAAAGCTGTAAAAATAAAATAAATAAAATGAAGCAAAATTTTCATTTTTATCTGGATTTACGAAAATATAACTGATACGCAAATAATACGTATTCTCAGGCAAAAACAAGAAAAGAGTTTATTGTAATACCCTTCACAAATACAAAGTCTTCTTTACAATAACTTGATGGCAGCTACATGCTATAGTGGTCCGATCTAAACAATTTCGAAGAGACAATAATCCATGCCAAATTTCTTGAAGATATCTCATCAAATGAAAAAGATTTCCATACAAGCACTTGATTCCGTTTGATCAGTTTAAAGACATTTGGTTGTTTTTCTCGAAACTTTTTTGGTTTGGTGTAAAATTTTCTTCACAGAAGGCTGTTGGTGCACTTTTCCAGTCGATAAACATCTAAAACCTTTTAATCTTCTAACAGCCTCTAACATTTGATTCATTCAGATCATAAAGTAATTTGTTGGAAAATATTGGCTGTTGAAGGGAATATTGTGTGCAAAACCCGAAAAAAAATTAAGACGATTAATTAACGTTACCTTAAACAATAATTGCAATATTTCAGAGCAATATCTCAAAAACTGTGAGACTAGTTCGCGTGTACAAGGTACAATTCAAAAGTTCCAACTTTTTAAACAACGCGGCTTCTAGTGCCGCCATCTGTCTGAAATTGTTATCCCTCAATTGTGTATTCTTCAGTGTTGTCGTATAAAATTTATATAACAGCTGACTTGTATAACAGCTGAGATATCGCGCTACATGTGACATTACATTTGTAGTGTCGGTCGGAAAATGAGCATCGAACAAAGAGCCAACATTATGTTTTGTTTTAAACTTGGTAAAACTTTTACCAAAACTCATCAAATGATGAAACAAGTTTATGGCGATGATTGTCTATCCCGTAGCCGTATTCAGGAGTGGTTTAAATGTTTTCAAGAGGCACGGGAGGACTTGGAAGACGACGAACGTTCGGGTCGGCCAAAAGATGTTGTGAACGAAAAAAACACGGAAATTGTGCGTGAATTCATTAAAAAAAGAGCCGAAATCACCGCTTAAATATATGGAATCAGAATTATCAATATCCGCAGCGTCGATTTATCGCACACTTTGAAACAACACGAAAAAGACCTCAGAATCAGACAGATTTTTTGACCAAAAATCGCATTCACATCATCAACCATTCACCCTATTCGCCTGATATGGCACCCGGCGATTTTTATTTGTTCGGAAAACTACATTTGGCCACGAAAGGAAACCGCTATGCTGATGTTGATGCCATCCAAAAGGCGACGACCGCCATCCTCAACGCTATGACCTAAGAAAGTCATTCGATTACCTTCTTGAACGTGCAAAACGTTGTATTCAGACAGAAGGAGACTATTTTGAAGGCGACCAATAAATTAAAAAAAAAAAAAACAAATAATATTCATTTTTTAATAAAAGTACTGAAACTTTTGAATTGCACCTTGTATATAGATAGGCGGACAAACGAACGGATGGACATGGCTAAATCAACTTAGCTCGTCATGCTGATCATATATGTATTTTATATGGTCTCAGGCGTATCTTTTGGGGAGTTACAAACTTCATGGCAAACTTAACATAGCTTGTTTAGGGTATAAAAATGACGGAATCGTGACTACTGAAGTTACCATTGTCATACAAATAAACAAAAGTGAAAAAAAAATAAAATTCATGAAAAGCCGGCTACTCCAAAATTAGCATCTAACAAATATAGTTTCTTAACTTTTTCGAATTTTTTAAAAATTCTACAAATTAGATATTTTCAGTGTTGGTTTATTTATAGAATAAATTGTATTCATGCCAAATTGCTTTTAAATTGCTGACTATAGCTTGAACCCATCGAGTTTCAACGACACTAAAAGGCTATAACATTGAATATAATTTTAGTTTTGAAGATATTTTTTGGGAGATGCTTTATTTAAAACAATCGAAATGTGACGAAAACAAATTTTTGTTTTTTAGTTTTAATAAACATAATTTTTGAAAGTTTTTAAAGCTTAAGTCTTTTAAATATACAACATTTTCTATTTAATATTTTTCATACTAAATTAACAAAAAATTTACTGCTGACATCATATTTCCTTTGAAGCACGTCATAGAATGCCTATACCCTTGAAGAACTACCTAGCAAATGCAATAATGTGCTACAAAGCAACAAAAACGTAAAAATTCAAACTAAATAAATAAAATGCCAAGCCAAATACTTTGTTACACATTTTAGCTTATCGCCAGCAACCACCTGCACAGCATTATTACTCTACTACAACAAATCCATATGTTGCAAATATTTTTATGCCACCATTTGAGTGTTGCCGCACGACAAAAGTTTCGTACTTTTTTATGCCACCGTTGCTGATTAGTTACGTGCCGACCACTTTGCCGACAATTTGACTTTCTCCTTATTCTACTTCTTTATTATGTGCATTTAATATGTTTCCCTGGATAATCCACCACCACCATCAGTGGCAGCACCACCCCAATAATGCAACAATAACGATGTCAAATAATGCTGAGCGACAGCGCAACAGACAGGCAGACAGCAACAACGCTGCGCCACAACAACTCATTACCAATGTTTGTTGTTAAGTCCATCTTAGCGCCATTCGCGCAACTGTAAACGTTCAGCAATCAACTGCTCACCATTCAAAGGCAGCCAAGTAACCCTGCCTTGGCTAGCCAAGTGTACGAGAGTCGCCAGCACACTTACCCAACGTGCAACGCAGGCTATACTAAAGGCAGCAGCAATAATAGCAACAACAACAACAACAATGTGCTGCAACACTTTGCGCAAATCCTGCTGCACATATTTTTCGTGTTTGCTTTACAACGCATTTACTTGTTTGCAAGGATTAACAACAAAAAACATGCACACCCATACATTTACAGTGGCCCACACATACTGACAGCTACACTTACACGTATACAACTTCATGCATTTGTATGCAATAAGTTAGCCAGCAGCTAGTTAATGGCCACACCAGGCGACTGGTGGCGCTGGCGTGAGTGTATGTGGCAACTGGAGGCGTGCTGCAGCCGAGCACCGCACAAAAAGCGACCTGTTATCGCAGCGTGCACACGTTTAACTGCCGCCACACTCACTTCAGCCACATGCTTTTTACACAACGAGTCTTTGCCGGTCGGCTGTTTGTTCGTCGTGCGACTGGCCGACCGCCAGTGGTACAGCACTTAAGCACACTGTTGTTGTTGTTGTTTTTTGTTTTTTTTTTTCCTGCAACAGCAGCTTGCCTGCTTGATTGTTTAGTTGCTAAGTCCGCCTAGCTGCTGCTGCTGATGTTGATAAAGCCGCCAGCAGCGTTAGATTTTTTGGCATCACTTTGCCAGTGGGAGCGGTTGTCGGTTGCGAATCGCCTGGCTGCTGTTGCTGACTGACGTGCTTTCAGTCTGATTGCCAGCATTAAATGAATGCATCGAATTACATTTGCCATTAACTGCAGCAGCACGAAGGTATGCCACACTTACAAAGTCGTATATTTATAGCATACATGTAGGCGCACCATACATTAAAGCTGCAAATATACTACAAATTTTATACATATTCTTCCAACAACTGTATAATGTTGCAATATCTATCGCATTCAGCTCACATTCTGACTCTCCGCCGCCCCGTCACACATTTATTTGATTGTTTCTTTGTATCGCTTGATTGCTGCGCTGGCCAAGACCTTGCAACACCCGACCGTCGGTCTGCAGCGCAATCAGTTAAGCATTGCGAAGTCCCTACTGCTAGCCAGCTCACTTGCAGTTTGCCTGCCAATCTCATTTGCTCAGCTCCCAAGGCGACTGCCGCTTTATATGCCGGCTCACGTAACCCCCGCGGTTCGTTGGGCTCCCCGTGCTTTAGTTGCCACTATTAGCCAGCTTCTTGGCCTTCGCAGCAGCCGCTTTTTCTCCGCCTTGCCGGTGATTATTGTTTGCTACACGTTCTGCAACTTTTCTTTTTGCTTTCTTTATTGTTTTATGTTTGCTTTCTTTCTTTTGTTTTGTTCTTTTTACTTTAGCCTATTGTATGTTTTTTGTTTATACATATTTCTTTTATTTCACTCTGCACTTTCTTCGTGAGTGTCTCTCATTTTCTCAACGTCAATGCTGTTCATTTGTATGCAATTTTTATCGCTTTGTGGCAACTTTGTTACTTGGCAGCGGCGGCAACTTGTTTAAGAATTTTACAACGGCAATCTTTGTTCAACCAAAGCTCTGCTGCACACCACAATCTCTTTACCGCCGCAGCCTCTACTCTCTAACTTTTTTTTAGTATAGAAATCTGTCTCTTCAACCCACTCAAACTGACCTGCTACAACTTGTAACCACCTCTTCGTCGCATTGCCATCGCTCTTATTACTACTATTATTATTCGTGTACTTTTTCTTCGCATTTATTTTGCCTCTTCTTGGCTTGTGGGTGCTGGCCCAAACACAACATTTGATGCATTGCAACGTGCGACGGCAGTAAAAAGTTTTTTGTAAACCCATTAAAAGGCTATTCATCAAAAGTTTTGACTCGTCGCGTTGCCTGCCTACATACTGCATTGGCCAGCCGACTGTTCGGTCCATCGCTTTGCCGTCTGTTCGTCTACTATAATATACCTTATGAGTAGGTATATCAAGCTCAGTTCGTGCTTCGACTTTACAGCAGCACTTCTTGGCACTTCGTTTGGCTTCATTTATTGCTTGTTGCTCGGCTGTGTCGCGGCGTTGTTTGTTTTCTTTAGTAAATAAATTATTTTGCTTTGCAAACAGTAGTAATTTGATATATATTTCGCTTAATGGGCGCAATAAAAGTGTAGGAACGTGTTGGTCGCTTCCAGAAATCATAAAATACAATAAAGGATGTTGCAAGACAAATCTGCAATTGGATAACCGAGACTTATATTCTGGAAGATTTAATTGCTGGTAAGCTTAAAGATTTTTACTGACTAAAGATTGGGTCTGGCGGACTAATGCAGTCCACACTGTCTGGCCGGTATTTATGTAATCTAAAATTTTTGATGTAGTCCTAGTATTATAATCATCATAGGTAACCTCTTATTTGGTTATTTATGTGGTTAAAAGCAAGTTAGTGGAAAGTATAATCTATTAATTACAATATTTTTGTATTATCTGAGAATATTGTAGTTTTACTCTCGAATTATATCAAAATAATGCTATATCGAAACTGTAATACCTTCACAAGTAAAAAAGGTCCCTTAAAAAAATTTGATTTTCATCGTTCACTTTGTATGGATGCTATATGCTATAGTGGTGCGATCTGCTCAATTTATTCAAAGATTGTAGCGTTTGCCTTTGACAGTAACCAGTGCCGAATTAAGTAAAGATGTTCTGTCAAACAAAAAAATCTTCCATACAAGGACTTGATTCCGATCGCTCAGTTCGTAAGCTATATAAGATATATGCTATACTGGTCCGATATCAGTGTTTCTGATAAACAAGCAGCTTCCTAAAAAGAAAGAGGCGTGTGCAAAATTTCATATCGACAGGTTGCTATATATATATATATTTTATAGGGTTTCATCGTTCATTTGAGTGTTACAAACTTCATGGCAAACTTAATATAATCTGTTCAGGGTATGAAAATCGAAAAAAACACACTTTTATGCTTATTATTTTACTTTGAATAGATCAGGAATTTATTACCAAATGAGAACTTCGCATGGTGAGCGAGGCTTCTAGATGTTTTTGAATAAACTTAGACCCACAAAGAGGCATATTAAATAGCACTGGGATAACAATCCCAATAAGATTACACGAAATAAAATTTTACACAGAAATCATATAAATTTATTGTAAAACAAATAATTCTTTAAAGGCTTCAACTTACGGATTATTTATCAAAGCCAAGAATAATTCTAACAATCATCTAACTTAGGAAACCAAGAAGATAAAAAGTTATTACAAGTGAGGCCGAGTAATCAGTAGATTCAAAAAAAAAAAAAACTCGCCAAAATCATTAGTGTGGTTAGTCGTTTTTCTCACGCTGATTGCCATCGTTTGCCCCGCTTATGTATATCATCGTATTTTATTCAGATCTGCTTGCTTAAAGTGACCCTAAGGCAGGCTATTTTTCATCAAACAGTTGTTACTAGACACAAAAATTTCGAAGAAAAAAGCAACAGCTTTAAAAGCTTCTCAAAGCTCGAAAGCAGCTTTTTGATCATTTTAAAATGAAACCAGGACTTTCTCGCGGCTTTATTAAAAGTGCTTTCAGGGTCCATCTTATTCGAGTCAAGCAATTTCTGTTTACCCTTAAACCAGCTATTTGTGATTTATGCTTGACCCTTGAATTATCTAACGATTTGCAATTATTATCTCTCATTGATGTTATATTTTAGAAAAAAAGTATGCTACCTTATTTGAAAGTGAAGCAAAGAAGTTATCTTTGGTTTTGGCTAAAATGGATGGATAAAAATATTGACTTGAGTACTACCAGGTTGGGTTCTAAAATGACCTAGATCTTTTTTTTAGAAAAGTGAAATGAATGAAGAAATGAATTAACAACTTCAATAAATTTTGAAGTGGCTACCGCTGGTGTCTGGATTGAAATTGATATACATATCTGCTCAATATTCTTGGACTCAAAATGCAAAAAATTAGTTAAGAAATTTACTAAACGTATTGAATACAAATCTTTTTAATAACGGTTCAAGCTTACCACGCAATAATAAGCCTCCGAGCAGTTATTTATTGAAAATAAAAATATTCTAAAATAACCATGATTGCTTCAGAGCAGGCTTACAAGTAGTAGAAAGTGGTAGTTAGGCGAATTTGATAAGAATGTACACCAAAAATAAGGCACAATGATGCGTCAAACTTGTTGATGCATATTTAAACATACATTTTTAAATTTTTATACCCTGAATGGTATATATTTAATTTTCCAAGTAGTTTGCCCCAGCCAAAATGAAACGTTGGAGACCCTATAAAATGTGTATATAAATGATCAGCATGGTGAGCAGAGTCGATTTAGCCATATCCGTCCGTCTGTATATACGCGAGCGAGTGCCGCAGATTTTCAGATATCGATCTCAAATTTTTACACGTCCTTTTCTCTCTAAGAAGCTGTACATTTGTTGAAACCGACGACATCGGACCACTATAGCTTATATATAATATATTGTAGTTGCCGTACAAACTGAACGTGCTTGCATGGAAAGCTTTTTCATTTGAGGAGATATCTTCACAAAATTCGACATGGGTTATTGATCAGATCGGATTGCTATAGCATAACTAACCGATGAAAATCAAGTGTTGTGAGGAATTTTTGTATTTGTGAAGGGTATAAAAGCTTTTATGCAATCGAAATTAACGTTTTTACTTGCAAATCATAAAAATTATGTTTTATAATACTACTTTCCAGAAATATGCATTATTCTACACACACATACACACATGAGAAACCAAAAATTTGCTATTAAATACACTTCCCAAAGATAATGTTGCACTTAATTAAACACAATAAATAGTCAATACACTTGAGGGCAAAATAACTATTTACTCGCCTACAGGCTTGCATATATACGAGTACAAGTATGAGCGCGTTTGTGTATATATGTGTGCATGCATTTCGCATTTATATTCGATTAGCTGCCTATGAAAACCAATCTAATAAACTTTTTCGCCTGCAACTAAAGGAAAAACGCTGTACTTGTCGCAAATGTAGTGTGACGCTGCAGCCAAACAAACACACATACATAATATAAATGAATAATTGCGGAGAAGAGCGAACGCCCGCGATACCATTAACCTGCATAGTTAATTTTTGGTGAACCATTTTTCATGAGTGCCATGAGAAAAATAAATAACTATGTGCCACCCCTGCAATAGCGAGAACCCGTAGCATGCACCATGAACAACAACAGTGACAACAACACAACCACCACCAGTCCATCAACTATGTTGCCATAAGCGAGGTAGCGCCACGGCCGCAATCATTGCCGGTGGAAACAGCAGGCTAAATTAACAAACAATAGCAATAAGAACAACAAAAACAAAAATATTCTAGTGAAATAGGAAAGAAGCGCAACAAAAATGATAACAACGCCGGGTAATAGAAATTAAGTGAAAGTGGTCGCGCGACCTCAACCAGACCGGCATATGCAAGCAAACCGAGACATATGCGGGGACGAGTGCGCGTAGTGCAAGCAGCACAAGCAAGAGGGGTTGTGATGCACGCTTGCTGGGCGCAAGGTGGAGGTTTTTACTTTTGTATATGTGTGTGCGTGTCTGTTTGTTCGCTGCTGTCATTGTTGCATGATGCAAAGCCTTTTTGGCCTATCAAATAACAAGCTGAATATGTGCAAAGACCACTTGCAAATGCTGAGAGGGAGGGTGGGTGAAAATACATAGATTTGTATGTATGTAATTAGAAAAATAAAAAAAATACATGCAAAGGTTAAATGACAGAGGAAATAATTTTTTTTTAATTTCTTATATTTTTAGTTTTTTTTTTAATTTCAATATGTATATATATATATACAGCCTTTATTCCATATTTTTTTCATTCCAAAACATATACCTCCTGACATTTTGTGCCGCTCTGATTTTTTGTAATTTCAAAATACATACAAACAAATCTATATGGCACATTTTTTATACTCTCAATTTGCACTTTCGCTATTCATTCAGCGCTGCCGACATGCTCTACTGCCTATTTTCGCCCAACTAGGGCTATTTACATTTGTACTTTTGTTAAAGAAAAAGAAAGAAAAAATTTTTAAAAAATTCTCGATTGCAATCGCCACTAACGGGCAAACGACCAGCCATCAACCAACCAACCAGTTGCCGAAACCGTTAGTTGAGCGGCAGTAGACTGTGCTGTCCGACAGCCTTAATGCTGACTGATGAGTTTCAGTGATAATGAAGGGAGAAGCTTATCAAAAATAGATGTTTCGGTAATGTAAACAAAAAGAAATACAGAGTTCAAGTACAGGTGAAATTTAACACCAAGTTTCAATAAATGAAGTTTTGGTGCAATGCTTTAAAATTAAAGAGGATATGAAGTATAAGACTGAATTTTTTCTAAATTGAGATGAGTCTAAACTTATCAGAATTCCGCAATATTTGTAATTTCTCAAATTTCCCTTTTTTTGCTACATATCTTTCGTATCTGCAAGAATCAAGACCCAAAAGTTAAAATATTTAGATAAAGCACTTGCAACAATCGAACATTTCAAATAAGCACCCAACTACTACAAAAACAATTTTAAAACTAATTACGACAGCAGCGCTACCTACTAAATAATATTGAATAAGAGTTTTTTTACTCAGTTCTTTATTTTATAATTTTGATGTCTTTATTGTCACTAAAGTTTAAGCAGAGCTTTTTGTGTGTAGAAATGAAGGTACATTCACAAACAAATTTTCTGAGAACTAAACATGGAGGTCCGAAAATTCAAATCGTTTAATATATGTTCAATTATGTTTGAGATAACTGTAAACTGTATTCACTTTTTCATGCTTATAATAAAACTCGCAGATCACTCTTGCTACTTAGGAGGACTAGAACCGCATATAGACGATGAGATGTGAACATCGAACTTTTATTATTATTTAACATATATACGACCGCTTCGTAGGGAGCCAACTGGGCGAGTGAACCGCGCTGCACTTTATTTTATCTCATTGGGTCTCCTCCCGTGGCCCAATGATGCCTACATCGCATATTAAGTTGCAGCCTAGCCGAGCGTGTCGCTGCTCACCACGCGCCCTTTTTCTAATACATACTTTCATTTTTAAATTCGTGATAACTTACGAATGGAATGTCCGAATCGAATAATTCAAAAAGTTATATAAAGGTATTGAATCTGTGTTGAATATGAAGTAATAATTTTGATGAGTATTAATACCAGGTACATATAAAGAGCTTTTACAGAGGCGACATTTTGATTATTATTATTAATTTTTAATAAACGAACCCTTATTGTGACGTAACTGTAAAAGCTAGACATATGCTGTCGCGATATTTTTTTTAGATACTATATGTTCTTTTTTTTTGGGTAAATTTTTTACAACTTGTGTTACATTATTGGCATTTTAGTTAGGATAACTAAGTTTTTTGAAAATATAAAACAACCTTTGTTCAGCGGAGACAGGGTAACTTTCCAACTGTGAAAGAATTTTAAAAATCCGTCAAGTAGTTTCGTTTCTTATTCTTTTCAAACAAACAAACAATCAAGTATTTTCTATTTATAATATTACAATAGTATAAAAAAGATGAAGAAAAATATAAAACGATAGAAAATGTTTGAAAGAAGGAATATACATTTATGTGTACATCAATTTACTGAAACTTGTATCGAGAAATTCCGCGAATTTGTTGGCAAAAATAAAAAAGCAAAACCTAAATACCATCTTATTTCTTAAAAAATACTCTTGGCTTATTTTCTTTCAGTTTTTTAAGCATAAGATATTTTGAACAGAGTTGCCACCGACTGAATTAAATATATCTTCATGTATATACGTATCATGTCATGTATATACGAGTAGAAAGTCATATTGTGGAATTAAGTACTCTATTAAAAGTGCCAAGTTTTTTTAAACAGAGTTGCCACCTAATAACATAAATTTATTCACAAATTTAATACCAATATTTGTTAACTGTCGAGAGTTGAAGGAAACATGATGTCAAACAAATATTTTTACTTAAGTGGTAACCCTACTAGCTCACCCTTGAAGTAAATAAAGATAGTTTTGAATAAAACTCTGCAAAATAGTCGATAAGAAAATCTTTGGAATAGATACACACGAAAGTAAGATAAAATAAAAATCGTAACCTTCTATGTTTCTTCTTATAAATAGAGTTACCACCTTACACGAAAAGTACAACAAAGTCCTTATACAATTTTACATAAAATTTGAATAGCTTCAGCAGCAAAGTTTAAATTTATGTATTTTAGTTAAGTGGCAACTCTATTGCCACTTACGCCACTAAAACTCCACAATCACAAATATTCCCGATTAAGTCATAACTTACTAGTTTATTAAAAGAATTATGCTAATAAATAATTATACATACATACACTTGACAGAAAAAAACTTAAAAAGTAGTAGATTTCAGAAATGATTTTTAGAGTGAACAAGTGAATTTTTTATGCATATTATCTCCAAATATTCCAAATAAAACGTATTTTTCACATATTTCCTATAAATCAATCCATCAAATTAAATATATTTTTTTTCAAATAAAAATATCGAGGACTTTTCTCTTTTGGTTACCGTTACTATTCCAATCGTTACCTTTTCCGATTTTATTAATTTATGAGCACTCAACCATGGAGCAGATATGCATGCATGCCGCCTATAATATGCATTCAAGGATAATGTTGCACCCACACAAACACACCTACATAACTGTGATATGGCTTACCGGTGGATTGCTTTGCAAATTTACATATCTGCATTTGTTTATGCGCGTTACGCCCCCCATAAATGCATTGGCAAACAAACATGCCACTAAATACATACTAAAATAAACAAATGCAAATAAGCAAAATCACACATACACACACACACACACAGTCACACCCACACATCGGCAAATGCATAACGCAGCTGTTTGCTTTGACTTTCTATTTTATGTTTTGTGCATCGCGCCGTCGCCTTTTCAGACATGCATGTTAGATACTTCCTTTCCTCAAAAAACAACAAGCGCTCGCACACATACATAGTTATATGTGCATATACGTATATGTTTGTATCTGTGCAAAATTTGCATAAAAACCAACTGACATTCAACATTTGTACGCTCGTTTTACTTGCATGTCGCATTTTTTTGCATTTCCCTTTTTTTTTGTTGCTACTACTACTCCTTTCTAATTTCGCCACATATGACATCTCGCCACCCCCCTCCACCACCTGCCGTTTGGCCGGTGTTTACTTTTATTATTATTGTTATTATTATCGTCATCAAGCTGATGATTGTTGTTGAGCTTAGTACAAAGCGGAAGCGAAATGTCAGTGTCATTGTCAGGGCGCAACGCTTACCACCACGCCACGCCGCCCAGTCGCTTCGCTGACATGAAGATGCATAAATTTCAAGGTTTCCTGCCGGCGAAGTGCGATTTTGTTTTATTGCAGTTTTTTAGCTGTGCCTTAGCCAAAGATTTCGTGTTCGGCTTAGTGAAAGCACTTGAAATTAAATATCAATAAATCATAGGTCCACCTTCATGTAATAGATGTGTGGATATGAAGTTACATACCATATAAGCATGTGTAATGGTACTGTGTTCTCTAAGAAATCGTATTTCTGCAAAATAAATGTATGTCTGTATTCCATAGATCATTCATTATAAAGGCTTAACGTGTACTCAAACCAATTTTGAGGAAGGTGTTGAAACAAAGGGTGCATTTTGACTAGAAATCATATTTTCTACTTTGATAAAATATTTTTAGCATATTTATAAGGCTTTTGTTAGTGGTTTTACATTTGGCATTTTGTGTGTGAACAGAGTTTTAGCCATATGGCCAGCTCTACTGGGTTTCATGTATATTTGCGGCTTATTGATATTTTACACCATTTTCTTTCATATATATAGCTGCTAATGTTCTATTGGTGATTTATAAGCGTAAAGTGTCAAATCGCATCATCTGAGCGAATTAACGGACGTATTTATGTTTTGGAATGATTTTTTAACCAAAGTTCGTATCAATGAAGTGTTGAGTTTCGCGAGCTGCATAGTTTATTGCGCAGCTCTGATGAAACTATTTAGTACTATGGCAACTGGTATTAACTTGGAAAACCAAAACGCAAATGAATTGTTGGTAACATTGGCTCTAACTTGTATTTTAGCAAAGCACAAAAGCTTGTGAGTTGGTTTCGCAACAATTCTTTAAGAAAAATTTTCGAACTAATAATTCATTTATTTACTAATTTAAACAGAGACAATAGATTGTTGACAGAGTCTGTGCTTGTGTGTGTGTTTGTGCTCACAAAAACGTTTTTGACAAAAGCATCCTGCTTAATATTTCAAATAAGAAATAAATTCAAAGAAAGGGTTTAGGCATTTCATTCTACTCAATTATTATATACAACTCTGTTTCAAGGATTCAAAAAAATGTCCAGCGAATTTTGACCGTATATATAGACAGCTAGACAACCGATCAATCACCAATACTATGATTGTGGAATTAATTTGAGAATGGAAGACTGAAATAATGAGAATATAGTTAGGTAAAATCATATAAAATTAAAAATTATATAGGCAGTACCTTTTCTTGATTACAATAAGAAATTTAAAGAACTAGCAGCTCACATAAAACAGTTCAGGAAGTTGGTTAGTTTTGTGACCTTGAAGATAGAACAACCTTTATCGAAAAGTGTCGTGTTCATTGGAAATATGCACTTACTTAGATTTTTGAGGAAAAATTCTGGCTCAAGTCGATCAATAACTTTTTTTTTTTATCTGATAAAGTTTTACCTAGGAATTGCTAAAAAATACGTGATTATTGTTAGTGTAGCGCAAGTGGGAAGTTCCTTTGGATATTAGATCCCCTCGAAACAAAACCCATGGTATGGTAGTTCATGGCGAACAAAAAAAAATCGCTTTCTAATCTTCTCTGTTTTTCAGTTCAATTTTCAACTATCATGTTGGAAGTTTAACTTGAGGTAATACCATATTTTAGTAAGCACAAAGTTTTACCGCTTTAGAAGCTTAGGGTTGAATCTAGGTATATTACATTAGAACAAGATCAAGAATAATATATCATAGAAAGTGTAAAATTAGGTCGAAGCAGCATTGGATAACTCTAAGATGTTCATATCTAAAGTAACTGGGTCTGATAATAGTTTTTTTCAGGTTGTGCTTCCAATGCCTCTATTGGAACCAGTAACCACATAATGTTTTATGGAGACTGTCGAAAGATATTTGGTATTTTTTTTCTTGCCGCTAAGTGATTGTGACTCCACTACTCGCTATGTTAAACTATAGGTGATTACAGATCTATTGCTATTGTTAATATATTTCTACGGAACAAGGCATTTTAAACATTTTGTACGAAGGAGTAGAGTAATTAAACGCTGAATGGCATTCGGTCGGTAATCGTTAACTTTAACTATTATATATGATGGAAATATGTATATATTTTTATATAGTAAGATAGCTAAAAAATAATACTATTGGGTCTGAGTTTTTTTTCATTAACAATTGCAGTACATGTAGCATCTGAGTGGTATTACAATATCTCATGGACTTGCCATTCGATTTTCAAAAACTTCTCTTGAGGCGGATATTTTACCAGCAAAATCATTCGCCTTAGACCCAGGTACTGGACGTAAACACTTGGAGTAAGGTCCATACTATAAGGTAGATGCATAAAAATCTTCCAACTAAGCTCCCGGCGGTTCTGGCGGTTCACTATCGATGTGTGTTGCGTGGAGTTATTCTGATTAAACACAATTCCTTCCGTAATGGTCAAAGCTAGCAACTTTTGAGCGATCTCTTTCTTCAGACGCTCCAATTGTTGTCAGTACAGCTTGGAATTAGAAGTTTAGAAGTGACATAGGGGTGCAGCTTAAAGTAAATGATTCCCTATCAATACCGTCAAACACATATCTAAACCTTTTTAACCCAAGTTTTTTTGGTACGAATTCTTATCTTTCACATGCGTTATAGTGTAACCCGATGGCGCTTATACAAGCCTAGTTACATAATCTATGAGAAAAACATAATTCGTTTACTAAACCTTATTGTTGCAATGTCATATTTTTTATATGACAAATATCATTCATTTGAAGGCCGCGATTTAAAAGCTCAACAGCAACATAATCATAAACATTATCAAAATGGGCGTTATTTAACATATAAAAATCCACATTTAATCTTATATCTACAAATTTAGGTTTGTCGTACAACTGTGTGGCATAATTTCTGTGCGACCATAGATTCACCGATAGACATTTGAGGCATTAAAACTAATTTGACGCAATTAAACGGATGTGTCTGCTAACACCGATAACATACAAGGGATTTCACAAAGCAGTTACATTGACAATTACTCATACACACACACATACATAGAGACAAACGGATAAGTACATACGTTAATGTGACGTGTGGGCGCGACAAACGAAATGCATTATATATGTGCATACACAGACGTAAATACATCCAGCGAATGTTAAACTACACTTCCAAATGGCTTTAAAAGCGCTGCGCCGACCCTTGCTGACACGCGCCACACCCGCTCCTATAAACAGTACACACACACGTGCAAAACATGTACGACTGCATCAAATTGAAATCAAATAATTTTAATACAATTCGAAAGTACATTATCTGATGGGCGAAATACGACTATAATAATAACAACAACAACAACAACAACACTAACAGTGCCAACACACAGCGTTGCAATCACACCAATCACTTTGGCAATAATATATGAGTTTTGCATTTCCGTTATTGTCATCGTGCGTTGGTCACACACCGACAGCCGCCGACCGCCGACCAACAACTGCCAGTTCATTTGCCACGAACAGGCGCTGTTGTTGTTGCTATCACAATGCACGTAAACCTTTTTGGTTGACCGTCGATTGCGCGTATATGCATCCGCTTCCGAGAGCGAAACGGAACACTAAGGCGTCGGCGGCAGTCAACGACATCCCTGATAATGAAATCCTTTGCCGGTGCGGCTCTTGGGCTCTTGGGTGGCCTTTTAGGATTTCCTTTGATTACACATACATGCAAATGTGTCAGCGCTGGCTTTATCGCTGACCATGTGATCAGCAGCACCGGTCGATGTGCTGTTGATGTGTCTGATGTGATAATCCGCAGGAATTAATAAATAAACCATTAACAAATAAACTAGAAATAATCCCAAATGTCGGCGCAGTGACAGTGACGGCATCAGTACTGTCTGCAATGACAACAACAATAGCAATGATTCCGGTGTTTGCTAACCTTATCGCAATCACAACTGTGTGAAACGTGTGTGCTGTTATTTGTGTGTGTGTGTGTGTGTGTGTATATGTATATGTTTGTTTATAATTTCCTGTAACAACGACAATGAATTTTGACTGAAAACCGAGGTTGTAGGTGAAAGCCGTAATGGTGCAGTCAATTCATTTGACTCAAATACGAGTTTATATGTAAATTGGAGGTTACCTTTGTATCAAGCATACAGAGGGCAGTGTTTAAAAAGTGAAAAGCTTTTGATTATTGTAGATGAAATTATAGCTATTTTTAACCCATTGAAAAGTCTTGAGTTGAAAGTTATATTTTTGCTAAAATTTATTTTTCAATCCAACAAAACAACCGAGTACAGAATCTTTTCTTCGAAATGATCCAGAGATTATATAAGCAGATCATATAAGAAATATTTTTTATAAATTCTGCGTTTGCACCCAGTTTGAAACTTTGCTGAAATTACTTAGTTATCGATAACAACCAATTCGAAGCTTCAGGAATAAATGTCATAGATTTGTTGTGGGATCATTAACTGTTCAAATATACGGGAATCAAGGTATTTTCTTGCTCGAATATAGTCAAATCATATGAACTTAACTGATTCAGTAGGAACAATGCAGTTGATGTTCTCATAGACTACCTCCCTATGTAACCGGTTAAGCTTAAAGGCGGTCGTCTACCTTCACTGTTTGAAAAAAATCGATTTTTTTTTGTGCATACTTCCAATGTATAAAGAATTTTATCGAAAGCATGCTGATTTACGAGATATCGAATCCCAAACCTAGTTCCGTAAAGCACAATTCTGCCAAAGAATTCTGGGTGGCCAAAAGCATACTATAGGTTTCCTAGATCCATATTACGTTTTAACCAAAAAGATTCTAGACTGCTGATATGAAAACACTTTTCACCTTAGCTGAAAATGACTCGAATAAAAAAAGGTTGAAAAAATAAAACAATGGTACTATAAGATCCCAAATCTCTAGAAATTCTGAGAAATAAAAGAGGTAGAATTTTAAGATACTGCCAATCATAAAATAGCTCATAGTTCAATGGCTGATACTCAAAGGTAGATTGCACTTGGTTTATTTTGTGAAGTCAAATAAAGAATGCTGAAAATGTATCCCATTTTTGGACATTTTGGACGCCTTGAACCCATCGTTAATCTGCTTAGGCCTTTTATTTATATTCCCCATAGCTCAACTGGTTGTCTGAAGTATCTCACATATCCGAAGTGTTTTAACGTTGATCTCACAAAGTCAGGACGGTCAAGAAGGTTGTGTTGGATAAGGCAATGGGTATTTGGAACCCATACAACTAGAGAAAGGTTAACCTGAGGTCGTAGAGCTCCCTAGACCTTTTGTGATCCACTCTGGGATTAAAAAATCTTGCGACTGGGCAAGAATTAGTACAAAAGCATTTCCAATAAAGTTATTTGAACAAAAATAATAGAATAATAGGACCTGGAGAGTAAAGCAACCTCTTCTATGATTTAGCACACCGAGAGCAAGAACTGAAACAGAAAATATTGCAACTTAAGTTTTTGCTGAAAAAAGAACTACTACTTCAGAAATTCCAGAAGAGATACACAACTGCTCCATATTTTACTGTGTTAAATATGTAGTCATATTCCAAATCGAGCCGAAATATTTCATAAATTTAGTTGTTTACGCTTCTTACAACTCGAGCGCCACCTAGCGAGTTTCCTAAAATTAATGAGACTCGAACTTTTTATTTTTTATTATATTTTATTAATAATTTTCTTTTATATAAACCACTCGAGCATAATTTAACACACAGTACTTTAAAATAAACCAATATTGACCAGCGTTGATGCTAACGGTACGGCACACGAATCATTGTTTTCGGCTACAGCATCATCAGGCAGCAAAATTGGGCGGCTGACCTGCGTGGCAATCAAATAAATGAGAATTCATCTAAATGCACGCGATGATCACACTACCCACACCGCTTATGTCATATAGCCGAGCGTTTTCTGTACGCCAACGACCAAGATAACTACAGACACATAGCTTCAGAGAGCGCTGTGTATGTTCCCAGTCGCATTGCGTGCTAATTTTTGTAATTGCGTGCATCGAAGCACTGGCTGTCGTGCCTTTGTTGTTTACATTGGGTCTGTGCGTTTTTAGAAATCAATGTTATTTAGCTAGTTGCCTTCGTTGTTTACTTTCGTTTACCATACCATCGCCTCGCCCGGTGGTTTGGTTCTGTTCGCATTGGTTTTCTGACTTTTTGTCGCTTATCAATCGCCCGACATCAGCAATAAATTTTAACATTCATTATCAAATCCATTTGCTGGCTTCAGACGAAAGTACGTACGCGCACGCACACGCTCACGCATGGACACAGCAATAGCACAATCGAACATACACTCGCATTGCAGATGCTTTGCGCTGCTCCGCAATCTGCTCGTACAGGGCTTTACGCGTAAATGTTCGCCTTATCACAATCGGCATACTGTCGTCTATTGAATTAATGATATGCCATGTTTGTACGATTGTATTGAATTAAGCATATTCGTATCCTGTCCAAATATTGCTTTTCTATCGGCAGTGCCACATATGTTTATATGGGGTATATGCCCCATATGTGTATGTGTGTAATCCAGCTAATACTCTTATTTATACAGAAGCATGTTTGATACGATATCGATTTGTTGTATATTTATTGTAGCAGTTGTTATTCTATATTGTTGTTGTTCAACTTGCTTCTTGGTAGCATTTGTACGAGTGTGTCGGTTATACTGTGGCATAAGAATATTTGTATAGAAAAGATAAGAAATTTTATTACACCTTTGATGTATTCAAGTGGCCTTATTCAATATAAAAACTCGCTTAGGTTTGAAATGGAAATGTTTGAAACTCTTGTTCATTTCAACGAGTTACATTTGTTTAACAATATGGACAGAGATTAGACAAAAAATTCACAGTACCTACACCGAAAATTGTTACATTTTACAAGTTTCCACTCACAAAAGTTTCGAAGCTAAGTGTTTACTCTTCAAATAAAATATTATATTAATTCTGAGTAAATCTTCTAACAACAACCTTATTCTAAGTATCGTGATGAGTAAGATGGCAAATCGAGGCCTTTTTTGGCCCTGCACAACTTTTGTTGTGATTTATGTGAGTACCTGACAGCGATGGCCTAACCTCACGGTGCTCAAAAGTACAACGGATCAAAACAATGCGTTAATCAGCGCCCCAATTGGTTACCAATTGGTAAGGTGAAAGGGACACCTATTTCATCGTGGTCGGGTTCGAAGCCAACCTAAAACCTCTGCCAGCACCCGGTTGCTTATGAAACCCCACAATGTACTGAATTTCTCAGTTCTTCCAGCATTTAGGTTTAAATCCCACGAATCTCTCTTAAGGACCTAGCCCAATGAGCAGATTGAACCGAAATGTAAGGGCAACAAGATTTAAGATGCCAGTTGAGCACTCATCAAACTCAATGACTAATGACATTTGTAGCTTGACCTTCAAATGTCTTTTCATTAGAAGGAATCTCATTCAAAGTCTATAAAATCAGTTCAAGCTGAGTATTATAACATTATTTCTGACATGAATATGCTGAAAAACAGACATAGTGCATATGCCCTGTACAGTAGGGTGGATAAAAACAAACCAACATTTTTTTCGCTTGGGATTTGTGAAAAATAAGTTCCTACATTGTAACGCCTTGCAATTTTTTATTATTTATGTTATCAGATAGAAAAAGTCTCGCTTTCAACTACTTGAAAAAATATCTCATTTCAAAGATTTTGTAGGTTTTGCTCTATAAAAACGAATAATATAAATTAAAACAAGAAAAAAGTTGCACTGAAGCTATAATACTCTTCACAAGTACAAAGGCTGCTTACATGAACTTGATTCCGATCGTTCAATTTGTATGACAGCTTTACGATATAGTGATCTGATCTGCACAATTTCATCGGAAAAAAAATTGTTGCCTTAAACAATAACTCGTGCCTAATTTCTTGAAGATATATCGTCAAATGACAAAGCTTTTGATACAAGCACTTGATTCTGATTGTTCAGTTTGTATGGCAGCTTTATGCTATATCGTTCCGACAAATAAGCAGCTTCTTAATTACAAAACAACTGGTGCAAACTCTCAGATCGACACATTAAAAACTGAGGGACTAGTTTGTATATATACAGACAGACGGCCGGACAGACGTACGGACAGACGTACGGACAAACATACATGGCTAAATCAACTTAGCGAATCATGCTGATCATTTATATATATATTTTATAGGGTCTCCGACATTGCCTTCTGGGTATTACAAACTTCGTAGCAAACTTAATATACCCTGTTCACGATATAATTTCAGGATTTTCCTTAAATTGAATACAATAACAGCTTAAGAAAAGGAGGAACTTGCGGTTTTATTTGAAAATATATTCTAAATATTTAGTATTGTAATAAAAAAGATCCGTTAAATACATAGGTATGCATATGCTAGAAGAGCAAGCAATTATGATCCCTCTGACCCACGCTTATTCGGTTTTTTGAAATCCGTCGAACAAAGCTTGAGTTTATATTCTACGTAATAGTATATTTAAACTCCTGCCATGAGAGCCACCAATGTCGCTACCACAAATATATTAGGTTAAGATTAGATTCCAGCTGTATTTCAGCATATATTGTACTTTTTTCATAGACAATATCAGTATAAAACAGTAAATTATTCTTAAATAAAAATTATGTGCTGAACTCGAGTTTTTGGATGAGAATTTACGGAGGTAGTGTTGATGGACTTTTTTACCTTACGGAAGGAGAATGATAGAACTGATAAAAGCAGAGCAGAGTGAAAAAAGATATTTAAGAGCAGGTATTAAAACAAAATCTTTCAAGTAACACTACGGCGTTCGAGTTGCTTGCTAAGATAAGAATACACCCAGTACGTTATTGTATAATATATAATATTAAAATACACTATAGACTTAATGGTTGTCTTTGAAAGTACAACGGTAGTTATTTTAACCCATTTCAGTGAAAAGTTTCTTAAAGAATATACACAATTTAAATAAAAATAATTTTTTGGCTTGGTTTAGCAGTCAGCGGCTTTAAATTTAACCGCCTTTACATTTGCCAGCCAACACCAAGTCACAAAAATGTACGAGATCACAAAAAATTCACTAACATTTACATATTTTGTTAGAAAATCTATTAAGAAACACAGAAAATATTCCCTTAAGCCTGCACCAAATTTAATATTTAATTTTAAACCCTCATTTATGCCCACTAGTTTTGCCCAAATCATTTTATTGCGGCCGAAAACTAATATAATCTTAACAAAGTTTCATGCAATATACATATGCTTAGAGGCTTTCCGACGACATGTTGCCACAAAAGACCTTCTTGTTTCCGACACAACGACTTCGAGTTTGAATCTGAGTTTCTCATTAACATTATATTTGCTGTACCGAACCTTTCAATCATGAATTAATAATGATAAACTACTAAATAATTTTCCAACTACTGAAACACGCACACAGACTCGCTGACATACAAGTAAGTGCGTGAATTTCAACCCTGTGTAAGCAAGGTGCATGCACCAAAGAGTGTTTGGGAATATATGCGTGTGCGTTTGTGCGTTTACATATGTGAAATGCGGCAAACCAACGAAGCGTCAAAAGACACAACATTGTAAGTAATGGGAATGACAGGAAATTGAAGTCACTCAGAGTGGGTTTCAACACACCTATGTGTGGCATATGTATGTATTGTATATGAAGCTGAATTTTAAAGCATTTTTAGACAAAGAAACCAATGGAAGCTGTGTGTGTGTGGGCGGGAGTGTGTTGGTGCGTAATGCGAGGGTAGGTATTTTCACAAGGCCACACAAAGTTTATGTTCATATGTGGCACTTCAAGTACATTTATTGATAATAGTAGGTACAGTATTGTGTAAAATATTACTGATGCGGTTTTCTTAAAGAGTTCCCTATTTTAAATTTGCTATTATGTAATACCTTCGTCTAGAAAATGCGATGAAGGCAGCCAAACGTGAATCAGCACTACCGTTATAACGCTGAATTCGATAAAAATCATTTTTGAAGCTGCACAAAACACTAAAGTTAGTATTCTTTATAGTAGTTTATGCTCACTTGCGGATAAATCAAGCTTTTTAGCTAGTTTTGTTTGAAAAAAAAATTTTACCAAGCTTTGAATATTATGAATTTACTATGCCAAGGCTTATTTTATAGCACCAAAAAGCTTCTCCATTGAATCTACCATATATCAACTTCGGTCGTCCAGGTAAATCAAATAAAAAGTCTGGCTAAGTAAATAGTCAACAATACCAAAAAACTTTCATTTACTGTACATAACCTCAAATCGCCGAATAGCTCATATATATAGCCCGATAAGTAGCAAGATACAATTTTAGACACGTAGACCCCTAAAAAATTTTTAATATCGTACAAAATATTATTAGGTGTAGTAAAAGCTTGAATTTACGTTCTCTGGTTAAAGTGTTAGAAAAGTTTTTTAGTACGAAATGTCATCTTGCTAACGCAGATTTAGATGTTAGAAAAATTTCGTGTCAATTTGAAATTTGATGAAAGCTCTCATATGCTTTGGGATCGTTTTGTGTTCACTATTACATTGATACACTCAATTATTAAAAAAGATATTTTGTTTTTTATACATCTATAGGTTTCTTCAATAGCAAATAATAAATGCAATATATGCATATTTTTTGCACAAAACTGTGTATGTATAAAATTATAAAATTTATAATAAATAAGATATGAGAAAGTTAGGTAGTAAAAATTATAGAATTTTGTGACAAATTGCGTTTTTTTGGCACGATACTGTATAAATAGAAAACTATATATTTAATAACAAATTACATATGAAAATAGTAGAAATCTTAAATAGTGAAATTTCGATTTTTCGGTGTGAAAAATTGCATTTATTTTGCTTAATACTGTATAAATATAAAATTATATTAATTATATTATATTTGAAAGAAGTAGGAAATTTAGTTTATAATTGTAAAATTTTTATTTTTTTTTTGTGTGGAGAATTGCATTTGTTTTGCACGGTATTGTATAAATATAAAATTATGTTATTAATAATAAATTATATATTACAAAGGCAGAAATTTGAAATTTTAAAAATTTCCATAATATTTGTGTGAAATTGCATATGTTTTTCACAACGTTGTATTTATATAAAATTGTATAGTTAATAATAAATTCTTTATGAAAAAGATAGACATTTTAAAAATGCAACATTTTTTATTTTTTCGTGTGAATAATTGCATAAGTTTTGCACAATACTGTATTGATATTATATAATAAAATATATGATTTTTACACTTGTTTAACAAGAGTAGAAATTTTTGAATTTAAGAAATTATTTGTCCTTTTAGAATATTGCATATGTTTTGTGTAACACTGTATAAATATAATATGTTGCATATATATGTGTATATTTTTTAAATTGTATCACAAGAGTAAAACTGTTTACTGGCAAAAAAAAAATACTGTATAAATGTGAGATATGCGTGTTTGCTTACATTTTATATAACAAAAGTACAAATTTAGGAATTCTAAAATTTAATTTTTGTTTTTGTGGAAAATTGTTGTGTGAATATGAACAAATGTCTAACACAATCAGGGGTGTGAATGTGCGGTGGACTGAGTGTCAAACTCGAAGTGGTTGTAACTAACACATTACTTACGGTGCGCAAAACAAAGACTGTGGCTGTGAAGAGAGAAAAAATGTAACACCGAAATAAATAACAATGACATGTGAAAGCAATTAAAATGTAAACACATATTTCTATATATGTGCATATGTATGAAGCCGCCATGCCAACCCTAATAAAGAAGTAATTACATACTTGAACATAATTCGGTTGAAGAGGTTGCTAAAAAGGGTTCGCCAGTACAAATAATTTTAACGAAGACAATTTTTCTGTAATCACACGTGACATTAAAGCGCTCTGCAATAAATTTCATTTGAACTTTCACTTGCCTTTGCTGCCACTACTAATAGGATTTGTCCGGCCGAAAGACTTTGCGCAGCGCAAGAAAGCATAAAAATAAAGTGATGTATATTTTCTAATCGCCAGCACACGTTTTAAGCTTATTTGCTATGTTTTTAAACTGTCAAATAAAATGATCAAAAATGCTACACAACGTATGTTGTTGCTGCTGCTGCTACTTAAAGCCTGCAAATAGAATAAAAACTTAAAGCGTGACATGAAATGATGGACGTCAAAGTAAATTGAATTTCTCACGCTTTCTGATTTTGACTTTGTTCAGCAGCGAATCGGGCGAGCAGTGAGCAGCGGCAAAGAGTGGCGTGCAGCGAGCAGCATAAATAATAAAAGAGGAGAGAAAAGCAAAACATGAGTGAGTTTTGACAATTTCATTAAATGTCATTGGCATGACGACGACTACAGCGCACGCACACACACATACACTTGCTCTGCTTAAAATACATACATATATTTGCTGCTGATCAAAAGGTCCTTGCTGGATGTCATAAACAAGTTTGCTTGCAAATATATTCTATAAGCTTCTAATATACATACACACACACACATATTGTATATAAATTAACAACACATACACACTCACTCGAGTCGATATATTTTTAACACAGGTATTCTGATGCAAGCACACACATATATGCATACATAGAGCTAAATATACACACATTTATCTGCTTCAGGCTAAAGTAAGTCGCTGTCGCTGTTGCTGTAGTCTTCAATTTGCCACTCCTTTCCTTTCCATGTATTTGAGCACGTCGCTTAGCTGCAGTTAATCCTTTTTTAAATAAATTTGTTGGCAAAAGTGCTTACATTGAAACACTTGGACACACAAACAAACAAATAACATGCTAATAATTATGTATGTTTGTGAGTTTTCATATAAACAGCTTAATATGCAGGGTTGCGCCTTCTACGCACATTAGGATGGTGCTTAAAAAAGTCAAATTAAAGGTTTTCTGAGACGCAACTCTTTAAATCGACGACGAAAGCGCTCAAACACATATATTTTTTGTTCCGATTACCCACGAGTGACCTTTTCGTTCATGAGTCAAATGTCTGCTGAATTTAAGTAGGTACCACATATAAAAATGTATGCCGATTGTGGATGAGTAAGTCTCTGCTTTCATAGTTAACCATGAAAACTAAAAATTGTCTTATATATTTTTTGTCGAATGCAGAAAATATAACAACTGACGCCTATCTCTCCTGTCCATTACGTTTCGCTTAGAGATTTGACGACGGTTACATTGTAGAAATAAATTTAGGTGCACTAATTTTGGGGTTTCTTCGATTCGTCAATTCTCTCCATACGCTATGCTTAAGTCTTATATATCTCTCTATTATATATAAAAATTTTCTGCTGCTGTCGAGAATCAACTAACATAAGAGCGAGCTAGTTCGCGCTCGACGGGGGGCGGACGTAGGCGAGCGAGCGAAGCGAGCGTCCCGGAGCGCAGCGGAGGGCGCCTAGTATTATAATATTATTGAATTCGTTAAAAGGAAGATCCATTTAACGTGAAAGTGATATAGCTGCCTGTCAATGCGTGCTCTATTCAATTATGTCAGTTTATATGATTTATGCCAGTTGTCTGTTCGATTCACCGTTCTTCAAAGTTTGGCATTTCGAACACAGCTTTTTATTTTATGACTTTATATCGAATTAAAAACTAATTTCACATTGACGTACACCCTTACCATCCACAAGTGCCAATAAAATTATATTGTGCCAGCAGTAAGTATCAACCCAAATTTGTAGTCATCGAAAACTTCCTAAATTTAAGGGGCACCCTTATAAACCTACAAAAAAAGCAAACATGATTGTGTAGCCTGTGCACGTGTGAGTTCGTTTGTGATTAATGCTTGACGAATCTTTTTTGCTAACGAAAGTTTAGAAATCAATAGAGCTTATCGATCTCCTTACAATACATATATATATAGAACTACAAAATATTACAAATTCGGTTTGTAAGAAACGTCTGTTTTTGTTTTGCAATAGCTTATGTAAAGCTTCATGCTATACTATTGGTTTAATAAGGTATTAAAGCACACAGCTGACTTTAAAGTATAACTTTTCGCCAAAAATTAATCTAATAAGATAAAGTTATGAAAGTAAATGACTTTAATTAGCTTCTCTTTAAGTTATTATTATAACAAATTCCATTTGAGCGAATTTTAAATAAGTTTAATTTATCAATTGTTATTACTTTCTCAAAAGCTTTAAGTAAAGTAAGATATGGAAGAGGAAAGGAGGTTACTTTTTTCAAAATAAATTAGACCATTGTCATAAGATGGTTAAGTAGATGAACATTTCAGCAACGCCAACAATTTTTTTACTTAGAACAAGAAATCGGCGAATTAATGTTCAAAACTCTCATCTGAGCCATCTTTTTTAATAGTAGAGACAATCCGAGACAACGTTTGTTAGTGACATGTGAGGTAGTTCAAGAACTTCTTAGCAGACTCGCTATAACTTAGGTTTTTTGAGGAGAGCGTTGCACAAAAAAATATGATTGCTACATATAGACACATGTTCCACAAGGCGCTAACTTTCAATTAACAAAGGCTACCACTTTTCTGACAACTTCAGACAGCTTCTATGACTTTTGAAAAGCAAATAATTTTCAATTTTATTTTTAGTATATAAATTTGCCTCTGTGGATAATATTTCCACTTAATCATCTGCCCAACTGCCTGCTTCTCTAAGTTAATGTTGTAACGACTAAGAAGAAATATTATAATAGGTTTGTTCACAATCCATATCGTTCTGAAAAAATATTAAGGTAATCCTCTAGAATAAGGTCACAGTTTATTTACAACAGCATTTGAAAAACAACTAATATTTACTGAAATCTCTTACTAAAACTCTATAAAACGTCTATTCTTAAAGAGTGCCGTCTAATCAACCCTTCAACCCGGACTGATTAATTTAAACTGCGAGAACAAATCAAAACGATAACATTTTTTCCTAGATTGATACAATATTTTTATGTCCGTGTGAACTTTGAAGATCTTCACACATTCTAGTGAAGTTTGTTAAAGTTTTGGGTATGAATCAAATCATGTCAATGCTAAACTACCAAAAAACCTGAATCTTTTGCAAAAACGACGTCGAGTAGAGGTCGCGAAAGAGATATTTCACAACGCAGCTTCGGACACTATTACTCGTCATCAAACGCTCTATTACTGTTGACGCGCCCTTGCTTTATTAACATGACGACAAAACTGTCTAACAACCAAGCGAATGGCTCTCCAAAAATGTGCTGAAGCTGAAAAAACCAAAATTCGCTGAAGACACTGAAAGCCATTTAAACTTCTTGGTGAATATCAAAATATAAAGATATCTGAAAATATACTTGAAAATTGTGTTATCTAAATTCTTTCGTTTACTGTTATATTAAAAAAAAAACTGAGACTACTCTATGTACGTTCGAATAGATGATGGATGCAAATTTGGATTAACAGAGTACGTCATTGGAACCACTACAAACTAAATATTTAGTTTTTACTAGGAAAAGAGAGAATGCTGTGAGAATTAGTGGAAAACGTTTAGTGGGGATTTTCAGATATTTTCTAAAGAAAAACAATAAAAAAAGTTCTCAGGGTTAAATGCACTCTTTAAGGTAATTTAAAACTAAAATATTGATACCTTGCATTGTTTTAGATTTATATGAACTATTTTAAACTACTCTCCCTTTAAGAGTTTTTTTTCTGAAAGGCCGCATATTTGATATTGAGGTTAGATTTCGCCATATGCTTTATTTATATAATTCAAAACAACCCAATCATGGAAATCAGATCACAACAATACTCACAAATGTTTGTTTAATTTCAATCCAATCAAACCTCAACAATGAAATCTTCGCCACACAAATTTAAACTCATTTCTAGGAGCAAATGGCTCTCACTTTCGTGTTAGAAACACAATACGGAGCAAAAGCGATTATTGAGATGATCGCTGATGAGCAGCACAAATGCCAACGCAAGCTTAGACACAATTGACACACAGCCACACACTTGGACTCACAGACAAACATACGAAGCATAACATACACAAAATAAGCACAAAACTGACAAGAAAAATAAAAGCAGACAAACAAACAAGTATTAAATACTTACTTTAGACTAAACAAATGATATTCCCTGTGTGCTGTGATGGGTGGCGAGAGGATGGTGTAAAGGCGCACTTCAGGCTAAATATAGCAAGGTGCTTCGGCTGGGATACTAAGCTGCTGACGAGTGTTTTGTGGCATGAAATTATGTCTATACACACACATATATATATTTACACACACACACACACAAGCAAAGCTAAATTCACATAACAAAAACAAAAATAACAAACATAAGCTTAGTGTTTGCACATTACACAGGCAAATGAGTAAGAATAAAGCGCTGCATATGTCTGCAAGGATATCGGGATGTAATACTTAAGTAGTGGGTAAGTGGTGGCAGACGCTGCTGGATGCCACGCCTGGCAAAAGGGGTGCTAACGCCCACTGACATTGCATGAGCGCGCTGGTGATTAAATATAAAGGATAGAAATCCATTTATTTCGGACCAACACGCCGGCAGCTTTACAACAACAGTAATAATAACAACAACAACAAAGGCACATATTGTGGCATATGGAAAAATAATGGCTGAAAATATTTTTTCTCTTAACCGCCGCTGTACCTTTCATTCATTTCATTTCATTTCATTGCATATCATCACACTTTATTCCATTTCAATTCATTTCGCTTCATATTATTTTAAATTTGCATTAGTGAATGAAAAATTTCACTTTCATTTAGCAAAATAACAAGCGTGTATGCAAAACCGCAAGTGTGTGAGTGAGCTGTGTGTGTTTTGTGCGCCGCCAAGGATTAAGTGGGTGGCATTTGGGGTTGGGCTGGGTGTTTATGCACAGAACAACGCCGGCTTGCCACTAAGCCTTGACATGTGCTGAGCTGGAGTTCGGTGCTCGGAGCTCCTGCAGCGAGAAAGTGCGCGCACACCACACTAAAAACAAAACGCACGCAGACAAAAAGCTTTCGCTATGGCATGTGAAGTACGAAGCGATGACTGAGTGGCTGGTTGGATGCCTGACTACCGGTATGTTGCTGTGCTTCACTACTTTGTCTGTCTGTCCGTCTATGCGCTGAATCGCTCATACATTGGCATACTCATTGCAACATTTTTCTTGCCACGCTCAAACAAAAGGCTGCCGAAGTTCAAACAAAAAAAAAAAAAAACCGTAGTATAGAGCATGACAATAAGCAGCCGCCAGCAGACAAAAAGAATACGAATATACAAATAAACATAATTTACATATGTACACGTGTGCTCATATATGTGTGTAAGCAATTTTCGCACTCTCGCTTGGTATTAGGTACTTTTGTGGTATATTAACAATGCTTCAGTGCGTGGGTAAAGAAGCCGATGGTAATGAGTAGCACTGCGCCGCAAACGGCGGCGATGACAGCAGTCCTCTATCTATATATGTATTAATGTATATGTGCATATGGAAATGCCAGTAGACACTTCAATAGCTGAAGCTGCGTAATTGTTTGTCTCTATATTTCCATTTTTAACTTTTTTCAATTTCTACAAATACGGCATAATTGCCGGAAAAATCAGCTCTTTTCATCATAAATTCCACCCATTACCTTAGCGTGGCTTTGTACTGCTTACCTCGCCAGTAATTCCATTTGTTTGCCTATGCTTTGTTTAACTCTGCTTGAATTATTCAATATAGATATGTATATGTAGTATAAATATGAGTATGCGAAACTTTCTCTCAGAGCAACTTATTTCACTGTCAATGTCATCCCACTACCACCATCTGTCAGCTTTAATTTGTACTTTAACAAACAATATTTAAATTCACTTCAAGTAAAAAGCTATTTAATTGAGTCGTAAATGGAATATAATGAAAAGAATATGACGAAAAAGCAAAGAACATCGCAAGAACGATCAAACATTACCCTCTTCTCATATATTAATAATAACCGAACCCTACTCTCAAAATATCTGTTCCCAATACTACACACTTCATTTCATATTAATCGCTTAATGTGCATAAAAACATATCCAAACATGGTCAATTAAGAGTATTTCATTAAATTAGCCCATAAAAATGTCATCAGTCAACAATACAAAGAAGAAACTTACTAATTTATTTGGCATAATTAATTGATGTATTAACAATTATTAGTTATTTGACAATAAATAATTGAAAAAGTACAGAAGCAAATACTTGCAAATATGTTTAAGGAAAGCACGAAAACTTGTGATTTGTGAAGAAACATATTATCAACTAGAATGACGGAGAACCATGTGAAGTTAGGCAGCAATGTGATGATTCCACATTTTAAAAAATTCCATATTGCTGTCAAAAAATATCATAATTTATTATAAAATATCGAATATTATTTATTAAAGCTAAATTTAGTAAGTTTAAACACCAAAAAAATTTAGTCGTTTAATCGATCGATTTTAATTGCTTGGTCTATTTGCAAATGGTATATACACCTAGGCCTTTAGACTAAAATCCGCTCACTCTCTTATGTGCTCTCAGAACCATCCGGTGCTCCTGATGAACTTCATCAGTACAAACATTTTAATTTGTGCAACCTCCGAGACGTCGTCAAGAAACGCTCGGCCAATAGTTGCGATTATTTTGCTATACAAAGCTTTATATTCGCTTAGCTTCTACAATAGTCATTGTATGGTGTTCCCAGTCTGCTGGCATATCTGCCAATTAGACAATGACCTGTTAGCACTCCTACTAAAGTTCTTACCATATGTCTTTACGTTTGAATTTTAATAGGTGGTCCATATTCTATTTATGCCACGTTTGCCTGCGTGTTGAAGAAGTTAGGGATTGACTGCACCGAAACTCAACTATATCTATAACATGTTTGTCGATTTAATTACTTTAAGTAGCCAGAGGCGTATAAATTCTCTCTTTTTCGGACTCTAATTGTAGGGTGGAGTCTGCTCTGGCTAGTTCATCTGCTTCACAGTAATCAGGGATATCCTGGAACCCATTGCAGGTTTATTGTGAAAAAGTAGGTTAGATCCACTAAGAGATCAAGACATTCATTCACTAACTTAGACGAAATCCTAAGAGACTTTATTGATCTCAAAGCCGCTTGGCTGTCTGTGTACATAAATATATTTCTATTTGTAGTTGTGAGCACAAACTTTGCCAGAACAAGAAGGTTTTCTTTATTTGTTGTGATCTCCGCTTGGAAGACACAACTGGGATCTGGTAGTCGATATGCGATTCTGATATCTAATTTTGCTGCAAATAGTAGTGTGAGGTGGATCTTTCCGTTACACATATTATTGATTTGTTCAAGAACTTTGCCTGAAACATTTATTAACCCCCTTTGATTGGTTGACTGGAAAGGCAGGCTGGAATGACGCCTGACCGCCAGCGGTCACACATAATCCAACATTTGGCTCGTAGTGCTCCCAAGTGAGACCCATTATATACCCATAATAGCTCAGTAGACTTCATAAAATTCCTATGTTCAATTATCGTCTCAATTTATTTTACAATAGAATATTGGAAAACGTGGAAGATATGCCGTTTCTACCGACAAAGGTAATGTTCTAACATAACATCATCTTCGACGCATGCTCTGTCTGTCTTCTGTCGATTTCTCTTCACCAGATATCGGAAGATGAGCTGTAAAGGGTAAATGCCCAGAACACAGGTTCACCCATATCATGTGATTTAATTCCCTCTTACTCTTCTCTCAAGCCGTCCACTATCTATATTACCTTTAAAAAATGTTGTGGTTCTCCCTATTTTGTTGATAATCCAAGACTAACAACACAATTTCAAAAATTACAATTTTTAAATCTATAAAATCATCTAACTTTAAATCGATTATTATTAATTCATATTAAATATTCAGTGGTTAAAATATTAAGTTCTGACTTCCGTCGACCTATATAAATATCTGCTGTACGAAAACAGCTGTTTACGTAAGCTTTAGCTTCTTTTTTCTCTCACTCTGCTCATTCGCTAGCAATAAAGTATTTTACAATAAAGTGATTAAGTGCCAGATCCACATAAAACAATTTAATTTATATTAGAATTGTGATATCCTTGAGCTGTTAATATACACACATACTCACATACACATGAGCGAGGAAGTAAATGGCAAGGACACAAGTGCAAACGCAAACACATACGCATACTTGAATACACATGCTTACATATGTACTTGAAGGAGCATTTATTCAAGAGTAAGTAATACACGTCTACCCACATACATATAAAATTAATGAAATCGCAATCACAACGATTCAAGCGATTGTAAGGACGTGTCTCTGGCAGATATTCGCATTGATGCCATTACTGGCGCCACCATGCGCTTCCACACCACCTATTGACGTTCCTGCAATGAGCCACTAAGCCACTAATGCACATTTTTCAAATAAAACAAAATCCAGAGCGGGGAAAAGATGAATGTGTGAAAATAAAGCAAATATTGTAGAAATAAAGCAGAAGTAATAAGATAATAAAAAAAGAAAAATAAAAAATAGAAAAAAATATTTTATGAGGATATATGGCAACGCGAGCTGGCGAGTTATGGTTTCGATTTGACTTATATCAAATTGCTAAGTCTACACTACACTACTGAAAATGAGACAGTGGGCTATCATGAAATGGATTAATTTTAGACTAGTTTGACAACTAGTATTAATTTCAAGTCCTAACATACTTGTGGTATGTGGTATAATCGGTTCAAATGTTTCGGAAAAACTTTATTCACCGACTCTGAAAATTGCGTTTCGAGAAAAAGGTTTTTTCCGGTTTGAGTGCCGATTACATTTAGTTAAAAAAAAAACTTTAAAAAACGCTCCGAAACTAGTTTTCAGCTTAAAAGGTCTATCCTAACACTGATCTCACTTGGACAGATTATAGTCGGTCCCTTGTGATAACTAAAACTCCTATAAAATTGATCCCAAAGATCGATCGAATCAAAGAGGCGTTTTGATCCGATCACAAATTTGTTGAGGTGGCTAATGTCAGTTTCAGCCATGTCTCTTGGTTTGCCGCAAGTATGACTGCCGAGATATTTCAACCTCAGTCTTGTAAAAGCTCAACAATAGAGGAAAAAGTGCCTTGTTGTTTCCTAACATATTGCCAGTTAACAACCGACTGAATTTTTATTCTTACGAAATGAGAATCTAGCATTCGCGCAGAGGCTAGTCCTCAGCAAACGCCTGTTAAGCGCACGCGAGGTCCATAGGACCAATGCTAGAACGCAAATTGACAACAGACACTCGTTCTCATTCCGATGTGAGCGGTGTAAGTGTGCGCCTTCTTGCTAGCTCATCGTAGCTACAATAGCAGCAACTACTGCTTGAAAGACGTTAGTCCGGTAGCCTAAAGCTAAGCTCAACGCAAAACTCACCCACCAACCTTCACTCCAGCCCTGTCTCCTCCGTCCAAATATCAATCGTCGGTATTTGAGCAAAGTAGACATAGTTGCAAAACGATTGAGATCTCAAGTTTATTTTTACCTATAAAATTCTAGAGAGTTTTATCAGAACATCTTCCAAAGAGAATGTGCTGATGCCAATTAAAATATTAGATATATTCTTTCAATAGTCTCAATAGTCTGTCTAGCGAGTAAGAGAGGAATGATTCCTTAAAAGATATTGAAACAGGGGAATAGAGATATCAAAAAAATTGGCAAAGAGATAAACTAGGATATATGTAAATGTGGTGAGCAAATAAGACATTTGAAAAAACCAAGGTGCGGTCAGAGCAGAGAGAGAGAGAGATAATTTGCTTTTAGAAGCCGCATTTTGGCGATCTTTGAATGTTTTTGATTCATAAAAAATTGTATAAAATAATTTCATGACATCTATTAAGATTTCAAATATGTATATACATGCATATGTATGTATTTAAATTCTACATTTTCTTTCAGTATATACAATACATACATAGTATATAATATATATTCTCGTCCAGACTTAACAGAACACTGATAGTTGCTTGCAAACATAAGTATATAACTTCGCAAGCATATAAGTAAACATAACCTCACTCTGGCATTACATATAAACTTTCAGGTACTCCAACCCACTTTGTCGTCATAATCGTAGTCCTTCCCAGGGGATTTTGTTACTAACGTTTTTAAATTTTATTGGTTTTATTAAGTCATTGCTTGTAGTTGGCACTCAAAAAGCTTCTGTATGCATATTTAAAAACACATACATTTGTATGTATCAATGCATATGTGCATTTTGAGCGAACAGCTGCTACTCAGCGCATAGTCAACTACCTCACAAGAATATGACATCCACGTTGTAAGTCCTTGTTGCTTGTGCCGTTCAGCGATTATTTCCATAAACGCTTTGGCCATTCAATATTTTGCGGTGGGTCAGTATCTCAAAAGCGCGCACCCATATATATATATATATATATACTTACATACATATGCACATGTGTATATTGGAAGGTAAGGCGGCACATCGAAATCTGCCGAAATGCATTATGTGCGCTCGTTGCCTTCATCCGAGGATATCGATTTAAAAGCGTTGCATCAGTCATGTGCCAGTGTAATTTTGCAGCTGTATGTGTGCATATTCATATAAACGAGGTTATATAAATATATGTGGTGGTGGTGGCTCTATACACATATTGAATATGACATAATAATATCCACTCATTGCTTTATCCACTCTCTGTGTCTGCATTTAGTCGCAAGAGCAGTTCGAGTTTGCCAAACATACATACATATGTGTACTTACAAGTGAAGCATAGCACATCTCTTGCCTTATAGGTATATGTATATATATATATACATATGTATGAATGTACTCCAGCTGGCAGATACTGCTTTGGTGTATGTTTTTTCTTTGGTGTTGGGCTGCTGTATGGCCTGTGAAATGCTTGCCAAGCCGAAAGGCCATGCCACTCATGGTTACATATGTATGTAACATAAGTAAGATATATATCTACATCTACAAATACACATTTATATTCAGTACAGCAACCACTCCAACAAAATGTGATAGCAGATTAAACACATATCTTAGTATGTGTATCCCTTCCATCACTTATCTTCCTTCGTCTCTTTGCTTTTAAACGTTTGTCCTTCAATTCCACATTTGCGCTTTAAGTTTATCGCATAAAAAAGAACAAAACCGCAACTGATTGATTTCCGTGCTTATCATTACCACAATCATCGCGAGCGGTTGGCAAGCTGCATGCTAAATGATTGAGTGCTAAATAACAGCAAGTCGGTTTTATAACACCCATGTACACATAGCCTTATCTTATACATATATACGCATACTTGCAAATAATAAAAGCAAGCTGGTGGGAAGTTAATACCTCGTTAATTTAAATGTTTTGGAGTTCTCTTTAGTTAGCGGTGCTAAGGAAATCTTTGCTTGCTTGAAACGCACAGCATTTGAAAGAAAAGCAAAAGCATTCGACTAAATGTTAAAAAAATTTTTAATAACAAAAGTATTGCCTGAAGAAAGTAGCCGCACAGGTCATAATGTGTATGTATGTTTTCAATAAACTAATTAAAGATTCTAAAAGAAAATGCAATTCTATAACTAATCATGTTGAGAAATACAAATAACGAAGTTTTTCCAAATTTCCAGTTTATCATTTGTAGCCCAAGCACTTATCGAATTGCTCTCATATATTTGGATGAATAGTTTAGACAAAATAAATTTTTGAATACTCAATTTTTTCGAAGCAATCTGTACACATACATTGATGTTGCCATATAATCACATATTATTGCTAGAAGCCTCTTTTGAAAGAACATCTCTATAATCGTCTGACTTGACTAGCTATATAATATACCATATATCAAGGATGTTACTAATGTTTTCTTTAATTTGTTATCTTTTTCCAAATAGTCATTATTTATTTTGCACATTGAAAGAGTAATGTGCCAGCTCAAAGCTTTTAACACCAAATTATAAGATACAAAGCGATGATATTAATCTTTTACATTTTGCTAAAATATATTGTACTTTATTTCAATACAAACCTTATCTTAAATAGTTAATTTTTTGCGTTGAATACTTTTGCTTACAACAGAGAAATTATTTCATGCGGCTATGCGGTTTAGCTCTACATAAAAGCGAATTATGAGCGGTTAACCACGAAAGACAGCTATAATTATGTTAAACATGAAGCTTTTTCGACTATCATTTGTTTCTGTTTTTGTTTTTGTTTTTCGTTTTATGTAAAAACATTTCGTTACTTGCCAAAAAGAGGAGGAGAAAAGTCCTTAACACCAATACAACTAAAGAAAACACCAAAGTAAATACAAATATAAACGATTGTTGTCTACTTTGAGGCGTTCATACACGCTGACAGCGGCAGCGACGCTGACTGCGCTTAATTCCAGCTCGCCGCAGCGCTTAATTGTTGTTAATGCCTTTTTAATTGTGCCATTAATTGCTCTTGCTGATGCTAGTGCACCTAAACGCCGTCATGGTGAACGTAGACTACAGTAATGACAACCGTTATATATGTATGTATTATATGTCTGTGTATATGTACTTCCAACAAAAGCGTTTGCTACTTACGCAAAAGCTTAACACTTTTTTACAGTTTTGTTACTTCGCTGTTAAGCCGTTACGCATTTTAAAGCGTTTAACTCGGCAAAGTTCTTACAAAAAATTGCAACAACAACAGCAAACGAATTACAAAGTAATGATTAAATATGCACATACATACACACTGATTAGTTGAAAAGTTGTCTGGAATGCAACAGCTGCTCGCTATGTTAGCATTTGATAACAGTGTAGTCTTCAATTACTTCCGCCGACACGCCGAAACAATTGCAAATTAACAATATTTGCCTTTCGATTACAACGGTTATTCTTGAGCGCCGCTAATTGCTCTGTTCAATTTGCTCTGCCTTCTATCCGGTTTTAAGTTTTCCGCTGGACACCTGTAAACTATTTAACTTTAGAGTTTATAATTAAACTGTTTTGTCATAGGGTTGCCATTATGAGTAGATATTGGTAGCATACTCTAAAAATTTTAAGCCCATGTATCTCATTCGGGTGGTTCGAGAGAGTTTGCACTCTGGAAGTACAGGAAAAATAGCCTGTTCATTTGTTTAAATTTTGCTTGGATCCAGGGCCGTAGAAAGAAAACCGGGGATAGGATACGGGACTCCTTATCCATCAATTTATTGATTCTGTAAGCATTATAGATCGTTACAGAGCATCCGGCCCCTCCTGGGATATACAGGAAGGAGGAATTGTCCCCGATCTCCCTTCTTCTCTCATTCACTGCTTGGAACCAAAGCCAAAAGTACTTTTTGTAGCACGAGTATACGATTTTTAGTGCTCGTCTAACTCAGATGCTATGGAAAATCTTTTAAAATAACTTTAATCTATACATCGAATTAAATGTCGGTGCGGTTGAAGGTCAACCTAACCAATCTTCAGAAAATGCTGCCATTTAAGCTGTTAACAATTGTGGAGTTAGTTCTTTCTTGACAGCTTTTTTAATTTTAAGGTAGTGAAATTGGCAGTTCTGATTCTCGAGGTAATTAGCTTTACTAACCAAACCACCAGTTGTTTAATAATAAGTTGTCTTCAAAAAGCAAGCTAAGTTAAAAGCTAATAAATTTTCAATTCCATAAAAAGAAATAAACACTGATTTCGTCTTACGGAGAGTGAGAGTTGAAGAGGTTAAAAATTGCGCTTATAATGTATTACGAGTACATTATTTAATTTTACCTATTTACTCATAACTACTTATTTAAGTAAACAAAAAAGGGTTAATGGTTGGGTCTACGGACTAAAGAATTAACCATTGGATAATCTGTGGCTTAACTTAATCGACAGTTTATCTATAACTGAAAATTGAGAAATGAAAAGTTTATTTAAACATTAAATTGAAAATGCCGTCGAAGCAAAAAAAACTAACCAGCAATATAACTGGTGATTAGCTTAACCGACAGTTAACCCAAAACTGGCAACTAGGAAAATTAAACTTGTCTAAATGAAAGTGCTGTCAAACAAGCAAAAAATTAACCAATATTCTAACTGCTGGTTAACTTTACCGATAGTTTTGTTATAACTGTTAACCGGGAAAATTAAAATTTCTCTAACTTCGTTAAGTGGAAAGTGCTATCGAAGCAAACAAAAAATTAACCAATATTCTAACTGCTGGTTAACCTAATCGAAAGTTTACGGTTATACGTTAACTGGGAAAAATAAAATTTCTGTAACTTGGTTAAATGGACAGTGGCCTGGAAGCAAACAAAAATTTAACCAGTACATTAACTTCTGGTTAATTTAATCTACAGTTTATCTTTAACCTGGAAACCGGAAAATTATTTTTTTACGTAAGTTAAAAGCAAATTACTATAGAAGCAAACAAAAAATTAACCCGTACATTAACTGCTGATTAACATAACCGAAAGTTTGCATATAACTGTAAACCGGGAAACTGAAACTTGATTAAATGGAAATTGCTTCCGAAGCCAATAAGAAATTCGCCATTACATTAACTGCTGGTTAACATAACCGACAGTCTGTCTATAACTGGAAACCGGGAAACTGAAATTTGCTGTAATTAATTGAAAGGAAAATGCTGTCGAAATAAACAAAAAAATAATCAGCACTTTAACTGTTGGGTAATTTAGATTAGATCGAATTTTGAGCAATATAGTCTTGTGGCATAAATTAGTGAAATACGATGCTGTGACCTAGTTTGGAGCAACTCTTTTATTTTTTTATGGCAAAGTGAACTTAGTTTCGTTAGTCTGACTAATAACCGACGTTGCCTTAACCATGATTTCCTTCGTAAGATAAATTTGTTTGTTAAAATAAGGCGCCTCAAAGACAATTATACTCATTTAAATATATTTTTCTTCGTAATTTTGGTTTAAGTCCAGCTTCAGTACACTACAAAATGTTGACTGTTGGCAACTCGAGACATAATTACATAATTTTAACAGCTTCAATTTGTGTTTTGTGCTTTTGTTGCACACAATCCGCTCAACAATTGTTTTATCTTTGTCCTTAACTTAACTTTATTTATTCTAAAAAAAAAAATTCAACGAGTGATTCTTTCTTCGCAGCATTCTCTCATTATCTTTATTTGCATACCTTTTATGCAGTCGTTTGCAATTACACCAGCATGCCCGGTCTCGCTGTGCAGTTTTCCAACTCTTCGCTCATTGTTTAGTGCGCAACAAAACCTTGAACTTTCGTGCATATTTAAGTTACAACTTTTCTGTGTGAGTGAGTATGTATGCATGTGCGTTTTTTACTTGTTGTTCCTGTTGTTTTTGCTTTTACCAGCCGCACTGTGTGTGCTGACCACCATTATTACGATTATTACTGTATTTTTACCCACATAATGACCAAAGCCAAAGCTCAACAAAAATAACAACAACCACAACTGCGTAGTACAACAAATGGCGGTGACTTCCACTGCACACGCACACTTGCACACAAGCACATGCAGGTCACACTGGCATTCGTACTGCATATTAGCCACCCATTAACCGCCTCTTTCGCGGTTTAGTTTGTTTGCTTTACTGCCTGTAGTACTTCTACGCATCGACTTTGTTTTTTTTTTGTTTTTTTGCTCTACTTTTGGATAGCCTAATCATCAACAACAGCTTTCGCCATCATAATGAACTTCTATGGCACGTCCCTAACCTCGAACGTCGGAAGTTGTTGAGCGTGCTGGGCTTTGTGTATTTGCTAGGCGCTCTGGCACACATACGAGTACACTCTTTCTTATATATATATATATGTGTATTTCTGCGTGGATGTTGGTGTGTTTGTGGCAACGCGTTTTCTAGTTGTCGTTGTCCTTTTAGCTTGTTGCTTCTTTTAACCATTTTCGTACATATGTATTAGCTTTTGTTTGCCTTTCTGTTTTTGCCATGTTTACCCATTTTCTGCGGGCTCTTCATAACAGCACGGTCCTGCTCCTGCAACCTAAGCATTGCCAACGTATAAAGGCAAAAAAAAACAAAACTCGCTCAATTGTTGGCGCACGCTCGCAATTCCCTTTGCCGCAACATAGACTTGCAGCAACTGTCCTTTTGTCGCCCTCTCTTCCGCCAGCAAATGTGCTCGTCCTCATATTTGGTTGCTTGTCTATTTTTTGTTGCATACTTTTCGGGATTTTTACGCGTGCTAATGTTCAACAAAATATTCTCCATACCCCACAGAGCTCTGAACTGACCTCGCACGTTTTATTTTCTCTATATTTCTGCTGTTGCTGCCACGACTTAAGTTCCCCTGTTGACCAATTGTGCTTTTACTCTACTCTAGCGGCTGCTGTTGCAATTCTATCTGCTCATAGCTACATCATTTTTGGTGCTCCACTTGACTTTTGTACATTTTTAGACTACATTCGGGTCTGTATATATGTATATGTGTAGCGATGCTTTTGTATGCTCTCCGCCGCGTCCATTTTCCCACTGGTATTATGTATGCGCTTTCAACGCTGGCCAGCTATAACTATTACGTGTACCAGTGCGCGTCCAGTCACTTTGAACTCGCTATAGTCTTTGGCAATTTGCCTCTAAACTGTGTGCCGACAATGTGTTTGGCATTTGTGCTGCTGTTGTTTCTACTGCTGCTACATCCGCCAGCACTATCATTATAGTTTTTGGTTTTTTTCTTTGCTGCCATTGCTTTTGCTGTTATTATCCTCGTAACTGGCACCGAGACCTCTGTGGCCTGGCTTCAGTCGCTTGTCGGCGTTAGCTCTCTAAAGTGGCAATTTGTCTAGTTTTGTAAGCGCCTCTTTTAACGATAATGATGATTGCTCTTTGTTGCGTTTTTACACAAACACACTCATACGACACCAATACACACATGCCTTCGCCAACAATCAAGTATGCGTACACTTAACTTCCGCTGAATAACAGACACATACACACACCCGTATTCGTACAGCTGAACAGCTGAAACGTGTTCTGTTTGTTGGTCCGTTCCTTTTTCCTTTACTTCTTACGTCCTACTTCGCTCAAACAGCATATTAAACGCTCTTCTTCTGATCGCAGGACGTTTTTCGTTGAAGTTTACATACCCATTCGCAGATATATAGCGAATAGGAACTAAAGTTCCTAAAAATAAAATCAACTCTCTTTCCACCCTCACTACATCTATTGGTAATATTACCGTCGAAGGGCACATATTCAATTTAGGAATTTTTTAAGGACCATAAAGCTATCTGACTCGAGAAACAAACTCAGATTACCTAATGAAAACTCAAAGATAATAACAAATATTTAAAAAAAAAACGTCTTGAAAGTCTCCACTATTTCAAAAACTATGCAGCTGGTATCTGCAGTTGAAAAAGTACCGTTTACGGTTGTAGAAAAAATATGAGCAGTCTTATATTTTTAAATTGCAAAGAAGCACTTTTTCTGACCATTTAAATTCAGAACCAAGCATTTTTTTTATAGGTTAGAATCGAGCAATATATTCAATCTACAACTTTCTTCTAAAATTCTCCTAAACACATTGAAACACCGCCCTAATATTTATACTTATTTTTCTTCAACTTTCTACTTTTTTCTGCATTTTCCAGTATTTTTCCCACGTGCCCTCATCACTTTTCTTTTTACTCTCCATATTTCCACAATATTCTACAGTGGCGTCCCTACATTTAAAGTAGCCGCCTTTTAACACAAATTCCACCATTTTCCGCAGCAATTCCCGTTCACTTTGTTGGTTATGGTTTTTGTTTTGAAATTTCCTTTTATTATTTTTTACTCGCATTTCTCGCGGTCCTTCGTTAATTTCCCTTTCTATTTTAATCTCCGAGCATGTGCATATAATTGTGGTATGTGGTGTAAAGTGTCTGCGTTTTTAATTTCTATTTGCCCTTGTACTTTGCATACATTGAATGTCTAGACAATTTTCAAGTTAATAACAGATTTATTAACTGCTTTTCATTGTTTCACACAGTCTGTGCTTCGTATGCAATTTTTATGAGTGAACTAATTGTTACGAAGTCGGAAGTTCGAGTATAGTTCTGAGGGTATTCGAATGCGCGGACTCAATGTCAGCGTTAGCGTTGAAAATTTTAAATATAATATATTCTAGAAATTTTAATATTTTTTTTTTTTGCATAAACTTTCTCAAAAATAAGGAGATTGTTTTTAATGAAAAGCAGATAATCCATAAAATCCAACTAAAATATGGCCAGTTTAGGATAAATATTGGTCTATATATTCATTATGGTCCTAACTGAAAGGCTTAATAGGATTACAATACGATTGCTCCCAGAAAGTTAAATATCCAGAAATCGTCCGAACGGAAGAACAGATTTAGTGTTGTCAACCCGTCTCTTCTGTTCAGCAATTGGATATTTAAGGAAATATTGACAACGTTGGTCGAATCAAATACCACATTTTTTGAGAAAATTCAAAATTTCTGTTGCGTATTCGAAAGGCCATGAGGGGACTCTAACCACAAAATGTAGTGCAATGATTTCAAATCTAGACTTCCAGTTTCAATCAGCTATCAAACCAGAAATATTGCTTTTTAGCCACATTTATAATATTCCCTTGAGTGCAGGTGCAAAATTTTTCTGGAAGATCCAATGCACTCCATTTGAATAGAGTATTGCTTAATTGCTTTACCACGCCTTCTAAAACATCCTGCTGAAACACTTTTGCCCCAGTTGTAACACTTTTTCACGGAAGCTAAGAGGTTTAACTATTACAGCAACTAGATGGGTACTACATTGAACCCTTCGAATAATATTTTTTGCTTCTTTGGAAGTTTGTGCGTAGATTTTATCGTTTTCCTTATTAAAAATTTCACCACAGGGAAACTTTTTCATCTGTAAAAATGATATTTTCATGGCCGTTAGCTGCGTGGCACTGAATAAGCCGTTTTCATCTGTTAGGCCAATTTGTATCACGCGCGTTGACAGAAGATGACCAGTTGACCGACGGTTAGCTTTCAAGTGTATATCATCTACGATAAGTCTTGACATTGAATTCATCGATATATCCATTTTTGAGTTGACATTTGAGTTCAAGGCTTTCATAAACTTAAAATTTTAATTCTCTGATTCAAGAACTAACCTTTCGAGTAGTTATCTACTAAAAAATTAACCTTAAAACAGGCATAACTAGTGTATACAATATTTTCCTATAAAAAATCTTACCGCTTATCCGAGCTAATTACTACATCGACTCTTTTTTCCCCTGCGAACAGAACCAGAAATGAAATTTTTTCATTTATTACTATTAAATTTTACATTTTAATCGCATATCTATCTTGTTGCATAATTTTAGTTGTCGTCTAAGATAATTCAACTCATAACTCCGTGCATCATAATTCCAAGCGATAAACTAATCAAATTGCAACTTTCCATTCCATTCACTTTTGTCGGATGTTCCGCTATTTCAGTTACTTTTTAGCGAGCGTCGCTGTCAGTTAATTACATTCTTTTACGTGCAGTTAGCTGTGTTTGTGTGAATAATATATGATTTTGTGCCAAATAAAATGTTAATAAGTTTTATAATATTTAAATTAGTAAATAGAAATGTAATTATGTAAAGACTTTGGTATAAAGTGTGAAATTCAGTGCTAGTGAAAAAGTGAAAAATATGAAGCTTCCCAGCTGCGCTGTTGGCGCATTGCGAATTGGCAAACTGCGAGTACAAGAGAGAGAGAGAGAGAGAAAGTGCGCAGTCGGATCTTCGTAGACTCGTATGCACATACATACGGAGCAACGCCAAAGGGTGAGTCAAATGATTTCAATTTATGACATATAATTTTCTACTGAAAGGGTGTCTCAAAAGTTATAACAGTTTATATTATTACGTAGTATAAATAATATTTTACAAAAACTTTGAAGTTTGTTGTACAATTTATAGCGCAGTGAATATTAATAAAAAATATAATGAATTTATTCGAAATATACTGTAATATAAATTCAAATTTTGTAAGGGTAAAACTCTGTATAAATAAATTCTATACAAAATAATAATAATTTTTATACTGTTTTCTTAGTGATATTTAGTGAATAGAGCCTTCTAACATAAAAAACAAAAAAATAGTTATATATGAATATGATATATCTCTCTTTACTACAATATATTATATATAGATTAAAATAAAAAATGTAATTACTGAGACGAGAAAAAATTAATTCCCGAACTACTATAAAAAATATATGTACATATATGTATAAATGATGAAGGTTACGATCTGAATAGTACCTCCAATTTTCAGATATCGATCTGACATATTCCACATGTCGTTTTATTCGTAAAAATCTGCTCATGTGTCGGAACCGCCGATATCGAATCATTATAGGATATAGCTGACATACAAACTGATTGATTAAAATCAGCTCCTTGTATGAAAAACTGTTTTATTTGACAAAATATCTTCACAAAAGTCGACACGGATTATTACCTGAATCAAAGCTACAAAAATATTGTTCAGATCGGACAATCATAGCATTCAAAGTGACCGACCAAAGGTACAGATTTAATTATGTACATATATACCTATGTTGTTGTTGTTATAAAAGATGCACCTTCTAGTGTTATTATAGCTTCGGTCCAGCCGAAGTTAACCTTTTTTCTGGTTTTAACTGTATTTTTAAAACACGTACGAGCATGTAGTTGAACCGGCTACACCAAAATCGATTGCTCTTGAAGAAGATGATAGAATCAAAATACTAACTTTGTTCTACGAAACAGAAATATTATTGATTTATTAAGACTTTTTCATAAATACAATATCTAAGTTGACTAAAGAGACAATAAAAAATTTACACTTTCAACATGTTTGATACAAAGTGATATATAGTGGTGCTCAAATATACATAAATAAATATATATGTATGTATACACATAGCAGTACACATAATTACATCATCAATGATAATTCTATGACGTGCTTTTCGCTGTTCAAAGCTTTGTTTCTATAGCTGAAAAGTCCTTTTTATACCCAAAAATCCAATCAATACGAAGAATGATGAAAAATTGAAGGTGAAAATTGGCGGTTTGTCCACCCTCATGCATTTTTAGTCTAATAGTCGCCTATACAATTAATTGGTATAGCACCACCGGTTGTATATAAGTCTGCATAAGTATTTGTGTTACACCTAGGCATTTCTCACTACTTTCTTATGTACCGCTATGCACGATATGTATCGATATTTATGGTGACTTGTGGCGTGAGCATAGACTAATTTCAAAATAATGACTCAAATTACTTAATTTGGTATAATAACTCTTTAAACGGAATTCGGTCACCGAGCGTGGGGATACTTAAAATTTCCGTAACGCTATTTTCAACACTCTGTTGGGTGGCTTTCAGCATTTTCGGTTATTAACTATGTATTATTTTTTTTTTTACCGCCTCGATATTGCTCTATTATACTAATGTATTTTTTATTGAATCGACTTGAAAGTTATGCCATAAACTCGAATACGAATGTGTGTTTGTTTGCTTGAAATATATATTTGTAGGCGGTGCTTAGCAGGAATGTAGGTGAAAATTGTATCATTAAATATTATAAAAAGTATCAGGCGGTCGAAGACCATACATTATTTGGGGTGGAGAAGTGTATTGTATTGTTTTGTTTATATTATGTTGTTTTTGGTACCACTGCAACACAGTTGACCGCGTAAACTTAATTTATGCTCATATACTAGTTATTTGTGAACAATAAAAAATCAATAAAAATATGTATGCAGGTCAATGTATCTAAAATATATATCATAACGTAAATCAGGGTTGCTTTTGTGACACTTTTTAAGTAAATACGGGCAACAGACAGACCCCTTTCATAGCAAAACTTGATACAAAATATATTACGTTGGGAAATTTTGCAACTTTATATTCGATAACATTGATTTCAATACAATTGGACTCTATACAAACCATCCAAAGAATAATATTTTCGGCGTTACATAATCAAATTACAAGCGAGCCGATTTTAAACGATTTTAACATGAACCGTGCAAGACGTTCTTGGTATAGCACCAAAATCCTACAAAAAAGTTTTTGAGAAATAAGTCATCAGAGGAGATCCGGTGCTGTCAGATGAATAAAATATTTGCTGTTTCGAATCGGCTGTTATCTGATTGCAAATTTTCTTATATTTTTGCACTAAAAAATATATTTTTGACCTTCTGCAAAAGATGGATTGGATGGTTTTTATTAGAACATTTCTACTGTCAGAAGAAATTTTTTAGATCGGACCATTATATCATCAAGTTATCATACAAGCTGAACGATCAAAATTAAGTTCTTGTTTGGAAATTTTTTTCCTTGGTGCAACTGAAGTTGGCGATTTGTCTTTATTTGTCTAAGACTTTGAAAACAGTTACCCTTTGCTTAAGAGAGTACTTCGATTTTCCAAACAAGGAATTTGGAATGCTAAGTTCACGTGGAACATTCCAAATTCCATATTATTGGCAATTTCAGCCTCTTACAAACATTTTTTAAATTCATTTTTCATTTAAAGGTATAACTACTGAGTTATTCTTTTTCTGTGAATTATTTTGTAACTTTAGCAAGATAATCGTAGAGACAGAGAATAAAGACGATGCTTTGCGAAAATCTCAACTCAACTTTATTTTAAAATCTGTAGTTTCAGATAAAAATTTCTCTGAGCTAGAGAGAAGTTTGTTATCTCCCGACATCCTTTATTATATGGAACTAACGAGTTTACACTCACCCATTTTAGCGCAATTTTTATTTCGAATTTTATGAGTACATGTAGACAATGTTAATATTAGATAAATCTCGAAATATTGAGTAAAAATTCATGCAATCTTATCATTAAGATCTGATTGATAGCTATTCAGATTTTCAATAATTTCTCGATAGCTTTAGGAGTCCACACCCGATGATTTAGCATCTGAGTATATTTTTATGAAATTTTCCGTAGGTAACTAAATGCATGCTTATAATTACTAATCTTTATAATAATCTTTAAGCTATAAAAACTTCATAAGTAAGTAATTTTTAGCGAAGACTTGTCCCGTTATTTTACTATTTATTGTAATTATTGTGGCCTTCCTATATATTTCTTCTCCAACCACAGCGCATACGAGTATAGGCGCTGAAAGTTCTTTCAGTTTTTGCGTTCACAACTCATCATAGCAACAACAACTATACAATAGAAAGTATGCACAAAACGAAATATGCAAAAAGTTTAAAAAAATGCAGAAAATATCAAAAAACAGCCAAAAATTTAGCAGCAACTGCAGTAGCAGCTGAAATGCCATGTAAAGCAGAGGCCGTCAAAGTAGACGAAAAAAGCGTTGAAATGTGGCCGAAGAGATGACTCCATCTCTTCGAAAAAGCAGGACCATTAAACGAAGTAAGTGCCGTCTAAAGTCCATGCAGTGGATGGGACACTACTCATTCCAGCTTACAAGCCTTTTATGAGTGTATGTTTGTATGTATGTATGCATATGTGTGTATGCCTGTGTGCCTATGTGTGTATATATGCCTACAAGTAAGTGCATAAGCAAGTGTGTGAAAAGTTCTTTGGCGACTTTATGGTTATTTACTGTTGGTGTTGGTTGTCGCTTTCACAGCGCCTCCTACAAAATGGCCTCACAAGCAAACGTATGTACAAATATATACATATATACTTGTATGTAGGTAGGCATTCCCTGCATTGTAACCGCAAAACGTTGTTCATTCCAGCTTTGTTAGTCTCTCGAGTCGAGCGTTGTCGCAGCCGCTTTTTAAGCACACTTTTTGCTGTTACTCCAAATTTGGAGTCGCTTGCTTTTGAACTTGTTCTTTGCTGGTACGCTCTCAAGCAAAACAAGCACACATATGTATATATTATATATACAAGTATATGCACACAAAAAATATTATAAACTCTGCGCCGCACCTCATAATGTTGCCGCATCTACTCTACAGAGTGCGCCGGTTTGCTGCCATTTATTTACCTCAGTTCTTATTCTTAATGTGGTCCTTTTGGTTGTAACCGGCTTTCAGCTCATTTCATACACGCACACACTCGCAGCACTACGCGTATGTTGTGTATGTATGTGCGCCAAGCGAGCAACATGCAACATGCCGCATAACAAGCATCAGTCGGTAACAGCGCGTTCTGTTTTTGCTTATGCGGCTTGTCGGCTGCTTGGTCAGTTGGGGCAACTTCAGTTTGGCGACTTGAAATGAGAAATATGCAAAATGTTGACGACAACCAAAAATCGCCAGCAAAAAACGTGTTGGTGAAATTTTTTTGCTCGCTGGCTCCAGTCCCTTGCGATTGCTTGAAACTTGTAAATATGTTTTTTTGTAGTTTATTTTTAATATTTTGTAAACGGATTATGCCAAACAAGTGTATAAAGCGAGTCGGAGTGAAGGAAAAAATGTGCGGCAGCTGCATTTCAGCGAAGACAAAACTGGATAATTATTTCGGTATGAGGAAGAATAGAGAATAATAATGTAATTCAATGCAGGCAGGGCTTCTTTCAAGTGTTGGTTTTTTTTAATTTTGTTTTTAAAATTTTTGTTTTCTCAATTTTAGGTAAAGTTGCCTGATGAGAGAATATTACTACCGCAAACTTCTAAATATTTGTGGAAAACTGCGTAGCAAAGGATCTCTAAGACAATAAGGTAATTGAAGGAACTGACTCATATCTGAGTCGATTCTCAAAACATGCCAACACTTCTGCGAAAAAATAAACAAATGCTGCAGTGACAGCTCGAAATTCCTTATTTTAAAGATTTATGAGCATATAATAAGTGTTTGGCCTGTTGAACGCTTTGTTATCTTTACTTTCTTTATAATGAACTAACGGGTTGCTATGGTCTTTCTGGACAAGCTAAAAATCGATTGCAAAGAGTTATGCTCAAATATAACCGATTCACTTAATTATAGATATTTTCACTCATACTTACAGCGAGTAAAGAATACTGATAAAAGGTGGAACGCAATAAATACTATTCAATAGAAGAGGTCCTGAGACAAGTTAATTTCCTAAAAAACAGTAGTAATTTGATTAGAAAATTTCGCTTTCATTCTCCGGGAAATCTTAAGCTGTCTTTGAAGATTAATAGAGCTTTGATTTAAACTGGCTTTTTGCTGTTACCTTATGGTTTAGAAGTATATTACATTATCTATACTAATTTTATAACGAGAAAGGATGTGTATGATTATGGAATAAAAAAATGTACTACGACTATAATTATCTACAAAAAATGTCATGACAGCATATGTCAAACTTTTATAGTTACGTCACAATAAGTGTTCTTTTATTAAAAAAAAATAATAATTAAAATACCGCCTTTGTAAAAGCGCTTTATTTGTACCTTAGTATTAATAGTTATCAAAATTAATAGCTTCGAATTCAAGACTGATTCCATACCTTTATATAACTTTTTGAATTATTCGATTCGCACATTCCATTCGTAAACTATCACTAATTATGAAATTAAAGTATTAGAAAAAAGTCGCGTGGTGAGCGGTGAACCGGTGACTCGGTTGGCTGCAACTTAATATGCGATGTAAGCGTCAATGGACTTCAGAAGGAGAGTCAATATCACGAAATAAGGCGCAGCGCGGCTTACTCGCCCAGTTGGCTCCCTAATAAGCGGTCGTTTGCGGAATTGAAATAAATAAGATTAAAAGTTCGATGTTAACATCACATCGTTTATATAAGGTAATCTTTCTACAAGTCGGTTGACAAATGGAGTGATCTGCTAATAAGACTCAAATGACAATTTTTTTATTTCTTTTCCTTCTCGATAAAAAACTCTGGTTTACGTGAACTATTCTTCCGATTTTCTTATTATGTAACAGTAAATACAAAAATATGAAATTCTCTATGAAATCATTCCACTCTTTTATTAATGAAAGTCTTAAAATACCACCAAAGTTAGAGGTAACTAATAATGATTACTAAATACTCTCATATATGATTAATGAACTCCAATCGGTTCACCACCTTCACGGTTTTGTCACGTTCATTTTGCAACCCTTTGAACACAACCAATATATATGTATGTATATCTACAAACTCGTATTCTTGCAACCGGTGATAACCCATCGACCTGTCATGGATTATTTCAATTTTCTTGGCGTATCGTGAAGCTTATAAGATCACAACACAACTCATAAATCATCCCTGTACCATGCCTGGCAGGCGTTCGAGTATCATTAATCAGGCTTGCGAATTTGCTTTAAGTGCACTTGTAATCGACACTGCGTCAACCAGTCAACATGTGACCAAACACGCTGTTTTCTTCAATCTTGGCAAAGATAATGGTTTCTAAATATCCAAAAGAAAGTGTGTGTCAATCGTGCTGAAAGTGGGTAAGAGTATAATGGGCCATGAGACTTAGCTATATGAGGAGTGTTCAAAAAAGAACGAGAATTTTCATTTTTGGCAAAAACAAATGTTTATTCATTTGTCTACATTAATATTGTAGCCTTCAAAACAGGTCCCATTCCAAGTTATGAACTTAGGCCAGCGCTTATCCCAATCGTCGAAACCCTTCTCAAACCCAATTTCTGGGATAGGCTTTAGTTCTTTCAGCGATGCGCTTTTAATTTCATATACGCCTGTAAAGCGGCCCTTTAATCTTCTTAATTTTTGGAAATAGGAAAAAGTCGCACGGTGCCATGTCTGGTGAATATGAAGACTGAGGCAGCGTTACTGTATTGGTTTTGGGCTCTACAAACCAGCGAGATTTTAATTTAAATATTCTCGTTAATGCTTAAACACATCTCATACACGAATATTATTGATGAGAATTGCTTGAAATTAAAAATCTATATATAATATATGTCTTACGTAATATAAAAAATTAGGGATAGATTCATACTTTTCTAAGGAGTAAGGAATGAAAAACTTAAACAGTAGAACTCTGTTATTATAAAATTCTTAGTTGATTGCTTATATTCCCGTCTTATTTCAACTCTAAATTGAACCTGCATGCTTAAGTTGTCTTAAGAAAGTTTTACAAAGCTCAAATTACTAGCAAAAGTCCTTAGAAAATACATAAACACGTAATGGTAATCCGTTATTGAAACTAAGAAAGTAAACTTATTAAAAAAAAACAATTTTTTTTTTAAGATCAAAGAGAGAGGCATACATATCTATGACATCATCTTCGCCACGTAGGCAAACTTTTATTTATTGCGTGTTCGGCTCTATATTTTAATTGCTTAATGTATACACACTAACGCAGTAAAAAAATTATAATAAAGTTAATTTTCATTTTTTAAAAACTACCTCCACGCTGGCACGAGATCATTAACAATAAAGGCAATTATATTTTTCAATAAAGTTAATTGGCGGTAAGAAAAAATTGTAAAGAAAAAAACGGACAGAACTTTCCGACAGACCTTATATATTATTATTTTGTTCCAATATTGCTTTACTTTTAATTCAAAAGCAAAATCAGTGTAAATTATGTAATAAAAATCCCTTTGATTTTCGTACAATGAATCAGTTTCATCTTTACTGGACGAAATCGTGTTCTGAAAATATGTTCTAAATCTTATTTAGCAAAAAGTTCGAGAATTATAACATTCTAACCGAAGGTTTTCAGTTACTTTACATTATAAATAAAATTTAAAAAATGCTTTCTATAAATGGGCCTTTTTTCCAGTATACGAAAACTTTAGAAGTTTCTTTTTTAAAAATGATGACTTTATTTAAATTTTTGAATTCATTGTGGGTTAACCATACCAATTGTTTTTTAAACCCTGAACAAGGTATGTTAAGTTTGCCACGAAGTTTGTAATACCCAGAACGCAATTCCGGAGATCCTATAATATATATATATATAGGTATATAAATGTTCAGCGTGACGGGCTAAGTTGATTTAGCCATGCCTGTCTGTATATACGCAAAATAGTCGCTCAGTTTTTGAGATATCGATCTGAATTTTGGCTTTAGTCTTTGCCGGCACCAGAAGCTGCTCATTTGCCGGAACCGCCGATATCGGACCACTATAGCATATAGTTGCTATACAAGCTAACGATCAACAAAAAGTTCGGGTATGGAAAACTATTTTATTTGAGAAGATATCTTCACGAAATTTGGCACGAATTATTGTGCAAAGCAATGATATAATTTTTGAAGAAGTTGTTTAGGTCGGAATACTATTGCATATAGTTCCTATACAAACTTATCTATCAAAAACAATGTCTTTATATGGAAAACTTTTTTATCCGACGACATATCTACACAAAATGTGACATCGTTGTTTTGAGTGGATCACTGTAGCATATAGCATCCATACAAAGTGACTGACCAAAATCAAGTTATTTTTGTTATGTGAAGTGTTTTATACAATAGTTTCGGTGCAACTGAAATTAACGATTTTTTTTAGTTTTTACTTTCAATATATACCTATAATACCAATTATAAAAATAAAACATAAATTTATCTAATACACGGTTTTATTATGTCAATGTAAATGGCGAACACATCAGAGATGACGACAATACAATGACTTTCTATAACACAAAGAAAAATGTATTCATTTTGAAGCTGATAATTTCGGTTTCGATTACATTTCACAACAATTTGATTGACACGCGTAAATTTCACTACAAATGTTGTCATAAACTGATATATAATTATCAGTATCGTCTTCATTGGTTTGAACACAATGTCAACTGGTTGTCAACCTTTTTTAAGGTGTGAAATCTATCCTCTCACCTACCATATTTTGAGTAAAAATTCGTTTTTTTTAATTGTTGCAGTTTAATCATAGCAACGTTTACAATATTAGCCAGATTTTTTCTAATTTGTTCACTGTAACCTATTTTAATAATATCTATGCCTCAAATAATCTCATTTTCGAAAAAAGCTGTCGCTTAAGAGAACTGTATTTTTAACTTCAGTTGACAATTCGCATAACTGCGTAGTTACTACTGAGCATCTTACTTATGAAGCTTGAGATTCGATCTCTTCTATGTATACGGTTACATTACTTTTTTAGGTTTTTTCATTAATTACATATTTATATGAGTGAAATATATTCTCAGCTAATTAACTTATTAATGAAAAGAGTATGAACTCTTCTCTATTTTACCTTTCATAGTCTTTAATAGATATTTAGGTTTCTTATAATGCTACTAAAACAATCACACAATACAATCGGTTAAGTAAAATTCAAAATCGTATTTGAAAGTTAACTGAAGACCTCAGCTCTAACCTACAATTTGTTCGCAAACGATGTAAACTCTTTGAAAATGGATAGCATAAGTGAACACACAAGGGTTAACAACATTTATTAAATCGTTTCAACTCTGTCGTAACCACGGTAACGACAATCAGCCGGTCAACCAGCTAGTAACCAGACCGGCAATAAGTTACCTTGCTAGTCAACCAAAGGTTATGTGTGTGTGAGTGTGCCTGTGAGACTATCGAAGCGTGCAAAAAGTTAGCAACGAGTTGAAGCTTCTTGTGGGTAGAACGCTTACTGGCATGGAAAGTATCTACACATGCTTGCATGTATGAATGTATGTGTGTCTGAATAAATGTAAGCATATACAAGGGCTGTAAAACTAAACGAAGATTCGAAGGTAGTTGCCAAATGCAAACAGCAAAGGTAAGCGTTAATAAAGGCAATCATTGAATAGTCGGAAAATGTTAACTAAACCTTAAAAAGTGCTGACAAATCAGGAGCTATTAGACCTACACACACAAATATATATTAAAGGATGTAAGTAAAAATCTTAGCAGAAGCGTAGATGGAACGCACGAAAGGTTCATATTGAATTTAGTTATGTTGTTGTGCTTGTATGTGTGTTTAACAAATGGTGTGAGATATTTGGGGTCACTGTTGGTCAAATCGCCTAGGCGTTCATAATTTTTTTAAGTGAAAGGGTATAGATTTTAATATATAAAAAAAGTTGCCGCTACTTGTTAGCGTTTAATATAAAAGTATGTAGTTGTAATTTGTTGTAAAATTAACCTTTTGAATTTAACAGCTGTTGAGATGATTGATGTTGTAGGCCGATTTTAAAGTGATTGCAGCTAAGTGATTTGTTGTAGACTTGAAGGCAGTTTGTTTTGAATTACTAACACAAAAATTATTTAACGCTTCACAACATTTTTTATTATTTGAACATTTTTATTTTATTTTTTTTATCATTATAATTATGTTTTTTTATATAAAAAAAAAATTTTTTTTTAATACTTTCTGAACAATTTATAGTTTATTGAAGTCTGCCTGCTTGCAACTTTATTTTATGCAACGTATTTCATATGTTTCGTATGTAATTTTATGGCACAAAACTTGTCAAACAGCTTTGAATTTCTTTTGCTTCGCAAACCAGCTCGTAAGCCTTGTCTTCTACTAGCAATGTACAAACATTCATTTATAGCAAACCGAAGTTGTAGCTCAAAAACAGATTTTATTTTTAAAGTCTACAATTTTTTCACTATGCGCCGCTTAAAACTGTTGAACGCATTCGATTTTCCATAATTTACATTTATATATTTTAGAATAAAATGCCATTAGCGCACTTCACATAAACTCGCCAAAAAATTGCAACTCGCGCCATTACACGTTTATCCGCAACAACGAACCGTCCATTTCGCAATTGCCGCACAAACTGTTTGTATTCTGGCAGCAGGCGAACGCACGAACGTGGCCAACCAACCAAGCAGCCAAGCAACCGACGAACCAACCAGTTCACCAAGTCAAGCCAACGCAAACGCTCAGCTAACCAAAACCACTAGGTGGCGATGTTGGTGGCATCTGCGGCGTTGGCGGCGGCAGTGCAGAGGGACCCTACTGTAGCAGCAGCAGCTCCGGCAGCAGCCAGTTTGGCAAGTTCACAGCAGCAGCGACGCCACCGGCATCCCTACATTGCAGCCAACAATTTATAAACACACATATAGACAAAGGAGCGCGCGCCTTGTAGCAGGAAATCGAATGGCATGCGAGCAGTTTTTCTGGTTTTGCCCTCCCAAAAGTGCAACGAAATTCGCTCAATGTGGTCGCCACACTTGCGCTCGCCGCCACTAAATCTATGCAGACAAGCTTTGCCATTATCGCCGCCGTTTGCCACTTCGACACTCATCGTTGGCGCTCGGTCGCTTGTGCACCTTCGTTGATTCGTTGGCATTCGCCAAATTCAAATGACACCCAATACCCAATACCTATGCTACCTTTCGCCAACTGCCATCTACACTAATGCTCGCCGCTTCAGTGGGCAGGCAACTGGCTAGAAAAGTATTTAGCTGATTTTTGCATAGAACTGCCGACTACTTCGTGCATTGTGACTGGGAGGCAAACGTCGTACGAAGCGAATATATATCTTATCTTACCTTATTTCGCCGGCAAAAATCGCAAAAACACCTGCTCGCTGCAAGAGCGCTGTTTAGGTAGAAATGGTGTTGTTGTTGCAAATGCATCGTTTAATTACAACTAGTAATCGCTCATTTCTTTGCATGTAGATATGTACTCAAATACTGGGAAGAGCTTGTCATTGAACCGGCTTTTAGTGTCTACACTTCGTGCGACTTCGTTGTGTTTACACTTATATTTTGGCTCTGTTTTGATTGATTTGCGCCTGCGCGAATTTTTGAATTTATCGTGTTTCTCTTAAACCATGCTCTTTCAAGGCAAATTTTAATGTTAAGGTAACAGCATGTTTACATTACCGTTATGCTTCTACAGTTGTGGTTTAAAGGAACGTGATATGTATGTTTACCGTGCGAAGCTTTGGTGTTATTACGGGTTCGAAGAGTTCACTTTTTAGTTGCCATTTTTGTTCAAACTAGCATCTGCCGTAAGAAAAACTATTTGGAAAAAGACTTGACGATTTGTTTTATTGTCCTCAATCCAGAACTTTGTAATTATATACAACAAGCAAAGGAACTCATTACAGAGATATTTCCACTTATTCTTTTTTACATCTGATCCACTTGTTAGGAGATTTTAGTAAAAAGTCAGAACTAAGAAATTTCAACAATTTTAAATTCTCTTTTTATCTCTCTCTAAGGCTATAAAGTACTTAATACTGACTTAGGTTAGATTAAAAGACCGACCCGGTTGCAATCTCCAACAGGGGTCTCACTTAGACAGGATAACACTATTTTCATATGTCGCGATCTTCACTAATCCATGCTGCATTCATGAATGAGTTAGCTAAACGGGTGTAAGCAAATAGTTCCTTCTTATAAAAAAGCTACTATTTTCGACATCACCCCACATTATGCTTCAAGAAGTTATGTCTTCATTTCATTATATATTACCATATACACATGTCCAAAAATCTGTAGAAAAGTAAAGAACTAGATTTAAAATTGTTACATTGGATATATGCTGGCTTGGGGAAGATCTATACTTCATATTTATACCCTGAACAAGGTATATTAAGTTTATCAAGAAGTTTGTAACTAGATGGAGACCATAAAGGGTATGTATACCTATAAATAAATGATCAGCGTGATGACATTTCCAGGCTTAGTTATTCATATATAGGGTGATCCATTTCAAAGTGCCCTATTTTTCCAAAGAAAACAACACAGAAAATTCAAATTTAATGGAAAATATTTATTACCATTCGAAAGAAAGTTCTTTGGCATTTATTTTCTTTAAAGATAATATCTTTCAATTGTTAGCCGCGGCTACGTCGCAGATGGTCCATCCGTTGAGTTCAATTTTCGATGACTCGTTCGAGCTTTTCGACTGGTAACTAGCAAATGACACGCGTAATGTTTTGCTTCTAGGCCTGAATCGAACGGGATTGTCCGCATAGACTTAAGACTTTACATATCCCCACAAGTAAAAGTCTAACGGTCTATCATTCGATCTGCTCACCAAAAATTTCTCTCAATAAATCGATTGAATGCGATGTGTGGGAAGTGACGTTGTCTTGTTAAAAACAAAGGTCGCCGAGATCACGAGCTTCAATTTCAGGCGTCAAATAGTCGGTTATCATGGCGCGATAACAGTCGCCATTGACGGTTACATTCTCACCGGTATTATTTTTGAAGAAATATGGACCGATGATTCCACTGGCACACAAACCACACCAAACCGTTATTTTTATTAATGTACTTTTCAATTTCAGATCTCGACGTATAATGCGCCAAGTCGTTCCATACGTCAGTTCGAGCTACTGCTAACGGCACCGAATCGACTTACCACCGTCTTCGGGTACACTCTAAGCCCGCTATATTTTCTTTACTTCGTGCTGGACGTGATCTATTCGGTCGAATATTATCCAATAATGACTGCTGAGTATCAATATGGGTGATGGCGTTGGGAATGAAAAAGTTGTTCATACAAGAATTAGATTTTAATCGATCGTTTGTATGACAGCTATATCCTATAGTAAACCAATATCGGCCGACCGACAAAACAGCAGCTTCTTTGTGGGAAAAGGAAGTGTTCGATATCTTAAAATGATATCTCAAAAACTGAGGCACTAGTTCGCTATAGTTTACTATATACAGACACACGAGCAACAAGAAAAGACGAACATAGCTAAATCGATTCAGCTCATCACTGTGATCATTTATATATATGGTATACTTGTATATATTTAATGGTCTCCGATATTTAATTCTAGTTGTTTTAAACTTCGTGGCAAAGTAATTATACACTGTCCAGAGTATAAAAAGGGTACGAAAACTGAATTTATAAAAGACAGCTAGTTGTTTAGATTGTGTGATTGGTCTTCTTGGGGCTTACAAAAACAGCAAAATGGAACTGTCTTATAAGAGGTTCCTCCAGTGGACAGGGGATAGAACTTGCCTGCGGTAAAATATGCCGTCTTAAGAGAATAGAATAGAGATAGAGATAGATACAGAAATAGTGCTATAATACTCAGCTTGAACTGATTTCATGGACATTGAATGAGATTCCTTCTAATGAAAAGAAATTTGAAGTTCAAGCGACAAATGTCACCAGTCATTAAGTTTGATGGGTGCTCAACTGACAGTTCAATGTGGAGTTGCATAAGCAACCGGTTGCCGGACCCACAGCATGGCAGAGAACCCAACCAAGGTAGAATAGTTGTCGCTTCCACCTTACCAATTGGCATCCAAATAATGCTTACAAATAGCTTGCGTTATTTGGGGCGCTGATCAACGCATTGTTTTGTCCATTGTGCTTTTGAGCACCATGAGGTTAAGCCGAATATGAAAAAAATAATTTTTTTTTTTAATAATTTAAATTTACTTATAATAAGCTTAAATATTTTTATATTTTATCATTGCTGACAATATCTAGTGCACGCCTACCGACAACACAAACAGGTCACATATTCAAAACAAAAACTTAGCCTCATCACACATCAACCCATACTCACTCGGGGAGAAAAGCAAGACACCTTTGACTTGGCGGTTTATTGTCATTGTACAAGAGCGACAACTCAATGTCAATGCCTGCAATGTAATTTTCTTTTGCCAACTTTTTCTCATTTCGCAACTATTTACGAATTCGTGCTGCTTTCGAGCCCACTCACACTGCCTACACATGCACCTATGCATGTGTGTGTGTGTGTGTGTGTACACACAAAGTTGTATTTGATGGTATCAACATAAATTTTTGTTTACAAATGGATATGAGAAATAAAGAAAAGCTATACAAGATACATTTACAAAGTCGCGCTTTTAGCCAAACCAGACTTCGAGACAAACAGTTATGTTAGACAAAAAGACAGACATATAGTAGAAAGCTAACAAAGTCAGTCGGTTTCGGTATGAATGTAACTTGCACGATATAAAGGCGCAATAGAGAGATAAGTAGTGAGACCCACATCAGACAACCAAAGCGTCGCGGCCGACTTTTGTATGCTCGCACAAAATAAATGTTGCAACAGATACCTTCTGCTTATGGCAAAGTGCTAGACGTGTCTCCCTCACAAACAACACACCGCATTGCGCTACATTATTGTGCTTACTGTTGTTGTTTTTGCATTTTTTGTTGTTGTGCCACGTTGATGTCTGCAACTTGAATAAATTGTTGCAGACACATTTTGAAGTTTGGCAATGCCATGCCATGCCACTATTGCCACAAAGTCTTCGCTGTGCCTTCGCACAGGCACTTGTGCAGCAAGGCAGCGCGCCAAAGCTACATACGCGCATGTATGTATATACACCTAAATAACATATATATATATATATATATATAACATATATTATATAATATATATGACTGTGTGTGTTTGCTCGTATTGTAGAGTCTTTTCAAAGCCTTTGGGGTACGTTTTCACTGTCTTCAATCGCCGTCAGTGGCATGCAACTGCAGGCAGGCGCACCAACAGCCAAACCTGGCCCGGCCAGACCGGCCGCCGACTGACAAATGAAATGTTAGACAGACATTTTTATGTGCACGAAAGTGCACACGCGCGCGCATTTCATTCAAAATGTGACGCTTCAATGCGAATTGCTGTGGGAACTTTTACATTCCACGTTGTTGCGATTTTCCATTTGATGTTGATGGCGTTTTCGGTCGATGTTCGATAAATGATACAATTTACTTAGATGATTCTCCTGAGGGGATTCGGAAAAGTTCGAAAAGAAAGCGAGGTATTTTTTTTATTATATTTCGAGTGAAACGCTTGCGTTTTCCAATATTTAATTTTATTTAAGTCGGCTATTGGTAGACACATACGAATAAACGAAACGAGTGCAGAAGCCTTTTAAAATGGTAAGACATTGAAGAAAATCATAGCAGGTTGAAACTCATCGGAAACGAAAAATAATATAATAAAATTAAATTAAAAAGTTAAAGGTTAAGTTTTGAGGGATTAAAAACGGTCATCTCAATTTCCAGCAAAACTACGAGCCTATAGGACGAAAATCATATAGCAATGTTTTAGGTAATGGCAAGTTCTACAACTTTGGTATTAACACTTTTTCCACATAACCTTGGAATTTATGTGAAAAGTTCAAATAACCCAGTTTTTAAATGTTTGATTTTTATCTTGTACAATAATTGTTTAGCGGATTTTCGTAGTAGCTTTTTATGGTAAGTTTCGAAATTTCGACATTATTTTGTAACGAGCATCGCTATTAAAAATGCTTTCAATAACTGTAGTAAATATATCTTTTCAGAGAGAAATTTTGGGTTCTTAGCATGTTTAGGTCTCATATATTATATCATAAAAGTCAAACGTCAGGTAAAAGGTAAATTTTCCCTTGAGTTTCTTTAAAATTGGAAAAGGTTGAGATTGAAAAAATGTACAATTTGTACTTTATAAATTGAAAGCTTTCTCGATCAGGTGATCCAAAGCAGTAGTATTGAAGTGAAAACACAATGAACCCGAACTGTCAGTCATGTATAATGAAATTCATAAGATATCTAGGAGTCATACTGCTCAAAACCATCGGCTAAGAGTTGAGGTATCATGGGTTTTCTGTGCAGCAAGAGTTATGTAACAGTTTCTAACCAATATTACTTTCCAAAAATATTTATTTACCAAACAGTCCTCAGCTCTTTCGATTTTTTAGTTCCCTAGTGAATCGTGGAAACAACAATTTATCGAAATCAGTGAGAATCATGACACTTCTGCTTTGAGTTTTCTAGCTAAACCTACTCTTCATAAATATTATTTATATATTCTTATTCATATATTCGAAATAATTGTTGTACTATATGACGATATTGTGAGACCTAAGAGCATAATTTGGAGTTTACTCATTTTCAAGCTCAAAAACGAATATAAAAGTTAAGTTCAGTGTGGTCATAAACTTATCGAAATGACTTAAAATATCTATTTTTGTGTTCATTAAAGCTAACTTAGATATCGATATATTTAATTTACGAAAGCTTTTCCGAGGATATTGCCCATTTTTTAGTACCCAGCTTCTATTCTTCATCTATCAATGCAGATTGTTCAGAACGTTTCCCGCTAATTGCTGATATGCTGTTATAATCTAAAATATCTGTATACTAATGACATTGGGAAGTATGTGTATTTGTTGGCCAATTTGGTAAGACTACAATCATTTTCGGGTGTCCAATATATGGGTATTTAGTTAATAAAACTTACAATTCATATTCAAGTTACACGCTTCAGGAACATACGCACGTAGCAAATTCTATTATTCACGTGATTCTGAGTTTCTCATGCATACTACCTTAGCATATTACACTTTGTGCTATTAATGAAAGAATGGGAAGGAATACTGAAGTTTGTAAGACTTTGTGCTATTAATGAAAGAATGGGAAGGAATACTGAAGTTTGTAAGACCAAGAATGAAACGTGGAAGACCCTGTAAAGTATATATGCTGAATCGATTTAGCCATGTCTGCCAATCTATATGTACGCTAACTAGTCCATTCGTTTTTAAGAAATTGATCTGAAATTTTGAACACCTCTTTTTTACCCCAGGAAGCTTCTCATTTATCGGAACTGCCGATATGGGACAAACTAATCAGTCAAGTAAAAGTTCTTGTATGGGAACATTTTTTATTTCACAAGCGATATCTTCACAAAATTTGATATGGACTGTTATACAAGATAATGCTACTAAACTCCGAACATATTGTTGAGATCGGACCACTATAGTATTTAGCTGTCATACTGAGGAAATTATTTAACTACATACATATATACTATTTTCTTTAATAATAAATTAATAGTATAATTTTATTAAATTTTATCAATATTTAAATTATTTGTTTTTTAGGTAAGTCGTAATTTCATTTCGTATATATATATGAAGCGTTTACCATTGGGATTTGAACGAACCTGCATACAAACCCAAAGTAAGTGATATTTTACTTCTTTATGTGCATTCAAACACCTTTCAAATGAAAAAAATGTTAAAAAAAATATTTTTGTAAATGGTAAAGAAAAACATTTTTGAAATTTAAAAAAAAAATGTGGAAAACGGTTGGCCTCAAGGGCCATCCCTGCAACTTCCCGCTAATTTCATACGCTAACGTTCAAATTTCGCTTTTTTCACTGCTTTTGAGCTCTTCGAAATTTTTCGTTTTCAATATCTCGCAAGTAAATCAACCGATTTTGACCCGGTTTGCGGCAAAAGATGTGTTTTTTCAAGGTTTAGAACTGATTAGTGTCGATCGGTCAAGTCGTTTAAAGAAATTCGAAAAAAACGATTTTTCAAAATTTTTATTTTTGAGATTTCTCAAAAGCTACTGGTCCGATTGGGTCCAAACTCACACGAAATTCAAGTGCAATGAAACCCTTTGGAATGCCGTTTAGTTTATTCAAATCGGTTGAGCCGTTTAAAAGTTATAAGAGGGTCACATACATCCACACATACATACAGACATACGGACATCATCGTAGAAATGTTCGGGGAAGCTTTCTCGACCCTCAAAACGTCGAGATCTGTTGAGAACTCGATTTTTGCAAAATGGGGTGAAACCAATATCTTCCCGATTTTTAGAAAATTTTCAATTTTCTTAGCGGGAAGTTAAAAATAGTTCCACAAAACCTACATATTTATATTTAAAACTTATCTAATACTATTTCTAATTCTTAGAATATTTCCCCATATTGAAACATAAGGCATGTAGTTTAAAGCTCAAAAATATACAATAATTTTCATAATTAGTAATTACTGCTCCTGTAGCTCTACAATGGGCTTTAAAGCTATTATTTTTAGAATTATTTTATCATTACAATGATCTAAGCTATCTCCAACCCCCCAACTCATACCACAAACTAGTTTGCCCAACTATAGTTTGCGCAAGTTCGCTTGTCTACATGCATTTATGGTACTACAATTTACTTAACTACTCTACTTAGACTACGTGACAGCAACTGCTTGCCACTGACATTCAATGAATGCGTCGCCGGCACACACGCGTCATTGCCACTGAAGACATCCGACTGGCGTACCTTACGCAGCGTCAGCGCTGCCAATCACTGGCGTTCGAAGCATATTAATTATTGATTAACTTGAGCTTGGAATATGACGCGTTGCTGCAAGTTTATGACAGACATAGCAGTTGTCTCATCAATTACTAAATCCATGAAATAAAATCTAGAATATTTATGCGCGGCGTTGCCGAGTCGCGCGTAGCAATAACTTTGTTGGAATTTCTGGCGTTGCAAATGGAAATAATTACACGTCGCAGAGATTACATTTAATTAGCTTTCGATTTGGCTGCTTGTAATACTTACATTCTAACTCCGATTACTTCCGAAGTGCTGTAGACGCTTGACAGTGTGGCCACCTGCTGGGTCAAGCTTATGCCAATTGGAGGTTGGGGTGCTAAATATAATTTAATATCGCAGCGATGTCGCTTTTTGAAGAAAGTTGAAGTAAAGCAAATAAACGTAGAACTAATTTTGTTGAAAACTTTTTTCTCACTGCCAATATTCCCTTTGACCATTAGTAAATACAGCTTTTATTAATTTGAGAGCGAAATTTTTGTAATTCGTTGATAGTTTGCAACCTTCTGCTAACAAAAAAGATGATTTGTGGATTCGGTGGCTATGAAATGATAGGGATCATAGCGATCAGTTTTCGTGGTTAAAGGGCGATTAGTTGGTTTGAGTGTTCAGCTGGTTAAAATGGTTTATGGTCACCATTCCATCTCCACAACTTTTTCTATTTGACTAAACTTTTTTTATGCATATCATATGTAATACAAGTATATACATATATCCATAGCACTATTTATTTGAAGCAATAATTCGACTTCCTAATAATGAAAATATACCACCGTTATACATAAGGGTAATATTGCAGTACGACATTTTGTCGCTTATTACCTGAACTTCGTGGATAATCGCTTTGATAACAAAAAAGGAGAGGGATTTTAGGCCTACAAACCTTTCTTACAGAAGGGTCGGAGACTTTATAAAATATATAATTAAATGATCAGCATGATAAGCTGAGTCGGTTTAGCCATGTCCGCCTGTATATACGCGAACTAGTCCTTCAGATTTTGAGATATCGATCTGGAATTTGGCACTAGTCTTTTTCACTCGAACAAGTTGCTCATTTGTCGGAAACGCCGCTATCGAACCACAGAGCTTATATGGTGAGATATCTTTCCGAAATATGGAACGGATTATTCTCCAAGACAACGGTACAATCTCTGCGAAAATTATTCAGATCGGACTACTATAGCATATAGCAGCCAATCGAACTGACAGATCCGAAACAAAATAAATATAATCATAAATAATAATTTTTCTTTATTAAGAAACCTTAATACGACCTCTAAAGTTATTTATATCAAACAACGTTGTTAAACAGAACTAACAAAATGTTTTCAGTTGAACGCAAGTTGTTGGTCGGTTATTTTTTCAGACTAAGCATATAGTTGCTTTAAGGATTAAACCGGTACATATTTTTAATTTGTATTGTAGCCAAAATAAATTTTTTTTGGTTTTCAAGAATTTGTAAAAAGTTTTACGTTAAAAGTAAACATTTTTCTATTTTAAAATAATACCGTTAATTATTAAAAAAAAAACTGATATATCCTCCTATAAATATTATATAAAGCAGAGTACTTTCACTAATGCCAAAAATAAAGTGGTAAATTTCATCGAAAGTTAATCGTTACAACAACAAAAGCTGGTTATGCTGATAAACAATAAGAAAGGCTAAGCAAAGTAAAGTGCTAAACAACCATAAAGTCTAGCGTGAAACTTGTGAATATGTGAGCAAAATGCGGCTACAATTACATAACAATAACAACAAGCAGCACAGCAATTTTGGGAAACCGACAAGCAGCAACTTGACTAGCAAATCGAAGCAAATAAATATTACAGCCATGATATTTGCAGCTGTTGGCTGTCGACTCCCTCCAACGAGTAGTTGTTGTGGCTTTTGTCTATCGCTTTGACTCCTACATATGGCCAACTATTTCATATTGTATTTGTCTAGCGACACAAACGCCTAACACATCCATTTTCCGGTCTCTCCTTGCCGCTGCTTCGCACACCTTCTCTAAAACGCTTTGCACAAATGAATGAGTGACTGACTAGTCGGCCGACCAGACTGACTGGCTTAGCAGGCGGCGAGTAAAATGAGCCATTACAGCAGCAACACAGCGCACAAATAAATTTCCAATGATGCGGCATTTATCTGACCAACACGCACACCCCCGCCTGCTAAACTTACTTTCGACTTTGTTGTTACTTGCTGCTCAACTCAACACCTCCAAATAAAAGCAGATATTTCTTTTTTGTTTTTGTTGCAGTTTTGCCTCAGTTTACAAAGCTAAATCATAGCCGTCCGCCTCCATGCACACCCTGTTGCCCAAGGATAAACGTTTGAGGAATCTTTTATAATTCATTCAGCGACTTCGGACTCGGGCTTGGAGGCTGTGGTTGCTCCTACGTTTCGTTTTCAAGAGCATGAATCTTTTGCTTTGCCAGCTCTTGCTTGCTTTCCTGTGCTTTCCTTGACTAAAAATATTCGTCTACATCTTCCACATTGTTACATTTGTTGTTGCACTGACTCCTTTGTTATCTTACGGCTTATTGTCTTTGTTGCCGCTATCTTGTTATTGTTGTATTTGTACTTATATTCGCACTCACACAGTTGTATTGTAGTTTGTAGTTGTTATTGTACTCCGTACTTGTCTACCGCCTTTGCTCGTTGTGTTAGGTTTTGTTTCGAGTCATTTGTTTTGATCCCTGCAGTCATTTGAGGGACGGTCCATCTTGTTTTACACGTTCTCGGGCAGCACCGTTTATATCGTGGTTCATTGTTGTTGTAAATAACGTGAATTTCGTTGAATCGATTATAGTATATTGTTGTTGTATCGAGAGGAGCCAGTATTGCAACGCTAACTGGCGGCGCTTCTTTTACTACTCTTTTCGCTTTGTTTTTGTTTTCGTGTTGACTCTTCGGGGGCAGTTTGGGTTGGTTATACGAAACCAAAGTCATTTAGCTGCTATTGTTCACTCCTTTAGTCCCATACGAATGACAGCCAAATGAAATTTCGTATGTATTTCATTGCGACACAGTGGGTACCTTAACGTAGTTTATTTAACAGAAATTTTTGTTAAGAAGATTGTTGAAGAACACTTCTTAACTTTGCAAAAAAAATATTTTGTATATTCAATTCTCTCTTTGAACTATTTAAAATTAGCAAATTATCTAACAAAGCATGAAGAAGTGAAATGAGTGATAAAAATTAAATTTAAAAATACTTTTCTGGTAGCACTTCCTAAGATACATTGCTCACGAATTTTGTTCTTATCGGTCTCGGCTTATTTTTAGAGCTCCAGTCGCTAAATCGTTGCAAAGTTTCGACGTCATATTCATAAGCCTAAGTCTCATCAGCAGTAATGATGCGTTTGATGAATGTATGGTTCGCAGCCACGTTGTCAAGCATCTCTTTTGCGACCACTACTCGTCGTCGTTATGGAAAAAGATTCTGATATTTTGGTACGAGTCTAGCATAGACACGCTTCATATCTAAAACATTCACCAAAATGTATGGGGTCGATCCATAAGTGATGTTGAAATCCTTTGCTATCTCTCTGATGGTTACTGGTTTTCAAGCTCTGTTTCTTTAACTTTTTCGATGTTATCGTGTTAATCTGAAGTGGATGGACGACTGACTGTTTTTAATGACTTCAAGATTATCACTGAATGCTTGGACCACACAAAGAATTGCGTTCGTGATAAAGTAGACTCCCTAAAGTCCTTCTGCAACATTTGCAACGATTCCGTAGCCGTGGTTCGATAACAACTCAAACAAAAGTTTCGAAACTTCAGCACCAATTTCGGGCAATTTTAAATGGTAGTTCTGTAAAAGTGGTCTCCTAAACTTGAAAACTAAAAATTCTATAATATTATCTCCAATGGACACTAAAAGTTTTTTATATGACATATCCGAAATATTAATAAATCGACTGAAGCAGATTCATTGGAACAGAACCTTTGCGTATTCAGTGCTGAGTAAATATACAAAAATAATTTAGCGATCAAAACAAATGCCTCCAAGTTTTCATCCATCGTATTCAACAAAAAGTCGGGTTTCAGTCCTAGAAAGAAATATAGACAATTAACTTGCGACTATATGCAAATATGAGCTATTAGAGAACCGGAATTTAAGTGTCTGCATGATTTAAATCGTAGTTCTCAAAACCCTCGTTGACAACCATGGAACAATCATTCTAATTAGAACTAGTCTAAGAAGCGCAGATTCGTTTGAAAGAGGATCTTCAATTTGTCACATGTTGACACAAAACCTTGGTCATAATGCCATTGCTCCAACTGCTAAATAGAGATGTCGATTTTTGGTGTATAGGTATTATTTGATCGAGAGAAAGTTTCCATTTGCTCATGTTACTTGATGAGAAATGACTTCACTGAGTTTCCTAACCAAATAAATTAAAAATTACAACAACACAGGCAATTGCATAAGTACTTTTCTTCAAGAATTTATTTTATTATTCTCCTCTAAAATTATTCACATACTCACTAAATTTTTATGATAACTTTATGCTATACTTACCCACTGTAAATTGCGCAAATGACTTCGCCGCTTGGGCCCATCACCAGCTATTCGTCATTCAACAGCTGAAATTCGGATAATTTCTTAAGTCATCACAACATGCAACAACAGAAAAAACAACAACAACAACGTAACTAACGAGATATCAATTCCAACGTTACAACAACAACGGACGCTGCAATAACAATAAAGAGAAGAGGAAAAGAAGCGGAAAGCAACAGAGCTGCAAAGCATTTTAAACAATAATGAAAATAGCAATAACGGTAGACATCGCGCACAGCACATACGAATACAATGAATGGCAACACCTGTGCTGGACACGCGCTTTGGCAACACAACAAGTCAAATGTTTGTTTGTGCAACATCATCACCGTGGAAAACGTTGTTAAAATCCGAAATGTAATGGAGAGTTTAATGCATGAAGGGTGGTACCCCGGGGTCCTTACATACATACAAATGCCATGTATAAGCCAAAAATGTACTACAATAGTGATGATGCAGGCGGTTTCGTATGGCAACTGGTCGTTTGGCTCAATGCTTGACTTAGCTCCGTTCGACTGACTGGCTCTCGTAGAGACGCTTCAATGCACCGCCATGCTGCCAATAATTCTCAATTTTCATTTCTCATAACAATGCGATGTTAGATGCTGGAATCCAATTTCACAACAACAGTTTTTGTCGCTTTTGTATGCGTGACGCGCGCCGTAAAAGAACGCTGAAGGTGTGTGTTTCTGTGTATGAGCTTATACGTGTGTGCTTGGCTTCTCGAGTATGTCTGCGTAATGTGATATGTATGCTTGGAGGTACGGCATGCAATTACCAAGCAGTAATAGCGATCGTTGAAACGACTGGGCGTGACAGTATAAGGTACAAATCAACGAAGCAACGAATTAGCGAATACACAAGTAATTGGCGAAGAACGAAAAGTTTTCTTTTGGTGAAGCATACTTTTTTGCGTCGATGCGTATGGCTTAAAATAAAGCATATTTGAGCTAAAAAGAGAGTTCGGTTTAGTGTAGTTGATAAAAGTGTGTTGCACTGGTGACGTTCGGTGAATTGATGCTCTGTGGTCTAATAATTCACCTGATACAATATTTTTTATCCACTGAAGAATACTTGATGTTATACCAATATATTTGCTTAAGGCATGCATTAGACTAGAAAAATATTCCATAACACACCAAATTTAGTTTAGATAAATTCTCTAACTATAATATTGAGTTTTGGTGAAGCATAGCTTTAGGCGCACACAGAACAAACTGCCATTGATGTAAACCCTTTGAAAGTAGTAAATATTAAGGGGCAAACTAAGTGTGCCAGGAATTAAAAAAAAAATTTAGTTTTTAATTATTTCAAAACTTTAATTTTTTTGTTTTATTTATGTATATATTAAAAATATACAGTAAAATTTTTTAAGGAAAAAATTAATTTTTTTCGAGTAGCAGTGATTCCGGATTTCTCCCAAACAAAACCTGAAAAAATGTTAACTTCGGTTTCAAATATAAAGAAGTTTCTATACTAGAGCTTGATTATCGCTCAGTTTGTATTGCAGCTATATCATAAGGTAGTCCGATCCGAAAATTCGTTCAGATATTTATAGCGTTGCTTTGGGCAATAATCAATCTCGAATTTCGTGAAGATATCTTGTCAAATAAAAAAGATTTTCCTAACGAAACTTAATTTTATCAACTTAGCTCGTCACGCTGATCATTTACTTGTGTATACCATATATATGTGTACATTTCTTTCTGAGTGTTACAATATTCGTGGCAAACTTAATACACCCTGTTCAGGGCATAAAAAAATCCTACTAGTAGGTAACATGTTGTCCGTAGAATGACCAAAGAAAAAAACTCAAAAATTTAAAAAAATGGCAGCACTTTCTGTTACAACTTATTTTAACCCAAAATTTTGGTCAGTTGTAAAAAAATGGTAGATGATTATATGGAGAAGTATATACAGAATGTGCGGGAAAATTTTATAAAAACACGTTTAAAGATAAACTGATAGAGCTGATAGAGAGAAAACCGCCTCCTGGGGAGGATATCGGGTAGCTGTCCCCAGATCCATTCACATTATATACATAATAAATTGTCCCAAAGCACCTGGCTCGGCTGAGAATATCGGGTCTTAAAAGAATTGCCGCAATCAAATTTTTTTTATAAAAACTCCCTCGTTTTTGAACTCTAAATAAGATTTAGTGTAATTTCGAAAAATAAGGCGCCTCGACTACAATTATAAAGTATTACAAAGCTCTTAATATTATAAGAGATAAGGATATTAAGTGGGCTTTGACAACAGCTGATATCCAACTGCACGAATTTTTCATTTGGCTTCACAAAAAACTATATAACAGCAGAAGAGAAATCACCCATCTAGTATAACCTAAAGATAGTAAGGATAGGTCAGTTGCCTATACCGTTAGTTGTCAAATAGAGTCTGTTTTGAAAATGTGGAAATTTTTTTGCGAGACTTGTCTATTTAATTTCCACTAAACCCTTTACTTTTTGGAATATTGTTTGAAAATAAATAGATTAGTAATTTTTCTACTAAAAATCAATAGAAATTTATAAAACTCATTTAAGAGAGTCAATAGATTACTATTTTATAGAGAGAAAGATGGAGAGCCTTTATGCACTATTTCTTAAAGAAATACGAAGATTATTTACTGCAACAAGACCTGGATAGAGCCTCAAACGCTTATTAACTGCAACTAAGAGTCCAAATACCTCTGGATGGATCAAGATCTAAGTTTCTGACTAGAAGAATTCATTTTCAAGCGCTTAAGGTATTTCTCCAAGCCAGACTTGCTGGTAACCATTATAATCATCTAGTCCTGGACCAGATGTGCTATAAATTTAATCCAAGATAACTGTGTCCAGTGTGCAATATAGGTGGTTCGGATGATTTGATACACCTCATCAATGACTGTCCACTCTACAATCCATACCGCCTTTTCTACCTGAAGGACGATAATTCCTCGGTTCTTAACCCTACGGAAATATTAAATAGACATTATATTCATTCGATTAAATACCTTTTCTATTTTATACGATATTGCGGCCGGCTCAGAGCCTTTTACCTCTGCGAATAACTGTATATTATATTTTACTGTCTCACTATTTATAATTTATTTTAAATTTTAAAATTAAAATTGTTTTTTTACTTTTTCTAACCTATTGTACGAATATTGTTATATATTCTGGAATAATTATTAGATTTATATATTATAGAGAGACTATAACTAGTTGTAATAGGTAGATTTAAAAGTTCTTATACCGAACTGCTAACTACTATTCGGTAAAGATAACTCTAATAAATCGATAGATCGATTATAGCGATTCTAGAACTTAACGATGTCATTTAAAGTAGTATAATTTATATTTGACTTCATTATAAACCTTGGTTTGAGCGTTTACCGTTACATTGAAATGAAACGTATTTCCAGCGATAGTTCTTTTGAGGACTGGGATCAATAAAAAGTCCTCGAGGAGTCAGTTCCCCAGAACATGGTGGATTGGTCATTAATTCTAGGTCCAATTAAAGACTTTTACATTCAGCTGGCATATAAGCGTGGTTCCTAAAACTCATCAGCCCTGCAAAGGAAGCCCACAACAGGTAGAAACCTCAATTTGTCGGCTAACAACAATAAACACACACAAGCCTATATTTTAAATCTCTTACCAAGCAAAATTGCAAAAAGTAAGAAAAATCTCTAAAAGCTTTGCTCCGTTGACCAAATATCAGAAATGTTAGTCTACTTTTCGGCGCAATGCCATTCTGACGCTTACCGCCACAGCAGCAGTCGCACGTTTATTACTCGCCTAGGAAATAAAAAGTGATATACGCGCGACACAGAATGAATATTAATCGTTTCGCCTTGTTTGCCTCTGCGTCGTTTCACATTGCCGAATCATTACCGTTTCATTGCTTTACCGTTTGTTTTTGTTTCCAACTCCTCAGTCAGTTTTTACAATTGTTGCATCGCAGCATTTTTCGTCGGTTTTTTTATATTACTCAAATTCGGAGACTTTTACACGATTTTCTGTGGAGTCTGCCGCAAACGTTTGAATGCCTGGCGGATACGCCTGTCGACATTGTTGGCATTCCTGTCGATAACTGTTATTTTTGCTCCTTCGTGTTCGCGTTCTTTTCGCTCCTTGCTTTTTTTTTGCTATTACCAGGTTTTATTTCGGAGTTTGGCATTTTAAATGATTTTCTAGCGATTTGTTGAAATAGGTGAAATTTATTATTTTAAGTCTGCGCGCACGATTTGTACGCAATGGAGCGTAATTTGTGCGCCACGCGACGCCAGGTACCTCGTGATGCGTGTGCGTGAACATATGTGGAATGCCTCATTGTTATGCGTATTGTTATCAGGTTTGTGGCGCCACGTGTAATTATGGATTATTGTGCAGCTAATATTGGGCAGGAAATTGATTTGTAGTAGCGAAAAAGATAAATCAACCGCAGAAATATTTTTTTGAATGCCGATTATTGTAGACACATCATCTTGGGCTAATAAGGAAGTGTAATTGGAGTTTACTAATGAAATACGTGCTGATTATTAACGTAACCAGTAAACCAAAAGTGAACTTCATCAGCGTATCAAATTTTCTTGTGAAAATCGTGTTTGGTGGCCATCTCGTGTTTGGTTGGATTTTGTAAGCCCGTAAACCAAGATCCGTCCGCAAAATATTACATATAGTGTATGGGCATAGCTCCAATTGTGGACCGCGCTGTCGAATGGATTCATTCGGATTCGGTCGAATCTTTTACAAGCACCAACAGGGATCTCACTTAGGCAGCTTAGAACGCTGGTCCATTGTAATAACTAAAACTCCTTATGATTTATCAGAAAGGCTCTCACAAATCGATTAAGCGATTTGAGCCTATCACAAATTTGTTGAATGATTGCGGCAAGATGAACACTGCTAATAGTAATCACACAGGAGCTAGTCATCGACCAAAGCATGCTAGGCTCACGCAAGGTACTTCCCAAAACACTTCTACAACTAATGACATACGGAAATCAAACTTTATACGAACATATAAAAAGTTACACCAATTTAGAAAAAAATGTTTATCGTTCCTATTTGCTCGCGCAGTTTATTTGGAACTGTCTGGGTCAAATTTGATCACTCGAACAAAATCTTCACCAGTTTCAACACCTGAACAAGATCTCAAAGCTGTACCTATTGACCTTACACACATTTTAACAGAAATAGGTGTGTATTCTGAAAACTTTAATTTGGAATAATCGCCTAATTGTATGTTATAAATTCAAGTAAGTACTTACTTTTAGGGGTTAAAATGTTCAAGCGCATTTCAATTATTAAAAAGATTTCTGCTAAATTCCAACTCTAAAGGAGTTTTATGACAACAAGCACGATCACGGAGAGTCTTACTAGCGGCTATAATAAATATTGAGCTTTGGCAAAGTAGTTGCAATTCAAGTAAAGGATTGGTCTGAATTCCAAACTTCAAAAATATATTTACTTAAAATTCCTTAAGGAATATACTCCTGCTGTTTGCGTGGTTTATCTTAATGGTATCGGTTTTGGCTTATTTTAGAAAAATCTTTTGTCATAAATATTTGTTCTTGATATATAGATTGTGTTACAGACAATAGGTATAATACCTTTTTGCATCGCAACAGCTACATTTAAGATCTTTAAAAAATTTAAACTAATTTCTATCCACTGCTCTGTCACTCTACTAGCCACTTTCTTAATTACATACATTACTTCAACTATTTATCCTTTCACTCATTTACATTTCTCTGCATAACCCTTTCACCCTCACTTATTGCTTAACGGCTTAATGAGCTTCAGCAAATTTTAATAACCAGCCCATTCACCGCCGACGCTTTAGAAAAACTGTCATCATGTTGGAAAAGGCATAAAAATTAGAATACATTTCCGTTTATGAGCAAAAAGAATTTTTATGAAGTTCTGGCATTAACAGCACACACAAATGTACCTCCATATATCATAAAACTGCCACAAATCAAGCAAACAAATAAATTTTAGCAGCGTAAAAACGGTGAGAAATCTGCGTTTCACTTTTCTAAATGACAAATTTTTGGCTAATGTCCTTGTAACAGTTATACGCAAAAGAAAAAGAGAAGTGCAGGGCAACAGCGAAATGCATGAAAATAAATTTTGCCAATTTACATGAAGAAATGCGTATAGCAGTTAATTTAAAAGCGCGACTCAGAGACCCTAAACAAGCGAAACCTAATGTGAGCGTTACAAAGATGAAAACGAATGAGAGAAAATGTGTAAAATTCATTTTGGTAAAACGAAAAACCGGCAGACATTAACTTCCGTTGGCCGTCAAGAAATGGAAATAGGTACAGAGTAATGAAGGCAAATAAAGGGAGGGATACCAACAACAAATTATTGCCGCAGGTAAAACTCGCACATTTTTAAATGCGAGTTTACGTCTCGCTAAACAAATTTATGTGCATTCCTTTGTCAACTTGATGGCTTCGAAATGGATGCTGCGCTCAAAGAGAGAGTGGTGGCGCTGCTAGAATAATTGAACATACGCTTTAGGTTTGATAGAAACGCAGCGCTTTGAAAAGGCAGAGCATATGGGTTGACATATAACAAATTCTGCTAAATTTTGCGCGTAATAAAATATTATGTGAAACAAAAAATTATGTATTCACACGCATTAAAATTTGATTAATCTCAAGCGCCTAATGGAATGCTATAAATACTGGTTAATCAAAATTATAATTGAAGGAAGTGAATGAGAAATAAAAATAAAACGTATTAAAATGGAAAATAATCTAAATGTGTTGGAAAAGAAATGAAATTAAATCGAAATGGAACGTTGATGAAATTTTAAAAATTTCATTAAAGTAAAATAAATTGAAAGTAAAAGATATATAAAAATATAATAAAAATTAATGCAATGACATTATAGCATACAAGTATAACCAAGCACTGACACTAAATGAAACGAAATCAATAAAAAATAAGTAACATATATTGAAGTTGAAAAGACAAAGCAAAATTTAGTTCATATATTTAATGTAGAATTCTTAAAACGGCAATAAAATGAACTGGACCCGAAAATAAAGCTTAATCCAATTTCGATTATTTTTTAAATTAAAATAAAACAAATCAAAACGGTATAAACCGAAAACCGAGCGATAGATACTCTCAGAAATTGTAAATGAGATGTTATAAAATTTATAGATATATTTTCAAAATTAATTTTTGTTCCAGATATGATGTTTCCTCCTTAAGGGGATATTCGAATTTTTAAAGTGTCATAAAAAAAAGGTAATCAATATTTTTACTAGCGATTTTTTATCAGTTATATATTAATGTTACAAAAGTACGGCAAAAAACAGTTTGGAGGCCAGGACAGTAAAGTGCCTATATCTCCCAAAATAATTTAATGTTTCAACAATCCTCTCCTAGACATACTCTTAAATAGTTAAACTTTGAAAATATGAAAAAATCGATTTTTTTGAAATTCTACACTAGAATACCGCTTAAAGTCAGGAAGAACTCGGTTTACTCCATTTAAAACATCTCATATACAAGTATATATACTCTGGTTGCAAATAGCCCGAAAAATAGAAACCATTATCTTCGGCACATGGGTTAAAGACGGCATATGGTATGGACCCCAAATTTGAAATAAATTGTTCGAGTAATTCCAACAATATCATTTTTCATGAAAAAGTTGGCGGTACTACGTTCAGCCCTGTATTTTGAACTGTGAAATTTGAAACATTTGTGAAATTCGTTGTGAGAAGTCCATCGGAATTTAAATGTCTTGAAAAACTCCACAATTTCACATTTTAATATGAGCTTCTTAAACATCTGAACAACAATATACTTTTACAGATTTTTCTTCAGATTCTTCATTTCTTCAAACTTTGAACCTATAGTATTAATTAGGGGCTTAAACAGTTTTGGTTCGATTTAGACAATTTTCGGTCACAAGGTGGCATACATTAAACGCATTATTCACGCAAAGTTTTACCCCGATATAATCATTGTTGCTTGATATGCATAGTGGAAAGTGAAAGAATCAGATGGAATTGAAAATGGTGTTATATGGGAAATAGGCGTGGTTGTAGTACGCGGTTGTAGTCCCATTTTCGCACTATAACATAGAAATATGAAAAAAACGTTATGCATCGAATTTGGTTGAAATCGGTTAAGGAGATCCCAAGATATGGGTTTTCACCTAAAAGTGGGCTGTGCCACGCCCACTGTCTAATTTTGAACACGGTTCCTATAAAGTCGTCTCATACCATCCCAGAGATAAAATTTAATGTCTCTGGCGTGTTTAGTGCTTTATTTATCGCGCTTTCAGTAGTTTTTAACAGTACCGTTATATGGGGAGTGGGTAGAGGTTCTAAAAACATTTGCTTCTAGTGAATTTTGTTATTATAGCATTAGCAGTTTAGGAGATATGCACATTAAACCTATTAGAAGCGGGACCACGCCCACTTTAAAAAAAAAATTTTTAACTGCATATGCCCCTCCCTAATATGATCCTGCGTACAAAATAACAGTCTTGTATCTTATAGCGGAGCTTAGTTATGGCAATTTATTTGTTTTTGATTAATGGCGTTTTCTGGGCGTGGCAGTGGTTCGATTACGCCCATCTGCAATACCAACCGTCTCACGGTACCAATAAACATCTCTACCAAGTTTCATAAAGACATCTCAATTTTTATTCAAGTTACAGCTTGCACGGACGGACGGACGGACAGACAGTCACCCGGATTTCAACTCGTCTCTTCATCCTGATCATTTATATATATATAACCCTATATCTAACGCGATTAGTTTTAGGTGATACAAACAACCGTTAGGTGAACAAAACTATTATACTCTATAGCAACAGGTTGCGAGAGTATAAAAATACCCCCATTTGATTTCTGAGTCCTTAAAAAATCATAGTCCGCTTTCGACACTTTTTGGGAGAAAAATAAAATACCTTGAAAGCATAATTTGTGCAAAGTTTTACTGTAATAACTTCGTTGATGTTTAAATTGTATACTGTAAAGTGAAAGAATAAAATGAAATTTAAAAGTTTTTTATATGGGAAGTAGGCGTCACCCGATTTCCACAGCGTATAATAAAAATTTTTCGATAAACTCACACACCAAATTTGATTAAAATAAATTGAATAGTTCCAGAGATATACGATTTCACCAAAAGATGGGCGGTGACACGCCCTTTGTCTAATTTTTACATCCGACCCTAGAAAGCCCTTCCCTACCATCTTGGTTATGAAATTTAATGCTTGTGATGCATTTATTTCGTGGTTTATCGCACTTTTGGTAGTTTTTAACATAACCGTTATATGGGTAGTGGGCGTGACAATCATCTGATTTTACCCATTTTCACAGTGTACAAAGAGGTACCAAAATAATCTCTTTTCAGCAAGTTTTGTTGATTAAGCTTTAAAGAGATGTAGATTAAACCATTTAGGGGGCGGAGCCACTCTGTACAAAATTACAGTTTTGTATTCGTTATGGCATTTTATATGTTTTCGCTTGACAACACTTTGTGGGCACGGCATTGGGTCGAGTCCGTCAATCTGAAATACCAAACCCCCCTTCAGTGCCATTGAATACGTTTACGAAGTTTCTTCAAAATATCTTAATGTTTACTCAAATTATCGCTTGCACAGACGAACAGACCGACGGACGGAGTGAAGACAGTCACTCGGAATTCAACTCGTCTCGCCATTCTGATTTTTTATTGTATATATATATATAGAGTTATATATACCTATCTCGATTAGTTTTAGATAATACAAACAACCGCTAGGTGAACAAAGCTATTATACTCTCTGTTGCAACATGTAGCGAGAGTATAAAAATAGTTAAAATATTTAAAATACTGTAAAAGATATTTACTAAAACAAGAAGACCTCGAACAAGAGGTCAGATGGTCTAAAATTACACCAATATTTATCAATTGAATCTTGGTCGATGATGCCTAGCACTGATATTGAATTTTGGTTAATCACTATACCGTATTATTGAAGTATTGACGGGGGCTGATAAAGATCGATGTTAGAATGCCGTAAAAATCAAAATATGTCTATATAGAAATTTTTTCTCGACAGAACCATGAAAATAACTTAACTCTTAATATATAGAACTTAAAAACAACAACCATACACTTAATGAATGTACGTGGGAGTACCTTAGCGCCCACCTCCAACCACGCCACCAAATTGTGTGTGGCTAATAACAAATTTGTTAAATTTGTTTTGACAATCGTTAAAAAATAGAACGTAAGAGAATGAAATAATAAAAAAGTCTACCGACGCAAACAACTTGCATTTCAATTTGTACATAAGAAATTATACAATGCATAATTTGAGGCGTTCACTGCTTACCGCATACGTACGATTGTGCGCCCACAAATGCGCACCACGCGTCCGAACCCCCCCTCCGCCACCGCACGCGAAGCCAGCCTGCAACTGGCCATGAATAAATGAAAAGGGTTACGCCAACCGTCATTTCTCATGCAAATTACGTAAATTAAATTTTATTTCTACCGTTTCCTTATGACACAGCGTCTTACCACAACGCCTACATGCGACGGCAAAAACAAAAAGCGACAGAGTTGGCCACTCTTATTTGCGCTGCTCGCCTGCCTAATGACACTTTGGCTAATGCGTTGCCGTTCGTTAAGTATGCAACGAACTTTGACCATGACAACTGTCACGCTGACATTTTGTTTGCCACAAAAGTCCTTCACGGCGTCCACTCGGCGGGAAAATTTTCAATAGACCTCGCTGTGTGTGTGCAAGTAGTGGCGACACTGGCGTTAAATGCCGTTATAGTTGTATGTGTGTTTGTGCGTTTAGTCCGTGTATTACTTACTGCCATCAGTTAAATTTACATTTGCATACATACAGATCCGTAAATGCATGTGGAAATTGCCACTTAACTGTAATGAATTGTTACAAAGGGCGCATTACAAAATCTCTGTCACTTAGTGTATGTGTGTGTGTGTGAATTTAATTAGCTTTTTGACTATGTATTTGCATGTATATAAGTATATATACTTTTAATATGCATTATCATGCATGCCTGCATTAATAAATATTTTGTTATGCTTTGGATCTTTTTTTCTTTGCGTAAATAATTATAGGTTAAGTGGTGAATTGAAATTGTTCTACGGTAATTATTTGTAATTGGCGGTGAGTAGATGAATATATGCGGAGAATGTAGCTTTGAAGCCCATTATATATTTTTAAATGTACATATATCGTATACAGAGATGAAAGTGCATCAAGACTCGACAGTTTTAAGTTATAATCGTATTATGGTTAGGCCAAAATAATTTCTACGTACACTTAAAGTATTACTGTAATGGAGATGAATTCCATGCACTGCGAGCGAGCAAAAGACCTATTATACCAATAAAAAATTAGCAAGTCTAAGTTGCCGAAATGCATATTTTCATTTTGATGACAAGAAATTGTAAAAAAAATCAGGCAAATATGGTTAGATTAAGGGGCACACCTAGTACAGATTTTGATAATACACAATAAAGTAAAATTTTTCGAGTTACGCGCCATTTTCGTCGATTCTAAAACAAAGGTGCTCCACTGTAGCTGTGATTTTGGCCATCTCCGTGGAAGAAACTTACAAAAACGATTGTTTAGAAGTTATTGCCAGCGCGTTTCAATTCTCAAAGCACTTAAAATAGTAATTTTTTGTAGCCTTGTTCTGCCTCTCCTTCGATGAAGTTTTTATCTCCTAACTCGTAGCGTAGCGTCGTCGTTTAATGGGCCTATTCAGTATTGGGAACAAAAAAGTTACAGCGGACCAGGTCTGGGGTATAAAGTGGCTGCAGCACCATAAATATGTTCTTGTTGGCCAAGTAGGAGGTTTGTTCAAAAAGTATCGCGAATTTTGAATTTTCGCGGGCTACGTGTAACGCATCTTCACCGATATCTACTTACCTAATAGCGTAAGTGCATTTTATCTAGGGTTGATTACTTTGAAGGGAACAAAATAGATATTTTTGAAAAAATAAACACTTTCTAAAGAAATACAAAATTCGCGATACTATTTGAACAAACCTCTACGGTCAAAAAAAAAAACCAAAAATTTACAAAATGACGAGGTTTAAGAACAAAAAGATAAATTTTATTCAATCTCTGGTTAATTTTTCTGATAAAGTTAGATTTTTGACCAGATCAGAAAACTGGTACTTCATTGTATGATAACTTGATAACTATTACCACCTTTTTTTAGCAGCTACTACGAAATAATAGGTAGAGGAAATAAGAAAGCAGCTTTGAATCGTTTAATGGGGTATTTTACATTACGTATATATTTTTATATCATCAGCAAGTAGAGATTTCAGCAAACATAACGCCTACTGACTTTTTAAGAAAATCTGAAAAGTGTATGTGCGTATTTTTGCTTGAAAAATAGGAGAATATTATTTATTTTCGATTTTAAGTCGAAATTAGGTTTCCCCCTTTATATTTTAAATAAAAAAAATTAATAGTGTTTGGTATATAGGAAGGTAAATTTACACCAAATTTCGTGAAAGAAAACATTTTCTTGTACAAGATAAAAATAAAAAACCGTATAACTGGTATATTTGAAGTTTTCACATAACTTTTGAGGTTATGCGTAAAAGGTATTACTACAAATGATGTAGATCTTTATAATGTCTACAAGTTTTTCATATAGCTTTTTCCTATAGGTAACGTAGTTTTGTCATAGATCGAAATAAACCCTTGTGACCTTAAAAACTCAATCGCACCCCTCCAATTCTTCTTATTGACCACAGATCGCCCGTTAAGTACATTTTCTTGCGTTTCAGTGCGTCTCAACCTACTAAGATTTTTTTCATTTGATTTTCAAATATTATCTACGCTCGTCTAATAATAGGGTATATTAAGTTTATCACGATATTTGTAACACCCTAAAGGAAATAAACTAATTAATTAATATTAACTACGATGCAGCCGAAAAAAAATAAAAAAATAATAATACAAATATTTCTTAGCTACTGAGAAATAAATTGTCTTACCCCTCTTTCTGAATCTACCAGACAACGAGAAGGTAAAGAAACCCAAACCACATTGCGCCTATGCATTGAAATAACTATTTTTGTAATGTAGATACTCTCGGATCATTGAGTTTAACAAAAAAATTAATGCCAAACTTATTCTATATCCTCTACAGCTTTCAGAAATTTTCTTCTTCATCTCTTTAACTAATTTAATAAATATTTTTGGACAGCAAAGTTCAATTACTGCAGCATAGAGTCGCTTTAGCTTTTGAGGTTTTTCGTGAGAGGTTTAATCAAACTGGTCAATAGTCACCCTGATAAGCTAATTTATATTTACTTAGTCTCACAACACTTATACCAAACTTATCGTCTAATTTTACCTTGCCACTCTACTCAACAACAAAAAAATGGAAGGCATTATACGATGAGGGAGGGAGAGTATTAAGAGTGCAGCACGTTTACTCAAAGCGTCAAGTGTAATTACCGTCTGTCGTACAAAATAAACACAAAATAATTTCGCAGTAAGCTCACTTGCCGTTTCCTAAGCGCCTTATCGCGCATCATTGCTGCGCCCAACGCCGGCACGCTTCCACTAACACACACACGCATACATGCAAGCGACTGCATCGCGTTGCTTTGGGACCGCTTACGGTAAAGTTTTGAGAATAAGCAACCAACTTACGGGTATTTTTCATTACTTTAGGGAAATTCTAATGCGTTGCACTTAACCCCGGAATGCGAGTACCCCCTGCTGTCGCGCCGCACAGCCGGCAAGTCCAAATAGCTAGCCCTCTAAATGTGTGTGCGTGTGCAAAGCAACTAACAAATGCACTTTCTGAAGGCGAGCAAGTAGTTAAATTGGCTTAAACTAATACCGTTAAGCATGTAAACTTTGAATTTGTATGTATAGGTGTATTTGTGTTTGTGTGCGTGTGCCTGTGTTTATCTGCGGCGTAGCCGAATAGCCTCTAACCCTTTTGTGCCTGCGGCGCAGCGAGCTGCGCGGTAAGCGGCGGTTCATAATGACTCTGCCGTCGCCAATAAAGTTATCAGTGCACGCACACTTACTTACACACAAATATGTATATATACCGGCACACACACACACACATACATGCGAACTGTTGCATATCATACAAAAACCGGAGAGTTGGCAAAGTGAAAAAGTGGCAACAACTTCAAGATTTATTAGAATCAAGATTAACGCATTAAATTTTTCACTTTCCACCCTCATTGACGCTCACTCGCCCCTCACCCCTCCCGTTTTTCCACTTATAGTTGCACTCAGTCATCGAGCGCTGGCTTGTGGCTCCGTTTCGCTGCAACTTTCTTGTGGCTCCTATGCCATGCGCAGCTGCTGGCTGAGTGTTGCTTTCACGTGACCACTATTACTTGAGTACAACAACAGCAACATACACACATTTATACTGGCATGTAGTTGTGAGTATACAGCGGAAATTTTATTAACTCAGCGTCGTTTTTGTTTAAATATATCTATTGTTGTTGTTGTAGTTACAGATATTGTTATTCTTGTTGTTTTTGTTGTTGCTTCGCTTGCTCTTTTTCTACGCTTGTAAACCAAGCGTATCTCGGCAAGCGCATAAAAAGCTCACAGCGCTCGTTCGTGAAATTAATATTCTTCTTCTTCTTTTTCTTTCTGTACTTATTTGCATACATTTTTATATACATTTGTATGTGTTTGTGGCATGCATCCGCATTCGTTTGCTTAACTCCGTCTTTATGCTGGTAAGCATTAGTTTAATTTACTTCGCATAAGGTTGCTGAGTTTTAATAAACTTCTGTGGCCACTGCAACGGCTCATCTTTGTTTGTTTGTATGTGCGTGTATGTGTGCTTTGGCAGTTGCGAATAGACGTTTGTTGAGCTCATTGAGCAGCCATGCAGCTTTTCCGTTTTATGAAGTGCGGTTAGACAAATTAATAAAATCTCCGAAAATTTATATTTAATTACAAGTAAATTAATTAAAGGCTGTTGTGAAATGTGTTGAAGTTGCTTAAGTGTTTTTGTAGCAAATTAAATTACGTTTGTCTGAAATTTTGATTACACAACTTGCAGTTAAGCGCACTTCGGATATTACGTATGGAAATTAATTATTGAAGAAATTATATTAAAAGACGTTATACCGTTACAATATAGCTCTACGGTAGCCTAGTATCTAACAACAAGTCAAAACTTACATATCTGATAAGCTCTTTGAACTTTATCAATCAAGCTTAGTGGCAACCTTTCAAATTGACACAACTGGTCAAAACTATTAACACATTGCACAGTATATCAGGGTATTCCCTAAAATTTTTAATTAACTTGTAATACGTTCATTTAAATTTGATATAATTTTTGACCAATAATTCAGTATATCTTTCTTTGAAGGCTTGAAAAATAGGCGAAATCGTACAATAACTACGCTGCTACATGAGTAGTGCTCTTTGAATTCCTCGGCTGGTTTGATTTTAACACGAGAAGCGCAAGCGTAATTATAGATATTAAAATGAAATAAGATTATTATAAAGATATCTATGCTACATAAGTATATTACCACTTATATTTGGCAACTTTCTTTTAAAAAGCCTGAAATGGGTTCATAATTGCGCTGAGTATCATGATAGCTGGCAAGTCTAGGCATTAAATATTTTGGTCTCCAAAAATATATTTTTATTTTTGAATGGTAGACTTATGCATTATCGTTCCCTAAAATGAGCATTAACCTCGTTCAACAGTTTTATAAAATTATCCAAGTCTTTTTGTAGTTACGAAGAAAATTCTTGCCGTTGCACTGTATTTAATTTCTGTCCGATACTTGATTGCTCCCCTTCTACCATCAGTATTTAGTATCTATTGCATGTCTTAATCATGTTTTCAAGCATATTTAGACTTTAGTTTCAATTGCACTCACATTCAATATAAGAGTTCTGATGCACAACTCATTGACCTCTGGAGTTCTATCACTTCATTTCATTTTACCATTATTTTTTTATGAAATTCATGAAATTCTTTTCAGTAGCATTCAGTAAATTACTTTATACTTCCACTGTTATCATTTTTTGCGGTGACATTTCTCAAAAAAACAAAATTTTTTATATAATTTTATGAATTGCGATTTTCAAACATGTAGTTTATAATATAATTTTTATTATAGAGGCTTAGAATTTTTGCTATAGGGTTAACGATCGTATCAGCTGTCCTACTTTGACACATGTGTTTCATATTTGACTTTGACGAATCACCCAAAGATCACTCAGAAAAATATTACACCGGAAACACGTTTATCAATCATGGTAGCTCCTTTCCAAAACTCGCAAAAAAGTTATTGTCTACTAGCTTATTGTCTGGTGTGGCTTGCATGTTGCATACTTTTTATACTACTGCAACATGTTGCTACAGAGTTATATATAACTCGCTTGCTATAATAGTTTTATTCACCTAACGGTTGTTGTTGTATCACCTAAAACTAATCGAGTTAGATATAGCGTTATATACAAGTATATATAAATGAGCAAGACAACCACGCCTACTTCTCATATAACACAACTTAAAATTCCTTCTGAATTTTTCACTTTCGAGTATGCAAATCAAGCACTAATTAATATATCGGGATAAAAATAATGCGAATATTTCCTTTAAGGTATGCCATCTCAGGTATAAAAATTGTCCAAAACATAGCCCCCATATACCTGATATTCAGGAGTTTGAAACGTCTAGCTGACCCTACTCCATACATATGTTTATATTTATATATTTATCAAATTGCTTGAAAATAAGTTCTCAAGTATACCTGTGCAATGTGAAAAATTAATACAATCAACTCTTCCAATGATTTTATTGGGTTGGCAACTAATTGCGGATTTCACTCATAGACGGCTTCAGTTGAATTTTTAGGTTTGCTGGCGTAGTCCAAATGTAAAACACATTTTGTTATTTGATAGTTGGCAATTCGGCTGTTAATCAGTAAAAAAAAGTATTTTGATCGGTTGCGTAGTTTTCGTTTGGCGTTCGTTGAAAAATGGAAAATCAAAAGGAACATTTTCGTCATATTTTGCTTTTTTATTTTTGCAAAAGGAAAAACGCATCGCAAGCTCACAAAAAGTTATTTACTGTTTATGGCAACGAAGCCATAAAAGAACGGCAGTGTCAAAATTGATTTGCCAAATTTTGTTCTGGTGATTTGTCACTCGAAGATGAAAAACGCTCTGTTCGTCCAGTTGAAGACGACCTAATCAAAGCAATAATCGATTAGGATCGTCACAGTACAACACGTGAGATTGCAGAAAAGCTTCAGGTATCACATATATGCATTGAAAATCACTTAAAACAACTTGGCTATGTTCAAAAACTCGATACATGGGTTCCTCACGAACTGAAAGAAACGCATTTAACGCAACGCATTAACAGCTGCGATTTGCTAAAGAAACGTAATGAAAATTATCCATTTTTAAACGAGTGATAACTGGCGATGAAGAAAGCAATATCGAGCGGAAAAGATCGAAGAAAGCTGGTATTCATCAAAAGAAGGTTTTGTTATCAGTTTGGTGGGATTATAAAGGAATTGTCTACTTTGAACTCTTACCACCCAACCGAACGATCAATTCTGTTGTCTCCATTGAACAACTAACGAAATTAAACAATGCAGTTAAAGAAAAGCGGCCCGAATTGATAAATCGAAAAGGTGTTGTATTCCATCATGCCAATGCAAGGCCATACACATCTTTGGTCACTCGGCAAAAATTATTGGAGCTTGGTTGGGATGTTTAGTCCTGACCTTGCACCATCGGATTACTTTTTGTTTCGATCTTTACAAAACTCCTTGAATGGTAAAAATTTCCATAATGATGATGATGTCAAATCGTACCTGATTCAGTTTATTGCTTATAAAAACCAGAAGTTTTATGAACGTGGGATTATGATGCTGCCTGAAAGATGGAAAAATGTCATTGATCAAAATGGGCAATATATTGCAGAATAAAGTTATTTAGTTCCAGGAAAAAAATCCGCAATTACTTAGTTGCCAACCCAATAGTATAATTTTCGCTGACGGGAAGTAAAATACAGTAATAATACGAAGTGAGTCTATGAGCCTTAAAAACAGTTAATATGATACCCAATTTGATTGTAACCCATTAACGATTTCATCGAGTTATGAATGTTTAATTGTTTTGCAATATCTTTTTAATATAAAGTTTTCCTAACACCTGAAGGTATTTCCCCAGCTTTGATTTTTCCAAGTTGCAAGCCCTTCCTTACTTGTTAAACTGATAGTTACAAGTAAATGGTTCCAGCTGGATGATGCAAAATACTATACAGTACGAAAAAATCACCACTTTTTGGGTCGAATATTTAACTTGATCAACCTTCATAAGATACAATTATGGTGACTTTTTTCGAAATTAATTTAAACACTAAATTCCATAGCATGTAAGAACTACTAAAGGCAAAATAAATGACGAGCTATTCATTTTTCTTTGTTTTATTCATTGTAAGGGTACCTAGTGTAATTATTGTTCCACCCTTTAACATTGGATTTGAATATTTTTATTTTGGTACGGTGCATAATGATCGAGTAGCTCCACACCGTGTTGAGGGTGCGAAAAGCTTGCTTGGCCTTCTTTATACTGTTAGTGATGTCTTTCTTTTATCCTACGTGTGCAGTTATAATATTGACCAAGTAACAAAAGGTTTACTATTTTCGAGTTTTATACCATCAACTTGGAAGTTCCGCGTACAAGTGGTGCTTTTGTTTTGCCGAAGATAATTTTTGAAATCTACTTTCGCTACTTTCCCAAGTTTTTTTTTGCCATGTCAGCAAAGGTGTGTGTCATTAATCATATATCGTCTGCATAGTATAGGTTTTAGAGCCGTCTATTTAGACCCCAGTTTATTCCTCTCATTTCGCGTGTAGCCTTTTTCATTACTATATCCAATATGATGTTAAAAAAGGCTGTCACAGTACGCAGCCCATCTTTACTTGGTTTTTTTTTATACTAAATACGACAACCCGCCTTAAAGTATAACTCTCTTATTTCTTCAATTAGTTTTGAGGGATGCCTCTACAGATCTTATTTCTGATGCTTATATGATGTTACAAGGCTTAAAATTCGAGCAAACATATATTTTTTATGTAGAATTTGTATTTTTTTCGTAGATTCGACTTTGACATCACAACATCTTAGAGACTAAGTTCGTAGTAAATAATTTGTGTGATTAAAAACCCAGAAAAAAATGATTTAAGAAGCTTACCATATATATTATATAATATAATGTAAATTCTTTATGTACATACTATTGTGCTTGACCAAAATAAGTATTTGAACCACATTTCAAAATTTTTTTTTTTTTTTCGTTAAAAAGTGTTATTTTTAGCAAAAAACTTTTTCGTCGCTCATCTCTAAACTTTATAGAAGGATTATATTTCATAATGTATGACAACAAAAATTGCCAAATATTACAACGTAATTAAAATTTTACCACCTCAAACCATATATGAGGTAACAAAATTTGCACTTTTGTTAGCACAAACACACAATCATACAAATACGGAAACAAAACGAACACCATAAAAACATAAACGCAAATAAAAATCAACTCCAAATGGAGTGAGAGTTGTCAAACCATATCCTTCTACATATAAACATATCTACACAAAAGGCGTTGCTTTGTTTAGCTCGCAGCTTGTCATAATATTTTGCCCACCCAAAGGTAAGGAAGGAAAGCGAAAAGTGTTGCCGTGAAACCTTACAAAGGTGTGAAGTTGAGTTTTAATTTTTCGGCTACTTCATTCACACTTCGCACTCCACACGGTTCACCTTTAGTGCTTTCATTGTTTGTGTGTTTCAGACAATACAAATACACACTAACAACTGTACTTGTCGATTTTTGACGGTGAGTGTGGCATTCCTTGGTGGCATGCCATATTTTGACTTGCAACCATTTTGGTTGTTTCTGCAATATATTTTGGTTGTTGTTATTTTAATTTAATTTTTGTTGCCTGTTTTTACTTTATTTTCATTTATTTCTGTTTACCGTTAACGCCACGGCGCTGCTTTATGTGAAATTAATGCGCTGTTCGGGGAGGGTAGGTCGGCGGTGGGGTTGTGATGAACCTGCCAATTGTTGGACTGTTGTTACACGGTTTTCATTTTTTTTACTCGCAAGTTTTTTTCCGTGTTCGCTTGTGGCGCAGTCACGTGTTAATGATCCCTTTGTGTATTGTATTTTCAGTTTTTATTTACTTCCTGGAATCGAAAGGTGTCAATGCGACCAAATTGCATGACACATTCAACTTAGGAAAGTACGAAAAAGACGAGGGGTGGGGATTTAGAGAGTAAAAAAGAGAGGTATGAGTTTGAAAAGAAAAAGTGATTCGAAATTTAGTCTTATTCGGTGCCAAATTAGCTGTTATGTTGGAATTTGGTCGAAAAATTGAATTTTTGAAAAAAAAGAGTTTTGTAAATTCAGGTTTTCTAGTCGCCATTCCTTAGAAAAATTATCCATAGGAACTAAAATACTTAAAAACTTGAATATACCTCAGTGTCGGTAGCTATTTAAGAAAAGTTAGGATAACTTTTTAGACCAAATCGAGCGACGGCTGCACATAAATCTATCATCGATAAAAAATGCGTTCCTTGATTCATTCCAGAATCATTGAGAATGATGCAGATGTGTTTTGAAGAGTCTATTTGATTATTGAATCTTTTGCAAAAACGACTTGGTATATACTGGTCAATAACCAGAACCTGTGCGACTGCGAGATTCTTATGACCCAGAGTGAATCCTAAGAGGTCCTTCGAACTACTTGCTCTTAGCCAACTCAATCTCTGTTCTGACTGGACACTGTCCATTAGGTTCACACGCGGTGCGGACGTTCTTTGTCAAAGCTGTATCGACGAAGGCGAGCTGGAATCATCTTGTCAGTTTTTAGCAGACTGTGATTAAAATATCTCGGTGAAAAGACCTTCGGCAAATCTAGCGAATTGGGTGAGATTGATTTTCGTCGCCTTAACAAATTTGTGATACTTGTAGGCTCAAAGCGCTTTATTGATCTATAAGGATCTGGTGATCCACCTTTTTATGGGTAACACAAAGGAAGAACAGCTGTCCAGGTAAGATCCATCGATTCGAATAAACTTTACGACCTAACCCTAACCTTACCTAGAGATCCAAAACAAATCCGTGAAACGTAGCTCAAGACCCTACACTCAGCAAACGCATCATGACTGGTAACGAGACGTGGATTTATGAAAATCGCTAAAAGTACTGAAGGCATTCCAGCCAAGGCTTTAACAAGTGTGTGGAAAATCGGATTAAGCCAAAGCTGTGACATATTTACATTGCCACAATTTTGATGGCGAAACTGAAGATTTTTAATAAATTTTGTGAAAATGTAGTTTTAAACTGGTTTAAATTATATAAGACTTTAAGGAATGGAAACACATTTTGGTATTAAAGGAAATTCGTGTTTCCAGTGATTTATCTTTTGATATTGAAAGTAGCAATTTCGACGGACTAGAACCCCGTTACACGAAGAAAACGTTAGAGAAGATATAGATGATGAGATGAGATGCTTTATTACCCTTTTTGCACACATGTATGTGTAGAGCATGTTACTAATATATCGGGATCTAACTAGACTCAAGTACTCAAAACACATTTGCGTCGTGTATTTTGTCGGTTGGCGTCTATGAGTTTTCGAAGTAAAATTTGATATTTCTGGGAAGTTGAGCTATTTCGAGCAAGTTCTACATCGGTGACCTTGACTTAGATAAAGATTTCCCTGAAAAATTGTCAAATAATTTATTTTATAGACCAACGAATAACTTGAAAAATAATAATTCAGAAAAAATAATAGTTTGTGATATACATTTTTTTCGACTTTATAATATAAAATTTAAAATAAAGCAAAATCAAGCAAAGGAAGAGGATATAAAAAAATCATTAAAAAAAAAGGAAAAAGTATGGAATCTTCAATTTACTTGTATGCTACCTCTTCTCCTTCCGTGCTTCTTATTTACTTCTCTACTACAATAATCTTTTAACACCCTTGCTTTCTGTTGTCGACACCTTTGCCACCGTTTAATTGCATTGTAGGTGTTGTTGTTTTCGTTTATATTAAATGAGGCTAGTTAACGGCAAACTCTGCACGAAGTCAAACGACGCATAACATGTTGATAAACCACAAACTTTCATTTCAAGATGCAACTACACCGGAGAGATGCCACAAAAGCTCAAACAATGCACACACGCACACCAGCGCAGATAAACATGTGACCGCAGACAAGTAGCTGCGAGCGAAAACACTGAATTGGCAATTTGTTTATTGCCATTATCGCTGTATCGCTGTATCGTGTAGCGCCGACTTCGTGTTTTCTTCAACGCTGCGGTCTCTAAAACTTTACTATTAGATGTTGTCGCAAAGTATTGCCACACGCATCTTGTAGTTTGCATTTTTGTTTGTGTTTTCACTTTTTTTGGATTTTGCACTTTTTTCTTCTAAGCGCTCACCTCTGCCTCTCTGGTGCTAGCAGCATGGCGAGGCAGCTTTTCCAGTCTGTTTGTGGCGGCTTTGGCATTGCCGGCACACTGGCGAACGAGCATAAAGTTCTTATTGTGGCAGTTATCATCCCAACGGCGACACATGCGGCGTGTCCTTGTGGCGTATTTAACCTGTCTGCCGGCTGGATTACCAACTACAACAACAACAAAAAAACAACAACAAGCGCATTTGCGCAAAGCAGTAATGGCATTAACGGTACAGCAAGTGTGTAGTATAACAACAACAACAATTTTCGCGGCGTGCAATTCGTTGCAGTTATCTAACAGACAGTGGCATTCCACTTGGCATGTCCTTTGCGGGTAATGTGAAACTTGCATACCGCACAGCTCACAGTTATAGCGCTCACTTGCCATTTCTTGCCATTCAAATGTGCGGTTGCCGCCGCCGCCGCCGCAGCCCGTGTGACTGTTGACTGTCTGTTGCATTATTGTGTGGTCGTGTTGCAACTGCTGTACTTATTTACCGTTTCGTTTCTTTTTTTTTATTTGTTTACATTTGTTGTTTTGCATTTATTGTGTTCCACTTCGTTTGTAGACATTTTGACGCCTGCTTTAAGTTTAGTTCCACGCTACGCGTCTTTTGTTACCTTAAGCACCGCAACCAAATACCCCATAATACCGCTCAACGGCAACTCATTCTCCGTGCGCGCAACGTGCACTTACCCTCAAAGACAACCCGGCGTTGGCGGCAACGGTTTATTTCCTCACGCATTCGTAACGCTTTTCAGTGTCATTCCGTTTTTATTTGGCATTAAAATGCATTTTATATCCCTGTTGCAAGTGCAACGCTTACGTTTAGTGGTTGCATGAAGTTGCTTGAAGTTCTTTTTTACATGTTTTTCACCACCTTTTTGCATTGCGTAAGCTCATATGTTTGTAGGCAAGCACTTGAGGTATAAGTGTGGTGCAACTCAGCGAACAGAAATGGCGAGTTTAAAATTTTTTTCGTAGAATATGCTTAAGAGATGTTCTATGGTAAAGAACCTAGAAAGTTACCTTCACCGACAAGTAATTTTTTTTTTTTTAGATTTCTACAGAGGAAGCTTTTTCAATACTAATTAGATCAGGTACACTTTTTTGTATTATCCCAAGATACAAATAAACGTCTTCTTTTCGGGATTTTGATCTAAGCCCCGCGTTGAAGACAACGGGGATCCCACTTTGACAGCTTTAACACAGTTCCCTTGTGGTGATAAAAATTTCTAAATATGAATCAAAAAGTTCTCATGTGTAGACAGAGCGGTTTGAGACTAACAGAAAAAAGTTGATAGTGAGCGAATAATTTTTCTCCGAGTAATCACTCAAGCAAATTTGAAAGCAAATTTTAAAAATGCAGTTTCGAGAAAAACACGTTTAAAGATAAACTGATAGAGCTGATTGAACTGAGCGGCTACACTTTCGAGCCACGTAACTCAAAAGCTTTTTGAGATATCGATTTAAAATTTTAGACTAGTATTTTACACGGTATATACTATCGAAATATGCTAAAAATAAGAAATAAATTTTTTGAAAATTTCACACTCTATGTAGCGAAAGCCTAACTGTTAAGAAGAAAATTTCGAAATCTTTACATCTACCCCTTCTTTAAGCTACTCTGACAATCCGCGTATCTCAAAATCTATTTTAAATGGTCAATGTCCTGTTAACGCTTCTGTATAGAAAATATAAAATGGTTGTCTGAAAAATTTATCTTTTGGTTCGCTGGGTAATTGCTTCAGGCGTTCATTTGCCCAAGTACTTGTAATGCGTTAAAATGCGTGTCACAGCAATTGTTGTGGTCTGCCTCTCAATTGAACTTAACACCTTCACCTCAAATTGATGGCCATGAAAAACTGTTGAGTTTTACAAACCCCTCTTAAATTGAGTCCAAAGCAATTGGTGTGCTTGCCTATAACTAATTGATTCAAAAAGAGATTATATTAAGAGGTATTGGCGGGTTTGGCAACATCTGTAAAGCATTGAACGGAAAAGTGACCAATCGGCGAAGTATGCGTTTTCTAGTGTTAAGGCAATAATTTTTCTAATAGCGGCTGTTTTCGGTTAGCGAAGCCAGTCTTCAAATACTTATGTGAAGAACTTGTAAAAAGCGTGAAGAAGCTGATTAGAATATCCTAATGAAGGTCGCCTTTTATTAAGAAATAAGTTGTCTTGGTTCAGATTCGAAGAATATGTGGAATGCGAGAGTATCTAGGGGACTCCGTCTGTCCACGGATTTGTTTCATCGATCCACTTAATTTTATAGCCACCTAAAGTAATTTTTGGATATTTTTTAAGTTTTCGTCCGTGAAAAAATATTTTTGGCATCCACTGGCTGTAAACACCCGTTTTTTTAGACAACAGGTTTTTAATGAGCGAATACGTCTTTCGAAATCGGTCTTTTTGACAGCTGTTACTTGATAAACTGAGTATGGTTTGCCATTTGCTAATAAGCACACTTACTCCGGAACGACATTTGATGAATAAGCCCAAAAAAATGTAATTTAAGTCCGAAGTTTTTCACGTTGTTTCTAACATCCAGAAGGAAGCCTCGGTGAACTTATAGAGTATGTATCAGCCGACGAGTTGAGTCGATTTAGTCAAGCCGGTTTGCCTGTCTTTCCCTCAGATTTTGGTCAAGCGTTATCAGACCACTATAGGATATAGCTGCCATAAAAATTGATCGATCAAAATCAAGATAAAGAACTTCATAAAATATATTTTAGCATTATAAGGTAGCCTAAATTCGACATGAATGTTTTTTATACCAAACTACGAGGATTAAAAGAACTACCAAAACATTTTCCATTATGCTTTTAGATTTTGTTATACATATAGCTCTCCTATATGAAATGCACCTATGAAGAGTATTATAGCTTCGGCGCAGCCAAATTAACGTTTCTACTAAAAGTGATGCCGGATTTTTCTAATGTGCTCTTTATACTTGTAATTAATATTATCAGGTCGGCCTTGACAACCCTAGCTCAAAGTTATATCATATCATTATTAAGAGCTTTAATTTTATTTTATTCTGTGGTTTTTTGTTCTAAAAATGTCGCCTTACTGCAATTATCTGGAATAAGGACAAACTTAAAAAATACAAGTAAGGTAGGTATAAGTTCAGGTGTAACCGAACATTACATAATCTTGCAATTTACCAGGAACAAAGCTGAGGAAATACCTTAGGCACAACGAAACCAACAAAAGCCTTTCTGTAGGCAATTTTTGGTTATAAAGGTTCAAATCAATCTTAAACAATAATCTCAAAGACACTATTCGTGCAAAGTTCTAACTGGATCCATTGATTGGTTCTTGATTTGTATACTAGAAAATGAAAGAATCAGCCATTTAAAATTGTGTTATATGAAGAGTAAGTGTGGTTTTTGTCTATCTGTCATCGTCCAAATTTGACACCGGCTCCTATAAAGCCCCCGCATGTTTAAAATTTTACATCATGCAAAGTTGTAAGTCATTCTGTCAATTAATTCTTTGTTTACAAGCCATTTGAAGTTGACGAGTCAGAGTAATTTTTTAATATGGAAAAATATTAATATCGTGCAGTGATTAGATTCTTTGTCTTGAAAGGCTTAAAAGCAAAGGAAATTTATGAATAATTATTCAAAGTGTATAAGGACTCCTCGCCTTCAAAATGCAACGTTGAATTTGGGGCTGGTGAATTTAAATGTGGTCGTACTAGGCTTGAAGACGATGCACGCGAAAGACGACCAAAAACCGCAATCGCACCAGAAATCATTAAGTAAGTTCATAATATTGTTAGTGAATATCTAAGTTTGACTAAGCGTGAAATTGCTAATGCCATAGGCATCTTAGATGAACGAGTACGTCATATTTTACATGGAGAATTATATATTAAAAAGCTGTTTGGAAAGTTTGTGCCGCACACGTTAACAATTCAACAAAAATTGGATCGAAAACTAATTTCTCAGCATAATTTGGAGCATTTTAAGCAGAATAAAACCGATTTTTTGCATCGTTTTATAACTACTAAATGATCCTAAATTGAAACAAGAACGTTGTTGTTGTTCAGCTCCAAAGCTGGGGAAGTCATAACGATCAGCAAAGAAGGTTATGGCATCAGTTTTTTGGGATGCAACAGGAATCTTGTCTATGGATTATCTGCAGAAAAGTAAAACAATCAACTTTGAATATTATTGCAGCCTTTCAAATCAGCTGGATGAAAAAATTTGTGAGCAACCTGACCTGGTTTGCATCACAAAAAAATCCTTTTTCATCAAGACAATGCACCTGCTCACAAAGATGTTTTAACATGAACAAAATTCAACGAATTAAAGTACGAATTGCTTGAGCATCCACCGTATTCACCACATTTGGCTCCTAGCGACTACTACCTCTTAAGAAAACTGCAACATTTCTTTCGTGGAAAGCGTTTTTCGTCGAGTGAAGAAGCTATTACAGCCGTAGACGGATATTTTGCAGAGCTTACAGAAATTAATTATAGGGATGGCATAAAATTATTGGACAATCATTGGAATAAGTTTATTGAAGTTAAGTGAGCTTTTATTGAATAAAAAAATTTATTTCGTAAAAAAAACAGTATTTTTTATAATCTTATAAAAAAAATTATGAAAAAGTAGAATGAGATCAGTAGAATATATTTTGTCCTTTGCACTGATATTATGCTGATCAGTTTAAGCTTAAAGCAAATTCTAACATCATGTTTGGCCAAATCTGACAAGGTCTAAAAATATCAATAAAGAACCTTCAAATACACTATTCCTTAATATTTTGAAATAACATAAGTAAACAAAGAACAAACCGAACAACCACACAAACTCTTTCCGAATATATTTATACATGCTTATAAACAAGTACTACCAATGTAGATAGCTATAGGCTAGAGTTCTCTACGCTTGCAACAACACAAAGGCGAAACCGGAAATGTCCACTGTGTAAGGCTATAAAACTTCAAAAAATAAAGAGTAAAACATACAACAAACAATATAAAGACGGATAGGGTATGCAAACATATGAATACACATATATGAGTGTGTGTACTAAGTAAGTGAAAAGGATTGCCACTAAAAGGATATGTTTATGTCGAAAGTTGGCATAAAAGTTCAGAACAACAACCAACTAACATATTTCATTTATATTTATGCAAAATTGAAAGAGACAACAACAAAAACACGCATATAAGCACAACACTTGAGCTGCTTAAATGGGAGATTGAATTACAGGAGCGTGTGGCGGTGAGCACATAAAAAGTATAAAAAGCGGTGGACTTGTAAAAGGTCACCAAGGCGTGAAGTGGCCAGAGAATGAGCTACTAACAATAGAAAAAATGTAGAAAAAATTTAAAAAAATTCAATGGCTGAAACTGTATGGCGACTAAGGAGGCGCCAAGGATGCGCTTAAATTTTGTTGTAGTAGTTGTTTTTGCCTGCTAAGCAAGATATATGACAAACATTAACAATCTGGGCAAATGTTAACACATCTTGGTGGCCGTTATACTCAGAAAGGGCTGTTGACACACATACGCACACATATACACACAGCAGCAGCAACATACTACATTAAGCGGCAAGTGAAGCGGCCATTTTCTGCCATTTTTAGAAAGCTTCAAATTCAAATGGGATTGTAGAAATTATTGTTTTGACATAAACAGATGAGGCGCTGAGCGCATATTAAGGGATACGCCGGGCGCGACTAGAAGTATGCTAGCCGCCGCTTATGCACATTCCACTTTTTGCCACCGAAACACGCACACATATGCAAGTATGTGTGTATGAAGTGAATTTTTGTCATGACTACACATGCGAGTAGTTGTTGTTGTCGTTTGTGCTTTTGATGTTTGCCGTTGAGTTAGTAGCGAAATTTTCATTTTTTCTAAGCGCCACGCGGTCTCTCATCCACTAAAGTGGCAAGTTGAGTTTTCAACGCAATTCATATTTAAATTTATTATTATGTCGTTAGAGTATGCTGCTTGCTGGGTGCTCTGTTTTTTTTTGAACTTTTGAATTTTGTAAATAACGCAATGCCGCACATGCATGTGGCAGACGCATACTCCATTTGAAAAAGGGTGCCACAGACGCTGTGATATGTTGAACATGTGTGTTTTTCTTATATGAATTTTTATAATATATATTCATATATACAAATATTAGAAGGCACACAAGTTGTTGTTTTTCGGTAAGCGTGTGTGTAAGTATAAACGCCTGAGATTGAAGTTCCTTTTCAAAAACTCACCAAATATGCTACATTTATGTGCAACATATTTTGGCAACAGCGATTTTTAGTTTACTTTTTTCACACTGTTAGTATTATAATAAGTGTGTGTATGGATGTTCTATCAACGGTTGAAATTTTAAAATTAATTTTTAATATTTTCCATGTTGAGGAGGGTATTAAATAGCGATGTTTGAATTTAGCAGCAGTATTATGAAATTAAATTAAGATTTCTCATAACAAATGTATTATTTATTGAGAATATGTATGCTAATGCGTGTTTAATATAATAGGATTGATGGATTCTCTTAATGCATTCTAACATAAAGTAGTTAATTTTTTTTTACTTGTGGAAATTTTAACATACATTAATATCGCATTTCTATGAAAGTAATTAAATGACTATTTATATTATATTCAAAAAGTCAGTAGTTCATTGGTGGACCCATAACATACAAGAGAAATGTGAGTCACATTGACTTTCCTAGCAAAGTATGATATCTTGGAAGTCCAGTGTGGATTGTATTTTCGCTAGGCAGATGCCTTTGAGTCCTTTTTTATACATTAACGCAGTTGTATTTGAAATTTTTTTTTCATTCTTTAATCACTCAAGAAAATCCATTTCGACATTAAAGAAGATTGAATGTAATTTATAGTTCTTTTGCAATATATAATCGATATTCTAGATAAATAGCATAAGAACAAGGTGATTTAAGAAGAAGACAATGATTTAAACTAGTTTGATGGAACACCCAATCATTACAATTTGATTTTACTCATTGATTAAAACACTTTACAATTAGCTCCAAAATTGTATATTTCTTTTATATTTCCAAAAAATTGCATCCAAAATTTACTAAGCGGATTAAAAAATCTCGTTTCGTGGTGCTATGAACACCAAGGACAATAAATAATGGGTGTTTTTTTAAACCTGCTATTTTCAAGAAGAATTTAAACGCACGAGGTGTGTTCAAAGGAAAAGGTGAATTTTGATTTTTTCATGGTACTATAGAGTTCCCCATTGACTGCAACATAATGGCCGGCTGCATTTTTGAAGAAATGTGAACCAACAATTTCCTCTGCCCACAGAGCATACTAAACAATGTCTTTTAGAGGTCTCAACAATAGCTTATGGATTATCATCAATCCAAATGCGACAATTTTGTTAGTTAACGTTTCATTCCACCAAAAGTGATCTTCATCGCTGAACAAACCGAACGCTTATTTTGTTAACAAATTTGCACGATTCGTAAACATTGTTCCTTAGTAAGTCTGTTCATTATGAAGTGACTAACCAAACTGAGTAACAGGTGTATTTAAAGTCACAGAAATTATTGGAACAGAGTTGGAGTTTAGATGCATTTGACCATCGGAACTGCATTCTAAAAACTCCAACCTGTTGATCTGATTTTGTACCAGCGCTGAATTCGCATCTGCATTTTATTAGTTTTATATACATAATTAGTTTAAACGCATATCATATGGAATAGGTGGCCAAAAGTTCTTCTCTAGAAAATTTCAAGCGCTTTGCAGCACTTTAAATCATGCTGTTGGAACCACAAAATCTTACATGACTGATATTAAAAAGTCAAGAGAGGCCTGTCTATTGACTGTATGCTATTTCCAGTATCAGTTTAAAACAAAAAAAATTTTAACTTCAGCTGCATCGAAGCTACAATGCCCTTCATAAAGACAACAGATTCCATACAAAAGCTTGATTTTGATTGACCAGTTTGTATGGCAGCAGTATGTGTTAAGAGGTCTGATCTGAACAATTTCTTCGCAGATTGTATCATTACCTTGGATAATAATCCATTCCAAATGTCGTGAAGATATCTCGTCAAATAAAAAGTTTTCCATATACGGTCATGATTTTGATCGTGCAGTTTGTATGACAGATATACGGTATCATGGTCCGATATCAGTGGTTCCGATAAATGAGTAGCTTATTTATGAGAAAAGAACGTGTCCAAATCGACTCAAGCCCTATTGGTAAACAATTTTATAAGACTCAATTAAGTTGAAATTTCTTTAAAGAAATACTTTCTGATAATCAATACTTCAAATGTTTCACTAAAATTTATTTTTTATACATAAATATTAGTTTACAAATAAACTACATTCAAGACAAACAATATTGATTATTACAAAAATAGAAAAGAATTTTTTAAGAAATTAACAACACAATAGAAAAATATTTCGTCTACAACAATAAAAACAATTTATATTCTATATGTGTGCATATCTTGTTGATAAAATTTGCAAACAATAGGAAGCACAGATTAAGAAACAGGCCAACCACAAAAACCAAAAATAAATCCAACAAAAATGCGATAAAAAAATATTCTGAATAAAAATATGCAATAAATGTTTAAATGCAATCAAATCTCTGTTGCACACACGTGTGTGTGCGTGCCTTAGCTTGAAGCCTAAATAAATATTGCAAATGCAGAACTGGGACACAACTGTTTTAATAGTATATGTATATGTATGCGTGTTCGCATGTATGTGTGTATGTGCTTTTCTTTGCATATGTCGGTATGTGTGTATGTGTAGAGCAAAGTGTGTGATGTGAAGTGCATGAATGAAGGTCTGCCGCCTGATTTGCTGTCGATCTGTCTGCACTGGACAGGTTATTCACACATACATACACACACGCACACATACTTGCTTTAGACCATAAACACTTGTATATGCATGTGTATGTGTGTTTATATCCAGCTTGTCACATCAAAAATTACAAAAGGTGCTTCCGTTAAGGATTTCCAGTGGCAACAAAGGACCCAGCAAAAGCAAAAGACAAAAATGAAATGTCATAAAAATAAAAACTAACACACACAGCCACAAACGCAGTTTGTTTTACCGGCAGCAGAGTATTGTATAAACAATTTTTATTGCTTGCTGGCCTGGTATAAGAGAAATTCAGCATAAAATTTAACAACAACAACAACAACAACAATTTGCACAGTCATATGTTTGTTTGTAGGTGTGCATAAATAGTAAGAGCAAATACAAAACGAGTTGTTCTGTGTTTGCATTAGGAAATTTAAATGTTTTATGTGCACAGACTCACCCATTCACAAACACACACACATACAAACATTTCTGTTTGCAAAGCACATAAATAGATTCGAGCACTTTCACATGTGCTTCTTTGTAGTACATGTATGTATGTATATTTAATGTGTATATGTTTATATGTATATGTGTATGTGTATTTATGTATGTATGTACTTCTGGACGAAAGTAAGAGTTTTGCTGTGATAAGTATCGAGTGCAACTGTTAATGCGAAATTGTAGCAGCCTTCAAGGGGCACCCACTTGAAATATATTTACATTCCAGTTAAAGGGTTGCAAACTAGAGTGGGCACAGCACACATACATCAACATATATACATATTAGCAAACACACGCACATACAAATAGTTACCGGATATGTCCTACTCGTGCAAGGATTAGGTCATCTTTTGCAGAGAAAAATTGGATTTGGTGATGACATCAGCAAATATCCGAAAGGCTACGACAAACAAAGAAACAAATAAACTAAAATCATACATGCAAGCCAAAACAAGTCACATTTACACACATACATATGTATGTACATGTATACATAAGAGTTTTTACTTTTTTGTGTGGAACTCCCCGCTACTGGTTACTTTTATTTGCATTTGCAAAAAATAGATTTGCTTTCAAAAGGTTGCTTAAGTATGCGAGGAGTTTTCATTTTCCATTTCTCAAATTTTCATTTTGTGTTGTTTTTTTAAGTAAATTTTAGCAAAGAATTTTATTATCAAATGTTTTGTAAGCTCTCAAAGATATTAAGGGGAATTTGTTGTAGCTGTAGTAGCAGCATATCAAAATACAAAAAAAAAAATTACGAAAAGAAAATTAAATTTTGACAAAATTTGTGAGTGAATTTGTTTCCTCTCAATTAATGAATGCAGTTGTATATGTATGAGGCTGAACTCTAGTAAGTCGGCTGTTAGAAACCCCATGATTTTAGTTTGCAAAGTTTTATGAAGTTGTTTTTAATAATGGTTATTTGCAAAAGCAAGCTCAAGCATCCAAAATGTATTAGTGGCGTAATGCTCTCGGTATATTTATGGTCATATGTCATGGATGGTGTTAGAAAAATGCCAATAGCAAGTGCTCATTCAAAATTAATTCTCATTGTTGTTTATGTTGTGATTACTTGCAAGTCAACCTTTAAACGCATTTTCACGTATTTTAATGCAAAAGTTATTATCGCATTCAAAAAAGCGTTTTTATTTTTGGAGATCCATTCGCAAAAATGTTGGATAGTTTCGACGTTATATTCTTAAAGCCTCGTCTTTTCATTAGTAATGATACGTTTGCTTAGTTGTACACCTAAAGCATACCCAAAACATACCCAAAACATACCCAAAACACACCCAATACATACCCAAAACACACCTAATACATACCCAAAACATTAACTAAAATGTTCTGAGTTAATCCATAAGAGTTCTTGAGATCCTTCACTGTTTTTTAATTTTTCGATGTTATCGTCATTAACAGAGGCGGATGGACAAATACTTGCGTTCGTGATAAAGTAAAACACTTTAACATTTTCAATGTTTCCGTTAACGTGATTCTATTGAAAATGCAAAATTTCAATCGTCGTCGTTTTTCATATTTTTGTTCCATTGTAAAAATTGCGTCGTCAACAACTACCAGACACACAATGATTGACATATGTTGGTCAAATTTCATACAAACATAAAAAGGCTTGTACTAATCCAGGAAACAATTCAATTAATTCAGTTGGGATTCGTTTTATGCGCACAGTTTAAATGGAGCGGTTCGAGCATCTAACGGTATATCTAAAGTCGATAACTCTGGAGCGAAGTAAACAAGCAAAATATGATACCATTTGTATTTGTTCAAAAATCAACTTCTGTGTGGCATCACCGGTTTTAGGAACACATATAACTTCTCATAAAAATTACTTAACCTATTTGTTCATAACATTTTTGGTACATCCTCTTTATAGCTTGAAGCTTAACGAAATCGGGCTATAGCCACACCCACTTTCCAGACATGGCGTTTTATCTAACCGTAACTCCATCTAAACAAACGATAACGCCGACGATGTTCTTATGCCAAATAGCTAACCGGATCATTATCACGTCCATAAAGTGTCGTTAATGTTTAAAGTATAAGAGCTATAATTAGTTTAAAAATTGAGATTTAAAACTTAATCTACTGAGGCTCATTTGTGGCTTAAAAGTTTTTGAAGATGTGGTATATCCCGCACCCTAATAGCTTTTATGTACAAGGTATAAGTGTATGAGAGATTTTATTGGTATTTTGTAAATATGTGAATATGTATTGATGTCATCGGTTTATTTGTTCCTCCAACCCAGTATAAAAACTAGGACACTTCTATATCGATAAACGATTTCTTCATTCGTTATTGAATTTATATGAAACCAAAAATACATAATACTCGGCCGCAACCGAACCCTAAACAGGGTAAATTAAGTAAGCCCAAGAGACATTTTAAAAAATATATATATATGTACGTACATAAATAGTCAGTGAGACGAGCGGAGTCGATTTAGACCATGTCCGTCTGTTTGTATGTATATACGCGAACCAGTCCTTCAGTTTTTGAGATATGGACCTGAAATTTTGAACACGTATTTTTTTCTTCCAAAAGCTGCTCGTTTGTTGCAGCCGAAGCTAACATTATAGTATGAGATTTTTTTTTAATTTACTATAACTAAGGCTCCTCTAACGTACCACATCTTAATCTAGAACTCTTACTTAAACGCTTTTGAGCCATTGCCAATTTCAAGCCAAAGTCTCTGCTCAAAACTTAACAACTTTATATTCCCTACCTTACATATAAACAAACTTACAATGCTTGCAAGAACGATGCAAACACATCAGCTGCATGCTGCTGACTGCTGACAGCGTGTGGCAAAATTTTAATGAAAACCTACCAGCTTAAAATGGAAATTCATAATTTGTAAGTTGTTGAAATGAGCCAAAGTATTGGCAAATCCGCTACAGCAACAACAGCGCTAAATGCATTTGCACCAAGCTACGCACGTATGTGTCTAAGTGTGTCTGTGTAGTTTGCATAAGAAAGTGTACGCAAACATTTAATCACTTGCAAAAGTTATAATTCAGCTTTGCTCGCACACACACACACACACGCATGTACACACACGCACGTACACATGCCATCAACTATTGCCAACAAACAAGTACTTGGCTCAGATTTTAGCCGAAAAGGAAATTGGTTACCACTACAGACGCCTTCTGCTTATGCATGTTGGTCTTTTCCGACGCCTCCGCATTTGCTTGCTGTCTGCTGTATCAGCCATCAACGCCAAGGAAATTATGAAATTCATACAGGAAGACAATTTTCTTCTTCGATATCTGCTGCGTTGCTGCCACTAACTCTGCACACCGCCGTTTTACATACACACACACATACTATATGTGTATGCATGTTGCATCTGTGCGTTTGCAACGCAACTGTTTGTGGCTTCACTGGCAGCAATTGCTCGTTGCATAGCCCTCCTTCACTGCCTCTGCACCTAAAATGCTGCTACTGTTGCTAATATTGCAACTCAGACTGCCTTTTCCAGCTTTTAGCTTAGCGTTTAAGCCAGTGCGGACATTTTTTTTTTAGCTTAAAAAATATTTAGTGGTTAAATAAGTTTTGTGGTAGTTTGTCGGAAATCCTGATTGCTGAGTTGTTGCTGTCTGGCGATTATGCCAATCGGAGTAGAAAGATTGTTGTTTCGACGTTGGTTGTTGTTCATTCAACGTATCGTTCATGTGATCTCATGTTTTATTCTGAATTATTAAGTTGAAATAGACAAATTTTGTTCTCTACTTTTTTTGTGGATTACATATGAAATTACGGCCAATAATCTAAATCAGAAACCGTTAATTAAAAGTAATAAAGTGTTTCATAAATTGTTGATGAGATTTGGGGTCTATTTAGATACTTTTTTACATAGATGGAGGAGATACATACGAATATATTTTCAGATGCATTTTATTAATCAATACTTTTGTAATGCATCATTCATCTAGTGACTTCTTTTATTGGCCGCACTGATATTTGCTTCTTTGACTGTATCTTTTATTACTTTTTTGACCATAGCGGGTGGTATAGCGCAATCTTCGGTATAAAGGTTTGCCTAGAGATGGTCAATATAACTTGCTACAAAACGGTAATAGAACGTTCTAGGAGAAGAAATATAGCGAACTCGATAATCCTGAGAAAATAAGGCGGAACTTTTTATTGCAGTGCTTGTTATCAATGATCAATGGCATACATAAAAATGTTTTGTGATAAGCTATATTCGATCCGATATAGAAGCTAATTGTACTAATCAAATATAAAAATTTCTTTTTATTAAGTCTAGTACAAATAAATCGATTATTTTTGCATTGATATGAAGCTTTGATTTAGGATAGTATATACATCGTTTGTTCGATGACTTCTTGCAATTTTGAAGGTACTGTTCCACACATAAAAACCCTCGTTTCTATTGGGAAGAAACTCAGACAGTATATTTTCACAAGCTTCTCTTGAGCAGGCAAAATCAGTCGCCATAGACAGGAATAGGTACTCACTTGGTGCCAACTAAGTCAATCTCACGGATCTTCTGGGGTGTCACTATTAATGTTGTGGCCTAGCGTTGGCTACATGGAACGCAACACCTCTCATATTGCCTAAAGCTAACCGCAAGCTAGCTAAGTTTTAGGCGAATGCTTCATTCAGACGGTCCAATTAGTGACAGTACAGGTCCGAGTTAAGAGTTTAACTGTAGGGGTGCAGTGCCGGCTTTCACCGCTATTCTACCAAAACAATTTTCACTAAAGGTTGTTGTCACCTACTTTTCATCATCAGAAACTCTTCGCTTCCGAATCTAGTTTGTTGCAAAATGTTGCAGGTTATCGCCGAAAAATTGCAAAATATAATGTATTTTTTTCTTTGATGCTGTTTATCTTTCACGCAGGCTCGAACAATAATAAATCAATCAATTACAAAACTGCTTGACTTGATTGGCAAATTTTTTGCAATATACAAGTATATAAGGACCAGAGTTGTATTCAAGAAGTATTATGTTAGAAAAAACATCAAATCCGAGTTCCCAAATTAATTTGGAAAAATTCACAATCCAGATATTGGGCAGCACTTAAAGAATTTTATTTATTTTTTTTATGTTCCATTTCTGAAATTATTGCTCGCTTTTCAACCACTACGCTTTCATTAATTAACATTTAGTTTTCACAGTAAATACTAATAAAAGTCGAATTAATCTGCGCATTTCCCTAGCCAACGTGGCGTATTGTATAAAAAAAATCGCCTAGAAGCTAATTAAAGTTTCTTGCAGCTCTTGAGTTCAAAATTTTTTATATTGATTTTATATGACATCGTGCCTTGTAAATATATATAATATATATATTGAAATTCAGAAAAAGTCCTAGCTTCCAAGCGCTTACGTGGAAAAAATATCTTAACAGTACTCGCCCTCCGAATTACTCAGTGTGCCAATAATAAAAGTAAAAAAAAAAAAATTATTTCCAACAAAAATAATCAAACCTACCTGTATATATGCACGTAAGAAGTGTGAAGTTTAAGGGGATCCAAATCCAAGAATCTGTGTAGCTTTGTCATGCCGTCAGCTTGTTGCCTTACGCTCATTGTTTGTTTTCCCATCCCATTTTCCTTATACTTTGCATTGTCGGCTACTGCATTCGGTTTTTAAGTTATTGCGCTGGGCATTAGAGCTGCCTAGCTGAGATGAGCTAAGCTGACAATAGAAGTGGGACGATGGGAAATCATATTAAAAACGAACAGAAAGTGTTGTTAGTTGCAGTGTGAAGTAACGGTGTTGCATATAAGTATGAGTGTGTGCCTGTCGTTGAAGACAATCTGACACAGTCTTGAAATCCCTTGGTCTCTGATGTAATTTTTAGATTTTCTGCTATTTACGATTTTCTTGGAATTTATGTATTTTGTATGCCTTTTGCCTGCCGCTTGAAACAATTGGAAAATAATTGCATTGTAATTGTTGTAGATTTAAAAAATTTATTATTTCAAAAAAAAAAAAATTGAAAATTGGAATTTTGAATTAATTAGAATTTTAATTGTCAAAAGAATTTTTTTCTTTTCTGATAGCTTATTTTTTACCCATATGGAACGATGCGAAAAACTAGATATATACAAGTATTTTGTAGAATAGCTTTTTTTCCCCTCCAATGGTCTGCAACGGCTTAGCAGTTATCTTGTTGCTAGAAATACCCTCGGAGGTTTTATATTTCTCTCCAGATAAGCATAATACTAATATTTTTTACACTAGATGATGGTGAAGAACTTGAGATAAGATAGATCGTGCGAATCGTTTCTGAACCTCTACTAACAACGGTAAAACCGAAAAATGAGCAGAAATGCTGTTTCGCTTAGATTCGTTGCAGTTAAATATTTTCACCGGCGGATATTTCATGATATTTTCACTATTTTGTCTGAATTTTTACTCATGCGAGAAAAATATCACTCTTGATTGCATCTCTGCTATATTTTCTGTACCCAAAACCCAAGAGCAGATCGATATCTCAAACACTGAGGGCCTAGTTCGCGTATATACAGACAAACGGACAGACCAACCGATCGACTCCACTCATCACGCCGAACATTTGTATGCAAATATATTTTGTAGGGTCTCCGACGTTTTCTTCTGGGTCTCACAAACTTCGTGACGAACTTAATTTATAAGTTAAAGATATAAAAAGATACTATCACTAATGTGGGTCTAACGACTAATATGGGATATGGTATATAGACCTCAGCACTGATGTTGTGATATGCTGTCATCATGTAATTTAAATTTGAAGTCAGAAATACCTAGAAATTTGACCACATTGAAATCGTGGCAAAGTTTTTATAAAAAAGGGCAAGTGGATGAAGCAGCATTAGCAGTTACGTTCGCTATAGTGGTGGTACTTTAAACGGTATCAAGTTTCATTTAATTTCAAAACGGTTAATTTAAAATTTTGGATATTACTAGAAATACAAAATTTTCATTATCTTCTTCTATGAGTAATGAAATAATATAGATTGACGTTATTGTTTATCTATGGTAGACATTTCTTTTCAGTATTAACTTTAGTTAGCATTGGCATTGCTTATCTTTGGTTTCGTATCTTGTTCACACAAATGTTAAAAAATGGTATTTATTCCCTAAATAAATTTTAACATTTGACCCTTAAAAATTCAACTACGCAATATTCAATCGCCCATAACCCAAACCACAAATTTTGCAAACTTTCTCAATGTGCTTTTGCAGTAGAATTATTAATGGCAGCTATGCAAATAATTTGACCAAAAACATAACTTATATGTGCGAGCGCATGAAATCATAAATAAATAGATATACATATGTATAGGTATATGGGTACGAGTATATATATCCATATACGTAGCAGTTTTGAACACACCATTACAATGTAAAACCATCCAGTGGCTAGCAAACACCGATAAAGAATGTACGCGGTTACCGAAAAGTGGCAACTAAAAATATGTTACCAGGTTACGATTGTAAAATAATATCAAGGTACCGTCACCCACACATACACACACACACATTTGAATTTACCCACATATATGCGAGTGAGTTTGTGGATTTCGCATTTATTTTGACGCTTTTTTGCTTTGAAAATTCAAATATATGACCGGCTACCATCGATAAATTATGTAAGCCGGTATTTTAGTGTTATAGTATGTACAAATTTATGGATCTAATGCATATATGTTTTACGTGATATGAAAGTTTCAAAGTTTATTTTTTTCAATGTGTATACTTTCGCTAAATGTTCACGAAATGTGGCTTGGATCATTATCTGGGGCAACGATGCAATCTCCGTAGAAATTGTTCAGATCGAGGCACGATAGCATATACATAGCTGTCATAAAAAATTAACGATCGGAATCAAGTTCTTTTAAGGAACCTTCTGTATCTGTGAAGGATCGTACGTTTTTTCTTGTTTATCCCTCATTGAATCTCAAATGAGTCTAAAACTCATAATATTTTCTGTACGCAAATTTGTGCGATTTTGTAGAAAAAAAACAACGTTATGATTGGCGTGCAATTGCAAGTTTGATTAAAAAATTATACAAATAAACGTATTTCTAGTATAATACTTGTATATAAATATCACACAAGTAAATAAACACTTTAAACCTCAAAGGATAACCGGCCTTTATATGTAGCGTTACCGATTTACAAACCAAACTTGCCAATTGAAACACAAAAAGCACAAATTAAAAATTATATCGATCTTGGTAGTTGAAATGAAACACAATAAAAGGGAAACTGCATTGCAATAAAAGTCGGTTGACACACTAAAATTATTGAGAAAGTTTACAAGAAAAAACATTGTTGTTTTTGCGTGTTGTGGGCAGTGAAGTGAGCGGAAGTATAAGCAAAACATAACAGAGTTCTTACCAGGAAATGCATAACTGTCATTACCATAAAATAAATTTTCAAACCGAAATTGAAAAAAGTACATATATGCCATGTAATCTTATTGGTGTTAACGCCAGTGTTGCCAGATATATGTGTTGAAAACTTTTCTCATTTGTAAGGTGCAAATTCGTTTGCTGAACGATATAAAACACATATTTGTAAACTCTATTTGCTAGGTGCTAGTACTGAGGCAATGACGTGGGAGAGAATTGTGAATACTAAAATGAAATTGGTGCGAGTTTCGGACAATTTTTTAGTTGAGTTGGTTATTTTTATTTTTTATTATCATATTATTATTATTATGTTATGTATGTAGATAACATTTTTACTGCATATATATTTTTAAAGTTCAAATAGACCACAATAAAAGTGAAACTTACATATTTGATAGCAAATACGGGGTTTATAGCTATCACCGCTTTCATATTTATAGTTGGATATGTTTAGAAATTCATATCGGGTTATGTGATAAGAGGTTATATCCACTTGAAAATCAGAAAAAAACGCAAATTTTGTTGAATTTCTTTTGAAGAAATATTTTAATCTATGAGTATATAAAAAATGCGCATAAATAAGCGGCGACTTATTTTTAAAAATTTTGAATTCCTTTGTTCCCGTAGTCGATCTTTAGGAGAACCTTCGAAGAATTGTGTCTGGCGGTGAGTAAAATTATTTATCTAAATTATCTGCAATCCAAAAAAATTATGATAGTAGCACTAGTCAAAATTTTAAGTTTTGACAAAATGGCGACTTATATAAAATAAAAATAAAACATTTTTTTGTTTGTGAAAATTTCAGAATGGCTTAAAAATCTTTCCATTACAATAATTTAAAAAATTCTCACAAATACGATGATATCTCTGAAACTACTTGCCGGTTCAGCTGCAGACAGAATCGGAGGATATTCTCAAATATATGTACATTAAATATAATATATATGCAAAATTAAAATAATTTTTTTTAAATTGACAAGTGGATAAATATGTATAACCCCTTAAAGCTTTTTCTGCAAATCTGAGCATTTTAGTAAAAATATCGAATGCATAGGTTGCAAACTAGTAAATTAAGTATTTGATGCTGATCTCATGTAAATTTTTCTAAGGCGTTGTAGAACATCTAGTGAAGGAAATGTTGGGGTGGTAGAAAAGGGAGGCACCGAAGTGTCTGACCGCAAGTCATCATTTGACCTAATGTGCAGCCAAGTGGTTATCATATAAGCCCAAATTAGCAACTCAGTAGATTTGATAAAAACAACTCAGTTTTTCCACCATAACTGTCAAATATCTTTAAAATTTAAATATTGGGAGCTATACATTCACAGAAGTTCCACTTTTTTAAGATCTTAGATGTTCTGTAATGACCGCTAAAATGTTGCTTAGTTGACTATTTCTCAAAAGTAAAAGCCTGTCGACTATCAACACTACCCCAATTAACTTTTGTGGTACTTAAATATGTATATACAAGGTGCGCCATCTTATATACTGATACGTTAACATTTAATTATTTAGAAAAAGTTGGCAGCCTTTTATATTTTATTACTTTGCAATTTATATGAAGTTTTTTTTTTATAAAACCTAAACCAAAATGAGCACCTCATTTTTCATTTTCCATAATTCTTATGGGAATATCGAGTGATTTGCAACAAATTTGGCTTAAATGCTTGTTTTGTAATTCGAAAGATAAACCAAGATGAGTCATATCTGGAGAATTATAAGTTCAATTAATGTCTTCTCTTTTTCGCATTAGATATTTAGGACATATTTGACCATATTTTCTGCGATATCGGTCGGTATGTTCTTAAAATTAACTCTTATAGAATCGGGGTATCCGAATGCTTCAATCAGTTTATTTCAGGCGCTGCATACTGACGATTTTCCACTATTCCTCACTCAAATAAATTTCACATAAAAAACATCTGGCAGTATTGAATTGTACTGAACTGCTGGTTTCAAAAAAAGTTATTCTCTTATGTCAATCAAAAAAATTGCTCACCCTGTACATATATTAAAAAAAAGTTTTGTTAAGTGTTTCAAAATGTTTGCGCACGACTGCTTTTTCATTTTCATTGTTTTTTCTTGTCACCAATCAAGTAGAATATCACTAAATCTTAAAATTAATATTATTTCACTCGAGAATAAAGAAAACTTTTCAATACGAATTCCAGAGGGAAATTGTAAAAGTTATCACTTCGTGTCCTACTTACCTTCGTCCAAGTAAGTCAGTCCGAGCTTATGCATTTCTCCACTATTTGTCCAAGACATTGACAGTTTTTGCAAACTTTTCCACAAAACAAAAAAATATCAACCAAACAAATGGCGCAAAAACTAAGTGATGACCAAAATGCTGTTGAATTCTCGCACAAACAATATTTTAGGCCAGAGAAACGTGCCAAAGTATTGTAATATATAATAATGCATGATGAGTGGCAACTAAATTCAGAAACCTCGCCAAATTCAATTGCTAAGGTGAGGATAAACGTAAGTTTGGAATGACAAATGCGAATGATAAAAAGTTCAGAGAAAGTATATTCGTATATGTATGTAGGCGGAGGAGAGAACCACTTACCCTGTGGCAAGCAGTCTGTGCATATAAAATGTGCAGCAAGCAGGCTTTTAGGCGTCAACGCGTAACACAGTTGAGATTTAATACAATAAAATTGTCTCGATTTCTTTGTATTTTTAAAAGTCTGCTTTGCACTTGCATAAATTATTCATACGGCAGGCCACAATGTGCCCAATTTACTAATTGTCTGCGCGCATGAGGCGTGCATAACTGTAAATGCCACACCTCTTTCTCCCCGGAGGCTTTCTCTTTTGCTGGAGTATTAGTGCATAGTAATTGGTTCTTTGATTTTTGGCACGCGCCGCAAGTGAAATTAAATAAATTCTTATTGAATGGTATTTCAATTTGGAACCGTCTCTCAACAAATAATGCAATATTTGGCGAAAGGTGGATGACTTTAAATATGTATGCGTTGAGGGAAGTTGCAGCATTCGATTGCCATCGAAGCAATCAATAGCAAAGTGCATCCCTGGAGAGTTAGCATTCAAATGCGGCGAGGCACAGTGTGTAATTTAGTTTTAATTGTGAACAAAAATAAATTTTACTCAAGTGGTCTCAAGAAATTTGAGTTTAAATAAGAACAGTTTATATTGTATTGTTCGTGCTTTTTTTTTATAATTTTTGTAAAAAAAACGAATTTATTTATTTTTAGTGCATTCAGTTTTCTATCAGAGCATTTTTTACTTGCAGCTAATAATAAAGTATTCAAAAATCATCATAAAAGTTATGATACTTACTTAGGGAATCGAAATTTGAGAATATTATATATTGTTGAACCGTTCTTAACCGAATATAAGAGTACTCTTCATGGTTCCAATGCGGTTTGCTTAACTAAAATCCTTAAAATTACTGGGTATACCAAGAGAACCTCTGCCTTTTATTATTTCGAATACATTAATCGTAAAAACCTTAGTATGTATTTAAAGATTAGAAAGTTATAATGATGAAAATAGATTTTCTCTCAAAATCACCACCGTAGATTAATGTACAATAGTTCCAAATAATCTACTAATTAAAGACACTATATAAAATCTAGAGAGTTTATAGCAAATCATAACAATTGTATACATCTTTCCATTGTTTTTATTCTTCTAGTCGAAATGTTGGAATTTTCGGTAAATTTTTCTACCACTAACCTATTTTCTAGAACAGAGTTGTTTTTTATGTTAATATGCGAGAAGCACAAAAGGACAATAATTTATAAATTGATTTCGGTATCTGAAAGTTTATATTACAGAAAATGTAAACAGTATGTTACTATTGACATAATATCACGTGACATATTTGAAAGGGTTTTCCAATGAGAGTGATATGATTATTTTTTCAAATTCTTGAAATTATCGAATCTCCAAACTTTTCACGTAGCCCCGTCTTGTTGGTACCAAATGTTGTCAAGTTCAACTTCTTCCAATTCCGACCATAAAAAGTTGGTTATCATCGATCTATACCGCGCGCCATTGACAATAACGGTGTCAGCAGCTTCATTACGAAAGAAGTAAGGAGCAATAATTCCACCAGACCGAAAACCCGCACCAAACTGTCAATTTAGGTGAATGTAATGGTTTTTCATGAATAATTTGTGGATTTTCTTTGCACCAGAATCGAGAGTTTTATTTTTTATCGCATCACTCAGATAGAAGTAAGCCTCATCGGGGAAAATAATTTTCTTACAAAAATCGCTATCGTTTTCAAGTTGTTAAATGGCAAAAACATTAAATTCATGACGTTTACGGTGGTCCAATCGCTTCAGTTCTTGAGTGGGAACAATTTTATACAGATGCAAGCCCAAATAATTTGTCAAAAGACAAAATAATTAAGATGAAGTTTTAGTATTTTTTATTTTTTTTATTTATTTTTTTTTGTATTTTTACTATATAATAAAACACTGTATGCACTGTAGTCTAAACTTTATTGCGTTGCATTTTCGATTTTTAGTGTCAAAATACACAAAGCTACAACTGACACAGCGTCGCAGAGCAAACCTTTTGGGAAAGTGTCGTTAATACCACCCGAACTATTAAAAATGTAAAATGTATTACCAACGCACAATTTACTTTGCAACTTTCGAATGGACACGGAAGCCGAAAAGCACACGTCGTGGCAATATGCAGTCGCGGAAGACGAGCAAGAGCTGAAATGTGCAATAAAGAACGGTGCTACCAAGCTTAGCCAGATAAGGTGCACAACTGCGCTTGACTACCAGTAACTTTGGCAGAGACATTGCCGCCACAGCAGTTTGCTGCAATTGATTGCCGTTGCCACCATTCACCAATTTACCCATTTACCGCTGGCAGCATACACCGTTTTTAGTTGCGCGAACGTCATCCCAAGGGAAATGAGAGCGCAATGCGCTGCGTTTGATGTCATTTTCAAAGTAAACAAACACGATAAAATATTTTTTCTTTTTATAAACTTACACCCCGTAACCCTCTACGTCAACTGCGCCCCTTACTGCTAAATACTCTTCTTAAGTAAACACAAAGTTGCCAAATTCATCTAAATGCGCGCTGGTGTGGGAAAGGGGGAAAACGCATAAGTTGTTTGACAACAAAACAAGTTTATGCAGTAAGCAACCTAAAGCGACTAGCCGAATAAGCTATAAGAGAGTCAGTCTGTCAGACAGCCGGGCGTTGTCTTCTTACGCTTTAACTAAAGAAATTCTTCGCAACTGCCGCGCCGCTGCCACTACGCATGCATTAGTTAGCAGCACACGCCGCACGGCCAGTCTTTAGGTGTATACCCACACATACACACACACATTCTCTTTTGAAAGCCTCGTATCTGTGCAGCTATTAAAAGTGTACGGAGCATTTTTGTATTTTATAGCTTAACCGTTATTTTTGGCTGTCCCCCCAGCTAATATTTTGCACGTTCAGCTTTTCATATGTTCGTTTCGTTTACCTTGCGTCACCCTCTTCTCTTGCCAGCAATTTGTTGACTCCGTCGGCCGTTTACATTTGAGCTGCGTGGCGCTTAAATATTCATGAGGGTTGCAGCGTAAATAAAATTTTGGCAAAATTGCGGTTCAACCTCGTTGATTTCTTCACTCACTGCCTTCAATACACGGCTATTTCTTGTGGCTTGCGTTTTTTATCTCCCATTCAGGGCAACAAATGCGCATATGTGTGATTTTTATTTCGAGTTTGTATAGTTTCACCCATACATATATAGGTACATATATGCCTTTTGTTTTTAGCTTCCTCAATTGATTTGTTTTTTTTGCTTTTTGATTTTCCCTGTCGATTTTTCCATGCAGTCATTCTTTCATTGTTGTTGGTAAAAAATGTTTTTCATATTTTTATTTATTTATGGCTTTTATTGGTATGTCGTTTATGGAAAGTGGTGAAATTTGCATAATTTTTAGCGCACATAATTGGAAAATGATGTGGTTTCCACGCAAGTCGTTTAAGTTTTCTTTCACAATTTCACATTACACTTTTTAATATAAATAAAAAAAAGTTTAACTTCGCTTGCACCGCAGTCAGAATGCCCTTGACAAATACAAAAAATTCCTTACAAAATCTTAATTTTGATCGGTCAATTTGCATGACAGCTATGTGCTATAGTGATTCGATTTCAACAATTTTTTCAAAGATTTCCCAAGCAAAGTTTCGTTAAGATATCATGCCAAATGACAAAGATTTCCATACAAACACTTGATTACGATCGTTCAGAGTTTGCACCATCGCCTTAGGCAATAACCTGTCCCAAATTTCGTGAAGATAGCTCGTTAAATTAAAAATTTTTCTATATACTAGGTTCTCTGACGTTTCTTCTGGGTCTCACAAACATCGTGGCAACCTTAACATGTCCTGCTGCTCAGGGTATAAAAATACGTATGTATGTATACCTATGTAATTTTTGTAATGAAATAGTAATTTTTTTTTTAGAAAATTCTATAATCTACAATAATCCGTAAAAAAATATTATCCTGACGGTACAAAAGTTATGGTATTTTTAAATAAAAAGATATTTTACGCATTATTTATTTGAGAAACTAAATAATATTAATGCTCACCGATACTTTTGAAAATCAAGCTTAAGCGCCTCCCTTGCAGGAATATTTTTTTCTCAGTACGTAGGTTGATATTAACTCATGAATTTGATTAGTTATTTTTGGTTCCCACTATCGTTATGTATATGTAGAAATTATTTACTTAAGAGATACGCCGATTATACAGATCGTTCAAAAATTCGATACCATTTTGTGTAGTACGTTCTGCCAAAATAAATGCCAGTTTTGGCGCTTATTTCTTCACTTCAGTTCCATTCTTGATTTTTGTATCAACTATTTCCTCTTCTTTAAATGCTTCCATTTTTTCAGTATTTCGTTATTTAAACTACCCAATAATAATAGTACAATCGGTTTTTAAGGTTTTCCATTTAAAGGATTGATCATTAACTGCAAACTAACCGGATGATGTTTTAATCATTACCACATGTCCACAAAAAATTTGTAAATTTTTTGATGTTTTCTCCCATTACGGACTGCTTTACACATCCAATGGGCTCTTCGTGTACGGTGTTGACATGGCCTGTAAAGAATTTTTCCAATCGCTTTTTGGTATCAGCGGTATTTTTTCTTCCAAAAATAGTATTTCATTATTATTTATATATATTTGGTTTTTTAATTACAAAAGGTGGCTCACTAAAAATGTGATATCGTACCAGAGAGAAATTGATTTCAAAACTTATTCCAGGAAATAGATCGAAATATATGTAATCTTTATATCAAACATAATTTTTATTATTTTTTTATATTTATATTATTATTTTAGGAATATATTTTTAGATGAGTATTCTTTTAGCCACTGGGATATTTAAATACTGGGTTACAATTCTGAATGCTTCATTTCTGCATTTGGTCCAATTTGTTTTACGTACTAAGTTCCTGCATTCTTTGTTGCTTTTGTCCCATATATGTTCGTATACCGTATAGCTGGTTTTGTTGCATACTTTTAGTAACACTGTCAGATAATCTTTAAAGAAAGTGGTTATATGTATATTGCCGTCATTGTATAATTCTAGTATTTAGGGTAAGGTAACAATATAAATTACTTAAGAGAGAGCTCATATAGTATAAATAAAATGAAATCATTCAAAAACCGCATGTAACATTATATCTATCAATAAAAAATTTTTAACACATATGTATATGATGCTTTCAATTTTGTATATGATTTTCTAATAAACTTTGAACAAGTTTCGACTTTAGTATACAGTAGGCTGGAGCGAAAAAAAAAGCTTATCCTGAGGGTAAAATTTGTAGATTATAAAAGGAAAAACCACAGCTTCTAGAACACTTATCGAAATTTGTTTACGGAATAAAAATTTGAACTCGAAATTTACTTTTAAACTGAGTGCGCCGCCTTTAGATGTTAAAATATTTTTAGTTTTTGTTTTTCGTCCAAAAATGTATCCCATAAAAATGCTAGAAATTTTTTAGAAACTAGCTTATACGTTTTTAAATAATTTAATATTTTGAGTCAGGAATTATTAAAATTCTTTTGTACGCATATTTCTAAGCGGCCCACAATGCTCAGAAATACCCAAACTTATACCGCAAATTTTCAAAAGCAACTTGCTTCGTAGACATTCCCCATAGGTAACTGGAAAGTTTTGCTGTTAAATTGCATGAAAAATAAAAATAAAAATAAATAAATAAATCAAAACTAACCGAAAAAATGCGGTAAGTGAAAAACTTTTTAGGCCTCGAAATTTCGCAGAACAAATAACAAAACTTTACGGTACAGCGCCACACCTTCGCAAATGTGAAGAGGACTTAGACGCACACGCATAACTGTTTATATATTTCGATATTGTTTCTAGGCTGAGTTTGTTTGTATGTAATACTTATTAAAATTTATATATTTAAATAGCAAGTTCCGCTTCGAAACGCCTTCGCTGTGGCAGTCGTCTGGCGATTTCGCCACTTCCGATGAGGCAACAAGCAGATGAAAGCATGTGTGTTTGTGCGTGGGCATTCTGCGTGTATGTGTGTGGCATATGACTTTGTATGTGTGTGCGCTAGGATTATTATGTTGAGCAACCCTTGGCACTGCCACACCTCCGTGACAAAAGAAGTTGTTGCTTTTGGTTGGTAGTGGCATGAAGTTGGCGCTAGTAATACGTAATACATACATACATACATACACATATGCGGTATTATGCAAAATAAAAGCAACAATAAATACCTACAACAAATGTACTTGGATTGTATGGCAAAAAATGAAAACAATTTCATGGTTATTGTTAGCAAATATGAAATGAAAATATAATGGCACCCTCAAGTGTCAGCAACATACGCAGCACACGCACGACCACACATACGCACACGCCCATAGAGTGTTGCGCGAATTCTATTGGGAGGCTGTCTGCAAGTGCACATGTTGGGAAGGGACTCGCGAACCCAGACATACATACATATGTATATACTAGGGTGGGCCAAAAAACGTTTAATCTTTTCCTTAGATACCGTGAAAATGCCGCCTGAAATAATGAAAAAACCTCAAGTTTGAGCTTTTTACAATACATTAATATCAATAGGTGGGGCATTCTGATATTTGATTTTCCATTTAAATACTACAGAAATAAATATTCTTAGTTCCTCTGTGTGCTTAATGCATTTGAACAAATTATTGTGTATAATATATAATATTTTTTCACAAAATAATACCTCAAGTTCATAAAATATTTTATTTTTAATGGCTTTTGTTCATCTTATTATATATGCAAGTTCATAGAAAAACGCATTCAGTAGATTGAAAAAAGGGTTAAAAAGAAAAAATTTTGACTTCAGTTGCACCGAAGCTATACACAAGCCTTCACAAATACAAAAAATTCCTTATAAGAACTTATTTTGATCGGTCAGTTTATATGCAAGATATAGGTATGCTATAGTGATCCGATCTGAACAATTTCTTAATAGATTACACCGCTGCTTTGGACAATATACCACGCCAAATTTCTTGAAGATATCTCGTCAAATGAAAAAGATTTCCATACAAACACTTGATTCCGATCGTTCAATTTGTTTTACAGATATATGCTATAGTGATCCGATATTGGCGGTTCCGATAAATGGGTAGCTTCTTGGGGAGAAAAAGATGTGTTTAAAAGTACAGATCGCTATTTCAAATACTGAGAGACTAGTTCGCGTATATACAGACGGACAGACAGAATGACAGACGGGCATTGCTAAATCGACTCAGGTCGTCATGCTGAACATATATATATTATAGGGTTTTCGACGTTTCCTTCTGGGTGAGGCAAATTTTGTAGCAAAATTAATATATCCTGTTCAGGGTATAAAAAGAACTGTTTGGCCCACCCTAATATAGATACTTTTATACTTATATGTTCCATGCGTTTACGTCAGTTTTTAAGCTATAGAATTTAAATAAGGATACTCAGCACAATAATGCCTGAATGTAGTTGTTATGGCTGGTTATTGTTGCTTACGATCATATTGTTGTTATCGTTGTTGTTATATTTTGTTGTTGTTGTTATTATTGTAGGCGGCGACACACGTTACGACAACAATAGCAAAAACAACAACAAGAAGAAGTTAACATTGCTGCAACATGCCGCATTCTGTGAAACTTTGATTTCCTGCAGCACACCCACACATTTACATTTGTACATGCATATGTATGTTTGTATGTAACATACGCGCGAGCTTTCTTTGCTGTCGTTTCAAACCTCAAACCACTTGACAAATTCTTCATTGATACTTATGCACGCCATTCAAATTCATATTTCAGCTATTCACCACACCCACCCATCCCCCTAACTTTTATCAACTTCGCATGTAAATATTTCGCCTTTACCGTTTGCTCAAGTGGGTGTTATATAACTCAACGAATTTATCATTTTGACGCTCTATAAAAATTTCAACTTACTGCTAATATACACACACATAGCAAAAAGGTACGAAAAACATTTGAAAAAAATTCGTCAAATTGCCGCATCCAAGAAGGGTTGCAAATTCGCCACCCTACTGACGCCGCATTGCTACTTTGTTGTTGTGTAGTGCTTTGCATTTATGAAAATTATGAATTGTTGTAAAATATAAAGTTGCGCGAAAGAAATGTGTCTTCTGGTGGTTGCTAGAATTTCCTGCCATTGGCAGAATTGACGCGCAGTTTCTTCAATTTTTTTCCCCCGAGCACTTCTATATTTTGTATGTAAGTAATAAGCCTCGATGGAATTTGGTAATGTTGATCCTAAGTGGTTGATAATAAATTGATGAGAAGTGAGAAGTGACAGTTGTACTTGTACTTGTACTTTTAACCAACACTGTATCCATTTGTATGTGCGTGTGTTTGAAGCGAACGTGTTAAATGGTAGCAGGCAGCAAGTTAATGCGATATCTGGCTCGGAAAGGGGTGCCACGCTTGCTGTCGGAAGTGTTGCGGTTGTGAGTAGTAGCTTGTTGACGGCATTAAGATGCCGATCTAGAAAGTAGATTAGCAATTGACAAGCTCAGGGGAATGGTTGGAGTAGGTAATGAGCTATTAAATATATTTATGGCTGTTAAAGTAAGCTGTTGAAGTAACATTTACGCTGTAGTATTTCGTAAAAGATAAAGAGACTAATATAAGAGGTGGATTGAAAGTTCATATACAAGTAGTTTTTGAGAAAAACAAGTAGATAACTTTTTGAAAAAAATTATATTATTACTCAAAATTAGTTGCCATCGGGAACGACCCACCGATTATAGCAACTTTCAAACAATTTGTCATTTGCTTCACTTTCGATACTCTGCACTGTCGATGCATTTCTCTTTAGCTCATTGATTGATTTATGATATTATGACCACAGGCTACTTTATTTCAAATCTGTCTACATATATGTTATGTGTTATGAATATTCGACTGGTTGCTATTAAAGAAGATGTAGTAATTTGTTGTTTATGTATCAACTCAAAGCTCAAGCTATTGAGTACGAGTAATAGGGTTCATAAGCTTTTGACCTCCATACAAATTAGATTTAGTGGTGGTTTCTGTGGTATGTCAAATGCGAAAAACATTAAACTTTACACAGTTTTCTGTCACCGTAGTGCTTGCACCTAGTCTAATTCCGATCATCACCAATAATGAAAATGTCTGTTGAAAGTAAAGTCGAATTTGCCATCTAACATATTAGTAAGACAGCATACCGATTTATCGGCAAGTCGTTAAAAGCTTTATTATATTATTCGTTATATGGAGTGTTCTTGTAACGGATGTTTTTCAGACGTGTGATTTTCAATGAGGCAATATTTTTTTCGGATTTGGTGTTTTGACAGTTGATCGTACGTGATCTATACTCAGTTTGGTTTCTCATTTCATAATCAATAGAATAACTTCGAAACAACGCTTCAAAATCGTGCACATTTTTTACCTAAATAATCGTTTAATTTTCGGTCGACACAATCGGCCAGCAGAGTCGATAATTCGAGCAAATATGAATCGGTTAACTCTAGTGCATAATGCGCATCCGCAGAGATGCCACCTAAGTCGCTATTGCTGCTGTGGAGCAGAGTATCAAAGAAGACTAGACAGCTGTGCCCATTCACTTTATGGAAGCTTTTGCGTAAAGATGTTGGTTTACGGTTTGGACACACAAAGTTCAATTCGTACAAGAATCGTAGCCGAATGACCATCAAGCGCGTCACACGTTCGATGCATGGGCTCAAAACGAGATGGCTACCAATTCCGATTATCTCAAAAAAATGTATTTAACGATGAAGCTCATAATATCTCGTGTCGTGCGCTTGAGGAATGGCCTCCAAAATTGTGTGATTTAAGTTGTTGAAAATTGGGCACCTCGCTGTAATCTTTTCGATTCAGCAGCTGGCGTCACTTGGCCCAAATTATTTTGTTAATATAATTGTTAATCCTTATCTTTATAACAAAGCTAAATTCTTGGACATAATATTATGTTATATGCATTTGATTTCTTTTGAAAACCACAAGTCTAAAAAACACCAACAATCTACTATACTCGTATAACCGCTAGGATAACTTAGCAAGATAGTCGAGTTCGATAGGAGAAACCTTGTACCTAAGTGATCTCTCTAAAATTTCGAATAAAACGAACTGCTCAGAGCTCTTGATTGTATTACAAGGTATATACTCACCAAAGTGATTGACACGTGCAGTTACCACCGCTAATGACGAACGAATATGAGTGATTTTATGGCACAATGTCCAAATTGAGAATAGATGGTTGAGAACAATGATTTGGCGTGTGAAATGGAGATTTATGAGGAAGTACTTTTGATTTCCAATTTTCTCGCATTGCAGCGCAAGTAGCAGTAAAGCGAAAATGACGTACGCACGGGCAAATGGCAAGTTTTCAGTTTCGCAGAAGACAAACCAAGCAAGCGAAGAGAAAGGAGAAAAAATGTGATTGCGGCGAAGTGCACACATAAGCAACATATGAGTAGATCTGTAAACTGTGAAATTTCAAAACTCCGATGCATATTCACATATCAAATTCTTATACTACTTATTTTTTAGAGTTTTCTGAGCGCTCTCCATGTCAAACTTCTACGACATTGCTGCGCTATAAGCCAACATGATTAAAACCATTTGTCAGCCTTTCTGGCACTTGGTATGCTTTGTCATATATACGCTTTCACAACAAACGACTTACACACGCAATTGTCCTTTGGTCTTCTTCCGCACTCTCTTTACCTTTTTCGCTCTTCTCCTCTACTCTTCATATTGCTGCGATGATGAATGCTGCGGTAATTTCACACTCAAAATGCTGCCAGTGACACCGTTATTGTACTGACTTCACTGAATCATCGTAGTCACCATCAGTGCCGCCTTCGCTTTCGCCTCCATCTTTGTCGTCTTCTGCAAGGGCATCTTCATTTTATACACAACTCATCTCAACTCATATCATCTCATTTGCTTTCCAGTCATTGCATTGTAATATTGCATCACATCGCTGTCGCCCTCAGCCCACAGCTGGGTATATTATCAACTTGTGGCTTGTATTCCTTGGTGATCACCACACCTTATTTGCTTCTTTCGTAATATTGATATGTGTATGTGGGTGTGTGCAGTCAAGAAGCATAACGAAATGTGAAATTCTTGTACTTCATTATTTTACGGTGACAAATTGCATTTTGCCTTTGCCTTGAATTTACTCTTATTTTATTATCTCACTTCAAGTGCTCACGAACTTATATTTTCAGCACGACAAAATAAAGGTGAAAAACTTATGTCAAGCTTCAGGAAATTGCTTATCAAAAATATGCATGAAGTTATGTTAAGAAATACTTTTTGCGAAAATTTTATCTGGTTTCGTGAGAATGTCTAAACTAAAGTCATAAATTAGCTGCATTATTTGACTTATACAACTAATTTTTGAAAAATTTTTAAGATTAATGGCTGAATTTTGGTAGAGTGGTCAATTAGTAAGCTAAAGAGATAACATTTCTAAAATTTATTTAAAAATGTATTCGTGTTAAAAAAATTATTGATTGTACCCCGTAAAAACAAGTATACAAGTGCTTACTGCAGAAATGTTGGTGAGAAATCCTTTGGTACTTACTGTTTGAAATGGTGATGCTCACCGCCAAAGCACTTATTTCTCGGTTTGACTCTAAAAAATCCATTATTCACTCGACACCAACATGTGAAGTACTAGAGAAATCGTCTTGCAGATTTATTTCAAATTTGAAGCTAATAATTTATCTTCGAAAAATAATTTCGTTACAATTTAGTACTCGCATAAAGATCGTGTGTTTTAATTTCGGTAAACCTGTTTTGTTATGGTTATTTTATAAAAAGTAGTTATATTTACAAGTACACTAAATCATTATAACCGCCGTTCGTATTTTGAAATTAAAAAAAAAAGCGGTTCTTTTTAAATTTTGATAGGCTATATCTTTATAAATAACATACAAAAATTTTAAATCGATATCTGAAATCGTTTTGGTGTTACAATTTTCTAAAACGCTCAGCGCGCTTTTGAATGATTAATCGACGACAAATGATCTCTAACAAAATTTTGAATTGATCTGATCATGAAAAAATTCAAGCTATTTTTAATTGCCGCCATTTCAGCGTAGGTCTCTGGTTATGTAATATCTTCCAGTAAGTTTTTTTTTTTTGGGGTTCATCATTGCAGCAGTGGAGGACCTTTTTCATAGCGTCAAAAAATTCAAAAATCGAAAAATTTAATTTTTTTACAAAATTTTTTTTTTTGTATATTCTTAAAATACATGTAATATGTATAAATATACCCTTACAAATTAAAAATAATTGATAATAAAAATTGATTTTTTTGTCACACTAGATGTGCCCCTTAAATCAGTTCATTACGCAATTAGTATAAGATCGCTGTAATATACACATACAAGTACATTATACTTATCAAACGACTGGGGGAGAAGCAAAACGAGCAACTGCTAGTGCTACATAGAGAGAAAATTTTTGGCTTTAACCTCGATAGAAGTCAATATAAATCAGACCATTTGCGGTAGAAAAACTTTAAAGTATTTCACATGAATTCGTTGACCTTCAAATGGTATAAACTTTATATTTAGATAATGGAATATATCTAAAGGATGGTTTTGGAGCAGTGAAGGCTTGTCAAAACTTGAAAAAGTCGAAGCTAATCGATAAAAATATGTATTTTTTCAAGAGATTAAGTCTTCATTTTTCGAAATGAGCTTCCAAAATCGAAATATTTGCCTCCGAATTTCGAAATTGAAAACATCATTTTAATTACAGTACGTAATTCTACAAATTTACAAGTTACAAGTTTTATAAAGAGCACGAACGGCTGATTTTTATTATGAAAAAATTTCTTGGAAATTTATATTTGTCTGACCTGAAATAACTGCTATTAGAAATAAACGTTTCGATTTTGTTCGAAACTGAGAGCGAAATCCTCAATAGTTATAATGAGAGAATTTTCAACATATTACAAAGTCTTCAGTAATCACTGCAAACTCTTCCCTTCACCTAAGATGTTACGTCAGAGATCAACTCTGCTAGCAAAGAAGAAGGACCGGTTTCCAAACAAAAAACCACAAGGTTAAGAAGACGCTACAACCCCTAAATAAATTGTTCAGATCAGACGGCTTTGGCATATTTTTGTTATAAACAAAAAAAAAACGATCCGAAACGATAAACAGAAATAATTTTAAATACTAATTTAACCCAAGCTAAGCAAAGCTAATAAACTCTTCAACTGATTTTTTCTTGTGCCACACACATTTAAATCGAATTCACAGCGAACCGACAACTTCGCCTCCGCACCAACTCCGTACACACGAATTTATATATTACTTCTATGTAGCGGATGGAGCCGCACAACCACTGCCAGCTCATTTGCAATTTTATTGCGAGCATTGAATGTCGAATTTAAATTTCAATTTGACAATCAAAATGCAAACGCAATCCAAACTAAGAGTTTGCGAAAGCATACAGATTATATATTAAATATGTGCAAATCCAGCGATTGGCAGCCATTTTCGCAGCAATTTGTCAAATTCATGATTAGGCGAATGTGGCTGTGGCTTTGGCTATGGCTGGCAAATTCCGAACGAATAGTTAGTTGCTTGTCAGTAGTCAGCTGTCGCACGAAATGTCAAACGCAAACGTCACATTTGCTATACAAACACACACCTACACCCACACATGCAAATGCAATACAAATGCGTGAATAAATATAATAGATTGCTGTCATACATTTAAGCACGAGTTTATGCAAAAGTGTCTATTAGTTGGAGCGAATGACTGAATGTCGGTGGCGAAACCGCCCACTGACAGCGTAAATTGCGCAACGCGATTTGCACATTTGAATTTTGCATGTGAAAATTTGGAAATTGTCAAATTGTGCCTGATTATAGTGTAGTGAGTGATGGAATTTTACTTACTTTATGAAACAGCATACACATAGGTGTGAGTTTGTAGCAGAACGTGTGTGTGTGTGTATGTTAAATAAACTCACTTGCATGCATGTGTCAGGCTAACACTCTAAGCATAGGTTATTGCGTATATGTGAGCATACATCGAGGCATTTAACATGGAAATCAATGATTTTTGGCAGGTGCGCTATAAATGTCTGCACAGTGGTGCAGTTTAAATATCGTTACAAAACATAGTCATTCCACAAATACAAATGAAGTTAGCAACAACAAAATCGTACTCTACTTTCAAATACATAACTAGAGTTTTTTTTTCTACAATTTTTTCTTACTGGCATGTTTCAATTGTTATGAGACATGCGTGTTGTGATTAATACGTTCCCACTGCTGTCATCGGCTGTTGATGGCTGTATGTTCTCCAAACTGAACAGGGTATATTAAGTTTGCCACAAAGTTTGTAACACCTAGAAGGACACGTCGGACCTTATAAAATATATATATATAAATAATCAACGTGATGAGCTCAGTCGATTTAGCCATGTACGTCTGTCTTTCCGTCTATCCGTCTGTCTGTATACGCGAACTAGTCTCTCAGTTTTTGAGATATCTGAAATTTTGTCAAAACTGCCGATCGGTCAAAACCCAAAAAATAGTGCTCGTATGTAAAACTTTTTTATTTAACCAGATATAATCACGAAATTTGACTGAAATTATTCTTCAGCTTTGCAAAGGTATATGCTCTGAAGAAATGCTTCAGCTCGGATCACTATAGCATATAGCTTTCATACAAGCTGACTGAACACAATTAAGTTGTTGTATGTAAAACTTTTTTATTTGTAAAGAGCTTCGGTGCAACCGAAGTTAACGTTTTTCTGTTTTTTTAATATGCTAAGGTTATGTTGTTTTGATCTTATATAGTACAATATGTTTTGAAGGTCCTAAATTATTGTATCAAAGAACTATTCACTCGCATCCGCAACAAAATATATCTTTCATGACAAAAAAGTTATACTTCGATCTAAAATGCATTTTTTTCTTAAAATCTTATGTACCAAAATTTCTTTAGTTTAGTAAGCAGTAATAAAATTACTTTATCATATTCTGTTAATTATTAATAAATTATAAAATGTTCTTAGCTCAAAGTAATTAAACATTTCATATGAATTTAACTACATACTTGTTCTTTTCCATAAATATAATTTTAATTTCTATCTCTTTATTTTTCTTTGCATACTATTCGCTCTGAACCCACTGTGCGTCCATTTGAATGTCTCCGCAACGATATTGAAAATCATTGATATTGCAAAGGTGAGTCTATTCATCGATTTGGTGTCATGTGCAACCATTAGACGGTATGTTTGTGTTTGCTATATTTATCGACCCTAGCGGCTGGATTGTATGTCACAGAACGAAATTTCATTTCGTCAATTCTGACAGACACGCCAGCCGATTATTTAAACAGCATCGATTGAACGCGCTGCCGAAATGAACTCACTGATACCGCACTGAAATTGTGCAAATTGCGTTTTGTTTATGTGCGTGTGTATCTGTGTTTATGGTGTGTATATGTGTCTTTATTGCGGTATAATATTAATTTTAATATAAGCAGACGCGCTGTAATCGATATATTTAAGCAGAGAAAATTCATTTTGTTATGGAAATAAATCACAATAATTGCAATTTGCCGATTTCGTTACGCATTTAAAACGAACAGCCTTGAAAAACCGCACTATTTTAAAATTATGACAATTTCTTGCCACAAAAAATTGTAAAAGGAAATAAAAGAAAAAATATACTAAACCTTGGCCACCCTTTTGGCAGCGTGTTGCCGCCTCAAAGCGTATAAATTTGATTTAATAAACTTTTGTAATATGCATTCGCCACGTAAATCTTGTGAAAATTGTAACACAACAACAACTGTTAAAAAAAAAACCAATTCACCCCAAAAATATGTGAATTATGTGTAATGGTAATGGCATGAATATGCCGCACAACACGCCACTCGGTGCGGCAACAAATCTGTCAAATGTCAAACTTCACCCTATTTAATTTCCTCTTGCGAAATTAGTTTTTGCAAATTTCTCTATTTTTCATTTCGTTTGCCGGATTTTTTTCATTTTTCGGTGTCTTTTTTCCATTTTTTGTAATTTTTTATATATTTTTCATTTTTATACCCTGAACAGGGTTTAAGGTTGCCACGTTGTTTGTAATATCCAAAAACACTTACACTCTTTCTTTTATCTGCAACTATAACATATAGCTGCAATACAAACTGAACGATCGGAATCAAGTGCTCGTATGAAAAACTTTTTCATTTGATGAGATATCTTCCCGAAATTTGGCACAGATTATTGCCCAAGATAATGGCATAATCTCCGAACAAAATGCTTAGATCGGTATACTATAGCATATAGCTGTCATACAAACTGAACGATCAAAATCAAGTTATTCTATGGAAACTTATTTATTTGTGAAGGGTATTCTAGTTCCGGTGCAACCGAAGTTAACGTGTTTTTTTAACTTTTTGCATTTTTTTTTTTATTTTGTTTGGGCATCATACATATGTACGTTTGCACCGCTAAACTTCTTCATTGCCAATGAATTGCACTTTTTCACTGAATTTTATACCACACACGCCGTTCGCGCTCCCAGTAGATCCAAAACCACCTCGCACACATTCATATTTCTGCTACTTTATGGATACACGCACACATAAACAACTGCCATGCATTGTAAATATATGTGTATTCAAGGTGGTGCTTGGGGCAAGAGGCTAAACTGTGTCCGCTGCGATTTGCTACATTTGTTCCGCCTCTCGCTTTCATGCCACTGCCTGCCATAATTCATGTTCAAAAACTTGAAATTGAGTCATAAACAACATTGGATTTTATTTTCAGTTTCATTTCAATGCATTTTTTCACTATATTACATATATACATACATATATATGTATATATATACATATGTATATATTTTGTTTTATTGTAGTTTCACTTGCCTCTGAAAGTCCTTTTTTGCAATATGCTCAATCAACTACACACACACACCCCACTGAAATTCATATGTATGCGTGTGGGTTCTGAAGGGGATGGTGCATGTTCTTTCTATATTTGGGGTAGTTTACCGAAACACACAGCCACTCTCATATGCATTTATACACACTGCCATTGACAAGTTGGAATGCTAGTTGGACAAATGACTAATAATTTAATTATAAGTATTGAATGGAATTTACGAGTTTATAAACTAAATGGACCGAGCGAAAGGCATGATTGTTATCGAACTATTTTACAAATTTTTAGTGTACTTTTTCATTATACAAATGGATTTATTATCTAATTCATGTCAGTACAATATGCGGAAAATGGGGTTGCCGAGGGAATATGAAAATGTTTGAAGTTAATAACAATGCGGTACATATTGTCACTGTAATCTTGATATTTGTTGAATATTATGTAAATAATCAATGGATAGACCATTATATTAGGCTTTTGTGCTTCATGTGTTGTCGCATGATTTCAATATATATCTATTTCAACTTTACTACCTAATAATTATGCCACTCCTATAACTCAATTTAAATATCATATCTATCATATATTGATGTTAAAATGGTCACTCAAATAAGGAAGTGATTAAAACGCAAGAGAAATATATTATTGAGGAAAGCATCTATATATGTATGCTATATAAAAATTAAGTGACACATTTTTGCCCGAAGTAAACTCCTTAACTACTGAACTGATTTTAAAAAAATTTAACACATTGTGTCCAGTTTGGTTGAACTCAAAAGATACGATAGTTTATATTTAACTAATGTTAAAACAATTCATAAATAACACAAAAATGATAAACATAAATATTATTTGTATATTGTTCAAAATTCAAAAACAAAAAAATAATCATAATAATAATAATATTAAGTAAAATGCCGTATGCCGAGAAAAAAATTAAACCTCAACAATACTCGAAGCATTGCAAAAATGAATGAAAGATGTAAATGGCAACGATAAACTGTTTGGTGCTGCTGATGGAAAAAACATATGATCTTCATAAATAGCACTGAAAATATTCTTGAAGCACTCATTTTGCCTTCACTCTATTGAATGGTTTATTATACTAGTATGTACCAACAGCAAATATTGATTACATCTATGTAGTAGTCATATATATATATATATTATTATTTGGATCAAGTTTTGAAATAAATTGCAATATTGTGATCGGCATAATGTGCTCCCACGCACAAATTGAATGATATTAGTAGCAACCTTAGCCCATATATGAGCCATATAGTGATTTCTGATTGTAAGGTTGATTTTGAATTAAATTTTTTGAATATTAAATAATATATTTAGTTTAATATAACTTTAATCTAACTAATACAAGAGCAATTCCAGAAAATTTAATACTAGTCTACATCCAAATTCAATCCTTCTTCTACTCACTTTCCGCCAATATATAAACATAGGTATATTATCGGTAAAAGTCTAAGTGATGTCGAAATGGACAAAAGTTAAAGATCTAAAATTTATTATTTATTTATTTCATTATTGTCTACGCTGACAGTAGTTAATGCAGACTGGACGATATATCATACGTATATAACGCTATATATATGTATTATAGGTATATATATACCTATATAGCACTGTAGTACATTTTCGAATATGGTGACTGTCTTAATTTCGGCTAAACCGCATTTATAGTTTTATTTTGACCAAGATCAAGACAACATGGTTTAGTTGGTACACACTAGCGACCAGTGAACAGTAGAAATAGTAGAAATTCATGTTGATTCTTAGTCCTATATCTTCTACGTATAGACAGCGTATCGTCAGTATAACAGATATGACGATCACAAAAAGTAAGGTGGCATCTTCGGCAGTTGTGAGAAAGAGATGAGAAATTACTTAACTCGTATATTGACCGCAAGAAGATTGAACAGTACTATACCGGGCAGCGAAATTCGAAACCAGCAAGATACTAATCGAAATAAATCAGACCTCCCAAGGTTGGCCTTCAATTGTGACATTCAGGTCATAGTACCCTCTAGACGTGAATAGAGAAGCGGTTTAGCTGGAAAGGAGAGTACTACCAAAAACCTATATCGACGGAACTAAAATTGACTACGGTATACGGACGGGGCTATAATCCGAGGATCTAGATATCTCTTTATCTTTCCGTCTACCAAACTCAGCTAGCATATTAAAAGCAAAGCATAGAGAAGGTGGAGTTCTAATGAACAACTACGGGTGAGTACAGATAGCGGCCATTTACACAGATGGTCAGTCGGCACTACACCTGATCAACTCCAGCTTAGTCAACAAAGCGAGGAAGGCTTTAGGCTCACTCGACTTGTCCTTAATTTGGGTTCGCGGTCACTGGAACATTTTCGGCAACGAAAAGGCAGACTAGTTGCCTAGATCAGGAGCCTCTCTAGATGAATCCAAGGCAGAGACAATACCGTGTCCGCTACGTACGATCAAGGAGGAGCTCAATACGCAATTTGAACAAATAAGTGCGAAAGAGATGAAAATCCACAACAAAATGCAGGATAGCTAAACATATTTGGTCAAATTATGACAAGACTATGAACCATAACAGGGCATTGGCCATTTGGAGACCATGCTTTATAAATGGGTATGCGCTATAATTGCACTTGCCGTAGCTGCAAACTCGAAGGGAGCAAGGAAACGATTCTACACTTCCTCTGCGAGTACCCAGCTCTCTCACAAATCAGACATCGAACTCTTGGAATCCATCAGTTAAATATCGCTTTTACTCTACCAAAGAACATGTCCAACATTTCCCAACCAACTTCGGTAACAACTCCTTACCGTTGGGTACAAGGTTATGTATAACTGTTGTTTATTTCCAATATAAAAATAATTCACATTCTGTCTACAGATATGCAAGTTCTTCTCAAAGTTATTTGACTACAAATCCAACAATTTTTTACTTTTTCCCCCTGCAATACTTCAGCAATTTTTCTTAAATAAACTCTACTATTTATCTACTTAATTTTCTTGAATTCCATTTCACTTTTAGTCTCTCTTTTATTACAAGTGTCTAAAACTTATATTCTTTGACTCACTCGCATGTTTTTTTCTAAGCAAACCACAGCGCGCCTTAACTGCTACACTAAGGTGTTTGCAAGATGGCGTCAGTAGTCGGGGGACCATACGGAAAGTACCGCAACTAACCACTAAAACATTCATGAAGCCCCGGCGCCGTGTTTGTAACTTTATAGACATTGCATTACAGGCCCACCACTGCAGCGCGCGCACTTTCACTACCGACTTCGACCCATCACCCCACACCCAAGAACATTTACGCCTTCCTTCACACTGCAGACTGGGGTATTATATTACAAAACCACACCTTGCACACATGTTTAGACAGATTTTGTATGTCTACAGAGATAACTTTGGATTTTGGTGCAAGTATTTGTATGTATGCATGTAACACGTGCCTTTGTAAGCGAAACCCATAATTTTTGTTGCAAACGCCGCTGCTAGACAAACATCTTTGCCCACAAGGAAACACTTTTACCTTTCATGCACGACTGAGTGTGGGCACAAGACACCGTACACGAAGCATTCACTGTGGCTGTGCAGCGGTGATGAAGTGGAACCAAAATCAAAGAAATTTTTCATTACTATTTTACAATTCTCCAGAGATGCGCTGTGATGGCGAAAGCGTGTTCCAGCTGTAGTCAGCGACGCAGAACGCAAATTTCGTGCAGACAAATGATGCGGCAACGGTTGCCTACGGAATGTGCGCTCGTTCACCCGAAGTGCTGGTGCTGCCTAATACGCATATCTCGAGCGGTAACTGTGACTGACAGTCCGCTTGATAGACTAACTAACTGCTGGCAACTAGCTGACAAACTGCCGTCTCAGTGTCGGGTATTTTAAAGTAAACGCAAATGCCACAATGTGTAATTTGGCATGCAGATTTTTGTCTACTTGACGTGCCTTAAGTGAGACGGAAGTCGAAACGGAAAGTAACAACGCCGCTGACGCCCGTCACTGTTCGCTCGGAAGGCGCAGGCGCACGTGTTTGTGGTGGCACCGTCATATGATTGAATTAACGTTGGTTTGACGTGTATTCAACGTGCGTGCAGGTTGTTCAATGTGCTTTCTTAAGTAGGTATAGTGTGTTTTCGGGGTTAGCATGTTCAACGTAATCCCATTGGTGCTCTAGCTTGTAATATATGCAAGGTGAAAATTAATTAGCCTAGAGCTGGAGATAAAAAATTATTTAATTAAATATTATCAGCAGAATTATTTAGTGAGCTTAAATTGGGAATACAGATTTGTACGTTTATGAGCCCGAAAAGTTTTTGACATCTCTATCAGTTAGTAATGTATATTTATAAAATTTAATATACTTAAAAAATCGGCAATTCCTTTCGAAAAAATTTGGATTCCCTTGATCGCGTAGCCGATCTCCAGGTTAACCTCTGAAAAAGGTGTCTGGCGGTGAAGAAGATTTTTTTCTCAAATCCAAAACCAAACAAAAATTTTTATTGTATTACTATATATGAGTAGTTCTTGCAAAAACATCAAATCAATCAAGTTAGCCGTGTCGGAGAAATTTTCCTCAACGACTCTGCAAAGAGCGTTTCGAGAAAAATGTGTTGAAAAATTTTAGAAGTCGATTAAACTATATTAAAAAATTCTTACAGAGACTCATACATTTATCCAACACTATTTCCCTTATGCATTTTACATTTTAGATAGATTTTTAGATATACACAAATATAATAAGATAAAAATAAAAAAACCCAAAACTAGGTTATTTGAATTTTTCACATAAATTTTGAGGTTATGTGAAAAATGTCTGCATACAAAAGTTTTAGTTCTTTTGATTACCTACAACATTGCCATATATGTTTTTGGGTATGAAACGTGTCAATGCTAGACTCTTACCAAAAGACCTGGATCTTCAGCAAAAACGACGTCAAGTTGAAGTCGCAAAAGAAATGCTTGACAATGTAGCTGAGGACCCTAAATTCATCAAACGCATGCTTACTGCTGCCGAGACGTGGGTTTACGAATACCTATGACATCGAAACTGTTGAACAATGTAGCGAATAGCGCTCCTCAAATTAGCCGAAATCGAAAACAATTAAAATTCGACGACGCAGACAGGCTTATAGCAAGTGTATGAAAAATTTAATTTATCGTTTGCATGCTTTTATTGGTACAGGATCATATTTTCAAGAGCATAATTAAGAACTAAACTTCGGAAAAATTTAGTTTTTTTTTCTATATTTCTATATTATATGTATGAAGATTTTGTGTGAACTCATTGTAACAATGTTCTGGTTATAAGTAATAGTGACTCTCACGTTATTATACAGCAGCGTAGTAGGTGTCAAAACTTATAAACCACTTTTATCTCTACTTGAAAAACAGTTGGTCGCTAAACAATAACAAAAACATTATAAAACAAATGAAGAGGTTTCGCATCCGAGCATACTAAAAGGTTTATTCTTGGCGTGGTCATTTGATACGTTGCTGCTTAGTTAAAAAAAACTGTTTCTCAAGACCAAACTTTCATTTTATATACTTATATCATATATATATATGTATATACGTTTCGATATTAATATTTTCTTTTGTCAAAGCGCAAATTTCAGCTCGACTGCATATTTCAATAATCCAATTTGCAATGCACACTAAATTCACTCAAAGTTTTGAAAACCGCCGGTGGCATTTTAAAATTAATATCCGTCGACTTTCGACACCACTTTCCACAGCAATGAGGAAACATTTTTAAAGCATGCCGCAATATTTTTTTTTTTTGGGAGGAATGTAGACCCAACAGTGGCAATTACGAGCAACACACGCCCATAATATTAGCAACAAGAAATCAACAGCACATCTGTCGCAATTTGACCCGGAAACGCTACTATGCATTAGATATATATGAGTATAAATATTTACCAATCTATATTATACATATTATATGTATATATATGCGCATATTATATACATGTATGTATATATTTGTATGTAAATAGTTGCTGCTAATATTGTAGGGAAAATTAAAAAAAAAGAAAGAACAGACAGTCAGACAGTCAGACAAAATGCAGCAGTTAAGGGTTCGGATTGCCGGTAGAATTTGGTTTGAAAGCATTTCTTTTGTTTTTTAATGAGCTTCGCTTTCAAGCAGCCAATAATGGCAACTACTATTATATTACTCTTTCAGTCGCGCTGACAAACAGACATACAAATATATGTAGCGTCTTATATTATGGAGTCTAAGAGGCTTCCCTTCACATTTATAGTCTAGTATCACCCTTATTATGTGTTTATATACTATATATGTATATGTTTGCAAATATATTTTCCTTTTGTTTTCCGCCCCAGGAAATCTCAGTACAATCAATGCTAATTTAATGAAAGTCTATGACGCAATTTGAAAATTTTAAATTGCACTGGGAATTCATTTGATATTCTTGCCACTAGTCAACGAACTGCAATCGCATATGTTTACCTAGCCCTATGCATACATACATATACTTATATTATAAAAAAATTTTTTTCTATATCTAGAATCTGCGTAGACTCCCTAAGTATGGAGCATAAATTTTGCAAAAATTTGCAACACAGAATACGCATGAGTCGCCAAGCACTTACTAAATGTTGCATGAATTCCTAAATATGTGCATTATTACCTTCGTACACACTTATAGTCACTTACTACTTATGCATATTAATTTTAAGCCTCAATTTGACTTCTTGACAAATTACGTTGCAACATACGAACCGGTAAAGGAGCAACTTAATATCAACGCACACTCGCATATATATATGGTATGTAGTTGCGTATTTTTATATGAATATATATTTATTTAATATATGTATGCATGTATATGTAAGTAAGCAGACATGCCGATGCCATTTTCCATTTTCCATTTTCCTGGAAATTTGCAAAACGCTTCATGCACACAGTTATGTGGCAATATTAATAAAGCCATGCCTACCGCCCATAGTATTGCAATTTGACTGCGATTGCCGTTGAGCAATTTCGAGTTTTTGATTGCGCATTTTGACGGCAATACTTTTATTGCCGACGCTGTAAATAATTATTTATGCGATGTTGCAGTTGTATATTTATTAAAAGAGGTATAACTGTAATCAGGGGAAAGTAATAAGTTACAGTGAGTTTATAAAGCGCTTTTCTGAACATAAATGTTCAATAACTGGTACACATTATTTCTTGCCTGTATTACAAAAAAAATTTCAAATTTTTCTACGACTAAGCGATAAGCAATTAATTGAGACTTGTTTAATTATCTTTCATAAGTTGTTTCGGTTAAATGCCTAATAAAATTAAATGTTTATTCATTACTTTTTATTAATGTTAATAGTTCTACCACCTTATTTTTTAAATTTTTTAAATAAGTAAACGGCAAAAATAATGTGTGCTTAGTACAAGCAGATATACTAGTTGTGAATTAAACTTAGATATTAGGACACTTAATAAACATTTGTACACAATTAACCGAAAAAATATACTATTTTCTGAAACACAAGTATTTTTAACTTATAGTGTTTAGTTTTGCCATAAATTCTGTTACAAAGTTTAAAATGCATACAGCGGTGACAAATGCACAGAAAAAAGTTTCCTTATTTTTTATTATCTTAATATATATATAAATTATATATAAATTATATATATATATATATGTATTAATTTACATGCAACGTCTGTTCATATATAATAATCAGCTCAGTATTTGCTTTCGCTTCTTAACAATTGAGTGCGAAGCTAAAGCAAGTCGTATTGCGGTGATTGCTTTACATAAGCGTGGAAAAAATTGATGAGCTCCTGTCGCGAATGTTTGTTTACCGCATTATTGATCGTTTTTTCCAAACCTCTACAGTTGATGGCAGAAAGAGAAGTGGTCGTTCCGGCATGATTCTAACTAATTCAGCCATAAAAACTGTTCGCGAAAATTCGTAGAAACCCACATAGAAAACAAAAAATTTAGTCAAGGGAAATGGATATATCGACCAGATCAATGTCAAAACTTATTCGAGCTGATCTTCGCATGAATATCTACTGTCGGTCCATTGGTCATCTTCTGACAGCGCGCTTGAAAAAAATTAAGCACAACAGATGCAAGCAGCTTCTTCAGTGGCACGCGGTAAAGGGCCATTAAAGTAACCTTTTTTCCTTCTACATATTGAAATAAACAGAAAACTTTTTTTTAGCTTAATTCTATCAGCACAGTAAAAAAGCTCTGTTGTGAATAATTTTTTTTTAAATTAAAGAAATTTCTAGTGATTTTACAAATTTAAATTTTACAGCTTGAAAGCTTTTGCATGTCACTAACATGTTATTGAAGATTTCTGGAATACCTCAGGCTCTTTGAATGCAAATTTTTAGTTTTGTGACGTTATGATTGAGCGCTTTTTGCCAAGTTTCCAACAGCTTTAAGAATCTGCAGGATCTATATAAATTAATGTCAGTAGTTTAGTGGTCGTGTGGAATATCTTACCGGTATCTGTGGATTATTTCCTTAAGCCTTTACAAACAAATTATGTAATTGTTTTTATGAAGAAAGTTTGGCGTTTGGTTAGAAACTCAGTATGTGTGTTTATTGCGAATTGTCTGCTTTTACTAAAAATCAATGTGGTTTTATTTTAAAACTATTTATTCTTACAAATAAATAATTACAAGTATTTGAAACACTGTATCCATAACAAGGCAGAAATATATACTTAAGAACGTTCTTGGAACTTCGACCAAAGTACGATAGTAATGAATAGCGTTGTAAATGCAACGACAATGAGTCATGGAAACGTAATATTAACAAACGTAATAATAATTTTGTCATTTTAAATGTACAAGTAATAATACTTGCCGCTGCGACATTTTGGCAGTGAGACAGACACACGCACCTGCAATAAAAATAGCAGACTCTGCATTGAAATTGAGTTGCAACCGAAGAAGCAGCATGAAGTATGACGCAGGATGCACTGAATAAATTTCAATTTGCAACGCAATTGCTGCAGCTCATGATGCGCTTAATATTGCCGTTTTACCATTTCTTCTTTCCTCTCTTTTGATTATGCCGTTTACCTGCAGTGTCCGCTGCTTTCATATTGGACGACATTGGCATTCGAATTTCATGAAGTTTTCACACAAAATAAATGCTTTCTTATGTATCAGCAAACATATGAAAGATTCAGCGAAGCGCGAAAAAAGCAAAAATAACCAAAAAACAAAAAAAAAAAACAATGACAGCAAATTTTAAAACGCAATAGAAGAAGAGCAATTTCGCTGCGTTCGTTAACAGCTGACAGTTACATCCACTCCTGCTGCTGGATCGCCATCGGTCCTGCGTTGACAACTTCTCACTTTGCGGCTTCAGTATGGCACCTGTGACAGACGTTTGTTGTTGTTGCTGTAACTGCATTCAACTTTTCTCACCATCTCGTTTTGCATCTTGGTGTTTGTCATTATTTTCGTAATGAATGTTGAAAACGCGACGATTGCTGAATGCTCTCATCGTCTCTGTGTTTATTGTTATTATTCTTTCGTTCGCGAAAGCAATATCATTTTGACATCATTCAAGCGTAGTCCATTAGATTTGCTTGTGGGTTGTCAAGTCAATTTGAGTCAAAAAATAAATAAATTCTGTAGCAATTCGAATATAGCGGTAATTGAATGACGCCAACTGATTGAGCGCTCAAAAGCATATTATTTCGTATTACGGATATTTTTCCAAATAAGCTCAATTAGAGAAATTATATTCTCACTAAATAATTTTATGTTATTTAACATATGTATATATGTATAAAACATACGTATTTTCATATGTATTCTTACTTCAGTTCAATACGTAGGCTAGTAAAGCGCTAATTGTGTTATTTACAGTAACTTAAAATATTCACCTCAGTCAAAAAGTGGAACTAAATTGCGAACATTTTTGCGCGATTGTTTTTGGAAAATTTTGACGTGGATTAACTCAGTAACAACATATCGATGAATTAATTCAGATGTCAAAAAACGTTGATCTCTTATGACCTTCAAATCGATAGTTTGAGTACTCAAAAATGCAATTGTTTCAGTCGATATGTAAGAGCTCGCATTGTCGTGGTGAAGAGTAATCTGTTTTCGGCCTTTGGTTTTCCTGATTTTTTGCAAAACAACTGTCAAGCAAATGGTTGTGTACCACTCTGAATTTACTCATCTGCGTCAATCTAGTGAAAAACAGTTTTGCATTTGCTTGGAAGTGCTTCGTGCGCGCACAACTTTTGTTGGTTTCGGCTCATCTGGAAACATACATACAGTCGACTGCTGCTTACTTTCAGGCTCAAACTCTTAAATGTACGAATAATCACCTGTCACGATAAACATAAACGTGCTTCGAAGCACTGATATCGTATGTTTTAAACATTTTGCTCAACCAATTTACACGAAACTTTTTTTTGAGATTGACAAACTGTGTGGGATTCACCGTGAACAAATTTTTTTTACAGCCAAGTGTTCATGCCATATTTAATGTATGCTGATCTCACTAATGCCTATAGCTGTCTCAATCTCACAATAGGTCAGCATCAATAGTTTCCGCCAAAACAACTGAGTATGAACGACCTTCACGTAATTCCTCTTGGAGTGATCTACGACCTCGATTTAATTACCCATACCATTGATAAACAGTGGTCCTTGATGAAGCCTTATCGCCTAAAATGAATTTAAGTTCATCGGTATAATGCTGCTGAGTTAATCCACATCGAAATTTAAAAAAAAAAAATCGCGCGAAAGTGTTTACGATTTAATGCAATTTTTTGACCGAAATGAATATTTTGTGTTACTGTAAGCAACACAAATAGACGCTCGTGTGTCAAAGTATAACTGCGTTCACTCTGAGTATGTATAACATCAGAAATGTCAAACTTTACGATAAAGTTGTGAATTGCCAGATTGCAACACTAGGATTGCCAAGTCCCGAAATATTAAAGGCAACCTACGCAGAAGAGAGATTACATTTAATTTAGTTTCGGCTTGAATAGTTAGTAAAAAGAAATGCTTTCGTTCAGGATTATTTTAGTATTCTAACCAACACGCCAAAACATGTTTGATTTGTATAAGAAAATATTTCTGTGCGTATATATATATTTCCTAAAGGCAATGCAAAAGTTTCAGTTGCAATTATGAAGATTTATATTCTTACTCATATGTGTTTCTTTTTTTCAATACACTTACTTTTTTCTTTCATTTGTATGCGATTATATGCGACAAAGTCAACTGCTTAAAGCGATTCCAATCAAAGTAATCAAATAAAATGCCAACAATCAATGAACAACAACAAAAGAAAGAATATGGCAAAGTAGAAAAATGAAATTCGTTGAAATAAACACATTTTTGGGACACAAATACTGCAAAGACTTCGAGTTCTTTCGGGCCAACAATATATAATATAACTATATATGTTCATAGCATGGCTTGGCATGGCATTGAAATGTTATTAGATGACATAAACGTTTACAAATCTGAAAGCTACACATTTGCAATCAATAAAGCCAATCAAAATATCATTTCAATAATATTGTGTACACACTTACATACATACGTAGACATACAAAGAAAACATCGTAATGCACAAAGAGACACTGGAATTGTGTTATGAGGAGTTGAGCAGAAAGTGTCCGTTGTATTTGCCAACTCGACACAAAATGTCGCAAGCAATATCTTTATCTGGCCGAAAGCAAAACAATCGGCGAAATCAAAACATACATAGGCGAAAATTATGCGTACGAATGTGTGTTGCATACTTAACGGCGCATGAGATGCTTGCTTTCTGGCAGATAAAGCTGCGAGTGTGTTGATTTTTTTGTATTTGCACGTGTTGCTTTTGTTGCTATAACATTTAGGTGAAATCGTCATTCGGCTACTTTCACTTTATGTTCCGTTATTTGCTTTCCCTCCCGGCTGCTGTAACTACAATTATGGATGCTACCCGATCATAGTCACGATATATATTGTTTAATTGATGAAATGGTTGAGAAGCTACCACATATTAATCGAATAATTTTATATACATATATGATGAATATGAAAGTGAAAGCCGAATATTGTTGCAGTGAAAAAAGTTTGAAGTTTTTTTGTTATGCATATGAAATCAAATTCAAGAATAAATTTAAGGGGGTATTCAAATGTGCAAATATGTCTACGAGAGGATTTTTGAAAATATAAATTATTTTCGAAGTTACAGACATTTTACTGACCCGGCCTTCAAACTGGTTCGGCTGGGTCTAATGAAACAAAAGACTTTACGCGAAACTTTAAATGCGTTTTTCTCAGACCAGAATTTTTCAGTACGATATCCACGATTTCTCGAGTTTTACTTAAAATTTTCAGTTTTTCTTAAAATTTTCGGAGAAGGTTTTTTATAGACTTTTCTCGAGTATAAATTAGCCTCATCCCAGATTTTTTCATTTCAGATGACTTTTTAATTTTTTTCTGTACTTTTGCAACATTAATAAAAAACTGATAAAAAAAATCGATTGTAAAAATATTGATTGCCTTTTTTACGACACTTTAAAAATTGCCTAAAATTCATGTCTCTATAATAGAATATCCCCTTAAGTTAGTCATCCTATGAATCAATTAGTTTTTCGACGCTGTAGGTGCTTCTCTGACTTTATCTAATCACGCGAGGTTATTCCCTGCTTTGCTCGCACCCTTTCGCAAATGTATTCCCTTAATTTCCGACTAAACATTGTCATCCTGCAAAATTTTATTTTCAAGCTAATCGCCAAGCTGTAGATTGCTTTGAGATAAGTCTGAGCTGGAAGTTGGCCAATTAATGTGAATCCGCGTACCCAAGAAATATTGCGCGCCGAACGGTCCAAACCACGTGCGAAAGGTTCCCCATTAACTGTAACATTATGGACGGCTTTATTTTTGAAGAAATATGGACCAATGGTTCTCTCCGCCCAAACACTGAAGAGTGACATTTTGAGGATGTAACGGCGTCTCAACAAAGACTTATAGACTATTATCACTCGGCTGCAATTATTGCACAAGTTGGATTTTGTAAGTCCGCAAACCAACATCCTTACACCTTACTTAGGTGGTATCTTTGAGGATGCACTTAATTTACTAGAGTATACTGATCTATGATTGCTCGAATTACCGACTCTGCTGACCGATTATGTCGACCGAATATTAAATGCAGCGCGCGACGCGTCACGCGAACCGAAATAATATTTTGGTAAATAATGGGAACGGCTAATGACTTTTATATGAGTCCACCGCCTTTTATATGAGTTATACTATCTTTTTATTCAAATTTTTAGACGCATATCTTACTCTTTGGTGTTTTTTGTGCTTAAAAGGGACACTAATGGTCGGTTTAATAGCAGAAATTATTTTCTCAAGAGATCAGTGGGGCTTATACTGTATCACCCTTTAACAAAATACCTGAATATTGTTCGAAAAGCGCCTGATTCTCATGTTATTGAGAACCTTGATTGATGTTACATACGGTTCAGCATATTGTGTCTGGATCCAACTGAGATCATTCCTCTGGTGATATATGTATATAATGCATATCTGTGTCCATTTTATTGCCAGAAATAAATCGTAAAATTAATCAAACGTATCGAAAACACATTAAAATTCTAAGTTTTTATGAGCTCCTCATTAAAAAGTATTTGGCAATAAATAAATTTCGAACATAAATACTTTTATATGATACAAAATAAGGACCTAGAATGGGCAACATATTTTTTATTTTCAAAGCCTCCCATTAGAATTCATATATATATATATTTTTTTTTATCTACACAGCTAATCTCGTTGTAATAAATATGAATATATCTAACAACATACTTACCTATCAATAAGCTTCTTGCATGTGTAAGTTCAATCTCGCGGACGCCTTTTAGCTTCTCCAACACACGTTTTATAGCCACAAAGTATGCAATGAAAAGCAATAAAAAATCGAACAATATACTCGTACTTGAGTATGTGTGTAAAAGTAATTCGCCTTTGATATACCGAAATTTGCTACGATTTATGATGACACGCGGTAATAAAAAAAATCATAACCTTTAAGCTTAACTACTTAAACGGAGCCACATGAGTGCTTACTTTTTTACTTGAGTACGTATAAGCGCTACATACGGCAGTACGCTTACTCAAATAAGCGCTTAAATCATATCAAACGTCATATTGAGCATACGCCAATGGCGAAGCTTTCACTTGGAACTTACAAGTATTTATTACTTCAGTGCAAAAAAAAAAAGCTATCAATACACTATACATAAATACAGTTTTCTTTTTGTTGTTATTGCCACAGTGGCATCTATTAGCCATCTACTAATTTCCAGTCAATTTATCAACACATTTGTGGTGTAAGCTTTCTGCAGCTTTCTTTTTTGTTTTATGGCTTTACCCAATGATAATGGGCTCAGATAAATAATTGAAAGTCTATAAATTATATGAAAAACGGCAGCAATCATGTTGATGACCATTTAACGGTTTTGTACGACTCGTCTGCTTGCTGAAACGTAACACCATTTTCCGTAACCCCATAAAAAAGCTTTCACGTACACATGAGTAACATATACATAATATGTATGTACATACAAGCGGCAAAAAGTGACTCCGAAAATTGAAACCGAAAAGAAGTTGAAAAAACTTGAAAATGCCACTTTGGCCTTCATTTATGAAGTTATTAGTAATTTTTCCTGCTTCATTAACTTTATCCTCTATATATGCTTTTTAGTGGTACACTCGTATCTGTGCTTGCTTCTCTCGTTGGCTGTCATTGCCTTGGCGGGAAAAAATTCGAAATCGAATTAAGCGCACAAATGAAGGAAGCATTTTAATGAGTTTTATTTATTTGCATTTGCATTTTCGCTTCTTGCTTTTTGCTGTTCTTTATTCTTCACTTTGGAGTCTGCAAAGTTTTCAGCTAAAAGACCACCACGTCTATAGTTTTCGCCGTATGTGTGAAGCGTATGTTCGTATCGTCAAAGAAAATGCATTAAAAGTTGTTGCAATGCATTCGATGAGTCTTATTACTATTCGGATTATAATTAAGAATCGATATTTCTGTGAACTTTTCATGTTCACAGAAAAGTTGTGCTAAATGAGACTCTATTAATTAAGTACTTATGTAGTTTGTGTGAAGCCAAAGCGGTAGAGTTAGGGGCAAATTAACTGTATACGAGTGTAATATAATTGTATACCATTAGACAATTCGTGGGTATTGGAAAGTGTTTTGCTAAGAAAATTGTTTTGAATTTAGCAGTCGGTAGATGGCGCTATGATCGAGGTGTTTAGAAAGCTTATTTACGCGCGATTTTGGTACAGCTTTGAAACATGTATATTATCTATCGTAAACGAGAACTATTTTATCGCTTTTATTCACTTTTCTTATACCTACTTTAACAGTAAAAGTTTATTAACAATTTTTGTATAACGAGTGTTTAAATATTACTTACTAGATGGCGCTAGAATCAAAAATGTCCACTGAGTCACAATTGTATGTTATTACAATGGTAAACCGGTAAGAAAAGAATGATCCAATAATTACATAAAAATTTCCCCCGCCTTTCTCCAGAAATCTTACAAATATCCTTTTTATGTAGTAGATTTCGCAACGACTCGCTTTCGTACGTCCTTACGCCGTTCATGGCACTTATTGGGCGGTGGTGCTGTCAGCTTGTAATCGTACGAGGTCACTAATCAGCTAAGCAGCGGCTCTTTCCAAATGTGCCCCTTAATTTCTCTTTCTTTAAAACACTCCAAATGCATATCCTCAAATCGTTATCTAAGCACAGTCGCAGAAAGTTCACATTCTCACTTTAGCTCGCCTCAAATCGGATATTTCTTGGCTACTCAGGGGATACTTGGTCTAAGTCCGTAATCTACCCGAACTATTTATAAACGGATCGTTTCTGGCCGCTTCCAGATGAATAGCAGTGAAAAACTTTCCTCACTTGCGTGAACTTCTACACATGACCCCATCTCTAAGAAAAATACTACAGGAGTATATATTCTTCTTCGATATTATCGGTAGAATTTTAATTTTTTAATTGTAGTTATGTTCAGTCCACAGTTTGGTAGAAAATTACTAATATTCCAATATGTAACGGCTGGAAAGTACGTTTGATCATAAAAATTCAACAGTAACTTTCTTTAGTATAGATCTACGACAAAACACAAGGGATATCTAGAGACATCTGCTGTTCACGGTTGGCCAAAACACCGTAAGCTCGTACGAAACCGAACTTTCTAGAAATATGCCGCAAGAAAGTAGCGGAACTCGAACTTGTTTCCTATTTTAGGGTATTGCATTTAAAGTTGATCTCATTGCAATCTTCTTAGTTTTACAATTTCCTCTAATTCCACCATAGTACAATTTCTATACATATATACATATATACATATTTTAAAAGGGTTATTTATATACATATATACATATACATATGTATTGATCCTTTTTGTTGTTATTAAAATACTACAATATAAACGAAGAAAATACTAAGTAATCAATATAATAACTAAATTCAATAAGATGAATTTAAATAAAGAATTGAATACACACCCTTGCACTACATGCATTTTATGCGCACCCTAATTAAAACTCACCTCAACACAGCTTTGCCCAACAACTCCACAAACAACCAAAGCAGATCACGCGAAAACATGCACTGCCTAACTGCGCGGGCGACAGTTATTTTTCATTGAGTAAACAAGAGCGCGTGCAAAGCAATTGAAAGTGAAGATGTGTTAATAAAATGTGTATAATACTAAAATTATAAAAGTGTTAAAATAAATTATTACAAAAAATATAATTTAGGAGTAAAAAAGTGAAAGGTGTGAAATAATAAGTGCAAAAAGTGTATGTGTGTAAGTGTAATGAGAAAAGTGTTTGAAATTATGTAAAAAGCAAGTCTCATGGCTTATTGGAAATTCAGTAATGAAAAGATTAAAATTAGTGTAATCTTTAAATCTAATAAGTGCAGTATGTGTCAAGTGTAGTGCTATTTGTGCGTTGATTTGGTATAAATACCATAATGGTACTTACGATTTCCACTTCTTACCGCAAATATGGTAGTTATTGAATTGAAAAAAATAATTTTTTTTAAAAGCGTTTTTGTTTTAAGTTTATTTATACATATCTATGCCTGTATATTGAATTACGTAAAAAAGTTGTAAAAGGTGACAAATTCAAACACGATATGTTAAGGTAAGTACGCATAGTAAAAGTAAATTGTATTGTTAGAATGCACAAGGGTTGAGTTATAAGGATTATGAAGTAAAATTTTCCAATTACGGGTTTGCAAATAGTTTCTAATCGGTATTGCAACATGAGGCGATGTCATGATGGATTGCCTCGTGTCTAGTTGCGAATTTCAAGCAAAATACAGGGCATTACAATGGTGTCGTGGATATTCCGCTTTGCCGTTAACTTGGTTGTCCATACTTCACATATGATTTTTTTTGTATTTAGAGTTGTAGTAGCGGATCCACTTTTGATTACCAGTTACAACTCGGACCAAAATTATTCTTAGTTCTCCTTCTTCTACTGTTTCGCAACCAGTTGCAGGCATAAGTTTTAGATTTTTGAAAATTTTATTGTAAAAAATTTACAAAATAAAAAAACTTTAACTTCGGTTGCACAGAAGCTATAATACCCTTCACAAATACAAAAGGCTCCTTACAAGCACTTGAACCCGATCGTTCTGTTTATATGGCAGTCATATGCTATTATGATCCGATCTGAACAATTTCATCAGAGATTGCATAACTCACTTCGGCAATAATCCATGCCAAATTTGGTGAAGATATCGCGTCAAATGGGAAAGTTTTTCTTCCAAACACTCCTATCGTTCACTGGGTATAGCAGTTATATGCTATAGTGGTCCGATATCGGCAGTTCCAACAAATGAGCAGCTTTTTGGAAAGAAAAAGACTTATGAAAAATTTAAGATCGATATCTCAAAGATTGAGGGACTAGTTCTCGTATAACCGACAGACGCACTTGACTTAATCGACTCAGCTCTTCATGCTGATTATTATAGGATCTCTGACGTTTTCTTCGGTATGTAGTAAACATCCTGTTCAGGGTATAATGAGATAATTATTATAATATTATATTTCGGTTAAAATATTTTAACCTTATTGGAAGTCATACATTATTTTATAATTCCACGCCATACTTAGCTCTCCTAAACTTTCCTGCTACTAAATGGTTAAGCAGAGTTTGCCACTTATTCTCTTACTTTTCATCTTAAAACTGGTTAGCGTGTAAGTGAGTGTATTTTTCTCACATTTATTTGTATGCTGTTGTTGCTGTTATTGTTGTTGGTGACATGTCATCACTCACTTGTCAGTGCGTGTTGGTTTCTACAAGCAAATGAATAAATATGTATACATACGTTTGAGTATCGACTAAGTGATGGGTAGTTGTAAGCCTCAAGGTGTGTCTCCATAGCCATACATATATAAGTAAACATAATATGTAACTATGATCATATGTGTGTTTAAAAATATTTTATGCAACGTTAAAAACAACAGCAGCACCAACAGCTCCGACAGACAAACTACACACAAAATTGACAGTTAAGGAAATGGCAGTGCATGAATTAAAGGATGAGGAGGGGTACGCTGATTGTGATTGTACGTGTGTGTGAGTGTGGGCGCGTTTGTAGTGACAAAACTGGTGGCAGCACATTTTTACATATTTTTTCAATGTCAACAAGAAAATCAACGTCAGTAGACAAGTGAAGTGATTAAAATAACAGAAAGAGGAAACAAAATAAACGAAAGCAGCAACAACAACAGCAAAATACTCGTACAACAACAAGATGTACACACAACATGTAAATAATGTTGCGCTCTTGACGTGTGCTGTTGCTTTTGCTGTTTATGAATGTTGCCTGCTGTTGGTCGGGAGTCGTCGCAATGACAGTGGCAACAACATTTACATATTAAGTAGTTTTTAAATCGCTGCAGACAAACGTCAGACAAGTGTCAGCGTTAATAATTTATCATGTGAAATGGATGTTGAATGGAACATTTAATGTTTGTCTGCATAAAACAGGAGGCAGAATGTTAGGCAAACGTGGACGAAAATCTGATTTACCAGAGTTAATTTACCAAAGTGTTAATCTTGTTAGCTGAGCGGATTGAGTGCGTGAGTGTTACTTTGTCGGTCGTAAGATTTAAGCGCAGTGACGCTTATTTACTAAGAACCCTCCAGTCGAAAATCAGGGGTGCAACCGCATTCCGAAGCAAAGTGATGTGAAACCCTTTTTTCTTACCTGCAGTCACAAAAGCAGATTATTTTATCTAAACATAAATGAAAGAAACTTTCACTGGCATAAAATCAAAGAGAAACCTCTAGAATTTATGTCCGACTTTCGAGATAGTGTCTTAATGGTCTTAATTTGATGGACGTTAATCGGAGAGACCTTCATTCATTCATTCCCAAACCACTTAAGCCAAATCAACTAAACTTGCTCAGAACAAATATTTTTAGCATCCTCTTCAAGAGCGTGAAAATAGCTGAAATCGGATTTTAACCCAGCTCACTCCCCATATAACGATTATAATAAAAACTACTAAAAGTGCGAGTATATGCCAAATATGGATAGAATTAGAACCTCCCTTAATCCCCATATAAGTTACCTAATGTAAAAATTTTCGAACTTCCAGTTGACTTTAAGCCGTGTGTATGAGTTATATACCTATATTAGGTAAAGTAAAAAGTTCGTTCGGTTTTTATCTAAGAGATGGCGTTATTGTCCATAGTATTAGTGTCATCATGTCATACTATACGGCGCTGAAAACGTGTTTATTCCCGCTAAAAGTTTGTCTTTGACAGTTTTTCGATTGATTTAATCAGTTCGTTGTGAGCGCTCGTCAAAGATGGACACCAACAAAGAGAAAATTCGCTATATTTTACAATTTTTCTTCGATCCAAGCGAAAAAGCAGCCAAAGCGGCTGAAAACATTAATTTAGTTTATGGGCCCGATACTGTAAACGAACGTATAACATAAAAGTGATTTGCTAGGTTCCGTTCCGGTAATTTCGATGTCAAAGATGCACCACGCGTCGGGAGGCCTGTCGTCGAAAATTGCGATAAAATCATGGAAATAGTGGAAACAGACCGTCACGTGAGCACTTATTTAATTGCTGAGGAACTAAAGATAAGCCAGAAAACCATTTGGAACCATTTGCATAACCTTGGATTCAAAAAGGAGCTCGATGTTTGGGTGTCACACGAACTAACGTAAAAAACATGATGGACCGAATTTCCATCTGCAAATCGCTGCAGAATCGCAACAAAATCGACCCGTTTCTGAAGCGGATTGTGACTGGCGATGAAAAATGGGTCACTTACGACAACAAACGGTCGTGGTCACAGCTTGAGGAAGCGGCCCAGACGGTTGCCAAGACCAGATTGACGGCCAGGAAGGTTCTGTTGTGTGTTTGGTGGGATTGACAAGGAATCATCTACTACGAGCTGCTCCCATATGGCCAAACGCTCAATTCGGCCCTCTACTGCCAACAACTGGACCGCTTGAAGGCAGCACTCATCCAGAAGAGGCCATCTTTGATCAACAGAGGCCGATTTGTGTTCCATCAGGACAACGCCAGGTCACACGTCTTTGGTGACGCGCCAGAAGCTCCGGGAGCTCGGATGGGAGGTCTTAATGCACCCGCCTTATAGTCCGGACCTGGCACCAAGTGATTACCATCTTTTCCTGTCCATGGCGAACGCGCTTAATGGTGAGAAGTTAGCCTCAAGAGAGGCCTGTGAAAATTGGCTCTCCGAGTTTTTTGCAGCCTTCTACGAGAGGGGTATAATGAAGTTGGCATCTCGTTGGCAACAAGTTTATGAACAAAACGGCACATATTTGACTTAAATCGGACAAATGCGCACAAAGTTATCATCTTTTGAAAAATCAATAAAAAACCGAACGAACTTTTTACTTTACCTAATATGTATGTATATGATATATAATTGCTAGAAAATATGTATACCTGAGCAATGTCAAAAGTTACTACAATCTGACCACACCTTTTTCTGCTACCAATATACCCTATATAGTGATTTCCGATTTACCAGCTGACTTTAAATCACATATACTTGTATTAACTTTTTAGATGATTTTAATATAATTTTCCGCTTTCTTTTTTCTAATTAATGAGTACAGCTCTCTGAGATAATTGAAAGGCGACTAAAGCTTTTCGACTTTTTCGAGCTTTCTAGACAATCCAAGAGTACATTTACTAATTAAACACAGTAGCTTAAATAATGAAAATGAAGTAAGAGAAATAAATTTCCAACCAGAAACTCCATTTACAGTTATAGCTTAGCTTTAAATATAACCAACGAATTGTGAACTCTTCTATCCCAAAGCACAACACTACAATGTCTGCTTGAACGGACTGTCTGCAAAGTTCCAATACATCAGAGATTTGCAATTTGTGTGTCATAATCATCATCATCATCACCACCACCACTACTACAACAACTAGCAACAACAACAACTTGAAAGCAGCAACATAATTAAAGTATACGCGCGAAAAGACACATTAACCGCCACTGAGCAGTATAAACCAAGTATATGTACAATAGCAACAGCAATAGCAACAACAATAACGGTAACAGTAACCAAGCACAACAACAAGAAATCAAAGCACAAACAAAACAGCTGGTGACTACATAGAGATATCAGCGTGAATTCGCACAGCAGGCAACTGCCTTCGTAACTGCATTGCAAATAGCGACAACAACAACAGCAATATACGCACTTGCACGATTGCTCGACAATTTATTACAAAGTTGCAACTTGTAAGCGCACACACTGCGCCATGCCACTTAAACTATGTGTACACTAACAAACAGGTGGCAAAAACAAGTTGCACATAAAACAAACGGAACAACAACACTTGCACACACTCACACAAATCGAATAACATATACATATACAATACTACAATAGATTATTCACAGTTGCAAAGCAGCAGACAAACAGCTGCAACAGCAAGCAAGTTAGCATGCAGCAGGCAGGCAGGCAGACAATCATCGTGCAACATGACACAAAGTGTACGAATGTTGCAGCGCTTTTGTTTGTTGCATGCAACAAAATTTGCAAAACCTTAATAGCAACAATGCTTAACCAAAGGCGCGAAAAATGTCACACTCTCGCACTCCAATTTGGGTAAAATGTGCGGGGAATTGAGCGCGGCATCCAAACTATTGCTTTCGGGCGCTTGAGAGGAATGTGGCTGTGGCTGTGCAGTTTTCAATGTTGCGTGAAAAACTGCGAATGGAAAAGTGTTTAAACCGTAAAACGAAAAAGAATAAGTGCGGAATTTTAAGCGATATTGCGTTTGGGGGCAGCCATTCATTCATTCATGCACACGAAGCTCGAAGCAAATACGACCTTGGACAGCCAACACTAAAATAAACATAAAAAACTTTTACCACTAGTGTTGTATGATGTAATATGGCAATATGACTGAAGAATTGAAATTTTTTTATTAAGATATTTTTAAGAAAATCAACTATAGCTAAATTTTAGACCGATTTTCTTCATTATAAGTAGATTACCTATAAATGCAAATATATGTGTGTATGCGTAGTCCAGATGCTCAATGATGAAGAGAGTGGAAGAGATCGGGAACAACTCCGCCCGGGCGCTAAGCTCTCAGGAGGCCCGGTGTTCTACACTAATTATTTTTTTCTATCATTTGTTAACAATATAACATAAAATTGTACTCCTGCAGACTTATCCGCCGTCATCATCAATGAAAAATTATATTTTTTTCAGATCAGCATCTATGTTTCTTCTGGACGCTTTACCCGCTCTTACTCAAGTTAACTTATAAATATATATGTACTCGAATACATGTTGTTCTCAAAAAAAATTAAATATAATATCAATAAATTGATGGATCTGGCGACCTGCGTCCTATATCCTACCCTAGACCCGGTTATTTCTCTCCACCACTCTTGCAGACGCTATAATAGTATGCGATCCAGATTTTAAAAATTTATTATCCAAGCAAGCTTTGCTCGTTTGCCTAACTTTACAAGTACTAATTTTCGATCTTTCTGCCAAACTAATGTCCTAGGACTTTTGCAACGGTTCGCTATAAATTGTAACACTTGTATAACCGAAAGGGCTGCCAAGAGGAAAACTATACGTATTTTTACTTTCTTTGCTGCGAGATTCCCCTATTTAAGCGCTTCGTTGTGCGATATCAAACGATATGAAAAAAGGGTTTCGAAGTCTTTTTTGTTGTGAAAGTTCTTATTAAGAAAGAAGATATTTATCTGTGTATAAGTCTAACTTTAGTTTCAATCCTCGACGATTCCCCTTTCTTACCTTAGATTTATAAAAAAAATTTCCTCAACAAAAACAAAGGCCTTTCATTTCGATATTCAATAATTTTCAGCCGACCTTTGCCTTTTATCTCAAACCTTTGAATTAGATTAGTTTATTTGTCAGCTATGTCTTGATTTATTATTCACTCTACTCTTTCAACACTGTACAATCTATTTCTTTATATTTTGTTCCAAATTTAATGAAGTTAAGCCTCCTACGAATGGCTGAAGGCGGTTTATTCGTGACAGGAATACTATCGGCAGTCTCCAATTGACCTGTATAACATATAAGCACTTTTTTATTATTTAATATTTGAATTTGAATTCCAGATGGGCTTTCGCCTATGTAATAGTAATCTATATAAGAACTCTCAAGCATGATTCATTATTTAGTACTATAAGCTTACTTCTCCTAATTCAATAACATACGAGAGATAAGATAAAAGAAGCTACAAGCAAGACATTAGAAATCATGAATGTCTAGATTTAGTGCAGTTATTGATAAATGATAGAACCTCTCGTCGAAGACAAAGCACTAAATTTACGAATCTGTATTCGGATAAATAGCTCATATCATCATATATAATTATATATATACCATATATATTTACTACATACATATATTGGCAAGAGATCTATATTAATCTCCATTTTTTGACTTACTTTTACCGTTTCACAAGTTCAATTTACATGCATGTGCCTCAGATGCTGTCAATCAAACTCAGATCAAATAAATGGTCCATTTTCACCTTTATACTAACTGATAGATGTGTATCACTAGCCAAAAATAACATATGTGTTGGCAATATCTGGCAATCAAAAGACAGGCTTTCGATCATTTAGACATTTTACTTATTGAAAAATAAAAGTAAACAAAGAAAGTGCGGCGACACTTGATTGACGTTTGACTCATTTGCGAAGCACACAACGGAAGTACTCGTAGACTTTCTGCCATCAGCTGCCTGCCGGTCACACAGCTTCGCACAGTGAGCTGAAGAGCAAACCAGTCGAACGTGTGTTAAACTGCTAAACATCTTGATAGATGGAAGCGCAGAGAGTGGGGGTTTGTTTTTCTTGGCGTGCGACTTTTTGACGCCACAGCGAAAACGGAAACGCCTACTACAACGGCGAAATGACTGAAAGCCGACGAAATCTTCCGACAGCTGCATTAAAAAAAGAAGGAAAAATAACACACAAAAAACACACACATACACAACCAAAAAGTGCCATGTGGCATGTGGCGCGTGGCATAGAATAAAAATCAGCAGCTGTCAGCAAGAGATAAGATACGAACTTAATAGACTTGTAAAACATACGCTCGAGTGACCCCCCAAAAAATAAGTTGCGCATCAACTTGTAGCAACGCCCAGCACTTCATGCCAGTGCAGAGCAGCCGGAGAACCGATGAAAAAACTTTGCGCAATAATCTCTAAACAGCGCATGATGGTGGAGGAGGTAGGGTAGCTAATAGAAAATAATCCGCGCTGCACAACTAACTGCCTATAAAGTGATTGCACAAACAATGATTTTGCTATTTGGGCTTACACTTTCACTTATCTGAAATGCGAAAGTAAAGTCAATACCTCACATGAATGACGCACTCAACTACTGCAGGACATCCGCTAAAAGTGTTTTTCCTTCAATTTTGTTTTTCTTTTTGTACTTTTTATGCGCACAGCCACTCGCCATCGCACAATCAGATGGCACAGGCTCAAGTGGACAGAAAAATTGGATCACAACGCACGCTTGCAACATATGATCGCCAGTAATTATATGAAATTCGTGTATCCTTGTAGGTTTATGTATATATAGTTGCCTTGTAGGTTTATGTGTACATAGGCTATGAGCTTGTCAACAGTTCGGTAATTTCGTTTTTGCTATCATATATTAGAAGGGATTAATATACATACGGTCATTATTAAAACTTTTATTACCAGCATATAATAGCTTTTAAACGAGCTACAGCAATTACACTGGACCAATGTTTGTAGTCCTTTTATGTTTGAGGCATCAACAAATTTGTAAATTGCCATTTTTCCCTATAAGTTTTATTCAAATAAGTATGAGTTATAATAAGTATATTTTGCGATCGCTTGCAGTCAGGCGTCCTTCGACCTCCTCACTCAAGGAATCAACAATAAATAACTCAAAATGGCTTTGAAATTATTCCAAATGAGGCTTGAAACAAGACAAACGGCTGAACCAAAGCTATAGAACATAATACCCTTCACAGGTATAGAAAGATCTTTATCTTGATTTTGATATGTTAGTTTAAATGACAGCTATATGTTATAGTAGTCCAATCTGAATAATTTGTTCGGAGATTGTGGCGATGCGTTGGGTAATAATCTATGACAAATTTCGTATAGATATATTGTCAAATAAAAAAGTGTTCCATAGAAGGACTTGAGTTGAATCGCGTGTATGACAGCTGTATGCTATAGTCGTCCGTTATTGACGGTTCCGACAAATAAGCTGCTTCGGAGAGGGACGTGTGCAAAATTTCATGTCTATATCTCAAAAATTTTGGTATACAGACAAACAGACGGACATGGTTTAATCTACTCAGCTTGTCACGCTGATAATTTAGATTTATATTTTAGAGGGTTTACTACTGGATGCTACAAACTTCGTATTAAACTTAATATACCATGTTCAGAGTATACACCTATAATTGCTTCAAAAGTTTTTATGGACGGATCAAACTAGGTTTTTTCTGTCACAAAAAACAGTTATATTGAGATACTCAAATATTTCGATTACGAAAATTTTGTCCTGCAAAACAAGATTACTAATTAGGCTGTCAACAGCAAAATCTCTTACACTGTGTTAAGAAACCTGAGCAAATGGCTCGAAAACTATTATACAAGATTACATAACCTACAACCTTCCAGAAATCTGCAATCTAGAAAAGATAAGCATGTTAAAACATTCCATTTTCCCCCCTCAAACTCACCCACCAAAGACATTAAAGCCAAATCTTGCAATAATAGCGACACAATTGACACAAAACATTTGACAACACCAGCAGCGGGGGTGCGCCTTCGGGGTGCCAATGATTTTGGCAATATAGCATTATTTCTTACTTTTATTGCTCCTTTTTTCTCGTTGATTCTCACTTGCACACAAGCGAACTTCATAAACTACAAAATAATGACGGCATTGTGTGTCACTGTGTGGTTGGATTGTGCCAATATGCCTTGCAACTGCAACAGGGATTCCGATAGCCAAAACCACAGACATGCCAAGAACAACAACAACAACAACAATGTGTTAAACAAATCTTTTTGCAGTTTGCTGGAAACTTTTTGACACGTTGTTAAGAAAAATTTCAGCTCATTGTCGCTTAGTCTGCAATATACACTTGTAGCTGTATGTAGGTATGTGTGTGCCCGTGTGTGTATTTATTCCCGCAATAAAAGTGCAACTCTGCGGGTGGCAGTCGAAGTCAAGCGCAACAAAGCAGCTGAAAACAACAACATATACAAAACATGTGTAGTAACAGCAAGCAACAAACAACAACATGCAACAACAAAAACAACAGTTTCAACAACAACAACATTGTGAACAACAACAACAGCCATTAGCAACAAATAAACGCATACAACAACAACCCATTGTATTAAAGGACGCTGTGCTAGTGAATGCTTGTATGGTTTTGTTGTTGTTCTTGTTATTGTAGCGCTAGTGTTAGCTGACAAGTGTCAAAAGTGTTTGTAGCGCGCGGATAAAAACTTTTATACAAAGTAAATGCTGAAAAGTTAAAAGTGATGTCAACATTAGATACATTTTGTTTTTGTTGTTGTTTTTGTTTTTGTTTTCGCCTGTTGACTAAAAGAGTTAGTGTTGTTATCGGTATTATCTTAAGTGCTGTAAGTCATGATTTTCGTTGTTGTTTTTGCCGTCGATTTTCGTGCTCCTCTTTATTTCCTCTTTACATATTGTAGCTTCTTGTTTGTTGCAAAGAGGTAAAACTTTCTTCACATTTTCATGTCAGCGCGAAAAGTTGTAAGATCTTCAATTTGTTTATTGGTACTTTCGATTAATTAAGTACGAGATTAAGTGAAATCCACTGGTAATTGCACTTCGAAGATTTGGGCTTGGTAGGTAGAAATTTCCAAAAAGAAACTGCAACGTATCAAAGGACTATAAATAATATTGTTTTTATTATATATAAATTTATCTTCAAAAAAAATATATTTTATGTAAATCTTTATCTCGATTTTGATTGGTCAGTACGGATAGCAGGTATATGCTAAGTGGTCCGATCTGAACAATATGGAGATTATAACATTCTCTTGGACAGTAAGCTATGTCAAATTGCCGTCCACATTGAACTGATAAAAAATAAATTCTTCCCGCATTCAGGTATCAAAAAAATAATCGCCACGATTCTCCCTGAAGAGCCAGTCCGCATAAGCAGGTTGAAGCGAACTCCAAGAGCCCCTGCTCCCCGTGGTACTAGAATTAAGTCTCCGGTCAGCCCTCGTAACCGAAGTTGCGTTTCCATACTGCTGCATTGCCAGGGGTTGAACCCCATACGCCCATTACACGCACACACCATTCACAGAAGAAGCTAACCCTAATTCGCCACCTAACAACTCACGCGCAAACGACTGTAACTGTTCGGCATTTCACCTTTAAAAATTCTGAAAGAAGTCGGCACTACCTCATTACTTGCATTTAAAACAAGTATTAATTTATACCTGTCTCTCTGAAAAAGTGCTGCCATATAGTCGGCATGTATGTATACATATATTGTATGTTCTATGTTCTGGTATGTATGTATGTTCTGGTGATCGTCAATTTTTCTCGCCCTTAATCACTGCACTGTTGGTTTGAAGGCTGAAGGTCGATAGTTCTAGTTTAGTTACAGTGGTAACTGCCCATCAACCCAAAACTAAGGTATAATCAAATTTTGGAATCGATTCCTTTTGGATCGAATTTTTCGAGCATTCTCAGGTATCTCTGTAAAAATCGATATTTAATTTAAAATTACTTATATAGCTTTCAAGTTGAGACTAAAACGAGTCTCTCATCTAAGTACTAGAGAATATTTTCCTGTTTATTGTAATTATTGGACGGACCTCACATATAAGACTAGCTTATCTAAATGATGAGCAAACTCGAATATGTATACGATTGTTCGTCTTCTTTCAGCTTAGGTCGGCCAATCGAAAGTCATTGGAAATTCTGAAATAATTTTTTAAAGTTAGAGGTTCAAGTACTTTCGGATTTCATTGTTAAGTGGTTATACATCTTATTAACATATAGATTACTCCGAATTTCATCCTTGACAAGAAATTTATCGACCGATTCTGCCGTTTGAATGTGTTGGAGCTCAGCATCAATGATACTAATGACATATATATAGTTCTATACTTTTTTTTATTATTTTATCGATCCTTACCATGCCTTTCCTTATGTGACATATCTTATATATTATCTTATTATCATCAAATTTCAAGCTGTGTGCAGCCTAAGATAGACAGGGTTGCTTTTGGAATACTACTGCCTCTCTCTTTTAATCCAGACCCAAGTATTTTTAAAACCATCAAAATAAATTTTGTCATGCTTTGAAAACGTAAATATTTCATATATAATGTTCAATGGCGATCTAACTTTTTTCTTGTCTCTAATCCAGTTTAATTGCTACTCAATGAATCCATACAAATTGTAAGCGCTGACTTCGTTCATCGGCCCATTTCGATATGTCAACTCTCATTTTTCATGCACTCGTTTATATCGATTCTATATTTTTACTCCAAGCTACGTTGCATATGGCATTTGCAGCGTGTAAGCTGTACGCCCACACTTACGGTATACCACCACCTTCCACCCCCACTTGTGCGGTTTGCGGTGTCATTTGTTGATGTCTGCCGAAAGTGCGTAGACTTCTCATCCTGCCATCAGCCACACAAACACACACATACCTATTTATTTGGACTCACTTGTTTCGGCGTGACTTTTGTGCGGCAGTTAAATGTAATGAAGAAAGTGCGTCTGAGAAATGATGTAGGCGTGTGCCAGTAGTATGCAATTGAAGACAGTTTATTGCTTTCGACTTTCGCAACGCGACAGTTAGTTAACGTCGCAGTCAGTGAGTCAATCAATACTCCTCACCAAAGTGCGTAATATACGAAACATTTTCGAATTGGAAACTATAAATATGTGCATACATACGAACCACATTTATTTGGTGTCGTGTGCAATGACATTTTGCAGTCAATTGCTAATAATTCATCATATTGTCAAGCAGCTTCGCATTTATAAAGTCACATATGACACTGTACAGCTTATTACAGCGAATATCATTAAATTGCTTTGAAATTGCACAATTTTGGTGATTGAAATTCGATCGACCCTTAGTTGCATCGAAAGATTTCGTTATTATTTAATATTGAAGCGCGTCATCAATACTCTTTCTTACCTAATTCAAAGCCTTTTTGGAAAGTACAAAATATAGTTTATACAAATTATGACTACTAGATCTCCACATTTCTATTTGATTGAATGTGCAAACTCCTCAATACCTTTTCCGAAACCCGCGATACTTACCAGCTCTTTCTTCGTCAGCATAACATCAAAAACCTTTGACGCTTCAATTTTTCTACTTATTTACTGACTTAATCTATAATAATATTACCTTTATCAAAAAGAACAACTGAACTATTTTCCATTAAACTTCAGTCATTCGGGCCCAAAAAAATTTTGAGGTTTTGATGAATTAAGAAAAGAGTTATGTTGAAAATGCTTGTTCGACAGTCGTTAGACGTTATTCCTTTCATCTGCTTTCAATAAAATTTTGTCAACTTTTAGATTAAAGGTTATACTACTAAGTATAATAAAAGGCTTCAAGGTCGAATTCTTATCAAACACTTAATGATTCAATTATGTTACAATTTTAAGTATATAATGTCAAAGGAAAAAAATTGTACACTTACAAAAAAATTTTCCGCTTAGTTTTTATCAAAATCCTACATATAAAGGAGTATGTGGTTCGATATTGCTCATATTATAAGCTTTGGCGCATTTAAACCTGTTAAATTTATCTGCATTATCAACAAATTTATCAATTAGTTAACATGTCTTCTGACGAAAGCGCAATTATGTTATCTTTTTACCCTTTAGTTAATTGTTCTATAAATTACTATATATTATTATAAGTCTTGAGTTCAAAATTACAGAAAAAAATTTCCATCTGTCAACTGAATCATTCACAATAGTAAAACTGATCTAAAAGATGCAAAACAAAAATTGGAAGCAGTGAAGATAGCTATATCATTTTAATGATACCATACTCTCTTGTGCGAACTCAACTCGATAACTTTGTTGTTACCTTTGTAATATAACTTTTTTCTTACAAGGGACCAGAAAAGAGCAGCTTAATGGCGAATCAAAGACTTCTTTACTAGTTCTAACCAAAGCATTTTTCAAAAATAGAGAATATAAGTCATAAAAAGAGCATTCGAAAGCTTATTTAGAAGATACGACATCTCTCGGAACTTTTTTAAAACAAGACGAATTCTTGGCAGAAGAAGAGAGTAGATTTTGTATATGACCTTTTTGGAGTAAATATTTCTCTAGCACTCTGAATGGCATTTAAATTTCAAATTTCCAAACAGAACTGTAGTAATGAATAGGATAAAAATTCAAATCGATTACTTCTGAGGAAAATTGGATCGAAACGAAATGGAGGACATAACTGTCAGACATTTTCAGGCTTATTTCGAGACTTTTCCCAGACAACTTTGGATCCATAGGGGTTGAGTTTATGACTCTTTAAAACTGTTTAGGAAACAATTCAAATTGAGAAAGCAGATTTTCTATATGACTTTTATGAAATAAATACTGTGAATGACGTCTAAGTACGAGTACATGCATATGAGGATATAAATTTGGTATTTGAGAACCTCAATTATAAATGAACTGAACATTCAAAATATTTTAAAAATTTCGAAAAATACAACCGAACTGAAAATAAGGAATACATTTATAAAAACTTCAAACTGACTGAATGAAACTGGTTATGTACAAATATTTTCTCTATAGCATCTAGAAAAAAAACAATTCTTACCTCCTCTTCTTGCCTTTGAGCAAAGAGAGATTCGAGAGGAAGTTTAAACAGATCCCCTTTTTTTGTTGAACTGATCAGATGTCTTTTCAAAAGTTAATTTACATCGATTGTTGAAAAGAAAAATTAAAAAAGATCAGGCAACAATCGTACACATTAAAATTTCACGACTTCAGATACTACAACTTATTTTCACTGAGAATCAAGAATAACAGGACATAAGACCCATTAACTGGTGAGCAACCAATTGGCCAGTTGGCAGTTGCCAATTTCAATACATTTACACCGTTACGACTGGCAGTGCCGTGCGTCGCTTGCACACATACATATATTCGGCAATAAAATGCAACAACAACAAAATAACAAGAATAAGGATATCTTACGTGGCATGCCAGAGTCGGCAGCCGACAGTCAAGAATGAACAGCCAGCAATCAATGGTAGTCAATTGGCCGCGAAATGCGCCGGGCTTAAAAGGAAAAGCGCATTGCAAACATTTTCGCGCCTAAAAGTATGTCGCTGTCACCACGTACTTTCGTGTTGGCTGCCCACATATACACAAATAAGAACATATCAATATGAACATTCGTGTGCTTATGATGTACCGAGCAGGCAGTTTCATATACATACATACACACATATAGAATTGGCTGCATGCCACTGCAACTTTGTGTGTACGAAATATTTATTTTTGGGTGTGCGTGTGTGTTTGCATTCAAGTGTTGCTCTGTGGTTGAAAAAATAAATCAATGTCTTGACATCAGATTTTTATTTACGCTACAAAACTGTCATGAACTGCTTTAAATTAATTAAAGTTTTGCAAATAAGCAAGCAAGTAGCTGGCATTTCTGCGCCTACAGATATGCTATGCGACACAGTGCAACGATATTTCATGTAGACATTGTGCGGACACCAGAAGGCCGTTAAGGACAGTGTTGTTGATAAAAGAACTTCATGTGGGGCTCGCATACACTTATTGCTGTTATTATTATGGCACTTCCGTTTCTGACACTTCGAGAGTTGAATTTTCCACTTGTGACCAAACTTGTTTTTTTTTTTTCCAAAAACCAATAAATAAAATATCGAAAATTAATGCTTAAACTTTAAATGGAAATGGAAATTTTAGTACAATAATTTTCTGGAGAAATTATTCAAAAATAGTTATAACAAGAAAATTTTTAACTTTGGTTTCACCCTTCACAAATAAAAAAGTATTCCATATAATGATTTAATTTTGATTGTTCAGTTTGTATGACAGCTATATGATATAGTGACCTGATAACGGCGGTTCTGACTGCTTCTGAGGCGTTTCCTACTGTGTGTTATAAACTTCTTGGTAAAGACCGAGAAATGCACACCAAGTTCGATCAAATATCAAGGTTTTACTCACTTCTTTGATTACAATATTGTGGTGCATCATGAGTACCTGTCCAAATGGTTGTACAGTTAATAAGGAATACTACAAGGAAGTTATGCAACGTTTGCATAATCATGCCCCAACCACTGTATTCACCAGATTTGGCTTCCTACGATATTTTCCTATTTCCAAAATTGAAGAAACCAATGAAACGACGAAAGCTTTTTGACACAATTGATGGGATCGAGTCAGAATCGAGGGGGCTACTTTGAAGGGGACAAAATAGATATTCATAAATACTTGTAAATAAGTACTTTAAAAAAAAATTCAAAATTCAGTTTTTCCTTTGAACACACCTATACTCTCTTCAGGGTATAAGAATGAGTTCATACTAAAAGTTGCGTTAAAAATATCGATTTTAGACTTAACGACATAATCAAAAGTTCAAAAATATAAACCATTATAACATATCAAATTAAAAAACAATAAATCCAACTTTCTCATTTGGCTTTTTATGTTTTTTACCTATGAGATGATATCATTAATGCAATAAAAATCAATAAACTAAGCAACTTTAGTATAAAGAAATTAGTTTACGTTAAAGGCCCATTGTAAATTTCGCATTTTTTCAAGATATCGAGTTTTTCTTGTTTAGTGTCGGTATTTAATAACTGTGAAGGTAGTCTGATATTATGTTCCTAATATAGATCAAGCCTTTCCTTTCCATAAAAGACGTAGAAGCTTCTACAAAATATTTCAGTTTTTGAAATGCAGCGCTGTGGTTTGGCCTTTTTTCCTTATGGGAATCGATAAATATTGAATTTGAAGGTAGGATCTAATGCTTTTAATTTCATAATTATGATGGCGCTTTAATAATTACTGGTCTGTCGCGCTCTTAAAGGACTTACCATAGAAATTTCGGCCAAAGATTTTTGTCTTTATTTGTCGTTTTCTATTTACTTTGACACGTCTGGCGTAGTAACAGCTTTTGCAGATACTATTCTATATCTCAACAGTTTTCATACTGCGAAATTTTTTTTTAGTCTCTTAAGTACTTATTTGGAGGCTAAAGTTTCAAAGAAAGTTTCTGGAACAAAAAAAAATGTAAACCTCTTGTAATTTCGACTGAACACAAGTCTGCTTTTCGAAGACTTGTTGCAAGCGTCAATCCTCGGTTATATTTAGTTTATGCAAGTCAACGAATACATGTAGCAAAGAATAAATTATTCGTTAAAATCTTGGGATCAGCGTTTACATACTTAACTATATTAAACCAGTAAGTCCGAAGCGCCAAAATTTTTGACAGAAATTTGTCAAATACATAATTATGGCAACTGCAAACCCTTTTCCTGTTAATAATTCGTTCTTTATACTATTTAGCCTTAATTTTAATGCCCAGCAGTATTTTGTGCTCACATACTGTTTTCCGTCAAATCGATTTTTGCAAAGCGGTTTGGCAACAGACATTTTGTTGCAAGTTTACACAAACAAATCGTAAAAGTATGCACGGACAATGGCATTGCAATTAAAATTGTAGCAACTTTATGCATAAAATTTGCGTAATGAGTTTAATTCCGGAGAATAGAAGGAGAGAGAGAGGGAGAGTCAGAGTGAGGTGTAGAAGCGAAAATATACGTATTAGAAGGTTGTGAGAAAATATCAGGCGAAAGTGGCAACTATCAGCAACTATATTTTAAATCATTTTATGAATTTAACTACATATTTATGTATAAGTATGTACACATATATACAAGTATATATATATATATTGTATGTATAAGTAAGCATATACCAACCGTAAAGCGCGCATTAACAGCATTTGGCTGCTGTTGTCGAAAATTATAGTCGCACACACGCTCATTAAATCTAATGTATGTGTATGTATGTATTTAAGTGCATTACAACAGCTACTAACAACGCTTGCCGTCCGTCTGGGAGTAGCCATTCATTATCACAACTACGTACAACAGCAACACTAAAACTTAAGCAGCGACTTAGTAGCGACCAGCTGACAAATTTATTAAGCGAGTTAGTCTATTGTGCGGACGCGAACTGTTGCCATCAGAGCCATGCACACCACTACACTGAGATGCTGATTTGTGTTTGTGTGTGATCCGTTGTATCTGTATGCTATTACAACTAAGTAGTTGGGCGTTGTATGCATCTAATCGCTTACGTTGTCGAGTGAATGTGCGAAAATATTTTGTTGCAACACTTAATTGTGTTGCTGGCAACACATTGTGGGCATTTGGCGAATGGCGTTATACATACATATATCATGTGCTTATGAGTGTATGTTGCAAGTGTTGCAACAAAATTATGCTAAAGCAGCAAGCACAAGTTTGCTGTACGCGCATGTATAAGCGTTATTGTTGTTGTTGCAAAGTAGTTATGAAGTTTTTAAACGTTTAACGTGCAGCTATCGACAGCAATTTCAGCGGTGGATTTTTTTGGTGAATATGATTTTGCGAGTTTGAGTTATTTTTTTGCGCAGTTTTCAACAAAACTTTGCTGCACTTTGCATTCACTTGGCAGCACTTACGAAACTACACATAGTATAGACTTATGAATACAAAAACAAGAAAAAATAATAATACCCTTCACAAATATAAAAGATTCTACACAAGAGCTTGATTTTGATCAGTCAGTTTGTATGACTGCCATATGCTATAGTGGTCCGATCTGAAAAATTTCTGCAGAGATTGTATCGTTGCCTTGAAGAATAATTCGAGCAAAATTTTGTGAAGATATCTCGTCAACTAAAAAATGTTGCCATACAAGTACTTGATTCCGATCGCTCAGTTTGTATGGCAGCTATATGCTATAAAGGTCCGATATCGATGAATCCGACAATCGAGCAGCTCCTTGGGGAAAAAAAGACTTGCGCAAAGTTTCAGAACGATATCTCAAAAACTGAGGACTAGTTGACATACATATAGACAGACGGACTGATGAACGGACAGACGGCCATGACTTAATCGAATCAGCTCGTCATGCTGATCATGTATATATGATATATATTTACAAATTTCGTGGCAAATTTTATATACCCTATATAGGGTATATTAACTTATGCATATGTATATGTACAAGTATGAATTTGTTTATATATATACATATATATATATGGGTGTGTTTGTGTCTTTCGCTTGTTTGGAAATTATTGCTGTTCAATTGCTTGTTGCCGCCAAGAGGCAGCAGCCAACAACCGATAGCCGCAATTAATCAATTGTAAAGAACTTTTGCTTGAGCCAGCAACTTTGAGTATATCTTCAAGATTGTTGGCATCAAAATCGCCGCCAACTTTGTAAAGAAAGATGCGCACACGTGTGCATGTGTGAGTGTGGCCGAAATCGGGTAAGCGAGTTGCTACACCACACGCACATAAAGCGATAACACACATGTGAAAACAAATCAATTATTGAAAAGAAAACTGGCCACAACCACAAACAGTTAGGGTGCTGAGGGCATAAAAGGGCAGCGTCAGCCAGTGCAGAAGCGCTGTAGGTCCATAGAAGTGGGCAGCAATGGTGAACGCTGACGTGTAGAGCAACCACGGAAAGCGGCGCGGCAGGAAAACCAAACGAGACACAACTTTTCCTACAACAACAACAACAAAAAAGACATACATACACATACTTACTTCCAAATTTTTGTATATGTGTGTGCCCTCATTTTGCTCTTTCAGTGCTGCCAGGTTCTTGTACATGTTGTTGTTGGGACTGTTGTTGTTGTTGTTGTTGTTAAGCTTTGATATGCCAGCAGCAGTCGCAGCAATAACAACAAACCAGCAAGCACACATCCTTTTCGGCATTGGCCAGTTGATAGCGCATAAATCTTCAACGGCAACACATAAATCCTCTGCAGCGGCAAAGTGCCCGAGACTCTGGCAACATGCATGCAGGCCACGCAACACATATGCCACATATGTATGTGTAAGCACACACTTGCATATAGCGCGACCAATTGCTTGAGTAAGTATGCAGCGGCATACGGCTAACGGCTAGCGGCATATTCATACCCACACAGACACACACACACATGCATGTATGCAGTCGCTCATATATACATATGTATAGATATGTGTGTGGCAAAAGCGCAACTCATGAAAATTGCTGAAATTGCTCGAGCATGTCGAAAATTCAACGACGACAGCAACAACATTAAAAAGTTAAAGTACTGCAAAGAGCCAACAAGCACTGCCATCTCTAGCAGTTGCTAGCCTCACAACAGATCCACTGCAACGCATATCGCACTACACAGCCCAACAGAGAGTTTATACATGCCACCGCACCACTTGCATTGCTTGCGCCTCGAGCGTTGCACATAGATCGGCCGTACATCGTGCACTCAAACCGTAGACAAGCACTTCGGTTGAGTTTGTGAAATGTTGAAATTTCTAGTGAAAGGCCAAAATGTGGTCGACCAAAATACATTTTACTTGCGGTAAAAGTGAAAAGTGTCCAATATCTGGTAAACATTAAAAATAAAATAAAACCCGAAAGAAATGTTTTTAAAAGTTGGCGTACAACAACGCGCCATATGTAGCGTGTGTCCTTACTTTCCTTTATGGCGCTCCTATAAAGTAATAAAAGGTTCCTTTTCCTTGGCTTGACGCAGCAGCGTGCACTTACATGAGTTTACGTACCAATAAATTAGTTTCCAAATGAACATTGCACATACCCACATACCCACATATATACATACATGTATTTAAGTAATGTTTCAAGACAAAATGCATTATAACTGAAAATATTGAATTTTCCCAGTTGCAAGATGGCTTTATTTGGAGCTTAAAGTGCTCAGGTACTGGGTCGGTTTCTTTAGGGTGAAAGAAGTCGCTGGCAAAAATTATTTATATATACTTTAATTATGTTTTAATTTACTATATGCGAAGCAATGAGTTGTGGTTCACTTTTTAAAAGTTACGCGCTTTTCTTTACTATAAGCGTTTTTTTAAAAGCTTTCATTGATCTTATCAGGTTAGTGAACTTTTACATAAACTTGTGAAGGTAGTCTGCAACTTCCTTTCAAAATTCAGGCCTTTCTTTTTCTTTAAATACTTAAAAACTTCATCAACATATTTTAGTTCTTGAAATAACTATTGTTTGTCGTAAGGGTTTAAATATTCTAGAAGTGGGTACACATTACATTACATTACATATGAAGGCAGTATGGTTGAGTGGGTATTCTGGTTTAGAATAAAAAAAAAATCGTTTTTTTTTTTGCATATTATTGTAGTATAACTCTTTAAGCATACGTCCCTGAAAGACTTTTTAAAATTTCATTTAAATTCCGAGTTACAGCTGATTTTGTGATGCGCCGACAAAATCGACTGGCCGCTCGGCGCAAGCTTTAAAGTCGCTTTTCTCTGAACTACTTTTTTAGAAACGGTGTGCTTGATATCTCAAGTTCAATCTTCATTTACCTGAAATTTTATACAGAAATTCTCATAAAACATTATACTGTCGCACTACAAGAGGATTTTTGGAAAAAAATTTATATTTTCAAAAAATTCCGAACGGCAAAAAACAGGGAAATAACGTAACATATTTTTCAAACAGCCGCTATTTTGTGAAAAAAAAAATGGTTTCAAAATCTGCTTGTACTGCTATAACTACATCCTTCCTCTTCAAGGATAACTCAACAATTTCCATTTCGGGTTACTACGAGTCCTGATATCCTGCACACCAGGTCACGCCATTTTTTCATCAGCCACTTTGCCGGCCTGGAATTTTTTGAAAATTTTTTTTTTAATATTATAATTGATTTCTACGCTTTAAATATCAATAAAAAAAAATAGAAAACAATGTATGGTAAAAATATGTCTTCTTCAAATTCGGGCTTCTTAGCCAGAATACCCCCTTAAATAATTACTGATCTTTCATGCCTTTAAAGAGACTTCTTTAAACTTCTGCAAAAGATTTTGAACTTTATTTCTCATAGTAGCAAAGTATACATATATAATTACCCAAAAGGCATCGTAGAACGCAGCTGAGGTAAGCATTCCTGGTCATAATTGATTCAAATTTACATCTGCGACTGCAAGCAACTTGATTAGCAATCACAGTTTTGAGATGCCATCGTCGAGGAAACAACTTACGGCGTATGTTAAAAAAAAACGAAAATTTTCGTTTTGTGTAAAAAATATTTATTCATTCGTCTACATCAATGTTGTCGCTTTCAAAATAGTCGGAAGTCAATATTATGCACTTAGCTACTTCCAATCATCAAAACACTTCTCAAACTCGATTCTTCTGCATTTTCATTTTGGCATAAATTCGTTTCTATGTTTTTATTTTGATAACAATCTATCAATACAACGAAAGATTCATTATGCCTACAATGGCATGGTTTCTGTTTACAAAACTATGTGACTTTATTATCGAGTTGTCGAACAACTTGATTGAAATCAAGACGTCGTTGAACTTCGAAAATTGAGAACTTTTTTTTAAACGTCACACTTTTGTAAATTTTTTACATTTTATTGACCGTAGGTCCTTGTACGGAAAATATCTTCTAGAGTGACATTGTTTTGGGTTTTATCCACGGAATAGGCCGGAATCACTGCATCAGAAAATTACCTCTTTTTTAAACACCTTATGCTCTCGCAACATATTGCTCAACGTATAATAGTTTTGTTCACCTTAAGGTTGTTTGTAAAACTAATCGAAATAGATATGGAGTTTTATATATAGGTATACCTGTATAAAATGATCGTTTTTTTTTTTGAAAAAATTAAATACTGATTTTATATGGGAAAGTAAAATAAAGTATTGACCGTTGCCTTTTACATATTTTGACCACCTTTCAGGCAATTTAGAAATGTTCGTCTTTTGAAGCAAACCATTCAGACACCCAATTTTTGACTTCTTCGTAGGAATCGTAGGACGCTGCCCATTTTTGTGCCAACTAAGTTTGGTGTGCGATGTTATGCTATTATTACTATTGCAACACTCTGGAAATGGGCGTATTCGGTTGATAACCACGCCTACTTCGCATATAACAATTTTTTCAAATTTCAAATTGAAAACAATTAGCAGTGATCTTTCACTTAATAGCTCAATTATGAAATTATTTGATTATAATGTAATAGCGTCTTAATTAGTATTTAAATATTTTGTCTAAAGTATTGCAAATATATAAGACATTCATATATATGTATATAACATATATAGTAATTTTCGAAATTAAAATGTTTTTTTATACTTTTTTTAGGTGACCAGATTACTTGTCGGATCAACGCGTAGATAAGTGGTAAGTCATCATTTTATTAATTTATTAATTTTTGTATAGTCAATTTAGAAAAAAAAAAATTTAATTGGCAATATAGGCATTTTATCTATAGTAAATAATAATTGGTTTCAAATTTGATAAACTCGCCTCTCAACGATAGTGGTGCCAAAACTCTTAAGATCGAGTTTACGAATTTTATTGGGAAAACTCCTCATTAGCCCTAAGCGATAGAATAGTTTGGCGTGATGCTTTCTATGGTAAGATATTTCTTAAAAATAAATTTTGAGGTAGTGATCATTTAGGAAGCCTTGTATCTCCTTTGTTATATAAATTTTTTTGTCATATATGTTAATAAACGCTTCGAATATATTAAATCAAATTTGCGTAGACCAGCTTATCATGACTGCAGAGTACCATTTCTCATTTTGGATGGCAATCACTGTAACTAGCAAGTCTTAAAAGTTGCCAACTGGACTATGTGGGGAGCCTACAGATTAATTGGTTATATAATAAAAAAAATTTAGATTTTAAACTGCTACCAGTCTTCTCCTACATTACCAGAACAATGCCGGTCGTAACTTGCAGACGTCGACTTTTTCCAGTGTCTCGCCAAAATGAAAAATTCAATTTGCACTGACTCCAGGCGACAAGACTCACCAACACTCAACAAGGTGCAGCACTCATACGCTAGCATTTTTAGACACAGTAATGGTTGGTCAGCCAGTCATGTTACAAGCTTGTATTAATATGTTGCTATCAACAGCTCAAGCCAAAGTAAACTCAACGTCACCGTTGGCAAAGGCCACAACAACAGCAACAATGCATGCACACAGCAAAGCAGACTGGCGCACTTTCTTGGTCCATTTCGTGGCCGCATGGATTTCATTGAACCGATAATTCGCGCTTCATTAAATTTAACCCTCAAGAATTGCCATACACAAGTGACGATGGAGTCACTAAGAATGAATCGAATAGTTTGTGTGCGGTCACTGAAGTTAAGTAAAGCTTGTATGGTATGTATGTACATACTTGTATATGTATATGTGTGTGTGTTCGTAGTTGTATTCGCTTGAGGTTCAATGCATTTAGCGAGTTCAACGCAGTCATCTCTCAGTCGTTTTATTGCACCCACGCACACTTTACGACGAATTTATAGTTTTCTTCAAGTATCTTTATGTAAATATATAAATCACAATAAACCATGTGGAAAAATGGCGCACTAACACATTGAAACCTAAACTTAGAGGAGATATGCTTTTGCATTTACAACTTACAACATCTTACTTAGTGCGCACATAGTTTGCCAATGCAAACATTTTATATTGCAGAGATGCTCCTTCAAGCGCTTCTCACAGTGTCTTAGCCCTTATTATCTGGTGCTACTCAATAACTCGCTCTTTAACCTTTTTAGCCTCAGGCGTAGCAAATCTGTTGCTTTTGATCTTCTATTATTTAACTAAATCTTCTTCTTCCTCTCTTTCTTGATCCACTTCTTGCAGCTGACTATTTTATTTCGTATACAAGCTATTTTTCCAATGAGAAACTCTTACTGTTATTAGTTCAATGTTCATAAAAATAGCCATAATCCTTGTCTCTTGTTGCCCTCTACTATTACAACACGAACAAAATAGTAACTTTCTTGGTCAATATTTTTTATCCAAGCGTAACTTGTATTTATGGTATTATGGCTTTGTTCACATATTGGATGTTTGTAAAAAATTTAAGAATCGTGTTATATACAAATTTATGTATTCATGTTCATAAAAATATTCTAAACGAAAAATAACTATTTTGTTGATATTTTGTCTATCGATACTTCCGTCTGCCTCAACTTCATAAAAGTTTAGATAACAAGATGACTCTTCAGTTTTGCCTTTTCCTTGATCTAAATTAGGTTAGGTCATGGTCCTTGCTCATTTCGTCCCTACGTGGTATGTAACAGTTGATATGCTAACTCTGGGCATCGATCGACATTTAATGTTACTGTATTTACTTCGGGCTAGTTAGGTTAGGATTAGGCCGTAGTGTTGATTTAAAATCGATGGATCTCACTTGGACAGATATTCGAACATTGTGTTACCCAAAAACTCCTTAAACTGCATCATCTCATAAGTCGCCGAAATGTTTTGATCTCACCACCAAGTAATTAAGGCGGTTAATATCCCATCGACTTCGGCTTCCTCCATACAGCTTCGACAAAAATCGAGGTCCATAGGTCCACCGCTAGAACGCCAGTGAACATCAAAAAACCGACTCGTTCCAATCGAATGAAATTGCTCTTCTACAACAGTATAAGGTGACCGTTGCTTTTCTTACACTCTCTTCAATATTTGGCTTCCATGCGAGCTTCCTAAGCTAAGCCCCACTGGTTGAAGGGAGAGGCGAGAGTAATATTAGGGTTTTTCTATATGAGATTTGCTTCGACCTTAAACTTATTAAGAGCTTCAATAACCGCCTCCGGCCGTACGTTGTTGAAGACTTCCTCGATATTAGGTAAAGTACACACAGCATAGTCTTTATATATTAGGACTCCTCCAGCCATGAGACTCCCTACTGAAAGTCACTTACCAGCCCGTTCCTTGGAATTCGACCCAGTTGAATGCTACCTTTGTCGCATGCTGAAGCACTGGAGGTATAGTGCCGTTGGGTTCGGGAGACTTAAAGGGTTTAAAAGAGTTAAGAGTCCACGTGAGACGACGTACGTACAGACGATCTGAGAAGGCTGTATAGCCTTCTTGAAACTCTCCAAAGGGTACTTCTTCTATAGATAGGTTTAGAGGAAAGTGAGCGTCCAAGCGTAGTTGCAGCGACTCCTCACTACTCACAGTCCAGTTTCCAGACCCATCTCTCAAATACTCCAAAAGGGTATGATTTTTTGTGAGAATATGCCTAAACGTAGGTGATTAATGACAGCTTTAAACAATATCCAATCTACGCTAAGTCTGTTTCTGCGGCAACTTATTGAACAGTATTCTGGTTGAAGATCTGATATCCGATAACTCCAGTGTCCACCAAGGAGGTTTCCCTTTTCCCTTCTGAGTTTTCAGAGGATAAGAGCTTTCAAAGGTAGACCGTACATACAGAACATTGAACCTCGACCTGACGCGACCGGAAGAACTGATCGAAACTTCTTTTGTTTAAGGCGAGGTCGACACTACCGAATTTCATAGGGGTCATTTTTGTACAGAAGAAATTGTTGGATGTTGACTTTCCTCGGTCATTAAGTCAAATTGAGATTATATTAGAACTAAAAATTCTTTCATAAATACATCTCTTTCGTAATATGAATACAACGATTATTCAAGGCTTCGTCAGCAATTTCTGTATGCAAATAGTCTGAATGCTTATATCATTAAGAGAAAGAAAATCAGGAAGGTGTAAAAATTCTCAGCGGTGTTTCAATGAAAAAATATTATTTTACTCAGGTAATGCCCTTTAAATTCCTAAAGCTCTTTAAGATACCTTATTAAAGATTCAATCCGAGCTTCGTCTTTCCTTACTTGTAATTGAAACACTTTGTATTTGTGGTTGCCATATCAGTTCATTGAATGGATTGCTCGTTGTTAAGCGGTGATGGTCGAGTAGTTTTGCGGTGCTCCGCACTTTGATTTCAAGTAAATATTATATTGCAGAAAACACACACCCATTCACTGATAAATATATATGTCCTAACTCCAGCTTGTTTATATTGTATATACATATATAATTGTATGTTTTGCTTTGATTTTGCGGGCTTTCAAAGCTGCTTGTTATTTTTACTGCCCTCCATATGCCAATATACTTTAAACACTTTTGTTGTTGCTGTTATTGCAAGTGTTGTCTATAACATAATCATATCGTTTACAGTAACAATAATGACAACAAAAGCGAGTGAACAGCGTCGGTTCAGTCAAGGCAACACTGTTGTCAAAAATGAGGGTCAAAGTGTCATCTGCTCAACTCTGACATTCTTCGTACAAACATACACATATGTTCATATGCCTTTATGTACAACAGCAGCATCAACATTAATGACCAAGATTATCAGCAATGGTTTTATTTTTAGATTTTTGTTCGGATCTTGGCTGCCTTATATTGTTGTTTGCTTTGTTGCTCTCTAGGTCGGTTAGTTGGTCGCTGTGGCTTCATTATTTTCTACTTGGAATTCTCCCATTGCAGAGAAAACATTTGTACAGTTAGTAGCGTGTAAAACTCAAATTTAAAGTTGAACTTTGTGTGGTAAATATTTTTTATAATATATCAAAAATTGATTTAATCCTTAACAAATTTTCTGGTAGACTAGTCAGTATTCAAAGCTCCCGTATATCAAGTTTTAAATCTATGTGTCGATCAATAAGTAAGCTATCTCAAAAGTATCTTGTTAGCTTAATTCGCTTAGCATGGTCTGATATAAAATCAAGAAACTATAAATTGGTCCTGTTTTCTCTCGCAACTTGTTGCTACAGAGTATAACAGTTTTGTTCACCTAACGGTTGTTTGTATCACCTAAAACTAATTGAGTTAGATATAGGGTTATATATATTATATATAAATGATCACGATGAAGAGACGAGTTGAAATCCGGGTGACTGTCTGTTCGTCTGTCCGTCCGTCTTTGCAAGCTGTAACTTAAGTAAAAATTTAGATATCTTTATGAAACTCGGTAAATATGTTTCTTGGCACCGTGAGATGGTTGGAATTGCAGATGGGCGTAATCGGACCACTGGCACGCCCACAAAGCGCCATTAATCAAAAACAACTAGATTTCCATAACTATGCTCCACAATAAGATACGAGACTGTTATTTGATTTGATGGGTGGCATCTGCAGCTTAACATTTTTTTTAAGTGGGCGTGGTCCCGTCCCCTAATAAGCTTAATGTGCATCTCTACTAAACTGCTAAAGCTATAATAACAAAATTGCACTGGAAACAAATGCTTTTAGCACCTTTATCGACAGTGTGAAAATTAGTGAAATCGGGTGACAACCCCGCCCACTCCCCATATAACGGTACTGTTAAAAACTACTGAAAGCGCGATAAATAAAGCACTAAATACGCCAGAGACATTAAACTTTATCTCTCGGATGGTATAAGATGATTTTATGGAAACCCCGTTCAAAATTAGATAGTGGGCGTGGCACCGCCCACTTTTAAGTGAAAACCATATCGCATAACGTTCTTTTGATATTTCTATGTCATAGTGCGAAAACGGGCGAAATCGGATTACAACCACGCCTATTTCCCATATAACACCTTTTTAAATTCCATATGATCCTTTCACTTTCCACAATGCAAATCAAGCAACAATGATTGTATCGAGGTAAAACTTTGCGTGAATAATGCGTTTAAAGTGTGCCAACTTGTGGCTAAAAGTTGTTTAAATTGAACTTAAACTGTTCAAGCCCCTAGGTACTGAATATGTGGACCTCAGTGCCTATAGTTTACTTTTTACTGAAAATATCGGTCAATTGGAAGGTTATACATTTCATATATATAAAGCTTTATCGCCAAAAATATCATTAAGTTCAATGATGCACTGTTTCTGAGTTAATCCACTTCGAAAATTGGCAAAAATTTTTAACCGCGCGATTTAATTCCCTTTTTTGGATGAGATGAATATTTTCAGTTACTGTAAACAACACAAATAGCGCTTGAGTATGCCAAAACATTCTGAGTATGTTTAACATCAGAAATGTCAAACTTAACGATAAACTTATGAGTCTCCAGATTGCAACCCTGGAGTTACCTAACCCCGATATATAAAAGGCAGCCTACGTAACATATGAGTCAAACTTACCACTCAAATACTTGTGTTCGTGATAAAGTAGACTCCCCAAAACAATTCTGTAACATTTACAACGCTTCCGTAGGCGTGCTTCCGTGCTTCCGTTTCAGCCAAAATTGTTGGTAAATTTCTTATCGCCAGAGAAACTTTTCGCACCGTAAACCAGCAGCTGCCAAACACCCACTAATTGGCAAATGGAGATCAAACTTAGCACCAACAAAGGAAAAAATATTCGTACTGGTCAGTCCGCGTCATTTTTAAAGAAATTATTATAATAATATATAAATATATTTTTAAAAAAATTATTATGTGATCTTAATAATGAGATAACATTGACTACAATTATTGGACCACATACCAATTTCTACCACAACATCATTATTGAAAACTTAATGGATTGCAAGCAATAAAATAATAATTTTACTTTCTAATATTAAAAGAGCTATTCGAAATCATCCAAATTTGATCTCTAACAACTCACTCTGCCATACTATTTATTAAATAGCAAATGAAGATCTTACTAAAAACGACAGTGCATGCTTAAGAAATTGTTGTTGCTGCCGACATACCTGTTGTTGGAAGAAACATGCGGTTGCGGTTTTTGTCACACTTCATTTCTCATATTTTTAACCATTTACACCAGCAGAGCAAACACTGCAAGCCGTCTTGCAAACTCACGCCCCTATCAGAATACTGACTGCTCCATTTTCCATTATGACATTTGCCTGTTTGTTGCATGCAGCTATGCTTATGGCCAACCGCCGTGTGTCAGCGTCTCTACCAGTTTGCGAATGCTTGTTGGCATGGTCGTGGGTTGCCAATGCATTTGATGTTGTTGTTGCAGTTGCCATTTACTGTGCACCAGCGAACGGTTAAGTAGTGCGGAGAACACTACTCATTTGCAGTTACGGTATGTCTATGGCCTGGCAATGCCGCTAGCCGCTAGCCGCACACTCTTGGCTAACCTGCCAGCCTGCCAGCGGCAACCGACCTAAGTGCTAATTGCTTTCACTACACCGAAATGTCCTAACCAAAGTTGTGCGCTCACAATGGAGCCCCTCTAAGCTGGTGTATTGGAAGGTTGGCCAGCTAGCATACTCATTTTTCTGTTAAGAGAGAGGAGTGGGGCTGGAGAATGAATATTGCCTAGGGTTTGCGGGCATCTCAGGACATGGCACGACATTGCGGTCTTTCTGCGTTGGCAACCTGCCACAACAACTTACGACAATCTCGTAAATGGGCAAGCGTTTGCTTGTGTCAGAGAGTATTATACGCACACAAACACATACACATAATGCCGTAAGCTACAATAAGTACAGTTAGCTGTGTAACTACTCCTTTCCACATTTACCGTTGTTTGCTGAATAGCTCTCACTATTATGATGTCCTTTCAGTTTTCGTTTGCGGCACTTCAAAGTATCTTCGTGTTTTTAAATATTTCGTTTCATTCAGTGTCACTGTCAACCAACTGAAGATATTTGCCAACACAACAACAGCAACTAAAATAATGTTTATATTTGAGTCAATGGCGAAATGTAAGCGCACAAAAGCAACAAGAAAACCGGATAGCTGTGTTAGTTGAAATAAATTGAGATGTTTTTAAGCTTATCATTTTACAAGCCGACAAGCTGTGGCCGATTATGGCAACCATTGCGGCAGATAAGAAGATTTCATTCAACCGTTAATGGTTTTAAATGCGCTTTAAAATGTGTAGTGGAGCAGTAATTTGCTTAATTAGAGGTCAAATATTTTCGCTTTAATTAATAATTAAGTGAAGAGTGATATAATACATACATATATATGTTATATGTACATATATTAGAGTTCCAATTGACACATTGAAAAGATAATTGAATCAATATTTATGTATGCATTCTTTTGTTTTGTAGTACAGAAAATCTTATTTAAAAGTATTTTCAAGTTTCTTATTCCAATTACCGGATTGCAAAATTATAAATAAATTTTTCATCAGATTTATGGGAAAAAGAAAGAGAAAAGCAAATTTTGATATTAAATACCGGATCTGAAAAAAATATTCATTATTTATATTATTCGAAAAATATTTAAAAAATTATCTCAAATGAAAAAAATTGTGTCTTTGAATTTTAATGTATTTCGCACTTGCATACTTCATGCTCTACCATTTTGGTTATCGTTCTTCAAATAAAGCTCATTTTTAATAAAATTTCAACGTGGTTTAACGCTTACATTAAATTTCTTTTAATTACAGCGCTTCAGTAAAAATATATAAATCTTTCCTTTTTTTTTTGTTTGTAAAATAGTAGTTTTGTGCTTTGTAAAATAATATTTTTTGTTACTACAATTAATTTTATACTACTCATAAAAAATTTAAAAATTATATTTAAAATTTTTAAATGTTTTTAAAATTTTTTTATTCCAATCTAACTATAAAAATTTTTTTTCTAAAGAACTAAGTTTATAATTTTTACTTTCAAAATTAAAAAAAAAAAAATTTTATCCCAATTTTTTTTAATGGAAAATTCGCAATCCCAGTATTTATACACCCAATTTTACAACAATTTTTATAACCTGAACAGGGTATATTAAGTTTGCCACAATGTTTGTAACACCCAAAAGGAAACGTCGGAGACCATATAAATTATTCATATATAATATATAAAATATCAGCGTGACGAGCTGAGTCTGCATGTTTGTAGGTCTGTATATGCGCCAACCATTCTCTCAGTTTTTGAGATTTCGACCTGAAATTTTGCACAGGTTCTTTTCTCACCAAAAAGCTACTCATTTGTCGGAACTATAGCATATAGCTGCGATACAAACTAAACGATAAAAATCAAGAAAAATATCGTTTTATACCCTTTCATGCAATAAAAAATATTCCTGTAGAGAGTATTATTGCTTCGGTGCAGCCGAAGTTAACGTTTTTCTTGTATTACCGAACTTACTTCCCGTATTCACCACCACAAAAAAAAAAAAACGTAATGTAGCTTTATTATGCACAGTGGTCCTTAAAGGCGAGCTTGTACACTTTGTTGAGAGAAAGAGAGTGTCCAGTCCACACAGTCTGATTGCCATCGAGTTCATGGAACCGGAAAGGATTTAGGAGCTATGAGGAAAAATGCAACTGTGAAGATTAATGTTTTTTTTTTTGTTTTCATAAAAGTTAATAATTTTGTTAAGCATACTACGCTCGTGCTGTTCTTTTCTAAAAGTTAAACCGAAAACAATTAAGAATATGTAAGTTTTGCCAAAATCTATACATAGAGTTTTAAATATACACTCAGGATCAAATTTGACTCGGAATCGATAAATATTTTTTGGTTGGATAGTTACAATCTTTTTATATTTTCGTGTGAAGTTTGGTCTCCTCATGCCATTTATCTCCACACATGATAGCTGCTTGTTTACGACGCGAAAAGTTTCACTGGCGATTTTTGTATATTGGACCAATGGACTCACGGCATGTTGCCCTAAACGAAGTTTTCAGTTTCGAAAATAAAAAAAGTTGCAGGGAGCTAAATCTGCTCTGTTGAGGAAATATAGGTCAAAATATTTAACAAAAATGTTTTCGATTCGATTTTTATAGAACTGCTGGACATAAAGAAAGACTCACATATAAGCGTGGCATTTTTTTCCAATGCCAAAATGCAAAAAGGGAGAATCTTTGATTGCCGTATTGTAAAACTGCGGTATAAACTTTTTCTCCGATATAGGATATCAGTCTTTTTCCACTAATAAAATCGTTGTTGGAACCTTGTTGTGCCAGTAAACTTGTGATTTTTTCGTTTGCTACTCTACTCTGCTTAACTTGCTGCGAAAATATAGCTTTTAGATTTTTGTCCTCAACGTGATATAACCCTTAAAGTCTCTAATAATATTTTAACAATATTTTTTTGCTGTAGTATTTAAAATAATGCTGTATGTTCACATTTTTACACATAAAGCTCTACACACTTTCATTTGTCTGAAATATATATTATAAACACAATTAAATATATACGACTACTGCAGGCAATAAATTTAATTTTCTTACGTTCGTTAAAGTACTAAAAATTAAATTAAGCATTCTATTAAAGCTTTGCAATTATCTCTAAATCTCAATTTATTTCGGTATAAAAGATACGAAGCGCAAATAAATCATATCCTTCAATCCTTTGAGTTTATTAAAATTAAATTACGTAAATTTGGCTATGACAAACAATTCATTACAACTTGATTTGTAGTTGCATACAAGTGTGCTACATACACATATGAGTACACATAATGAACATATGCACCCACAAATATTTGCATTGCAATTAGAAGTCCACTTCAATTCGGAGAATATCCATCAACACGCCACGCTGCCGCCGCGCCAATTACCTGGAGGGCGATTTTCAAATGCAATTCCCATGAAATCTGATATGTTTGTGGTGTAAATGTAATTTTCCATAACTTGAGCCGCACAATTATAGCCGAGGCCTTGTCAGCAGCGAAGTCGACCGCGCTGATGAAGGTGGCGGCGACGGCGGGACGGCTGCTTATGTTTTGTGGTGGCAAATAAATTAACGCGCTTTGTGTTTAAATTCATTACAGAATGCATTAGTTTCAATCAACAAAGAAAAGTTGCGCTGAAAACTTGTAAATAATTGAAAAAAGGGAAAAAAATTGGAAAAAAAAGTTAGAAAAAATATTAGAAAAAAAATTGGAAAAAGACCTACAAAAATAGTTGTTAAGCTATTTTAAAATATGATGTGCCACAATTAAGTAGCACATGCGGTATACTAATTTGTGGCACACAAAAGCACACACACGTCAGCCGTAAACACGCGCTCACGAACACTCAACACGCAGCGAACAGACAAAAACGCAATAGCAAATGTATAATCTGTTGAAGTGCAAATAAATTGTAGCATAGCGGTAGGCGCTTGAACTGGCTAACATGCCATGTCGTACCGTTGCATGCAGTAAATGTTGCGGTAAGTTCATTTCACTCAAAAATTCCGCGAATTTTTGTATATCATTTATGTGAGTGGCATGTCGGGGACGACCTGCAGCGTCAAACACAGAATCAGGCCATTGCGAGCGAGCTGGCAAGGAATGCGCTCGACAGCCCTTACCGCATATTTCAAAATATATACACACCGGAGAGCGTATGCCGCACAACATAGCGACGCCTTTAGTTGAAGTTTTTATATTACTTTTCGTTATTTTTTTATACGTTTATTTTGGCTGCAGGAACTTATTAACGTGTTGCAATCTCCAGCAGTTCACAAGCAGTCATTTGTATTCAAATATAATATATATCTGTGTGTATGTGTGGTGTTTTGTTATAGGCGCGTCCGCGCAATCGTAATACGTGTTGTTCGCGGCAAATGGAAGTAATCAACTGCAATAACAACAGCAACAACAAATATGGCGCCAGCAAAAAAGCGCTATGACATATCTTGTCAGCCAGCGAAATTGTGTGATTTTGGTCGCCTGTTGTTGGCAGCAACAGCGCCGCAAGCAGAAACATCCGAATTGCAACCGTAAGTGGCATTCACACGAAGTATGCTATGTATGTCCATATGTACATTCATAAATGCGCTATTTTTAAAACTCACGCGTAGACTTGCGTTCATACGACCCGTTACAATCGTAAATATACTTGGCAGTTGTATTTATCTCTGTCACCAACTTTTCTATAGGTATTGCTGCTGTGCTGACCCCATAGGAAGAGTTATAGTATTCTCTACACAGCCGACTGTTTTATTTTTTTTTTGTGGTATAGTTTAAGGAGCTACGTAATTTTTTTTATAATGAAATTTTTTAAAACCACCTAAAATAGTAGTAAGTCATAGAGCCGGAAGTGATTTCAGTTGTTACTTTTTCGAACAGAAATTTCCATAATTTTATTGAGTTCCTAGGTAGGTAGGTAGAGTGAATTTCTGACGACTCATCTAGGCCTTTAGGACGCCCACCAAAATCACCGCGTCTAAAATCGCCTTACTCTATAATGTCCACTCTCAACCACCCTGTGCACCTGTTGAAGTTCATCAATACAAAGAGTTTTACTTGTGCAACCTCAACCGACATAGTCCAGAAACCCTCGACCGATAGCTGCAAAGTGAGTATTGAGTTCCTAACTCTGTGTCTAGAAGTCTGCGAAAGGCATAATTCTTGTCTCCAACTTTGCTGTTTCAGTTTTTGCCTAACATTAACATTAAATATGTGCTAGCATATTGTAAAAGCCCTATATACGACTCCAAATTTTAGTCCGTTCACGATTTTTGAGGCCTTATTGCAGTGTTCTTTATTTCAAAGTTCATTTATTAAAGCTTAATAAGAGCTGAATTTGATCTGTAAAATTGTCACAAAAATATCCATACTACAATAGTTCGCCAATGACAGTCGAAGTTTACCCAGGTTTGCTGATACAGGCTAATAAGCTAAGGCTAAGCCATTGGAAAAAAATTAGGCTAAACCGCTCAATCTCAGTTGATATAATTACTTTATTTAAGGCAGAAATACGATAGTACTGAAAACTTCATCTTAACCTATAAATTTATAGTCGAATTTAGACCAGTTACTATAAGTTACTTGAAATATCATGAGCACTGTTCTCTGAACCTTTGGAATGCGCAAATATGCCATTATGTCGCATTCGTGTCTTACGACGAACATAAAGTTCTTCAAAATGTTTTTTTTAAATAATTACCGACCCCAACGACGCCGCATAGACCATCCGAAAACCGCATGTCATAAACTCATATATAATAACAGACACTACGACTTGTATGAGTTTTATATTTTTGCAGCGAACTGTTGCGGTTTATAACCTCATTCAACATGCAACAAATGTTGCAAGTATAATTTAATTGTGTTGACGTCATTATGATGTCTTTTTTTTTGTCGTTATCTGTTATTATGCCACGCTAAGACCACAAATTGTTCTAATTACCGACATAAAATTTTCAATTATTTAGAGGAATACAACTATGTTTTACATATACACGTGCATAGATTCTTATATTTACTTTTTTACATGTTCTAAAAAAGATTACAAAAACAAGAAGAGCAACAATTAATTTACGGTTTTCCTTCACTACCGCAGAATGGCCGTTGGTGTTGTTAACTGCTTCAAATTATCTTGTCCAGTTATGTATTTCGAATATTGCGACTCTGTGTAGATAATGCATGATGCGTGATTGTAAGATTTATAAGAGAGGTGGTCGATACTCTATGTTAGGTGCATGATAACGCCTAATTTAACTGATTACTTTGATTGACACATGCAGATAATAGATCAAAGATAATAAAGATATAGTTGTATGACAAATGGTAAATGATAAATGACAGATGATATACTAGTATAGATGACAAATGTGATGGTTCCAATTATAGAGGATCTATGAAAAATGGATAAAAATAAAAGATGGTAGATAATGACAAATAGATCGAATATTTGCTGATAAAAAATGACAGATGTCAATATTATTATTTTAATATGGCAAATAATCAATTTTATATGAAATGATAGATAATAGTTGAACTGTAATAAATGCTTGACGTCATATGATTGCTTTTATTTTATGTGTAATACATAGATTATAAAAATATATGAAATATGATAGAAAATATGTAGATGTAATATATGATAGATATCATGATATATATCAGTGGCGTATCCAGAATTTCTCTCTAGTGGGGTTTCTACACAAAACATGTTCCTTACAACATATTTTTAATATTGCTGCAAACTCGTAAATTCTTCTGAATTTGCATTAAAATTATTTACCGCGCTCTGATTTTTTGGTAGTAGCGGACTCTATGAACCGATCTATTCACTACTTCAGACATGCAATTTTTCCTCTAAATTTCATCAATATTTTATTATTACCGAACTATCATTCTCCGATATTTTTTATCCCCATGATATATGTTACAAAAAATGATAAATTGCCAAACTAGTTTGCTGAGGAATGAATGAAAGGTGATTTTTCAATCGCTTATCGTGAGTTATTATTGATGAGTAAGGATTGAGAATATATGTTTTCATTGTTCAGCATGCAAAAATTCTATGCATGTGCGATTGTAATGAGATTTGATGATTGACTGTGATATTAAGCGACTAATGCGTGAGCAATTAAATCATAAAAGTCTTTCAAATACTAATCTAGAACAAACTTTATTTACTGAATACGATACGAAGCCAATAATAAGTGATTAACTGAATGAATGAAAAGTAATGACAACAAGTAAGGAAGGGCTAAGTTCGGATGTAACCGAACATTTTATACTCTCGCAAAGTCAAATGGTATACTCGTTTGAGATTTCATTGTGGATTGACTGATATTTTCGGTAGAAGGTCAACTATAGGCACTGGGGTCCACATATTTAGTACTTAGGGGTTTGAACAGTTTTGGTTCGATTTAGACAATTTTTGGCCGCAAGGTGGCATACTTTAATTACATTATTTACGCAAAGTTTTACCCCGATATAATCATTGTTACCTGATTTGCATAGTGGAAAGTGAAATAATCAGATGGAATTTAAAATGGTGTTATATGGAAAGTAGGCGTGGTTGTAGTCCGATTTCGCACTACGACATAGAAACATGAAAAGAACGATATGCACCGAATTTGGTTGAAATCGGTTGAGCAGATATCAAGATATGGGTTTTCACCTAAAAGTGGGCTGTGCCACGCCCACTGACTAATTTTGAACGCGGTTCCTATAAAGCCAATTTATACCATCTCAGAGATAAAATTTAATGTCTCTGGCGTGTTTAGTGCTTGATTTATCGCGCTTTTAGTAGTTTTTAACAGTACCGTTATATGGGGAGTGGGCGGAGTTGCCACCCGATTTCAACTATTTTCACACCGTCAATAGAAGTGCTAAAAACATTTGCTTCCAGTGAATTTTGTTATTATAGCATTAGCGGTTTAGGAGATATGCACATTAAACCTATTAGAGGCGGGACCACGCCCACTTTTAAAAAAAAAATTTTAACTGCAGATGCCCCTCCCTAATGTGATCCTGTGTACCAAATAACAGTCTTGTATCTTATTGCGGAGCTTAGTTATGGCAAGTTATTTGTTTTTGATTAATGGCGTTTTGTGGGCGTGGCAGTGGTCCGATTACGCCCATCTGCAATACCAACCGTCTCACGGTACCATGAAACATGTCTACCGAGTTTCATAAAGATATCTCAATTTTTACTCAAGTTAGAGCTTGCACGGACGGACGGACAGACGGACAGACGGACGGACAGACGGACGGACGGACAGACAGTCACCCGGATTTCAACTCGTCTCTTCATCCTGATCATTTATATATATATAACCCTATATCTAACTCGATTAGTTTTAGGTGATACAAACAACCGTTAGGTGAACAAAACTATTATACTCTGTAGCAACAGGTTGCGAGAGTATAAAAATACTAATTGTGAACTATGATGATGAGTAAGGATTGAGAACATATCTTTTTATTGTTTAGCTTGCAAAAATCTTATGAATGTGCGACTATAATGAGATTTGATGATAGACTGCGATATTCAACGACTAATGCGTGAGCAATTAAATCATAAATTGATGATGAATGTCATGTTTCTTTTTTATGTGTTCAGCTAAAAACTTCTATAAATTTGACTTGAAAGACATTTGCATTAAAATTGCGATGTGCTGTGAATAATTATGAGCGATGAATAAACTGATTGAAAAGTATGAATTTATCTAGTTTTCAACGTGCAAAATTTTTAAAAGTTAGTGACATATAATGCAAAAAAAAAACATGATGTGTGAAGCATGAAAAGTGATCGATGATTGGCGTTCGATGATTGGCGTTCGATGATTAATGATAAATATTAAACGATTAAACGATAAGTGATGATAAAGTGAAGTGCATAGATGAATAATAATGACGCAAACATAATTAAAGATGAATAAACCACGCAAAATGATTACGAAATTGTGACTGAAAAATAAATGAATGTTGAAGTGATGTATTGATGATTGATGAATTAAATAGGTTGAAATTAAATACGAATCATGCATGAAGATGGGCGAATGAATGATGAGTGACAACTAAGTGTTCAAATAAATCAAATGATGAATTTTTAATTAATAATTTTTATATTTATCGGTATATTATGATTCATGCCAATGATAAATGAAGCATGCCAAATAAATAATTGTGAAAAGTATTCAAGGTGTGCCATTACTGAATTATGTGAAGTGAAATGCAGTGAATGATGAATTCTTGAGGATGAGTATGGAATGAATGATTAATTTTTAAGGGTGGAACACGATTGGTAGTTCCTGATATTGAATGAATTATTGTTTATAATTTCTGATTTTTTGTTAAATAATTTTAATTTATGATTTATGACCATGAATTTTTACTTGAGATATAAAATTTTTTTATTTATTTGGGAATGAAGATCTTGTGAATTATGATTAATGGGACATGATTTGTAATTTATGACTTTATTTCGTTTTTTTTGTGATTGAAAATTTTCGATTTTGTGGTTGAAAACCCGTGCTTGCTAATGTAAAATGACTAAGTGAATAAGATGAATGAAAATGTATTACTCTAAAGTGATTTCTTGCCGATTTCTTTGAGTTTGCTGTTAAATCCTATAAAAAGAAAAACATGCATTATTGATGGACGATTTATCTATGCTGATGAATTTAGTACCCAATATTGTTGTGCCGATATATGAAATACTTTAAAACTAAAAATGTGCTATGAAAAATTTTATTCTTAAATGGGTACATGCAAGTGCTTAGAATATAATGACAGATGTGTTGGAAATGTGTGTGATGTTCTTCGAAGAGTATAATATATGTATGTTTGTCAAAACTCTGATAGTCGAAGTGTTGAGTTGTTTGTATGTATAGTTGAAACTATATGAAAAATATGTATTTGTGTATGTGTATGTGAATGTATTGTTGAGATTTTTATGGAGCGAATTTCGATAGTACAGCCAAAATGACGACATCTGAGGACAAGACGATATTGAATGTACTCTCATTAATGCTGTTGATAACACTAATAACGTTTACCTAATGCAAAATCCATTTCGAGGTGAAAATTTAAAACGTAATGCATACGAAAATGTATGTTTCATTGATGAACTTCTGAAAGTGATCCTGACCGCTTTACTTTACACCCATTTCCGCTAGCGCTCTCGTCGCTGCCGCACCCATTTCATGTTCACTCGAACCAAGCGGCTCTAATAGTAGAATATCTCGACTCTCTTGCAAACATTTAATCACCTCCTTAATATTGCGTTTGAATTCTGCCTCACTTATATCGCCAGCCATCATCAAACGCTGCGAACGCATCATAATGGCGCCATGTAGCTCATATAGTATGAGACCTGCAAGGGATTTTTAGAATTTTTGTATATTTTCTTGTAAATTTTCATAGTCGCTATTGTGCAATGCTTCTCTATTTTTAGTTATTTAATTTAATTTATATTTTTGCTTTTTCACTATTTTTATTTTTTAGTTTTTTTGTATGAATATCAATAATAGACTTTTATTCTAGAAGCAGTTATATTTTTTACTCACCCCTCAAACGTGTTAGGCTTGGTTCCAGCACATTTATAATACTCAAAAAGTGACGACAATAGTTTTCTTTCCTTTCTACATTTTCCAACGGCATTGTATGCAGCAGATAACCTTCAATACGACCGTAAATTTGGCAGAGAGAATATTTTGCTGAGAGCAGTAGATAGTGATTGGGCCCTAGTACACGTTCATACCTGTGAATGAACAGTTATTTATTTATAATATATATATTCTATTTGCACTCTTTTCACAGCTATCTTATAATAATGGAAATGAGACTACTGATGGCACATAACCTCACTTTTTCCACAAGCTAATAAACATGAAACTATTTTGTAATTTTTAACATGAAACAAAGGAGTAAACAGAAAGATTCGAATGAAATTCAAGATTTTTTTGTACGGAAAGTAGGCGTAGTCTGATATATTTAATTTATTTTCAAATAGTGACATATGGAACTTCAAATATTGTTATGCATCAAATTTAGTTTAGATCGATCTAGAAGTGGTTGAGATATGAGATTTAAGTTGAAATAGGTAGTGCCATATGCCTTTCCTAACCATTTCACTGGTAAATTTCCGATTTCTCCTAGGTTTAGAGTATATCACGAAATGCTTGAAAAAATGTTGCCACTCAGTTTGGTGGATATAGCTTGAGTAGTTTGCGGTATACCATATATACATTAAACTAATTAGAGGGTCACGCCACTCATTATAAAACATTGAGCTCGTTCCTTTTCCAACTCAGCCATATTTATAATATACTTAGGCAACAATTCTTGTGTTATTACTCACTTTTTCAGAAAACCTTCCAGTCCTGGTACATTGTGCACATCTATGCTCTCCAAATTCATATTTATTGTGTCCAATAATTTAACAATCTCCGTCGATTTTAGCGTGTAGTCACAGCGATCACAGCTAGTTCAAAAAAGAATTTAAAAAGGCACCATATTTTGTAACAAAAAACAAATTAACTTAGGCGTGAAAAGATATTAAAAATGAAAACATTAACTTACCTCCATGCCGCCGACTGATTCAGTGGTTCTACAGAACGTACAGATCCACATTTGCACTTCGGGCACAACAACGCACTACAGTCCGTGCCGAGCTCTTTCGGATCGGCGCAACGCTGACAACAACACCAGAACAATTTTCCGGCATGCATGAACTCGCGACGCTTCAGAGTACCCTGTTCGTGAAAGTTATATGTAAGGAATTTAGTAAAATGTTTACTACCTTCCGACAATCGCTTTCACCTGCAACGTGTAAGCATAACTCAACGTGATGCTCTCGTCCTTTCGTATCGATCGTGATGTGCGTAAAATGATCGCGTAACTACGTGGATCATCGGTGTGCGCCGTATTGGGGCAACAATCGTGCGCCAACAAAAATGCGCTTTTGTACAAACAACGCGCCTTTGCCGAATTTTGTCCGATTTCAAAACAGTTCACATCCAAAATACCACAGATGTTATGTATCTCATCGACGGTGAACATCGCCATGCCCCAATCGCGTTGCAACCGTTGCACCACATTCTGCTCATAGTACTGCCACAATTCGGTATTGGATTTACGCAACTCGGTGTGTGATTGCATTTGCAGTATGTCCGCATACTTTTCAGGCGCATGTTGCTTGATTAGGAAAATGCGTACAATCAATATGAGTTCATAGTAGTTCTTAACCAAATCGGGTTTGTCGCATATGGCAGCCAATGCTGCGCCCAGATTGTGCGTACGCAGCTGCTCACACTCCTGTTCGGTATGTCCTGTGGGCTGATGTAAGCCACGGCATTGCGGTGCACACATAGGCCATTTGCAAGACGAGCAGCTAACGAAAAACAGCAAAGAAACTAATTTTATTATATGTATATATGTAGGTATTTTTAATTCTTTGCTGCTACCTTAAATTTTTCAAAAACTCAAAAATTTACAAATTCACTTCTGTAATCATATTTTAAATCCAGATTCCAAAATGTTTCGAATTTCCCAAACTACTCAGTTTGTTCCGCTTTTCAGCACTGTCACGGCATGACTGAAGCACTTCACTTATTGATCGCCTTTTTAAATGCTTCTGGTACAGTTTCGAAATTTGATTGCTCATACTTAAAAAGTTATAAAAAACTATACTTGTAGATATACATACATGTTTGTATGTGTTCATCAATACACTAATTTATTTAGGTTCAGTTGTTTTTGTATGTAAATGAAATACAATTTTATTAATAGTTCCGCATCTCGATCTACGTGATCTAAGACACAAACTGCAGCAGCGCCAAAACAAAATAATAAACTCAATAAAATTCATAAATGTTTTTCTAAAAATACGCTTAAATATCATACCTTGTAACTAAAAATAGCTGTTCACAATAAAATCTGTCGTTTCATCGCTGCGTTTAACAATTTTTGAAAATCAACATTTTTGAAGTACATATTTGTGGGTGTGTCTCGGAAAATTTTCAAAACAAATATACAATTTTGTGTTGTTTTTTATTGCATTAACCTTCACAGTTGTCACCTTTTAGATTAATTTTATGTTTTCTAATAAATTTTAAAAACAATATACAGTAAACAACACATACATTAAAATAGCTTTCTAATTTATAGTTTCCTCAGTGGTGGGCGGAAAAAAACACGTATATAAAGCGGCAGAAAAACACACTCATATAAACGCTCAATAATTGAGACAAAGAAAGATAAATGGTAAGAGCTACGTAGGGATATAAACAAGAATCCATGGGGCTAATGCATATCGCAAAATGTGTCAATATAATCGACACACTAGAAAGTCCTTTCAAAATGCCCCTCTATTTGATGAAAATGATATGAAGCTATCTTAACTTAAAGACAGGGAACTGCTATACGATACAAGTGACGATCCCCAAAGTAAGGAAATAACCCCCGGAGCAGCACAGCATTCAATACTCGGCCCAGATCAATGGAAGGCCTGCTACGACGGAATTTAAAACATCCAAATGCTAGACGACTGATAACTTGTTGGCTATGCAGACGACATCGCTGTCAGACGCAAACTAACGCAAGTTATGCTCCGTACACATACATTACTGTACTCACACGGCCTAGCCCCAGAAAAAACTGAAACACATCCTGCTGGATGCAAGTGCACTCAGAAACCATCAGAACGACGAAAACCCTAAAATACGTAGGAATATGAGGGAACAACAAACTGCCGTACTGGGTCCAAATTCAACATGCTGCAACATAGTCAGCCAATATAAATATGTCGGTAGCAAGACTTATTGCAAATACCGGTGGCCCGCTTGCAAGTAGAAGAAATTACTCATACAGTAGCGAAATAGGATCGATACATTTTATGTTAAACAGATTTACTCGCAGAGGAGAAAAGACAACTCCGGTTAAGATAGAACGATGTAATAGAACTTCATATGCTCACAAGTCAACCAGCAAGAAAGCAAACACTCGAACTCTGGCATGATCGATGGACAAGGGAGCGCAAAGAAAGATGGTCAAAGCCATAGATATATGGCACAGTAGAAAACACGGCGAGGTGAACTGCTACTTAACACAGATGCTCTCCGGACACGGAGAAGGAGAACTAAATACGGAATACCTATTAGAAAAAATTATAGCTAGCGGCGAAAACTGACAGCAAATTGCCTAGTACTTGAAATATGTACTACGCACTAAGAAAATGGACATGGAGAGGTAGAGATTCTCTGCTATATCTCTGCTATCAACACGGCGATTTTCAAGCACTGTTTCTTTAAACTTTTCAATGTTATCGTCATTAAACGAGGTGGTTTTCAATTACTTCACTGAATGCTTTCTGCCCCTCAAATTATATATAGCTGTGATTCCATTGGAAACAAAATATTTCAAGCAAATTCCTTGTTACATCTTTTTTGTTGGTAAAAATCGTCAAACAAACTTTTGGTGTCACAAACAAAAAACCGCCAAACACAGACTAATTGACATATGGAAATCACACTTTACAAGAACATAAATAAGTTGGTAGAAGTCTAGAAAAAAATGTTTTATCAATTCGATTTGCGCGCGCAGTATACATGGACCAGTTCGGGCTAGATCAGATGGTATTATTTCATGCAAGCGATAGTTTGAGTAAAATTATCTATATGATACTTGGTAGACGTACTTCTGTTGGTTGGTATCGCAAAAGATATTAGGAGTTAAAAGTGCTTGGAAAAGTAAGTGAAGATTAAATCTTGTCTAAAAAATCTGTTTCAGTACTTCCCCAATGTAACTTTAATAATAATTTTCAAACTTTTTTATATCACATAAATCGCTGAGTATGTAAGTTGATTTTAAAAATTATGAGAAAATATAATGTTCGGCTACATACCACCACAACCCTTCTCTAATTGTTTATTTTCTTCTCTTATTGTTAAATATGCATATTGAAAATACAACCACCATTTATATATCATACTCGTATACTCCTCCGAATACTCCAGCTTACCGATATTGTGCTGACTGCAACTCCACTGGCATATAACAACCCAAGCACACGGCGTCCGCTGAAACACATGGTCCAATGGCTAAAGCTTCCTCTGTAATGAGCAGCTCACCGGCTTTTAAGTCGCGATTCGCCACCAAGTAGCGACCCAATACTGTTGATTTTTCAATTCTATAGGGTAGCTGCTTTGATGTTGAATCGCAAGACTCAATACTGTCTTCTATTTTTGATGGAGAACTTTTTTTATTGCTAGATTGCGGAGGCGACTGTTGCTGTTGTGCTTGCTGCTTGTGATGCTTCATTTTATTTTTCTAAAATTAGTGCAAGAAAATATATACAAATTATTTATCTATTTGAAAAGCAGAAGCAATTTAAGTGAGTCATTAATGTGCTAAGCTGTTTAGCGTTGCTTTTTGTTAATTTTATGTATTTATCTTTATTTTAATTGTAAATTCAACAATCAGCGAGGTCATGCCATTGCACTTTTCAACTATTTTCCGCACATCACGTTTTCATTCATAAAAAAGCGCCATTCATCTTGTTAATGGCTTGCAAGTGCCAAAACGTACAGGTGCTCAATTAGCCGGCAATCGATTAAAAAAAGCGCATACCACTTAGTTTCTCCGCGCATTATTCATGTCCACTAAATATATATAACTATGTATGTGTTTCAAGATTTGTAAACAACATTTGTTTGGCACGCGTTCTGTGCCGTTTGTAAAAACTAGGAAGTTTTGTGTTAGCAAAACAAAAACTGCAAATTACAAAAAAGCACATGTGAGTACATAAGAGAGCGGTGATATTTGGTGAAAAGTGGGTCTTTGTGTCAAACGCATACGTGGAAAACTGAAATAGCAGAGCGTGCATGTGGAGAACGACAAGAGCGCAAATGTTTAGCAACAAATCGAAATTTAAAGAGAGAGAGAGAGAGAGAGAGAGAGAGAAAGAATAAACTTAGACCATCACAAAGAGAATTAGGTATTTTGTTAAAAATATTTGTACAAAATAATAGAAAAAATAATATAAAAAAAAAACGCATTTCAATACATGGTAGTATTTCCTAAAGGTATCACATTACTACGAAAATTACTTATTTCGTGACAAAATACTACTAAATAAACTGCATACATACTTGTAATTCTTTACATTTTTGTAAGAATTTCTCGTTCTTAATATTTTGAACAGAGGCATTTTCAAAGCCTCCATATTTCTAATTTTATTTACTTGTTATGATATTTTGGTTTCTTTGATGAGACCTTTTAATGAAATTTCGGGGATATAAAATCAAATAGTTTCTATACAAATATTTCAAAGTATACTTATATTACAGTATGCAGCACCTGTTGCTGTTGCATCTGTTGTTTTTCGCTGCCGTAAAAAGCCTTTTTCAAATGTTGTTGGTTGCATTGAATCAACATAATCATTTAGAATTAAACTTAAAAATTATTGTCTCCCCTTTCAGAGATGAGTGAGATAGGGGTGAGATGGTCAAGGACACAGTATCAGATAAGTATCTATATGGACGGGTTCAAACTAGATGATCGAGTGGGAGGTGGTGTCTTTTCAGCAAAACTAGATACCAGATCACTACAGTGTCTTCCAAGCGGAGCACATAGCTATTAAAAAAAGGATTCTTGTTCTGACAAGTTGTGTGCTCACAACAATAAATATATTATTATATATTATACCATATAGAGATAACCAATCACTAAAGTCTCTTAGGATTCCATCGAAGATAGTTAAATAAGGCCTTGATCCCTAAGTGGATCTAACATCCTATTTCACTTTAAAGCTACAATACATTCCAGCACATAGTCATATTCCTGGCAACTGTGAAGCAGATGAACTAGCCAGAGCAGGCACCACTCTACAATTAGACTGCGATAAAACGGGAATACTTATATATACCTTTATTTACTTGTAGATATTTAATCGACAAATATGTTATAGATATAATTGAGTGTCAGTGGAGACAATCCCTAACTTGCTCAACACTCAGACAAACGTGGTCAGACAAACGTCAGACGAAAAGAAACACAATATAAGGACTTTAGCAGGAGTGCTAACCAGTCACTGGCCTGTAGTCTGGGAATACCATACAATGATTACTGTAGAAGATGCCAATAGGGACATAAGTACAGTTACCTCCTAAATTAATTAAACCCCTATTGTGTAAGGTTATGGATGCATAGTTGCTATGTATAGTAGTATCTACTCTCCCGGGCTACTATAATTGTATCATTTGCTATCATGTATGGCTACTATCATGAGTATACTAGATAGTGCAACTGACAATGCTGTGTTTACATTTTTTGACAAGCACTGTTTGAAGTTTTTGCCAGGATTACATGGAAACATAAAGAAATGAGAAACAATGAATAATTAAAATTTAAAGCAAGCAAATTTCTTTAGAAACGGTTAACAAACTCATAATCTAAAAAAGAGAATGGCAACACATTTGCCTGTAATTAGTAGCCAACAGCCATGCATAATGAAAATATTGGTATATGGTAGTTATATTATTCATAAACTAAGAATAAGTTACAAATAAGATAATGTGAATATAGTTTAGGCGAAATTTTGAACAAATTGTAAAAAAATACTTTTGAATTTATAAAATTTTTAATTTTTTAATATTCTAATATTTATTATTTCTAGAAGGAAATTTTAAAACTGGCAATAAAATTCAAATTAACAAAATTTCAATATCTCTACGCTCTCATTTTAATTATGTATCTAGAAATTTAATTTCATTTGACTTTTGTTTTTCGTCCCAAAAGCAATACAAATCGCTCGCGCTTGCCTATATATCATTAGCGCTAGCAATCAGCTAGTTATCAAGCTCTGTGGCAATTTATTTCACTGCTGCCAACGAAATTTTGAGCAGCTCTCTTTGTTTATTTTACTTTTTGTTCGCATTTATTTTTAGCAACCAATGAAAATTTGTTGTTGTAGTTTTTGTTGGCAATTGTTATAGCTGCTTATGTAGGTACTTTTGTGCATACCTACGTACACATATACATACTTATGAGCGCTCATATTCGCGTGGCGCTGTGCATTAATTCATTGTAGCTGGTTCCCATGCCACCACTGCGTATACGTAATATCTAACTTGTTGGCTCACAATAGTATATGACATAAATTTCATTATACGATGTTTGAGTATTTAGCAGATGAAAATATTTATTCGTTTTCCCAGTCATATGGGATATTTGTTAATTATTGTTGTTGGTGTTTCAAAGAGATTGCTGCATTTCGCACTAAGCTTGTTGGTTCAAAAAGTTTATTGTAAACATAGCATGCGTGAGATATTTCAGATATTTGTTAACATGTTTGGTTTTGATTTTTATTGTGATAAATTTTGGTACATTTCGAATAATAAATAATAGAAACTTTGGTTGGAAAGTGTTGGATTTTAGAATTAGGAACCCGTTTGGCATATTTATTTTTGAATATAATATACATATGACAATAATGTGATCTTATATATATGTATTATGTATCGTATATAGAAAACAAGGCCAAAAGTTAATTTCGGTTGTGCTGAAGCTATAATACCCTTTACAAATACAAAACACTCCTTACAAGCACTTGATTCCGATCGTTCAATTTATGCTATAGTGCTCCGATCTGAACCATTTCTTCGCATATTACACTGTTATCTTGGACAATAGCCTATGCCAAATTAAGTAAAGATATCTCATCAAATGAAAAAGTTTTCGATACTACAAGGTGCATTCCAAAGTAAACAGTAAAAAAGGAACAAAGTAAACTCTAGTAGCGCCATCTATATGTCGACTAGTGCGTTAGAATCTGCTATTCTTTATCGACTTCCAGTAAAAATTTCATGGCATTTTATCTATTGAAAGTAAAACTATTGCGTTTTAAGTGTCAGTATGTTTTTGTCATCGCTACGAAAATGAGCTTCGTACAAAGAGCCAACATTAAATTTTGTTTTAAAATTGGTAAAACTTTTACCGAAACATTTCAATTGATGAAACAAGTGTATGGCGATGATTGCCTATCCCGTAGCAGAGTGCACGAGTGGTTTCAACGTTTTCAAAGTGGTCGTGAGGACATATATGACGATGAACATGTGGACCAACCAAAATCGGTGATAACCGAAAATTGCATCGAAACTGTGCGTTAATTCATAAAAAATTATCCGAAATCATCATTGAAATTCATGGAAATAGAATTGAACATCTCCAAAACATCGATTTATCGCATTTTGACCGAACATTTGGGCTTACAAAAGGTGTGTGCACGGTTTGTTCCGCACAAATTGACTGACGACCAAAAATTGCTCAGAATTCAACATTCGAAGGACATCATTAAAGTGGCAAAAAAAGACCCGAACTTCCTTTACAAGATTGTGACTGGTGACGAAACGTGGTGTTTTCAATATGATCCCGAAACGAAACGCCAGAGTGCTGAATGGAAGGCGCCGGACGAGCCGAAACCCAAAAAATCGCGCCTGGAGAAGTCAAAAGTGAAGACAATGCTGATTTGTTTTGATGATTCCAAGGGTATTGTCCACAAAGAATTTGTTCCACCCGGCCAAAACGTTAATGCGGTATTCTACCTTGGAGTTTTGAAGCGTTTGGTGCGCCATATTCGACGTGTTCGCACACATCACATCACATTTTAACAATCAACCACTCCCCGTATTCACCTGATATGGCACCGTGCGACTTCTATTTTTTCGGAAAAATGCATTTGCCGATGAAAGGAAAGCGTTATGCAGACGTGGTGGCCATTCAAAAGGCTTGCACCGGCATACAGGCGGCCATACCGGGCGACGAGCTAAAACACTCGTTCGACTTGCTTTTGGACCGTGCAAAAAGCTGTATTAAAGCAGAAGGAGACTACTTTAAATAAAATTAATTGATTTTGCCGATAAAATCATTTGTTCTGTCTTTTTTTTAAAAGTCCTGTTTACTTTGGAACGCACCTTGTAAAACTTGATTCCGATCGTTCAGTTTGTATGGCAACCGTATGCTACAGCGGTCCAATATCAGCGGTTTTGACACATGCACAGCTTCTTAAAGAGAAAAGGACATGTGCAAAATTTCAGATCGACATCTAAAAAACTGAGTGACTTGTTGGCGTATATAGAGATAAACAGGCAGACAAGTCTCGCTACGCTGATCATTTATATATACCATATACTCGTACATACTTTAGAGGGTCTCCGACGTTTCATACAGAGATATTTGCAAGTAAACATATAAAAAATTATTTCACTTGAATTTTTATTTTTTTAATATCATTAAAAAAAATTTTATAAATTTTTTGTATAATATTTTTTACTTCCATAAACTTCATTTGCATACACATATACGTAGTATATAAAAAATATCTTCGGCACATAATGTCATCTAACATGGACAGCATAACATTTTACAACGTAAAACAACACCAACATAACATAACGCAACATAACGTAATATGACATAACACAGCATAACATATAAACGAAATTTCAAAATTTTTTAATGAAAGTTTCATATGCAATTTATAAAATTTTTTTTATTAGAAGCCGAATTTTGTATCAAAAAATGCACAGAAGCAATCATAATGATTTGTTCTCCAAGACATTACATGTTTTCTTGGTGGCATTTTGTTCTTGCAGATTTTCGATAATTCCACTAAAAAATCACAAAATATAAATTTCACAAGCACATTTCTCACAGCCTTTTCATATGCAACTGGCTGCGGGACAGTTGGAAAATCACACACAGCTTCCCGGATTTCATAGAGACTACATATGATTTTTATTTATTAAATTATTTTTCTACATTTTAGCTTTTTTTATTTCGCTCTGCGCCACACTATCTCATCTTCATATATAGAACACATTTTTGTATGTATGTATGCTTACAAAACACTGGGAACGCGAATGTTTGATGTCAAAAACATACAACAAATCATCTTACTTAGCCAGCTGCTGCCCAAGAACTGAGCGTTTTTTGAAGACACATCACTCTTTCTTCAAGAGCAGCGCTCCCAACTGCATTTTAACGCAAGCATACAAATGACGAGGCGCCTACATAAATACATATATACATAGCGTCTCTAAATTTAGTGTATAATTAGAATTTCTATTGAACAGCCACCTTCTGCACAGCGCGACAGTTGCTTTCGTGTTTTTCTTTTTACTTTTAAGATAATTTACTCGTTCCGATAAATAGCTTAAGTTGAATTTGATTAAAAATAAGAAAATTGCTTTGCACTTGCATATTTAATTTGCTTTATTGCACACCTTTTCACATCTCTTAATTGTAGTTTGGTTTAGCGACATTATTATTAAAAGATGTTCATCATAAATCAGCCTTTAATTTATATCATAATATTAGTACTATGTGTCTTTTAGACCAGTGTAGATAATTTTTGAAAACCAAAAAAAAAATAACTGTAGTATGAAACTTATCGGTTAACACCAAATTTCGTAAATGAAAAAAGTTTTTTTGTGTATAGTAAAAATAAAACACCCAAAAGACGGATTTTTCTCATAAATTTTATGATTATGTGAATAAAGTATGCATACAAAAGTTATAGCTCTTTTCATTGCCAACTACATTAACTTTTTTCTAAAGAACTCGTAGTTTTGCCGGAAATCGAGATCAACCATAACTAACCTTTAAAAATTCAATCACGCCCCTCCCCTTCCTTTTCCCGACCGCAGATCGTCCACAAATTATTATTTGTAATTTTATCTTTCGTATCCGTTGGGTTTCAATCGACTATGTTGGTTTCTTTTTTTATCATTCAAAAGCTTCTGCACTAGTCTATATATAGTATTTCGCAAATATTATTGCTTTTCTAATTAAAAAAAAAATTTGATAAAAAACAAATCAACATTTTAGCAGTAAACAAGAATATAAATTCACAAGAATTTAAAAATAGTTTTTATTGCCAAAATTTTTCTATTTAAAATACACACTCACAGAAATAATATTAATATTTGTGTCTTTTTTCTTTCATGATAACACATTGTTTAATGATAATTAAATAAAATCTTAATTTTTAGATTTTTTGAAGCAAATTAAATTGGCTATTATATGTATGCTTATAATCGCTTAAAGTATATACATAGTTACGAAAGTATTTACTTAGCCATCCGCATTGAAACTGTCTAATTCTTCAAAATAAATTTTAGCAAGGTTTTCAACTCGATCTGCTATAAAAATAAAATTATTTGCTTGCTTTACTCGAGAGAATTCCCTACAACATCTTGCATTAACTTATAATCTACTATCGAATAATTTCATTTTCCAAAAATATCACATGTTCGTGTCTCAAAAAATAATTGTTGGAAATTTCATAGAATATCGTTCGGCGCTTCCTTTTCTCATATAATTTTGCAAAAACTGCTTCGGCTGTGAATTTTGCCCGGAAAGTATTGATCCTAGTAAACCTAATGTCTGTAATGATTTAATCTTGCGCTTTGTCCATTGTCTCTCCCTTCCAGCTGAAATTTTATATTTTTTTCCTCTAAATTATTTTGAAATTTCGGTTCAATTGAGCGTGTCGATTTCTATTCCATATGCTGATTCGGCGCTTTTATTGATTAGCATTAAAAAACTCTTAGTTATTTATGAATCAAACTTATATCTTGTATGTACATCAATTATATTATTAACCAAAAAATAATAATATAACACATTTTGTTGAGAAGTTCGTATCCTTCCACATTTTTTAGAAAAATTAAATTTTACAGTTGCATCGATTATTCTATGGTGCATTTCCAATTATTCCTTCTGTTTTTAAAATCTCAGTCTGGGCGAATTTTTTTCAGCACTCATTCCCTAAATGACGCTTACATTTTTGGTTCCATTGCCGTGGATTTGAGACACTTTCATCGTCTGCTGGGCTCTTAAAATCAGACTGAAATTTATCATCTCACCAATAGTTGTCAGATAACATCAAAATGTTAATTTTTTTGGTATCTAGATAATTTTTTTATATATCTACAACTTTTTCTAAGATTCAGTTTTATTCAAAATTTTTCTTATTATAATGACAATAACTAAATTATCTAGGATATATAATATATTTTAAATCTTCAACGCTGTTCGCTACTGACCAGCAATGTTTCAAAATGATGAAAATTCATTGTAGCGATTTGTTTCAAAGCGCCAAACCTGGTGCCACTTAAAATAACATAGCTCGCCAAGTTGGCGGGCAGTTGTGAAATTTTAATACGCGCTTTTCCATTATTAGATGTAATTTCACATAGGGGGTAAAATCTGTAGATTATAAAAAAAAAATTTTTTTGGACAAAAAAAAAAAAACTTTTTAACATCTAGAGGCGACGCGACGCACTCAGTTTGAAAGTAAATTTCGAGTAAAAATTTTTTTTGGACAAGAAAAAATTATTTTTGGTTTAAACTCTATACATTTATATAAAAATTACCAAATGTGACGGTTTTTGACTTAAAATTTATTTTAAAGCTTCAGGAAAGCGACTTAAGACTCTTTTTAAAACTCCAATAATGACCTCAAACAATTTTTTTAAGTTGATAACTTTTAAATGCCCGGAAATAGGACTCTCCACCGCTTCTAGAACACTTATCAAAAATTTTTACGAAATAAAAATTTTGCCTCGAAAATTTACTTTAAAACTGAGTGCGCCGCCTCTAGATGTTAAAAAAATTTTTTTTTTGTCCAAAAATTTTCTTGTTTTATAATCTACAGATTTGACTTCAGACTAAGCAAAATAAAATTTTTTTTTCGCTTCACCCTAGTATATAATAAATTAACGCTCGTAACTCAGGCGCCCCTAACGGGAATGCTTTCTGTATATATGCAAAGTCTGAAACTTACGTGAAGATATCTTGTCAAATATAACAGTTTTCTATGCAAGAACTTGATTTTGATCGATCAATTTGTATGACAGCTATATGCTATAGTTTTCTGATTCCAAAAAATTAGCAGCTTTTGAAAAGAAAAGAGTGTGTGCAATATTTTAGAACGATATCTTATAAACTGAGGGACTAGTTGGATTATACGCAGACGGCCAGACAGACGAACATTGCTAAATCGACTCAACTCATCACGCTAACAATTTATATACATATATTTTATAGGGTCTACGACGTTTCCTTCTATTATTATTGAAATTTCGTGGCAAACCTAAGATAATACATTCAGCATATGATAAATTTAAGCTCTATAGTTTAACAAAATTTACTTGGTATATTACTAGTGGTTTGTTTATAAATAACATCATGTCTTGTCTTCACTTTTAATTCAATTCAATTAAAAGATTTTTGCTAGAATGATAGCTATGAAGTATATACCTATAACTGTTCAATTATGCAAATGTAGCCGCTTTCGTGAATGTTAAGAAAAAAATTAACAAATGAAATGCAAATAAATAAATATATACACATCTTACAACATATTTCCAATTGTAACGGTATATTATCTCACATTATATAAAGTCGTGTTGAAACTAGATCAGTAGCATATTTTACAAGGATTTCCTTTCCACTGCTCCACATTTATTAAAATAATTAGCGGAAATTTTGTGCTTTTCCTCCCGACAAACTCCAACTGTAATATGCATTTTGTCCACCTTTTCGATTTAAAAACGAAGTTTGCACGCAATAACAACACTGCCTGCGGCCATAAATGCAGCGCACGACTAATGAGTTTAATTACTGGATATTGTACTACAAATTTCTGCCTCAATTCAACCAATTGCAGCAGGCATGTAATGAAGAAAACAACAGAGTATGAATGCCACAAAATGTGGCATGCAATTGCAGTCGTTCGCATTGCCAACGATTTCTTGGAATTGCAGTCGTTGCAGGTAGGCCTACAATTTAACAAAAGTAACAATTCGCTCATTTATTTCATTTGCCGCTACTATTTCGTATGACTTTTGTTTTTTTTTTCGTTTTGCTGTGAGTATTCGTCTGCATTTCCGTTTGGGTGCCTTGCAAACTTGCGTGCAACTTTGTATTGCATGCGAGCGCAATTACACAAAAATTACAAAAATGCAGGAGCAAACAACTCAACTGAACTCGGGCCCCGAATTGTTGTTGCGATTTCGCAGTAATCTTGTAATCTTTATAGCAGACGTCGAGAAGATGGCTTGCTTTCTTTATTTTCATTTTTATTCTTGGTTTTATACCCTTAACAGGGCCATGAAGTTTGTAATACCAAGAAGAGCTTTAAAATATATATGTATGTCAATGATCTGCTTGTCGAGTCGATTTAGGCATGTCCATCTCTGTCTGTCCGTCTGTCTGTTTATACGCTGCTTAAGTGTTGTTCTGAAATTTTGCACACATTCTTTTCTCCCCACAAAACTGCTCATTTGTGGGAACCGCCGAATTTGGATCACAATAGCATATAGCTGTCATACAAACTGACCGATCCAGCTCAAGTCCTTGTGTGGAAAACTTTTTTATTTAACAAGATATCTTTATGAAATTTGGCTTAGATTATTATCCAAAACATTGCTATAAAATCCAAATAAATTGTTTATATCGGACAAATATAGCATATAGCTGCCATACAAACTGGCCGTTCAAAATCAAGAAAAATGTTGTTGCATAAACTTTTGTGCAATAAAAAATTACCCTGTGAAGGATATTATATCTGCGGTGCAGCCAAAGTTTACGTTTTTCTTTTTTTCTTGTTATTTTTTTTGTTTTTGTTTCTAACAAACAGTATTTTTTTTTTAGCAACTCTGGCCGCGTGTTTAACGGCAAATAAAATAATTGAGGCACGGGGTAGCGTCAATGAAGCCTTCAATTACCGACATGAATTTGTCAGCGCCTATTGTGTTGCCGTCGTCTGCTGACCACAGCGGCAGAAATAGCAAATCGTGCCACTAGTGCTGTAGTGTACACTTTATAGACACCATTAGTTCAAATAACATTTTTATTAGCCATGCGAGTGCACAAACAAAAATTAGCCTTATTCCTTCCTTCTTTACTAACATTGCGCATTAAATATTTGCTCCGACATTTTCCATTTCCATGGCTCATTTTTATTTCCGACTTGCACTCCTCCTCCTGTTGTTATTGTAGCTATTTGCTTTTCAACATTTGACGCGTTGCATTCAACTAAGCCTTGCTTTGGTATTTTATTATATACACTATATTGTCGTTTTACACTCACTTGTTGTTGTTGTTGTTTACTATATTTTGCATTTACTCGTTCTAACTCAGCTGTTTGTATGTATGTGTGTTTATGTGCCTATAAAAGTTATTACTTGTAATCATTTAAATTACACTCGCCCGCCCTCACCAGCGGGCAACTCGGTCGCGCCTCAATTTCACTTCACTCTACCGGCGCATGTGCTGTTGTACGAAGCGGCGTTAAATTGCCGCTTGTTTAGTTTCGATTAGCTGGCAAATAAAGCGTAAATGACCGGTTTATTTTCACTCTTAAAACGCTCGTGCATTGCGATTGGCGATAAACGAAATGCATCCATCTATAAAATAAATGGTATTAAGTGTTACCGCTGCAACGCCGTTCATAAGTCTGGCGCTATACGATATGGGCAATTTGGATGCTATTAGTTATAGTTATGCTGAAGTGTGTAGTTATGCAATAGTATTAATATATTGCTGTAATAGATATTTTTGCTTAATTTGCAGGTTTTGAAAATTAATATTTGGCATATTTTTGTCCGCCACTACGTATACGTAACATTTGTGTGGTGTTATGAAGCTTTGAAAACGTGTTGACGACATCCCAAAATACTATTTAATTTTCTAATACTAATTATTTTCGCCAAAAATACTATTCAAATACAATTAGTTGCAAATCACTATATACAAATGTTTAATTAACTAATTATGCTAAACTGCTAAGGAGTGTAGCTAGCAGTTGCGCAATATTCGGCTATATAAATTCACCTCCATTTAAGGTCAGATAAAGTTAAAGTTACCCAAAAATATTACAACTGGCGCTATAATACTCTTCTTAGGTACATTTTTTAAAGCACAAATTGGTATAAGAAGATCTTTATATTAATTTTGGTCGCTTAGTTTTTATGGCAGCTGTATGTTATTGTGATCTGATTTGAACAATATGTTCGGAGATTATACCTTTGTTTTGGAAAAAAATGCATGTCCATTTTCGTAAAGATATATAGTGTCAAATAAAAAAGTTTTCCATACAACGACTTGTAGGTATGGCAGCTGTATCCTATAGTGGTCTGATATCGGCGGTTCTGACAAATGAGCAACTTCTTCAGGAGATAAGGACGTGTGAAACTCATACATTTCGATATCTCCGAAACTTAGCGACTGTATAAATACGAATAAATGGACTGACAGCTAACGGACGTGGCTAAATCGACTCAGCACGTCCCATTTCTTTATATATTTATATATTATATATATATATTTAAAAGTCACTGCCGTTTCTTCTTGGGTGTTACAAACTTCATAGCAAACAAAACATACCCTGTTCAGGGTATAAAGAAGGCTTATATAAGTAGTACCTTAAACGAATGGATGGCTGCCTAAATGCGACTAAGACGTGGAATCGCAAGCTATTGGGTAATATGTAAGCGTATTCTTTATTTATTCGCAAGTTAAGAGACCTACTCACAAACTTTACCAATATCTATTAACTGGAAACAATCAGCTTCGAGTAGCATATCCGCAATATCTATATTAATATTTATACAAATTTGTTGAGTAACAGCTTTCTTATCTTTCGTATATTCGAAAATTAGCGCTCATGACATCTTTTTATCTGGTATTACGCCTTATTAATCATAGCTGATTATTTCATTTGTCTAGAGTTATAAATTACTAAAAACTTATATTTTGTAGGCGTTGTATACGACGGGTGTCCAAGTGTCTAAACATTTTCTGCGGGTGTTTCAAGAAGGAAGATAATAGCTGTTCTCGCTTCGTCAAGCATTAGAGAGTAGTAAATCGCACAAACTATATCGAATATTTGAAGACATTGCCACTTGCGCAATTATCTTGCGCTGCTTTCCTAAAGGGATTTTTATTTTCGTGGAGCATCCATTAAATATCCATTTCCATCCATTATCCATTTTATTAATGCCTACTTTTATTTCAAATCTTAAGCTTTTAAAAAAACCTTTAACAAAATATTTGTATTTTAATTTTTGACAGCAATAGACTATATGAGCCATTCACAATAGACAAGTTTTAGGTCTATAATATGCCAAACAAAGCATAGTAGCATTAAAGATAGCAGTTATATCACTTTAATAAGGTTAACAACTCAAATATTCAGTTGAAAATATTTGTAGTTGGTAGAAAAACTAAGAATAATATTGCACACATACAAATTTATCGCAATATTTTCTTCAGCGGCGAATATATTTGTGTCTCCATATATTGATTTGATAAACAATGGAATGCATGAGCACTATCATCTTAACCTTTTCCTAACATATATAAATAATTTTTATTTTAAGTAAAACTCTCTTAACTTTTTTTTGTCAAGAATAATTCCTAAAAAAATAAGTTTTAATAAGTATTTCATTGCCAGACCCGTATAGTATTTTCCTAAAAAACTAATCGTTGACAAATTTTTATAAATCCTTTATCAGATGTTGCAGTTACATATAGCAATTACATTAACAAATTATATCTACATTACAACAAACAATACTCAACCGCAAACCACAACTGCAGCGCCTGTGATTCACACTCAAACACCGCCAACCACTGTTCAAATATTTTTAAAACTTTTTTTCAAATATATGTTGGAAATTACAAGGAATTAATATGTTTGCATTTAAAATGCCATCAAGTCTGTATTTCAGCGCTTTACCGCTATTAAATATCCCCCATTTCTCTATGTGAAGTAAACTGCCACATAATTTTCATCGATAAATTATTAATAATGGCACAACAGCTAAAATTTTTCAAAAACCACATATTGAGTAACGTTGCGGTTAAATTTTGACGCATCAGCACTTTGCTACACCGCTCCGCCATTATCGCCCAATCACTCATTCGCTTGTCGTCACCGCTACGCCGTCGTTGTTTTATGCGTCATTTGTGTTGCTTTTGTTTTTGTTTTTGCTTCTTTCTTTTTATTTTATATTTTTTTTTTATACCACGAACCGGATATATTGAGTTTGCCACGAAGTTTGTAACTTCCAGAAGGAAACGTCGCATATCATTGTAATAAATGATCAGCATGACGGGCTGAGTCGATTTAGCCATGTCCGTCTGTCTATATATACGTGAACCAGTCCCACATTTTTTGAAATATCGATCTGACAAGTATTTTTCTCCCGCAGAAACTGCTCATTCGTCGGAACCGCTGTTATCGGAGCCCTACAAACTGATCAATTAATAACAATTTCTTTTATGGAAAACTTTTGTATTTGACAAGGTACCTCCAAGGCAATGCTATAATCTCAGAACATATTGTTTAGATAGATCAAAATCAAATACTTTATTAGAAAACTTTTTTTGTTGACAAGATATCTTCATTAAATTTGGTAAAGATTGTTGTAACGGTGTTACAATCTCCGAACAAATTTTTTAAATCGGATTTCTATAGCATATAGCTGCCATACAAACTGTCCTATCAAAACCGACTTTAATGCTATTAAAAATACACCTGTAAAGGGTATTATAGCTACGGTGCAGCCAAAGTTAACGTTTTTTATGGTTTTTTTTTTGTGGTAGTGAGTTTTCAATATCGTGTACATAATTGGTTAATGTACACAACTTAAATGCAAGCAAACACAGATATAATATTATATATGTATATAAACCTATACATATGTATGTACAGGCACAAAATGGTGTGTGTTTATAACGGGTCAGTATACTATGATACGGTTGATTGCAAGTCTGATATTTTAGTGTGCATATGTATGGATGTGTGTGCGCCAATTTCCTATTGTAGTGAAACTACAAACATATACATATATACATATAACTGTGTGTTGCCATCTACGTATGTTAGCCTTTACGGACAGATATACAACCGCTCATATCGTGTGTGAGACCGCAAATAGATGCAATGACAAGTCAAACAAAGGATATCAATTTCATGACTCCTTTATAACAGTACTTAAAAGTGCAGTTACATGTTAACGTCGCCATGAAATTTCACTTGAAAATTTCCAGTAATCGCGTCAAATATCGACAATGTCATTTCGTCACTCCGCATATAGAGAAATACACACAGACAATTATACAAATACATTTACACTCATACTTAATACTCAAACATACACAAAGTGACGGACATGAGCGAATAAAGTGCTGCTTTGTTGTTGGTATCTCTGCTTGGTTATTGTGAGTAATTTGACGTTGGCGCACTTGCCGTTAAAACCATTAGTTACCGTTAGCACACTTGAAGTTATCAATACGATTGGAGTGAGTGCTTGATTCGTATTTAATAATCAAAGAGTTCCATAAATGACATTGAGTGTCACTTTGAAGAGCTGAAAAATAATACACTTACAAATAAATGCAATTTACGTGTGTGTTCAAGTAAGCGAAAATAAATTACGAATTGGTTAAAAATACCGCAAAGCAACTTAACGACTCAACCAAATGACAGAGTTTAACAACTCAAAACACTTAAAGCAGTTGCATTTAATAACCACCAACGGTTTTTTTTTTATTTTTCCTACTTCTTATTGTTGTTGTTGTTTCTATTGTTTTTCTTTTATCTTTGTATATGCATTACACTGCTAGGACACTTGCTTGCAACGCCTGTCAGCTGTGCATAAATAATAAATCAACAAGCCGTCTAGCTGTCGTAACCCTCTGCAACTCAAGCACTGACCATTTCCAGGTGAAGATGTAGTATTCGCAAATTCACACACACACACACACATATACACCTAGTTGATCACACATATAAAGTAGTAGTACTTGTGCTGCAAGCGCTAAGTTATAGCCTTTTGCAGACAAAGCGCCTGGCTATTATCGACATATGCTAAATTATGCGCTAATGACGCCTGTGTGTATGCAATGCTTTTTTACCGCATACTTTACACATTTTATAGACAGCTCCAGCTACATACTAGTGCGCTACTTACTGCTTAACACACCTTTGAAGAGCTCGTTTGTTGACCACTTTTTTAAATTGCTGGTTGCGTTTACAGTTAGAAAGAATATATGGCAATTATTGTTTCGCATTATTGGTTTAACTTCGCTGGTTTTTATCGTTTGCTTAAGTGAATATTGACGGTTAAGGACAACACATCTAAATGCCATTGATTAACTGGAGTTTTTTTGATGAGAGTAAATACTTCTGGCGACCTCTCTATGTCTACAGTCGGTTAGTTATGTCTACTATATTAATAATTTATAAATTTCTGCTGCACTTCCTTAATGTCACTCGCAATCAGAGACACAATTCTCATTAAGTATATAAAATATTAAATCAATTAAACAAAAAGGTTAGTTCAATATTGCTTACTAAAATATACTCTATTATGAGAGAGATTTTGGCTATGCTTATTTGAAAATTCGCTGATACATTCTGATTTGATGCGCTGATCAAAATATTTGTGACGAGCCGAGTAGATTTAGCCATGTTCGCCTATGTGAATTCTCGTACTAGTCTCTCAGTTTTTGAGGTTTTAATTCGAAATTTTCCACGCATCAATTTCTCTCCAAGAAGCTGCTCATTTATCAAAACCGACGATATTTTCTTTATATGAAAAACTTTTTTATTTGACAAGGTATCTTCACGAAATTTGACATAGTTCGTCCGAGGCTGCGTTACAATCTCCGAATATATTGTTAAGATCGGGTCACAATAGCATATAGCTGTCATTTAAACTGAATGATATAAATCAAGTTTCAGTTATTTATAACAGATTGGGTTTTCTTATTAAGTACCTTTAATCCAGCTTAAAGGTTGTCTATGTAAAACAACGTGGCTAGAAAGAACTAGCAAAATATTTTTTGTTAGATGCAATCACTTGCCCGGTGACGCCAAAAGAAAAGCACCTGTGAAGAGTACTATAGCTTCAGTGCAGCCGAAGTTAACGGTTTTTCTTATTTAATAGTATTTTTGTAATATAGTTTGCATAGCGGAAAAGGGAGGGTCATTGGTTTTGAATATCACTTTCTCACCAAAAATGGTGTCATAACCCTTAAGGAGCTACATGGTTTACCGCGAGCAAAAAACGGTATATTTTCAGTAATATTTTTTTTTATATAAAATATTAAATATTTTATTCAAGCCTTTTATGATTCCAAAGTTACATATTTTACAAATATTTTGTTAAATTTTCAAAAAAAAATATTCGAAACGGCATTTCCGGCAGTCCCTCGGAAAAAACCGCGTTGACAGCAAAACTTCCTAAAGGATCATGAAAAGTAAACAAAAAAAAATACGTGCTTTAAATAAGACTATAAACTAGGTATTGGGCGAAGAAAAAAACAAAAAGAGTGAAAATTCTTTTTTTGGCCGACGTTTTTACAAAAATATGCAAATTTTGTTGACATTTTTTCGACGTTTTTTATTTAAGTTGTTGTAATTGAATAAAAAAGCATATTTATTTAGGTCCTTATAAATTATATCTCGAAGACCTGTGTAAAATTTCATTAAGATCGTTTGGGTGTACGCGAGAAATCAACCGATTTTGAAAACACAGTTTCGAGAAAAAGCGTTTGAAGTTTTAAGTGACTAAATAGCTGACCTCGAGCGCGCAACTTTTCAAAGCTGTATCTCCAAAAATATTACTCGGATCAATTTGAGAATTAAGAGCAATATTCTAGAGATATTACAGAGTTAAATAAGACAAAAATAATAATTTTTTTGTTTGGAAGCCGTGAAACCCATGTAACCGCTTTATTCCTAGCATACTCAGGACCCCTGACAAGAGAGTTTTATGTGGTTTTGCATTATGCTTAACAAATACTTGCAATAATTTCAGTTCCTGGCATTATTTACTATATGCGTCTAATTTATCATCTAAATAAGGTGGTAGCTTACTTTATACTTTTCGTTATTCATTATTATGTTCTGCAGACTTCCATGAAATCTAATAATTTCGCTTGAAAAATATTGGCGGAAACTATAAGCACCTCTACTTCTTTCATTCTCTCTCTCTCTCTCTTTCTCTCTCTCTCTCTCTCTCTCTCTCTCTCTCTCTCTATTTCTCTCATTCTCTCTCAGACCCATAAGAAAGTGTACATTTATTGCAAATTAAATAAGAAGAAGAAGAATAAAGATTGCGATTATATTAGCAAACATCTGCATTGGTCATACGAGTACATTTTGTAACTGCTTTCAACCATCCCCTTGTTCCACACGACTTAGAATTCACCAAAATGATTATAATACTGTATTTTAGTATGTACTTATCAATGTGTAATGTTTCCAGATTAGCTTTAGGTTCTATAGTTAGCTAGTTTCAGTATCGTTTTCCAATACTAATTCGTTTTGAAAAATGGCAGACCCAGTTCTACCGATCCAAAATTTTGTAAACCTATAATCTTTAGAAGATAGTCATCGATCGATATGAGGCCAAGACTTTATGAAACGATCTGAAGCTGAATGAACCCTTAGACAACCCAGTACATTAACAATCTAGTAACATAAGTGCTGGTTTCAATTATCGCGCTTAAAATCGTACAATTACAAAATTAACATATTATCTGCCAAAGAAAATGGCACAACAAACTGTCGTAGAACTGTAAATGTGCTTTTAACGTTCCCATAGGTTTATGCTTTATACACATTTTTTTTTTTTTTTTGTATGAAAAATTTAATTTTCCGAATATCACTTCATTTTCTACTTGGTTCTCCATTATCTTTAACGCAAATCCATTTGGTCAGTTACTTACTGGCCACCCACATATTTCGCGCGCCGATGCCACTTTACAGTGTTAAACGGTAGAAAAATGTAAGCGCATTTTCCACAACATGGCGGCAATAAAATGTGGCCACTTAAAAATCGATTAACGCCAAACAACATGAACGCGGCAAAATTAGTTTAAACTGCTGAATAATTGCATTTAAATTGAATGCCGCCACATGAATGGACCAAGCGAACCAACAACAATGACTACAATAAAGCAGCAACAAAAACAAAAACAACAATAATGCTGCACAAATGCATTACAATTGCAATGCCGCACCACAAACACTACCGCACACATCCGCAACAAAATTACATTAGTTAGTAGGTAAAGCGGGAGTTGCACAACAACAAGAATAACAATAGCAGCAGCCAATAGCCAATAGCCGTAGCAGTGTCAGAGTCAGAGACAACAGAGACAAAAGCGGAAACCTGATCATTCGGTTGAGGCGTTAACCTAATTAAGGTGGCCGTAGTGCGGAATGTAGAGCACAACCGCAGCAATACAAATAACAATAACACCAACAACAATAATGTCAATGAAACAATGCGGAAAAGCGAGAAAAAAGCAAGCGCTTTACAATGCATTGCATTTTATTTGCGTTTTGTAAAAAGCCAACGCCGAAGCGAAGCTGCCGATAGATGCAAATTTACACCGTTACACTTGGGAGGTGAAAAAATATAGAGAATTGTCCAGGGATTGCATTAAATATAGCATTTGCTAAAACCAAAGCGCGGTTATATGGTTTCAAGTGTTACAACAAATTCGTACACGAAATGCATCGAACACGGTACGAAGGATCTATTAAGGGGCACATTTAGAGTGAAATTCAAATATCGACTTTTTTTCATATTTCGATAGGTTAAACTTTTAAAAATTACGTACTTAAATTTTAACAAATTATTTCAAATATTATATTTTTGATTTACTGCCTTCTAAAGTTAAGCCGCTCAGTTCGATCAACTCCAAAAAAAATTATAGTTTATCTTTAAATGCGTTTTTCTCAAAACTACATTTATCGATGTATGTATTCTCCATACAATGACCTACCAGTTTTCTGATCTGATCAAAAATCGCAATTTGACAGGCCAAAAACGACCAACATTTTGTGTAAAATTCAACTTTTTTTTTTTTTGCCATTTTGCGCCATTTTTTTCGACCGTTGGTCATTGTGCGACCAATATCTTCTAGTAAAGGATTTTTTTAAAGTTTCATCTACGGAGTTTTTTTATATTTTTTTTCTTCAAAATTTTTAAAATATTCAAATATACCTTCAAAATTTTATTTTGCCGTGACTGGTTCTTTTTTAGCCTGTCACACTAGGTGTTAACCTTAACCTTAAGGTTAGATTAGGTTAGACTGGCAGGTCAATGAATCACGCATAGACCAGTTTTGCTGCTTTGCGATATCAGTTGGAGTTACGTTAAGAAGTCCATGAGAAGTAGTCAACCTTTTGGATGCTTGTGCTTGACACGAATTTCAACAGACTCTTTGACCTCACTAACGATACTTCTTCCAGTGTCTCATACCCTGGCGCCACCACATCCTTGAATCGTAACAAGTCAAGTAGACAAGTCTACAAGAGATACTCCATTGTTTCGCAGATGCCTTGCTCTTGACATTTGATGCAATCTTCTCAATCTATCAGCACCATTCTGCAGGCGTGTGTCGCCACCAGACTGTAACCAGTGAGGATTTCAATCAAGTTCCTATAGACCTTTCGATCGAGTGCCAGTGAGAACTTTGTGTATTTCCGAACTACCGTTTAACACCTCACTTTTGCTGTATTTAATCTTCTGGTCTTCGTATAGATAATGCATGTGTTTTCCAATGTTGATCACGTTTGCGGGTGACAGTCCTGTACCTATCTTGGCAATCTCGTCCACTTTCTCATTGCCCTGTCCACGTAGATGTTAGCTATAGACTTGTCTGCTGATGCATTAGAGGCTAGCTCCGTGACTTTACCAATCAACTTCGCCCTCCATTTTCGAGCCATACGTCTAAATAATTAATGTATAGCGCGCAGCTAAGATATCTTTACACCAAACATCTTTTTCTATGTTTACTCTAAACCTTCTTTTCTAATTGAAAAGTGCGATCATGTAGTCGGTGCTTGCCAAACAATAGCGGCCTACTGAGCTATACCCTTAAGCCCTATAGCCCTTAAAAATTCTGCCTGAAACTTTCTGAAGTCTAAACAGCTTTTCAAAGATCATGACAAAAACTAAGGGTTCTCTCCTTTCGACAGCGCTGCTTCTATTCGGAAGAAACAAATATTGCAAACAAACCAACATAGTGGGACTTTAAAAGGACTAAACAGAGAATATAACGATCTTCAGTGAAATCCGAAATATTAATTATCATAGTTGTCCATCGCTTTCGATGACCTATAACAGTTTCCTAATCTCCATACTATTTCTGTGGTACGTTTGGTCTTTTATTTCAAAAATCACGAGTGTCTCATTATCACTAAAATTTTTTCTAGCGAGCAATCTCTTGTGGTCAGCGAAGAGGAAAAAGTCGCTAGTGACCATATCCGAGGAATATGTTGTATATGGAAATAATCCGAGGTCAAATTCAGGCAGTGTTGAATCGCTTTTATTGATTAGTAATGCGGTACTCTTTTTTATGAAATAGCAGTTTCTTCTTCTTGTTGCAGTTGTTTTTGTTCGAATGTAAGTTCGCAAGCGTCTACTTTGTACACAACTTTGACATACCCAAATATTCTAGAACGATATATCCAACATGTTCCTTTGAATTAACATCCAAGTTATCTCAAATATATTATAGCGAGCAAGCCGATTTTACTGTGAATTATAACTGTAAAATTAATATACGCGTTCTTTGAAGGGTTGATCTATTTACAAAATATGATTCAAAATCTAGTAGCGCCCACTCACAGGAATGATACGGACTTTTAGCTGTGCAATAGGTGTATATTCTTCTCGGTCTAACACCTTCTACAACTAGTCGGCAAAAGTTCCGAAGATGGCGCTGTGATCACACTCTTTACAAATTCCTTATTCTTGGTCCAACTTTCTTCAGTTTCAGTATAGGTACACCTTTTTTATACGTAATACTCACACAAAATATGACAAAGAACTCGATCGACCCACATATATCTTCGAGCACTGTCATTTCGGCAACAAAAATACTAACAAATTACAATGCTTACCATATTTTACATTATATAAGTCCCAACTCAAGCGGCAACCGATAATTATGCAGAATTCAAGCCGCAACGTGACACAAATAAACCAGCAAACAAACACTAGGACCTCGATACAAACTCACACCGTCGCACCTAACAACATTTATTGCAATTTTCATTGCTTTTGGCAGCCGCTACCACAACGTTCATAACATATACAATTACAATAACAATATGACTCGCATGTTGCGGCTACATTTGTAGGCAATTGAGTAAATTCTATGTGATTAGTTTTTGGCCGCTTCACTTCGCTGACTTCCTACCACCCTCACTCACGCCGGTAAGGGCTTAAAAGTTTTGTGCGCACAAAATCAAAACCAATTTCGTTCGAAAATTCACCAAATACCTACGTAACTGTAGCGAGCCACGACCACAAAAACAAATACCAAACTGAAAACCTCACAAAAATTGGTTAAAAACCGCAACAAAAAAAACTCATTAAGCGCCACATGACCGCAACGTGTAATGCGTTGTTATGACTGTGGCTCGTGTTCGACAATGTTGTACTTATGTTCTCACATACATATGTATGTTTGTACATGTGTACTTTCACTTTTCTAACAACATAATCGATTAGTGTGAGGTTCCGCGCTTCGTCCGTGTAAAATATGGCAGTGAGGTGCTGGTAGTTTGGGGTTTTAAAAGTTGTGCAATTTTTTTGGTGGCCTTTCAATATGAATATTAAAAATACGTGCTTCGATATTTTAGCTGAATTTTTTCACTTTTCATTTTTGTAATGGCGGCTGGTTAAAATATAAAAGTTCCTCTTAAGCTCTCAATCGATATATAAACATATACATATATGTTCGTTTGGCAAAATAGCTTGAGTCGAGTTCAGAAATAATTCTGCTACTTTATTGGTAACATTCTGAAAAGTAATTCTTATATATACTAATATTATTCATGACGAAAAAGTTAATTTTGCGAATTTTTTTACGGTCTCAATCGAGTCGAAACGGATTCCACAGAGTGGTAACTTGAGTTTTGGAAACAAAACAAAAAGTTGCATATGGCCAAACCCGGTGAATGCGGTGGCTGATCGATGGTATTGAACGACTTTCTGGTCTTAAAATCGTTCACAACTAATTCAGCTCTTTTCGAACAAGCCAAGCATTTAGCTTATGTCTCTCTAACACTGCATGACGATTTTCCTTACTTTTTTGATGTTATCGTCAGTGGTAGACGTCGAAGCACGACCGGAACGAGGCATGTCTTCGACGGCTTCTCGACCATCCTTAAAGGCTTTGTACCAGTCGTAGACTTAAGTTTTCGATAGAAAAGATTCACCTCCTTAAGTCTTTTCTAACATTCACAACGATTTCGCACACGAAATTTGGTTCGAAACACAAAATTTTATTCAAATTCTTTGCTCAATATTTTTTTTCCATTAACAAAAAAACACTACTGAGGTCGACTGACTGCTGCTGCAAACAAACTGGTTGACAGATCGCAGTGCTGAAAAATATTTAGCGCGGGCAGTTTGAAAATTTGCGGAAACTTTCGGGCCACAAGGTATGTCAAACAACACTTTAAAGAGAACTAAATAGGATTTCAAATGTGTGGCCTTCTCTTCATAAAATCCTCTAATCATTTTATAATCTTGTTCGTCAAATATACTTAATTTGTAGAAGAGATGTCTCAAACAAATTTTGGTTATGTGTCATTAGCTACTACTTTTGTTGTTTCATAAAAATTATTAACATTAATTTATTCTAATTCTACGTCATCCACGAATGCCAGTATATATTATTTATCATATCATATCAGAGCTTTATTCTAATATTTTATGTAATCATTTCTATATTTTTCACAAATCAGAGTTGATATATCAATTTCTATTCGGCGGTTGTATAGAATGTGAGATAATGAAACTTCATAGTGTCATTATCATGGTCAATATGGTTGTGTCATTCTAAAATGATCGCAAAAATATCTAGATTAAAATTAAAAGAATATATTTTATAAAAAACTATATTTCACTCTTAAAATATTTCTTACTCTCTTATATATTTCGTGAATATACGTGAAGCCTTACTGTTTAACATAAAAACTGTCGTTCACCTACCTTTCTAGATTTAGTTCTTGCCAATTAGATAGTATAAATTATTTAAAGAGCAGTTTTAACAATTATTTTCATTTTCGAAGAATCGAATAAACTATTCTGAACTTTCCAAGAATGACTTTTTAAGAATCAGTAACATTAGAGTTAAAATTTCTTTCTTTATTTTGATATAATGTTAATCTTGTTCCATTCCCCCATTACAACAGAAATTGATAGACGACATTCGTGTACTCAATTTTAAGGTCATTCTTCTAAAATTTTCTCGAGAACTTTGCATTTTTAATAATTTTATATTTATTGAAATGCTCTTAAGCCAAGCAGAGATATCCTACGAATTATTTTTGCATGTTGACTACTAAAATTTGGACACATATTCTATATAAAATTTAAACTATCAGTGATATATAAGAGTCTCTATTATAACGACTTTCAACGTGTTTTGGCATCAATTCATATGGCATCCAATTTCCTTGCTTTTAAATGTATCCGATTGCTTTTAAACCTTTTTGAAATGACTGTTTGAGAGATTCCCAAAGATTCTGTGAGCTTTTCTTGTATCTTGGAACAATCTTCAGCTAGTAATGTTTCCAGTTTATCATCTTCAAACGTTTTTGGCCGTTATGCGTCTTTCAATTCAAAATCACCACTTTTGCCACGTTCGCTCAGCGAGAGCATGTTCACCAAAAACTTCCGTCAAAATACTATGACTTGAGGTTTTCTTCATATTAATATTGGAATAATAATCTAGTTACGCCATCTCTTGGCAAACCGCATGAATATAATTATATACCCAAAAGTGTATACAAAAATTACGCCACACCTAAGATATTCATAAAATTGAATACTGTATTTCACTCAGATATGAATTTCAAGCTTTTTCACCACTATAAATTAATCTCTTCTGATAAAAAACGGTTATAAACTGTTCAAGGTCTGTTGTACCTATATATAAAAGTCACATTAGTTCCGGTTAATTCACCTCCGAACCTAGCTAGTAGAGAAAACTGAATTTTACTAAATTATGTGCAAAATGTATCGAAATCGATACAAGTTGTTGCAAACACGCGCAACAACAACAAAGCTCAAAAGCAGCAGTTGCTGGCAAGCGCAGGCATTTTTTCGCTGGTGAAACATAAATTAAGTGTGTATGTCCGTTCAAAATACCAAGCGTGCCTACTCATCTACACTCACGCATGCTCTCGCATAAACACGGCAATTATTTGTAAAGCAAAAATTCCATGTAATGAGCTGAACGCATCCGAAAATTGCAAGCGCTCGAGCAGCGTAAATTTTATTGCCAACGTCGAATTAGGTAAATGGAGCATTAAACGTGGAAATTTTGTGTATTTTGGCACATTAAATACGTGTGTTTGTGTTTGTGCAACAGGGCAACTAACAGTAAATTACACAAACAAATGCCAAGCGTTATTGCGAGATAATTGAAAGCAATGCCAGGCTTTTAGTAAATGTTTGTTATGCACTTTGGGGCTAGGTGACCCGGAACTATGTAAGAATATGTGTACACACACACACACATGCACCATAAGTGAATAAATTGGCAAGAAGAAGCAAATTTTAATATTTGCATTTAGTGAAATTCGAAATTTCTGGTGGCATCTCTTGAAATTAGGAATTTTTAATATGTTTATTGTTTTACTTACATACTGCCAAGTGAAACTAAACAATTTTCCATACACGCAAACAACTATTCATTTTCGCATGCAACTAGTTGCTGACATATTTGAGTCTATTTAAGTTGCACACAAAAACAAAATGCCCGGGTTACCCTCATCAAGCTGGGAGACGACACAACCATTGTCAAAATAATCCTTTAACAAGTCGTTAGTGGGTGGACAAGAACAAAAAATAGCACAGCCAACATCCACTACCATGACGCTTAACACTACAACAACTAGTAAAACTAAAGCAATAACAAAAACACCAACACGCTCCGTAGTGGTATTACAAGAGCATATGCAAAGTTGAACCACAGCAACAGCGTGTCAACACACTAATCCATCACTCGAAACAGAGAAAATCTTTTGTGTCACTCCAACAAGCGGGTAAAGCGAAAATCTCCCACCCATTCGGCCGTCCGTCCGTTCGTCTCACACGCTGTGCGCACTCAGTCGCGGACTATTAACTGTTATTGCAACAGAACAAAGCGCAAAATAAATGAAACAACAAAGCAACAAAATTTCTATTTACATTCATATACATATATGTAACTAAACAGGAAGCTTTATCATCCCATTATCACAATCTGGGTGACGCGACGTTGAGCTTTGATGAAAAGCACTCGGGCCACACTTTGTCTGGTCTGCCCTGCACGCTGTCTGTGATTTGCTTTTTGTTTTTGTTAACCCTGTTGATTGCATTTAAATGAAGTCCCACTAAGACGACTAAATGCACTGGAAAAATTAAAATCAAAATTTTTTTCCTATTCGCTCAAGTTTAGACTATTTAGTTGGAGCATTAAACAAGCTAACCGTTTTAGATTTTATTTATTTAAAAAAAAAATATCATTTTAGTTTTGAGATTGCTCGCTTTCTTTTTTATTTGTTCAACTTTCCTAGTGGCTTTTTTCGCTGTTTCGGAATCCTCTCTTCTTCTTCTCTTTACATTACCAAAATCGGTTTAGATCTTGACAACAGTTTTTAATAAAAAATGTGGCATAAGAACAATGAATCTTGTTAAGGAGCTACGAAAAGTATTGACCCGAGATTTTTTTGCCTAAAAAAGACAATCTCTGAATTTTATTCATATACATCACAGATTGATATATTCGTTGAAAGGTCACCTGTAGATACTGAGAACACATATTCGGTATCTGGGGAATTGAAAAGTACTAGTGCGATTTTTACTATTTTTAAACGTGATATTATCACAATGGGCCTCCTAAAGGCTGAGTTGCGTCGTCAGACAGCCACTCTACCTACCTAAACGTGATATAGGATATCTCAGAGGTACTATATTTGTAAAGTTTTGTTTCGATATCTTTATGGTTCAAGATATATTTAATGTAATGTGAAAGATTCAGATGGAGTTTAAAATTGTAAGCCACAAAAAATTTATTTAAACGAATATACACAAATTTTAGAATTAATCCTAACAGACGGTCAATATCGATCTGACTTTTTTTGTTTGTTAAAATATAGGCTGAATTATAAGTTTAGTGAATCTTGAACCTAGGTTTATTAGGTACATCGAGGCTAGGGCAACATTTCTAGCATCAAGCTACAAAGTGATCACAAAAAGTACTGAAAAATTAATTTGTTGATCTTAAGCGATGTTAACAACAATTTCTAAGATCAATTAAACTTTGGTTTATCTTCAACTAGCAAAACAAGCAAGGTCAGTGACCGTTGGGGGTATCAATGAACATTTAGTTTACCTTTAGCGAGAACAACAACCACTTGCTTGGTCAATGGGTTTTTATCGGTTTAAATTGACGATAAAGAGCTTGTTGACGTTGAACTCTTTTTTTTTTTAGAGCAAAAACTGAAACTTCAAGAAGCGGTTGCGAAGTATAAAAATTTGTACGAAATGGACGACTCCACTTTTCTTTGCAATAGCTGGTGTTAATAGAAGAATTACCAAGTTTTTATATAAAATTAATGGAATCAATATCTTGCTACGACTATATATTTTTTTAGTGATGCAGGCATGACTTTTATCAGCTAAAATACTAGTCCACAAATATTTTCGTAGGAGTTATTTATCTCGCATGGACTCTGTTTCTAACCTTAATAATAGAAGATACATCTTTTGTTATTTGTTTAGCTGTGTAATTTAGACTAGTATTGCCTTCAGTTCCGTATAGCCGTTATTTTTAAACGGAAACTATTAGCTAGAATTCTATCTATAGTCCCTGTTTCATTTGGCTTAATTAATAGTCTACAATAAATAGCCAAAAAAGGGTATAAATAATTATTTTTCTCAGTGCATTTACTGCTGTGACACTTTCTACGCATTGTCTACAGTTGTTGGTATTGCTTTGTTGTACACTACAAACGAAGACACAAATAAGAAAGGTCACAAGTTAATGCTTGTAAGCAGCAGTTAGATTTAACAATTGAGCTTGGCAGCAGTTTGGGAAGCCGCTGAACAAATGAAAATCCTGCTTGCACTTATGACCCCCAACAACGAACTACAATTACGACAGTATCGAAGATTTTACTTTCGTGTTGGAGGCCAAACACATGTCACTTACAACTTCAATGTGTTTTGCCCGCAAGCACACAACACCAACAACAACAACTCGCATTTAATTGCTGTGCAAAAATAAATGCCATATCATCATATTGCTAAGTATAAATATATTGTATTGTAATATGAGCATGGTGTGTCGCTTTTTTTCAATCAGATTGCTGCTGCTGGGTTGAAATGCTCCGGTAAACAGGCAAGGAAATGCCACTCAACTCACCATATAAGACACTTATTAAGTGTGAAGAGTTTTATCTACTAAGGGTGTGTGTCATATAATTTGCAATCTATTCTTTGGATTAGTAATTTTTCCGAGGCATACTTTGTTGATGTTGGACGGAAAAAATCGGGAGTTAAATATTTTCCTCGAAGAATAGTTTGAATCATCCTGAAGACTTACTCTTTTTTGGTAGTTTTTGATAGTAGTTTTGCAGTACATATTCAACTCATAAACCAAACCGAGAAGGGACAGTAAAATAAATTACTAAATATTCTAACATTTCATTTTATGAAGGAAAATATAACTTTTTGAACCCAAGTTTTGACTATAAAAAATTTTCAACTTTCCAAGCACTCAAAATCATTAACACCATATTTGAGAGTAATTTGCGATACAATTCATAGATCCATATAACATAGAACAAATTTCAACATTTTTCATCAATTTGTCAAAACATTTTCTTGATCGTATACGATAAAGCTATTAAATCACTCAAACTATAATGAACAGAATTTATGCACTTACGTCAAATAACATGAACAGTTACTTGAATTTAAGAGTAATTTTACTGTAGAGTGACAATAATTTGTAACTAGCAAATTTTAAGAAGTTGTTGTAAGATCTACTACATATATTGACTTTCACTATTTTAGTTTTAGCATAATTGACTATATTCATGTTGTGAAGCATATGTATGTATGGTATTTACCATTGGCTCTCAGAAAGATTACACATTTTTGAGTTGTAGCAGAGAGACATTTTTGAGATATTAAAAAGCTTGAAGAGTCAAATATTTCAAGCGATATTGCGATATAACTTTACTATTTCCTAACCAATTTTCAAAAACCAAATATCAAAATTAAATAATCGTATAGAATGTTCATAAAGTTTTTTTTATAGTAATAAAAATATAAAGCATTTTCAATATATTTCATTTTATTTATTTGTTGAAACGAGCATTGGCATTATCTATGGACCAAGCGGTTAATTTTCTTACACCTGGGCAGTATTTTTGCTTTTATGAGGCGCGCGAATAGCATCGACCATTTACAAATCATTATACCGTAAAAAGTCTTACGGAGACAAATTGTTGCTTCGAGATGTTGCATCAGAGTTGTAGTTAATGCAAATGATAATGAATTCAAACGTACTTAAAATCACAAAACAATATACCTATATAATTTAAGAGCTGTACGTCGTTTTGAATCACTTTACTGAAAGCATACATCGTCCAAATTCACGGGTTTAATTTATGGAAACGAAAAACGCCGCATGATGAAGGTTATATTTGGGTATAATCTTTAAAAAATAACATTCCAATATCCTGTTCAGACTTCCAGATTACAAAATGTTGTGAGATAACCCAATATGGGCCACCCTGTATCAGATGTTTCAGCTTCTTTAAGTGTTTAGAAGTTTATTCTTTTATTAATGCTGTTGCTTTTTGCTGCTTTTTGCATAAAACGGGACTTAAAGAAACTTAAGTGTATACTTACTATACATACGTATATGTAGTGTGTTTCTCTGATAAGCTTCAGTGAAAAATACTCCACTGTGTTTGTGTGTGGCAGACGTTCCTTGCCGGAGGACAAATATACTCATGAGCATACATACATATATATACAGATGCATATACAGTGATGTGCATAAAAATAAAACCACTCAATCGCTGACCTTGTTACTTCATTTAGAATTTTTTATGAACTCAACGAACTCTGGAATGCCGAAGATTGTTGAATATACAAGCTAAAAGCCAAAGCGAAATAGCTCGAATACAATTAATTGGTTGCTCAAAAAAATGGTTGAGAATGCAATAAATTACAAACAAAAACCAGAAAATCGCGATGAAAAACACAAAATCAGTTTGATTTCACAAAAGTGCGTCCGTATGAAAATGTTTAATAAAAAAAAAATGTAAACGCTGAAATTGCCCGCAGGGTACCGTTTCTGACCGAAGAAAATGTAAAAAATCGGTCAAAATTTGACGAAGATCATGCGGTTTTGCCAGCTAACTAGTAAGTGGCGAAACATGCATTGGTTAGATGAAACCAAAGCGAGCTTATACAAGCAGTATTTCTGTTCGAAGACTGCACAATACCGAATTCACTCTACAAATCACTATAAAAACGATAAAACATGACGGCGAGAGTAAAATTGGGTGCTTCTCCTATTAAGGAACAGGCCCGCAATTTCGGATCGTAGATACAATGTAAGCCTTACATTATACTAGCACTTTAATATTATTATTACATGCGTTGTTTGTTTTTTGTCCATTAAAAAAAACTCAAAAAAAAAAAAAATGTCTTGAAATTTATTCATTTTAAAAATATCTACCATATAGTGCTGGCTCTATTTTATCACACATTACAGTATATATATATGTACTCAGAAAGTTGTTCCTCTTCATTTGTATTGTTCTCTTTCTATACAAAGATACTTTTATTTACACACTTGTTTGGTGACATTTTAAAAAGTTATGCTTAATGAATCTTATTCATGCCAGTTTGAGTATTATATATGTATCTATATAAAGATACGCGTAAGAATATAAACATATACAAAATTTGATTCGTGCCTTTAAATGAGTGTGTGTGTGTCACAGTCTGCTTGCTGCCAACACCGATTTCTTTCACAATCTCAACTTTGTCTAGCTGCACGAACGCTTATGTGTATTTATATCTTAAAAATGTTGCTTAAGAAGACAGTTGTTGCACAAAATCGCGTTCTCGCTCCTCAACTTCCACACCCATCAGGACCTGCTCACTTTTATAGCGATTATTTGAATATTTTTGTCGTTAACTCGTCTCTTGCATGCAACGTGAATTTGACAGAGTCGGCGACTCTAGCCCACATCTCTTGTAATATTTACTCATTTCATTTAAAATGAATGGAAAACATTACCCCACCCCCCTCACACACACACACACATTTTCGGTGTCGTGAGTGTGTTAAGCCAAAAGTTTTTGTTTAATTGCATACTTTGTATCGCATTACACGTGTCATAAAGCGTCAACGACGGGCTTAAGTGTTCATGTCAACAACATTGAGTGACACTGTTTTCTCGCCCGCTCTTCCTCACGCTCTCGCACTCCTTTTGCTTGTGACAACTATAGGGTGGGTGGGTGCCATCTGTTAGTTGCCTGCGTGCAGTTAAAGGGAGCCAAAATCCTTTGACTCTCCTCAAAGGCATCGGCGACAGCAATCCACTTCTCTAAGTGTCTCCCGCACAACGGTAACACAAACAATAGCTCAGCATAATTGGAAAAGTGATATAAGACAGTGATTAATAAAAGTGGATTTTGAGGAATAATAATGCTGAGCAACATTAGCAGGTTAATTTGCGTGCAAGAAGAGGATTTGGGGATAGACAAGTGGTAGTAAGAGATGTGTTTTGTTATCAATGCATGAAACGTAGTATGTTGGGTGTCTGTTAATTTGTAAAATGTAATATTTTTTTTATTTGTTTAAAGAAAATTCGTCAGTGGGAAAAAAAATGCATCATTATATTGATTTATCTATGTTTAGGGTGTGCTCGTATGTGCTTATTTGAACACAATTTTTAACAGACTAACCTAAACATACAAATGTTCTCTCTTTGACTGCACCGAAGCCATAATACCCTTCACAGGTGCAGTTTTTTTTTTTTAAATTCTTTTATCCAAGAAATCTCTTTGATTTTTACATTTTATCAATTGGGGGTATTTAATTATTAAATAAGAAAAACCGTTAACTTCGGTTGCACCGAAGCTATAATACCCCACAAAAACACAAAAGATTCCATACAAGAACTTGAGTTTGATCGATCAGCTTGTATGGCAGCGGTTCTGACAAATGAGCAGATTCTTTAGAGAAAAAAAGAGAGATCAAATATCTCAAAAACTGAGGGACTAGTTTGCGTATAAACAGACAGACGGACGGACATGGCCAACTCGGCTCAGCTCGTCATGCTGATCATTTATATATGTATATATTTTATAGGCTATCCGTAGCTTCCTTCTGGGTGTTACAAATTTCGTGGAAACATAATATATTCGATTCATGCATTATATTAGTTGATGCGGTCCATGAAAATCATTCCATCCTTATTAAAATTGTTATATAATATAATCGTGCATGATTAAATTTTTTTTAAATTTTATCGCTTGTCCAGCTGACGGTTAAAAAACCAAAACTAAATCAATTTCCACCAATATGTTATTAACTGTGATAAAGACCAGACTAATCACAAGATTGAAAATTTGTGCAAAAAAGGCACTTTGTTCAATGAGATAAATATTCATTCTACAAATATTGCTTATAGCGCACTCTGTATGTGATAAGAAGAAACAGCCACTTATTTACATGTAATATGTGAGCAATGCCACATTTAGCCGAGATGACAACCCTAACATATCAAACACTTCACCATATAGCTCTCAAACTGTAAAACAAAAACTTCTCTTCATACAATTTTGATATCACTGAAGTCAGATAGGCTTAACCCTCTACAACTTAAATTATAAGTAGTATATAAAATAAAACATTATTTTTCATACAAAAGTGACTATTTTATTAAAAAATTAAATGCAATCAAACTTTTTCATGCATTAAAATTGTAGAATTACTTATTTATTATTTATTTTTGGTCTTGCTTGGTTTATATATATAAAGCCGTGTAAAAACAATGTTCTGCTTAATTAGCGGAAAATATTTTGGAATAAATTAATAACATTATTTTTTGAAAATTAATCTTATTTTTTATTAAGTTTAATAATTTTTGTCTTAAGTTGATGGAGATATTTTTCCCTATGTACCTACTTCTTAGTGCTGACAAGTTGAGTGAAGTGAAAAGATCCCTTCCTCCTTTTAGGGGATTATATGTTGTTGGTAGCCTAATGTGACAGGCCCTTTCCATGATAGTATTTGATTACGCGACTTTTGAGTATCTATTTCCACGATTTTTAAAGCCTGTTACGTTAAAAGTTCTTTCATTTCAAAGCATATTACGCATAAATGTCAAATACATGTGTATATTTTGACAAACATCTAAGAAAAGAAATTTTAAATGATTTACTAATAATTATATTACTTACGATTTTTGCTTTCATAGGATTCTCATATTGACATACATATATATTGTTCATTCAACCAATAATAAATTGTGATTGAGCCCTAAGCATCTGCAGAGTAGTCATCCCTATTGGTAGACGCCGTGTATATAAACTAATTATGAGCGATTGATTTAGTCGCTCGTATTAAACTAGCAACAGTTACTTTTTATTTCCTGAACAGGGTATATTAAGTTTGCATGAAGGAAGTCCTTATAAATATTAATATAAATTTACTTATTCATAAGCTGAGTTGAATCAACGATGTAAATTCGTAAATTGTCCATCAGTATTTGAGATATCGATCTGAGATTTTGAACACGTACTTTTTTCCGCAAAAAGCTGCACATTTGTCGGAACTGCCAATGTCGGACCACTATAGCATATATTTACCATACAAACTGTCCGAACAAACTCAAATTCTTGTATGTAAAACTATTTTATTTGACAAGATATCTTCACGATTTGGCATAGATTATTTTCCAAAGCAACACCGTAATCTTCAAATAAATTATTCAGATCGAACTACTATATCGTATAGCTCCCATTCAAATCAAGATAAGGATCTTCATAAATTTTTTTTTTTCTTTAACCTTAATTTGATTTGTCGACTGTTTATATCAAACAACGTGGTTAAGAGGAACTAGCAAAATATTTTCCCTTTAATGCAAACTGTTGGTCAATTACGTTTTCAGATTAGGCTATACATATAATTGCTATAGGCAATGAACCTGTGAATGGTATTATATAATAGCTTCGGTCCAGTCGATGTTAACGTTTTTCTATACAATTAATAATAGATGTACCAGTAGTTCTACATTAAATCACTTATCTTATGATGAAATCCACACACGTGCAATTTTTCACTTTCTGCCGTATTTCCAACTTCATTTTTCATTCGTACACACACAGATAAGGCAATGTATATCTTTAGAGACCACATTAAAATCAGAACTTTCTAGAGCAACTATTACAACAGTACGAAATCATGAAATCATTTATATAAATATTGCTTTTGTATTTTATACGCAATTTGCATGTGCCACCAACATTCTCAACACATCCATCAACATCAGAGACAACTCATCCATGGGCGCTTGGAAGCAATAGCGCCAGCAACGGCTGGTCAATGATAGCGGTATTGTATACAGAATTCATTTGCATACGTTTTAGAATATATTATATAATAGTGGGTGTATGTGTATATATGTGTCGCCTAGTTTTTTTGAAGTCAACTACTCGCTTGTATGAAAGGCTTACGATTCATTTATTTATGTATTTCGCGTAAAAAGAAAAAAAAAAAAACGAAGTATTCATGGGACCAAACCCAATAGCGGCATTTTTCGCATTTCAAGGCGTGGCCACACTCAACTTCCCCCATACAAAAGTGATTGCAATAGTGTGTGTCCGTGTGTCATGCTTTGGCAATTTAATTAAAAGCGGAAGGAACTCAAATGTAGGTGTGAAGTTGTGTCTCCACTTGTCTTTCATTTTCTTCTCTTTTTGCCAATTAACCAAATTGCTGCTGACTTCCTAATCTAATAACCTTTGCTTACTTCATTCGCCAGCTACTACTACTTTACCTATTTTATAGTTTTTCCATAGATTTATGCATAAACGTGTCACTACTCTTCGGTCATTTAATGCCCCAGAGAATACTTTAGAAGTCATTCACTTATGGGCTCCTCCAGCACATCCGGAGCGTACACACCCTCCTTCACATGACTACTCATTCGCCCTTGTCGCCTCTGAGTCAGTTGTTCAGTCGTTGAGTTGCTCACTTAGTTGTAGTAAAAATCTGACAATGTTTGAAAAATTTATTGGCACAACTCTGTAATGATTTATATATTTGCCATTTTTATCGTATTTTCGCAAAACACCACATTTATTGTATAGTTAAATTTTAAATGTCTTCAACTGTTTCAGTTACTCGTAATTACCGGGTGTAGGTTTTCCGTCTTACAGTAGCAATGTTATTAAAATACTGTTATATGTTCTAATGACTATTTGAAAACACTTCTAAATACATTTTAATTTAATGTGACATACAAGCGGGTGAGTATACCGTTAACTGACTGTATTTTTCAACTAGGCCTCATGAAAGCATGAAAGCATGAAAGTAAATATGCGGACTCCAGTCGTTTCTGGTTCAGGAATAATGGTAAGAAACCTAGAGAACATCTTGCTCTCAGTAACATATCAAGTTAGTTTTAGCAGTCCTAGCTGATCATAGTTCAATTGTCGCTCATATGACATGACTAAAATTTTGCCTAAAACCCGCTATAGGACTTTTGAAATGATGAAATTCTCTCTGCTTAGAAAGTGATATAAATATGCTAATATTTTGTTGACTGACCTCTTTTACTGAAGGTTACTTTTCCCGTTTATAAATACCCTGGTCTGATATTATACTTATCCATGCAATTGAACATAAAGTTATAGCACTGTGTTCGCTAGAGACGGTTAGATGCTTTAGCTGGAAATATCAAGGAACACTTTGAAGCGAAAGTTTAATCCAAATTTAATGCCAGTTAATTGCGGTCTACATCATATATATATTTTTATGCAGATCTCTACACCGTAATTCTCGGAGTTTCTTCTTTAATTTGCAATTCGAGGATACAAATTTTTCAATGTTTCAAAGGACCTTTCTACCGATTTACTGTTGTTACTTTTAGATCTTAACACTTAATTTCTAGTAAATCTTTATCGTATTGCAAAATGTGGGCAAGAATAGAGGTACCTATATGGTAAAATCGTCCCTAATAGAATAAAAGAAACATATTTTAAATTTCTTTTTAAATTTTTTAAATTTAATTTTCTTTTGTGGAAGAACTCCATTACAGTAGAGATCTAGAAACAATTGAAAGAGTTATTGAATATGAATCTGTTTTTAGAATTCATACTTGTATCAATTATCTTGGAAGGCATAAAACCAATAATATTTTAAACTAAGCCATTTATTCTGATTCCGATTTGAAACAACTAATACGATACTGCGTAGTTGCTTCCTAGTTTTCCATATCTAGTTCTAGTCTTAAATCTAGTTTTAAATCTTAAAGATAATTATCTAATTCAAGGGATTTCGATCTTAATATAAGCCTTAGATTATTTTTCTTCTTCTGATAACCAGTTAAGCGGTTAGCACAGTTTGGAAACCTAAACAACTCTTAACTTTGATAAAACTGGATCAATTTTGGATACATTTGTTAGTACATAAATCAGAAAATATGATATATATATATTTATAACATCAGATTAGTTTTGTAAAATAAAGATGTAAAAAAGTAAAGAGAACGAAAAACGCTAAAATCATATAATGTGTTACACCTCTTTTTTTTTACTTTTTACTAAACCTTAAAACCTTCTGCATAATTTTTCGCTATTTTCGGTAAAAAGCCTAAGAGTGCGGATCACGAGATGTTTGTATGCGCGAAAAGGGAGCGCAGAACCTTAAATATAATATTTTCTATATAGAAAGTAGTGACAACTCTATTATGGGTACTAAACCTGTAAAAGCTCTAGGTCCAATTTTAACTAAAATTGTATGGTAAAAATTTCTATTATTTTGTAATATTTACAAATAGGTTGCTATATTGAAGGTATCTGAAAACTTTGCTCAAATTATATTGTTTTAACTTCTTACTAATATATAAAAGGAATGCTTAAATTATTCAATAAAAAAATGTTGTTTGTTTGCTATTTTTAATTATTAGGTCATAGGAAGATCTTAGAAAAAGCACACGTACTGCTACGTCTGAAAAATTAATATGATCAACATGTAACGAACGAAGTTACACCTTTAAAAATTAATGACAATTATTTATTTATTTTTTTGACAAGATGTCAGTCAGAATGAACATGCCACAAATAAGAATGTTGGGATGCGCTTTTTCTAGGAAAATAAAATAAATAAAATAATTAATTTAAAAATAAGATGAAATAAAATAATATAAAGTAAAGTCAATTAAATGAAATAGAATGGAGCAAAATCAAATCAAGTGAAACAAAATTAACTAAATAAAACAAAGTAAAATAAAATCAAATAGATGAAATTAAATTAAATTAAGTAAATTTAAATAAAATTAAATGAAAAAATTAAATTTAATTAAATTACTTTAAACTAAATTAAAAAATGGAAAATAAACAAAAAATTAAAATTAAAATTAAAACTAAATTAAAAATTAAATTTAAATTTAAATTTAAATTTAAATTAAAATTAATATTAAAACTTAAATTAAAATTAAAACTTAAATTAAAATTGAAATTGAATTAAAATTAAAACTAAAACTTAAATTATTATTAAAATTAAAATGAATAATAAAATTAATATTAAAATTGTAATTAAAATTAAAATTAAATTAAAATTAATATTAAAATGAAAGTTAAAATTAAAATTAAAATTAAATTAAAAATTTAAACCAAAATTAAAATTAAAACTAAAATTGAAATTAAAATTAATATTAAGATAATTAATTTATTATAAAACAAAGTAAAATAAAATTAAACAAAATTAAATTAAAATAAATTTAACGAACGCTAACTTCCCTACACAAAATAAAAAGTTTCCATACATGATTTCATACTGATTTTAATTGATCAGTTTTCATGGCAACATATATGCTATGAAGTTCCGATCTTAACAATATATTCGGAGCTTAGAACACTGTCATAGGAAATAATCTATGCTAAACTTCGTGAAGATATTTTGGCAAATATAAAAATTTTCCATACAATGTCTTGATTTTGGTCGTTCAATTTTTATGGCAGCTATATGCTATATTAATCCGATATCGGCAATTACCACAAATGAGCAGCTTCTTAGGACAATTTTAGATTCATATATCAAAACATGAGTGATTAGTTCACGTATATACAGACACGTAGAGGGAAATAGCTATATCGAATCAGCTGATCATTTATATAAATATTTTGTGGGGCCTCCGACGTTTCCTACTGGATATTGCAAGGAATGTGTCTATTTCAAAATTATTTTATTTTCACACACTCCAAGGGTTAATTTACGCTTTTAGAACAACGTAGAACTTTTTATTGGCCTCATAAGTTTAATTGGTTTGGTTTTCAAGTGACGTTCAAGTACTTTATGTAATTGTCTATCTAAGACACGCACTTTACGCACACAATATGTGTCTTACATACGTACATACATACGTTCATTTATATTTATAAATATATATGTAGGTATACATTTATGTATGTTCTTGAGTTCATAATTTAATTGCCAGAATTATTTTATTCGTGGCCAAAAGCATTGTGTGAAAAAGGTGAATAAATCACACGCTTTCGCAAAACTGATCAATCCATTTGCGGTACGTATGTAAAATATGTATGTTTGTATGTATGTAGTATGTCTGTATGTAAATGTGTTTGCAAATCAATTAGCCACATCATCTACTCATGTTGCGATTTATCGACTCATTCCACTTGATACCCACTGACATGACGCCTTTTTCTACGCTTTTTCGGCATTAACAATAAGTTTCTACTTATAAAGGTGCCTCTGTATGTGTATGTGAGCGTATTTAACTTAATAATGGCAATATAAAATAAATTACAATATCATTTGCACGTGTAGAGCAAAAATAAGCACTAATGCGCATGCGCAGCACTTACAAATATTTGTATATACAATATAACACTGTTGAATTCCCGAAGATAAATTACACTATAGATTTCGTGTGTTTGGATGAGTCTAACAAAAAAAAATATATATCTTATAGTTCTCTATTTCAATTGATAGTCTGAAGCTAGCGTTCAAATGAATATTTCCTTATGGGTGCAATTAAGCGCAAAAATATGTAATTTTTTTGTAATTAATACACTGACTTTAAATAAAAAAATAATAATATTTTAATAAAAAAAAAGTTTTAAAAGTTTTCTCGGCTTTTCAAGCGTGATATAAAAATATATTTTTAATGCTGACAAATATCTAAAAATAGAGATTTGAAATAGTGGTGAATTCGTTTAAAGCCTTTTATAGCACGCGCCACAAAAATCGCACCTTGAACCAGACCTGAACTCAATGTTACCGTTTATGTCAAATTTGAGGAACAGCCCTTGCTGCTAGTTATTTTGCTTGTATTGCCACATTTAATTATTGCTGCTTTGCGGGGTTAGGTTAGCGAAGTTACCTCATCTATAGATTTGATTGATTGTTTGTTTCAATTGGATAGGCTCCGAAAGTACTTGACAGATTTGAAAATTTTTTTCACCCTTGTTAAGTTACATTATCTTCGGTGAACAGAGGCTGTATTATATTTTCAACAAGTTGGGAACCCTAACTAAAGCGCCAATAATGTAAAGTGTAAAAAAAAATTACCAAAAAAATTGCATACATTGCGTGCGCTGCGAATAGAACAAAATAATGTACTACGACTTTCTGATCAATTGTAACACGGACTTGTACATATAAACTGCGCAATCACAGCAATGGAACCATTAAAAATATTGCAGAATTACCAACATAAGTATTCGAAAACTTTCAAGAGAAAATCATCAATCTTTAGCATAAATGACGACGAGTAGAGCAGATATATTTGTCAATGTTGCTTAGAATCCTACATTCATCAAACGAATCATTTCTGGTGACAAGGCGTGGCATTATGAATATAACGTCGAAATACTCGTAGTACAAAAATCTGGCGAGTAGCGCTTCAAAAATAAGCTGGAACCGAAAAGAAACAAAATTCAGCTGAAGCACTGAAGGTCATCCCAGCTGAAGCTTATAACAAGTGATTTGCATTAAAATAAGTGAAAATGTAGTATTTTTTTTGGCAAAGATTTTGGCGGGTCAAATTTGTCCAGATGGTACTTTCATTTTCCAGTACATATTTCTTACATGGCTTCAAGCCGCAGAGAAGTATAGAACGGCTCTTTACAGAAATAGTGTCTCTCTCTTCTGAACTGAAGCAGAGAGAGTATCAGCTGACGATATTTTTGAATATTCTGTTTAAACTTACTAACGAATAACTACTATTGATATAAAGTTTCCTAGCCTGCTAGTAGTTACCTGTCAATCCAATCATTTTATTTATAAAGAAGTGCAACCCAACAGTTTCCATATTGAGGTAAATGTTTTACAAATTCATCGGATTCTGCTTTCCCTTTGCTTGGTATTAAAATTGACTTCAATAAATCACTAAATATAAACTAAACTGGCAAAACCTGAAATCAGCAAGAGGAAAAGGGCTAAGTTAAAAAAAAAATAAAAAACACGAACATCTTTCTAGATGAATGAGCTCCTATAACATGCGGCCTACTAACTTCAGCGTAACATTTTTGTCTATTTTCAACACTTTAAACACATTTTTATTATCCATTTTTATATAAAAGTTTACGATTTACATAAGCTGTCTACCACTTGGAGGTCTCAAGAACACTTGCAGTTGCTTTTTGTATTATTGTTCTTTAAGCTATTAAATCATACTCAGCAGCTCAACGACTTGCAGGTTCTAAGTGCGAAAAGATTACTTTACTCAACTTTGAATAAGATTTATTTACATTATTCTTTGTTCTTCTATACTTTGTTTTGATCTTATGGAATTGTTTTAATTAAACAAAAAAAAATTCTTATTATGATTTTGCAATGATTTTCAACGTTTTCTTAAATTGTTTATATTTTTTGTTTGTTTATTTTCTCGTCTCTTTATACGGAACTTTATGATTTTCAATTTAATCACAACCGGCGGCGACTTTAACATTTTTGTTTTGTTTTATGGCGTTGTTTAGCAAAAAAATCGTATGTGTGGTATGTTTTTAATTAAAGTCTTAGTGATTTCAAAGATTCTTAAATGAACTTTGTATGATATACGCATATGTGAAGTGTTATTACAAACTAGAATTAGTTATGATTTTTGCAATAAAATTTTTTGTACGTGCAGTTTATAGCCCGACAGCAATGATAATTCAACATTTCCAAAAGGTTTTCTTCATACGTTACGAGTATACGTGTAGGAAAGTAGGAAATGTTTTGCTATCTTTAATATTTTCAAATATTATCCAATCAATCCTCCTCTTATGCGAAGGTCCATATCGTTAAATGGTTTTCGAATTAGCGAATTGATTAAAGCTTATCGATAAGAATAGACTTTTAGACTTTTAAGGCTAAGAGGCTTTAGAACTCACCAGTAACTAAGTTTTCTAAGAGCAATCTTTCTCAATTTAACAAAGATTTACATTAAACAAATAAGGAAGAGCTAAGTTCAGGTATAACCGAACATTTACAGTATCGAATCTAAGCCGCGGAAATACTTTCAGGAGTTGGCAAAACTCTGTAATAAAAAATTAAGAACCCGAATGTTTTTACTAATATTTAGTAACTTATTAACTTATACTATAGGACATAAACTCAATTAGTTTCATTACTATATTTTTCTTCTTCATGAGAAATATATTTATATTAAAATCAACCTTTAGAAGATATAGGCGATATAAACTCAATCAAAGGGACTAAATTTAATATATGAGGAAAAATTCAACCAAACAATCGGAAATCATTATATTAGAAACATGAGGTTTATGCCAAGGTATAAACCAATTCAATTAATATTCAACTCTAAACCCTATTATTGTTAAAAAATCTACCTTATGTCAATAAAATACATCATAATCATCTTACTTATTACCGATATATACGCTATAAATTCAACCGGCTAGGGTTATTATTGCCACAATTTTATTCACAAGAACACACTGCTATTACAGCGAGACGCTCTTTTAATTTCTTTAAGATATCTCACATATAGACTCTATATAAGTAATAAAGTCAACAGGAAGTTCAAAAATTTTTCTATTCGAAATGAAAGTATCGAACCTATGTTATACATTTGTGTCATCACGATACATTATTTCAAGAAAAAGATACTAACTGACTTTCATTAAGTTAGCTCACAGATTGACCGAAAGAAATCAACCATAGGTACTGAGGCCCACATATTCGATATATGGGGACTTGAAAAGTTCTAGTCCGATTAAATACACTTTGTGTCCTCATTGGTGCCTAATTTGTATACTGTATAGTGAAATAATCATATGGAATTTAAAATTGTGATATATGGGAAGTAAGCGTGGTTGTATCCCGATTTCACAAATGTTCACAACGCTACAATAAAAAAGTCAAAATAATGTTATGCACTAAATTTCGTTGAATTTCGTCAAGTAGTTCCTGAGATATAGGATTCTACCTAAAGGTAGGCAGTGTCACGCCCATTGTCTAATTCTGACATCGGCTCCAAGGAGGCTACTTTATATCGTGCAGAATGTGAAATTTAATTACTCTGAGTTACTGAGTTTTAGTAGTTTAGAACTAAACCGTTATATGGACATTGGGCGTGGCTTTCATTTGACGACAACGTTTCAAGAAGTAATAGAAATACTTTCACTTAGTAATTTTGGTTGAAATAGCATTAGTAAATTGTGTGATATGCATATTAAACATACTTGTATTAGAGGGCGAGGCTACGTCCACGTTTTGTCATTATAATCATCTATATATACAATATATATACGTATATAACCTTATATCTAAGAGTATCTCTTTTATGGCTACTATTCTGTTCGAAAAGCATCTATACGTCTTTTGGCGAATATAGTTCTGGTTATGGTTACATCGTCATAGGAATTAAGGCTTTGCATTAGTCTGTATAACAATAAATATACATACATATATATTATACAGAAGTATTAAGCGGTTTCTCAAATAGTTGGAACTTATTGCAGAGGCTCTTTATGGAACTTAGTAATAAAAGTAATAAGAAAAGCGAAAATAATGCAAAAAACGCCCGAGAGAAATTTGAGATCCATAGGAAGTAGAATGTTAACTTCCGGTCTGCATCTTATATTATGATGAACTGAAGTTACAGAAATAAGCAAAACGGACCGTGTTTGGCTAAAAGAACAGCAACAGTTATTTTATTAAATAGTAAGCATAGCTACTTGATAGTCTTGTCGCATGCTTAGAAGATTCAATTAAGCTGAGATATCTTTGACATTATGCTATATTTTTCGGACTTCTTGTTACTGAAGATTGGCTTGGTGAAAGGGAGGTCTAATCTTCTTCTAATAAATTACTATATCGGAATATGCTCTCTTATTCTCGTCATTTAGCTTCAAGCCATCAAGTAAGAGATGCGATTCGTAACTGTAACTTCATGTCCCGAAAGTTCGCACCTATTCATCAATTATCTGTCATACATGCATAATTACATTGACTGGATTAGCAGGCGATGAGCAGGCGATGTTATCGAATGCTTTAGATTATAGATTTTATTCACTATTTTTGACGGTATTATCTTTTAGCTTGAGAAAATAACCAAAAATGTATAATTCTGCAAATCGTCCAGCTTATACACTTTAACACCAGCTTTTAGAAGTTTGGTACCCACAATAAAAGTAAATCTTACTTTTTGTTTTATCTACCCACGCATATTTCTTTAGCTCTTCCTCTGCAAACACATAATTCATTACAAAACCACAAAAATTAGCTTAAATTTATTGCTTCTAGGTCTTCCATGTAGAGTATGAGATGTGAAAGTAGAAACAATGTCAAGGTCACCGCTTAGTAGCGGCTTCAACGCCGGCGAAGGCAGTTCCGACAAAACGCATAAAACCACATAAAAAATTGCAACACTTTAGCAAAACATCAAAACACTTCCAACGCCAACACACGAACCTTACAGCCGCGACACTTGACACGCCAGTAAAATAAAACAAAGATATGAACGAATAGCGGCAAGTGTTGAATAGCGAAAAATTGCTGAAAGCAAAAAGTGCAAGGCGAAGAAGGCGCGGAAGGTGGCGCAAGGCATTCTGCGGGCAATAAAAGATGTGTCAATCTATTTGCTATAACAAGTACAACATATATATATAATATATACCGTTGGAATTATTTATTTTTGTGTTTATTATACCCTGAACAGCGTGTGTTAAGTCTGTCACGAAATTTGTAACACCCTGAAGAAAAAATCGGAGAGCCTATAAAATACATGTATATGTATATAAATGATCAGCATGATGAGCTAAGTTGATTTAACCATCTGTATATAGTTGAATTAGTCCCTCAGCTTATAGCACAAACTGACCGATCAAACTCACGTCATTGTATGGAAAGCTTTTTTATTTGTTAAAATATCTTCAATAAATTTTACACAGTTTTTTATTCAACACTGTGTTATAACCTTGGAAGCAATTATTTAGATAGGACTAATATAACATATAGCTGCCATTCAAACTGACTGATCAAAAACAAGATAAAAATCTTTTTATATCCTTTTATGCTATAAACAAAGCACATGTGAAGGGTATTTTATAGCTTCAGTGCAGCCTAAGTTACGTTTTTTCTTGTTTTTGCTTTTGTTTTTATTTTATTTATTTTATTTTATTTTTTTTGTCTTTTGCCTCTACATAAGTTAGTTGTTATTTTGAGCGAAAAGCGTAGTGTTGCCGTTTCAGTCATTTCCCACGACACTCAATCACAATGCAACGCACTTCAAATATAGGCTAAGAAAGAGCAGATAGTGTTCGCCTAGTGTGTAGTTGGGTGAGGTAAACAAAGAATTTGGCAAATAAAATATGGTGAAGACAAGTTTGACAGCGGCGCAGTTGTCAAAACGCAACTGTCAAGGTGTGTGCGTAGATTTACTGATTCAGTCGTCAAGTCTACTAGACAGGCAACGCCGTATATTTGTACTCATAGAGAGAATTGTATCTATCTATGTATATGGTTGTGCCAATGACATTGTCATTACTATGTTCAATAACAATAACAAGCAATTTGAACAAAAGGCAATGATACAGATAGCATGAGAAGATCGAAAAATGATAAAATTAAGAGATCATTAGTTTTTAGTATAAATACGAAGACACATGATGATTGAATATGCGGTCCAAGGAGAGGAGAGAATTTATTAATTAAATTTGTGAGTTGAAAAATGTAATTAATGCTTATCAAGATGGCCAACGAATAATATTTCGCTTTGCTGAGCTATGATGATGTTGTACGAGTATTACCATGGTTCATACTTCATTATCGGAGCAGTTTTTCAAAGCAGGAATATTTTGGAAATACTTTTGATGTCGGTATATATAATATTTCACCGTTCACCGGATCAAAGCCAGTGAAATACCTTCAGTTGCTGGCCAAAACTTTATTTTAAAAATGTTGCGAAAGAATTCAATACTCATTGTTCGACGAAATCGTGAATGGATTACAATCAAATTTGACATTTTATTAAGTTATATTATAGGTCATAGACTCACTTAGTTATATTACTAGATTTTACTTCACGCCAACGAAAATTATATTAAAATCATCCTCAAATGAGATATACGATGTATTATAAACTTAAACGAAAATACTTAATTTAATATATTGAGCTGATGTGGAAAACATCAACCAAAGGATCGAAATTCAAAATATTAGGGATATGCGATTTAGACCAAGGTAAAGAGCAATTGCCTTCTAATCCACAGCTAAACGACATAACTTTTAAGAAAAATTTTAATTGGAATCGTGTGAAAAGATGGTAATCAGTATATAGGGAATATTGGGGGGCAAAGAAAGGGATTACATTAATTTTTGACATTGCTCAGATATACTCATACCTTTTCGGTATTAAACTATAGTATATCCCATATTATACTTCAGTTAATTTTGATATCTTACGTATTGACCAATATATACCGTATAAAGCCAACCGGAAGTATGAAAATCTTATATTATTTGTATAGGAGATAGGGGTAGTATTGCTCCGATTTCCATCTTTATTTGGCATTTCTTTTCTGGAAAAAGATGCTCTCTTAATTTCATCGTTATTAGAAAAATACGCCCGCTCAATTATATTAAGACAACTAACATATTTGAAGATAATTGAGACATAAAGTGAGCCGGAATTTCGAAAATCTTTCTATTAGGTATTAAGCCCACTAAAAGAATTACTGATCATACAGTCCTATTATTATCAGAAAAGGATTCTCTCCGAATTTCTGTAATATGAGTGATATTTTTGATAAAAAGTTCACTATAGGAACTGCGCTCCAAATTTCAGTATCTGCTTGATTTTTCCCATTTAGAAAATTTTGGAGCATAAGGTAAAAAACTCAAAATCAAATTTTTATCCGTATACATTGATTGGTTCTTGATTTCTATACTGGAGAGTGAAAGAATCAGATGGAATTTGAAATTGTATTATGTGGGCAGACGGACGGACGGACAGACATATATTCATCCTGATTATATATATTTACAAAACAAAAACTATTATACACTGTAGCAACATGTTGCAAAACTAAAATTCAATATATTTTAAGTACATACATAAATTTTAGTCATTAGCTTTTTGTATAAAATTTATTATTACTCATCTGTTGCATAGCATTCGGAAATCTGTCGAAAAGTATTTATAGACGTTGAGTCTCCTAACGTACATACAAGTATAATACAAGTCTATAATTGCCCATTTCATGAAATCTCATATTATGCAAAATACATACATAACTATTGAAATATAACAAATTAAAAACTTAATAATAAAAATATGTTCAATATATTGAATGAAAATATCTAACACAGCATGCGCATGCGCTTAAATATGCTCGTGGTCTATCAATTGAGGCTTCAGTTGAAATACTATGAAATAACAATATTTACCGCTACAAAACAGCAATCAAGCACAAAAAAAAAAAAACTAAAAAAACTAAAAATATATTTTGGCGCATACTTCGCCATGACCTTAAATTTGAAGTATTAGTTGGCGATAGAAATATGTTTTCTTTAGTTTTGAACAGCTTTTATTATTTAACGATAAATCTGCACTTGGCACCAGAGACCCACAACTATGAAATAACAGTTTTTATTGCTTTACAATCGCTATCAAATTGCGTGTATTCGCAACAAGTAATGGTCGCAATGCGTTTCATATTTGTTGCCTTAAAGCTGTGTAGTGGGTGAGCCTATAAATATACACAAATATGTATAATATATATATGTACCATATGTATATACGACATGTGAATTAGTTGGTGAATTGTGGCTGATTTTTGGTTTTCAGCTAATTTTTGGCATTAATGTTACAAAGTTGTAAAAAGGCACAAGGAAATAATTAAGCCTCTAAATTATTTACTACTTCAGCAATATCTGCACACTATATATTTTATACAAGTACATATGTATGATATGTAAATATTAGATATTTAATTGTCGTTTGCCTATATTACTGAGACCTTCGGTTTGCTGTATAAATATTAATTATTTTCATAGTAACTAGTTTTCTGATGTTTAAACAGCTAAATGCTGGTAAAATATCTACTCTCACGTGAAAATTATATAAAGTTAATACTTCATTTAATTTTTGTTTCAGTCACAAAAGTTCTTCACTTTAAAGTCAATTGGACTGGTTTTTTTTTTTTGTATGCCTCGCAGGTTGAAAAGTTTGTATCATTAAAAACAAAACACATATCTTTTCAAAAGATAAAGATTTAATTATTCAACATAGTTGCTCTCGTGGGAGATACACCAAATATAGCGATCTTTCAACTTTTTGATAACAATTTTGTAGAACGAATTGCCTTTTGCTTCATAATAGGTCTCAGTATCGGTGATTACCTCTCAATTTTTCCGTATATTTAAATCTGAGAATAGAAAAAATGCGCTAGGAATCAGATCTGGAAACTATTGTAGAAATAAAAAAACGAAGGCAATTCTCGTTCCAAATCCTACCCTAGCATAACCGCATATAAAGAATAGAATAACAAATACCGGCAGTGGAAAAAGTTCATGTAATTTCTATAACCAGGCATCTCTGGAATTTAATTAATTTGTTTCATAGTCAGACAATTGTTTCGTTAAGTATAAAAATTTAGGCAACGCGCGGCTTATTATTAAAAAAAAATGGATAAAAGAGAATTTCGTTGGTTATTAAAACACTATTTTTGGATGGGAAAAATCTGCTTATACCAAAAAATGGACTAATAAATTAATAAGGACTTTACGAGAGTCGAAGCATCCATACGTGAATTTTTTTATTAATAATTCCAAGTAAAAACAACAATAAATTGATTATTATCACCAATATTTGAGCAGTATTTCGAACTATGTCTGCAAAATAAAAATTTCTCAACCGATGAGTGACAATGGATGAAACGCGGCTGCATGATTTCACCGTATTTGGCAGTCGTGCGATTGGACTGCTGCACACTTGGTAAGACAGTCACCTAGTAATACACGTATTATGAAATCTTTATTTTAAAGTGCGCATTGAATAATTTTTATCGACTATTTTGAAAAGGGGAAACTATCAAACAGTCGTTAAAAAGTCACGGAAAAACGATCCCATTTGATAAATAAGAAAGTGGCATTTTTTTCGGGAAATTGGCATGTAATCGTTTCAGAATTACTTCTGCGTCCATCGTATCTTCACACTTGACCCAAGCAATCTTTTTTGTACCTCAGAAAAAAAATCGCTGGAAAGAAAGTCAGTTTATTCTCTGCACACGTTCCGTTTTTAAAAACACTACACTTTTTGTATACGCATATAATATCTAGTTACTTACACAGTTTTCTGTAATAATTCGCGGATTATTAGACGAAGTTGTTTTTTTTTTTTTTTTTTTTGTAACTTGTAATTGTGTGCACAGCAGGTGTTGAAACTTACAAGCTCAGCGGCAACATTTACAAAATCAGCTCTACCTACGAGATTTACTCTAAAATGCGTATTTTTGTTGTTATTGCTGTGTACTAATGATGAAGTTGTTTATTATCATGTATGTTAGTAGCAGTTGTGTTACACGACCAGCGCGAGACCTAAGCTATACTTAGCGTCCGCCCGCGCTTGACGTGTTGTCAAGTTTTGCGCATGCGCATTCAACGCTCACATTACAATTTACAATTTCAATGTCATTATTTTTGTGAAAATCACCACTCATCCCTCCCTCCAGTCAGGCAACTTTATTTGTTGCGAGCGGCCGATCAACTGCTCAATTTTATTATTTTTTACTTAACTGTTAATGGACTTTTTCGCATCACTGTGCCCTGTGTTCAATGAAAACACGAAACCACAAGTAAGCTCTTTTATAACAAGCGTTCGAAATTAAATATTAATTGGACAAATGTGATTTTGCTAATGGACTACTGTTTAGGCCTCATTGACAAAGCGAGCTTTTTTAAGGGTACTTTTAGATGCTGGCAGATACATTGCCTTTAATGGACATGTTTTCTTTCTTCTGTCGCTCACTTTTGCCTTATCTTCTTTCCCCTTTTCTTTTTACATTTTTACGAAAGTTTATTTATAACTTAATGAGTTTAATTGTTTATAAAAAATTTGATAATAACTAAATGTTTATAGGTTGTTTAACTCATATAGTCAAAAATTGTATTAGATGTCTTCGATTCAACGTTTCTCTGCTCGCTATCTTTGCCTCAGAGGGCATATTAGCGCAAGATTATTTGAGCAAGTGTTTTTTGCAGTGTTCGATACGCTACTCTCAAACGCTTGGCGACTAGCAGATCGTTACTGTTATTTTATTTTATTGATTTTAATTTATGTCAAAAACTAAATATAACATAAAAGTTACTTTTTTTCTTTCTTCTTTTCTAGTGTCAACAAATGTTTAATGATTTTCATCAGTAAAATACATAAGTAAGTGATTTTTAATTATGATATATTTGAATATTTTAAATTTATTAGAAAAATTGCAATGCAGAGCTAATTTCGAATCGTAGCGAACTTTAGACACTCTCAAAATTTGTAATAAATATAGTGAAGCGAAATATATGAAGGTGCGTGAACAGAAATCATATAAGTTAGGCATACGTTATTTGGTGAAATATATAACCAATTCTTGTAACTAAATTTTAATATTTTATTTACATTTATTTTATTACATTCCCCACTTATTTCTATTAAAACACAAAATATCCACCTTAAAGTTAAATAAATATAGTATATCGCCATGCTAGTGCTCTGGAAGGGTATCAATTAATAATACTAGTTTTTGATACCGAATCACATTATAATAACTTATAATTCGAGTTCGGGATTCAAAGTTTAACATTCTCATCTGGAGTTACTGAGATTTCTTTCTCATTCAACTTTATGTACGAGAACGGTCTGATAAGTACTACAAATGGAAAACGGACATTTTGACCCGTTTGAAATAAACAGGATACGTAAAAACCCTTGGTTGACTCAAAATCCTGTCCGACATTTCACTTATTCAATTGTGCAAAGAATAAGAAGTCGCGTGGTATCAGGTACGAGATGTAGATCACATTCTGGTAATTCTAAAAAACGTTTGATTACCTTTGCAGCCGATGGAACAGTATCCGCTGGTTCAGATCAGGTACGCCAGATGAAGTCCACTATTTCGATATGTACAACATCCAAGCGTTATTTGATTTCGCTGCCAAAATCAAAAACTCGAATCACCGGCCGATATTGCTTTTTTTTAGTTTTTTTTTTCAAAATTCTCAGAGGTCTAAACAAAACTGAAGTTTTAGAGTAACTGTCTAAAAGAATATAGGTACTACGCATTTGTGAACTTCCTTTGTCATAGTAACGCCACTGAACGGAGCGGCTAAGGAACAGGAATCATACTATTATATGAGGGGTTAAGGGTACGGATGGATTACATTGTATGCCTTTTTTTTTCAATAACATCCGTTATAAAGAAAAAATACGTTACAATGTCAATCGGTGATACTGAGATCCACATATCTGGTAAATAGGTCGAGGGAAAGTTGAAACCTATTTGGATCACTTATAGGTCAGATTAGTAACGGTATGAGTATTTTTCGCTCATAGTTTTATTTGAATATCCGTGTTTTTTCAAATTTGCTAATTAACAAGTAAGGAAGCACTAAGTTCGGTTGTAACCAAACATTTTATACTAGATGGCAAGGATCAAGGCCAGCGAAATAACTATCTTTTAGGTAGTTTATGTTAGTTTGGGTAATATGTGGACCAATTTCACATATTTGCGTCATTAAACTATAGTACAAGTATATCCAATATTATTTTTGCTAAGATATCTTACTTACGGACCTTTATGTATAGTATAAAATCATGCAGATAGGGATAGTATTGACCCGATTTTATCTATTTGTGCTACATATTATTAACATAAAAAGATGCTCTTTGAGTTTGGTTAAGTTACTTCACATACCATCACCAATACATGAGTAGAGTCAGCTAGATGCTTGAAAATCTTAATATTAGTTATATGGGCGCTAGGGCAAGTCTTCGTCAGGTACGGGTTCTCTCTGAATTGCAATTATAGATCTCATACATTGAATGATAATTTCGGTAAATTTTCAACCATGAACACTTGGGTCCACATCTTCGGTATATGGGGGCTTGAACAGTTAAAGCCCGATTTTGACAATTTTTAGACTTGTGATGGCATATCTTAAAGGCACACTTTTTGCAAAGTTTTTTTTCAATAACAACCGGTTTACGGCGCCAAGAAACATGTGTGAGAAATTTTACCAAAATATCTCAATTTTTACTCATGTTACAGCTTGGCCGGACGGTTGGACGGACGGACAGACAGTCACCCGGATTTCAACTCGTCTCTTCATCGTGATCATTTATATAATATATAATATATATAACTCTATATCTATCTCCATTAGTTTTGGGTCTTACAAATGACTGTTAGGTGAACAAAACTATTATACTCTCTGTTGCAACATGTTGCAAGAGTATAAAAATTTCGTTAAATTGGAAGTGCGCGTAATTATAGTCAGAAATCGCCCATTTTCAAAAATAATTATAATTATTTGATGAAAAGTATAAATAAAATTGTGTTCAAATTTTGAAGTAAGTGAACCACAGTACACTAGCCCCAATGTTGAATTTTAACTTTCCTAAAGCTATTAATAAGCGTAATCGGTTATATAAGCGGTTATTAATGCGAAATGCAATGTTTCCACCAAATTGTTGCTGCTTCTTAAACATTTTTGAAACCACTTATGGTCTCGTCTTAACGATTGACCATGTTGCTATATATTACCTCTATATGTATTTCGATAACTACTAAGTGTAATAAAAAACCTTTATATGTGCAAAATTACTATTCTCTGTGCAAGATGGAGCAAGTTATAATATAAAAACGTATACAAGTATAAAAGTATGGGATATATAAGTATCTCGACTTTAAAGCCAGCCATATTTTGATACAAATAAAATAACCATAAAAAATTGGTATTGAAATCTATTCAATTATGTTTAGAGTAAAATTCAAAATTTGTATTCTACCAAAATATGTGCCAAATAACTGTCCCAACCTAACCCAAATACACTGCGTATACGCAATATTTTTGAGAAAATTAAATGCTGTTACTTCCTTGACAATTTCTCTATAATAATTTTCTGTAGAGTGTGTTTACGTGCGTGTAAGTTCTTGCATCGCCAAAACAACATTGCCCTACGACTATATCAAGTTACTTGTGACATACTTCCATATCAAACTCGAACTATGAAATACCACAGCGTAATAAATATGCCGCGTGTTCATGTTTCTTGTAGCGATAAAAGCGGAACAACGAAAAAATATTCACATGCGCATACGTATATTTGTTTTATCAATAAATTTACAAGTATTGATAGCAGCAGAGAGTTGATGATGATGTAGCAAAACAAAAATTACGACAATTATTTGAAGAGAAGTAACATTTCTATCGTTGACAAATGCAAGGTTAAGAGAAACTGCTATGAACTTGAATTTATTTTGAATGTATATATGTCTTGGAAAGCTTGCCTTTCCACATATAGAGGGACTTTTTTGTTATGTACCTTTACCACTTTGTTATATGTCCTATTTACTTGTATATAGTCTGGAAGCAGTGCGTCATGAACCATGAAGAGACATCCATTGTATGAAAATAACATAGAGTAATATTATATAGCATTTCTTGTGGTTTTGAGCTATCCACAATCAATGATTGCATCATCGATAATTGCCTATATTATTTATATCGAATTTAATTTATCATAAAATGGATTATGAAAAGTACTCAAAAGGCCAAAGGAAAATAAACAAACAACAAAAATTGCAACTTGTTGATTTTTAACTTTTTTGTAGTTGTTTCCAATCGCCTAAAGTAGTCAACAACCAAAACTACTTGTAGTCAAGCCATCACAATCAAAAAATAAAACTATAGTGGCTGGCAACAGCACGTGACTAACTTGCCTCACAGCCGCTGACAGGCTTATACAATCTCCACACTTTTGAAGTATATCTTTATACATACGTATATACCATTATAGCTATATTAGTAAGCTATATAGTCACCAGCTGCCGCACTCAGCTGACTGCAATGACAAGCGTAGGCAAAAGAAAGCAAAACAACGAAAAGATGCATTGCAAGTTATTGGCAAAGGAAAACGGTAATCGAAACAGCAAATTATACACCAACACATACATACACACAACACATTTTTTCCATTTCACTTTATGAGTAATGGAGATAAAGTATTTTCCGTCACAAAAGCAACGGCAACATTGAGGTTATTGCTAATATTATAGGCAAGTTGAAAGTGAAATGCCAACAACTGCAGTTTGTCATTGTATACGAGTGTACGTCGGTGGTAATAACGGTAATAGATAGCATAATAAAAGAGCAAATGGCGCTAATGTTGGCTGCTACTGTTATTCGTTAACATACCACTGTTAAGCGTCAGTGTCAGGAGCAACGCAGCTGCGTCGAGTTAGATATTAGATTTTTCAAATCAAAAATGCATACATTTTAAGTGCAGTTTTTATCCTTTTGTCGATTTGAACCAACAAAATTATTATCAAATTGTTATATTATATAATCATATCAGTTAAAAACATTTTCATATATTTTATCTATGCATCGGAACAGAAGTCTAGAGATTTCTTACTTGCAATCTAACCTTTACCTTATAACTAATCTTATCTAATCTTTGGCACTTGCTAAATTTAAATATAATTTAATTTTCAAAATTTTCTCAAAATCACCTAATAAAAATTTTTAAGTAACACATTTGTTTATTTAATATTTATATATTAATATGATTAATATTGAGTTATTTAATGCTATAATAATTAACGTACCATAATTTTGAAATATAAGTAGACCCTTATATATAAATATATATGTTTTCCTTTTGAAAGTATTTTCCAAATTTTTGTCGGAATATCCTTTTAAAAAAATGTTTATAATCCAACCGAATATTCTTTACACCGGGTCATCAGAGTTTTGGATATAATTCTCAATATCGCGCCAGTCGGTTTTTTTATAGCATAAGAAAGTACAAAAAGATCTGTATTCTGATTTGGATCGGTCAATTGTTGTTGTTGATTGTAGCGTAGCGTATATACGTAGTTGTTCGACGGGCCCAACAAATGAGCAGCTTCTTGGGTAGAAAAATATGTGCGGATCGATATTCAAAAACTGAGAGACTAAGTCGCGTATCTACAAACGGACGTATATGACTAATTCGACTCAGCTCCTCAAGCTAATAATTTATATATACTTCGATAGTTCGTTTTGGGTGTTACAAATATCGTGGCAAACTTAATGTACCCTGTTCAGTGAATAATAAAGATTTAGTAAAGTGTGTTGTCAATATAATCTCTTCTTATGCTAAATCGGATATAAAGACTCGGATGAGTTTCTAACGACTTTTTCTTAATTTTTTCATAAAACAACAGCCTCTAATTATGTAAGTCCTAGACCGTTAAAAAAATAGTCTCATCATAATTGGCTTAGTTCTGGATACAAAATAATAGTCACAACGGTCAATTCCATCTCAATATATTATATTCAAATACTTCCATAACAAACTTTCTATGGATAAAAATGTTACTTGTAAAACTGGTTAAATACTTTACCCACTGAAATTCTAAACCAAGTTTCGAATTTTCTAAATAGTCCTTAATATTCATTTGCATCCCATTGTTGGTCAAAAAATAAAAAAGTAATATATATGTGCCATATAAACGTCAAATTTTCACCAATATTTTCAATTGAAATTTCGAAAATTTGCAAATATCCGGACGAAGAATGGAAAATACATTACTTTTGTATCGGAACTTACTTTGGCATTGAAAGTGTCTCTCTCGAGTTCTCCAAAAGAAAGGAAAATTGAACTTGCTATCAATACACTGAAGCTTTATCAGCTACCAAATTCGTTTCAAACTTCGAAAATTCGAAAACTTACAGTCAACCTCCAAACGTTGGAAAAATTTAATTAGAAACACTTTCTCGTGCTATCCAGAGACATATTATCGCAAAGAAACCTTCTACAATATCGGTGATTTAGCCGTAATCGTAGATCTTTATATGCTGATTTTGAACTTTCAAAATGTGTTTAAAATTATTTACTTTTTTTCTGAAATCTATTTAATAATATTGACGCTTAAGTAAATAGTCCTTAAAAGCTCTTATATTTCTGAATTCAGCCATAACCTCTCATTCAGTTGTAACTTCCGCCGTTAATTTTACCATTTCACACACGTTATTCAATCTTTCTGCAAGTAACTCCAAAATAGCACACTGTTAGTTGGTCTCTTCACTTACCACCAACGACAGCATAACAGACGCAGCCGACGTCAACGACGCCACGAAGCTGTACATCGCGTCAGCTGTTATGTTAGGCCACTAACTAACTAACTCTTTCTGCTGCTTATGCTATCGCTGCCGGCACTACTAATGCCGCTGTAAACATCACTGCTAACTGGACAAGTTGGCCGTTTGCCAAGCAGCTGACTTGAGTGGCTCACTGCCGAACAGAATGGCATGGTTTAACCGGCTTGATTGACTGCGACTGAAACTGACACTAACGCTAACACACGACGCTAACGCTTGGTGCCGGTCGCTCGTCTGTTAGCTTTTTGCTGTGGGCTGTTTGTGCTACTGCTGCTGTTGCTGCTGCTGCTGGTGTGCGCGCCGTTTTTGCGCTGCAAACCACTATATCAGCTGAAATCAACTGCAGACTATGTTTATTTACGCTCGAACACCGAACGTGGTAGCAACGCGAATACAAAGCAACAACAAACGCTGCAAAATTTCAAACAATTTTTCAATTGAAAAAAATTGTATGCCTAAAAAGTGAAAATAAAAACTAAAGACTCTCGAAAATTACAAATTTTTAAGTGTAGAAATTACGCGTAAATTAACTGAAAGTGCCTGCAAAAGTGTGATCGAATCGCTACTTGGCTTAGATAAGCCAGATTGAGTTTGAAAGTAAACGGACAACAACGACAACACATGGTTATCACCAGCATAGAAGGTTGTTAAACAAAAAAATACAAACTAATTAAAATATGGAAATCGTAGCTCATGGTTTTTTATAAAACATATCGCAATTTTTTTAATAAAAAAAAATTACGGTTTTTTATTACAAATAAATTCGGTTTAAAAAATTACGGTTTTATAAAACTTCTTACAAAAAATTTAAATTATAAAATTTTAAATTAAAAAAAAAATCGTTTTTTATAAAAAAAAATCGTTCTTATATATAAAACCATTTACGTTTTTGTTTTAAATTTCGGTTTTTATCATAAACATTATAGTTATTTAATAAAAGAAAATAAGTTTCTATAAAAATAAATTTGAAAAATCGGTTTTTATAATTAAAAAAAAAAACGGTTTTATATAAAAAAAAATCGGTTTTATATAAACAAAAATCGGTTTTATATAAAAAAAAAATCGGTTTTATAAAAATACTAACGTTTTGTATATTAAATTAGTTATTTAATAAAACAAATTAGGTTTTCTTTAAAACACTACAAATTAATGGTTTTTAATTTCTAAAAAAATTAAAGGTTTTGAGAAAACTTTCTTTGTGTTTTCGTGTTCGAATTTTTTTTGTGAAAATTTTGTGTGTTGGCGGATGTTGCGCGCAAATAATTTGAAGATTGCAATTTGTGCGCTAAAAAAAGTCGGCAAATTTTTTTGTTTTTTTACTTTTACCAAAACACCTACGAACAATTGAAGCGTAACACTTTGGCAGCTGCACGAGCCGCACTTTCGTTTTCTTTGCAAGCATTTGGTTTTTACGAATACTATAACTATTTTTTGTGTTGATTATACATTGCCAAATACATTAACAGTTAGCTGCAGCCGCTTGATGGACAATATGTGTACGCCAACAATTGCTCAAGTGAAATTGCAACAAACAATTTTGCCACTATATTTGGTTTTATTTCATTTATGCCTTCCACCAACTTTTAACTTTGATTTTATGGCGCCCACTCGCACGCGCCTGCACATCCACCAACACACACACACTCACACACATACACGCTATTGTGCGCGTTGAAGCGTTGATTTAATTGTGACTTTCATTTCATCGAATGCCAACTCAGACGCATTTCTTATAGCTACAACTAGCCCTGAGCAAATTTTCGTATTGAAAAACAGACACACACACACGTATATAGTCAACCCACATTCGTTAGCTGATTTGTTGTTATTTTGCAACGCTTTTAATTGCAGACAAGTGCCATTGTGATTTTTACTAAACAGCACCAAATTAAAAGTACAAAACGAAAACACTTTTTTTCGCTAACACAAAATTCGCATTGCGAAAACATATTTATTTCCACCAACAAATAATCGTATCGCCAAAGCACCACTTAAAATCATAACAAAGCAGCAATGGAGGAGAAACGCGGTAAGTAAATTGTTAGAAAAAATAAAAAATCTTGAACAAAATATTGTTAAATGGCTATTGGGAAACACCTTATAGTGGGTCTCGGCAAAACACTTGTTCAATATTCAATGCCACATTAGGCATTGTTAGACAGGCGTACATACATATGTATGTCTGCATTATTATATTTGTGTTTTCGAAAAATGTGAATTGTAGATGAAATTTGAAAACAGACAACAATTTCACTTGGTTTTCATAAAAGGTAATAAATTTTTTTTTTCCAGAAAACAACAATTGGTTTTTCAATATAATAATAATTCAGGTTTCTTTATTTACAATAATTTCACTTTTGTACCAGTAAAAGGTGTTGAGCGTTATTGTTAGGCCGAAGAAAACAAAATCGACTTCTGTGAGCACGGTCTCAGCAAATCAAATGTTTAAATCACTGCACTTAAAGCATTATTAATGATCAACAGAAGTTTGCTTACAGGTGTTCAATTTCTCTCCCCTAATAAGTTTTTGCTAAAATGGTTTATATATTAGGGTATAGCATTAATGCTCCGACATATGGATGGACAAAATGAAATCTTCGCTAAAAGATATATAATTATCTACACTTCGGGTATTAGCTAATGTAAGGATTGGCAAAGACTTGTGCAGTAATGAAGTCCTGCAAAAATTTTGTAGCCCTGAAAAAACTGAATATATTTTATAATGGCACACTACTCACACACTCCTGCTTTGATAATATCAAATGAAGTCACTAAAGTGTCAAATATTAGTTCCAATAATATCACATTTTCGAAATTAAGGTGGATGGTTAAACGAGCTTTGAGAAATATTTTCTTACTAGTTTAAAATTTTTAATACATTTACCTTAAACATATACTTTCTAGTTCTTGTTTTTTTTTTCTTTTTTTTTAATTTCTGATTATTTAATCTTGCAAATGTTGCGAATTTTATAAGTATGATAACTGAGTTTAGATTAAACGCACCTTACACTACGACAGCTACAAGTCACCGGATTCATATTCATATGTATATTCCACTTTAAATGATTTACCTTACTTTCTTGTAAGGTTCCATTCCGGACTGCGGATACTACCTTTGTATTGTGCAATATATGACGGTTTATACAGTTGAAAGTACGAATTTCTCAGAAATCCATAGAGCTTTGTATTTATGTGATCTTCTCATTATTTTTAATTTTGCTAATTATTGTACTAGAGAGTCCTACTACAAATGTATTCAAAGTTGGTATAAATTTCTTAAGTCCGATTTTAAACAAATCTCTTGTAAGTTGAATCGCTCATCCCTTTCTTAACGCTTCTTTTAGGTTTTTGCAATGTACGTATTTATAGTTGAGTCACACTTAAGTACGGAAGCTATCACAGTAAAATCCCAAATTAGGTATCTAACTTTTCGGAATTTATTATATTAGGTATACGGGGATTGGACAAAGAGTCCAAAAGGATTGTTACAAAAAGTTGTAAATTGAACTTGGAGCTGTTAAAAATAAGGATCCTTCGAAACAACTAAGACTTATATTAAAAAAAAAAAAAACACTTAAAAGGGAATGCAAGAACTTGCTGAGAATCATTACTGTTTTTTTTTGTGATCCCAAGAACATGCAAGAATAAAACGAAACATTTGTCTCAACTTTTTAAAAATATATATTTAAAATTAACACAACTGAAGTTAAATATTTTGGTTAAATTATACAAATTAACGAGAACTAAGCATTTTTTGTTTATTTACATAAAATTAAATGAGTTAAATTGAGTATTATTGAAAAAACTAATTAATCACATTTGTTTTCGTTGTTTACTTTGCTATTTAAATCAATTTTCTTCTAATTTTTATAAATATTTTATAATGCTGCCTTTTAATAATTTCCTTCCATTACTTGAATCATGAATCATTAATCATTTTCAAAATAAATATTTATAAGATGTCACAGCTTTGATTATTATACCCTGAACTGGGTATATTAAGTTTGCCACGAAGTTTCTAACACCCAGAAGGAAACGTTGCAGACCCTATAAAATATATACATAAATGATCAGCATGATGACTAAGTTGATTTAGCCATGTCCGTCTGTCTGTCTGTCTTTTTGTATATATACAAACTAGTCCTTCAGGTTTTAAGCTATCGATCTGCACCTGTCCATTTTTTACTAAGGAGCTGCTCATTTATCGGAACGCATATAGCTGCCATACAAACTGAACAATCGGAATCAAGTGCTTGCATGGAAAACTTTTCTATTTGACGAGGTCTTCACGAAATTAGGCACGAGTTATGGTTAAGGCAACAATGTATTCTCCACAAAAATTGTTCATCGATCGAATTCAAGTTCTTGTAAGAAGCCTTTGTATTTGTTTGGGTATTGAGCTTCGGTACAACCGAAGTTAACGTTTTTTTTGTGACTTGTTGCACTATGCTGGTATTGACATACTAGCTGGAAAAAATATTTCTCTTCTTTGATGAGTGCAAAGTTCTTTCAGAATTTACCGTGCAATTAGCAAGTTTTTTAAAGTAATATCCAAGAGTTTAGAATGTTCTTCCATTGTTAGACATAATCTGCACTACATTTGTTTACATTGACAATAAGTTTGAAAGCTGCGGCTTTAGAAAATTATATACCTAAAAAAAACACCTTACATTTATATGGATTGTATTCAAAAGTGAGACTTTGAAGCCATAAGACCATAAATCTAATTTGAAACATTAAACAATTTTTAGTAGAAAAGAATTGGACAATAGCAAATACAATTTAAAGAAAATTGGCAACAATAAAAGTAGTCAATGCGGTTAAATACTAAACTCCCCATTCAAATTCAATAATCGTGGGTTGCGTTTAGACATTTTTCATTATTTGCTAACGACTTTGCAGAAAACCAATTTTTTAGTTTACTAAACAATAGTGTGTAATGTGTCGAATATTAGAGCAGAACGACCTATATCTATAACGTCACTTAAAATGCAGAAAAAACGTAAAATCACTTTTCGTAAGTTGGTGAAAGAAAAAACGATATAAAATAGAAAATACTTATGCAGAAAAAAATTTTAATTTTGGTTATAAATTGGTTATATCTGATAGCAGCAGCTAAAAATGTTGTACATATGTACGAGTATATATATGTAATATGATGTGCTGAATCGTAATCAATTTCAAAATTTTTGATCATTTTTAACACAACTTAATAAATTACAAATTAAAACAAAAAATTAATGAAATATCTCCAAATATTTTGTAAAATCTTTAATTATTGCTTTAATTTCAAGTTAAACAAGAAAAAACGTTAACTTCGGTTGCTATTATACCCTTTACAGCTACAAAGGTTCCTCACAATAACTTGATTCAGATTTAATTTCGTGAATCGGCAATAAAAAATAAAATTTTTTTCCAAGCAGCCACTTTACTCCAATCGTTCAGTTTATATGATAGCTGTATGACATAGCGATCCGATCAAAACAATTTTTTCGGAGATTATATTCTTGCCTTAGAAAATAACTAATGCCAAATTTCGTCTAGATAACTCGTCAAATGAAAAAGTTTTTCATACAAGGACTTTACTCCGATCGTTCAGTTAATATGGCAGCTATATGTTATAGACATCCGATCTGTACAATTTCTTCTTAGCTTGCACTATTGCTTTAAATAATATTCTGTGCCAAATTTCGTGAAGATACCTCGTGAAATGAAAGAGTTTTCCATACAAGCACTTGATTCCGATCGTTCAGTTTGTATCGCAGCTCTATGCTATAGTGGTCCAATATCGGCCGTTCCGACAAATGAGCAGCTTCTTGGTGAAAAAAGGGCAAGTGCAACATTACAGATCGATAGCTTAAAAACTGAGGGACTGTTTGCTTATATACAGACGGACGGACGGACGAACAGAGGGACATGGCTAAATCAACTCAGCTCATCATGCTGATGATTTATATATATATTTTAGAGGGTCTCCGACGTTTCCTTCTGGGTGTTACAATATATATTATATATACTGCCATTTAACCACATTTGTATTGTTATACTTAAATAAATTAAAAGTGCTTTTTTTTAAGTTAGAGTAATATAACATTTTATCAAGAGAACAGAATATAAATTATTACATTTTTTTTTGTTTTTGTATTTATTTTGGTCAACGTGAAATGCATACATAAACATTTTCTTGCACTCTGTTGTTTTTATAAGCCTGGAATAATTCTTACGCCGCAAAACAAGCAGATCATTATTTACCTGCACTGTTTTCATAATGATATACGTACTGACATATATAATATATATAAAGCTATATAGATTCATATATTCGTATTCGTTTATATATGTGTATGATTTATGTATATGTATGTATATATTTTTGTATTTGCAAGCATGTAAACAAAGAATGTTGAATAAATATGCAGCCGTCGTTTGCAGTCATTGATGTCATCGTAAAATTTTGAGATCACAAAAACAGTTAACGTCTGAATTCAATTTAACTTCTTAACCCCTTTTCACGCTTATATTTATGCCAAACAAATACACATTTTATTGCAAAAAAAATAAATAAAAAGACAGTTTAAAGTACAGATATAATATAATATATATCAGAGGCGCAGGCGGTTATATAATTAGGGGTATGAGGGTTAGGCATATTGCTATTAAAGGTAAAGCAATTTTTAGAAAGATATTTTTAAATAATTTGTGACTATACAGCCTCTGGCCAATAAATTATGAACCAACGCAATTCGAGGTAATGTTAATTTATTGTAGAAACTCTTCTTCTGTGTGAGACAATACTAATAACGCTTCCCGGCATCATCAGAAATATTGCACGAAGTTTGTAACACCCAGAATTAAACGTCGGAAACGCTATAAAAATATATATACTTGTAAATGATCAGCGTGACGAGCTCAGTTGATTTAACCATGAACTTCTCTCTGTCCGTCTGGCTGTATATATGCACGCGAACTAGTCTCTTAGTTTTTGAGATATCGATCTGAAATTTTGCACACATCCTTTTTCTCCCCAAGAAGTAACCATTTTTTAGAAGTACTAATTTTTCGGAACCACCAATATCGGACCACTATAGCATGTAGCTGCCATACAAACTGAACGATCAAAATCACGTTCTTGTATGGAACGTTTTTTATTTTTGAAGCGTATTCTACCTTCGGTGCAACCAAAATTAAACTTTTTTTTGTTTTTATTAAATAAGGGTTTGCAAGAAATTGAATTTTCGCTTTTCAAGATTTTCTTAACGTTTTCTCTTAGTTTTTCTTTACAATGGTATAAAAAATTTGTTTGAAATTATTTATGTGAGCTTTATCCACGGTTTACGGTAGTGTAAGATTAACCGAACGGTAGTGAGAGATATAACTAGATTTAATGTTCGATCTCTCGGTATATTATAAAAAGACTACGGACTGTTCTCACTAAAATCCAACACTTGGTGTTGATGCTTTTGAAGCTTTTGAAACTTGAAAGGGTGTTTTTTTTTTAAGGAATAGAACTTTAAATTGTAATAAAACATCGATGGATTACTCGATTGACAAACAAACCAAATTGAGAGTAAATCACTTGACAGCTGTTAAATCGGTCGCCATCTTGAACAGTAATGCCAACTTAAAGTTCTATACCTCGAAAAAAACAACCTTTAACATTCTGTAATATAATTTTGGAGTTAGTTTTACAATTTACATAAAGAAATTTGAAAAGTTTCATTTTTTTACAGTCTAAAAATTAATTTATTTAGTAAATAAAAAATAATTTTAAACATTTTTTTAAATATTTCTTGTGATTTTGCCCTTACTCAGAAATTATTAAAATTAAAAAATATTTCAATACTGTTGTCAGAAAATAATAGTTCAAACAAAAATGCATATTTATGAATTTATATGTATATATTTCATAGTTATATGCTACATACTTTCCCTGTTTTAGCTAACCACACGATTTCGAAGCCTCACCTCGCTCACAACCCTTTCTAGTACTGCTTACCTACACCTCTGCCATACTTAATATTATATATGTAATATAACTTTCCTAACACTATAAGCTCTTTAAATAAAATCTCGCGAATATTCCACAATATCGCTTGAAACAGTTAAGCCGCTGCTGGAAAAATGTATTTATGTGTGCGTGCTTTTGCGCAGCGTTTCCTTTGATAGCAATTAAAAATATCAAATGTTTATATGTATATACATATAATATAATGTTTTTTACAATCTACCCACAGCCGTAGGTGTTGGAGAAACCCACAAATAATGAAAATAGTAAAAAAAAATAAATAAAAAATTAAAAAAATAAACTTACGATCATTAAAAGTGAATGAATAAATCAAGAAAGTTACATTCACATTTTCAACTTCTGCAAATTGTACTTTTCCATCTTCGGCAAACTTCCTTCGGGTAATTTATGTGTTTCACGCTGCAATTTTTTTCTCTCGACTGATTACACATATACAATACTTATAGCATTTATTCACATGTGAATTGGTGTGTTCGGCTACCGCCGGGACTACTGACCGTTGCACGTCGAGTGTCATCAACTCTGTTTTGACTTCACCGGTGATTTAATTGAATGTTTGAATGTTTTAGTTTGTTGTAGTCACGTTTTACGCGCTGCGTAGTGCGGTTTTCGCCGGCTAAACACACATACATACACATATATGTGTGTGTTTATGTATATTTTTATGCCAACCATATTTCTTGTTTGTTTAAAAAAATATTCGAAATTTAGCTTCAACCTGCTGAAGTTCAAGTTTATCGTGACTAATATCCGCGCTTAGGTGATTGCCAAGCAAAAATTTGTCGGAATTTTTTTTCACATTTACCAGCAATTTATGTGGCCACCGGCAGTAGATTAACGTAATTTACCAACTGGCTCTATTGAAATTATAGTCAGCCACTATCGAACGCGTCTGGGGCCATAAATGTGGCGAGATAAAAAATCATGCACACAAAATATGTTTTGTGTATGTATAATATATTTGTATATATGATTATAGATTATGATATATGTTAGACTGTAAAAATAGAAAGAACACTTCAAAATTAATCTTTCCAACTAACTTTTTGTATAACGCTTTTTGGTTTGTTTATTCCTATAGCTAGAGTGTTAAGATTCATAGAAAACAGGATCCAATAAAAAGAACCAAAGTGTCGTAAAAATTTGTTAAGATATGTTACCAAATTATTGGATTCGATAAAGTGTTTTTTAGACGTTGAACAGTTGATTACTAGAAGGAATATAAACAATATCTGCAGATTGAAATATGATCGTTATTGGGTTTTAACTACTATAAATGATCTTGAATGATTTAAGTATCAGATTAATTCAAACTCATTTCCGCTTCTAAAAACTGTTTCTTATATGTGTGGGTACAATCAGCTGAAATTTTCGCGAGATGCTGATCGCTGAGAGATTTTTTTTCGAGAGACTAGTAAATTTAAACTATGAAAGAAGTTAAATAAAGAAAGAATTAAAGTAAAAAAAATGTAAATACAAAAAGGTAATAATAATTAAATGTCAATGTCAACATACGCTTTATTCACTCTGTGATTACAAACTGATAAACTTTTCGATTATATAACTGCAAAAAGGTGAAGTTAATTACTGTTAAGAATTTTAAAATAATAATTAAACCACATTTTTATATTCTAAATTTGTAGCTGTCTACAGAGAAACCAAATAACTTATTAAGTAGGCTCTACATCTAATAGCTATTTAGGGTATCACATGCAGTATATATGTATTTATAAAATAAATATTTCATAAAATAAAACAAATCTTCTTATCGATTACTTACCTCTCATTAGGTAGAAACACTTGTGCTGCATTTGAAATACCAGAAACAGACATATACACAGCTGTTTTAAGTATGTACAATAACAAAAACTATAGTAAATTCTTGAATATTTTTTTATCTATAAATTTGCGATTAAAAAACTAATAACAGTATTATTAGCCCCTTATCAGTTAGCTAATTACAAAACAGATGTAGTTAATAGTACCTGCCAAAAACAAATGTATCTATATATTTCCTGAAAACACAGTCGTAAATCAGTTAAATAATGATTTGTAACATTTTTTCATTGAATTAAAGGTTATATTCAGCATAGCTAGAATGAATCGATATATGTAGGTCAGATACGCCACTCTCATAGAGTTCTACAAAGTTATCTTGAAGGAACACAATTCCTATTCTTTTGACCAAAGCTGACGGCTTCTGGGCGTTTGCGTTATTCAGAGCGTCCAAGCGTTGACTGTACAGATCCGAATTAAGAGTTAAGAGAGGCTGTAGGAAAGCAGCTCATAGTAAATGCCAACCCCACCAAACACATAAGAAAACCTTACTGACTAGCAATCTTGCCTTGGCCACAGTTTACGCCAGCTCACCGCAATTCGACCACAACCGTTTCCGCTTATTACTATTATTATTATTACCAGTAGCTTAAATGGTTACAAACGGTTTTTTTGTACCATGTTCAGCTTTTGAGCATTCGAAACAGTGCTTACGTGGTGTTCGGACTCAACAATTTTCATTATTTTCTTCACATTTTCTACAATTTACCTTCCAGAGCGTGATTCAACTTTGATATCATATTTACCAGAACAAAACCAAAATTTCGCGTGATTGGCCGTTACAGTATCAGTACCATAAATAATATTATTTACAGTCATCTGGCTTACTTTTTCGCCTTATCGAATTCTTTCCATCTTTGACGCGTGCTCATTCAATCGCTGAACTGTCTGAAAATAATTTGTAGTATGACATTTCTAAACTAAAACTATCTTTTAGAAAAATAATAGATTTCTTTTTACAAGACCTTATATATACTATATACATACATATGTACATATATATAAAGTTCCACTAAATTTAGCTTCCCTGCTTACTACTTTTTATAAACAATAAAAAATTTTAATTTTCGGATTTTTTTTTGTTTATAGATTTAACTATTTTTCATATTTTTATAATAAAAAATTTAAATAATTGTTACAAACTATTTGTTGATATCATTTAAAAATAAATAGTTCTTAAAATTGTTGGTCGAAGGTGGAATTTTAAATAGATTCTCTACGACTTTTCATGCCGCTTCCAAGGCTCTGAATGAATAAGAAAATTATGAATAGGCGGGCATTGGTAGAAATTAATAATTCTAACCTTACTTTTAAAAGCTGCGCATCCATGAGCAGTCAAGTGATAATCATTTAATTTGCTCAATTGTGACTACATAATTGCTTTTCAATTGTATGTAAATTATCTAATAATAGAATATAACTGTGCTTTAAATTGTATAAACTAACATTCAATTCACTTCTGACACACATCGTGTGAAGTATATATTGATTTTGATTATTAAAACAACATTGAACAACGGAAATTCTCCGTTATTATTGAGCTATTTCAATAAGCAAAAATTTAAATTGATATTTTAAACATTGTCTGCGCATCAAACACAATCGCGTTCAGATAATTGTTTAACAATGATTATAATAATTACTGCTTTTTAATTTCCGTATTATACCCATTAAAAATACGAAATCAAATTTTTTTCTAAATATGAAACGTTTATGCATTTATATATATATATATACTTGTACGTATGTATACGTACGTATGCCTACATGCAATTAGTGAAAGAAATTCAAAAAAAAAATTAATAGTCATCTTCGTTATGGTGAATTATATTAAAAAATGTAACCATATTTTTCGATCTTATAATGTCTCTTATAACAAAAGGAATAACGAACCATTTGCCAGAATTTTACATCATAAAAAATATATAATTAAAGGTTCAGAGACAAAATTTAGCCTTTAGGTGATTATAGGATTGAAATAGATTTGAACACCCAATTAAATAAGCGGTTATATCTATTTGTGAATTTCAAAAAATCGAATTGAGAATATTTTGCGATCGACTAGAAATATCCACACGACCTTCTTAGATATATTTGTCATGTAATGATCGAAGAAATACGATTTTTGATAACAATTTCGATTTTTTAATACAAATTTATATATTCATCCCGTAATAAAAGAATTTAGGCCAAAAACCATATATTGTATATAATCCAATTTAGTTTATATTATATTTGGATGACGCTAGAGTCAATATTACTTTAAATCTAATTTGCCATATATTTTTTAAACGCTTTTATTAGCTTGTTTACATGAGAATTTTTACACTTCCAAAGAAATGCCTAATTTTCAATATGACTTAAGTTTTAGATTGTATAGAAAAATTAATAATTGTAACTTTATTGACAAACAAGACAAGTTCGACTTCTTGACTGCGTTGGCAGTGAGCAGCATTCATTAAGTTTGGTCAAATTTGACCCGGACTGACAACATTATTATTGCCTTCAAACTAGGCTCCTTTTCAGCTAATACAAACATGTCAACGCGTAATACAATTTTCCATGTACTTGTTATAAGTCTCGGCTGAGATGGCCTTCTGTGTGCCTTCAGTTTAAGTTTTTTCAGCTTCAACTAATATTTAGATGCGTGATTCGCTAGATTATTGGACGGTTTGGACGTCATATTCAAATACCCACGTTTCGCCAACAGAATTAAGTGTTTGATAAATGTAGAGTCCTCCGCTACATTGCTATGCGAAGCATTTCATATGGAACTATACTCAACATCGTTTTTGCAAAAAATTCTGGTCTTTTGGTACGAGTCTAGTATTGACACGTTTCATAACGAAAACATTAACCAAATGTGTTGAGTCAATCTAAAAGAGATCTTAAGATTTTCTGCTATCTTTCTGTTTTTTCAATGTTATCGCCATTAACAGAGTTGGATGGACGACTCGTATACAGCAAGTTGTCGATAACTTCACGATCTTCATGCTTGGGGCCACTAATACCCAATTTCCATTAAAAATTTTAAGTGATTTAATTACACTTAACCTATTCACTAATATAGACTGTTCTCACTGCACACTTGGAGATTTAAAAGACTAGCCGAACGTACAAGTAGGTGCGTAATTTTTCTCGCCACAACTCTATTAAATCGGCTTTAGTAGCCTCACTGCACATTACTCTCCTCTTGTGATACTATTTGCTGCTGCTATTTTTCCTTATTTATTGCTTTAATTTTTTACTTTTTGTATTATTTTTTTGTTTAATTTTTTTTTTTACTTTGACAGTTTGTAATGTCTAAATCAACAGTGATAAGTAATAAATTTTCCTACCGACAAACAGATGGCGCTCAATCAAAGTAACACAGGGAGATTTCGAGTAGATTAGCTTCATATATCCTCTGCGTCGAGATTAACAAGTGTCATTTTTGTATGGTGAAATTTTGCTAAATCTAATAAATTAGTAAGATAATCTACTTAACAGCCGAAACTCGTGATTAATTGTTGGTGTAAAATATTTCGGTTCACAATAAAGTAGACTCCCTCAAAATTACACATCTGCTGCACTTCTGTAACATTTTCAACGATTCCGTTGCCGTGTCTCCATTAGAAAACCAAAATTCAAGTAAACTAGTTGTTAAATTTTTTTTTCGAATATAAACGAGAGTAATTTTCTCCCCATCACAATCACAGCTAAGTCATAGAGAACAAACGCTTGAAATCAATACATTTGCCAAGACCATAGTGCCGCTAAAAGAGCATTCATTACGTATACGCAAACATATGCACAATCTATAAAAAGAGAAAAAATTAAAGATAAAATTTTTTGCCATTAAAACAGAAAAATATCAATTAAGCCTAACTACATATATCTAGTGCTATAAGTTTTCACATTTCCGTTCCAACCGCACTACTAACGCAAATTAAAATTAAATAATACTTGCTGTACTATTCCACTAGGAGATGACGTGTCATATAACAACTTTATAATAAAATTGCGATTATAAAATTCTAAAGCACAATAGTTTTTCAGCTAAGTATTTTTATTTTTTTATTTTTGTATTTTTGTTGCACCTGTGTGTGTGTGTGTGCTGCTTTATTAATTACTTTTAATTGCATAATAAACAAATTAGGGAATACCAAAGTGAAATGTGCTGTGTTAGGTGAGCGCTAGAGTGCTTAGAGTGCTCATTTAATATATACACATACAGTTACTAGTAAATATGAATGTGTATGCTGTCAACTTTTGCGTATTTCAAAGACAACCGTCATTTAGAAGTCATTAATTAGATCTATAAAAAGCGTGAGAAAGCAATTTATTTGACAAATAATTAAATATAAATTGAAGATGAACGGAAAAATTCATCACTTGAAAATTATTTACTTAGTGATGACAGCATTCAACTTATTTTAGGTGTTTTTTTATTCCGACAGACATTGTAAAATGTAATTTATTCTTACTCACAACACAAAAGCGCCAATTAACTCAATTATTGCGCCTAAAATTGCAATATTCTGAGAATTATTTTCTCTTACGTGAACTGTTTGCGATCATATTTTATAGTGGTAATTAAAGTCACCTTTTAGGAAAGTACTAGGTATTACCTCTTAAGTGATTTTTTTAACAATGCATATATTATATTCGAACTGTTTATGCAATAAATGTCTAACAAAAAAAATATATTCAAACAAATTTAATTTAATATAATGTGAAGGTTCAAAATAATAGTTAATGTAAAAGTAGATGCAAATCGCGCTCTGAAGGACATGCAAGTGATTTGTGAGGCAGAGGCAGAAAAGATCCCTGAAATAATTTGGAGCAAGGCCTCCGAGTTAATAGTGTTTTCCGCATAAAAATACGAGTCTGTTACGGTTACGTAAACGCGACTGTAATGACAACGGTTCTCTTCCTATATTTCTTCGCTTGGCATTTAAGCATTTCTGTGTAGAGAAGTGCTAAGTTTAGATCTCAATAAAAAACATTTCATTTATAATGCCCAAGAGAACGCCAATTTTTATCTTAGCGTTTTAGACTGTACTCTGTTTATACCCAAAAGTTGAATTACCATACGGCCTTACCTGCTTGAATATGGTATAAAGCTGCTACAACTAAATTTCTAAAGATATTGAAGAAACTTTTGGTCAAACGAATTATTCAATTATATTTTCGATGTAAAATACTAGATTATAGGTAAATATGGAATATCATACTGAGATTTGCGTTTAAATTGCTTTTTATGTCAAAATTTATAATTTAAAATTTTTATTACGACCTCTCAAGTCGTATAAGCTTCGGCAATAGTTGATTTATAAAACAGTATCGTGCACAACTTCAGCAGTATAGCCTTACAACCAATGTTGAAAAAAATATAACTACAATTCAAATATAGAAAAAACTTTAAAATATATAAAAAATAATAAATTTCTTAATAAATATAATAAATTATAAAGAAACTGCTTGCAAACAGCTTCCTTCGAAAATGTTCAATTATTCTATCACAAAATCTAAAATAATTCACCATAGACAAGAACAGGTAGTAATGACTTAATGCCTAGCCCAAACTGTATTGGTGGATTCATAAAAACCTATCAACCATACTCCTAGAGCTTCTGACGCATCACTATTGATGTGTGTGGCTTGAATTTGCCTTGATGGAACATAATTCCTTTCCTGATGGCCAAAGCTGACCACTTATGAGCTCACACCCATATATCGAGCTTCTTTTTATAACTAGCGTTATTTACATGGCACCAAACGGTTTTTTGTGTCATGCCTTGCTCTTGATCAATCGAAATAGTAATAGTGGTAATAAAAACCGGAACGGAATCGACGAAACCAAAATTGCGCATGATTGACTTCTACAGTATCAGGACCATAAACACTATTCACATTTTCACCCACTTGGCTTGCGTTTTCGCCTTTAACACAAGCAATCACAAAACTATCTTAAAATATATTTTTAAACAAAATTTTATCTTTCTAATACTATATTGTGTAACCCAATCGAACTTATGCAACGCGAGATACATTTCTTTTTACTTTATGTATATTTATGTACAAGTATATACAATATTATATTTTTTTTAATTTAAATTTACCTGTCTGTTAGCAATATAGGTAACACTTTTGTAGAAATTTAACAAAACAACATCGCCAAGCTTATAAAAACACGTCTAACTTTAGCAGCTGCTACAGACAAAATAAGCAATGAATACAGCTGACCAATCTTATCTTCAACTTCAGCGGCATGTATGTATGTACATATATCAAAATTATAAACAAAAAAAAATTTGACAATTGAACTCTCTAAACCTGTGAAATTTTAATTGTTAAAATTCCCGTTATTTTCTGAATACACCTTGTATAAATTAGTCATATAAGTACTTTTTTTTTGTAAATAAGATAATATTAGTATTAGCTTAATTTTATTAGAAAATATGAAATTTCTTGTACTCCAAGTTCAAAAATTCAAAAATTTGTCTTTTTCAAATAGTTTTCTTTTTGCTCAAAATGTTTTTTGTGTAGTTTGCCTTCTATCATAATCAAATTACTCATAACTACTCAACTGTCTTTATTTAGACTAACAGTTTTAAGAGACACTTAATGTCACTTATTTTAATATACAACCAAAATATTAAATACTATATCTAACTACTGGAGGTAAACATATAAAATAAAAAACTTATTTACTTGAGTACTCTAAAGTAAATAATATGCTATCACAGTTCACCTTAACCGCTTTCATATAAACATCTGCTTATACCATACGAATCTTAGCAAATAATTCTACTCAACAACAATTACACGCACGCGCTTCGTAACATTGCCTTAAACGGTTTTGCAGCTCAGCATTTATTTACCTATACTCTTAGAAAAATATGCCAATACTGTTAGACTTTCCTAATCTGCTTACTTTAATACCTGCTTGTCATGCAACCACATATTTGTATCTATCTAATATGTTCGAATATGCTGGTGCTGCAAGTTTAAATTGTTGCATGTCTGACTTTCCACCAGCTCACTAACTCTCCAACATTATCTTTTGCGCTTGTACTCATATATCATTACTTCTTCACTTTACTTCGCTTTTCTCTCCTCTCCCATTTTGAATTTCTTTCGTGTTTTGCTCGACATGTTTAGAAAGCTAAGCACAAAAACAGAAAGTAAACGCAAGTTAATACAATACAACAACAAATACAATGCATATAAAAAAACTAAAATGTGCCATTGAAAACAACAACAACACTGATAACAATAAACAATTTAACTGAATTGCCAAGTGAATGAACTCCGCACGTCACTAAGTGCAGAAACTCATCGATACAACAAGAAAGCAGTAATAACAATAATAACAATTAAGTTGTTGTCATTTCCGTAATACTTCTTAATGGGTGGAATTAAAAATCAATGACCTAGTAATCTGTTGCCTTATAAGGTGCTCGGTAAATACTTTGCAATTTTTTATTTATAATGTTAGAAAAATGGGAAGGTAAGCTGATTTGGAAGTACCATGAAGAATTAAACGTATAATACACAATCACATACAGTATACAGTAACAGTCTTATCATTTTGGTTATGATTTATGATGCCACATTGCTGCTGAAATAAATAAATACAGCTAAAACAGCCGTTAACGCAAGATATTACAATGGTTATAAAATATAGACACCTAACGGTTATTTGTAATACCTAAAAATAGTTGAGATACATATAGCGATTTTTGTATGAATGTGATCAGAATGACAAGACCAAATATTTTCTCGATATCTATTTAAATTGCCGATCCTAACAGGGATTTCACTTGTGCAGCTTATATCGCCGGTCTGTTGTCGTACTTAAAACTCCTATATAATTGTACATAAAGATTCTCACAAATCGAGGATGCGTTTTATGTTAAAAAAGGAATAACCACGCCTACTTCTCATAGAAGTCTCTACGCTTGTTTAAGGTTACATAATAAAACTAAGCCCAAATAAAGTTTTCTAAATCTGACAACTCTCATGTGAAGTAGGTTGAAATCAGTTCATTACTTTTCCTAACTTTTTTCTCATTGGTATTTATAGTACAAAAGAATTGTGATCTCAGAAGAGTACTTTGGACGAGCTTTGTTTTATAAAAACTATCGGTATTTCTTCCCATTGGTATTATTATTTTGTGACATCAAGCACTATGTCATGGTTTATTGGCTTTGTGTCTGCGAAATTTATCTGTATTCTCCCCATCAATCACTCAAGTACATTGTAGTTGTCTGTCTCTTTCCTTTACCTTGAAACTATTGATTGGATTTATATTTTTTACTGCTTATCCGTATGTTTTTCCAGCACCCAAAGCTCTACTCACAAAGTCTGATCGGTAAGTTTGAATGACAGCTATATGCTAGCTGAACAATAAATAGTCCATTCCACATTTCGTTAAGATATGTTGTCATACAAAAAAAGTTTTCAATACAAGGACTTAATTTTGAACGATCAGTTTGTATGGCTACTTTATCCTATAGTGGACCGATAATGGCGGTTTCGAAGAATGAGCAATGAAAACGACGACGCGCTGATCATCAGTTTTAGTTCAAGCTATAAAAGCAGCAAATTGCTAGTTTTAAACAATGCTTCTTCCAAATAATGGAAGTTTTCAGAAAATTAATTGCATGTCAGCATAAATTTTATACGAGCAATTTCTCAGCTGATGATGTAACTTTCGAGTGCATTAACTCATTTGCGAGTCGTTAATTATAGCTCTCATAAGAATTTTATAATTTTTGGAAATTTTTTGAAATTACTTTCCATTAGTAAATGCAGCAGACCTAAACAATAGCACAAACAATTTATCATATATAGCTATGTACATACATACATACAAGTATCTAGCAACACGCGAGCCGTCACTAAAGTGACTTATAATTAGATCATAGCGACACCTTTCCAAGTATGACTAAATTTGTAAATGGCAAGCCATTGAATGACAGGCTGTCTATTTTGCTTTTGTTTTTGTTTTCGTTTATCGGCGAAACTTTATGACCACTGCAGTGAGGTCGTTAAAGAGTTACAACGTAATTGAAGCAGGTTTAAATTTACTTATGTGGTGAAAATAAATAAACAAGGGCAAGAAAATATGACGCGTAAGGTTGGGCATTAAAAATGAACTAGCCTTTCACAAAATATATATGAGTAGTTGTTTGTAGGTTCATGAAGAAGTGTCCCAGTGACATTGACAAAGGCTGATTTGCAAATTTAAATAAATTCTTTATGTTCGCATTGACATAAGTGAAGTCTAATTATAGCCAGTTGCAAAACAAGCCAAATTACTACGTCAAAAAGCTTTCATTGCAGCTAGAGAGGGTTTAGAGTCATTTCATTCTTCATAGTATTTCTAAGGCTAAGTGCGTCTTTAAAATATAGTGTAAATTTATATATATATCTATATATATATATATATATATATACAACTTTATTAAGTACTCTTTCTTTAATAGCATTTTCACTTATGCGTGGACAGACCATTTGCATATAAGAAGAGAACTGTAAACTGTATATAATAGCCTAGCACATAAATAATGCCACGATACAAACACCAACTGTGGCACTCATGACTGCAGGTATTGTCTAGACTTAAAAATGTTACAAGTGTTTAGTAATATGTCCACATTTCTTATTTATAAAGGTATTACGAATCCTTACCTGGCTGTCATTAAATATAATACACTTGTCGGTTTTAGTGTGAGTATGAGAATGGTTTTAGAAGTCAGTAAGCACAAAGCTATTTTATTTTACAGGAATACCTTCGTTGAAATCACTATATTTACTTCAGCAATAGAGTCTTTATCAACAATAATTTTAGGTTTTGGTTTCACAGTTTTTAACATGCTCCTCCTTCATTATATCAATGACAAAAGTTTCCAAAAATAAATTTTACTTATTATCTAGTAATTCAATCGATAATTCTCAATGATAAATCTTCCCAACAATAATTAGTCAGACTGGGCCGAGTACACAAAACTTCACCAGCTACCTCTATCCTTTGCGAAGTCACGCCAGCTGCACATCCAAAAAGCAAACAAGCCGCTATGCACTTGCTCCTTCGGCTGAGTGCGTGGGTGCCCTTGCTTCCGTTGTCCATCCATAGGTCTCGAATCGAAGTTGCTTTTCGATTTAGTATCGTCATCCATATGTAGGACATGACTGAACAAGCGCATCTGTTAGGTTTTTTTGCGTTTAACTATAATATCTACATATGTCGCCATAGAGTTTATACAGTGGTTCCATCTTCGTCAAAACTCATCGCTCACGAGGTCGGCTCCAAATACCTTTCGGAGAACAGTTCTCTCGAATGCTCCAAATGCTTTCTCATCTCAGTTCGTCATCGTTCATATTTCCACGTCGTATAATGGGTCGGGAATGATAAGAGACTTATAGATCGTAATTTTTTGTTTTATAGTCGATATAGGGTTCTGCTTCTCAATGACCTTAAAGTAGCACTTGTTGGCAAGAGTTATTCTGCGCTTGATTACCTGGCAAGAAAGACGTTCACTTTTTCAAATTTAAAGCTGCCAATAGCGACTTAATTTCTAAGGTTCTAGGAAACTTTGTGAGTGGCCTCTAGGTATTTTGTCTTGCCCTCGTTCATCACAAAACTAACCGCTTTCGCTTCTTTTCATAGGCTGAAAAAGGCTGCACTATACGCTCTGTTATTAAAGACTACAATGTCAATATCATCTGCCTATCCCAGTAGCATACACTTTTTAGTATAGACAGTTACTTATCATGATTTTTTCTAGCATTATATTGAAGAAAATTATAGAAAATCAACCTGTAAAAAACTCGTTTGGTATCGAACAGCTGACTACGGGATCTCCCTTCTTGTGGATAAGGCAGTTGAGCTATAGCAAACGTTGCTTTGTTGTTATTTCAGTAGAAATATACTCAAACCAATTACGTATTTTTGTCATTCTGAGAACTATGTTGTTGTAAATTTTATTCATTTTGTTCTCGAGGGGCTTCGAAGTTACATTTTTCGGTTAACCGTTATAGTAGATGAACCTACAATTTTCGCGCGACATCTTATTTTTTTGTTTTCATTTAAGGTTGCGCTGAGTGAGTTTCGATGAGATTAATTTCCTTTTTCAATATTCATGTATAATAAATAACAGTATTATATTATAATTCTGCCAAAAATTTTGATACCTGTTTTCTTTCTAAACTTGTGATGAGGTGTTCCCATTGCCTTAATTGCTTTTATGCTCCGTAATGATTTTTTGAGTACAGTCTATTTGTCTATGAGATTATTCCATCATTACTATAAGAATTTTCTTGGTTTCGATAAATCATAAGTAATAACAAGTAAGGAAGGGCTAAGTTCGGATGTAACCGAACATTTTATACTCTCGCAAAGTCAAATGGTATACTCGTTTGAGATTTCTTTGTGGATTGACTGATATTTTCGGTAGAAGGTCAACTATAGGCACTGGGGTCCACATATTTAGTACTTAGGGGTTTGAACAGTTTTGGTTCGATTTAGACAATTTTTGGCCGCAAGGTGGCATACTTTAATTGCATTATTCACGCAAAGTTTTACCCCGATATAATCATTGTTACCTGATTTGCATAGTGGAAAGTGAAAGAATCAGATGGAATTTAAAATGGTGTTATATGGGAAATAGGCGTGGTTGTAGTCCGATTTCGCCCATTCGCACTATGACATAGAAACATGAAAAGAACGTTATGCACCGAATTTGGTTGAAACCGGTTGAGCAGATCTCAAGATATGGGTTTTCACCTAAAAGTGGGCTGTGCCACGCCCACTGTCTAATTTTGAACGCGGTTCCTATAAAGCCAATTTATACCATCTCAGAGATAAAATTTAATGTCTCTGGCGTGTTTAGTGCTGGATTTATCGCGCTTTTAGTAGTTTTTAACGGTACCGTTATATGGGGAGTGGGCGGAGTTGCCACCCGATTTCAACTATTTTCACACCGTCAATAGAAGTGTTAAAAACATTTGCTTCTAGTGAATTTTGTTATTATAGCATTAGCGGTTTAGGAGATATGCACATTAAACCTATTAGAGGCGGGACCACGCCCACTTTAAAAAAAAAGTTTTAACTGCAGATGCCCCTCCCTAATGTGATCCTGTGTACCAAATAACAGTCTTGTATCTTATTGCGGAGCTTAGTCATGGCAAGTTATTTTTTTTTTGATTAATGGCGTTTTGTGGGCGTGGCAGTGGTCCGATTACGCCCATCTACAATACCAACCGTCTCACGGTACCAAGAAACATGTCTACCAAGTTTCATAAAGATATCTCAATTTTTACTCAAGTTAGAGCTTGCACGGACGGACGGACGGACAGACAGTCACCCGGATTTCAACTCGTCTCTTCATCCTGATCATTTTATATACCCTATATCTAACTCGATTAGTTTTAGGTGATACAAACAACCGTTAGGTGAACAAAACTATTATACTCTGTAGCAACAGGTTGCGAGAGTATAAAAAAAAAACGAATATAAATCCACTTTACTTTCGTATTTTATGTATTTTCAACACTTCTCGAATATTTCGAAACTTCAAATATATTTCAAAAACATATTTTAAAACTTCAGAAGTCGTTTTTCATAATATTATATATCAACAGTTTTCAAGCGCGTGTGCTTCGTAATTGTACTTATTCTACTTCACTATTTTATTTAAATAACTTAAAAAGTAAACACAAGCATATATGTCCGTATGAAAAAGAAGCGAGAGACTCGTTCCAGCCATTCGGTGCGCATTGTCCCTGATTATAATAACTTCAACTATCCTTCGCCGAATTATAAACGGCGCACCTCAAGATCAGCGTCAAAATCACGTGATGGTAGTGTACCAAGAACATCTAATCAGCCAAAAAAATCGGCAAGTAATAGTTCTAATCCCCAACACAATTACTTATTCACTTCCTTAAACACAACTTGAAAGTTTTAGAAGTATACCTATATATATAATATTTCATATAACAAAACATTAAAAAGCAAATGCAGGAAAAAAATGCAAACTCGCTTTTCAATAAAAACTTTTCGACAGGAAGTTGCAAAGAATGGAATAGAGTTTCCGTTAACTTAAAAATATGCTAATCACTTCCTACACAAAGCAGGCAACAGCTTTTTGGACACGCCACGAAATTCTCAACTTGTGCCCCATTCAAAGCAACACAAAAGCGAAAAAAAACCTTTGCCAGCCTTGGCTAGAAGTTTAGAATGTCCTTGATTTGCCTCCTTCTATGTAAATGCAAACAGCAGATAGCACACGTTAATTTATTACTAAAATGAAATATGAGCAATTCAGCTAAGGTCCTTTAAAAGTTGTGCACTCATGCAACATTGCAAAATGTGTGGTCAGCAGTCAGAGACATTGTCTGCGACTATATTTATTGTGCAAAAACTCTTCGATTGTACTGTGTTATGAAATATCGATTTCACTCAACGTGTGATAGGGTAGTACGAAAAAAATACGCAATTAACTCATTTTTTTATAGGTAATTAGTTGGGAAAAACAATTTTAAATTGAAGTCTCGAAACTATTGATAGTTTTCTTTAATTAGTTATTCCACCATATTTCCATTTAATTCGGAGATCAAAAGAAAGAAATATCGAAAAAAAGAAACCGTATAAGCTGATTTCTGCATAGTGGTCCGACATAAATCTGATATAAAAACTAGCACTACCCATCCACCTTGTTCCATTTTTGGCTGTGACTTTACTGTTGCCTCATGTAGATATCTCTTAGAATAAGATTTTAAAAATAATTGATGATGAGTTGAAAAAGCTAGCCCAGCAGAGACATATAGGAATATGGAAAATTGTAGTAATACTACAATGGTTCTTCCGCCTTAAAATCGACGACAATGATTTGTGGTTTGGTTACAAATCTATAGCTAAGAGATTTTTTACCTAAGCTTCTTCTTTTTTACTTGAAAAACGATGTTAGTATAACGATTTCATTTTCTTACTTTATTTTTAATCTTTAGTAATATCGATATTACGGTCATCGCTTATTTTACTATCGATAGTACCTATATTACAACTCTATTCAGATCAATTAACAGCACGAAGCCTTTTGCAAATAAATTTTTTTTCGAAACAAATTTTGTTTTAGTTTTTGCTTTCTTATCGTTAAATTTTATGGCCAACACCTAACTCTTCGTGAAGTTAACTATTCCGCTAAAAAACCGTTCTGTAGCATGACTTTTGCTTCGGCACTTCAAGACACACCTTTGTCCTATTTTGCCCAGCAAGGCCTACTTTTCATATACATAACTTATTCCTTTGATCCAAATCCTTCTTTATGAATGTAGTTGCAAATGAATAATGAAAGGTGTGGACTAGTGAACTACAAATATATACTCGTATATGGTATATACAAACATAATTACTAGTATGCACCTTGACTTATTGTAGTTTGACATGTAAAGGTGCGTAAAAAAGGAAATGAATATTTAGTGTGAAGAAGGTGGTAATAAAATATCATTTGTATAACTCAGTTATATATACATACATATATATAGATAACCACTTTCATAAACTTTATTAAATACTATTCTGCACAAGTATTTGTATCTTCGCCTTCCTTGAACGCACGTGCCTCGTTTATTATTTTCATACGCTCAGCTGATTGACATGCGTGTAATCTTCGCTTATGTGCTTTATACACGCTATCCATTTTGTTTTGTTTTCCTTTCTTCAGCACCCATAAAATTTATAAAGTATAATAATATTGGCGGAATGTGCACGAGTATTGCAGTGTTTACCATCATATATTAGTAAGATATTTCTGACATCTTAATGGTGTTGCTTTAAATAACGGTACGCACAGTAATTCGCAAATGGAAAAAGTGCAGCAAGACTTTTTATGTACTATTGAAATATTTTGTATATAAATGTATACAATGCTGAAGTGTTAGTAGAATTATATTATATTACACGATAAGATCTCGATTAGCTTTTCAGTTATACAGCCTACTGAAATCTTTTCAGAAAATGTGATATTTGTATTATTTTTCCCGACCTCATATTCAAGGAATTTATTTGCCTTTCAAGACATTTCATAAAATTTTGTCTTAAAGATAATAATAACTCAGAAAATATTTAGTAGGCAACGTTAATTTCTAGATAAGTTAGAAATAATTGGCGCAATCTTGGTGTACAAAGCCGGTTCGAAACTTGAAGGTCCCTACATTTGCTAGATAATATGAAGATACACTCTTCATATAAGAGGAAATGCTCGTTAAAGTATCTCGTGGAGATATGTAAATGTGTAGGTATACAGATAACAGCTAAGTTTGCATTTAAATATATTTTTTTGTTGTTATAGCTATATTATTATCAACAACGAAACACAAGTGCTACTAATTTTTATAAATAAACTCTTGAAATACCATACCATATTCTAAAAAATAATTATTATGGCTAACCGAAACGTAATCAACGAAATCTCAAGTTAAACCAAACGAACTGACGAACTCCGACCAACACGATCTACTTTATAAAAACAAAAGTTTTAAAAACTGATAACTTGCTAATAAAATGCCGTCCAAACAATTAAACACAATTATTCAAATACAAGAATTAATTTAGACACTTTTTCATTGTTGATTGATAAAAGAAAACAAATAAAACAAATCTCTGTGAAATTCCGTTAAAGCAAAGGTGTCGATAAGTAAGTTAATGTTAAATGAAATTGATAAATGAGATGATTAAAAATGAGAAAACAAAGCAGTTAATTAAAATGTATTTTATGTTGTTGTCATAAAATTGCAGGTCTTTTTACCTTGTGATGAGTTATAGTTGTAAAATACAGGGTGACGCACGAATCGTGCTACAAAAACAAACCGTAATAACTTTTTCTTAATCAATGCATCTATACATCTACATCTATTTTTTTTCTTTATTGTATTGTAAATTTTTATTTTATTTTATATAATTAATTACAGCTGATAACAAAGAAGTTTTAGAGTATGCCGAATTAACTCACTCTGAATACCAAAGGCTAGTTTCTTATGAAAGAAATATACAAAAATGCAAATCACCGAATTTGCTAGTTAAAATGGGTGAATAAAAAAAAATCATTGCGTCATAAGATTTACAATGATCATAGTAGATAAGTAATGCATTAACTATCACCCAGAAGGTTGTAATTCATATTGAAGCCGAAGCAGTAACTAAAGTTATAGAGCTTATACATTTGTACATTTTAGAAGTACTACAAGTAGCTGCTGTTTCAAACCTGTTACCCAAAATATCACTAGCACTGCTAAAGACAGTATTTCGTAAAGCTAGAAAGCTTCTATAATTAGACCATGCGTATTGATGTAAAATTCAAAACATGAATTTAACCATGATCCCACAGGAAAACGAGAGACAAAAAGAAATTTTTTATGATTTTACCAAGCAGACTTCTTTTAAACAACTTCTCCAACTGGTATTCTTTAAGTTTTTTACTTTACGCGTATCTTTTGTAAGTGATTTGAAATATCCCACCTTTGTGCTGTTGCATTTGCTAATACTGTCCATTTTATAACAAGTCTGTTGCTTTTTATAATAAATATAAAAATATATACTACAAGTACATAGTGAAATGCTTTACTCACCGTTCCAGTATATGCCTAGCCTTATTTCAACATGGTTTAGGTAACGTTATAAGATACATACATAGTGTGGAGGTATTGTATTCGTAGTATATAGAATACAAAGAATGCAAAAAATATTTTTGTGAAGCAATGAGGCTACAGGAAGCTCAGTAAAATGTTAAGCCATAAATTAGGCGGAGCTGTCTAACGCTGTAGTAAAATAGGAAATGGTAAATTGCAATGCGGGCTTAAGGCCGGCATATGCCCGATGACACCTAAACAAAGGCATTGCCAATATACCTATTTTACTTGAGAATAATGACTACAACAATTACCGAACCTTTTAGGAGGAAATTTTATTTGATCAGTTAAATGGTGTAGAGGCTTTTACTTAAGAGAGGTATAAGTGGAATTTGCATATAATTGACATTTAAGACAATTTTGGTCTAATAGAAAAAGGATTGGCAAATAATGTGACAAAATAACTGTTACTTGATCATAAGGGCGCTGAGATCTGTCTCTAGAGTACTAATGTATTATTTTGAAACAAACTTTTCGAATTTTTTTGAGTTTAACATACTCTTTGTGTTTTGAAGATTTAGTGTGAATTATACCTTGAAGGAAATAATGTTCTCCGTGCAGATTAAACTCGATCTGGGAAAGGTTTTTCAAGAAAATACCTATATTTTAATAATCGTATTAACCATTTTTCATTAAATACTGTACACTTTTATTTACTCATAAGCTATTTTACTAAAAATAATTATGTACATACATATGAACTAGTGAGGAGTAGCATGCAAAATTTAGTAAGGCCAACAATGCCACTTATTTTAAAGTAAAGTGAAGTGTAGATAGCCCCTCGCAGTCATAGATTAGACTGCATACTCGAATCTGGCATTTAAACTACTGCGATTGAAATGGCCGATAAGTTAGGTAACGGCATTAAACTTGGCCATAACATGCATTTTAATACTTAATGGCCTTTTTTGTTAAATTGTAGTTGCTGGCTAGTACTTCTGACGTTGTCTTGGTCAAGTTTAAGAATTTATAAAAGCACTCACCTGTTTCTACTAAAAAAAAAATTTGATGTTTTGCATATTTTTTGTTTTCAAATTATGTTTATAACTTCGTAAAGATATGACGATAAATATTAATGATCTCTGTACAATTGTTCCCATTCTTTGATAAGTGTTAGACATTGTAGTCGTATATCTAATCTCAGGACCAACCCACGTACGAGCAGTTTTTGCAGCTTCATATTTTAATGTCGAGAGACTTTCGGAGAGTATTGGGCCTCTCGAGGTATTAAAAAGCGAAAAGGTCATTGAAGTCACTAGAATATTAGGTGATAATTAAAAGTTAAACAGATTGAAAGCCCTGAAGAACCCTCTGTTTGATTCTAAGTTTAAGTTCCTCAAAATTGTATCGACAGTTCAGATAGCATGTAGATGGACTATCACTTGGGGTAGGGAGTATTGAAATTTCTATGTTGTTCGTGGTTGACCGTGCCAAAATATTTCGACAGAAAGTAAAGTGCTACTAGATGTTTCTCTAACAGGGCGTATTTTAGTTCAAATAAAGAATTTCTGGTAATATACACCTTGCAGAAGCCCACTTGACGCCTAGCAGATCCAGGTAATCATCAAGTGTGCTAAACAAAACTGAGTAACAAATAATTCATTTTAATAAATAGTTAGTCAAACCTTTTTAGAATATCTTTTTTGACTATGGTCTTATACAGTCAATTAATTCGTTATACATACATAACCCTTTATTTCCAAGAAGAATTTCAATAAATATCCCTAACTTTTTCTATTTTTCCATATGCCAAATGAATAGCCTTTAGTACATTATATAATATAACTATATTAAAAGGAAATTATTAATACCCACATTGCCATAAATTTATATAAAGCTATTGTATTTTAAAGTAGTTTTGCCCTACTTCTTGTCAGCAACTATTATTTACTATTTTTACACTGATAAGATTCATATTATTTATACGATATTCGTCACCAATCAACATGCATATTAGGTAAATATTTTAGTTGTCAGCCTATAACCATAAATGCACAACTACAAACTTAATCAACCGAAAAGAAAATAATTTAATAAAAAATACTATTGTTTTATGTTCTTATCTCGGGCAGTTTATCACTTAACTAGTTTATAGTTTTAGCGGGTTTAAAGTTTCATATTCAAGTTATGGCCATGTGGAGCAAACTTGGGTCATTGACAGTATGTTGACGCTTGGTGAGCTGTTATAATATAAAATTTCTTTGAGGGTTGTTACTTCACTAAAATTTAATAGCACATTTTCGCAATTTACTACAAAATTTATACCACTATCTTTTAATATCAGTCGCCGTTCAGGTTCATTAACAGCCAGCATTTTTGTAGTTATTGTTTGTTTCCAAATATCGCAAACATACTATGGAATACCCATATATTTTTTCTTCCACACATTAGTAATTAAAAGGCAAATATTTTTTTCTTTCTAAATTTTATTGCTTTCGTCATCGGGGCTAGGTTTTATGTGTAGGAAAGCCTTCTATAAAAATCACATAATTATTGTCATAAAGGTAGTGCAAATATTGTACTGATTTACAAACATAATCTAAAAATCGTTGCTGAATGTATTTCACGTGCTTTCCCCAAAAGAACAGTTATGACAGTGGCGGTTTCTTTACTTTTATGTGCCCTAAAAATTTTACACTTTATCGATTTATGATTTGCAGCGTGCATTAAGCACTAATTTGCCGAATATTAATATCATGCCAACACCCAAAATTATCTTTTATGGCAGATTTATCAATGTGATTGGTTGTAGTTTAAAATTTTGAAATTTTCCATTAGGTATGATGCATATGTATGTAACTACATCGGTGTTTAACCTTATTTACACATAATATAACAACTATAAAAAGTAGCAGCTGCCAACAAATATTTAAAGTTTATTTTTTATAGGTCTAAATAAGAATTTGTTTAGATTTGATTTAGAGCAAATATTATTAAAAAAATTTATTTTTGAACTTTTCGTCGCAATTGCAAAAATGTTCACTACATTCCTTACCTAAATTAATATGACAGAACCTTTTCAATTTCTATATATACTTACGACATTTAAAGTAGATTCTTCAAACATGATATAAGTAACATTTTCATCTCCAGGAGACGATTTTTATTATGGAAGCTCTCTCTAGAACTCCATGGTCGTACTTACCCACAAGTTATCAATTGTTACCAATCTACAAAAATGAGAGATCTAGTATCGTAAGCATAGAACAATTTGTTGAAATATATAAGTCAAAGAAAGATGAATAGAGTTAAAAGTTTTCGACTGAAAAAATTTCGAAACCGCTTCACGAACTTTTACATTGTGGATCATTTTCATCTACTCATTAAAATATTTCTTTGAAAAATGTTAATTGTTAAAATACTTACATATACGAGTACACGAAAATATTCTTAAACAAGTATGAATATAAATGTGAATAAATCGTAAATATTGAGAAGAACTAGCTCGTCGTTCTTTATTAACATTATGATATTGCACAAAGTTCATAAGTTCAAAATCTGTAAACTTATTTAACTTTTTATGATACTGATCAATTATCTCTAATGCCAGAGGATGTTAATGATTTGCTAATGCCTTAAAAAACTTCTGTTACTAATCATCGTATTCGATTCCTAATTTCACAGTAAGAATTTATGTAGGCAACATTTCTTGGAATGAAGAATTGCCTACATTTAGGGTGAAGTCAAAAGAGCTTAAAATTGTATTGTTTTCAGCAAAGTGCAAGTAGTAATAATTTTCTTCGTTAACAAATGTATTCTTACTTTCTCTTTCAATTAAGTTATGAGAATATTATTAAAAGTATCTCAAAAATATTGCATACGTATATTGACTCAATTTCTATGACTAACACCATTCGACTTGCCCATATTTATTCACCACATTTTAAATAGTAACTGAAATGTTATGATTCACAAATGATGAACATCAAAAATTAACGATAACTTTTTTAAAATTTAAGCACACATACATACAACCACAAATGTACTTCTACAGCGCACTAAAATCTTTCAAATTCTTCCATTACAACTAATTTACATTATTGCATTTCTTATAACAGATGCACCCGCTATTGCGCAGGCGTAACTCTGCTGCTTTGCAATTTTATTTCTTTTTCTGATTTATTTAACCACCTAACAATAGGCGCTGATGGTAAGCCTCTGGGCCTATGGCATGATTTACTACGATAACTGCCTATACCTATTAATATATGGTTTGTGTATGTATGTATGTATCTTAGCGTAGATCGCTATTATTCATTGGGGCCGGGTATTGTTTACTTTTCACTTGATTTTAATTTATTGCTTCATGCCATCATGCTGTGTCATAAGCGCGTACGAGGAGCGTATAGCATTGCTAACACTCTATTAAAATCCTTGACAGGAAATGTCAAAAATATTTCAAAAAACCACAGACAAGGCAACGCTCGCCTACAAATTTGCTCCAATTAATCGCAACAAGCAACATAAAAAACAACAAACAATATTTATCAAATGTAGATATGTATGTATGTAGTCATTAGATAGCAACAATTAATCACAACCAAATTGCGTGGAACGAACGGCAGATATGTTTTTGCGAGTACTTGCTCGTTAAAAGGCTGTGCCTATTTTTCTCGCATGCGATTTTTTTTCAATTTTTCGCTAAATTTGCAAACTTATGCAGGCAGCTCACTTATATATTATATATATGTATGTATGTGTATGTTTATGCATGTTTATTGTGGAGCTGTTGTCAGTCATAAGCTAAAAATATTTAAATATTTTATTTCTTATATTATTTTTTGCTGTTCTAATTGTTTAATATATATTTTTATTGCTACTATTCTCTATTTATATCTCTACTTTATAAATTTTTTTTCGTTACCTTTTTTTATGTTTTCCTATATTTACTTATTTTTTTGTTTCATTTAAATGCTTTTTAATATTATATCATTTTTTTTTTATAAAATATGTTTGCTTGCTACTTAATAGTCACATATGTGAGCATACCAATATTTCAATTAACAAAGCATTAATGAAATTATTGTGGATTCTAACTAGTGATTACAAGCTTTTTAAATTTTTTTATAAGAAACGTCGTGTTCATAATATTAAGGCTATTTATTTATTTAAAAAATGTTGCATACCTAAAGTTATTTGCACTTTTTATTAGTTAACTTTTAGTTGTTTTTGCAAATGTGGGTGTATAATTTGCTCATCAATTATTAACACTTTGTTTAAATGTTTATTGTTATTAGTTGCTAATTAATTGTTAAAGAGAATATATTTGTATAAACATTCATAAAATTGGATAATTTAGTTTGTTTGATGAAAAACCTGTTAATATGAAAACTGTCATAAATCAATATTGATTGCTTTTAATAATAGGCATATTAAGGGCCTATTATATACAAGTAAACAAGAATTTAAGCAATAAATAATATTAAATGACCAATAAATAAACTATTTTATTCATCATGAGTGAATATAAAAATATTTTAAGAATTAAACAGTTGCCTATTTAAGATTTCATAACAACAGCATTTCTCCGCATTTCAACATTAAGGCGTGTGACTTTTTCAAAAACATTTTTTTGGAGCTAGCTGAATTTTTCACATAAATTTTTTTAACAAAATTAATTAAATTTTTGAACATAACAACAACGATTTATAACTAAAAAAATAGTGTTTCGATTAAAGGAAAACATGTTGATATAAAAAATAATAATAAATCAATATTAAACTAACTTTAAACCGAAAAAAAAAACTTAAGCTTCCCCAAAAGCTAAAATACCTTTCACAGGTGTATTCTTTAAACCGACTATTTGTATTTTAACTTGTTCGGCAATTGTAGCATTGCCTGAAACAATATGAAATTTCGTGTAGATATATTGTCAAAAAAAAGTTTTCCATTCCAGAACTTGATTTTGATCGTTCAGTTGATATGGCAGCTATGTATATGCTATAGTAATCCGAATATCGGCGGTTCCAACAAATAAGCAGCATCTCGGGAAGAAAAGCACGTGTGCAAAATTTCAGATCGATATCTTAAAAATTGAGGGACTTGCTTATATACAGACAGACAGGCATAGCTAAATCGGCTCAGATCATCACGCTGATCATATATACCATAAATATTATATGGTATATAATATATTATATGATATACATTCTTTAAAGGGTCTACGACGCTTCATTTCGGCTTCTACAAACTTCGTGGTACCGTGTTCAGGGTATAAATATTTACATATATTAAAAACCACTTACGTTCGAATAAACACATAAATTTTCAAATTGAGTAAATATAATATTATTATATTTTTTTAAGCCTTCATTGATTGGCGATCTAAAATTTCACAGCATTTTGCCGTATTTAAGCATTAATGCGTAGCCTCTCTTCAAAAAAAATTCCTCTTTGAGGCAGTTGAAACTGCTAACATGGAACGATTGACTACTGAGCTTTAAAATTACTATTTAGAATTAAATTTTAGTAATAAATAATAATTTTTGCCATTTCGTTTATCTTTCAGTTTATTCTTTAGTTTCATTTTGACACGAAAACATTTAGTAGTTTTTTTACGTGTTGTCTTCTAGTTTATTCACAAAATGTTTAAAAGATTAGTAAAAAAAAACCTGAAACTGGTTTTGGAACAAAACAACTAATTGGTAACGATTAAGGAAAATAAATTGAAACCCATTACATATAAATTTCTTGTAAATATGATATGACAGAAAAAAATTGCCAAAATTTTCGAAAGTAGCGACCAATCTTTCATCGTGTTATGTTTTCTGGTTACAATAAGTGTAATAAAGACATTGTTCTTCTTAATTTTTTATTTTTATTTTTTAATTTTTGTTTGTTTAAGAAGTTCAGTGATCTCAGTTCAGTAGTAGCTGTCGTAACAGTATACTACAGTATGTTTAGCAAAGAATGGGAAATCGATTTTTTGATTGATGAAAATTGATATCTATTTGCATTTTACCACTTGTTTGCGTTCGAAGCGAATCATATTATATATAAGCCAACTAACTTAGTAAGGAAGCTGAATAGTATCTTCAAATCTTGATTTATATGACGATATAGAAACAATAAAAAAATAGCTAATGCTAATGTTAGAAAATTTTTAAATAAATATGAAAAAATTGGAAAAAATACATATTTTTGTTATTACATCTTTCGGTAGTCTACATTTTAAAAAATAATACTTGTATACCATAATTTCAAATGAATTTTTGAAAAATTTTGAGTTACAACTTGTCAAAGTGCAGCCGCTCAGTTCTATCCGTTTAACTTTAAACGTGGTTTTCTCAAAACTGCATTTTACGAATTGGCTGCAGTTTCAACTCGAAGACAAATCATTTGATCGCCTTGATTTTTTTCTGTTTATTTTGTATATGATTCTCTGCTTTTCGTTTGTATAAAAAATTTAGCTTTAGCGGGCAAAAAATCATCTTATTTTTGAGCAAATTTTTACATTTCTTTCTGACATTTTATTAAATTTAAATTGGTTTAACAATTTAAAAGAGACAATAAATATATATTTTGTGAAATACGCATGCACCGTAGCAGCTTTTGACCATTTTTTAGTAAGTTGTGAAATAGTGAATAACTCGCTAAAAATTTAATTCTATTTTTCTGAAACTCTTTATGTTTATTCACTACGTTCCGCAATATTTTAGAACATTTCATGCAGTAGTTTTCTTTAATAAAAATTCCGTAAGATCGCTTTTTGATAAGCGTTTACAATAGTTGTACCCTTTAAATATTACCTACCATTGAACGGTAATTATAAAACAAGCTTAGAAAATTTCTCAAATTTTAATTAAAAAAGTTTCAAATCCCTCAAACAATGCAGTTAACTTTTTACATCCCTCCCCTCACCTGCATTCTAAGCTCTCAAGAGCACACATATTAAGTCAAGAACAAAGAAATGTTCAGCGTTCAAAAATAACTTTTCTCCAACAAAACCAATTGCACATTTATAATTATTTTCACACTCACGTAGGCACCGCTTGTTTATGGATCATAAAAAAACAACAACTCCAACAACAGCGCAGCGGTGAAAACTAATTAAAATAGCAAATATTTATTTATGGTCGGCAGTTGGCGCAAAATTGTTTATTTTCATATTGCTTACCCCCCTCTCCTGATTTTCCGAAGGCATTTCACAGATTAAAGTGTAGCAAGTGCGAAGCGCAGTTGCTATAAAGTACTGTTATTTATTAAAAAAAAAAAAAATGCAAATACAACAGCAAACAAATATTGGTTGCATTTAGCAGTATTAGCAGAACCAAACTGAAGCAATAAAATTAGTCAGCAAATAAACAAAAAAAAAAAACAAAAAATAAATACTACAGCACTTTTTCCACGTTGCTCGCTTAGCGCAAACTAACCGCCAGCAACAACAACAACAACAAGCGTAAGCAGTAACCCGTTCAGCCGCGCAACGAAGCGCTTAAAAAAATACATTGAAACGTGTCAGCGATTAATATTTAAGCAAAAACTATCAAACAAATAGATGTAAAAAATAAATATTAAACACAAAAAACTAAAAAAAACTATTCGCAAATATGCTGCAAAAACGTCGCTACCCGCTTGCTACTGCGTAAAAGCGAATACCGAATTGAAAGCGAATTAAATTTGGTATAATTACAAAGCGCGCGCATGTGACTAAAGTACTAATTAATGCTAATTTATGGCTTACTGTTTCACACATTAGTCAAATTGATTTCCCTTTTGCGAGCTACTGGATGCCCCGACAATATAAACATACTTTTATATGTTCGTATTTACTTTTATTTAACCAATTTTGCATGTCTTTTCATCATATCGATAAAAGAAATCTGCAGTTAATTGATTTTTTTTTTATTTAGCCAAAGTAAATTTTATTTGTTTGTTTTTAAATTTAGTGGGAAGCTCAATTCGTTGAAACATTGCCTAACTCATTGGTGCCAGATTGTTAGTGGTCTTGTTTTCTAAATATGATGCCGTGTGATTATGTGTTTTTCACTTTGATCTCTCCAATGCCTCTTTCAATCTATTTATGTCTCCTTCGCAATTCTAAGAACAAATGTTACTTGCAGAGCAACTGAATTTACTTACAATATTAGCGTGTGAAAAACAACGCTAGAAATTTTCTTATTTATGGCTGTTATTGTCCACACTTCTTGATATATATAATATTTATGGTATACATACAAATGTAGATGATCAAAGCCTATGATATGGCAAGCTACTTGACCGAGCCTCGCTTTCCTTTGTATAGTACTTTATTTTAATTCAACAAGGCAAGTATAACTCTTATGCGAACAGCCGATGGATTAGTAGTCTTTTTCAACACTGAAACACACATTTTTTTCGAACTTACGATTCAGTGGAAAATCTACCTTGTTAGTAAAAATAATCTTATAATTATAACTCGAACAGGGTATATGAAGTTTGTAACCAGAAGGAAGACCTTTCGGAGACCATGTAAAGTGTACTTAGTCCTGCCATAAGTTCTGTTACGAGTTTAGATCGCGGGAATCGAGGAGATTTCCCAACAAACCATTACAACAGCTGAATGGTAACCACGTTGAACCATTGTAATAAATTTTTTTGCGTCTTTGGAAGTTTTATACGTAGATTTTGTTGAAATTTTTTTGTGAACATTTTTTCATCTCTAAAAACGATACTTTCCGTTGACCGCGTTCCACTAAAGAAGCCGCTTGCATCTGTTAAGCTTAACATGCTTCAAGCGCGTTTTGAGAAAACGACCAGTTGACCGACGATACGCTTTCATGTGGAGATCATATCGAATAAATTTTATCATATATGGTATCTGGTCGATTTATTCATTTACCTTGATATATTTTTTTTGTTCTATAAGGGGATTTCTTCTAAAGCGAGTTCGCGAACAGTGTTTGTGGCTGAATTGGTTTGAATCAACTCGGCAATTGCACTTCTGTTTTTTTCCACACTTATAAAAAGCAATCACCCCAATACGAATTTCTTTAACTTCCCACTCCATTGTTTATTATAAAAATATTTTATATTAATTTGTAGACAAATCAATCAGACGATAAATCTTACAATTATATTACAAACATATTTGTTTATAAATATTTTGAGAAATGTGCCTAAAAAGGTGTAAAAAATCACCTTCAATAAATTTTCGCACACAATGAGGATAAATTGGCGTTGAAATATTTGCAAAAATTAATCTTTGTAAAATTTAGAAAAATTAATAACTTTATTAGTTAGCAATTGAAACGGCAAGAGCTTTAATTAAGAGATTTTTAACACGCACAACAAAAACGAATTAGCGAAGCGTGTAAAAAAAACAAAAAAAAACAACAAATTAGTTAAATAATAATGCAAAATCAAGTTCATTGTAACCGCTAGTGCAGTCGTGCAAGCTGTAAGCCGGTAGCGTAACTGACACCGCACACAGCTTAGCGCCTCGCCACCATCTCGTGGCACACACAACAAATAAGCAATCAACAGTGTGACCGTCAAGCCGACGTACAACAAGGTGACGACTTGAACTTCAACCGACACAACAAATGCCAATTGTTGTAAAATTTGCATTATCGCTATTATCGCTGTTATTGTTGTTGTTGTAACGACCATTGATAGCTACCGCAATTGCCGCGTTTTGTGGCAACTGCCAACCACATGCTGGCGCAACACAATGCTCACCGCTAAGGTGATAAATAATTTGATTTAATCTACCATATATATACACCTCACAGATACACACAGCGATACATTGTTATTGTTGCAATATATTGTAAATTAACTAACTACTATTGGCTGCCGCATTCTAATTGCCAGTTCGTGGCAACAATGGCATATTTCAACAACAAGCCATTAAGCGTCCGTCTCTCCTTTAAAGCCCCCATAATGCCTTAATCTGAGTTATTTTACTCGCAGTCACGTTTGAATTGGCGCAAATGAGCGATTTTTTTGTGTTTTGCAAATATTACGAAAAAAAGTTGCAACAAAATTTGTGTGCACTACGGTTTTTAATGTTTCTTTTACTCTTATATATTTTTTGTTATACTTTTCGTGTTTATTATTTTGACCTTTTTTAAACCCATATTTCGTCTCACACATATTCGGACTCATCTATTTAAATTTATTTTCACTTCACTTCCTTACTGTCTGGCATTTACCGTTATCGTTCGTTGCCGTTAAAAAATGAAACATTGTCATAAAGAAAGAAAAAACTAATTTTCGCTGTTATTCTATTTTTATCGCCAACTAATTTCTCAACTCACCGCTAATACCTTAATTACTTAGTACCCCAATACGTATTAACACCTAAGCGTGCGATAATGTTATGTGTACACGAGTATTTCACTGATACTCGGTCTTTGCGGGTTCAATTGCAACTCAAATAATCATATATGACGCCAATTTTTATTGAATACATAAATAATTGTGATTTTAAGGAATTCGAAAAAAACGATAACCGAAAGTTTGTACATATGCGAGTATATACATATATCGTACGATTGTTAGCTACCAAAAATTATTGAACTATTACGAATGACATATTTTTGGTACCTTAAACACCGAAATTTATGGAATAAATTTTCGAAATTCTGATAGCTGGTGATAAATATAAACTCTTAGCTATAAAGTTTAATTTTAAGCGAAAAATAATTTGAGAAATACCTGAAACTTTTTGACCTTCTGAGTAAAATACCACTATGCCAATTTGTTTCATAATAAATTAAAAAGTATAAGAAATCAATTTTGTTTCGAAAAGACCACCTGCCAACAAAAATATGTGGTAAATTTTTTCATTTGGGTTTCATTACTACATTTTGTTGTAAACTACTTTCGGAGGACTCATCGTTCATATTTCAAAATCTTTAAATTTAAGATCAATATCATAAAAGGTCGTTATTATATGTTTAAACTAAGCATACGTTTTTAGCTCTTCGTACACAGCCACCTCCATACACTTAAAAGAAAGATCTACTTCCTAAGATCCCAAAAGCAATATGTTAAAGAAGCAAATTAAACCTTTATGCTAGAACTACGCTTAAAAAAATGTTTGATCTATAATAAGAGAACTACTGCAGAGTTTCACATCTGCTTTCATCAGGTGGTGTTGAATCGGCTCAGCGAACGTTGAGCGAACACGAGTACGTTTCAGTCTACACAGGCTTCGGCCACTGGTTGACAGTCGCGATCAAATAAATTTCTGCTAAATGCGAAATATCCTTCAGAAAATATTACACGTGACCAAAACTTAGCGATATTTTATAGTTTTCAATGAATCTGACTCTTGACACTGGCAGTTTGTATGTAAATGTGCCACAAAAAGAGATTTATGAGAATCGATTCTTTGATAAAAAATCTCGGCAGATGCTGTAGCATAATTTTTGTAGTCATAACTAACTCTGCGAGTCGTAATCAAGTCGTCAGCCAATCTCATGATGTAGGATGCAATCGGCTTTAAAATACACATTCGTCCATATAAGCTAAAAAAAGAGAGTCAACATTGACCTCGTTTTCAAAAAAGTGCATGTAAAGTAAAAGAAATTATATATTGATGCATTTTACTTCCAGAGATTTATCAAAACGAAAAAAAAAAAACAAATTATAAATTCATTACAGCTTAACAAATACATCAGTTGTTTAACATGTCTGGATTTAACGGTCAATAAACCTACATAAATGTCAATATTAATACAATTAATTCAAGACAGTAATATATACAATTTTGGAGCCGGTAATTTAAAGCACCTTTAGCTAATATGCCAAAAAGTACCTTTTTAAATTGCGATTTTCGATAACAATGTGATTACACGCCCCCGCCAAAAAAGTAATAACCTGTTGAAATTATTTAGCGAAATAATTCAACATAAATACGGTGAAGAGTGTAGTAGAGTTGGGTCATAAAAATCGCATGCGCTTTGTGCTTAATAACAAAACGTGACTCAAATTAAATTAAAAATTGTCAGCGTCGTCGTCACACTGTCGTAAGCATACAAAAGTTTTTGCAAAATTTTTGGAGCAATGTTGTTATGTCTTATTGTTTTGTATGCATTTCGCTGTGTGATATATTTTTTTGTTCCAACTTATAATGACGTCTAACATTTGATATTTGCATTTCGATAAAATATTAAAATGTGCATTAGTCGCTGTCGTCATTCTGCTGTGAATAATGTACTGTCAAATTGTTATATTTAGTATTTGAAATATTCGTTTTATAAATTTTGATTTTTTTTTTTAACTTGATTATTCCTTCGAAATTGTTTTTATGTGCATTGAGTATCCTTTGAGAATGATAGCAGTAAAGATCTTGACAGTTTTGTGATATTTTCGTATCTTTACTTCTTTTCGAGTGCGTTTGACAGCTTTATACATAAGTTCGTGACGTCATAAGCGAAAAAAAGGAGAGTATTTTTTGCTTTCAATTTTTTTTTACTAATCCAAATTTAAATTTCATTATTATTTAAATTGTATGTATAAGTAAACAACCCCTTCTAAAATTAGGTTAAGTTAATTTATATTGGCTGGCTGTCCCACCATACATAGAACTCTTGGTCCTTTGTAATACCAGATGGAATTTCATTTTGGTTAGAGCTGAAGTATGCGTCGTACAGAACCTCAACGATTTTTGCGAATTCTAAGATAGACTTAATATATTTGATAATTCATCTAGTCCCTTGAACTCCTATATATCTAAGACGAGTTCTCGATAAGGTCTCAAAGAAGCAAAGGAGGTGTTGCAGCGTCTCTCTTATGCCTACTTGCTGCAGTTTCTGCATGTGTCATCGTTACTTATCTGGCTAGCATGTGATGCCAGTAAATTGTGACCTGTCAATAGGCCAACATCCGTCCTGCAGTCTTTTCGAGCCCGTTTGAGTAAACCGCATGTGTTTTTTTCTTCGGTGCCCTGGCACATGATCTTGGCGATGCTGCAAGTCCTTAAGATATTTGATCTCACGCTGATCGGTCTGTCAGCTCTTTCAGTAATTTTATTGTGTTTCGTTTTTAGCCACTTGCGTGTTTTCTGTGCTGATTCAGTACGACACTTTTGGCCAGCTCATTAGCTTAGTCGATTTAGTCATATTCGTTTGTCTACTTCTCCGACTTCTGTATATACCCGAACTAGTCTGCTGTTCATTTGTTGAAACCACTGATATATATATATCATATACTGGTTCAAAGTATATGATATAGCTGTCATACAAACTGAACCGATCCAAATCAAGTCATCTTTATGGAAAACTTCTCATCATAAATTTTATTTATTAATTTTCCGAAAAATATTCACAAAGACAAATATGTCGATCCATTATTTTCCCTATAATGTATTACTACAACCATTAAACGTATACGTTTTGCTGAATACTATAAATTATATAGCCTGAATGCACTTTTTCATTTATGATGCTTTTCAACACTTTCGGAAGTCATCAAGCACTATATAATAGCCAACAGTCTCGCGCTAACGTAGCGGTATCATTAATTTTGACAGCTGTTAACACATTCCGAGTGTTGACAGCGCCATCATGGTGAAAGAGCGAGCACAAATAAAATGAAAAATGATTGAAAAGTACATACGACATCCGCAAATGGTGGTTGGAAGGGATTTATTTCTTATCAAAAAATAAAATATTAAAAAGTAAATTTATTACATTATATCTAATTAATTGTCTACCAGATGCTTTCTCAACACGTGTCCGAATACGCACGCTCAATTGTTTTTTTCTTTTAGATTTTTACTATGTTAGTAAGGTTATAATAATGATAAAAATAAAAAATATATATTTTTTTAGTTTTATTCATATATTTGTAAATACTTAAAGATAACTATAATTCACAACACCTTCGGAAATTGATAAATATTTACGCTCTTCAGTAAATGCATGTCAACTACTCAGCAACGAGTTACATTGAAGACTGATAAGACAATGCACTACTCAAATGTAGTGGCACTCAAGAAATACATTACCCCACTCTCTCACCCACCACGTCACGCGCCCTTCGACGACTATCCCAACATTATTATCATTACGTGGCGCGTATACGTAATCTGTTCATGCCCATATTTTGTCATATCTTCCGCAGATAACTCGCACTGATATTCACACGCTACCCCACCACTATCATTGCTGTTGTTGCTTTTATCATTTTCATTTTGATTCTTGGCGCTCACTCAGGTGCGCCTTACACAGTCATAGCCACAGCCCTAATGAGCGCCACCCTAACACCCAGCACCCCGCCAACTTTAGCAGCAGTAAAGACAGTGAAATTTAACAGTAAAGCTGAGCCACCCCCGCCGAAAAAAAGCGATCGCACGCTGGCCATACGCTTCAGTTCAAAACTCGACTGTCAAGCAAGCGCACTTGTCGCCACTGCACTGCAAAGCACAACGAGAAAAATTCGAGGGATAATATTATATTGTTGAAAAATCGCCGACGACATCTTCTACCAGCGATTAGCGTGAAATATTCCATATTATTTAATATATAATTGAATATTACGCGCCAGTGTTTTATTTACCTTTGTCATTAAATCGACAATTATAGCGATTAATTAACAATACAACTTCACTTAATAACTGTTGTTGTGTTTTAATTTTTGCTATTATTCGCCGTCACTCGCGTGTATTGTGATCTGTTCGCTGTTACTTATTAATTGCTACTCGTGGAGTAAATCAAAATAACTCGTCAAAATAAATAAAGACAATAGTTAGTACGACTAGCAGAAACGTTGATAAATTTCGCACCGCTAAATTCGAAAAAACGTATCGTATTTGTTTACGGTGATAGAAAAGTGGTTACGCTCGCGTAAAGCATTCAGTTCGCACTTCGGCGTCGTCGGTGGCAACATCATTATCACTTTTACTCGTTTTGATTTCCTTACTTGACAACTCACTCATTGCCCGGCTGCATATCTTCAATTATCACCGAAAAAACACACGATCTCAAGTGAAATCTCTTCTTAAGTGCTTAGCTCGGGTGATACTGTAGTGATATTTAGTTGCATGGCGTCGGTAGATCTGCAGTCTCCTCCACAAGAAGACAATACAACACAAGTGCAAATCTCATACGAGCAGCGCGAAAAGAAAGTTTTCCAAGAAAATACCGAAATGACATTCTCGGCGGACCGCATTTCTGAGGGTAATTTTAGTTCAAAATAATTATTATTTTTTAAATCTGAGAATAATTTCACTTCAAAATAAAAGTTTTTTAAATTTTTGTGCGAGTTCAAAGAATATAGTTTAGAAATATTTTGTGAGCAAATATATTATATTGAAATATCTGGAAGTATTTTTTAAAACTTTGTGTGAAAATTTTCCGATTGTTTGCTAAAATATAAATATCGTATAGTATATGTTAAACTGAAGCAATTGTCAAAAAGTTGTATTTGTGTTAAAGAAAAAAACATTTTTTATTAAAGGGTATGACAACCAGGTTATTTGTGTTGAAATCAGGGTGCAAATAATGCATTAAAAACAGAATTTAATAAACATTTGAAATAATTTTGTTTATATTGAAATACCAAATAGTAAAAAAATAATTTTTAATTTTTAATCCCAAAAACGGTTTTAAAAAATTTTTAAAAAATGTGTAATTTAAAAACTGGATTAAAAGTTTATTTTCAATAAAAGATAATTAAATTTTAATTTTAATACCAAATAATTTTAATACCAATTAAAAAATAAAAAAAAATATCTAAAAAAATTTTATTACCAAAAAATAATTTTAAAAAAATATTGTAGAATTTTAATTGTTTCGCGTTTGCGGACTTCGTGTTTTAGCGTTTTGAACTAGAGCTCGCACAGAGCCATTATCCTCAATACTCCACTTGTCACCAAACTTACACACTCAAACGATATTTTAACACATTTTTATTCTGATTTTAGGATTAAAAATTAACTTAAAAATTTTTTCTATTAAATTAAAAATTTAAATATTTAATGTTCTCTCCAACCTCTTAAAATTAAATTGGTATTAAAAGTTTTAAAATAAATTCAATTTAATTTAATTAAAAATTAATTTTTAATTCAAAGTTCTTAGAAGAAAAATTCTCTACCCTGGTTAAATTAATACTTTTTTCAATATATTAATAATATATTATTTGTGCGATTTTGAAGAATTTAGCTGTAACAAGTTTTTTTTTTTTGAATACATTCTTTTTACTAAACTTTATTAATATTATATAATGAAAAGGAAACAAAATTATAGTTTCTTGATCTTCAAGAATTTCGTAATTTTTGTGTGAATTTAAAAATAAATATTTTTATAATTGATGTTTTACTTAATTGAAAATATAAATTACACAAATAATTTAAGTAAAAAGTATTTTATTTGCATTTATTTATTTTGGTTTTTGTTAACTTGAAAGAAAATAGTAGAATCATTTACCGTTTACTTAATTCATTGAAAACAAGTTTTTGAAACAAATACCATAAATTTAAAAATCATCCTATTGAGCAATGTTTAAATACATTTAACGAAAAATTTCAAAAAATATTTGAGTGCTGCGTTAATGATTATATAATAATAAAAATAACATAATCAATTCTAAAATTGTACAATTTCTAAATTCAATCAATCATCTTGGAGTGAATTTCCGATATATAGCATTTTATAATTCTTGAATTGTTAATAAGTTTGTAAATAAGTTATTTATCAATCATTATCAATTTTATTTTGGGCAGTTGCAAGTCGTTCTAATTAATTTGACAAGTTGTAAAATAATATAGACAACCCTTCGATGTAATATTTTACTTATCATTCGCGAAAATTGACACAAGATCAATTAGACTGACGAAAAAAAATATACCGTACAAGTACGAGAGTTGGAGGTACCTATCATTTGCTGACGATAAATTTTCAGATATGATAAAATAGTTTTCAATGTTTGTTACCATAAATATGTAAAAAACACAAATATTTTTTTAAATTTTTTACACAAACAAACACAAAGACAAAGTGTCTTATTATGCACTGAACAGGGTTTACTAAGTTTTCCACAGTGTTTGTAATACCCAAAAGGAAACGTCAGAGACCCTATAAAGTATATGTTTATATATAAATGATCAGCGTGACGAGCTGAGTCGATTAAGCCATGTCCATTCTGTATATGTATATTCGAGCTAGTCCCCCAGTTTTTGAGATATCGTTCTGAAATTTTGCAGCCGTCCTTTTCTCACCAAGAAGTTACTCATTTGTGCGAACAGTTGATCTCGGACTACTATTGCATAAAGCTGTCATACAAACTGAACGATCGCAATAAAGTATTTGTATGGAAAGTTTTCTCATTTGACGAGATCTCCGAAGAAATTTTTCTGATCTTATTACTTTAACATATAGCTCCCATACAAACTGGCCGCTCAAAAATAAGTTCTTCTAAGGAATCTTTTGTATTTGTGAAGGTTGTATAGCTTCGATGCAACCGAAGTTAGCGTTTTTTCTTGTTTTGCATTGAGATTACAAAAAACTTTTAAACTTTTATTGCACAATAAATTTATTTATATATATTATAGTTTTCAAAATAATACTGAACACGGCTGCGAGGCTTACATATGTTAAACCCATTTTTTTTTTCTAATTAAAAACTTTTATATTATTTAATAACTGTACCTACAACTTTCTAATTATATTTATCCGCTAGAAAACTTAGCTGAACATCAAAACTTGCTGAGATTATTATATGGTTGCTGAAATATGTGCTATTCCTGACACGCCATTTGGTTGTTTTCAAAAGTATTATTATTTAAATTTCTAAAATAATTTATTATCGCTTAGTCTTTGAACAGCTCAGACAAAAACAAATTGTAGAAAATATTAGTAAAAATTATCATTAACAAGAAACTCCTACTTAATTCCAATGCTTGACAATTTTATCTCAAACTTTTCACATGCGTTTCATATTCAAAAGCCTTTACTTAATCTTAAAAATTTAATTACGCACGAACTTGCGCTGAGCACACATTTATTTATAACCACTTGCATTCATACCTATATCTATGGTATATATACTTCTTTACACTTTTATATGTCATCTCACAAAAAGTGTTATAAATGTGCTTCCATATTCTGAAAGTGATTTATGACGACTTGTTTCGAAACCATTTTTAATAACCGTTATGCTACTAAAAGTAAAAATAATTTTTGTATTCGTATCTAAGATAAGTAAGTGAGATGATAGCAAAAGTGTAAGAAAATATTCAATGTCATAAAAATTATTGCTAAATATTTGCTTGCAGAATTTTTTATGACAATTCATATTTGATTTTGTGGTTTGGGCAATATTTTTTAAACAAAAACAAAGTGCGACGAAGTAAGTACATTAAAAAAATTGCATAATTACAGTTTGCAAAAGCTTTATTAGAAGATTATTTACGTTGACATTATTTGGAAGGAGTTTTAAGAAGAACTATTGGAATTTATTACTGCATAAATGGTTGCTTAAATGACTGGATAGCTTTTTGCTATATAAATATATTTTCTTAACTAGAAACGTTAGAGAAGTGAAAAGAAAAATTGCTGGTATTTTATTTGAAAATTATAGGTTATGTACTCTGTACCGTTGTCTTTTCTAATCGTTTTTATTGCATTGTTAATTTTTGTGTTTCGTGATACTTGATTTGTCTTTTCATAAGATCATTTAATTGCATACTTTTTAAAAATAAAGTTATAATTTCCAACATTCCATTAATGACATAACACTTTATAACATTTAAAATATCAATAATGGTATTTTAGATGACTTTTATTATAATATAATGTATGTATGCCCCTTTTGAACTCTATACATTTCCAGGGCAATGTCTGCAATCAACCAATTACTATTGATTTTATTGATAAGTTATTTTAATATTCTCTGCTATTATCTCTTCTCTGCTATTATCTCTAATGAAATATATAAATGAATTACGGTGACTGAACTCGACTAAAACACATTTTCTGCATCGTATGACATTTATTATTTGATGCACTAAAACCAAATACTTGCATTCTTGATAAAATTAGCAATCCAAAATACAAAATTTTTTTAAAATTATATAATTATATAATACATAGTGGTATTTTTGAAATAAAAAATATGTAAATTTCAACTCTCATTATCATCACTCCGAATAGGTGTCATTGCGGAATAGATATTTTATTAACTAAATGAATTTATCCGCTTTTTCCGTAAATTTTGATAAACGATATATGAACATTGCAGATTTTTATACCCTGAACCGGAACTAGAACCACAGTTTTTGAAATATCGATCAAAAATTTGCAAAAGTTCTTTTTCAGCAAGAAGCTGCTCAGTTGTCGGAACCACCGATATCGAACCATTATACTGGTAGGATATAAATGCCTTACAAACTGATCGATAAAACTTAAGTTCCTGTATGGAAAACTTTTTTATTTTGATAAGGTACCTTCATGAAATTTGGCATAAATTGTTATCCGAGGCAGCGCTGCAATCTCTGCACAAATTGTTCAGATCGGACCACTTTATCGTATTGCTGACTTCCAAATTGATGGATCAAAATCAAGATACGAATCTTTTTATACATTTTTATGCTATAAAAAATGCACCTGTGAAAGTATAGCTAGTATAAGCTTCGTGCAACCGAATTTGACGTTTTTTTCTTGTTTTATTTTCTTTTCCTATATGATTTATTTCTTTTTTGATTATTGACTACCCGTCAGTCGTATTCTTGAAAACATATCCTTAGAGAATTATTTTTTATATATATATTTTTGTTTTATAAACAGTTCAACTAAATAGATAGTCTTAAGCTTTATATATAATATACATAAGTACATTCTTATATTAACGAATCTTAAACAAATGGAGCAACAAAATTCTATAAATCAAATACTTCATACTTCAGTGTGACATATTTGTAGACATCAAGTGTCGCGTAGTTCCCCACCAATAAAATAGAGAAATTAGCAGCTTCATTTGTGTGCTAGCAACGAGTGTCAAAAACAACAACTGTGCATTCTCACCAATAAATTTGTGTGTGTTCTGGTATGCTTATACAAATATCAAAATTCACGCCTGTCAATCAAAACAAACACTTAGAATCAACGGGTGTTAAAATAAATATGAATATTTTTGGTATTTTCCGCTTCAATTTATGGCGGAAAAAAAGTATTCATACACAAAGAATTGTTTGTTTATTTGTATAAATAAAGTTAGTTATTGCTATCGGCAAAGCGCTACTCATTGTCTTTCGATGCTTAGTATCTTGACTTTGTTGATTGATTTGCTTCACAGTAATTTTACGTTCGAATGCCGGAACATCAAAATGCTTTTACTAGCCCTAATAACTTTGGTGCTCGTATGTTATAAAATATTACTTTGACAAATAAATCCGTTGTATTGTTTTGTTTTGCTAACTTCTGAAGCACAAATGAAATGAAAAATTACAAAACTAATGTTTTGTGGGTTTAATGAAGTGAAGAATGAAAAGTATGAATTTATATATTTATTTTTACATACGTTTTAAGGTACAAATAGCGTACACAAATATTTTGCTATAGTGCTTGGGGATTTAATTTATTATTTTGAATATTTAGATACACCTATACAAACGCAAATATATTTTTCATTAATAATTGCTGCATGAACTGTTCTTTCTGCTAATTTTGCATAACTCTTTAAAAAAAAAAAAATTATTTTTTTATATATCAAATCAAATTATAATTTTTTTACTCTCGCAACATGTTGCTACAGAGTATAATAGTTTTTTTTTTTTTATTTTAAATAAATATGTATATGGTATTATATGTACAAGTATATAATAAAAATTATTTAATATATCTCTTCCCTTCCATTACAGACATTCCGAAAATTATTGGTGTCAGTGACATCACAGAGAATAAGAAGATATGGCGCGCTCTAATTGGCGAATTCTTGGGCACCTTCTTCTTGGTCGCCATCGGTGTAGGCAGTTGTACCGGCGGTGATACGTACACAGCATCGGTGCCACAAATTGCATTCTGCTTCGGTTTGGTGGTGGCCACTATGGCGCTGGTAAGTGCAAAATAACATTATTTATTTATAAGTAAAGTATAAAATTTCGAACAAACCAACAAATACCAAAATTAATGAATAAATGAATCAAAAATAAATCAAGCTTGTGCTCAATTTAGAAACTATAAAGTTTTTTACTATATATTGCTTTTTTCATTAAATTTGTTTAACATATATGATTTATTTATTTTTTAATTTATGTTTTTATATAAACTCAATCTCCTACTTTCGAAATTCTTAAATGAATTCTAATTTTTTTATAATTTTTTTGTTTTTACATAAATTAAATGCACCCGTGCTCATTTGCAAGGTTAAACTCGTAATTAAAGCTAAATGATCGCGCTTTTCAATTGCTCATCTCCATTTAATTACCGTAGAACAAGCTTGCAAAATATTGGTTATTAAACCAATTTGCACATCATTGTTTATTGGGGTAGGTTTCTGCCAATCAAAGTGCAACTAGGTAATCTGTACATAAATGAGCCAATAAAGCAAGTCACAGATGGCTACAAAGTAAATATTTGTGTAGAAAATCCCTATTTTTTTGAAAAAATTACTAACTTTTATTAAAAAAAAAGTTCCAATATTCGAAATCGCCGAAAATATTTGCATACACGTTAGCGAAAAATTTTGAAATAAAATTTTGTACTGTTTTCTGACCTTAAACTTTGATATTAAAAACAACTTTTACATCCTAGCTCATTGTCTTTGCAGTAAGATTGTCTTATGATAGAACATAATTGTTTCACTATCAAGCAGATGGTAGCGTTTTATATAGTATTCCGCCTTTTCTAATTAAATATTTTTTCATTCGTCAGTTTACTCCTACCCATGCACATATTTTTAAATACTTGTATTATTAATCTTCGAATATGTCTCAATTAGGATACTTGAATCCAAGAAATTATAAACGATCTTGCCTTCGACAAGGTTAGGTTAGGTTAGGCTAAATAGTCGATTGGAATAGAGATCTCACTTCCATAACTTATAACGCCTATCCATTGTGGTACCTAGAACTCCTATAAAATTTATCATAAAAACCATCTTAAATCGGCAAAGCGCTTTAGCTGATCACAAGCTTGTTGAGACGGCCAATGTCAGTTTCGGCTATGTATCCTGGTTCGCTGAAGGTATAGCTGCCGAGATGTTTCGAACTCAGTCTTGCAAAAGCTAGACAATGGAGGAGAAAGTGCTACGATGTTTTCACCTGACGTTCTTTCATACAATTTTGAGAATTGGCGTCCGACTGAATTGTTAGCCTTATAGCATGAATGCCTATTGGACAATAACCTGGCACCCAAACGAGTTTGATGATAAAGTAGCTTGATGTTATTTCTAGTCCAAACATACGCTGCTTGACTAGCTTTATACGCAAGGTTCGCGCGCTCAGAGCTAGTATTGCCGCTCTGTTTGCGGAGTGAATGTTCACCTCTCTGAAAGGAGCTGCACTTCGGATGAGTTAGTCTACTGCTATCTTAATAGCAGCCACTTCGGACTGAAAAAAAAAACTACAGCCTAAAGCTAAGCTTGAGGGAGAGCTCCTTACAGAAAACTCCACTCCAAATCGACCAAATAAGTCTTCGAAAAAAGCTAACACCATGTACTTCTATAAAGTTTTCTCACTTGGTTTTCTTTATTTCTTTAGGTCTTTTAAATTTTATCACTTTTCACTGTGTCTGCTTGCTTTGTCGTTCTGATACCATGCAATTTCTTGGTGCTTCTTCTGGTGTGCTTTAAAGCAAGATGTGTTTGTTAGAATTATTATTTTCGATATGATTCGATTAGATACCTGAACTTCCAAGATGGCGAGGGGATCTCACTGAAACTGCTATATGCATTTCTTTGTGAATACTGTTAAAAACCTAGGTACTTTACCTAGATGTTTAAAAGTGTAAGAACCGAGGTATTTTAGTTTTGGTCTGTCTTAGGCAAAACACTCAAGCAGGAGGAAATCTTAAATTTGAGAAGTGTCGGAGTATATAGCTTCTATATCGAGGCCTTACAGCTGCTTTACACCACTTATACTAACTATACAAAAGGTTTTCTTCGCTTCGCTATCTGATCGCTATACTTCTTCATAAAATTATTCCTTTTATCTCTATTGATGCTTTTTAGCTTGTTTAGGGGTTACAAATTCTTAAAACGTCCCTTCTTTTTCGATAAAATTCCAACATAATATTCTAAAATTCTTAGAAATGTTGAAGTTTTTAGTACAGCCTTCTTCAGCATTAGTATTGTCAAAAAAGCAAATTTTTACACAGAAATATTTTTCACTGTAATTCTCAGCACATGTGACCACTGTGCAGCGACTTTTTAACACACTTTTAATAAACTAGTAATGAACTCATATTTAGGCCTAAGCCACATATTTCTAAGACATTGGCATTTACTTTTCAGAGTTGTCAAACCAGCTAGGCATGAAAGCAAAAAATTAAAACAGACAATTAACTGCGAATGAAATAATAAAACTCAGGGCATAAAAATGTTTTTATTTTCATTTTTTCTTTTTTCGTTGTAAAAAGACGTAATGTTGCAAGTGCAACAAACAGCAAATACAAATGAAAACCAGCCAGCAAATTGTATTGCCGACTAAACCACATTTTCTGTATTTTCTGTGAATGAGAGCGAGCGGCGGCTGCGCGTGCGTGACAGCGAACACTAAACGCACAGCATTAAGACGAGTATCGGCAACTAAAACGTTCAACTGATTTGTCAGCAAACGCCAACTGAAGCGCTTGCAACGCTTAATTACGCGCGTGCACACGCACACACATATGCTTAGATGTATATTTGTATATGTTTGTATATATGTGTGTTTGTAAGTAAATGTGCGACTATTTATGCACGCACGTACTTAAGCAATGACAAGTGCAACGCGCTTGCGTGCAACGAAGTTCTAGATTGAGGTAGGTCGCCGCGCAGTAAATGCCGGCGACGTCTAGCAGAGGGCGCGGCGGTGCAAATGGCAGGCATTTGTCGTAATTAGCTTTAATCAACGCGAGCTTAGGCGCTCGTTTATTATGCATCTGTGTATGTTTGTATATTGTTGTTAATATTGTATTTTTTTTTTGTTCAATTACATGCAATCTTGTTCTATTTGTTGCTGCACGATGCCACTGCCACTGAGTTGGCTATTGCTCATAGTTCACTGCACGCCACTGTAGCATTGAGCAAGTTGCAGCATTGCAAATGTCAGCGCATTACTGCATTTGACGCAGAGTGATCGCCCAAAGTATTTTCGCTCATTTCTATCCTGCGGTTATCATCCATCAGTTAATTGTTGGTATGCCAACTAATATTTAGTAGAAAAAATTTATTTTTTTTTAATTCGCCCGAACAATAGCCCGTGCTCGGCTTATATTTATTGTTTGATCTAAAAAATAACATATTAATCAAAATAATAATTTAATTTAAAACATTTAAAAAAAAATGTATAAAAATAGTTGCATTTAATTGCATGTTGTTTGGATTTGCAAGGAACAATCGCTGCGCTTTTCGTGTGAGCATATGTGTATATACGCGGTTATATGTACATTAAGGTGGTCCTTAAATAAATTTTGATTTTAGAAGTAAATTTCATATATGATTTTAAAAAAATACAGAAAAATAAATAAAATAGTCTAAATTTTAGCTTTATTAGTTCGAACATTTTCAGACGTGCGGTTTTTGATGGGTCATGCGTCTTATAAAGATTATCTTGTCGGTCTATTTGGCTACCACATTTATTTTGCAGAATCGGTAATATACCGCCAATAACGCACAGAATGTTGATGGCCAACTGAAATATCAGCATTGTTTGCTAAGGCTCACAAAAAGTAGTCAAACTGAGTAAAATAACCTGAACGAGGCACCTAATTAACGAACCTTGAGAAATCTTGGTTTTCCCGCTACAAATAGGTTAAATTTGCTTATTTGAGGACCGGTTAAGCAAGAAATTTTGCTTATCTTTTTTGCAGAGTCTTCTCTTGCAAATTCTTCTCTTTACTGTTTAGAATCCGAATTTTGAAAATTAACTTTAAAGATTTTTCAAATGTGAAGGGTAATAATATACCGTTAACAACTGTCAAAAATATGTGCTTACTTCTCCAGCTTGGTTGACAGCTGTCTTTGTATGAAATTCTTCTTCAAAACAAACAGCTTATATAAAAAATAACTATTAAATCACTTTTTTTTTAACCATCTAAGTTGTAGCTTTGCCTGTACACCATTTACCCCTTATGTTAGTAACCAACTTTACCGACGTCTTTTAGCAACCGGGTACCGGGGTATTATTCTGATCTGAGTATTATTATTATTTTGTTTATTTTATTAAAAATTTTTTAGAAAAAAATTTTTTCTTCAAATATTAATAGTCAGTGACAATTTAAAGAAAAAAAAATAACAACGTGGAATAAAAAAAATGAACTCACAAATAGCTTTCTTTTAAGTTAAAAAACGACGATTTGAGAGCTTAAAATGAAATATTGAATTTTTTTTAAGCTATTCACACAAATTCGCCGCGGTGGGTGATTCAGTTCTTTTGGTAAAAGAACTGAATATTTTGGTTCGAGTCTCGCTTTGCCATGCTTCATGCCCAAAAAGATTAGATGTTGAGATCCTCTGAAATTTCACTGATGCCAACACGAAGATTTTCAAGCAATGTTTCTTTAAATGTTTCGATGTTATCGTCATTTACAGAGTTAGATGGACGAATCTCACGCTCAATGACTTCACGACCTTCATTGAATGCTTTGTGCCTCGTAAATACTTACATATGTATGTTTCTAATAAAGTAAACTCCCCAAAACACTTCAGCAACATTTTCAGTAGTTCCGTAACCGTGATTCCATTGGACACACAAAACTTCAAGCAAGGTTGCAAGCAAAAAAAAAAAAAATTTTTAAAGCTTTACAAAATTATTGCTTAATTTGTTACCGAAATAAATTTTTTCATAACAAAATTTCCAAAACCACACAGCTTACATGAAACTTAACAGTATGTGTGTGAAATAATAGTATTTTGAGAATAAAGACCTACCAACCATAGTCCTATCGGTTTTTCGGCATTAATATTAATAAACTTTTTTTAAATTTTTTTAAGCTAATCAAAATTTTATTGCCCTGTGTATCTTTATTTCGGTTGAGGGAGACTACAAAAATCATTCATAAAATGTTTAAGCACCTCCCTAGCCTAGCATATACATCGATACCTACATATATTCTTGTAAATATACGCTCAGTTCAACCTTAACATTACAAAAAGTATATGCATACATTGTTGTTGCCTGGTAAGCACTGTCAATAATAAGTTTAACTTATCAACCAACCCAGCTTTCCATCACTCAGCTGAACTCGACAAGCCCATTGTTCTGTTTTGGTTTTTTTTTGCACATTTTCTCATGTTGATTTATGTAATATCATTTACCGTTCAATTTATGCGCAAACAATGTGAGTGCATATGAGTGCACATATACAAACAATGCACACAAGTGTACTTGTACACATGTATGCTATGTATGAAGTCCATGTAAACAGGTGTTTTACTTGAATTGTATTATTTTAGCAATCGCTGTTGTTTTTGCTTTTTTGCAATCATTGTTTTTTTTTTTAATTTTTGTTTTTCTTGTTGTCAGCTATACTTTTATTTTTAGTGTAGGCCAGGCAATTTAATTGCTAATCACAAGTATTGCACGCGAATTTATGAAGCAATAAATACCACAACAACAATAACAACAACCACAACCACTTAACCGTCACAGTAGGCGTTCAATTATTGTTAACATGATTATAATGAATATATGCGATATATCTGCCATGGCAATACTACAAGTATAGATAACAATGTATGCGATATCGCTTTGATATTAACAGAGTCAATTGTTATGATATTTACTTGCGCGTATTTGCACAAATGTTTGGAAGCCCATGTGATATTGTGCATACGTAGGCAGCAATGCAACGTCAGACCACAAAAGTCAACGGGTTTGAAACACCGAAATGTGTCGAGAGAAAGATAATGATATTTTTATCTTTTCGTTTTTTTCGTTTCGCCTTGTCCTTGGTCGAAATGAGCTTGTGCTTTCTTAGTTAATTATAGTTGTCACTATTTGCCATTCTTAGGTTGGAATTATCATTATTTGTTTATTTATCTTTTTATTGTTAGTTGTTTTCACGATAACTCTGTGCTGTATATTTATTTAAATTAATGAAATTAGGCGGAATAACGGTGACAGAAGTTAAGTTTATTTTTATAAATCAAGAAGCATTTAATAGTATTACACCTATTTTCGTTCTCAAATATTTTATATAAAAATATACTTGTATATACATATGTAACATATATGTGGATATATTTATTCTGTTGACTTCCTTCAGTTAAAAATTTTAATTTATTAAAGGTTTCTCTGTTGATCATTCTTGGTATGAGCCTAATATTACTATCAGTATCGCCCATTGTGACATATTCTTCATTTTACTTAGCAGTCTTAATTGATGCCTACATTACCTATGTTATGTCAAATAATTCTGTAAAACGTAGCTGGGTTTGAGGTCCGATTTTTCTCAATTTTACATCATACTAAGTTAAAGCCATATAGGTTCAAATTGTTCAAGTAATTTAGTAGATATAAAATTTCACTCAAATGTAAGCGAAACCAAGGACCCTAGTATTTACATACATATATTCGATGCATAAATTTTTATAGTTATAAGACCGAAATACTTAGTTTTGCCATAAATTCTGTTACAAAGTTTATCAATTCAGCCCGAAAAACCGTTCGCGAACGCTTAGCAGCAATCCACTTAGAAAACAGAAAATTATGTCAAGGGATATTGATATATCGTCGAGATTAATGTCACGACTTATTCGAGATGATCTCCCTATGAATACCTATGTCGATCAACTGGTCATCTTCTGACAACGCACTTGAAACAACTTAGGCTCAACTGATGCAAGCGGCTTCTTCTTCAACCGCCATGAAATTATGCTTATAAAAGACGAAAAAAAAACCGTGAAAGAAGTTTTTAATAAGCAAAACGACAAATGGAGACCGTTGGATCTTCTAGCAAGATTCTGCTTCAGCCGTCAAGTCAAAAACCACCAGTAATGGCTTAAAAGCAATATTTGTGATTTCATAACTGCAGATGAGTGGCCATCTGAAAGTCCAGACTTGAATCCATTGGACTATAGTTTGTGTTCAGTGTTGTAGAGCATGGCTTTTCGAATACCCCACAGAAAGTGGAAATTCTCAAAAAATCTTTGGTTCGAGCAGCGTCGTCAATACTAAGAGAAACTGTGCGTGCTGCTATTGACCAATAACCGTATCATTTGAGGGATTGTGTGTGAGCAAAAGATAAACATTTCTAATAAAATGTTGCACATCACTTATTTAATATATGCATTGTTAAATATGATTAATTTTATTTAAAAATATTTTGTAGTTTCATTTTTATAACGGCCTGAACTTGTTACCGCATTTACTTTACTTTTTTTATCAAACGAAATTACTCAGTGGAGTACGTAATATTTCAGCTTACTCCAGTTTCTTTTCTTTAAAGTGTAAAGTAAAAGTTTAAAAGAATCAAAATTAAAGAAATCAAAAAAAAAGTTTTAAAGTCTGGCTCCATAATTTTTAAACCTAAACGTCATCATTAACCTGACTAATTCTAGATATTTCTACAATTTTCCAAAAACCATCTAGTTGACTGAAAAACAGTTTCGATTTGCCGTTACTATGTCTTTAAAATGAATGACAATAAGACATTCAGCAGCAGAACGCCATTTATTATATGAGAATATTATGCAAACTGCTGCCTAATCCTATTACGACTCTCACCTGGCAAAATAGCTTGCCAACGCGGAAGTATTGCCAATTGCCAGGTGATTCTTGAATGCATATCCATATTTTTTTATTAAAGTCTTAAAAACCAGCATTGATTACCCGAAAACTACTATATATGGATATTGCGTAACATAATTAAATGATGTTTTTATAAGCGTAACTTAGTGATTATTTTGAAATACTATTTCTCAGTATTAGTACTAGCAACTATTAAACTTGATTTATTGCGTTTCAGGCAGCGATAATAGCCTTTTATTTATTTTGATGGGCTGACATTAAAACTTTTAACGATATGGCGAATGCAATTAAAGGCCATACATAATGTGATTAACTAATGTTTTAATAACAAAAACAATAATCAAATTTAAAACGTGTAACACAGCAAAATAATTGTTTACTATAGTAATTAAATTGCACGTAACTCTTTGAATCACATTAATTTGTTATGGCAAATAATTTCGATACCGCTGACTTTTATGATTCTCCTAACTGTTTATTTTTCATAACTGTTTATAGAAAAAGTTGTATATAAAACTGCATTAAAGACCTTGAAAATACAGAAATATGAAAATACTATGTTACCTATATAAGTATGTTAAACATAGATGAATTGCTATTGTTGTAAGGGTAAAAATGCTTGATGAGATAAAAAAAAATTATGGACAACTGATAGATATTGATTAATATACATACCGAAATATTCAAAAAGTATGTGTCACGTTGTTTGTCCGAGGTTGAATTCCAAACTACTGAACCAATTTTAATAAAATTTAGCGGACTGTGTCCAGTTTAGTCCAACTTAAAAGATAAGATATAAACTATCTCAATTATATTAAAATTCGAAACAATTCATAAATAAAAACTATATTTCTTAATAATTTTTTTTTCTATGTACAAAATTCAAAAAAAAATATTGTTATTTATTTAATTTTATTTTTTATCAATCATTTTTTATAATTAAGAAATGTTGATTGATTTTTGTCGAATAAAAGTATTCTAAAGTTGATATTTTATTTTCCAAATCCCTGTAATGTTTGTCTAGAGATAAGGCCGAGATCTCTACAAACAGAATGTTCTTTTCCAAATAGTTAGTAGTAGCTGGTTTATCAGCATAAGCCAATGAGTTTTCATACCAGAAACACACTTACCCCCCCTCACAAAATATAGTCCAAATGAAGCAAATCACGACACATTAGGTAGTCAACAGACAGTTTTATTTCTTGACATGATTCGTCTTAGAGTTTGACGCTATGGCTTACGCGGCTTGTTGTAAATTCCTGATGAAAGCCTGTTGGAATTCAGTCGATTTATATTGATCTGATTAATTCTTTGACTTAGATATCATATATACCATAGAATTTCAATCTTTAGTTTTAAAAATCTTATTCATAACCCATTAAAGCTTTGGGCAATCAAACCATAACAGTCACTAAATTTTCTGCATTAAAGGGAGCCCAAAGAGTTTACAGGAGCTTTCATACGACACCACAAAATTATTGAAACCTGGGAAGTACTCTGTAAGTTTGCGGAACCCAACTCGAGTTCTGGAAATATACCTTCACAAATCTCAAGCGTTGTTCCGGTGTAAGTCTTTCCAAATTTCAAATGCATATGCTAACTTTGACAGCTATTCTTCCAGGAAATAAGTAAATACATTTTTTTTATTTATTTAAACAATATCGTTAACCCCATTTCATTTATAACGGTAAGTTTTACCATACATAGAATTTTGATAGCATTTTAATATTTTCGGTGAATATCAAGCTTAAGAAAATGTCTTAGAATATCCGTGACTTGCTGAGTACTAAACATATCAAATACATGTGGTAACCGCTGTTCATGTAGAACTAAGCCTCTTGGAATTTCTCTGAGGCTACCTTTTAAATAAAATTTTATTTGCTTAGATAATATTTTTGAGACGTAGCTTTTTTCTTCTTTGTTTTAATTGCTTATAAAAGTGTACGTAAATGAAAATTTACTTCACACTCACAGCCATCAATTCGCTTAAAATGATCTTAATACCTTTTGCGTAACTCTCATAAAAATTATGGAATACCCATATTTGCCGTATATTGCCAATTTATGCACAATATGGCAACACTAAAAGCAATTGCAGAAAAATTTTGAGTTCAAAAACAGTCATAGTTGTGCTGATTGATGAATGGTTTATAAATAAATGAGTTCAGCCTAACCACAATAGCTGGAAAATGCTGCCAGGCATACAAATGATGAATTATACAAATATGTTCATAACAAATGACATATAATATATTTATCACTTTCGTCGCGTAGAAAATCTTTTGGCATGAAAAATGCATTTTAGTGATTAGTATTCCTGATTTACCATGCGATTTTCTTGCGATAGATAGCATTAAACTGTCTCGTTACAGCAGCAGGAAGCAAAATTTGTAACTATAAAGCATTCATTTACATAAATACTATGTCATTTCTGTGAAGCGCCACAGCGCGATGCAAATGCTTATGATTACATTACAGCTTTTACATAAAATAATAAGGACTTTATAAATAGTAAGTTGTTTATTACAAAACAGTTTCAAAGGCAATTGCCAGTTAGCGCACCCACGCATCGCTGGATATATGCCAAGACAGCAACGCATTCTCTCACTCGCCACAATAAATACAAGTGTCGTTTGGTATGTGCCAAGAATTTTAAAGACTATTGCAAGCAAGCAAACTGGGTTCAATTCTATTTAATTAGATGGCTTGGTCTAGATATGCATAAATTAATGTAATTATATAAGTAATCATGAAAAACACCTTCCAATAATGCAGTCCAAACAAAACGCAATTTTACGCAACTCTTTGGAATTTTAATCTATCTCTAAACCAATAATTATAGCAATTATAATAGTAATATGTTCTATGGTCTGCATCGATATAAGCGACAGAAAATTTACATTTTTAAAAACTACAATAGAATTTGATTTAATTAATTTGTCCGTTATCTATGTCGATCGGGAATTGTGAAATAAATGGTATTATTTTCGATATGTGAATTTCAAAAAGAAATAAAAGGCATATAACTTAATGTTATGACCAAAAATTTAGTTTTATTATAAAGATAGGCGTTTGCCATTATGTTTTAAAACCAATGATTTCCTCTGCCCATATAACACACACCAATCAGTGACTTTTTGAAACAAATGCGACAATTTTGTTTACTAACTTACCCATTCAACCAAAAGTGAGCTTCATCGCTGAGCAAAATATTCTTATGAAAATCGGAATCGGTGGCCATCTCTATTTGGACTAATCCCCGAAGGTGCGACACGCTTGATGATCGTTCGGCTTGAGTTTTTGCATTAGTTGGATTTTGTAAGTCCGTAAACCAAGATACTTTCACAAAATTTTCCATAAAGTAGATGGGCACAGCTCCAATTGTTGCGAGCGATGGCGACTGAACTCATTCGGTTCTTCTTCTTTGTTCATTATGAAATGGCAAACCAAACTGCGTATAAATCAAGTGACAGCTGTCAAAAATACCCGCTCCAAAAAATATATGGCCTCATTGAAAACTACACGTTTGCCCATTACTATAGTATCTTTATTAAGTATACTGGGCATTACGTCAAATTCAATGGCAGTCTTACTCAGATCCGTGAAAACGGTTGTCATTTATTTTGAAAACAATTTATGACAGCACTTTTCAAACCCAATTGTTAACAAAATTGATCTTAATTCCTAAATTTGAACCATTTTATCGATGAATAATATCTGATGATATGTTTTGTCATTTTGCATCATTAAATGTGACGTTGGGAAAACGTTTGTCATTGTACTTAAAACAATTTCAGAAAACACTTTGTTTTACGAAATTATTAACGAATCTAATGTATATTCCGCAATTTGATAACATTTTGCTTTGCACGGTATGTCATGGGAATTATGATATTGTCAATTCAGTGTCATTAAATTTGGCATAATGGAAACAACACATTAGGCTTGAGTACTATAATCTCCTTTTAATAAACATCGAATTAAATGTTTTTACTACATTGAATGGGAGTGACGTGTCACTGCAGCACCATTTGATGAACATATTTACCGTCTGAATAAATTTGACACGAACTGACAAAAAAAAAACTACATTTACAAGTATTTCAATACAATCTTTAATATCAAATGTAATTTAAATCCATTTTTCCGTACACATGTTATAAGTCTTGGCTGGGACGGCCTTCAGTCAATTTTTTTTTTTTTTTGGTTTCGACTCATATTTGCAGTGCCATTCGCTAAATGGCTGCACAATTTCGACGTCATACTCATAAACCCATGTTTGATAAATATAAGGCTCTCAGCTACGGTGTATAGTATCTCTTTTGCTACCTCTACTCGATTATATGGAAGATTTTTTCATCATAACTCCGGCTTTACTCATCAGAGAGGAAATATATAATAAACCTCATAATTTTTGATCGGTTCCAAATGCTTTTCTCTTCCAATTTTCAAAAGCGAAAAATATTCTCTTAGGTTATATACTAGAAGGTTTTGAGATTATCTACCTAGAGAAGCAGTCCTAGCTTATATTAGATCCACCTATATATAAGAAAAGACACCACATTTCCTCTCCAAAAGTTTTATATCTCTTTTACCCACTATTTGTTGGCTGTGACAAAGAAGTGCGTCGATCCATGAACGTGCAATAAAAGTCAAAGTCAGCAACTAAAGGCGAACAGCCAAGTGCAATGAGTTAAGTAAGCATTGAATTTGACAACGTCGCAGCAGTCAATTAATCGCCGCATACCCCGCCTCGGCTGACTACAAGTTCAGAGCTGCCTTTCAAGGCACGCAACGTGGCCACACTAAATCTAATAGTAAGCCTAGTTTAATAGCCAAAGCAGACTGCCGCGAGTCTTTGCCAAACGAGCGCTGGTCAAACAGGCTTCTAACGCAAATCGATGGGCCAATGGCTAGTCAAGCAGGCAGGCAATCGCTGGTCGTTATCGTTTTAACAATCTTGAGCATATAAATTGAAGTTATGAGTTACGACTGCGGTGACGCTGTATGGCACTGATGGTCGCGTTTCTGCAACTGGCATTTGTCGACACTGCAAGTGCGCTTACAACGCAGTGAGGCTGGATTTGTCAAAGCTGCATATGGCTACGAGCAGTCTGGCGCGCATGCGCGTATATAAAAATCTGGGGTGCATGCAAGTGTGCGTGCGCAATCGTAAGAGCGCGTAATTATTTGTTTACACGGCATTTGGTGGCATTTAAAAATGCGTTAAAATGTGTTAAACGCTGTCGTTGCCACTGTCATTCTGCGCGAGTTGTGCGCATGTGCGCCATTTCGGCTACTAACCAGCTAAATAAAAGTGAAACAGCAGTCGTGGCCATTGCCGCTGTCGTTGTCACATGGTCAACGGGCGCATTTGTGGTGTGGTGCGTGGCAAATTTTGTGGCGTGCATCAATTTGTGGCGTTCGCTTGTCTGCTCGAATTTTTCTGCGCTGGCGTACACGCACATATTCATATATTTGTATATATGTATATTTATGAACTGTTATTGTCAAATGTCGTGCAATTATTTAGTGACTGTATGACTGCGGGCCTGTCGAACCATTAGCCGAGCGGATTGCTGTTGGATAATCATTTTGCGCCCAGATTTGATTTGTGCGGTTTGTCGGCTTCGACATTCCTACGGTTCGTTGAACAGATGTGGTCACAAGTTTTTTCTATAAGCTTTATTTCTAAATTATGTCTTTGTCGCCATGTTACGCTTAATGCGTTTGCGTCCGCACTGAATTTTTGAATGCACTGGTTATTCAATGAAAAATGTTGCAGAATTTTATGATTTCGCAGAACTGCATTTGGCGGCACGAAATATGTAAAGTAAATGTTGTTTGCATAATTTAAATTTTCATTCAGTCCATTTTAGTGCATTTTCCATTTACGCTGCGGCCTTTGCGTAACAAAATTTTTATGTGATTTTTTTTTTTGTTAATTTGGAATTTCCGTCGCTATAAAAGTTCATTTTCTGTGTAAATAGCAATTGCTGACGTAATTATTATATGACCTCATTACAATGCAATGATATAATTTTTTTTAATTAAAACAAGTAATAACATTTGTTGACAAAGTTTAGTCTTAAATTTAAATGAATCTTATGTAATTTAAGTAATCTGAATTTATTGCGGACAATTTGGTGTATTTTCATCAACTTATCTTAAACTTGTTGATCTTTTTCATCAATAATAATATCTTGGGGTCTGTAGCTTAAAAAAGTTATAACATACAAAAGAGATAGGAAATATTAAGTATCATGCTTTCACCTAAGTTGACTTAAACTTTTTCTAATGTAAATCACAAGTTGATAAAAACTAGTTTCATCCATATTACATGTAATTTTAGAACAAAAATGTTATCCACGCCGTGGCTTGCCGTTTCTCAGATAATTTCTCAGAAATACGGTCCCCATAAGAACGTTGGTTAACCAATACTCAGAAAAACAAATAAGATCAATGTAGATTTTATGACTGTGTGTGAGTGTTTTTCTTTTTATTTTCTTTACAAATGTCTTGCTTGGTAAAATATTATCAGCTTATTATTCTGAGCTATAATGAGAGCTTTTAATTTCCAAAGACATAAATAGCAATTATTCCATCAAAAAAATAACTATATTGTACATTGAATACCCATCAATTATTTTTAATTCTCAACACAAAGAAGTGGATTTGTTGTGAAAGATGATTGAATGAAGAAGTCATCACTGATTATTATTATTATTATTTTTATTATTATTATTATTATTATTATTATTTAGAACGATTGAAGAAACCAAATAGGACAATATAGTCTATGATAGTGTTTAGACAATACTCGTATATTTAATATATTTACAAACATACGTCGGAATTCCGCACAATAAAATTTCATAATATTAGTTTTTAATATTAGAAAAAATAGGCACATCTTTTTCGAAAAATGTTCTCGTAAATTATTGCTAAGTTTACAATGATCAGGATTTCTATACAGTAGGTTCAACAAGAAACCAATCGGCTTAAGTCACGGAAAAAATAAAGCTCTCTTAAAAAATTCCACAAAAATTAAAAAAATCTTTATAATTTATTCAATGCGCAAATATATTAATAAGGCGTCCAGTCACCAACAGTCTTTATAATTCCCTTTCAACGAGAAAGCATGCTATGGACTAATCTTTCAGCATATGACTATGTTAAATTTTGCCATATTGCTCTCATATTCCGTTTTAATTGTTTTATTGGTCGTTTTACGTTCTTGCAAGTCTTTACTTTTTGATGGTATATAACAGACTCGTATACACATTACTATGGAAAAGTTGCTCAGAAAATGTAAAAAAGACCCCATTAAACGGTATAAAACTGCTTTTTTTACAGCTGCTACTACGAAATAATAAGTAGGTGAAACAAAAAAGCAGCTTTAAATCGTTTTTCAGCTGTTTTGTGGGACATATTCTGAGAAAATTTACCGTAGTATACCATCTGAAAGTAGGGACTTGCGTGAAAATTTAAAAAAAAAAATGATATTTTGACTTAAGATTTGTTGATTGAAAATTAGGTTTTTTTTGTTCGATTTTATGTCAATATAAGGAGAAAAAATAAATATTTTAAATTGAAAAAATACAGTGCATTTAGAACATAAGACGGTAGGTTTCTACCAAATTTCGTTAAAGAAAAAAAAATGTTTATACAAGATAAAAATAAAAAAACCCAAAAAGTTGGTTATTGAAATTTTTTACATACATTTTGAGGTGATGTGAAAAAAGTCTATAAACAAAAGTTATAGAACTTTTCAATACCTACAACATTGCCATATTACTTTTTTTATAATACCCGTAGTTTTGCTGTAAATCAGGATAAATCGTTTTTTACCCTTAAAAATCAGCCACGCCCCTACTCTTTGTTTTCCCGAACTCAAATCGCGTGTAAATTATTTTTCCTTAATGTTTGGCATTTCAGCTTTCGTTCCCGAAGTGTTTCAATCTACTAGGATTTTTTTTTTATTTTTCAAATTATCTACGCTGGTCTAATAATGATTTTTTTGGAGATAAAATTTTCTAAATCACGAACGTTATGGAAGTGTTCGTTATAAATAAAATTAAAACTATATATATTTGCTTTGAAGATATTTAGTTCATTCAAATAGGCAATTAGTTCTGACCAACGGACCGTTTTGACATTTCTTTAAATTATAGCAAGAGATAATGAAGAAAAAAACGAGGACTGGCAAGCAAGCTGCCTGTGATTGGTAGCCGATAGTTATGCATAATGTAAATTTTGGTATACGATTGCCTAGCGACTAATATACTCGCGCTAGTAACCGTACACAATTGGGATGTAAACTAATTAAAAGTGTTGAATTAATATTATCTTATATAATTTATTGCATTTTTTCAAATAACTGCGATCATACTTTTTTACTTTCTTAAATAACCCAATAAACCCATTAACATGTTGTAATTCACCGCGATCTTCTATAAATATGTTCGAAGAAGCAGCATTTGGGCAGCTAAGTGACCATGTCGTATGAGTAATATTTTTCACAAGCAATAAAACAATCACACTATGATTTATGCCATAAGAAAGGGAGATCGCAAAGCTATCAAAGATCAAGGTGTGTACATATTCTAATGTAACAACACTTCGTGAATAAATATGGGTTTCAAACGATTTGTTATTAAATCTGATTTGATAGGCTGCCTTTGCTGTAATTTTGTGCTGTTTAATCGCTTTGCGAGAGATCTGTGAGAATATGGTATTTATTATTATGAGCACATTGCGTTTACTGACTCAATAGCATCTTGCTTATTAACTTCACTGCCGTATTTAATGCGCGAGTTAAAGAACGTTTTACGAAACTCAGCATAAAATTATATGCAGCGCAAGAATATATACAAAAATATGTATGTTACTATAAAATAAAGTCAAAAGCGTAAGACAATCGCCGACAGATAGGCGCGTACAAAGCGTACAATAACTCTATCGAGCTGTAGCTTAACAAAAACAATAACGCATGCGCCCATAACCATAAACAATGCGAAGATGTGATCTGAACATGTCACGGTGTGCGCCTGGCAGCGCTAAGCAATCACAATTCAAACGCTTTTGCGCCTTAGAGCGTTTAACACACACATATACTCACATGCATACATACACACATACATATGGTACATACTTATATTTAAAATACATGCTGGCTGTTGTGTTGGCAATAAGGCGCTGCTCAAGGCCATCGCGCAAACTATCTACGCATGTATTGAAACAAAAACAAAAGCAATGCCATAAAAACAGAATGAAATCATGCCAATCACCGCTGCCGCACAAACGGATCTGCGGTCAAATCGGGGCGGCGCGGCGCGTCGCGTACTCTTTCGACTGCCAACACGCTTGTGCGCAATCGAAAGTGTTTTGATTGAAAATACATAAAAGTTGCCAGCAGAAAAATCTAAAAAGAAGCATATAAATAATGCTAGGTATTAAAATGTTAAAATGTGTGTATTGCTCCGTGTTGTAGGCCTAAAAGTGTTGTCGCAGACAGCTTGGTGTTGCATTTGCCAATTTGCCTAGCAATGCTTGCCACTACCGCTGGCCGCCTATCACACTGTTGGGCTGTCCGCGGCCATTTAGTGACCGCCTTTAAGCGCTAGCCGTGACTCTGGCATGTCGCATTCGGCTCAGCTTGGCGGCTTGGCGCGCTAATGATTGTTGATACCGATAAATTGTAGGCCTTTGCCAAGCTGACGCATGTAAGCAAAATAATATTAACTATTATATATTACTATATATACTATACTAAATGTTGTGAATAAATAATATCATTCAAAAACACGCTTAGAAGTCAACGCACAGCTGCTGCGCCTGCATTGGTCGCTCACACATACATGTGCAGTTATGCGGGTTTTTCCAAGCACGCTTTAAATTTTGTAGCATGTACATCGCCCAGCCGTAATCCGCGTTTATTGTGGTCCATTCACATTTATTTTTTTTTTTTTTGGTTTTTTTTATTTACTTTTTTTTTACCTTACATTTCTATCTAACTTTTTTTTTTTTTGGTTCTTGGTTTTTTTTTTTTTTTTGCTTCAGTAAGCTTCGCATTATGCCGCTTAGCGCGCACGCAAAACTTTAATTGCGATTTTTGTCTTAATTTAGTCGTTTTAGAATCACTTGTGTTTTAGTGGCGATTAACGCACTTTATTTATTCGGTTTTTTAAAAACATTTATTCGCGCTTGTATTTGGTTTCTCTCTTTTTTTTAATTTAGCTGCCCGCCACCTTCAATATGTTTTGTATAGGTGTTTTTGCAAAAAAATCTACCAGTTTTAATATGCTGTTTGCAAAAAATATAAGTAAAATAATTTACTAAAAATATGAGTCTTATTCTAAATTATAGTTTCACAGTTGTTCAAAGAAAACAGGTTTTCTAAACAATTTTTTCATTCAGAATTTTACACGATTATATATAAGTAGATATGTATAGCTACCTATTTTGCTAATGTTTTTATTCCCTGAACAGTATATATTAAATTTCCCACGATATTTGTAATACCCAAAAGTAAATATCGGAGATTCTATAAAAAAAAACATATAAATTATCATCGTGACAAGCTGAGTCGTTTTAGCTATGCCCGTCTGTCTGCCTGTATATACTCGCTATCGCTCAGCATTTTGCACATGCCCATCTCTCATCAAGTAGCTGCTTCTTAGGCAAAACCGCCGATATCGAACCAGTATAGCATATAGCTGCCATACAAACTGTTTGATCAAAATCAAGTCGTTGTTTGGAAAACTTTGTTATTTGACGATTTGAATACTGTATAGCTCACATCTACATATAATACATATGTCAAATATTTGATAAATTACATACAACTAAATCCCAAAAAGTCTCTTTAGACATATTTACTCGTACATATACATTTTTACTAAAAAAATATTATTCTTATATTTTTTTCAATGCATAATTATGGTATACTTACTGAGAGATAGTGATAAGTATGAGATTATATAAAATTAAAATTTTACGTTAAATTTTCAAAACGTTGAACTAAGGTGATCTAGCAATATCTACCTGCTTATTTGTCGCTAGAAATGCGAAATAAGCCTTAAAATTTACAGGCGCAACTTAAATTCGATACAGGGTTGTATTTTAATAATTTATTATTTACTACATCGAATGAAACAACTTTGACATAAGCGAAAGATCACGCCACAAACAAGAATTCTCTATCCTTGCCTTAGAGTAGTAACCTTAACCTGTAAAAGTACTGTAAAAGTTTAATGATATTTCGTTCAATCGTTTTCTTGTTATTAGTCTCAAAGTGACGCTATCTCGAATTTAAGATTTTATATAATAATATTAATGTTTATAATAATGTATATAATATATATAATATAATAAATACTCAATGAGACTCCTTCAAAATCTCAGTTAGAAGTTTACAAAATAAATCACATAATTTAACTGATTTGAAGTAGAAGTTTTGAATGCTTTATTTATCTTCAATATATATGTATATTGTCTAAGAAAAGTCTAAATGTTTTTAAAAGTGGTTTTTTTATACAGATATTCATATGTGAGTTACCTATGTACCTACTCTTTACAAAAAGATATTTTTCTAAGAATTTTTGTATTGAGTCCATTACTTTAATTTATAGCAATAAAAAATCTGCTTTAAATTTGCCAAAATTCAAAGGATGGCGAATCGAACAAACAACTTGTATAATCAGTTATATTTGCATAACAAATAACAAGCGATTATACGATTTTCGTAAGCTACATATGTGGTTACCTCTCCACTCAACTAGATGAAAGGGTTATAGCTTTTCCATGAATTTTTTTTTTTTTTTCAAAACAGCGTACAGCTAACACATTTGTACCTAGCAGAGAAAAGACCAATCTATCGTTGTATTTTTTTTACATATTTCTACTTTGAATCGATATCTTTAGATTACTAGTAGTTAAGTTTATATCTTTCGATGTTAACCTTTCCCTTTGAGAAGGAATATGCATCTTTATAGTTTGAAGTTAGTCGAATAACAATTATGCCACTTTGAAGAAATAAATATCTGCTTTTAGGAAGGTCTTTATCAAAATTAGTAACATATTTGTTCAAAATAGCATAATTGTGGTTTCAGTTTTTTAAAAGAACTCAACTTACTAGCCTATAAGCATCTTAAAAGTGCTACCTCTTACTCACGCATCTACCATATATTTAATTCACCTGTGGCGTAAAGCCTTCAACACATTCTTTATATACTAATACAATAACAAAAAACTTATGTTAAGTCATCGATAATCAACTAAATGTACAAGTACATATTCAAATTTAATCGCTGATCTGCCTTTTTAATTTTTTCACAAATAATCACTTTCAGTTTCAACAACGCATAATCGGCGAATGAGGTTTTAAAAATCATTGCATTGTAGATGTCAAGTGTTGATGCAGTATAAGTGCATGCGTCATATAATTCTTGTTTAAATATATGTATATAATACATAAGTAACCTGCAGAGATATTTAGAGTCTAAAAGGTACTTACGAAGTGTTTCAACAATTCTGAACAGCTGATCGATTGTGCCAGTAGCATACTGCATACCCAGCCGTAGCGAGCGCCGCGGTGTAAATACGAGCTTTCCAGCCACTCTCTGTAAGGTATACAGATACTATAGTAGAGCGGTATATTGGCTTGCTATTATATATGTTAAAGTTTATGCCAATCTATTTGATTTATACCAGTTAGTTGTTCGTTTCGACACTCCTTAAATTATAGCTGTTGGAAAGCTATTACTATAAAACGGATAGGCAGTTAGGATATTGTTCAAGAAACGACTTTGAAGCTATACTATCATTGTACTATATAACTTAGAACTATTTTATTTGAGTATTTATGGCCACTTTAGATCATATTGGTTCTCTGGGAATATATTTATTCCTACTATCGCTACTATACTGGAACCAATGCTAATTATCTGTAATTCTGCTAATTAAAATAATCAAAACTCACCTTATTTCTTTCTTACTTTTTAGAACTTTCTATGTTTGGCACGCCTTTGCATTATAAGACCTCGATATTATCAAACAAATACTTACAAATTTCGCCCGTTTAATTGATTACAATTAATAAATTTAACTACCATTAATAACTTCTTATCGATTAAAATATTTTCGACAAAAGAGTAAATTTTTGATCATATTTGAACCCGGTCGATTGGTTTACTCAAAAATTCCGAAAACTTGTATCCACTGTATTTATCCATCTCTAACCCATAAGTTCTCGAACCAAACTATAAATACTGTCTAAAAAGACTCGCAATAATTTTCTCACAGTCATGAACTACTCAACACATCACCGTGTCTCGATACCTTCTTGGCACAAACTATTTACAGGCAACTTATCACTTGTAACTGTCTTAACATTTATTTAAATCTCTGACAAATTGTGTCATTATATGCGATGAACTTTAAACGAAAGAAATATACGCATGCATGCGCAATGACTTTCAATAAATTTTCAAAGAATTCTTTTTCTTTGCTCCTTTTTGCCATAAAAGACACTTGCGTACGCGCATAAGTGAGAGCGCATTATTTATTATGCCTCGATTTCACACACATTTCAAGGCATTGTGCAGCAGTGAAGGAATAATTTAATTTGCACAGAATGACTGCGCATGCGCGCACCTAAAACACAATTTAGCAATGCAAATTTCAGCACAATTGAATTTCAACAACTATCTTGTACAAAAATTTTTTTTAGACATATGGCGATTTACTTATATGTATAAAGTACTATGCATACATACATACATGTATATAGAATTAAGTGAACATAGGTATGTAAAACTTGTATATTAGAAGCGTAACTTAAGTCAAAACATATAATAACCGAAAACCAAGCACTTAAAGATATATTTTCGGGTAATCCTTCTTAAAGTGTATACTTATTTTAATGGGACAGCAACACCATTTTTATTATACCGTTGTGTTGTGCTCAGCGTACTAAGAGGGTTATTGTAGACACCTAATTACATTATCACGTTTTTTGAGTTAAGACTAGACTCTACTAATAAGCAAACAATTTATTTTTTAAATCACGCGTGTTTGCTTACAGAGCTATACAATGTGATTACTTATTTAAGTTATTATAAATATTTAAACGTGGGAAGGGAGAGCTTTTAAGAGGCACAACTGGTGTTGCAGCGTAAATAAGGTAGTTTTTGGGTATTAAAAAATAAAAATATATACTGTATCCATTTTCTTCAAATTTTAAGTGCATATTCATACATATTTCAAAAATATGTAGTTTTTTGAAAAAAAAAAAAAATTAAAAGCGGATGCATCTTAAAGAGCTGTAACTCAAAAATTATTTGAGATATCGATTTATTTAATTTTAGTATGTTATTTTTAAAAGCACGACCTATCGCAAAATAAAAAGGTGACTTTTTTATGATTATTTTTTTCTCTCAAATAAAAGTTTTTATAACAGCTTTATGGCGAATTTGACAACGCTCAAAGTCTACGATTTGGCCATAGAGCCTTGCAAGAAGTCTCTGTAAGAAGTACTAGCATTGGGCTAAACCGTAAGGTTTTTTTTTATAATATTCAAGTATATTTCCAGTGAAGTTGTTACCTTCAAAGACGTCGAGGATTTCCTGTGATCGATATTTACTTGAAGATTGCGTCAACGATGCATACTCACACAGTTGACGTTCTAGGTCAAGAAGAAACCACTTGCTTTGGATTATTTCACTGCCAGACTATTGCACTTCTACAATAAATGTCATGAATTCAGTAACAGTATTCCAGAAGCAGGGTTACGTTTGATAGCTAAAAGATGGTATTCTTTTGCACTGACGTAATTTTGAAACTTCTGATCTATAGCGTCGCAAAAGCCTTCTGACGAAAACTTGATCAGGTTAAGCTCTGTATGTTATCCAATCAAGCACTGAATAAATTGGTGTTGTTATTGTGTATTCTCCAAAATTTTGGAAAAACGCCGTCACCACAGCTTTTGGCTTGATATATATACATAAATCTGCTTTCGAACTTTTATATGTAGCGCCGATTCTTCTGAGATTAGTCTCATCAAGCCAAATTCTTTAGTGGTTATGAACATCATAAGGTAGAATAAACAGAAAGATGACCAGATTAAACTGAGCATAAACTCTTTGAATAACAACGAGTAGCTTTCGAAAGTAGCCTTGAAATCCTTAACCTATGAAGTATTTGACTCCCCTTCCACACTTTTATTATATCCTGAAAATGTTATATTAAATTTTGCCACGAAGTTTCTAACGCCCAGAAGAAACCGTCGGTGACCTCTCCAAATATATACCAATTAAATAATATAAATATATGTATATGTATGTACTCGAACTAAGTAGTCCCTCAGTTTGAGATATCGTTTCGCAATTTTGCCTACGTCCTTTTCTCCCCAAGAAGCTACTCGGACCACTATTGCTGTCATAAAAACTGAGCAATCAGTATCAAGTCCTTGTATGGAAATCTTTTATATATGTAAAGATATCAGCACGAAATATTATTGTTCAAGCCAACGATACAATTTCCGAACAAATTGTTCAGATCGGGTCACTATAGCATATAGCTGCTATACAAACTGATCGATCGCAATATCGTTCTTGTATGGAAAACTTTTTTATTTGTGAAGGGTATTATAGCTTCGTTGCAACCGAAGCTAACGTTTTTTATTTACTTCATCTAACATGCCTCAGCGTGGACTCATTAAAGTAATACTCTAGTACAATACTCTAACCTAACCTAATTTTATGAATTTTTCAAATAACTAATAATTTATCATATCTTTCTCCTTACAGGGTCTGGGTCATATCAGCGGTTGTCACATTAATCCAGCCGTAACTGTCGGCTTTCTCGTTGTTGGTGAGATGAGCATTCTGAAGAGTGTGCTCTACATCATTGTGCAGCTAATTGGCGCCATAGCCGGAGCAGCGGTGATAACTGTAAATAAAAGCCATATAAATTAACGAAAAATATAAGTGATATTGATTTTTTATTATCATTTTGTTAGGCTGCGGTAACCGAGGAAGTAGCCGGTGCCAATTTGGGTGTTTCCTTATATGCCAGCACACTCGATGCTGGACGCGTAGTACTCATTGAGGCTTTGATCACCTTTTTGCTTGTGTTCGTGGTCAAAGCTGTGTGCGATCCCGGACGCACAGACATCAAGGGCTCGGCGCCATTAGCTATTGGTCTCTCCATCACGGCTGGACACTTGTGTGCTGTAAGTATTATAGAAAGATTAGACTTTATTAAGGGCAAACATTAAAATTTTCATATTTATTTATTTAATTTTATTATTTTTTATTTAATTTAATTTTTTCTTACCCACAGGTCAAATTGACTGGCTCCAGCATGAATCCGGCACGTTCCTTTGGTCCAGCTGTCATTCAAAATGTATGGACGGATCATTGGGCTTACTGGGTGGGACCGCTTGCCGGTGCCGTTGTTGCCGCCATCATTTACAGATTTGTCTTTAAGGTGCGCAAGGGCGATGATGAAGATCATTCGTATGATTTCTAAACCATGCCGCATAAATATGTAGCTGTAAAATGAGTACAGCAATAAAAAGCAGCTATGTGAGGCACACAACCACAGCAATACATACATACATACTATCATATGCATGTGCCTCGAAATGCATGTGCTTGCAAATGACAACGGACATTTTTGATTTTTGTTTTTGTTTAATTTTGCTTATTTTAATATTTATCAGCGTAATGAGCTACATACATTACATGCATACTTGCATATAAGTATGTATGCACGCACTTGTATTGAAAATGAATATGAAAATGTTACGTATACGCCACGCCACCATTTGTATTATGCATAATTTTATTTGTAATTTTAATTTAGTGAAATAAGCACCATATATATATATATGTATATGTTTAAATATCGACACTTGCAACTCATATGCCAAAAGTACAATCATTCATACCGGAAATTGACCGCTTACCAAGCAGCAGCGCACTGCACTCATTCGCCCACACGCACCCATTCCGAAATCCACACATTCCCGCCGCCCAAAGTTGCCTTAGTGAGCAAGTATTTGGTTGCTTACACGAAGAAATTATAATTAATGTAAATTTTTTAAACAGAAAAGTTGCACATTTTTGCAAAAAAAAAAAACTTGTAAATTTTTGCAGGAAAATGTTTGGAAATTTTTTTCATACGCTAGCGCACAATTTTCGCAACAAACAAATTTAAAAAAAAAAACTTCCGCAGTTTTGTCTGCAGCAGCAAAAAGTAAATTATTCACAACACACACGTTGTTTCTATAGTTACAGTAAATCGCATACATGAAAATTTTGTATTTTTGTATGTCAACACTTTGAAAAAGTTCCAAGAAAAAAAGTTGTATATACTTGTATAACAACAACAAGCTACATATCACCGCTGCTAACCAATCAGCCGTTTTACGACACACACTTTTCATAGATATATATATATATATAATATATATACACATACATTGTAGTTACATAATTACAATTTGTTTATAATTTTAGAAAATAAGCGAGGATTAACAAACGCAGCAGTGAAATGAAATTTACAATTCAACAGTTGTTTGCAACAATTTGCCTTAAACGATTAAGCAAATTACGTTAAAGCATATATTTACATGTTTAAAGCCTTAAATTTCATATATACAAAGCAATTATGTATTTATGTATAGATATATATATATGTACTATATAACATGTGTATGTGCATATGTACTTTTATTTAATTTATACATACATACATACATATGTATTTATATGGTGAACAGGCACATAAACTGTTGCGCCATCATAAATGTTATTAATATTTAAATAAATAAATAAATGCTACAAAAATATTTAAATTTTATTGGTTTTTCATTGAAAATTTTATATATCAGGAAAATGTTTGATGTAAGTATTAAATTTTTGCAATAATAAAGACTAGTTTCTAACTAAAAATAAGTTTTTTATATAAATAAGTTTTTTAAAAACAAATAATTTGTTTTTATTATAATTAAATTTTTCTATATAAATAAATTTTTAAAAGTAAATATTTTTTTCTGGTATAAAAAAAATAATTTTTTATATAAATACATTTTGTTGTATAAATAATTATTTTTAATACATATTTTTAAGATAGTATGTATTGTAAATAATTTTTTTTAATAATTATTTTTTTTAATAAATTAATTTTAATAAAACAATTTCTTTTTAATAAATTATTTACCAAATTCATATTAAAAAAAATTTATATTTTTAATAATATAACTAACTAACTATAACAAAAATAAATAATAAATTATTTTTTAATAAATTTTTTTTTATATAAAATATTTTTTTATATAAATAAATCCTTTTAATAAAACCATTTCTTTTCAATAAATTATTTACCAAATTCATATTAAAAAAAATAATTTTTTAACTTAACTTTTTTTTTTTATTATTTATTTTTATTTATTTATTATATGAAAAATACAATAATAATACAATTATTACTATACAAAGTAAAAGGAGCACTAGCTTCAGAGGCTTACAGCTTTTTTTTTATATAAATACTTTTTTTTTAATACAAATAATTTTTTTTTAATATAATTAAATTTTTATCAATATGAATAGTTATTTTTTATTATTTTTTTGTAATACAAATTAATTATTATTATTGTTCTATACACAAATTTAATAAAAATCCTAACATTATCGTAAAATATTATATAGGAATCAAGAGCAAATGGTATATATAAATAAAATCATTTTTACCGGTTCGTAGTTCTAGTGTTAAATACACATTTTTATTCCATTCTATTTATTTACTTCCTCCCATTTCCATTCCACCCGCATTTCGTTCAAAAGTTCTAAATTCACCCACATTTTCATTTCGCATACATGCACGACATACCCCTAAAATCCGCCATGTAAATCGGCAAACCGCAAATTGTTGAAATTCTAAATCAGTAAACTTGCATTTTACCAGGCGATCAAAATCGTGCAGCAACTGTCCCACACAAATTTTATCAGCAACATTCCTCACAAGTATAGCATAAATTTAGGCGTTACTTGTCCTACATTCACAATAACAGTGATTTGTGTCTGAGCTGAAATGTTTCATACTAAGCACCCGGTACTACAAACATATACTTTGTTGGTAGGAACTCGCCGTTTATTTCTTTCAGTTTATGCATTTATAAATAAGTGCATATGTATATATTTACATACTTACGCTGGTTGCATTGTATAAAGATTTATTTATACAATGACTGGTTGCCACGCTGTACATTTTTATAAGAAAACACACGTATTTTTATTAAAAAAAATTTATTAACAACTATGTTTATAGAATAATTATTTCATAATTTTATTATACTATAATTTATATTTTTACCAATTATTATGGTCGTCTTCATTCCATCTCCTTCAATGCTAGGAAACACCTGCTCTCTTACCTGCACACGCGAACACACTCACGCACTCACCTGGTCCGAAATCTTTTATTTCAAAAGTCAGTAAACTTGCATTTTACCCGGCAAACAGAAGCGCCCAGGCGGTGTTTGTTTTGCACAATTATAACAAAGCGCGTGACGTCAGTGCATTTTGTGGCGCAACAACAAAGACGCTGATAAACTGTGCATTCACAATGAATATTTTGGTTTGTGTCGCGACTAAAGTTTACTTTTAGCACACCCTGTGGACAGCTGTATAGCGTTGACTTTATATCTTGTTTTTGTTTCACATATTAGCAAGCAAAAACAAATACCATTTTGCAAAGGGAAACGTTATTGAATTTTATCAGTGAACGCATAAGTGACTTCGATTTGTTGTTATATTTGCTATACGATAATCGGTATAGGTACATTTTAGTGTATTAGTATGTACATTAGGGTTAATAGTTTGCTCATTTGTATATATTTTTTTGATTAGGGATGCCAGAATAGGTAAGCGACTTAATATGATATTTTTATGTAAGAGTAAAAAAAAAAACATTACTTATTCATAGAAAAATATGCAACTAGTAAAACAATTAAAAATATTACTATAAATTAAGAAATTACAAATTTTTATGAAATAATTAATAAAACGGAGTTTTCAGTGTTCGTAATCGCGGTTGCTCCAAGCTCTATTACAGAGAACGTATATCATAGAGAAGGTTCCATCAGAAAACTTAGAACAACTTCTAAGTTCTCTGGTAGCACATCCTATTCAAGCTGCAAAAGCTTTTGGCAAGTCATCAAACTTGTATGAGGTCTCGGATTATCCTAATGGAACACTACACCTTTTCTATTGACTCATTATGGCTTCTTCTGTTTGAGTGCATCACTCAATTTGTCCAGCTGATCACAATACACTTCAGAATTAATCGTGGTATTGTCACACAAAAGCTCAACATAAGCGAACCCTTTGAAATCCCACCAAACAGACAACACAACCTTTATTTGGTGACGATCGGCCTTCGAAGTGGTTTGAGCTGGTTCATCCTTTTTGGATCATGATCTTATATATATATATATATATATATATTATTGTAAACAAACCACTTTTCGTCGCCAGTAACAATGCACTTTAAAAATAGATTACTACTTCGACGTTTGATAAGCAAATTAGTGTCGTTAATGCGACGAAGCAAATTTCATCTGTAAGGACATGAGGAACCCATATGCCCAGCTTCGAAATTAATCCTGCACGTTTCATGTGCTCGTGAACGGTCGCGTTATACAAATTTAATATTTCAGCAATCTCTCGAGCTGTTATTCGATGATTTGCATTGATCAACGACTTCACTTTATCGCCGCTCGGCTTCAAGAATCCTTCCAGGACGTAGTGCATCCTCAAGATCGCATTTGCCGAAAAGAAATTTTGCAAACCAATTTTGGCATTATCGTTCGCATGTTTTCTCAAAAGCCTTACTATATCAGCTGTTCAAATATATAACGGTAAAGCGTTTAAGTGCGAAGTTGGCTGCGAAAAAGTGCAATAAGATCAGCTGTTGGCATCAAACGCAATTACTTAGTAAACGACCCTATAGTATTTTATGCAAAATTCAACTTTTTCAATTCGAAGCTATCTTTACATTTTCTGCTTTTGGTGGAGCAAAATGATGTTTCCTTGTAACTGATAGCATCAAGTTATAGTCAAGAATTATGTTAGAGAATACATGGAACCAATCATTCATTATATTCGTAAATTCTACTGTCTCTCAGTGGCGATGTTCATAACATCATGTAATGGCGCTTGCGATGTTATGAGGAAAGTGTTAAACAATCAACCTAACTTTCTGATGAACAATTCGAAATTTTCGAGAAATTTAATGTGATCAAGCTTTAGGAATTAAGAGTCTTCAACTTTTTACTACATTTGGAAATTCGTTAAGAAACTTTAACAAATAACTTTGTAATAAAAGGTGTGAGAAACCTGCAAAATTTTATACGCTGTTAGGAATGCTGATAAAACTTGGATAATCTCAAATGATGTTAGACCAGAAACATTTCATTTTTTTCACCCATGCAATAATAGTTTCACTACTTATCAATTTTTAATTGTGCTTATAAATAAAAAAAATATATTAAAAATCTACGTGAAAAACAGAAGTAGTGAGTAGTCATAGGAAGCAAAGTACACTCTTAGTCATGGTTGAAGTAAATTATGGATATATATAGAACTTATTGCAAAATATACATATGTATAACTATCTACTTGCATACGCACATATTAGTCTTAATCAATTTGCTCTCGCTTTCAAGCCAACAATTTTTAATCCAGATACGTAACTTTAACACTCACATATTTGCTCACACATATTTGCATACATATTTGTTAGTAAATATACAAAATTAGTCAGTATGTAAATACTCTTACTTGGGACATATAATATGTACGTAACATACATATACATACATGTTTTCATATGTACATATGTATGTGCAGTGACAACTGAAAATTGCCGCTTTGCTATTTAAAATAACAGAACGAAAGCAGCCTCTGACTAAGGCAATTTTTCAGAATTTTATACAAGTTAAATGGCAAATAAAAATATTTATTTATATAGGTATGTTTTTATTTACTGTAACGTCAACGGCGCTACTTGACTTTGCGCTTCTTATCATTTAAATTACAATATATGAATGTAGGTAACCCCTTGCAAATAGAGGGCACACATACAATGCAAATGTATTTGTATGCTTCCTCACTTTATTGCTTGCTGATACCTTTCTTCATTCATTTATTTCCATTTAGTATACATACATATATACATACATACATGGGGCTTCCAGTGTCAAGGACCGGCTTATCAATTTCCCGTGAAAACAATATTTTGGGAAGCACAATACTCGTGTGTGAAAGTGTGAGTAAAAATAATATATGAACCGTAAGCACACGCTAAAATTTGCTAAGAGCAGAAATCATCACCTATGTGTGGGGTCTACCAACAAGAACGACGTGCTGTTAAATGAGTTTTTTTATACTCTCGCAACATGTTGTTACAGAGTATAATAGTTTTGTTCACCTAACGGTTGTTTGTATCACCTAAAACTAATCGAGTTAGATAAAGGGTTATATATATTATATATAAATGATCACGATGAAGAGACGAGTTGAAATCCGGGTGACTGTCGGTCCGTCCGTCTGTGCAAGCTGTAACATGAGTAAAAATTGAGATATCTTTATGAAACTTGGTGCACATGTGTCTTGATACCGTAAGACGCTTGATATTGCGTAATCAGACCACTGCCACGCCCACAAAACGCCATTAATCAAAACAAATAAATAGCCTAACTAAGCAACCCTGCCCACTCCCCATATAACGGTACTGTTAAAAACTGCCACCGCCTACTTTTAGGCGAAAACCCATATCTTGGGATCTGCTTAACCGATTTGAACCAAATGCGGTGCATAACATTCTTTTCATATTTCTATATGATAGTGCGAAAATGGGCGAAATCGGGTTACCATTTTAAATTCCACTTTGCGTTAAAGTATTTTACCTTGTGACTAAAAATTGTCTAAAACGAATCAAAACTGTTCAAGTCCTTAAGCACTGGATATGTGGACCCCAATGCCTATAGTTGACTTTTTGCCGAAAATATCGGTCAATGTGTGAGATATATAATTGAAATTCATACAATTGAAATTCATTCATCGGATCAACACTTGTTTTAATAAAAAACATTTGCCAACACTTGAAGTAATTTCCTGGGTTTTGATCCTTGCAAGTTGCGAGAGTATAAAATGTTCGGTTACACCCGAACTTAGAACTTTCTTACGTGTTTTTTGTTTTGTTATGCAAATAATTTTATGCTACATATGATTTGAACAAAATGTCGACCAAAAAAACGAATTTTCTATAGACTCAATACACTCATACTTTACAGGAACCGCTCGTGAAGAAAATCGAGTATTTTTCAGAACCAGCTATACTATTTTCAGTGATAAATGAATATATTGTTATAATCCAGAAAGTACAGAAAATTATACAAATAGAGCTGGATCATAGCGATCGAAAAGAAGAAAGTAACAATTTTCTGAAGAATGTACCAACTTCTTCGTTTGTTTTTGAAAGACCAAAAAGCTTAGAAGCAATAAGCGTAGAAGCATAGAATTTCGTTTAAAAAAATCAAATTAGGTGCTCCAAAACATTAGAAATGTTGATGAAGGCATGGTTTTGATGAATTTACTATAAGTAAAAACAAGTAACGAAGGGCTAAGGTCGGGTGTAACCGAACATTTTATATCTTGCAACTGCTGGGGAAGTACCTTCTGCACAACGATACATTGTTATTAGAAAAACAGGTTCTTTCAATTTCATTAAGGTAACTCAGATATTGACCGATATATGCGGTATAAAGTCATCCGAAAGTTCGAAAACCTTTCTCTTACATATATGAACTATTGATCCGATTACAGACATACTATTTTCAGAAAAAGATTATTTTCGAATCTACATAATATACTTGTATCTTAAAGACCAATATTTTCAATAAAAAGTTCGCAATAAGAACAAGATTCCACATATTCGATATCTGGGGGCTTAGACAATGCTTGCTTTCGCAATGTGCTGTAATCATATTAGAATAATATTACCCAAATTTGATTGAAATCGGTCGAGTAGATCCCGAGATATGGGGTTTCACCTAAATATGGGCGGTGTCACGCCCAGCGTCCAAATTTGACACCGGCTCCTATAAAACCCTCTCATACTATCCCGGGTGTAAAATTTTCTGTCTCTGATGTTTTTAGTTATTGATTTATCGCACTTTTAGTAGTTTTTAACAAAACCGTTATATGGGGAGTGGGCGGGAATATCATCCAATTTCTTCTATTTTTAGACTGTCGTAAAACGGGTTCAAATTGTTGGTCCTGTGTCAATTTGGGTGATATTTGTTTTGGAAGATATATAAATTAACCTTATTAGGTGGCGGGGCTACGTTAACTTTTTAGAGATTTTCAAACCACAGGTGCCCCTCCTTAATGTGATTCGTTGTGCCAAATTTCATTTCTGTATCTTAATTTACGGCTTAGTTGTGTCACTTTATACATTTCCGATTAATGGCGTTTTGTGGGTGTGGCAGTGGTCCGATTACGCCCATTTACGAACTGGTTCTTACATTTTTTCCAAGGCATACGTGTACTAAGTTTCATCAAGATATCTTAGGTTTTACTCAAGTTACAGCTTGCACGAACAGACGAATAGACGGATGGGCAGACACACGAATTTTAACTCGTCATCTTGATCATTTATATACTATATAACCCTTTATCCATCTCGATAATTTTTAGGTGATACAAACAACGGTTAAGTGAACAAAACTTATTATACTCTGTAGCAACATGTTGCAAGAATAAAGTACGAGAATTTTTAAGAAATCTGGGAAGATGAATGTATGTCAACAACCGGGGAAAAGATGATATAAGTGTAGAAAATAGTGCTGGGGGAGCAGCTTTAGATGAACTAGTTATTTTTTTTGGTACTTTCCTTTGCATTTTTTAGGAAGCTTTTGGCAAAAGATGTCAATGTGCGAATTTTGATACCAAAACGCAACAGTTCGGTTCATAAAAGTGAAATATTATACTTATATGTCAAAAGCCTAATTCGCTTAAAAGGGTTACAACTGACGACAAATCATGGGTATAGAGTATAGAGCTGCGACCGAAAAAGCTGCATCTCTAGAAAGCATTTTCAATATACGAGTCCTATTACTTTGAAGGGGAAAGCAAATATCTTTTGAAGTAGTTTTGTAAAATATGAAAAATCACCGTACTTTTAAAACTTTTGTATGCACATACATACATACTTGTATGTACTTGTAAGCACTTAAACGTAGTTTTTGCTAAGCTCGCAAGCATAGATCTGGATTGGTGTTTTCCAATGACAAGTGTAAAACTTACTCAGAATGGCACCAAACTGAACGTTAGTGGAAAATATGTTAGCAAATATGTACATACTTACATATGTACTTATAGATAAACAAAGTTTATTTTTTTATAATTTTTTTTGTTTTACCACACTTATGGCTAAGTATATATATATGTGTGTATGTGTGTATATAAGCATGCACATTGGATTATCAACAGCTTAGCCGGTTAAACAGCCATGCAATTGAGCGAATTACTCACCGATTTTGCACCGATATACCGAACATTGAGCGTCAAACGCGAATATCGGTTGCCCACAAACGCCTATCGCATTTCGAGGTGAAGAGCAGCAAGTGGTTGCAGACCCATTGAAGCTGAGGTGCCAACTCCGCCAGCATTGTTTACAAGCCAAAGCCAAAGCCAGAGCCAAAGGTGTTTAAAAATAGTTTATGCAATAAATACGCGCACCACACCAACATACATATGCATATGTAAATACATATATATGTACATAGGTGTATAGTTATGTATATGTTTGTATGTAGAAGCCGCTGGATTTAAGCCCGAAAAATATACATTGCCGATATGTCAAGGCGTTTAATTAATTAAACCGCGAGTTATCAACTTTATGACGAAGGAATTTGCACTAAAATGCTGGCGGTTATACAACAATGCACCAACAACAACAAACGAACTTGTATGCAGTGTGTGACTGACTGAAAACGATCATATTTCGTCGTTCACATGTGCGCGATTATTCTGCCAGGCAGCGCGATGCGACGCTGAGCTTAAGCCAATATTTCAGAGGGAATACAATTTGATGACACGAGTAGTGCAATCCAGTAGGAAAGAAGTTCTGTTGGCGAGAAGACGCCACAAATAGCAAAAGGCGGTGTTTTATTTGACTCTTTATTTAACAGCGCGAGATTTTAACAAAAGTGAAATGGTAATTGTGTAATAAAAATATTATTGTAAATTAAAGTTAAGACAATATTGCAATCTATTCAATAGGCGAGAATGTTGTTCATATTGTGCGGGGCTTTGCTTTTGAATTTCGCCTTGACGCAAGATTTCGAACCAGATCCATTGGAGCCGGAGATAATAGAAACGACTACGTTAAAGGCAAACACTGAGCCACCCACAACAACTAGTGTGCCCATCACAGATGCACCAACAACAACAACAATAATAACAACAACAAAAGAAACACCCATCTACACTACGCCCCCGATAACAACGGATGGTTTTCCCACTACCACCATTGCTGTAACAGAGGAGACCATAACGCCAATAACAACAACAGCAGCAAGCCCTCCGCCTACCACGCCAAGAGAAGAGCCAATACCAACGTCTGTAACGAATATTGATTACACAACAACCACTACCACCACAACCACCACTGCTAAACCGTTGCCCTTTATTCCAACAACTGCTAAACCTTTCCCCTTTATTCCATCGACCACTACCCCCATAACACCAGTGATCACGACCAGACAGACAGGTTATCCGCCGTATCGTCCAGTAAAACCATGGAATCCATATACGCCACCCACTCAACCGCCAAAACCCACCTATCCACAAAGTCGCTGCTATTACCGCTCGCAACGTAGTTCACCGCATCTGCAATGGAAATGTGGCTGTAAGTAGCAAACTCCAAGTTCTAAAAGAACGTCCTCTATTTATTTTGTACGTTAACATGTGTTTGAATATTCATGCGACAATCTATTATATGTTATTACCATATGAGTCTATATGAGTGTCAAATACCAAATATGGCAAATTTTCTTAGTTTGTGAATTCTCAAAACTTTCTTAGACACGAATCATTCGGAATATGAAGTTGTATATTTAGTATGTGCTTGTGAGATTATTTAGATGTTATAGATAAATTGTGATGAATCATCAAACTAGGCAGAAAAACAAATTTTATTTAAACTTGACTAGTCTGAAAAGGCCTACTTTTATACCAATTACCAAAATACCTAAACAGGTTATATTAAGTTTGCCACGAAGTTTGGAGTACCCAGCAAAAAACGTCGGAGAACCTGTAATAAAGTTAAAAACGTGATGAGCTGATTCGATTGAGCCAATTACGTCTGTCTGTCCGTCCGCCCGTTTGTCTGTTAATACCCAAACGTGTCTCTCAGTTTTTTAAGATTAGTCGGAATCGCCTATATTGGACCACTATAGCATATAGCTGCCATACAAACTGAAATATCTAAATCAAGTTCTTGTATAGAAACGTTTTTATTTGTGAAGAACCAGTATATTGAAACGAAATTTTTAAATTTTTGATTACAGAAAAACTTTCAAACATGAGATGAAAAAATAATTTAAATATTGTAGTTTTGCTGAATTTAAAATGGTATTATCAACCTAAGTTCCAAGTGTATAACTTATCGCCGAGTTTGAATATTTATTTTCATAGAAAACCCCAACTAAGATAAATTTCGTTTCAAATTGATTCTCTGATTGCAATTCAATTGATGACAATGATATTAATGGTATTAGACAGTTTGGACAGTTAGCTCTAGTCGACATACAGAGTGGGAGTATAAGTTTTCAACATAATTAAACTTTGTATTCTAAAATATGCCTAAAAAAAACACACATTTTTTAATATTTTGCAATATTTTGCTCAGTGGCAACTTTGTTCAAAAATATGCTCAACTCACAACCTACCCGTATTCCTTCCAGAAGAATTTCTTAAAATCAGTTTTATTTGGTTTTTCTCGTTTTTTTGCAATAAGGGACTGATTTTCCCAAACACATTTCTCTTTTATGTTTATGCTGCATACTTGTAATAGTATTTTCTTTACTTTGTTCGAAATTAGTAATTTTAATTGCTCAAGAACGATATTTATGTCAACAAACCTTATATAAATCTACAAGTATATCTTGGAAACTGATTAAGGTTAAAAATAGATATGAATATACTTCTTTTAAATAATAAAACTAATTAAAAAAATATGCCAAGCAATTTTGTAGCCTATAACTAATAATATTAACAAACAATCATACTTCCTTTTAAACAATTTTACATCTTTTAGACCAGGATAGATAATTTTTGAAAACAAAAAAAATTCTTAGTAGAATAAAACCCAACGGAAGCGAAAGTTAAAATAGCAAGCATTAAGAGAAAAATTATGTACAGGCGATCTGAATTCGGTAAAGGGAAGGAAAAGGGCTTGGCTGACTCGTAGTTTTGCCGGAAATCGAGATAAACCGCTTTTGACCCCTAAAAATTCAATCACGCCGCTCTGCTTACTTTTCCCGACCACAGATTTCCAATGGGTCACAACCGACTATTAATTTTTTTCTTCCTTATAAATTAAGATCAGTAAACAAATATCACAAAAAATTTCGCATGAATTCATTGAATTTCTTAGGAAGACATAATATTTAAAATTTGTTCTTTTAACAACAACAACAAAAACCTTTTTAAACACAAACTTTCTAAGGAAATTTGTTTTAATCTCGCTGATTCTTATCAACAATTATATTGTATAAACGAAACAATTAACTAGAGATTCTAAAAATTTATTCATGTTAGGAACCAAAATTGTGAAAATTAGACGGGTTTATGGAAGCCAACAGAAAATTTTAAGTACAGAGTTAGCACAAATGTTAATTAACAGATTACAGCTACACTATGGAGTTTCAGCATTCCTCGATATTATTACTATAAGTATTTAGTTTTTATTTGCGTCCTTTCTATTCCTAAAACACTCTGTTACACCCTCAGATGTTTATATGTAGCATATATTGCAACATGCAACAAAGCTTTAGAACTGTTATATGTACATAAAATATACTTAATAGCATGATATATTCACTCTATTAGAGCAGATTATTCACTCATTAGCGCTTCTTTGACAATATGCTAGTCGATTTTTGAAAAGTGCTCCATACCGTTTAAATTATTTTACAACTCATATTACTTTCAAAACATCAATTCGATCATTAAATCGATTGTTAGCCCTGTCAATGGCGTAGTATAATTTAACAGAAATGCATTCTTATACACTCGCAACTATTTGTTACAGAGTATTATAGTTTAGTGCCTCTAACCGTTTTTTGTAGCACCACCTAAAACTAATCGAGATAGATATAGAGTTATAATTATAATATATATACGTATATATAAATGATCAGGCAGTATGAAGAGTCGAGTTGAATTGCGAGAAACTAAGATATCAGCAAATAGCATCTTCAAGATACGCCATCTCTAACCCAAAAATGGTCGGAATATGCCCTAAGATACCGAATATGTGGAATTCGATGCCTATATTTGACTTTCTATCGAAAATATCGGTCAATCTGTGGGATTTATTAATGAAATTCAAAGAGCAAATAATGTACCCTTATGTCAAATGTAGGTAAAATCCCTAACATACAAAATTTCATACTTTCTGTTGACTTTATATCGTATATATCGGTCAATATAAGAGTTATCTTAATGAAAGTTTGAGATTCCTAGAATACCTTAACAATAATTCCAGGTGGCAAAAAGGTATGAAATCGGACCAATACTACCCCTAGCCCCCATATACCTAACATACTGATTTCAGACTATCCAGTCCACTTTAAGCGGTTTATTTAGATAAATATGTGAAATATTTAAACGAAATTAAGTGTTTCCTAAACACTAGCTGAATATGAATGAATTAACCTTACCTTTATTATAACGGTATACTTGCCGCCAGTTACTTGTTACTTATATTCTCAATATCACATTTGAGTTTGAGTTTGGCTTTAATATATATGTATAAATATTTTGGTTGTAATACATTTTCCCGGCTTTGATTCTAGCAAGTTGCAAGTGTATAACATGTTTGGTTACACCCGAACTTAACACTTTCTTACTTGTGTTTTTTTTTTTTTTTTTATTAATATTATTCACTTTTTCTCACTCCACAGATTGGCAATATGTAACGCATGAGCATTGCTATCGTTGTTGCCTCTACACCGATGTCAGCTATGCCGGTTGCAACGAAGTCAATCGCTATTACTGCACACAAACGCAACAACAAAAATTCAAAAATACGAATGCATACAGCAATTATTGGCTGTACTACTAATGGACAGATGCATGGACCCGTTTATATATACATACATATATATATATATATATATATACAAATGTACCTTCTGCAATTGTAGTGCTGACTGTATGAATTTTATAGTGGAAATTGAAGCGAATTTAAGCACGTGGAACCTATTAAGTATCGGTCATACAGCTTTTGTGTATATTTTTTAAAATTTTTTTATACGATTTTTTCAATTTTATATGTAATGTTGTGCAATTTTTTCCATTATTTAATATTATATATGCTTGTATTTGTTCGTCAGTTTGTAAATAAAAATTGTATACGATTTAAAGCTGAAAATAAAACTTTAATAAATATTGAATGTCAATGACGATTACACAATTACAAATTGCCGCGCAACCAACTCGAATTTCATTACTAATGACAATGGCACAAAAACAATTAGCTACATAAGTATATATAACTACGCTTTAATTGAGATTATAGAAATTACCCAAGTGCAGGAAGCAGTCCTTTGCATGCTGTTGACACTGGCAAAAATCGGGGAAGGGCGGTGCCAACACCTCATACATAATCTTTAGTAAGTCAATGAATTTATTCAGCGACTTTGAGTAGTCGCCGGCTTCGTAGAGACGCTTGGCGGTGCGTGTCATCAATTCGGTATCCTAAAAAATTTAAATTAAAAAATATAATATAATAAAATGAAACAATGGTAATCAATAAAATTAAAAAGCAAAACAAAAACTTTATGCACGCGCACCTGCATCACTTTGAGGCCCTTCAAAATGTTAGTGCTCTCGCCGCAAGTCACGCATTTAATCATGAAATCATTGCACGTTGCCGGCACCTCAATTATTGCCCGACACTGTTTCGGCCCGTCGCAGCGGAAACGTATGATATCGGTCGGCATGTGTTCGAAGGTGGGCCAATTTTCCAGACACGGATCACAGGTGCAATCAAACCAGTACAGCTCTTTAAGTTGTGCCTGACGCTTTTCGCGCCCTTGCTGCGTATAAATGGGACCATAATTTTCAGCGATTTGCAGACCCGCCTCGATGGGCCGTATGGTGTTCACATGTATGGTAGTGCCGCGATGGTATCTACGATACAACAAAAAAATAAAATACTCTGTTTTTTTAATATGATCTGCATAATATCCACCTCACAACACCAGGGTCACAAGAGTGATTGAAGAGCGCCAAAGTCGGATATAATCCACCACCAATGAAGACCGTCTTCTCATTGCCATCAGCCTTCTTTGCATGCAATTCGGCCACTTCGTGTGTGTTGAATTGTATGAATTGCAAACTGCGCAATATTATGCCGCCAATAGTGATCAGATCTTCAGATTTAGGTGTTTCACCAAAGTAGCCAGCTTCTGCGAGACACTTGGTTAGAAAGCGTGCCATTAGTGTATGCTGGAAAATATTGGATGGTGGTCTCGATTTTTCGTGACGTTCCAGATGTGAGACGCGTCTATAGTCGTCGGAAGGTAGTCTGTGGTATACAAAATAATTATAAGTGTTAATAGCAGTATTCGCCCTTTTGGAGTAGTGAATCGAACTGTATACAATATCATAGATGACTAACGATGGCAAAATAGAGATTTACATACAGAAAACTTTCTATATATTTGAGTACTACTAATAGTGCTTATAAGGAGATGTTCCAGTTTAGGTAATAAATATAATAAGAACTACTGCTCTGAATCTAGTGTTTTCTCTAGATATGAACGGACGGATCTAAAAACAGGAGAAACATATTTATGGGTTTGGTACCAACTGTCTATTATAATTCGCATTTAATCGTCGTTTCTCAAGCCAAGGTTCCTATCTCAACATATGGCGAAATAGTGTCAAAGATATGTGGAAGATGTCTTCGGCAGAAAGCAAATCTGGTTGTATATTAAACAAATATATCTGTCTTTACGGTTTTGTCGCGTTTCAATAAAGATTAAATCTGGTCCTGGTAAGTTTCAGATTGGTTGTCATCGAAGTCATCTTATGTTACCGTAGGCCCAGGAAACGTGCTGTTTCGCCGGGGTCGAGTTTCTGCGACAGCTTGGCGCGGAGTATATTATATTACTTGACCGGAAGCATGCACTCGATGTAAATGTTCAACAGGCGACATAAAGAGGCATTATGTAATCGTCCGGAGTTCAGTATTTTGTAACGTCTGAAGCTTTTTCATCTGCGTTTCACTACATTCATTATTCTGGTCTTATTCCTTTATATATGCTAAATTCAATAGCCTGCTGATTCGGATGTCGTCTATAAGGGCTTATGGTTATGGTAATTTTTAATAAACCAACAAAATATTTTAAATAAAGTAATTATAAATCCTACTCCGACACTATGTATATATAAAAACAACCTGAAAATACTTACTTCAGTATTTCATCCAGAGGTAAATCCTTTTCGATATCATCTTTAATTTTTAAGTAATATTCCAAAGGCTTATTGGCAAGAATACGCAAAGCCATATGACAATTAACTGAGGCGCCGGAACGCCAAATTGTAGGCAAGAGACCGCATTCGTATTTATGATAAGTGGAACTGGCTTTGGATAAACATTCCTCGGAGCAGTAGAGCACATCAGCACACTTTGGACAAGCGACTGGTATGGCGGTTCTGAAAGTAAGAATAATAAACATTAAAACGCTATATATTATATTAAAGAATATATCGAATAAAAATTACCTAATAAAACAATTATCGCAATGTGTTTTGGAGAATTTCTCCAATAGCACCGCCACAAATGGTTTTTCCACCAATATCTCCTCACCCACAGTAATATCAGTAGCGGCACGCGCAAAACGACCCTCTGAGGGATTCTGATCGAAGCGCACATTGTCGCTGAGAAACTCCTTCTCATCGGGTATCGCCATTGTCAATTTAGCTTCACCGAACTTCTGCTGCTTAGCCGCTTGCTTAGCGGTTAACGGATCTCTTTCCAGCATTTTTATCATAGTCATAGCATCCAAGCTCAGTTTGCTGCGTCTATCCGAAGGCACTTTGGCATCATCCAAAGCAGTAATGCATTTTCTACAATTGAAATATAGATATTTTACAAAGGTAGTTTTTTAAATGTGTGTATGCATCTCACTTGAAAGAAGCTATAGTACTGTTGTAGGCTTTCTTTACCATATAGCAACGCGCCTGACGCTCGTACAGCTTGTAGATGAGATCCTTTGGATAACCCAAATCGATGGAGCGCTGAACATCAATCAGAGTCTCATCATATTTCTCCATGTGAAAAAGAGTGGCAGAGCGATTAGCCAAGATGATGGCACGTTCACTCACTAACAAGGTATTAAAGTAGTTTCAATAAAATATAATTAATAAATCTTGTATGTAAAACACTCACCTTTGTCCTCTGGCAAGGCCATATAACTTTTTGTATAGAAAAGCATCGCCTCAAACCAATTTTTAGCTTTGAATGCCTGATTACCCTTCTCCTTGAGTTGAGCTGCAGTGTCGACATTTTTACCAGCGAACTCTCTTTTAACTTGCAGTTGCCCATCATGCTCACGTATACCGGGAAATTGTTCGACAAATATTAGCCGCTCGTAATCGTTGCGACATGCAGCTATCTTACCAATCTGCACATCAAAAACGTCCGATTGCGAGTTTTTCAGGTTAAGATAGTATTCAGGGAAAAAGCCGGTTTTCTCAACCAAAGTCATTTTTACTAAAGTATCTGCTTGGGTTTGGTATTGATTTTTTTGAGAAAAATATTTAACGATTTAGTATATATAAATATATTTATGTAAAATATTTTCAATATTCTTAATATAAATTGTAGAAGTTTTCTTTCACAAAACTGCAGCCAAACTGAAAATGTGGAAAATCTGCCCGTAACGTGGTGTTTCAGTATCTGTAGTCGAAATATATTTTTAGACTTGCTAAGAGCATTCTGTCGAAACGAAGAGAAAGTCGTCTATGCTCAGAGAAAGCTTTGCTGTTCTTTACTTATGTTCAAATAGTAAAATTGTTTTGTTTACAAACAAAAATTGCCGCGAAAAGATAATGCACTAGGCGGTATCAGAATAAAGATATTAAGAGTGTAGAAAGAAAATGGTCAAAATTACATGTGTATCTTTAGTTTGTTTTCTTCGATATCCTCTCAACACTTTCATGCCGGTTCGAAACGCAAATACAGCCGGCGTAGCGAAAGATATATCGAACATGAGGAGCACTTCGTTAATCATGTGTAGGAATTTTAATTGAAGTAAGAGCTTAGAAAGTTATATAAAGATAGTCGCACCTCTTGTAAAATGGAATGGATTAAAGCTTGTACTCTTCAAAATAGCGTTTTTTTTGACATGTGGTTTTTAATCAGGCAATCCTTGCTTCGGAGTTGGTCTTGTTGGCAGCTGATTTATACTTTACTTATACTTGATTAATATTTAGTTTGGTTTGCCATTTGATAATGAACAGACTTACCCCGACATAATCGCCCAGCAAAGTCGGTAAATCCATGGATCGGTTGCGCACCACGTTTACTCTAGTGGCTAATTTGCATACCCTGGGATACCGTAAAATGCGTACCGAAGACGTTATTGCTGCTGTGTAGCAGAGTGTCAAAGAAGACCTGAATGAGTCCATTCGCCATCGCTCGCGCCAATTGGAGCTGTGTCCATCTACTTTATGGAAGATTTTGCGAAACTGAAGCCGAATAACCTTCAAACGCGTCGCACGTCCGGTGAATGGGCCCAAATCGAGGTGGCCACCTATCCTGATTATCACAAGAAAAGTTTGTTCAAGATGAAGTTCACTTTTGGTTGAATGAATCCGTTATAAAATTGTCTCATTTGGAGTAATGATAATCCACAAGCCATTGTTGAGACGTCGTTACATCCACAAAAAGACATTGTTTGGTCTGCTCTATTTTTCAAATTTCTTCAAAAATGAAGCCGTTCATAACATAATGTTGCCGTCAATGGGGCTTTTGGTTAGCGTATTATCCCGTGACGTGGCTCTGTTGCGTGGTCTCCAAGACGTTTTATCATCGCTGGGTCCAATATTTGCTAAAGGAGAAAGCACTAATTTCAAATATTTGAACTGCGATAATTCAAGAACTAAACCGTTTTTTTAAGAGTAAGTTGAGCACTAAATCCATAAAATTTGATAACTAATTAAGCTAAATATTGGTAATTATTTTAAATTGTCAGAGTTATATCTAAAACTCAAGTTCTGTACCTCCAAATTATGTATATACATATGTATGTCTATGGAAGCCTGGGATCCGATGAATCAAGCATAACCAAAACATCTGTAAATCTGATCTGAGTATTTTTCAGTATACGATAAAGGTCTCTAGGATTCAGGAATATACCTACATATTTCAGCAAGAAAAGGACTGAAAACCTTTTAAATATATATGTATTTCAAAAATTAATACACATATATAAGTTCAGTCGGATGCACCCAGTCGAATTCAACGAACACTGACCCTTTGGAAAATTTTGTCTAGCACTGTATAACTTTGGTTGTCCCTAAGCGTTATTTTCAAACGAGATGTGCCGACTACTCTAGCCAAGGGACATAATATATTCTTATATATCTTGATGAATTTTGCAAAAGTAGCCTTTTGTATTATAAAAAACATAATAATAAGAGATATCCGCATAATCAGAACATTACCAATAATACAAAAAGAGTGTATTAGCCAAAAATAAAAGTGGAATTATAATTGCGGAAATAAAAATTAGAGGGATTGTCTGATCATCTCAAAAGAACGCAACATTTTATAAATATCAGCGCTCTCTATTGGACAATTTCGGTAAATATGGTGACAATTGCGCCATCTAGCGTAAGCAACTCGCTAGCAGAAACCGAAAGGTTGGATTATTCGAAAAGCAGTTGGGCCGCTGAAGAGTGTTGTGAATATAGTTAAAATTGCCCAAAAGGGCATTTATTATGGCTCAAGAGATTGAATGATAATTTTAAGAATTAAGAATTAATCTTTATAATTGATATGTATGTAAATAATAATTTTTGAAAATTATTAATTAACTGCTTTTAATATAGTATATCTCACATATGCCCGAAAAAGTTTTAATATGGATATTAACATAATCATTATTTGAAACCGAAGATGTTTTATAATTTATTCTTAAAGCTTTGGAAATGTCAAAAATGATGTTTATATTATTATTGTAATATAATATACCGTTTTAATCCAAATACGATTTAAAGAAAATTTTGCCTCCGAAGCACCACTTTTTTATTAGCAGACATCATATTAAGCTCTTAGAACTTTTATGACGTATAACTTATACATGCATACACCTAAATTCATATACCTATGCAATTTGACATTGATATTCACTTTAGGCAAATGAGGCACAGTGACTCATATTGGACATTTAACTGTTTATAACAACAACTAGAAGCTTTCGAAATGTTTAAACTTCTTCCAGCTCTTACGAAATGTCTATTTTAGGCCACAGTAAGATAATTTTTGGCGCCAACACCCATACACGCATACACATACACATGTTCTTCTCCACATATGGCGCTGCTATTTTGGCGCAATCAGCCCCAAGCGCCTCTTTAGCTCAGTGGCAGAGCACTGGTCTTGTAAACCAGGGGTCGTGAGTTCAATCCTCACAGGAGGCAAATATACTAATATTTTTAGGCTAATTATTTTATACATATTGTACATTCGAGAGTGTATATACTTGTATGTAGAAATTATGGGCAATAAAAAGTTAAATGGGGGTCACTTGTACTTAAAGAGAAAATATTTAGAAAAATATAATATAATAACTGGACAAGAGTACTTAATTGTTCTAGGCTAAAAATATAACTCTATACTATGTAAGTTGGACTATTAACTGGCTGCCTTTGACGTTTAACTTACTAAATTCTTCCCAGTTCTAATATTTCGAAGTTGAATTTTAGCAAATATAGTTTTTTATTTTTTGATAAATTAAATATATAGGTACATTAAGAGGCAAATTTTACCCCGACAGCTTTTAATACTAATGCATACTTCGTTTGAAATGTTTTACTCACCTACCACCCGATCCTTTGCCTTCATACATACAATCTACGTATATGTATGTATGTCACAGACACTTTGATTTATGATTATTATTATTGCACGCATTTTAATATTTTTCGCGAATTTCGCAAAACCCCTTTTCTATTGTACTGAGCTCTTAGCAACCCTTCTGTATTATAACAATATTAAGGTGAAAATAATTGTAAGGGGTTGGTTGCAAACATTTAGATTAATTACGCGCGTTTTGACTTTTGAATAATAAATTGAAAATCCCATTAATGAGGCTATTATATTGTAAAGGGTTTAGCATTACTGGGCAGATAAGAATCATAATAAAAAGTCCATGAATAATCGCGAAATGAAATGAATATTGTTAAAATGGCACAATAAGTTAATATTTTGTGCTATATTAAAAACATGTGTACATATGTACATATATTGTGAATCAAATATTTAGATCTAATAAATCTAAAAAGTAGACAATTTACTTATATCAATGCCTCCTGTGAGGATTGAACTCACGACCCCTGGTTTACAAGACCAGTGCTCTGCCACTGAGCTAAAGAGGCTTACTTATTTTCAAAAATTATTTTTCCCAATATTTTTAAATGTTAGCAAATAAAAGTGGAGTTTAGAATATATATTTAGCAAATATACAAAAAGTTAAGAAATTGTTTATCAAAATTCATTAAATGAAAAAACATTGCTATGTTTTGATAACACCAAAAACATATGTACCGTATGGAAGCATAAAGAGAAGTGTTGAAGATAACAGGCGAGAGAAATCATGTAATATTTCCCATAGTCGTTTAGGTGTAAAAAAGTATAACAATTTTCTATGGAATATAAAAAAAATGTATCAAAAGTTTTTTCCTGAATTCGAACAGGAAGTGTACAGATTAGACAACATTAGAAATAATAACACTGGTAAACAAAATGCAACTTTTTGTTATGAATTTTATAAACTGTTTCTTACTAATTTGACGTCGCTGATTTCAAATTTACTCTCTCAGTTTCTTTCTAGCAACTCTAGTTTTAGTGATGCGGTACTTCTTGAAATATCGTTACACAACTTACTTAAATTAATTTGTGGAACAAAAAATTACTAAACTTCATAAATAAACCGATATGTCTACATTAACTTATTTAAATAATCCGAATGGTTTTTTGTTTTTACTGACTATATGTTCATAGAATGTCATTTAAATGCGTCTGATTCTATAAAAAAGACCTATTTAGACTACTTTTGGTAAAACATACCATAACTGGCTGATATACGTCGATCTTAAAATGGTACATTTTCTTCTGGGTCAACAAGGAGGATATCCCAAATAACCCTGTTTCCTGTGCTTATGGGATAGCCAAGGTAAGACAGAATACTGGACTAAAAAAGTTTGGCCTTTGAGAGTGAATTTAGTACCTGGTAGTATGAATGCGATGAATGCCTCTTCCAAGATCCAGAGAGATAAAGTTAGGTCTGATAACACAGTTTGTAAAAGCTCTGAACATGGATGGGAAATGTTTTAAATATATCAGTAAAATATTTCCGAAATTGAGCTGGTATTTTTGACGGTCCTCAAATCAAGGAACTAATGATGGACCAACATTTTACTGATGACAGAAAAGGAGAAATCTGTATGGATTGAATTTATATCGGTTGTGCAAAATTTCTTAGGAAATAAATATTCTCTAGACTATATTCCACATATTGAGCAACTCATGTTGCACTTCTATAGACTAGGATGTAGCATGAGCATCAAGATGGACTTTCCCTTCAGCCATTTAGACAGAGAATTCAAAACAAGTCTGATCTTTCTACTCATGCAAGAAAAGCACAAAAAAAAATTTTTAATGCTAAAGATGTAGTATTTTTGGCTAAAATGTAATTTGTTCATATTTCGAAAACCAGAGCTGCTAGTGAAAAACTAATTACAGATTTGGAATAAACGTGGCCGAATCATACGAAATCGGGTACGAAACTTCATATAGCAAAACTACTGTTTCTCAGTGTTATTTGATAAAAAAAAAAACATTAATGTTAAATTTTCCAGGAGCGAATTTTATTCAAATTTTGTCAAATTATTAAAATTATGATTATTCTACAGTAATATCACAATGATTGTTTTAATTTCATAATGTTATTTTATTTTTTGGGAAATATTGTAATCAACACTTTGTTGCGCCTCCTTTTGCCTTAATCACCACCATAATCCTTGCTGGCATTATACAATAACCTTTTACAGTAATCCGACCTCCATGTCATCATACCACGTCTTCAAAAGGACTAATAAAAAGATATTAAACACTTGGATTCATTCGAGAAAATTATAGTCTGTCACTGTTCCACCGACCATTTTACAAGCACTTTCGCCGCTTTCATACCGCTGTTTCCTCATTCGTTGGCTCGAAATTTTTTTATACTTTTTCTTTTTGCAGAACGTCGGCCTTTGAATACCACCACTCTGTGTCCCTGGCGAACCGTTGATGCATTTACTATCACTCCCGTCGCATCCATCAATATCTAATAAGAATTTAAAGCGATTCAGTAGACCGTCGGATGAGCCTGTCCTGAGTGACTGTCGCCTTTCGGACCGGCACTGTCAGACCCAATATTTCCAGGCAAACAAATCCGAACAACGAACAAATGTTCTTTTTTAGTTAAGATGACTTTAGTTTGAATACCGAAAAGTATTGAAATTGCAACATTTTTTACTTTTAATTTCAAACAAGTTATTCCGATTGCGAACAATTTTATTGATTATACCTGATTACAAAATTAAATAAAACTGGAAATCTCGATAAAATAGAGAAATTTTTCGAATATTTAAATAATAAAGTAAATCAATATTAAATTCAAGCCTCCGAAAGCTTTATTTAGCTATATATTCTTGCAAACAAACCTTGGAAAATTTTAATAATTTTAGTCGTATGACTCAATTACAAAATCTACATCAGCTCGCTTTACACCATCAGTTTCCCAACGGGTTTGTATTTCATAAGATCCAAGGGGCAATGGTATAAAACTGGACAATTTATCATCGATAAAAAATCGATCTAAAATAATATCGTGCTGGAAGAAAATTAATTGAATGTTTAAGTTTTTTAATATAATCGGTCAAATGTTTTCAATACGCACATCATAAGGACAAGAGTGATTTGCATTACTGTGACTTTTAAGACCCAAAAAATTGTAGAAAATATCAGCCAACGGATTGCGACGTTTGTTGCGAAGGAAAGCGCAACCGTCAATGTTATACTCATAAATCGGACGACTGCGATAGTCATTTCGCTTCTTCAGTTGTAAAAATATCTTTTAAGGTTCTCAAATTGATTAATATATTCAAACTAAATATAAAACTACACTTGTCAACACACCTTCACATTATTGATAGGCACTTGCAGCAACTTCACGTAAATCGATAACTCATTGGTGTTTCGTCTTACGGCTTTCAGGCGACACGTTTTGAATTTGGCAAACGATTCGTCCGGCGAATAACATTTTACATTTGTCATTTTAAATTTCTACATATTTAAAAAAGACATATTATAACTCATTACAACATTGTAGGCATTGAAAACTTACACTTTCTGCACACCCAAGTTTAATTGCAACAAGAAACAGCAAGAAACTTGTTTTCGAAAATATCAACATTTTTCGCACATGGAACCGAGTTGAATGAAGGATGCGACTCAAATGAGTTTTAAATTACTTTTATTGGAGTTAAATTCGGTAACATATGTATATATGTATATGTAATTAATATTATCAAATATCAATAAATGTTGATGACGTTGAATTAAATATCATGATAGATCAATTAAAAGGTAGTTAATTACCAAAATATTGCAAATACTAGACAATTGTACTCATAATTGTATATATAAATGTGCCTTTGTTATTAATATGAGAGCGATCCCAGTATATCATATGTACCATACCTTAAAACAAGAAAAAACGATAAACTCGTTTGCGCCGAAGCTATAATACCCTTCACAAATAAAGAAGTTTCCCATACAATATTTTGAATGTTTGGTTTGTCGGGTAGCTATATGTTTTAGACAATAAACCGTGCCAAATTTCGCGAAGATATCTTGACAAACTAAAAGCTTTCCATACAACGACTTGATTTTGATCGATCAGTTTGTATGGCAACTATATATTATACTATAGTGGTCCGATACCGGCGGTTCCGAAAAGAGAGCAGCTTCTTGATGAGTATATTTTATAGGGTCTCCGCTGTTTCTTTCTGGGTGTTACAAACTTCGTTAAAAAATAAATATACCCTGTTTAGGGTATACAAATTTAGGTGACATGGCAACATATTCGTAATGCTTACTTAACTCAGCGACCCGATATTTAACTATTTCAAACGAAGGAGCAAATTGTAGTAAGAGAAGAGTTTAATTCTTATGTAACACCAGTTGTCTTCGATTCGTCAAGTGTTAGAGAGTAGCGAATCGAACAAACTTTACCAGCTGTTCAAACTGACTGGGAAATAACCATATCAAACATACGTGCTCCTAGCTCCTAATCTTTGTAATAATAATATTTCGAAGAAATTTTGAAATTTAAAATAGATCTCTTCAGATACATGCGTTATGCCTCCTGTGAGGATTGAACTCACGACCCCTGGTTTACAAGACCAGTGCTCTGCCACTGAGCTAAAGAGGCGCCTAATTAAATTTAAATCAATAGCCAAATATGATTTGATATCTAATTACAACATTTAATCAATTCAAAAATCATTTGAAGTTCGAAGCTGCTGTATTCAAATACCATGTATGTACAAATAGTTTTCGCGTTAAGTTAACTAAAAAAGATACATATTAATATGTTTATTGAAAGTATTTTGAAGTGAAGAATTTGAATTTGACGATAAATGTTCCAATTTGTAGAGCGTTGCATATAGGACACCGATTGTTACAGATCTTTTTAAACAATGCCAGCTTAGAGATGTGCGCTATTACACTCAAATTTCACTTAACTGCATTGCCTAACTACTTACTACGCTAGCTGATCATATAAAAGATCTTACAAGTTTAATCGTTTTAGAGAAGATCCACTATAAAAAACCTTAACGCAGTGTTTTGCCTCCTGTGAGGTTTGAACTCACGACCCCTGGTTTACGAGACCAGTGCTCTACCACTGAGCTAAAGAGGCTCCTAAAAAGCTCTTATCCACTTCAAAGGTTTCAAGAAATCAACTTCAATTTTGTATATTAAATTTTTTATTAAATTTTTTAGTTATATAGGTCAGTAATTTTAGTGATATCTTGTACTAAATTGTATGTAGACTTATAACTTAGAAGTAAACTACTGCAGTTTATTATTTAATTGAACCCAAGCAGTAATAAAACGGTGCTTAAATACGACAGTTTATAATACTAGTTGCTTATTAGAATTATACTAGTAATCATTATGAAAGGTATGTTAGTTTTAGATAACTTTTAGAAAAAACTTTATAAATATTTGCAAGAATACTAGAGTATAATTGGTATGTATTTTAGGGATAGAGGGAGACCGAATGTTGAATTTGAAGATCTTGTGTAAAATTGAAGAATGATAATGACGAGCTCTTTATTTATATTACATCGAATAAATGTAAATGAAAGGCGCGTCCAGAAAACGGAAATATGTCAAACACTACAACTAAGGAACATTTATGCACTAATGACGTTCGATATATCGCGCAGTGCAGATCGGAAACAGGCACTCTATGTCATTTAGGGTCTACAAACCCTTACCAAAACTTCAATAAGTATGGATACCTAGTACACTGCGGCTTCATTTAGGGAGGTATACATCCACACCGATAACAAAGTTGCCTACAGGCCTTAAGCTCGCTGACAGTGAGCTCAGAGCTAGTCAATGAGTGCATGACAGACTAGCAGTAGCATCAAGCTACTTCCATATTGTTACTATAAAGCCGATAAACATGCAAGAAAGGACAAGCAGGTGTTCCTCTGTCTTCGTGTATTCGGGCGTTTGAGCTATGGGACTCCCGCGAGCTCAGCAAATGTTGGTCAGCAATCAGCACTTATGGGTTTTCGAAAGCCTTCTGGCCTAGAGTGGAGCTTAAAAGGTACATAGAGCTCTTAGCTCTTAGCAAAGTTCACATCCCCGCAGTGATAGGTGTCACGCCGTATGGCTAAGGATTTTAGAGAACGCAACTTTTCAAAGTTGCAGAGAGGTAGATGAGGTGGAAACATCTCGATACTTTCTCCTTCACTGTTCAGCTTTCGCCAGACCAAGGTTGAAGCATCTTAGTTACCATACGAACCCGGCGAATCAGCGCTTTGTCGATATGCGACGGTCTTTTTGATCCATACCTAGGAGGTATGACAATCCCAACGGTCAGGTGGCAACGCTGCAGGCAACTGCAGGACAATTGGTAAGAGTGATCGAGAAAAAAGAAGTTGGCGAGAGTGATCAAGCAAGAAGAAGTTGGCAAGTGTGATTAAGAAGAGAGAAGAAAAAGTGAAGCGTCACGGAGCAGACGTAGAGTTGAATTTTCCTACTGATAAACTTACACAAATAATTTATAATTTTAAGTCTTAAATTTATAAAAAAAAACATTAAAATATAAACTTTTCTATAAATATTACATACATATATATTATTATGGAAATTATAACAGTTTAAACTCATATTTAAGCTCGTACCAGAACTCGAGTAGCACATACAGACATTCGCTTATTCATGGCCATACCTTAGGGCTATTGAACCCAAAATTTCGAATTTACAGCAGAAGAAGTCTGGATATACCATATACGCAAAATTGGTTATGGACTGGAGAATTACTAGATGATAGTATAATTTTCTGATCTACAAATATGTTAGCAGAAAAACTTAAAACAGAACATACATAACTCTCTAACCGAGAAGATGTTAGTCCTCAATTCAAATTTTTCCAATTTTTCTAATGAGTGTCCAATACAAGTGACCGGTGCTTTCGATTAGTTACACATTGAGAATAACACTAGTTAATTACTTTCATTTTTTAAATCCTGTCCCGAACATGACGAATTGACACAGTCTCAACAAAGTTAATGTTTATGAAGAACGGGTTTAAAATACATACGAATAGGTATATACTAATTAAGTAAGGTAGGGGTTGATGCCTCCTGTGAGGATTGAAGTCACGACCCCTGGTTTACAAGACCAGTGCTCTCCCACAGAGCTAAAGAGGCGCACGAATGTATCGTGTTGTATAAAAAACCTGATTTTTTTAATTTTAGTAAAAGCTTTTATAAAAAAATATTTTATTTATCATTTCTAATTGGTGTAAAAGCAGTTCCATGTCATAGTCTTGTATTATATATATATCTCATTGTCATAATTCTAGAAAACTTCTAAAACTTTACTCTATTTCAACAGCTTTTCATTGTAAGCTTCAAATAATATATAGAAAGAAAAGCACTCTAGACTTAAAACAACGTCTCTAGAATTATTTATTAGTTTATTTAAAAATCACATGCCGACAGTCCATAAATTATTTCCTCATACATACATGTATGTATATACTTTTATATTTTTTTTTAGATTTAACGACAGCAAATCTACACTATATCAAATTGTCTTTCGCGTTCAATCTGTTGATTCAAGTCATTCACATTGCACTGTTCTTGACTCTCCTGCAGCTCGTTACTAGTTTGCATGTCGTGTATGGCGAATGGTCGGGGTATGCCCTCCTGTGACTCTCGTTTCGGTGTGCTCCATGTAAATTTGGAAAAGCTTACGTTTATTTTGCCACCACTTCGCATTCTTGCCCAGGGTCGCACCACTGGCGTGCCAATACGCTGTCCCGTTATGTTGGTGTTGTTGATGGTTGCCGACGGTGTTGACATTTGAGGTGTTGCCTGTGATTTCGAGTGTGTTTCCTTACGAACACCTACCATTAACGCTTCACGACGCGCATTCTCCTGAAACTGCTTGACGCGCTCTCTCATTGCCGTTTCGCGTTTTACCTCTTTGTCGATTTCCGTACGCCGCTTTTGCTCAAACCGCTCAACAACTAGCTTATCACGCTCTTTATTACGCTCTACAATTAAATCGGAAATTTCTAAACGTTTTTGCTTCAATTCGTCTTTGGAGAGCTTTTGAAAAACTTCTGGCCAGATGCCTTTCTGCTTTTTAACGAGCACAATACGCGCTTCATTCTTGAAAATGCGACAAAAACTGGTTACCTCGTCGATCTCGTGCACCAGATGGCGTTCGAAAAATATTGGTGGATTATTGAATTTGATATATTGTGGCAATAGGATCACATCCGGTTTGCGCGTTATGAGCCGATTCAATTCGATAATTATTTTGATATCTTCTTCGGTTTGTGTTACTTGCACCATGGCTGTTGGTTTATAGACGACTGTGTACAGACCGCAAAGTTATTTTTCTGTTGTCTCAACAAATGTTGACCTCTGTCTGATCTAGGCGAAATCGAAGTGAATAAAAATTGTATTTTCATTGATTGCTGTCGCTCGATTTGGATTTGTTTTTGACTTCCGTGTTTGTTTTATACATCAAAGTATTGTATCAATATCAATATTTATTTACTTTTTCTTTCAATACCTGTCTACCGCATTCGATAGATTTATCGACCAAACAATACAGTTGATAGCTTTTCGTCCTGCTTGGTCGCTTGAGCAGCGAAATGACGACCACCGTTTTGCATAAAAGTTTATGCAAGTAAACACTTACATACTTATAATAATATCAACAAGGAGGTGGTTCAACAATATATCCGAGAATGTACACCAATATTTAGCATGAGAGCGTTTTGAACGTATTTTAAATCGTAAGTAGTAGTTTATACTACAAAACTTTAATTAACAAGAAAAAAGTTAATTTCGGCTACACCGAAGCGATAATGCCCTTTACATGTTCAAGTTTCCCTTACAAGAACTTGATTTTGATAGGTTAGTTTGTCTGGCAGCTATAAGCTATAGTTGCCCGATCTGAACAATATGTACCGTTACCTTGGACAACAGTTCATGCGAAATTTCATTTAGATATTTTTCCAAATAAAAAAGCTTTTCATATAAGAACTTAATTTTGAGAAAAGGATCGACATCTCAAACACTGTGGGACCACTTCGCATTAGTAGATGGCGATATTGCCTTCAATTGAATATTAATTTTCAGAATGATGTATGTATACTCGTATACTACATATATGGATCACCATATCTTCACTTTTTATGGTTTAGTTGTATTTTTTAGAGACATATATGTATATGTATATGAGCCAAAAATTTTTAAAAGTTATACATCGTCGTCTACTAGGCGTTAGTATTGTTGGTCCTATAATAGTATAAGACTGAATAACTTTCAGTTCTACTTCTGACATTATTTTTTTTTAATATTCACGAAAAATTGTGAATAATCTTAATAATTCAGTTTCGGCTCAGTCTGATTATGCCGTACCCAGTTAAGAAGATATTTTTTTGAAAGTATTCTGACTTTTGTTAGATTTTTTTCAAATAGACCATATTGAAAACAAATCTGTCACAAGAAAACTAAATATAACTACCACTAATTGCGTCAGACTTAATCTAAAAAAAAGAAAATATTTGGATTTCTACATATGTTTTATATATGAGATCTCACTATTACAAAATTGTATAAATAAAATATATATTAATTTATGGAAAGTAATTTTAGTACCACCTCTTAAGCGATGAGTAAATATACAAATAATCGTCGATACATGGAAATCAAATTGCAGTACTGTGCCAAAAGTGTTGTTTGCATAACTATGCTAATCAAGCATTACCATCTTGCACATTACATTTTGCAACCCTTCTTATAATTATGACCCGCTGGAAAATAAAGCTTAACTTGCTATAATTAGGTTAGGTTTGCTGCTGCTGCGGCTAATCCTCTAGTTGTCAATCCCACTTAGACTACTACAGGCAAATTTTTTGAGAAACTAGAAGCCTTATGTATTTGGGTCACAAATCACAAATCTGTTTAGGTATTTTAACACTCCGCTTACCAGTCCATCAGGAACGCTGAAGTTATGAGTTCTAAGTAGTTTTAACACTGATCTCGCACAGGTGGGACAATCAAAAAGGAAGGGTTCAAATAATTCTATCTCGTCTCCTTTTAAATAAATTTTTGTAACAAGCAAGCGCTTAGATTTTTAAGATTACTTGTCTTCAAAAGCTTACTTGGAAAATTTTTATTTAATTTTTTATTAGAATAGTCGTCAAAAATGTTTTTAAACTCTTCTCTTATTTTTCCAATAGGGTATATCTACCTATATTTACTTATTGAAGCAAATAGTAATAAACAATAAAGAGTATATGCAAACAAATATGCTTTATGTGGAAATGGGGTTTATGGAAAATAAATAAGTCATTAGTTGAAATAAAAGAGAGTAAAGGAAATAATTAGCTATGTAGCACGTGTAATTTCTTCCAACAAGCGGTACACTTACACTCGTACGATTCTACTGAATATACACCATTACTCTCTTCCATCAATGCCCTATTTATTTTTGGAAACACGCATCTAATTTTTTAAATATCTAGTATACTGACTGTAAGCACATACATATGTAGACCAAGTGTATATCAATATACTTGAAATAATGGGATATATGAATATATTTTTATATATTTTATTACAACATCCCAAATGTCCTATATACCGGCTAAGTTAGGGTTTCTCTCTAATGTTGGAATGTTCGTTCGTTCGTTAAATTCGTTGTATGTAGTGTATCAAATCCGGTTGACATTGATTGAACACAATCCAAAGAACGATTTTTGAAAATCTAAATAAAATATATTGGGTCTTTAACACGAGAAAGGCTCGCAGAATTTTTGGAAGTCACTCAAGCAGTCAATTCAAAACGTTTAAACGCAGAGAAACGATACCGACAACAACGTATCAAATTGAAGCGAGCGATTGCCGAAAGTTTCAATTGCAGTTCTTTTGGGATGGAATTCACAATTTACCAGAAAGGTGGGAAAATTTTATAGATTTAGAGAAGCAATACTTTGAATAATACAATATACTTTGAAATGTACGAGTTTTTCTTAAGTAAACGTTCAAATTTAATAAACAAAACCACACGTATATAGTTAAAGGGCCTTTTTGATCCTCTAAACTTATTTTTAGGATTTTATGATCTCTTACTAGTTAAAAAATTAAGTTTAATCAACTCGTATTAGTACAGGCAACTCACTCACTATCGATTTCATCGAGTGGTTAAAGACAAATCTATGGCAACTGTACTGCCAATTAGCTTGCCAGAAAGTTTGTATTAAAAGTACCTCAGTACTTTTTTTGACAGTCTCACTTTGATGAGCACGTTTACTCTCATTCTTTTAGACAAATAAATAGAAATCCAAATTAATAAAAAAATGTATATATTCAAAATGGTTTTTCGATATATGAAGGTTTATTACGTTGTCAAAAGAAGGTCAAAACTGTAAATATCCAAATATAACCAACAAACTGGGGATCAGCTACCAAGATCTAACCTAATTTAATCTACCAAGCCACAACACCTATGTTATTAGATATGATAAGGATATTCAAGTTTTTTAAGACTCAATTCTTATTCATTCAAAGTTTTAGGGGATTTAAAACTAAAGTCAAAGAGGCATCTTTTAGGGTTCCGTATTTTCGTACCATAATAATGTCTCACCAATTTTATAAGAATATGTTTATGCATATGCATAAAACAACAACACTACTAAACAAAATTTCAAATTTGTAATGAGCAGCACAGAACAAAGTGTGTAGTTGACTCAGATGTGTCTTATTTTCAAAAAAAAAGTAAAATCAAATACATCAAGGTATTCATGATCATTAATTGAATTATTACAACGGCGAAAAACCGGTTCTTTGACTTAACGTATAACCCAAATTTAACAAATGTTTTAGTTTTGATATCGCAACTTTTCTTTGCAACAACTGGCAACTGAACCCTTAAACCAGTCACATAAATCAAAAATATATCCACAGCTCGAGTAAGACACGTGTCCTGCTTCAGCCGTACAAATGATTGTCAGCCATTTGTGTTACAAAAGTTGCACATGCGAACACGACATATGGAAAAGTAAGTGAATAAGCGTGTAAAATAAGCAGCCAGAACATTTGTCATAAATTTATTGCGTCCAACAAGCAGATGTATATATGTAGGTATATATGTACAGTTGTGGATGTATCATGTAAAACTATGTAGTGGAAATGTTGACACTTTGCGCTTGTAAAACGTCACGCATGCGCACAAATACCCGTCTCACCCATAGACAGCGGCAAATAGCTAACGGGCTATCTATCTATCTGTCTGTCTGTGATGGTCATGGTCGCGGTGATGATCATGTCAGCCGTCAATCAAAGTCGTGCAGACAGACGGGGTAATAGTTGTAAAGAGTGTGTTTGTGTGTGGAATCAAACACATGTGTAGTAACTACAATAACAATAATAACAGAGTAACGCAGCGCCAGCTTATAATAGACGAAATTTGAATGAAAAGCAGAAGGCAAGTGAACGGCAACGTGTTAAATTCGCATGCCGGCCAATGACAAGCGACAACAACAGCAATAACAGCGACAAAATTAATGGCACAGCTGTTCGGCGGTTTAGATATATCACATATTTGTCTATACTCGTATACATTTTCCTAGATTTTTTTCTATTTGCCGAGCCATGTCCAGCCGTAGAGGGCCATCACATCGCTACTCATTGATTTTTTCTCTTTAGCATTAATTTTTTTTTTTGTATTTGTAGTGTCTGATCGCCTAATCGGTCACTCGTGACCACACTTTTAGTGGTTGCTCGATTTAGCGCCTATTTTGCTGCTAAATTTTCGATCTGCACAAATAATAATCATCGACGCTTTTCCGCTGTATTTCTGATTTTATTCAATATATTTGGATGCAAAAAGAAATCGCTTAGGGCCACAGCCCAAAAACAATTGTCGACCGTCATTATTATCATCTTTACATTTGGTGCAACCTTTCCACCTTTGGCTGTAACACACACACACGCACACATGCTGCTGTAGTGGGACACGTGATAACTGCCCTTGCACTGAAAGGCGAGATCTACACCACTACTGTATAAGTGTTGCAACATTTGCCACATGCTGCGTTGCATTTATCGAGGCGTTCACTGTTTGACTGCAGCATTCCAACCCCCATGCAATGCAGCATAAGTCCCCTCGCTGATTGCAGACCCATTGTTCTTTTGTTGGAGATGTACATGCACAGATCAAGCAACATTTGAGTAATTGTCCTGACAATATCGAGATTGAATTATAGTTACATTTGTATGACAGTTACATGTGCGTATTGTGACGAGTTAAATTTTTTATTGCTTGATATGTCATAAAAAAGAGATAACAAGCGCATGCTGTCTATAAATATTGAGTGAGTAGACAAAAATTGAGTAATTTTTAATAAGCAGTAGACATGTGTAACATCCTGATTATTTGCGTGATTTCCTGCCTTTGTTTAAAATACAATGAGGCTATATGAAGTTACAAATATAGACACAGGCATAATGTAGATAAATAGATACTTCATGTAATCTGAAATGGTAGCTGTGATCGCTGGTTAAAAAAAATCAGAGAAATTTTTTCTAGCGAAAATTGTGTTTGCCCTCGAGATTACGCAAATCCAATAAAACTGATTTATTACAGCAGTTATTTAAATATTTGGGGAAAGGGATTTAGTGATGGTCGGTGATGTTTAATTATAGAATACTGACTATAGTAATATTTAGGGTTTGGTTAATTTAAATTGACTAGAGTAAGATTACTAATGAAACATTTTTATCATAAATAAAACGCATTTAAACATGAAGAAGCGGAACTCTTCCAAATTTTAAGCATTTATCTGTAACATAATCTAATACAAATAGAAAAACTACCGTTTGTTAGACTCGCATCCACAGTCATACTATTCCTCCGATTCCGATTTACATTTTTCAAACTATTAACTTGATATAATTTCGAACAGAAGGCGTCAGTTTATTTAGAGTCGTTATGAGTCAAATTCGATATATATTAAGCAAAAGAGAGGGAACTATATCAAATCGCCGCTAGCTGACGCCAAAGTCGTATTATTACAAAACAAATATACCATATAATTAAATTTGACCCGGACTGACAACACAATTTTTATATTTTCACCTTCAAAATAGGCCACCGATCTCAATACAAGTATGGTAACGCTTACTCCAAGTTTTCATAAACTTGTTCTAAGCCTGGGCTGGGATGGCCTTCAGCGGTTTTTTTTGGTTTCGGCTTATTTTCAGAGTGCCATTCGCTTAATTGTTGGACAGCTTTTTTTTCAATGGCAAAAATTGCCAGACAAACTTTTCGACTCAAATTTATGCTCAACGAGTAACTTTTTTAAGACAGAAAACAAGGCGCACGTATTCTACTCTGGAGAATACAGTTCGTAGCCTTATTCGAGAGTACATTTTTCTTTGCTTCGACAAATGCTGGCCTCTTTTCTACAGTTACATAAATCGTTCCAATAATTCGGCATAGTAGAACTCTGTGATCATTTCGCCCTTCTCTAGGTAATCGACGCAGTTCACAACTTTTAAATCCCGGAAAACGGAGGTCATCCCCTTTGCGGAAAATAAAACAGCCTTCGCCTTCTTCGGAGCAGGTTTGCCGAGTGAAGTCCACTGTTTCGACTGTTACTTGGTTTCTGAGGTGTGTACTACATATCTATGGTTTGATAACGCTGAAACTGAAGTGTGACGTGACTTCACGTTTTCACCGTGCCGACAGCTTTCTCAAACTCAATATTGCGAGTCCGATCCAGCGCAAATTGTAACAGTAGTCATCTATGACAATGAACGACACGAATTTTTTTTTTGCAATGGTGCCGTCAATGGGGGAGAAGCTAAGTACTTGCTGGACCGCTATGGATTAAAATACCTAGGCCTAGTTTATGAGATCTTCTAATTATATTAGTATCTATAGTATATGTATGTATGTTAAATAAAGTTTTCTCATCTTCTGAGCTGCATACAAATTCTTCGTCCAACTGCAGGTTAGACAACTCAAAATATGGGAACGCATTGTAGTAAATAGTTTCAGAAATGGCTGCGCATTGTTGAGAATATTAATTGTTTAGTATTTGAATCAAATTTTTTTTTAAATTCTCATTTAATTTTATTTTCCAATTTTTAATTCCTCACTTGCAAGAGCAAACATTACGCCACTTAAAGGATTTAAATTAAAATAAATTCAATTGTATTTGTAATCTATTACATAGACAAAATTTTATGGGTGTCTCCAAATGTCTACACGGCTGTCTATTGCTCACCAAAGTCATTATGAATGCAAATCGTGTCACCGGTATTGCTTGTAATGTGCGATTTGGACAGAACGGACTGTTTGAGTGTTTGACAACAACATTAAGAACCTTGTAAACCAGAGGAGCCAAGTTGTGCGCAAACAAATGCCGACGAATAAATGTAGACAATAAATTATCCGAATTACTTGTAAATCGTTTTCGTTTTGTGGAAAAAATAACTGTATTTATTTTTAATTTATAGTGTAGTATTCTAATGAATTTTAATGCGAGCAAACTTTGAATAAAATATGTTAAACATCAAATATACGCAGCAAAGCATTGAAGAATTGCTGTACAGACATAAATGAACCGATTTCATACATTTTAGATAGTGAATTAAAATGAGCTAAAGGAAACAACGATATACAGTATAGAGTCTACCGAAGGGTCGAAGGTGTTAGAATTGTGGATTCATAGGAGGGTAAGGACTGATTTCAACTATTATTGATGACAGAGATCTTTTGACAAATGACAGTCAAAATGGCCTTATGTTGAAAATGAGCGTGATTGTAGTCATCACTAACTGCTGGAGTCATCTATTGGCAAACAGCGGGAACTTAGTTGCGTACCTGATAGTAATGCTAATGACCTCAATTTATATGAAACATCTACCTTGGTTGTCTGTAAATTTGTTTTTGTTTTTAAAACTCACAAAATCTATGAGATGAAAGGAGGTGAAAACTGAAGAAGCTGAATTTAGTGTAGGATTGTGGTTATTATTATCAATAAAACCTTCGCACTAAATTACTATGCAATGAAGTTTATAACATCTTACGAATTAGCTGCAGCATCTAATTAATTTATAATTTACGAAGAGTGTGACCAAAAATAGTTAAAAGAGTCTAGCCGGCAAACTGCAGAGAGAAAAAGATAAGTTAAAAACAAAAACCCAATCAATCACTTTTTTAGGTCATTGAATAAAATGTAAATAAAATCTCAACAATTTTCGCACATTTTTTTCAACGCCGATACGCACATGTTGCTGGCAGTTGTTCAGCTTTCTTCCAATCGCTAACATATATACATATTTATACATTATATATGTTTTTATGCCGCAAAAATCTTGAATTTGTGACCCACTTCTATTAATCGCTCAAGTGTTATTTTTGTTTTTGGTAGATAACTCAAAATATAAGACATGATTTTTAATTGTCAATGCACACAATTAGTGGGTGGGCAAGTATAAATTGGTATGTGATTACTTGTCTTATTCGACGGTGTATTGGCTGTCTCGCATGCCTAGGCAAATGGGTGTCGTCAGTTCCACCCCAGCAAATATGCTCAATGTACGAATAAATAAATAATAATTTAATCAAAAAAGTAATTGCCTCGACTCTAGAGTTTCATGGCTTGATGAACTAGCAATCACTTGATATATTATGTGAATGTTTGTTTGTAAATGCGCACAATCTTATGCTAATGGAAGCCATTGCAATGGAACTCAGTTAATGTATGTAGAGTCTCACCTCAGTATTTCTATTAATCCAATATGATTTTTGAATAATTTTCAAATATTATTTGTATACCTTTAGCAGGGTATAGTAAGTTTGCCAAGATGTTTACAACAACCAAAGGTAAAAGTCGGAGAGCCTATGAAGTATATAGGTATTATGCGACGCGTTACACTAGTACTATGGACAATAACGCCATCTCTTAGATAAAAACCGAACGAACTTTTTACTTGACCTAACATATAAATGATCAGCGTGATGAGCTAAGTCGATTTGACCATGACCATCTAGCTACTAGAGGCTTCTACCGAAATAGTCCTCGATTTCTGAGACATCGATCTGAAATGTTGCAAACGTCCTTTTATCCACAAGAAACGGCTTATTTGTTGCAACTGCCGATATGGGATTACTATAGAAACACAAACACAAACTGATCGATCAAAATTATGTCCTTGTATGGGAAACGCCACAATCTCCTAACAATTTCTTCAGATCGGACCAATATATTAAAAAGCTGATAATCAAACTGATCAATCAAAATTAACATTTTTATACTTAGATAGAGTAGTCAGTAATTCGACTAGTTTACTATTTGTTTTTCCAAAATGAAATAAATGGGAAGACCATCAGACTTATAATAATTATAGAACTATTAATTCATAGGATATTTGATTGCGTTAAGATCTATACAGCGTGGGCCATTTTTAAGACAATATGTCACCAGAATCATTAAACGAAACTTTGCTTTTGAAATAATACGATCTGGCCGCCCTGGCAATGCTAACCTTTAATGCGTCCAGGGAAATGTTCTTACTCTATAATCATAGTTAAATTTGCTCTGAATTGAGCATTTCAAGATATACATATATTTATCTCCAACTCAATCGGTCAAAATATGTCAAATTATTCAAAGTTTACATACTGGCATAAAAGATAACGGACCCTATATAGTTTATGTTTGAGCAGATATTAGACTGGTATATTTCTGATCGAAATCTGAAGAATGATTTGCAAAACATCAACGCAAAAAACATCACTTGCTTGTATAGAAAAAACACACGATCGACTGTTGGTCTTATGGTTCATACTAGTTGTATAGTAATTCGTAACCAGTTTAATTATCTGTAGGGTATGATTTATAATGCCTAATTATTTAAAAGCATGATTTTTTTTATGAACCGAGTTAGCGAGTTTAGCATTTTAATTGCTTTTAAATATATATATATAATCTATATGCACTATATTAAGGTGGTTCTAAAAAGTTTAATTGAACAACTTATTTCAATCTTGTCGCATGAATAAATATAAATATAATCAGTAACAGGGCTACTGTTCGCATCGCTCTATGATAAACTCAAAATATTATACTTAATTTTTTTTTTACTTAATACCAAAGTCAACAATTTCATATTCAAAGATAATACATATACCATACTTGTAAAAATAATCGCATATAGTAAGAGTAATCTGAAAACCTGTGCTACTCGTTTTGACTGTTTAACAATCGGGACTAAATTCAACAAATTATATTAATTTTATCATATACTAAAATATTGCCGACCGATCTTTTTAAGCTCAATAAAAGATTTCTTCCTATTTTAAGAGTCCCCGTATTATACATATTATGCATTAATTGTGTGGTGTATATTAATACAAATTTATTGCCACTACACAATTAATGCAAATTCACGACGTATTTATTAGCAGCATATTATTGATTGTGGGATTGTCTAATTGTTATACACTTGTGCAATTTTTAATTCACCAATTAAATGTGATCAATATGTCTGTCACTTCATAGAAATTTATTTACATCGAGCATCAACGGTAAAGTAGCTGAATATATGTACTTTTAAAAGTTCTAAATATAGTTTTGTTGTAAATGTCATCCGTCAGTAAGCTCTTCGTCTTATTTCTAGTATATTTTCAACAGCTTATTTCTTATTAAGCTCTCAAAGCTCCCTATCATACAATTTAGTCAGATATGTAATACTACACGCAAATCTGATGAGACAATAGCGGTTACCTAAGAAAACAACAACAGATACCGAGGTATATCTTTTGCCCAAAAGCTCAAAAAGATTGATTGCACACCCTCCATTATTTACTGATTCTCAAGCCAATTCGATTCACAAAAACCGCTCAATACCCTTTCCTCGACCTTTCTAAAACACTCTCATTCATTTTTGTCATCATTCACGATCATGTCATTAGTCGAGATTTGATTTGTCGATTAGTGAAAGTGGCGCTAAGTTTTTCAGCTCGCTTCGACAGTTATGTTTATTAGCAATGGACATTTTTGTTGCTGCCAAGAAGTGTTTTGCATTTACCTAAATTTTTTTAGAAATTTGCACAGTTCCAAAAACCTATTTACATGGCATCTAAATCTTTTACCTGTCAAGTTCGTTAAGTAATGTCATCGACGTCATATTACAAAATGCATTTCTCACGGCAGCTAGTTGTACGTTACCTAATTAGTAATGCGACACACCTAACTTTAGATTACTATTAACACCCGCTACATAATCAAATTATGGATATAAAAATATGTTAGAGCTATTGTTATACAATACTTATTTTGTACAACCCACATATGGTACATACTTCACACATAATAAAATCTATTACTTTGAAATATTTATTTCGGGCTGAATTAATAATTAGGAGCAAAAACGAGTCATATGTGCTAATCAATATATTCTATCTGAAAAAATGTTTTCACAACAGAAAGGAAAGGAGGATAAGGAACTTAAAAATCTATAACAGAAAGATTGCCGTAACTACTTTTAGACAAAAAATTTATTATTTAAAGGCTTCCTTTATCCCCTAAATTTCCTGAGGACTCACCTTCAAACATTATTTAGGTGAGGTCGAGCATATAGGAAAATAGTGGAATGCTAAACAAGCACAGAGGGTTGTGGAAACGACTTAGTTCTGTCTTTGTAGAGGTACAAGCTTCGTCAAAAAACAAAATTGACGCTATTGGGGTGAGCTTAATCTTCGTTTGGTTCAGGAAACGCAAATTGATCGTTTCGTGCGGATTGCGGTAAGTTTAGCGACTCGTTAATTTAAAAAAACGGCACAGTCAAATGACCGCCACGTTGATGCAATTTACCGCCACAAGATTATTTTTTCAGGGGGTGTGTTAAATCAAAGGTTAACGCCAATCAACCAGCAACGCGCGAGGAGCTCTTCAGCCGAAATGCTGCACCGGGTCATCGAATCATCAAAAATTGGCGTAAATAAGTGAGGATATGCAAACGAAGCTGTGGTTCAAATCATAAATGGCATAAAATTATCTACATAACAAAAAAAAAAGAAATAAAAAAAAAACAGAACCCGTTTTTACCAAATTTTAGTGTTTTATTTAATTTAATCATCACGTCGTTCTTGTTGGTAGCCACTATATATGTATGTGCCCCACCTACAATGTACACTCGCACAAATGCATTTTCTCTCCTTGAGCATGACATATTGCTTCCGAATAAGTGAGTGCTCAAAGACAGACGGTAACACTCGAGCGATTATGCGCTGACCCGACTACAACGACAAACTTAACGTTACGTAAAATTGCAAAAAACAGTCATGTTTGCGCAATCAAGCGTTAAAATGTGCATTCTATACATCCAGACTCTGAATTATATCGCAGCAAATGCAAAATATAAAAACAAAATCGAAAACGTTTAGCAGCGAGATGTTACAAAAGCAGTAAAAAATACAGAGACTAAATTAAAACTCATTGCAGTACGCCTAAATAAATGTATTTGTTAGTCTTAAAGGTTTAGTAGTTTGTAGATACTTTAATTAGTCAGCACTTACGGTCGCATCATTAATTTCGGCCAAGTGTTTGTATGCCATAAGTTCCGACTAAAATTTCAACTCATTCATCATTTTGCAATTCACGTTCGCCATAGTCATATAATTTAGCTGAAAGAGCTAATTAGATCGTGAAATATGCTTTCGCTTAGCAATCGAAATCTGTTGGGCGCCTCAGGTGGAGATTTTGCCAACAATCAATGATCTTGTGACTCGACTCCGAGAATCTCGAGCTCTAAGCAACAGGAAACTTCTACAATATTTTGCACTTTTTGTTAATTAGTGTGCTAATTGTTGCTCTTTTTCGCTTTGAAATTAAAATTCTCGTGTTGAAAACAATGAACTAATGGCTGTCACTTGTTAAACCTGTGGCATCATTAGCAAAGTGTGGCGGGATGCTACAGTAACATACCATATAAGTATGTATATACCTGTGTATATGTACACATAAAATATAATACAGATATGTAATCACGGTGAATTAGGTTGAGTTGTGGGGCAATGGAAGTACACAAATAAAAAAACGGCCAATAAAAAGCAGTCACAACTCGAATCAAAAATTATGGCCGAGGCTGTGGAAGATGAAAAATATATTAAAGAAAAAGACAAACATATATGAACAACTATTAATATACCCTGAACAGGGTATATTAAGTTTGCCACGAAGTTTGTTAGTCTGAAAAGTCGAAGACCGTATAAAATATATATATATAAATGATCAGCATGATGAGCTGAGTTAAATTAGCCATGTCCGTCTGTCTGTATGTATACAAACTAGTTCCTCAGTTTAAAAGCTATCGATTTGAAATTTTTCACCTGTGCTTTTCTCACTAAGAATTTGCTCATTTGTAGGGCGGCCGATATCGGACCACTTTAGCATATAGCTGTCATATAAATTGAATAGCTGATCGGAATCAAGAACTTGTAAGGAACATTTGTATTTGTGAAGGGTATTATAGCTTCGGTGCAAACATAGTTAATGTTTTTTTTATTTTTTTTTAAATAATGCAAGTCATAAAACAACAAAGTAATAAAACAAAATGCTAAGCGTTTGAAATGGATGAGAAGACTGAAGCCCTCAAAAGCATCGAAATGTCATTGACTCTTGAAGAAATAGTAGAAAAATTATTATTTTTAACGGAGGGATTTCTTAAATAGTTGTGTCATACAAAATTATGTTTGGTAGTTCTGACATATGCTAAAAATGTTCAAGTATAACTATCATGCTATAATATATTTTACCTTTAAAAAATAAATTAAAAGTATAGAAACAAAAAAAAATATTTCTTTTTATGAACTGAGACTATTTATTTTCTAGTGTAGTAATAAAATTTAAACTTAAATAATAAAAATCATTAATTTTTTTAATTTTTAAAACTTTATTAAAATATATATATCTAATCTTAAAAGCAGAAATTTTAGGAATATTATCGAAAAATACCTTTTTACAATCCTCAAATTTAGTTTTCAATTGAAATGATTTTGATAACGTAGTTTTATTATTTTTTTCTTGAATGAATACCGTTTTAAAGTTAATAAATGTTAATTTTAGAAACTTTTAGATTTTTTTTAATTTTGTTTGCCAATTTTCTCCCTAGGATATATTAAACCTAAAATTCAGTATGCATGTACATACGAGTATGTATATATTTTCCCGTTATTTCTAATTTGGCAAAAGTTCACTTGAAACAACTATGATGAGCTGACAATACATTGACTATTAAAATAATTTATTATTATTGTTTTTATTTTATTTATAAAATCTATTATGCCATGGGAGTTCAGCTTTTATCTATTTAATGGCTAATAGGAATATCAATAACATATATTTTGAACGATAACTAATGCGACCTTTTGGTTCTTGGTCAAAATTTTATTTTGCGTGAAATTTCCGTAAGGGATTCTAACGAGGTTTAAAATTAAATGGTTTAAAGAATACTCCGCAGGTTATTTTGGAAAATTCTCACTAGTTGATAGGTTACAGCCGAAAATAGAACCATTTGTAGGAGAAGAAAAATATTTTATTCCATCTAACTTCATTATTTTTTCAAAGAATCGCATTATAAATTAGTATAGGAGCCTTTGATAATTGGTAAAAAGTGAAAAAAAGGCATAGTAGATTGAAAACTAATGGAAACAAAAGATAAAATATCAAAAGTTATAGGAAAAGTAATTTACTATCAAGTCGTCATAAAATGGTTTAACTCGATTTTCGGCAAAACTGCGATTTACATAGAAAAAAGTTACATGGCAAAGTTGTAGGTAAGAAAAAGATCTACAACACTTTTTTCACATAATTGCAAAATTTATGTGAAAACCTCAAGTATCATATGTGCTATCATATTATGTGTAAATATCATATGTATGAAGGACGTTAATATTAATCTAAATGAACCTTAGAGTATTTGACTAAAATAATTTGTGAGAATTTTAAGAACCGCATGGGATGAAACTTTCGGTACAATGATTGCACTGTTAAGGATGCACACCGAAACTCTGAGCGTGGCCGGCCAAGTGGCGTAGGTAAAGTGAGCGACTTTTGGATTTTGGAGTTGATACCAATTAGCAAATGCAAAAAATACACACGATGAAATATCACGAAAAGATTTTCGATGTTTTACTACGTAATGTGTCGATCACTATTTTCACATTCAATTGTTTTTTTTTTATAAATTTTATTTTTTCAGACTACAGAGATTACATGTTCCGTTAACAGAGTGAAATAAATGTTAAATATTCATAAATCTTCATGGATTCATATATTGTTTCAACCCGAAACTAAATGAAACTTAGTTTACGGATCATGTGTTCTGTACCTAATCAATTCACTTATGGTATTTACTGTAAAAAAATATATATAATAAACCCTTTAAATAAAAACTTCAGTAATTTTTTTAGTTTCTAACTGATAAGCCTAATGGAAAAGTCAATGCATGTTTCTATTAAAAATAAGTCAATTTCCATTTCACCTCAAACATTCACACAATCATATCTCTACTCGTATGGCAGCTTTATGTTAAAAATGGCTGTCAACCAAATACACTTTTCAACGCTTGTGCCTGCTTTAAACGTTATTACATATACTTATACAAATATGTATGTGATTATGTACATGAACATAGTACAAGTCCTACCAGTTAAGCTCTGTGACACGTTTGTCTACATGACATCGACTTCAAATTGCAAATTAGAGCTGGTTAAATAATGCAATTTTATTGCCATTAGACGGAAAAACTGTCAAAAGTGAATGAAAAACAATTGAAATTACGTTAGTTTGCTTGCACGAAATGACACCATGATGATGAGGGCAGCAAAAGACATTGTGACTATTTTTTCTAAGATTTTAAAACAGACACCAAACATTGTATTTTTAGGTCTTTAAGGAGGTAAACATGGAAAAAATGGAAGGACAAAAAAATCTCGGTTTAGTGGGTCAGCTTTGTCAGTTTTAAATCGTAAACATTATGATTCTAGTGGGTAATTTTAAACACTTTTGTGCATAAATACATAAACATATGTTTGTATATAATCACGTAGATAATTACAAAATTAGATTTTCTGTAACTTTTTATAGAACTTACATTTGTCATATACTCATCGCATGTGCTCGAACTTAATTGTTAATTATCTAATAAATAGAACAAGTCACCGAACATTTTATACTATCGCAATTTCCAATATTTCATAAGAATAAAAAGAAACCGAATGGATTATAATCAAATTTAGTAGCTTATTAACTTAGGTCAACCGAATAATCAGAAGTCGTTATATTAGCGATATGAGGTTTAGGGCAAGATTTGGACCAATTCGATTCATATTCCGTGCTCCACTTCATTATTTTTAAGAAAAATGTTTCACTCAATTTCATTAAAATATACGAAAAACATAAAATCTTTAAAGTAAGATGGACAGCCATAGTGTATGGAAATCCCTATATCGCGTATATTGAGGCTAGGGGAAGTTCTGGACTCATTGCATTAATGTTTGGCATTGTTCAAAATATACTCGAGAGCATGTTTTCATGCAATTTTGTGAATATATAATAATTCCCACATTGACCGACATATTGGACATAAATTCGGCTAGACTTACGAAAATCATTATAAGTGTTCGATTTCACACATTTTCGACTTTAAACTATAGTGTACTCTAGTATACATATTTATACGTTCACTTCATTTTGTTAACATATCTTAGATAGATATGGATAGAGATATGCACCCCGACCTATGGTCTATTGTGCCCTCTCCTACGTCACAACGACTCATCTAGCCCCAGCATATTGATAAACTCCAATATTCTGCTGGGTGCTAGTGAAACGATGCGATCCCTGTTTGGAAACATGCATCCCAGGGCCTTAATATCTTACATATTGACCGATATATACGGTATGAAGCTAACCGGAAGATTGAAATTCTAATATAAGGTATATGGCGGCAAAAGACTACATTGACCCGATTTTATCAATTTTTGGTATTACTATATATCATTTCCAGAAATAGTTGCTATCTGAGTTTTATTAAGAAATCTCACAGATTGATTAATATATTTAAGCTGGTGATTGAAAATCTACACAAGAACTTCGAAAGAAGCAAACAATTTTATTCTAAAAGTTCAACGTGGTTAATATCCAGATGCTGTAATAGTTTGGTGGGGAGTCTCTGTTACACCTCTTCACTACTGTGAAAATGGGGTTAAAATTGTGGCAAAAGTGTACCAACAGGATGTTTTCGAAGGCTTGGTAAAGCAGTTAAGCAATATTCTCATCGATGGAAAGCATTGAATCTTTTCGCAGGATGCTGCTTCAGCACACAAGGCCAATTATTAGCCATATTTGAATTCATTGAACAACAGTTTGTGGCCTGTCAAATACTCTACAGAAATTTCGAAAGTTTCAAAAAATTTATGAATCGTGCAGAGTCGTCAATACCAATAGAAACTGTGCATGCTGCTATTAATCAGTGGTCGACCTGTTAGGGAGCTTGTGAGAAAGCAAAAGATGACCATTTCGAATAAAATGTCCCACATCGCTCGCTTAATGTATGCATTATTAATAAAATTAATTTAATTAAAAAATGTATAATAGTTTAATTTTTACAACGGACTGAACTTGTAACAGAATTTATGGCAGAACCAGGTATTATTCTTTTTTGTATTTAGAAAGATTGCATTGACAAACAGTGTTTTTTTTTGTGAGAATATATGCTCATTACAAATATATAATATTTTTGTTTCAATCACATCCAGTTTTTTTAAAACAGCTTCATGTTCATTTCTGGCCTCATAACATATATGCAGTATACAGTGTGGCCCAAGCGTAAATCACTTACTCCAGGCCATAAATATGTTAAAAATTATTCTTTAGTGAGCTCTGAAGACATTTTTTTTACCACCATTGCACATAAAGCTAGGTCTGATAAAAAATTTTGTAAAAGCAAAAGCTATGGCTACAGTGGATTTGTATATCTGCAAGAGAAACTCCCCAAACTCAGCGAAGCAAAAATTAAAGAGGGAATATTTGTAGCTCCCCAATCCGGCAACTGATAAAGGATGAGAGCTTTGAAGAAAAGCTGATTAATCTTCAAAAACTGGCCTGGAAATGTTTTGTGAACGTTTTCCAAAATTTAGTAGTAATTAATAGGAAAATTACAAAGACTTAATAAGTGAACATATAATGTCATATAAAGCTGTGGGGTGTAATATGTCCTAAAAATTACATAGGACTTTCATCTGGATTTCTTTTCTGCAAATTTGGTTGCTGTGAGTGACCAACAAGGTGAGAGGTTCCATCAGGACATGACCTATATCCACAGAAAAAAGTCCATCGATGTGATGTCACACGATCTTGGTGGCCAATCGACCGGCCCAAAATATGAAGTTATCTGCTCACCAAAGTGTTCTCTCAATAAATCCATTGATTGATGCGATGTGTGGGGAGTGGCGCCGTCTGGTTGAAACCAAATGTCGCCGAAATCACGAGCTTCAATTTCAGGCATCAAATAGTCGATTATCATGGCGCGAAAACGGTCGCCATTGATGGTTACGTTCTCACCTGCATCATTTTTGAAGAAATATGGACCGAAGACACCACCGGCCTACAAACCACACCAAACAGTTGTTTTTTCTGGATGAAATAGCAGCTCTTGAATCTCTTCAGGTTGGCAAATTGAGCCTTATCGCTGAACAAAATTTCGCTCGAAACCCGTATTTATATTAAATTATTATCCATAAGCCGTTTATGTTGACCAGAAGTTGAGCGAAGCGCACGAAACACTTTATTTACAGACCCTTAATTTTCGTAATAAAGTCGAAGTATTTGTAAACGTTGTGCAGGTGTAAGTCTTTTCATGAGGAAATGCCAAACAATACTGAACAAAAATAACATGACAGCTTAACACAATTCCCGCGTGATCTGTTAATAAAAGGTTATTGAAAAAAGTAACTCTAACTGGATCCCCCGTTATATAAGCAAGGTGTTAAGAAACATTAGGAGGCATAAAACTGCATGGATATTATTTGCCGAACAACAACGATCAAAAACATGGAAATAGAGGAAGAAAAATTTAGTCATAAGTATATTTAACATAGTTATGTTAACATATATATTTAGTCTGTTAATTCAACCCCAATCCACCAGAGTTTGTAAGTTCTTTCATATTAATTTAGTTACCAAATTTTCTTTAACATATTAAATTATAAAATATTAAAATTTATTTCTATTAATTGTGAGAAACAGTGGAACATATGGTATAACAGCGGCCTAATGACTTTTATTGCGGACAACATGCTTTGTAAGAAGTGAAAGACACCGCTGGAGTTCTTTGTTTATTGTATAGGAAGGAGAAAGAAATCAACAACAAAAAGAAGTTTAACAGTTGCTATTTGAGAAAGGACATCATGTGGCTAATGTGTTAATGTGCACATAAGAAAGGGATAATCCAGAGTTTGATGATTAGAAAAGAAAAATGAGGGCAACACAAAAGAAATCAAACATATGTTTTAAAAAGAAATCCAGCCAGGCGGGACAAAGGGAGTAATAAAAGAAAATGAGAACTGACGAAAAAAATATCCAATATTTAGGGTTAATACTATAAAAGGCAGCGTACTGATAAATCATCAAATGCGATTACCGGAAAACGTGCCATGTGTTGGACACAACAAATCATTGAATTGCAATTATTGGCGATTTAATTTGCTAAATGCACTTAACCGGAGCTCAAATGACGAAATCGCAAAAAAAAACAACAAAAAATCTAGTGAACGCAGCAAAGCAATTTAATGCCCTTAAAAATCGCATTAGCCCATCTACTTTGCTTTATTTAGTATGAAATGCCATGAGCGGAAAAGTAGCTCACATGCGAAGGCACACACAAAGACACACGTTTGTGTGTAAATATATCATGCATGTTGCATGCAACACCCAATCATATATGTGTGCCCTCGTATAATCCGCACTGCTTAACACATCAAACGCTTGACAATTCGTCAAAGCGGCAACTGTGTCGTTGACATGTGTGCGGTGCGACAACAATGTCATAAGGAAAAGGTATCCAGCCGCTGGCATTAATCTCACAGCGAGCCGTGCCAAAAAAGGAAAAGTAGTAAGAAAAAAAATGAAAAGCAATCATTGATTACAACATTCAGAATAGTGGCAAAAAACGATTGCTTGCTTGTTGTACAAAAACAAAATCGTTGCGTCAGTTGATGCGTAATAATTGCTGACAGCCATCAATCAAGCACACAAAGGTAAATATGAAATGAAACAGCCGAAAAAATTATTAATTAAAGCGAGAAAAAAATTCACGTGTGCGCACGCGCCTCAGCAGGCTGCACTTGCAAAAAGTTAAGCCGGCGGCAAGTAAATACAAAAACTGAATGAAAAGCATGGAAATCGCAAAAACTGCAACCACAATAGATAACGGAAAATTGTGTATTGTATTTGTTGTAGCTGTAATTGCAGCGAAATGAAAACAATAGACATTTTTCACACGGAAGAACGCAAGTTGCAAACAACACAACGTCTTCCCAAATTTTTCACGCTGCACAGTGTTTGAAGTTTTATCAAATATATTTGTAAAATTTTTGATGAGTCTAAATTTATTAAAGTCTTACTGTATCGATCATTACCTGACGAATATATCTTAGAAGGTCGTGTAAAAATGTCAAGTCGATTAATTCACTTGTTTCGGAGAAACTTTCATCAGATATTCTGAGCGAGAAAAACGCGTTTAAAGATTTGAGGTAGATAATTAAAGAATTCTTACATATGTATATACTCATACATATATGTAAATAAATTCTTTGAAATTCACAAGTGAATATAACCCCTCCAGAAGGTTATAAATTTCGATTTCCATTTTAATCAAATAGGAATTTTTTCAGCTAATCGAAGATCTCATGCGTCGAGAATCACAATATTTCGTTTCGAGTTCAGCTATTAAATAGAACTCTCGAGCCATCGACCATTACATTGTACGCCCTTACTTACATTTACCGATTATGATGAAACGAGCTCAATGCAGGTAAATTGTAAATTAAGAATTATGGTTACCGAGTAGAAAACATTAATAAAAAAATCTTTACAATGAATATAAATCGAAAAGACAGATATTTTTCAATAGAAAACGAAATAGAAAAGGCTATACTAATTTTATCAGATACACACATCGACTGAATAGCTTGTCGGTAATCTCAAATGTAAATTGTTTGACAACAGGGTAATGCTGGAACATAACGAGTAGAGAAACATTGAGTCGAAGACTGTCATTATATAATATTAATATAGAAAGTCAGAAAATTGATGTGAAACCAGTTAATGTTTAAGTATCTTAAATGTACAATATGTATTTTATTGGGCTTGATTCTGTACAAGTCGGTCGGACCAATTTAGGAATTTTGGGTAACTTACTGTCAAATATTAGAAAGTACATTTTCAAGCAAATCATATAACATACGAGCACCGTTTTTAAGAAATATTGAGATATAGGATAATATGATTTGATAGAGATTGTAAGTATTATATAGATTATATAGAATTTCTCAAAATGATGCACATAAAACCCTTTGCAAGAAGTCAGTTAACATCTCAATTGGACCTAACAACGAAAGTGGATATTCCATAGTGTTCTATTTTGGGCCTTTCGATGTCCCACAATCACAAATCAGATCTGAAAGATATGCATTTTGTGGACTCCTGTCAACAAGGCGTCAATCGTCTCGGGCTTATCTGCGTAGTTAAACGACCTCACATAACCCTAATAAAAATAGTCCAGCGGTGTTAAATCGAACGACCTTGGCCCACGACACGAATTAATGCGCTCACCAAATGTTTTCTTCAATAAAATGATTGCTTCGTTGACTGTAGGTATGCCATGTAGCGCCGTCTTGGGCATCCACATCAACATCGTCCAATTCAAGCACGAAAAACTTATTAATCATGACTCTATAACGTTCCCCATTGACTGTGAAATTATGGCAGGCTCCATTTTTAAAGAAACATAGACCAATGATTCCCTCTGCCCATTGATCACATCAAACAGTCTCAACGATGGCTTGTGGATTATCATCATCACTGAACAATTTTTCTGAACAGGGTATATGAAGTTTGCCACGAAGTTTGTACTACCCAGAAGGAAACATCGGAGACCCTATAAAATATATACATAAATGATCAGCATGATGAGCTGAGTTGATTTAGCCATGTCCGTCTGTCTGTATATATACGGACTAGTCACTCAGGTTTTAAGCTATCTCTGAATCTGAACTTTTGCACCGGTCCTTTTCTTACTAAAAAGCTGCTCATTTGTCCGAACGGCCGATATCGGACCACTATAATATATAGTTGCTATATAAACTGAACGATCGGAATCAAGATCTTGTATGGAAAACACTTTCATTTGATGAGGTATCTTCACGAAATTTGGCAAGGATTATTATTTAAAGCAATAATACAATCTTCGAAGAAATCCTATTGATCGGATGATTATAGCATATAGTTGCCATATTAACGAACGATCGGAATAAAGTGTTTGCATGGAAAACTTTTTAATTTGTCAAAGTATCTTCACGAAATTTCGCATAAAATATTATTTAAAGTAGCAATGTAATCACCGAAGAAATTGGTCAGATCATATCACTAAATCTAATAGCTGCCATACAACAAACGGAATCAAGTTCTTGTATAGAACCTTTTGTATTTTTGAAGGGTATTATAACTTCGGTGCAACCGAACATTTTTTCTTGTTTTGAACTTAGATTATATCGGTTTTAGGGTACTTGAGATATTCGTGTAAACTTTTTTAGGTTTTTTGAATTCTTTTTCTTTTGGATTCGGTAAGGTTTTTGCGTCAGGTCAATGGAAGAAACAATTATATATATTTTATAATGATAAACAAGTATATTTAATTTTTCTCTGATATATAGGTATGTATGTAATTAAAATGTTCACCATTTATAAATCTCTAATAAATATTCGATCAAACCATTCCACAAATGTACTACTGTCTCATCAAACAAATAAAAATATACGCTAACAATAGCACAACAGGCCATAGCGGCGCTACGTAATTGAGCGGTTGGCTTGCACAAAGATGGTCGAGTCAACAGCTGTTAGCGCTGAGAAAAAAGTAACGCAATGTAAATTGAGATGCAACAAATGGAAAATGTACTGCGTTTAAATAAATGAAATAAAACTAAAAATTTTAATATCAACAACAAATAGATGAGATAAGCGAACAAACGGCGGAATGGAATATTTTACGCGAAATAAAGTTTAAACCAAACAAACATTTCATTACTAAATACACACTTTCGCAATTAATAAACCTTAACATTAAAACCGAAATGCATATTATGCGCATAAAACACGCATGCGCAACAATTTCTGCTTTAACCCTCAAAGCATGCATCGTTTAATGCGCCAACTTTTTTTCTATAGCTTTTCGATGGCTTGTAATCGCATTGATAATCGCCTGATCGGCGCAGTTTTTACGCTTCAGTAAGCTTCCACGCTTTTGAGTGAGCAGACGCAAACACACGTCAATGCATTTAGCGATATAATTATTCATTATACATAAACATACATATATAAATGCACACACTCATACAAGCAATACTTTATTATGCACTTTCGCAATTTCCGTTGAATTAACTTCCGGTCGGAAGGGTGAAATAAAATGCAAATTCGCAGTGCAACCTTTTGCCCACTTTAATTATTTCCGGTCAATTTTCAACTAACTGTGCTAAACTGCCCAACGGCGGGGTTCGATTTTTTACATACATATATACACACATACTTGTATGTATACAAATATACATATAAACGCGTGCTTATAAGTTTGTAAAACGATATGTTTTAAACTGCTCACACTGATTACCACACCAAATGTGCGCAGCGCCAATTTTCAATGTCTGAAAATGCACGAAATCTACTTGTATGTTACACATTTCAGGCATTGAAAACCAAATTGCATTCACGCTTGTAAATGTAGCATACACAATTTAACTGCATTGCAACTGTAATTGAATTGCTGGTCAATGTATTTGCCCACGATAACTCGACTAATGATCTGGTATACGATAAAAGGCATTTAAAATGATTTAATTTGTGCATGAAAAGCTTTAGAGATCATGTGAAAAGTATACTCACACACACAAATACATTTAACAAGTATATACAAATATTGTAAAATAAACCGCGAATAAAATATATTTTCACTTTTGGACGGTGTATAATTGAAACTGCTGCGAAAAGTGATCTAAAATTGAGCCTCTCGGCTGAAGTTTATTTGAGCCAGCTGCGGCGATCAATCGGCCGAAATAATTTTTAAAACAAAATGGCAAGTCTTATCTTTATAATAAAGTTAAATAAATTCTTGACCAAAACATTAAATTATATGCTTTTTTTATTTTTAAAAACCACATGTTTAAAAAATCACCCTTTACTAATCTGATATATTACTTATTTAATAACCATTGCTAGTAGAGCCACATTGAGAAAGGTGATTCTAGAGGTAGACCCAATAGCCGCCTTTTTGTATCAAGTTTCAAAATTTTTATACACTAAAATATATTTTTAACAAACCTTTTAAAGAGTTAGGCCAGGATTAGATAGCACTGGATAGGGTAGTACTAACGTCGTCCGATTTGAAAGATGAAGTTTCAAGAAAAAAGCATTCGACCCAAAAAGTGGATTGAACAGAGTCGTATATCCTAATCAAATGAGCAATGTGTGGGAAAATGCTGGCTTTAAGTAAATCAGAGGTTTGAGAAGTTTGATTTTCCTGTGCTTAGTGGCCTTGCGGGATATAAACATTGGGACTAGGTTCCCTTCATATAAAACTATCATTGTGGCGGATATTCGCAGACCGCAAAAAAATGTTCGCCGGTAAGACATTTCGCTCGAATGAAGAGCTTATCACTGAAACTGGGGCCTATTTTAAGGCAAAAGACAAATCGTTCTACAAAAGTGGTATTGAAATGTTAGAGTGGCGCTGGAATGATTGCGTTGCTCTTAATGGAGATTATATTGATGAAAAAATCCACTTTTAAAAAAATAGTTCTTTGTTAGGCGCGGGTCTTTTCACCCCTTTTGTTATATATGTGTATATATATATTGCAACATGAATAACACTACATTTGCATTTCTATGAATATATATAACCTCAAAATTTGCAACTTATTCAAAGATTATACAAATATCCAATTTCTCGAACATTATATCTCTTTTTATACCTCAACTAATCTCGAGCAATTGACTTTTGACTAAAATCCAATAACGCGTAGAGATTATGGATGTTATGAAATGACTTCAATTGACCAGATAAAAGCACGTTTTCACACAAAGAAATACATACTTAAATGAACCCTCTTCAATAAAATATTCACAAAAGTAAATATCAACCATTAATTGACCTAACAGAGGCGCCAGCCAGTCACCAATGCAACTAAAAATAACACACAAACACACACAAATAATAAAATCATCAACTCCACAGCTGAAGTACCACAATCGAAAACACCATCAGTGACAGCAGTGCTCGAGATAGGCACCATAACAAAACATACTATATTTTTTTTCAAAAAAAAGAAAATTGAAAAGGGTTGCTTTACATGGGTTGTAGTACTCGAAGGAATTAGAGCGGCAACACAAAAAACCAAAACAAAGCAAACGCAAAACAGGCGGCATTGAAATGAAAAGACAAAAAATCTATAAATCAAAATCGGGAAATAATGAGAAAAAGGATAAATGCATACCAAACTGAAATTACACACAACAACAATGAAGGAAGCGGAAGAGTGCAATCATTAAAATTAGAAATTAGGGTTGCACTGCAGCACATATGTGTTCGATCGGCAGCTCGCCTGATAGCTCCGTTAAGAGCGGTAGGGTAGCGAGCACTCAACAATCGACAGATTGCGTCGTAGAGTGCTGCGAATGATGCACTGCCGCCGGTGTTGTTTTGTTGTTGTTGTTGATTGATGTGGTGGTGGTGCGTGCCAGAAACGGTATTTTTCAAAATTAGACCGATTCAACGTAGGAAATGCTAGAGCGTTAATTTTCGCCCCTCAAATGTTTCCGTTTTAATTAGTATTCGAAGTGAAAAAGTTTATAAAAAAATTACCAAAGTAAATTCAAATTTTGTTTGTTGTGATTCATTTTGTTGATTTTTGGTTGAATCACTGTGTTGGGTAATAAATTGCAGTTTTAGGCAAAAAAAATATATAAAGAAATTTATAAATAAAAAGTGTTGGTTAATTTTTAAAACACGTTTTCATGTTCTTTTCTATCACTTCTAATAATGTGGCAACAACAACAACGAAGCAGCTGTTATGCAAATATGGCATTGTTTAAGTATATTGTTCTTCTATATTTGTTGGTGTCGAACGGTAAAAAGATCTATTCATGTCGAGAGGAAAGTCATCATCATTTGTATTAGTAATGTACAAAAAAGAGCACATCCAAATTTTTTCTAGACATATAAGCAGTTACAAAAGCATTAAATATTATAATTGGAAGAGCTTCTTAATAAGTAACGAATAAAATACATTTATATTCACTTACCGGGCTTTTGTTAACGAAAGCATTAAATTATGGGACCATAAAGTAGTATAGTTCAACAGTTTACTGTTTAAAAATATGTAAAATAAAAATTAAATATAAAAATATAAATAAATATAACACACTTTTATCTTATTAAATAGTAGGAGATTACATTGAGAATTAAATATTTCAAGCATATAGAAACTCTTACGTAATATATATTTCCAACTTAAAATTGTTTTAACCCCTTTCGTTTGATATCTGTATTGTAATAATTCATTCACATTATTTTGTTTACTTATTTAAATTTTGTACGCAGGTGGCAACCGCTTTTAAAATATTTTCAACTGTAAGCTTTCTCAAATCTCTACCCTTATTACAGTGGTTATATTATTTATATTATATTTGTTTTTGCCTTAGAACTTTTAAATAGGTGGAAGCACTCTTATTTTATCTGTATTTTAAATGGATCTGGATGTTACGATGTTTCTACCACGCTCAGATAAGCCTTTTTTCAAAAATATATATAATCAATTATATAAAATTTTAATTAATTTTATAACTTTTGCACGTCTTTCTCGATAGATTCAAGTCAAATTGAGGACTCTGTAAGATCCTACCAAGCATATATGTATCAATCCGGGCATTTGGCATGTCTTGGGAACCTAAGTGTTTTAAAAGGGCTTATGAGTTAAGTTTGACAGAAATATATAACCAAAAGGAATACACTACTCGCTGCCTCACACTGATTTCTTTTACATAGAGATAAAGTGAGGAGCGGCTTACACTTCTAAAAAAGTTCATAAATTGTAATAATAATTTAAAAATGTTAATGAATTACTAAGACAACAAAGGAGCGATATTTCATGAACTGTAGAAGTACCGTTGACGATACGGTCTAGAGTTTAACCAGCTATATTTTCAGTCAACACTAAAATCAATGGATTCCAAAGGTCATTGCTTTCAATAACGGTAGTTAGCTAAATTTTTTCCAAATGTATATATAACTAAAGCCAATCGGGCTAAGTCTGCTTTCTCAAGGCTGATATAGATCTGTTTGTCACTTAAGTGTCTAACTAGAAGTGTATGTAAATGCATAACTCATTTAAAGTTTCCTTATAACTATCATCATCAGCATATGAAGTTAATTTTTTAACAACTACCCTCCAGGATATTAGTTATTACGACTACTCAAAATCAGGTGAAATCAGTCCAGCTAGCGGAGAGCCTTCTTATTTTTCCTTCACCATTTATCCTACCAGAAAATTATAAGGGTTATTTCTAAGTATACTTACAGTATATAATGGACACAATCTAACTGGATTGCTTTTTTTCCGTATAGCTCAAAAGCCGGCGACACAGTCAATATAGATTTAGAAGATGGTGCATAATTATCTTTTTGCATGTCGACTTTTTACTCAATAACTATAAAGGTTAATAAGTGCGATGGGATAAGTTAACAAAAATTGGTAGCAAGGAACAAAGGAACTTCAGCAATTATAATAATTCAGTAGATGAATATACCAATAAAAATTGCTTCATTATTAAAAAACGAACTTTTCAGTTCCAAACAACACAATTTAATTAGACGATGGAATGGAATAGATGGTACACTCGTACTTACAATAGCTTTTTTTGCAATAGGCGAGTGGCAAAATAAAATTCAATTATATTAAAGTTTCCCTGAAAATATTTAACAACAATGATAAAATGTCATCTGTTAAGCAAACGCTCTTGTTTGTTTTTAGTGTGTTAAAAAATTTATTGTGCTTTTAAAGGTTGCCTTATAAATATTTTATCAAGTTGTAATATTACTGTATTGCTTGGTAGGAATTTCATGGTTTCATCAAGTATTCTTTTGCTGTTCGCTTATAAGAGAAAGAAAAATTGGGCTTATAGGGTAATCAGGCAAGCAAGGTATAAATTTATGCAAATATAAAAATAAAAATTGCATATACCTTATACAAGTATATTAAATAAAGGAATTATAAGTAGAAAAGGATATGACAATCCATATAGCGCAATCGTATTCAAATAAAACTGTGCCTGATTAGTATGTGACAGCCTATAAAACTGTCACATTAGCTTACTCAACGGCTATTGTTTAGATTTTCACTCTAAAGCAATAGAAAACATATCAAATTTCATACTAAAACAAGAGACATAACATCAAAATGAAAATAAGATAGCAAAATGTATGAAAACCGTGCGCTATATATGTTTCCATTAATATAGCCATACATACATTTAGTACCCGTCGAGTGCATTTTCTCCTTCATGCTACCCAGTGGCATATAGCAAATGCGAACACGCATGAAATCGATTTGCAACGAGGCAAATGCACTTCAGTTGTTGACAAGTGCAACGATGCATGCGCACTTGTAGCTACCCGCGGAGGTCCACACCTTCCTAAATACATATATATATACATACAGCGCATGTTCAGAAACAAAGAACGAAATATATGGTATTTCTTACATTTACCTTTTTAGTATAAATATTTAGTTACAAAACCATTTTTTAATGCGTCAGTGCGTATTTCTGTGGAAATGTCGGCCAAGCGGTAATAATTGCAGCACTTGACTTGTACGTAGTCCGTTAAGGGGAAACCTTAGAAGCAAATAATGTTTAAACAGCGAGACGCTGGAAGTGGGTGTCACACTAATTGTAGTACGTTTAAGTGTATGGAAAATTATGATAAAGAAGAAATGTCAATGAGTTGGCAAAAAGAGGGAACCAAACAGTCAAAAAAAGAATATATATATTTATATATATTTGTTTTCTCAAACTTTTTTTCAAGAATCAGTAAAACAAAATTTTTTCTCAAATTTTTATTTTTTTCTCAAATTTTTTTAACTTCCCGCTAAGAAAATTGAAAATTTTCTAAAAATCGGGAAGATATTGGTTTCACCCCATTTTGCAAAAATCGAGTTCTCAACAGATCTCGACGTTTTGAGGGTCGAGGAAGCTTCCCCGAACATTTCTACGATGATGTCCGTATGTCTGTATGTATGTGGGGATGTATGTGTGTGTGTGTGGATGTATGTGACCCTCTTATAACTTTTAAACGGCTCAACCGATTTGAATAAACTAAACGGCATTCCAAAGGGTTTCATTGCACTTGAATTTCGTGTGAGTTTGGACCCAATCGGACCAGTAGATTTTGAGAAATCTCAAAAATAAAAATTTTGAAAAATCGTTTTTTTCGAATTTCTTCCAAACGACCTGACCGATCGACACCAAGAACTAATCAGTTCTAAACCTTAAAAAAACACATCGTTTGCCGCAAACCGGGTCGAAATCGGTTGATTTACTTGCGAGATATTGAAAACGAAAAATTTCGAAGAGCTCAAAAGCAGTGAAAAAAGCGAAATTTGAACGTTAGCGTATGAAATTAGCGGGAAGTTGCAGGGATGGCCCTTGAGGCCAACCGTTTCCCACATTTTTTTCTCAAAATTTCTTCATCATTAGTTCTTTTTTTGTAATTTTTCTTGATATACAAGTATGGAAAGAAACAGTTACGAAAAGAATCAAAAAAATTTTTTTTTTCTTTTTTTCCATTCTCAAAAAAAATGCTCAATATTTTCGGTTAGTTTTTTTTAGTACAGATATATGTATGTAGTTACTCTAATATTAAGTGAAGAAAGGAACATAACATACATATTTGTTTTCTCAAACTTTTTTTCAAGAATCATTAAAAAAAAATTTGATAATTTTTTTCTATTCTCAAAAAAAAAATACTCAACATTTTTGGTTAGTTTTTTTTAGTATAGATATACATATGAATGTAGTTACTATAATATTAATTGAATATTTAATTTTTTTCAAATAAAATAAAATTTCTCAAAATAATATTTTTCCGCAAAACTTTTTTATCAAAATTTTTTCCTATTTCTAAAACGAATTTTTGGTTAGTTTTTTTTTTTAGTGCAAGTTAGTTACTCTAATATTAATTAATTATTTGCACACTATTTTGGCTTTAATACAAAACACAAGTAGCCGATTAGTGTCTGACTGACAATAACAAAAACATGTCAAAATTTTAGTCTTCATTAATTTATAACTTAATATCGCCAAAAAGGTTGAAATCAAATATTTAAAGTTAATTCATTGACAAAATTTAGTGGGCGTCTGCTTGAATTTTTTTATTGCTTATATGTATGAATATTTATATAAATATTTGTGTTTACGTATGTACATACATACATGTGTAAATGTCACACATGTGTGCTTTACTAATCAGCTAACGAGCGTTATTTATATTCCATTTTTTGTATTTACACACGTAAACAAATTTGTCCACAAATGCGCTCAAATAGTTGGCAGCGCCATGCAATGCTCGAACGAATGGTTGAAAGCGCATCGGTTGCGTTCAAATAGCTTCAAACTTGTTTTGTTTTGTTGCGCTAAATTAAGTTCGGCGTTAATTCCGTTCGCGAGATAATAAATAATAAATTTATATAGAAAATTTATAAAAAGTCTAGATACCAGAATATTTTCTTAAATCTATGTAAAAGGAAGTTGAATGAGTTACAACAATTAGAGTTCAGGAACAACTAAAACGATTTTGAAGATATCTGATTTGCTGAGTTCGTGTCTCCCTTGAATAGCAGAAACACCATATAAATATCGGAGAGATGCACTTAATTTAAAAATATCAATATTTGACGATATCGGCTTAGATGAATTTTTAATTTCAGGAACTACTCTAATTGGATAATTAGCAATAATAACGAACTGATTCACTAATTTTTATCATAAAAACGATAAGAGTTCCATTCAATAAAATAATACTTAAATTTAATTTAATAACATCATTACAAAATACCAACAAGAGACTAGAGTTACGAACACACATCAGATATCGTCTGAATATGAAGCGGTCGAATGAAAACAGTATAAAAAAGCTGGATATCGGTTAACAAACAACTAGAAACAGATATGTGCAGATTCTATGGCAGCAGGTTTTACGATACTGAAATTGACTCGGATTCGGCTCCGACCAAGAGCTGTGGTTTCAGCTATCTAATCCTGTTTGGTAAATTTTAAGACAATTCTTTCTTTATTGTTTCTACGACAACATACATATTCCCCTTGTTTTTCTTTTTTGAAGTTGAGCACAGAGGTCCAAATTTTCGAACAAAAAGCCTGAAGGTTACAGGTTACATAGAGAGGCTGTCAAAAATTTAAAACTCCTATTCAAATGTTTTAACACAAATATTTCAAATTTAAGCAATTTAAGTAAATAAAAATATGCACATCTTAGGGTACACAAAAATTTGCTTTTAATGCAATTGATATTAATTTTGCACAGACTGAAACTTCAACTTGCGACTCCCAGAATTTGAGTATTCCAAATTCTCAAAACCCACCATTATCGAATATATATAGCTCAACAACACGTTCCCTTCAGCGCATTGCGTGTTGTAAACACAAAACCAGACGTAGCTAAGTCAACACATCTTCAATTCCGAGCCACCACCAGCGCCACTTCTACCACCAAAGCATCGACCAACGATCGCCTAACCAACTCCACAAACGTTAAACAGTGGTGACGAACCATACAACACAAGTGCCGCGAAGCAACCAAGAGCAGCTCAATTTCAATAGCTGGCATTCAGTACGAATTAAGCCGCCAAACGAAGTGAATCGTTCGAAACGACGTAACGCTGTGTACCTGTGAAGATAGAAATTACGAATTTGTTACAACGTCATCCTCGCATCGAACTGCAGCACAATACGAAGCGCGAGTACAACCCTGTGAAATAGTGGAGGACGCTGATTTTAAATTGAAGTGCGTGCAGTGTTTATGAAGAGAAGGGTCGGCGCTGTGAGTTTTGTGCGCATGTGCAATTGATGACAAGCGAAAGAGAGGAAATTTACGTATTCTAAAACACAAACGAAGTGAAACACAAATATAAGCATATAAGGCATACAAAAACAAAATAAACAAAAAATAATTTGTTTCCTTCAGATTTTTCGTCCCAGAGCACAAGACCAAATTAACTTGACGTTTGTTTACATTTTTTAGTTACTCAAGTGTAGTTGGATTTCCTGTTTGTTGTCATGTCGTTTCGGAGGTGAATTAGAACGTAAAGAATAATAGATTTGAAAAATTCCTACAGTTGAAAGTCAAAACCGGCTTCGTTGAAGTTGAAAAATAAATAAAAAAAAAACAATAAAAGAAATTTAGAGAAAATTGTGTGCTGATAATTGGGACGCAAGTGTGTCTGGTGAAATGTAAAAAACCCACTGAAATATGCTTTAAAAAGATATACACATAATTGAAAAAATTAAAAAAAAAATAATAAAAAATAAAAGCAAAAAATTCGAAAATAAATATTGACAACGAACACTCCAAATGTTCGACGCGTTAACGGTAAACAACAGTAAAGGCTATTATACACAATTTTCAAGGGCCTAACTAAAGTTGTGTTGACTTTTCACTATTTCAACGCTCAGCATTAAAGCGTTAAATTTACGGTTTTTGCCAAATACTATTTCGAAATTAGTTTTTTGCTGCGGCATACGGATTGTCAACTGACCGTAGACCGGCGACGTTGCGCTGCAGTTGATTTTGTTTTTCTGGCGACAAGTGATTTGATTTGCTGGTGTTGACAGTTGAAAGTGATTTATCGAAATTTTTAAGTTAATGTCAATACTACTGATTGCTGGATTTTGCAATTTGGAAAGTGTGGCAATACTGTTAGTTTGAGTGTGAAATCAAAAAATATTTTTTAACGGTGGAAATAATAATTTGATTTATGCTGGATACTTCGAAAGTAGAACAATTGGTTTATTAAGCTTATTTGTTTTTGGTAAGTATTCGATATAAATTGTTTATGGATTTTGTTTGAAAAGTAATTGAAAAAACTTGTATGTAAAAGACTATACGAGTATAAACCCAACATATTAACTCAAATAAAGCATTATTTCAATAACAACAATTTCTTAGTATTAGTATTTGATGTAAGTTAATTTAGATCAAGATAAAAAGATGACGACATCGCTGGTACTTTCGAGATATCTCCTACTAAAAAGTACAACTGAACAATAAGAAACGTTAACTTCGGTTGTATCGAAGCTACATACATACATTTTTTACGGTCTCCGACGTTTCCTTCTAGATGTTACGAACTTCGTGGTAAACGTAACATACCCTATTCAGGGCATAAAGCAAAAAGTTAAACCGACAAAGCTGTGACTTCTAACCCATGAATTTTAGTAAGAATCGAAATCGAATCGATTTATGTAAGTCCATGAATATTCTTCATCCAAATCTAGAAAATATCGGGGAATGGTAGAAAGATTATAATCCAATCTCAAAACTTCTCATCCAATCATACCCACACTGCTCTTGGAACTCTACAAATATCTGCTCAGAAATCGCAAAGAGCAATTTAAACCTTGCTGTGGTAACTCTATACCCTTCTTCCCATATTCATACCGACCTCTTGCAATACCAAGAGAAGTACAATCCGGCATTGCAATATATCAATTTAGACAATCCCAGCATTAACATTAAGTGCAGATGCTTTCTCGAATCTTTCCCTCGACTTTCGAACGATGAACAAAGTCTAAAATGTAGCGCCTACTCAAAATATTTTTTTAATGAATGGCCGAATTAAAGTATTTCTATGCCACAATCAATATAGGCGCGCCATAAGAAACTTCTTCAATTGAAAACTAAAATATGAGCAAAGGAAGCTGGTTTCCATTGAAAAATATTCACCTACCTAAATACTTAAACTTTCTGACATCAAACTCAAATCTACATTAATAATAAAAAGTATATTCATCTTTACATATGATTGTATGAATAGTAAAGATTCAGAAATCAATAGTACACACCCAAATTTCACTCGTAATCCTTTTCTTCAATTTTTTTCCAATTAACCCATTTCCTCTTTACTCATGCAAATCGAATATGTACTTATCATTGTTATAGCCATACTCTAGAGCTCAAAGCATTCCCTTGCACCGCAAGCAAAGTACTATGAAACTATCTTTACCGCTTCGAAGCCAGTTTCAAATATCTTATCAATACATTCGAATCATTTATTCAGTTTAATAATGTTCGCTCTGATGTGTTTCCTTTGAATTTCGAATCAATTGTTATGCCATACCCATATACTCGTAACTAATGGGATTTCGTAACGAATCAGTCGCATACGAGTACCGGCACATGTAATATCAAAGATTCTTATAACTAATCATAAGATAATGTCGTCTTCATTAGCATTTCTCGGAGTACGTTAACATGATAATCGTCAATTGTTTGTTGAGGTCTTAATTACTAAATTTATTACAAATAGAAGAATATCAGAATTTCGACATTTCTTTAGAAAGGTGAAAGACACTTTAATCGTGCGAAAGAGAGAAGAGAAAGAGAGACAAGGCATACATTTGTTAGACTGAATGAAGGGTACCGTAACAAATTGTTATAGTTCGGCTGTTGAAGTGTCAAGTAGTCGAAAAGACGGGGCTGTCTCATGAGTGTCTGTAAATGTATATATGCATATAAAAGTACACATATAAGTTCGAATGTGCCTTCTATATGCCCTCCCGTGGTTTCCTGTTTCTCATCGACCGACGTGACATGTTTGGAGAAATAGGTAGAGTTATGACATTCTGCTTTTATATGGATATTAAGAAATGATCACTATTATTTACGTAAATGTGACAGCAAAGTATGACAAGTAGCTGTTGCCTATACAAGTTGTCGGTATGTTTTCATGTGTGTATATATTGGCAAACAATTTACGATCAAGTTTATATGATTTTACGTCAGCATAGAGGAAGGTCACGTAGCTGGAAAGCAATATGCTCTCGCGAATTTAATTTATCATTTCAGTCGTGAGGAATAAAACAATAACTGATGATCGGATAAGAATCGTTCTTTTGAAACCCTCATATGTAAGCATACAGTGGTGGTCACTTATTTTTTTACATCTGTGGGAAAAATCAAAAAAAAAAATGTTTTTAATTCTAAAAGACTGATTAATACTTATAAAAAAAGTGTTCAAGCTTATAATAACAAATATAAATTAGCTGGGCTTTAACTGGCCTACAAAATCATAAATAAAATTTTACTCACGTTGATGAGTTCAATCATTCTCTATTTCTTCTCAATTTGGCTTGGACAATTAATATTTGACAGTTAACTTAAAATTTTTAATAATTTTACAGCGTTGCATGGGGACTTTCACATTAATTTATTTCCAGTTACATATTAAAAGAGTTTAGAATTAAAAAAAGTTTTAAAAATAAATTGAGACAGCTGGTTAGTCAGCTTTACCCCAAGAATCAATAAAAAAGCTCATATTTTGACTTTATGAATTCTATAATTATATTGCATTCATTATTCCAAGAAAATTACGGTCATAAGGTCACCACGATTTCGTCTTATAAGGACCATCCAATATAATTTTCATAAATATCAAACACATGTTTTTACTTTGACAACAGTTTTGACAGCTTTGCCCCTTGGAAACTATATAGTTCTAAAATAACACTATATATACTCGTATGCTCGCTCTACATTTATATTCGACATACTCCTCATAAATTTCAAACACATGTCCTTTGACAGCTGGTTTGACAGCTTAATCCCAAGGATAGTTTATACTTCTAAAATAATACACTATACGTAATCGTCTTCGGTTTTATTTGTAGTGTTCGGGTCTCGGTTCGATTGAAATTCGCAATAAAAACTAGATTAGGTTTAGTACAGAAGCTTCGGTTTGTAGAATTTATCTATATATAACCATTTCTATTTAATTTAGCAACAAATGATTTCAATGTCAACATATATTCTGTTATCATTGTCACAATCTAGTTACCCTGTCCCAATTTATTTGACCTCGAGTGTATAAGTAGTCATGCAAATATTTATGATATCTGTTTGTATGTAAATTGTGTTCTTTTATGGATTGCTTATGAAGAGAATTTGAGCGGATGAGATAATTTAAATGATAATTTGCAAATAACAACAAGAGACATATGGCAGAATGATTTGGAAAGGTTTTGAACACCTGACAAGATGCGATTGAATCACCACAGATATTGCTAATTGACATATCGATGTGAATATGCTGTCTCTGTTTTGCGTATGCAAAAATTTTTTTTGTTATACTGGCACAGTTTTGATTTATTTTTAAAGATTTTTGAAAAAAAAAATGTTTACACTCTACAAGCACATAAAGCTTTATTCATAAAAATTAAATTTTCAATGCTAATATCAATGAAATATTTTTTCTTTATCATTTCTGTTTTTAATAAGTAAACTATATCATTTTTTTAGAATACATACATATATACACTCACATTTTTATGCATTTTTAGTGGTTGTTTATGTAAAGTAAATTAAAATAAATTGCTCTTCAGTCAGTTTTATATTGAAAATTGTCAATCTATACAAAAAATGTATTCAGCGACATTTTAATAAACTTTTGATTGAACTTTCACAGCTTCATTACAAACGTTTGGAAAGCGATTTACCGCTATACAAAAACAAAAAACATGAAAATAGCGCAACAAAGCGTAAATGCGCACGCATTCCGAGAAAAGTTTAAACGCATTTGACTATGAAAAGAAATGAAATTTCAGCAGATACAAAATGATGGAAATGACAAAATATTAATATTGAAGGAAAGTTAAAAAATGATTGTCCGATTGGTATACATAAGCGATCAAAACCTGTGAAAATTATTTTACATGTATTATTTGCGATAAATGTATGGAAGTAAATATTTGAATATTTTAAATAAAAATAATGATTTTATTTAATAACTCTTTATTGTATTATTCTTCAACCATATTATAATACTTTAAGCCCTTGTAACACCTAGTGAATGACTTTTGTAAGTGATTGTGGCCGACAAAAAAACTTATATACAATACTTTAAATGAATTCCTTCATCACTCAAACTAAAAAAAAAATTATATTATTCAAAAAATTCAATCGCGTTTAAACTAGCAAAATTATTAACGCCTTTGAAAAAGAATATACAAAATAGTTTATAAATATACACACACATACAGTTCACATATATATATTTATTATTTTATTTACGCCAAACAATTAGTTCTGCCAGCTGCTTTAGAAATCACCGACACGATTAAGTGACTTTTTGCTTCCAGTAATATCAGAATTACAAAAATAACAATAATTACATGTGCTTATTACAAGTTCAAGCGCGGCTCAAGGTTACGAAGCGTAACTTAAGCAATTTTATTTTACACTTCAGGCATTTCTAACTAACTAAGTAAATGTATACAGCACAAAGTCAAAATAATCTATAAGCTTTGAAAAAAATAATAATTTACAGTATTTTTTAATTTTGGTTGTACAAATTAAATGACCCCCTGAAGACCTAAACTTGAGCCTTCAAAGTGTCAGTGGTTAAGTTAATCACTTGTGCTGTCAAGTATGTATGTGGTAAAGCGGATTTGTATATGAAGAATATTTTTGCAAAACACCTTATATGTTATATGTTTGAATATAATTATTAGTGTATAGTATAGTATAAGCTGGGTTTTTTAGAGCTTTAGACATTTTATTTCGAAATGAAATATCGAAAAAAATAAAAGCGCTAACAATTTGTCCTTATGAGTTCTATATTTGTAAAGTACAATATTTATTATTTAAATAAAATAACGAATATATGACAACTTCCGCCACATAAAGCTGATTACAGTTCGACATTTGTTTACTGTGACAGATTTAACCCCAGGTTATAAAAAATCTAAGATTTTGACTTAAGATTAAGAATAAGATTTATTATTTAGGTAAAAGGAAGAGCATAAGGCCACCACAAGTTCGTCTAATACAGCTCATCCAATATACTTTCCATAAATGTCAAACACATGTTTTCACTTGTAAAACTGAATTGACAGCTTTACCCCTTGGAAATGCTATATTTCTAAAATAACACCCCACATATGCTCGCTTAACGTTTATATCTTATAAGCTGCTCATAAATATCAAACGCATGTATTTCCTTTGACATCTGTTTTGACAGAATTAACGCAAGGATACTTCTTAATTCTAAAATAACACCCTATACATGATCGATCTGCCTTTATGCCCAATCTTTCGATTTCTTATACTTTATAAATTTTTTATAGAGTTATCTGAATTGAACCTGTCTTCACCGACACGCTTTAATGTAGCTCCAATCGATACTATTATTTTATATATGATATTTTAGACGACAGTAGTAACTGACATAAAATTATGTTCTTTCATTTAAGGATTACTCTAATATACATACATACATATATGTACATATTTCTGTTTATTTTGCTTAACTGATTTTTGGTCGAAACTCTAATTATTTAAAAAAAAAATATATATTATTAGTCTGCCCATCAGAATTTTACAAGCTAAAACTAATTAATTACAAAGCTAAAATAGAAAAAATTACTCCAGTAATAAAAACGCTAACAAAACTAACTAAACATATTATAGAGCTTAATTCTTATACAAAAAATTTTATTCGCAACTACAACAACTTAACATAGAGCATAGTACAAAAACAAACAGAATTCACAATAATTATATGCTTTAAAAAATTTATTGAAAAAATTTCAACAGTCGAAAGTTTATTGTGTCACAATTTATTTTTAATAACTACAAATGTATTTGTTTTTTTTTTGTTTTCAACATTTTTTATTGCTATCACATGAACTATAGTTACAATTACGATAAATCAAGTACAAATGTACGAGCGATAATTTGTACTTGTATATTTGTATTTATGGACATGCAACTAAGTTAATAAATATATATAAATATGTGCATATGTATATGCACACAGAAACTACAATACAACAAAACGCAGGCATTATATTAAATGCCGACAGCCATTTCTCATGGGCTTTTAAAACCAATAGCAATTAGAGAGAATTACAAGTAAAGTTGGAGAAGCATTTTCGCTCCGAACGCTTTAACGAACGACTGCCTACTTTTTTTATCTACTCAACTAACAAACCCACTAAATAACCGCTAGTCGACTACTGCCGATTCGACTCCATTAACTAGATGTGTTTATATATATGTATGAACGAGTATGTTTATATGTAAAGTAAGTGCATGTCTAAGCTAAATGAATGACTTCTAGATATCACTCTGCCTGGGATTGTCTGCGCGCTTAGTCTGAGCTCAATTGCTTTAAGCTAACTTCAGCTTTGAGCGCTTAGTTTTGTATGTATGCAACTTTTTGTTGTTGCTGCACTTTAGTACCTCAAAGTTTATTGTATCATAAGTTCTATTTTATGTTTTGTTTTCCTAATCCTCAGCATTTTCTGTACCATTATTTTCCGCTGCACTAATTATAGTTGTGCTTTGTGTTAGCGACACAATTTATATTAGCAATGAACCGTTGCTACAGTGGGTACGCGATAATACTGAGTATATGTTGAATATTTACAGAACTTTATAGGTTGAATAGAATTTTTTCTAGAGGAGGTGAAGTTTTTTGTCGGGTGCTCGTCATCAACTCTAGTTTCAGACCACCAGATTTCTGTAATTCTGTGTTCTTTTCAAAATTTCATCCGATGTCCTCTTGCGTTCTAGCGCTAAACCGATGGACCTCAAGTGAGCTCGTCAAGCGCTGGTCAACAACTAGAACTTGTACGACTGCGAGATATTTCTGGCCCATGGTGAACTGTAAGAGGTTCTACCAACCACTTGCTCTTAGCAATCAATCTCGCCGCAATTGTAAGTGTTCTGACTGGACACTATTCAATAAGTTCACATGTGGTGCGACTAAATAATTTGTCGGACGCCCTTTGCCAAAGCTGTATGGAGGAGTGAGAGGTGGAATCATCTTGTCACTTTTCACTTAATTGCCCGGCTTTTGCCAGTCTAAGATTAAAATATCTTAGTAGACAAATCTTTGGCGAACTTAGCGAAGTGGCTGGGATTGATCTTAACCGCCTTAATAAATTTATGGTAAGCTCAAAACGCTTATTCGATCTATGAGGATCTAGTGATCCACTTTCAGAAGTATTATATTTTTCTGTCCAAGTGAGATCCATCGATTTTGGATCCACCCTATGACCCAACCTAATTTAACCTCATCCATATAATTCAGCTTAGTAGCAAACTCGTTCTATTTATAATATTATTTAAAACGCGATTTGAACCACGGAACCGTTCTGAAAGTAAGCAATAAGCTCGAATATACTTTTATAGCAGATTAACAATTTCTAAACACTTCAGCTCTTCCTCTATATTATTCGCTACCGAACCTATAGCTTAAAGTATATAAAATAAGGATATGGAAAGGTCTAAATATGACCTGTAGGAGTAATGGAAGTTAAAAGACTCATATTATTTGGGATCAGAAAACCTAGTCAAGATTGCGGTAGCAATACACAGTCCAATAAAGTGATTGAATGAGATTTTTTTGTCAAATTTAAGAGAGCTCACAATTGTTATGTTTGTGGTTTATTTTTTTTAGACATTTTTATGGCGGTTTCAATATTGAACAATACTGCGTACAAGTTTACATCTTCTGATAAAAAATGCTCTTTAGTGAGTAGTTCGAATGAGAGAGTTATTACTGTTCCACTAAACACATAATGGCAAGCAAGTAGAACAAAAGTCCCACCATTAACTACCGCAGCGAAACCAGTGCACGCGGTCACAAAAGCATGCTGATGCTTTTATTTAACAAATCACAATAGAATTTCTCATTTAATTACACTCATTTACGGAGAGTAGCATGCGCACATATCAGCAAATTACTTTTAAATTATTTAATTATTGGTTAAGCAACTGGCAACCATTATTGTGTAAATATGTATGATGCACTCAATTATTTATACATATGTATATTATTAGCAACCGCTTACAAAATGCTAGAGCATAAATGATTTGAAAGCTGAGAGAAAATCACAGCTTAGCATAAATTGAATTTCTTTTATCGAATTTATTTCAATGAAATTGTTAATCAAATCAACAATCGATATTTAATATTCAATATCACAATCATATTATAATCACCCATTGTCATTTTGCTATATTTGTGACGTTTTAAGCTATCAAAATTCCGCTTGAGCATAACAAGCCAGCTTTTGATGTGCGCTTCATCAAGCGGCGGACACTTTTACTCTCAATTTTTATGTCAGCTAGACAGTCTAACAATCACTTACTGTATACATTTACACATGAAAAAGAGAAGAAAGTAACGGCAGAAGATAATTGAAAAAAAATAAAATAGAAAATAAAACTGAAAGTTTGACGCATTGAAAAAATGAATGCAACTCTATTTCAATAAAATAGCAACAAATATATTTTTTTTTCTTTGTAAGAAGGCATATCAAAGTATAGGTTCTTTTTAGATGACTAACAAGTGCTATTATAGGCAATATAAAAAATACATATATATGTATATACATATGTACATATATTAGGTCAAGTAAACAGAAATTCATAATTTTGCCACTTTAGTAATCTGTTGTAAAAATGCGATTGGGTTTAACAATATGCCATTAGAAAGATAAGGTTTCTTCCAAAAAAAATATTCTCAGACAGTTGACTTGTCAGAAGTTCTGAGAGTTTGGTTAAAATTTTTTTATGTATCTATAGCGAATAATATTGCTGGTGAAAAATTCGCCGCAAGAGAAACTTGTAAAAAGCGATTGTCCCTATTTTGGGCCAACTAGAACAAAAGTTTCTATGAGAGTGACATTATAAAAGCACCATCAAAATGACAACCAGTTATCGAAATCAATAGAAGCTATAAGTTAAAGTGAAGAAATCAACACTGTAAAATTCCACAGACATTTCTTGGTAAGCTAAGTTCAGAAGTTGGCGGAGTCTTAGATTTTCAAAAAATGGTTTCAAGTACATTTTAGGGTGCAACAATTATTCAACTGTTCGAATAGTGAAAAAGAAGCTTTTTTTATTTTCTACTCCGCTTTAGTGTCGAGTTGCTAGAACAACATTAAAGACCCTCTTGAAAAAACTGATTGCGAAGAAAGCCCCTGTAACCGCCATTTTGTATCAAAATATAAGTAAAAATAGTTTTTTTGAAACGCTAATATATGTTAAATACAGCTTGGAAAAAATAAATTTGATTAGAATGTTTTTAACTCCCAGAACTAATAATTAAAACTAGGCCTTTTTAAGCACAGATCAAAAAAATCTCAACACTAAAACCAAAACTACCTCAACACCGAGCCTAGACGCTTTTTTTCCTGTTCACACAAATCCGCCGCTTTGTGGCACTCAGTAGCAGATTGAAGAAGATTTTATGTGTTTGGCAATCCAACTCCAGCTGACGGTAGCAGTAGCTACAGCAGTTAATCTTGGGCTTTTATCGCCACAAGCACTTACCTGCATACATAAGTACACAAATAAGTCCCTCTAATAGGGTAAGCCCTTCTAGTTACAAGACAGCCGCCTAGAGATGCGGCACGTTTGAGACACAAGAGACGACAGTGGCAAAGTCGGCACATCACACTCGAAATAAAAGAACATTAATCCTACTGACTGAGTGACTGAAGCACAAAGAGATTAGCTGTGATAGATTCACATACACATTTCTATATTAAAGTTGTACATGCAAGTACAAATAATAAGCTTTGCTGTTATATCTATGAAAGTACATACATATATTTATACAAGTACATACAAATGTGTTATATAAGCTTGATAGTTTCATTTATAAGTACGTCAATGGTTTTATAAGCCTTCGGTTATATATGTACTCTTTCATTCTTGCCGCATTTGTAGGGTGCATGCCGGGAATTTTAATTAATTTTTAGCACAAACCCTGATTTGGTAAGACTTTACACAAAGGCACGACTGAACTTTATGCATACGAGTATATCTATTCACATACATTTACCTTTAAATGTTTGTATATACTTGTACTATATATATATATATATGTATGTATATAATATGATTGTACAAAAAAGGAGCAATGTATGCCTTCACTTATCCATTTCCCCTAATCTTTGTCGCTTTTCTTCGCGCCTCGCCTTTGTCATTCAAATTGTTTGCCTTTACAAATGGGAACAAATAGTTGATAATTAAAATTAATTATCAATAAAGTGATCGAGTTGCAAGTCTAAAGCGCTTCTAGCTGCTGACAGTGTATTGCGCGTGGTACAATGATGAAGTGTGGTAGTGCATTAAAATACCATAATTTACATATCTGTACATAATTTACATATATGTATGTATGTACGATGTGTTAGTGCACGAAAGGTAGAGTAAGCTATGTAACTTGAGAGGGTCGGATATGTTAATGAAATTTTACGCTAACAACTACTTTTTCAACTCTAAAACTTATGCAAATTCACCTAATCAGTGTTAAAGCAAAGGATTAATGGACTGCAATTTATCATTTATAGGAAAATATGTTGATGAAATATGATATCAACTTTTTTCGGAATATATATATTTTTTAAATAATGATATATTAAACTCGTGGCCTGAAGAAGAGCTACCCGCTTTAACGACTTTTATGTACAATATAACGGAACGAACTAAAATCTTCCTTTAAAAGTTCGCAAACATATTTTCCAAAATTTTATGAGCAATCTATGAAATAAAAAAATCTATTTTCTGAGCCGTCTAACTCTCAAATCAGACCTCTAATTGCTCCTTGGCAACATGACTACTTTGTAAACTTTTCATCAGGGAGAATGGGAACTGCGAGCGTTATTATAATCAGACAGCATGAAGAACTAAAAATGGGGAGAATTTTTTAAATTAATGGCTTAGACTACTCTAGAGCCTGCAAAAATGGTCTAACTTGGGCTGTTTATTCTGGGAGTAAGAAAAAAAGAAGCGAACTCAATTCTTTCAGGCTTTATGAAATATATATTTGGGTGTAGAATAAAACTCGTACAAAATAGAAGCTCCTGGATCATTCTTCACCATCACCATTTTTAAAAGGCTTTCTACGGACACATGTGATCCTAAACATCCGAATTTTGTAAAGATACCTTGGCACATATGTACAAAAGTTTTCCATACAAGGGCTGGAGTTGGAGCATGCTATAGAGGTCCAATATAAACAATTTTGTTTTTCTCGTATAGTTGCATTAGAAAATAATTCGTACTGAGTTTCAGGAAGATATCTCGTCAAATGAAAACATTTGACGCCGCTAGTGGATTGAATAGGAAAAGCTAGTTAGCTACATTAGTCTACCAATAATAATATTTTAATACCCAAAAGTGTACTTTAAGCCAGCAAGATTTGCTTTCAATCTTTCACTGGTCTAATCCCCAAAGTATACTACCGAAGTTATATGTGTTCCGAGCAGGGTTGCAAATAATGCATTAAAAAACAAATTGAATTATCATTTGAATTTATTTTATTTTGTAATCTAATTTTTAATACCAACAACGGGATCAAAAAATATAAATTAAATTTTTGATCCTAAATTTTTTAATTCAAAAATTCACAACCCTGGTTCCGAGTATATTTTAGTTCCACTGATTGACTTTAAGGATCTTTAGTAACATATTAAAACAACAATTTGTGCATAATTTTAGGCAAATCCTTTTTAAAATTAAATCAATATGGTGTAGAGCGATCTAAGCTATTAGAAATATGGTTTATTATTACCAAACGAACCATAATAAAAAAAGTATTGCTTTAGAAATAGAGATAACCACCATGCGACAATTACAATAATAAAGAAATTTGAACTTTAATTTGACTATTTATTGCCAACATAAAATATCACAAATAAATAATTATGAATTCAATAACCAAGGCAACTAGACTGCGTTAATGAGACTTGCTGAGTGAAAAATAATTGCACCAAAAATATGTGTGACCATCTTGATGCCTCCTGTGAGGATTGAACTCACGACCCCTGGTTTACAAGACCAGTGCTCTGCCACTGAGCTAAAGAGGCAACTGACACACTGTTTGTGTTGTAATGTATGCCGAAAGAACATCTAAAACACATTTAAAAAAAGCGGGGCTGCTGCAATTAAAGAAGAACGTGAACGCTCGGTGATAACAACAATAGTTTTCTTATCAAACAATTGATAAGAAGCAACGACAAGATGCAATATTTAAAAAAAAAAACAGTATGCTCAAAAATTCCAAAAAAAAATTTCTTCTCCAAATTAACGGAACTGATGTTAATAACAAAAAAAAAATTATGAAATTTACTTCCATTATTTATAATATTTAAAAAATTTGTTATTTATTGACTCAAGAAATATGAGTAGGGTAAAGAAATAAAAGCTTAAGCAAACATTCCAATTTGAGATGACAACAACATATTAATTACAGTCGAGTTAAACGCAAACCACATAATTAAATAACTAATAAGAAACAAATAAAATATATAAAAATTAAAGAAAATAAAAACAAATGACTGCATGTCAACAACTATTTACAACAAAAGTAACATTTTATAAAATTAAAAAACTTGTCAAAGCTCCAAACCACAAAAATGCACAAAAACAACAAATAAATGCTTTTATAAACAAATACTTCATTTGCATTCCAACAAAACGCCAACAAAAAAATTTGATGCATTCACCGTAATCGAATGACAAGCGCGTGGGATGTTCTCAGCGCTGTCATTTTCGTGCTATTAAAATTGTAGTATTGTGTAAATGTCATTGTCAGCTGACCAACACCTGTTATAATGCTTGTTGCTGCTATTTTTGTAGTGCTTCGAAAATGACGTAGACCACCATTCAGAATGCATTTGACTCAAGTGCAGTGACGTTGCCAAGTGTTGACCACAGCAAAATCACTTGGAAAATTATGGCTTGTCGTTGGCGGTGGAAGAGGCGGCTTTTGGTATAAAAACACAAAACGAAAATACAATAAAAATAAAGCATTCACTAATAAATGTGCATGTGTAACATTGTTGTTATATGTCTCATATTTGCTTATAGTTTATGCTTTATTATATTCCGTGCATCGGTTTTCTTCAATCTTTTGCTTTCGGCGCCCACTTGCTTTTTCTACAAAGTCTACGCAAGTCTTTCGGCCGCGCTTGAGTGAAGATTTTCTTTTACTCTCTTTCAGCAGACAATTGGAGCAGAAAATGTTTGTCGCTGTTTGGAATTCCATTGAATTTCTATTTTAGTTTTATATTTATGATTTTTTGTACTTAAAACTATTTTACTGAAGCCTTAACCTTTCTGCATAAAATTAGTGAAAATGTATATTTTTTGTAAATTAGTCAGTAATACATAGTCTAAGCGGTATATTAAAAATATATCATTGAATAGTAAGACAGTTAAAACTATAATACATGAAAAGTATCAACACTAACTAGACTATTTTGCCGAACTTAGTGAGATAGGTTTAAAATAGAAAATAATTTACTTTAAGTAAAGAAAAAATAAAAATAAGGGAATTTTCATTTAACCGCAGCTAAAAGCTTTCAAAACAACAACGATCAAAAGTACAACTAAGTACAATTATAGGATGAAGTTAACTTTAAAGAAAATGTATCCAAGTTGAGCGTTCTTTTGGCACTCGCTTATAAGTAAATTGGCGTAATAAGTCGTTTCTAGCTTTATTAAAAGCTTAGTCAAGATTCTCCTTCGATTCGTGTTACTTGTCTGAATATTATCCAACAAAAGCAGGTAGTTACAAATCTATGCCGTCTTCAATGGTGGATGGAATTTAGAGAGAGCTCTTCTCTATTAGAAGTTGACTGGAGTCTATTATTATCTTATGTAAATAAAATATCCATCTATATAAATCTCTAAAATACTTCGGTGAGCAATCCATATAAGTTATATGAAAGATAGACATGTCTAAATTAGAAATCTCTTTAGACAATGTAAGGACAAAAACAATTTAGAAGCTATTATAAAAAAGTATTCACATGGCAATCCTGGTAAACAGGTTTTCTTTTGTGATATATATATGTATACCTATTCTTTAAAGTCCATAAAAAACAAGGTCCCACAATCGCATAATCAAAATATTTGTTGTGATCCAAAGACGGTAGTTAGAAGTGAGCTCTTGATCGATACAAAAAGCTTACGTTAATGACTGAGAGTTTGACACTACTTATTACATATTTATCCGATATCTAAAACATTTTGTTCAAATAAACCATCAAAAGTGTCTATTTTCCAAAAAATATGGTATTTTTCCGCTAAAAATTAATATAAACATTTTTTGGTACTGTGTTGTCTTACAAACTTCCTTCTCTTCAAGATCGCGAATATTATTCGGTTGCCACAATATGGAAATATATATACGAGTAGTATTGAGAATTCAAATAAGTATATACATACATACATATATATTCAAACTATTATTACCTATACATACACCAACTTCTACTTATGATGCTACTTTCGCTACGACCTCGTGTATTTTTGTGAATAATTAATTTGAGCTTGCAATCACTATAAAAAATGTTTAAATTAAAAAATGATTTCAAAAAAGTTTACATTGCTTTAAAGCTATGAAATGGGTTTACTTTAGTTGCTAACTTACTATAAGATAATATTGTAGGAAGAAATAGAAGTGGAACTATGTACGTATGAAGTTTCGTTACTAACGTGTAGTTACAATATGGATTATAATATAATTTAAAAAAATCTTATGAAAAAGGAAATAAACCTACAATGGCAAACAAGTGTCAAAATTATGAGGCACCGAAAGCAAAGCGACAATAATATTGTATATAAATACAGGGTGGCTAATTGAGAATACCAGCAATAAAAATATGTAACTATATAGAGGAGAATCGAGATGAGTTTCGGAAATTGGTTTTTGACAACAATTGTAGAGACAAGATTTTGACAAATCTTAACGAAATGAACTGTCAAACTTTTATAGTAATCATAAATAAAGCATTCATTGCTTTTCGTTCATGGCGTCATGAATTTATATACATATGTAGTTTTCTGTCAAGCGCACTGAAACAAATTTTGCTTTTACGCTTCAACAAGAAATTTAAATTTCTTTTTTGTAAAAATTTAATCAAAGGAATTCAGATTTAAAACTTAAGTGGTTTCTCTTAAGTTAAACGAAACCACCAAGTTTACTTTTAAGTTCTCTAGAAGGTAGTATCTTATCCTGATAGGCCATATACATAATAATATAATATAAAAATATTCCAAAAAAATACCTTCAGGAATAATTTATTTAAATTTCGCTTGGACTTAATACGGTAAAATTTACTCGAAAAAGGGTAACTTATTTAGCTTACTCCCCCTGTATACATATATACAGGTACTTATTGTGGTCATACAACACTTCATTTACTATTTCACACTCAACACACTTGTACATACTACATAAGTATATATGTAAGTACTTTTGTATGAACATGCGTAAACATAAAACCGCATTTCTTTCATATAATATTGTCATTACAAATTGTGGAATATGGTCCACTAACATACATAATTACCACAGCAACACTGGTCTGCTGACTCACTGACACACATAGAGCGAGTAGAATACTCGCAAATAAACCGGTGCGCAACATATTAGCAATAATCAACAATAACAACAATGGTCATTAAGCCTTGACAGCTGTCATAATGCGGTCACCAAGTGTTGGCGCCAACAATAACAAACAACTTAATTGAAGAGTGAAGAAATATTCTTGACTTTTTGGTGAAAAAACGAGAAAAAAAAGTGTCGAAAAAGTACTTGACATTCATGTCGCCCTTTGTTATAACCGTGCGCGATTTTCTAACAGTAAAAGAGCGTAATATTGTATGAATGAATGAAATAAAAAAGTGAGTGCTTGAAAAACTATAATGTCAATAATAGGACAACAAGGCAGAAAACAAAAATAAAAGCGTGATAGCAAATGCAGATGGGTCAAGCAACCGGTAATATTTCAAACGGGTTCGACGAGCTGTTGCTGTTGCAAATAAGCTAGTTGTTGTTACTTTTATGTTCCTTATTTGGCAATTTACGCACTTTTCTTGTTTCTCCCAATTGTCAGTGTCGGAATTCAGCATTCTAGCACACTAGTGTAGCATAATTTTCTGAGACAACTGTTTGGTGGAGCGCGCAATTAACATATCCGGAATGTGTGGGATTGTTTTGTGCGTTCAAAGTTGCATGTATACTATAGAGAGATATAAACATTGATGTAGGTTATTATTATATTATTATTGTACTCATATATAGTAGTAATTTCACCTGACAATATCGTTTAATTCGCTTTCAAGGAGAGAGTTATTCAAGATTGTTCATCAAAAAGAGGAAAATAAATTGCAGACAACACAATTTATTTTAGTGATCATTCATGCTGTAGCCTAATCAAGCGACACACCTACTTTTCATTACTACTTTTTAGTTTTATTCTTCAGTTTTTAACTTTTCCTACTTACTACGTCAAATACCTATAAAGTTGGTTGATTATTCTGTTGAAATTTCCATTTAGATACGCCGGAAATTCATGTATTAAAGTAATCTGCACATATGATTTTATGTTGTTGTAATTAAGTGCTGCTACAATTTTTTATGCCCACATACACGCTTTAATTAAAATTTTTTCTATGTTTTGTACTTGTGCCGGCAAGCGTAACACCCAAGTGAAAATTGTTGTTGCTGCTGAAATTATCAACACTTTGGTGGTTGCGGTTCACTGGCTCAGAACAATCAGCCAACAAACTACTTACTATATGTTTGTAAATAGCTGCACGCAATATTTACAGACACTGGCATAAATAAGTGCAGCAAATTTGACCGCGTTGAAGTCACATACTATGTTAGTAGGGACACAGCAATATACACCCATATATATGTAGATAAGGAATTCACTTTTAGGAGAATTAGATATAAATAAGTAGAGTAATGGGCTTCTGCTTTAAATTTAAAATTTTATCAGACAATTTGAATTGGTTATTTTGGTTCAAGCCGCTGAATCACTGCATCGCCTTTCGAACAAGAGTCTCGACATTAAAATTGACGATAGTATTGTGGTTAGATAAAAGAGTATACATATGTATTGATAACGGTTAGTCAGCTGACATTATAAATTAAAGAACTTAAAATAATTGCTTAGCTTTAAAATATTTTTTTATAACACTTATCGTATTTGTGTTCGAGGATAGTATACTAGAGACGATTTCTCTCGACATCATATTATTTTTTGTAATCCGTTTTCGACAATTTTTAGACGTAATTGGAAATGCATTGAGGACACTATTTGAGCGCAAAGTTTTATTCTGATAAATTCATTGAGTTTGATTTGTACACTGTAAAGTGCAAGCCTATCCCTACCATACTGGTTGTGAAATTTAATGCTTGTGGCAGTGAGTTATCGCACTTTCAACATAACCATTATATGAGGAGTGGGCGTGGTAAGTTTCTGATTTTACTCATTTTCATAGCGTATAAAGAAGTGTTAAACTAGGCATTTTAGAAATTCACACATTTTATGACTAAAGCCAATATCCATCGAGATTTATGACTTTCAACACATAATTAAATCATTCTTAACAACTAAATAAATTAATAATTAAAAAATTAATATTTACGCTTTTACTTTCGAATGCATTGAAGCATAAATATGATTTATGAGTGAAATAATATGTGAAACTGACCGCTGTAATAATATTATTTATTACACGATATTCAAGAAGCGGCGCACTACGCATGGCTACAGCTACAATACATATATGCGAGTGTATATATTTAATTACCATATGCTAGTGCATTAAAGTAGCTGCTGTAGGATTTATGTTTTATATTTCTGCGTCAACAGTGCGTGCAAAATAGATCAATGATCTTTATGGTCCAACGCCGTTGCGCATTTGGCCTGCAGACACTTGAGTATCCGCGTAGCAGCGCTAATAAAGGCAACTTTTCGAAAACTCAAAAACCAACTATAACTACGCGCTTAAGCGTATTTCAAACGAAAAGCAAGTTTAAACCAAGCCATCAGAGTGAGTAAGTCACTAATAAGCGTTAGTATGTTTGTATGTGCTTATTCATATTTCTGGCATGGATTTCTCTGACTCGCTTGGCTTGAGTCACAGCTGTCAGCAACTCCGATGTAAAAGTTCAAGTCAATTTCTATGAAGTTGAGCTACATTTTTATTTAGACTGAACCTACAAACTTCATCAAAGTGGCCAAATATTTTTTTTAATATAGTAGAGCGCATACAAAAGACTCAAGTCGATACATATGTACATATGTGTAGATACAAATATGTTTAAAAAATGTTGCTTTTTCAAGTTGTTATTATTAAGTTCATCGTATTTTTCTTTGTTAGCAGCTACTTACTGAGTTATTAAAATATCGTAGAATTAGATTAATGGCTGCGCATGCCGACAATTTTTAACATACCTGCATAAATATTCAAATCAACAAAAACCAAAATATATATACACATGTATACGTAAATACACATATATACTGAAATATATATTTATGTATGTATTGTGTATATAATTTTCGTAATTTGGGCTGTCAGAACAAAGTTCCAATGCTTTGAAAGTCATTCGCAATTATATCTCTCTAATGACGAACGTGGCAAATGATCTTGGCCAGTTCATCTTTTAATTGTCGTGCTACATTTATAACACACATTAGCAAGCTGACAGTTGAGGGAGAATCGCTTATATTAAAAAGAAACCAGTGATGAAGTTAGTTATGCACACATACATTAAAACAAATACACATATTTATGGTATATACAGGGATACAAATTAGCACCATCGTAAATGACTTTAGACGCTCTAAGAAAAACACATTTAAATATTTGTGGAAATGTGTAATTTGCTCAACTCAAGCTTATTTTACCACTTTACATTTACTCTGAATTAAATGTGTACAAGCAACTGCAAGTTGAACGGAAATAAACTGAAGACTTAAGCGACAAACTTGTGAAGATAATTTCATTCTATTAAGTAAAGAAAAGTGCGCATCTGGTTGATAAGCCGTGCCTACTGAATGTAACAACATTTTTTACTTACATATTAATTTTTGAAAATATTTTTTAACAAATTCAAAATATTAACATAATATACGCTCCTACTTTATTGTCAACAAAACAGGTCTATCTCAACCTAGATATTTATGAAAACTAAACGTACTAATATTTCATTACATTTCAGGAAAATTTCCACAGATATCAGTTTGAAGTATGAAAATATCAAGAATTAGGTCTTTGAATTGTAGTCGAAAGTTAGATTAAATTATGCAATATATTAGCTCTGACCAATTATCAAAAAAATCTATCTAATAATGGAAATCGCCGAGTCCAAGCATCGATTACGATTGCCCAGGACCTAAAAATTTGACTAAAAATCGTTTGGAACCATTTGAATGATGGCTTGAAAATCGTTGTGTTGGCATCAGAAAGATAGTAGAGGTTCTCAACATCTCTAACGGATCGACTCAGAACATTTTAGTTAATGTTTTGGGTATGAAGCATGTCATTGCTAGACTTGTACCAAATTTTTTCTGTGGACAGTGCATTCATGAATTACATCATTACTGGTGTCGAGACGTGGGTTTACTTGTATGAATAAGACGTCGAAAATGTACAATCTAGCACCTGACGATCCCCAAAAAAAAACTGAAATCGAAAAAACCAAAGTTTGATGAAGTTCCGTGCCTTCATCCCAGCCGAGGCTTATAACAAGTGTTTTGAAAATTGAAGCCTCAAAACTGCCAATCACAGGTTCTTTTAACTAATATAACCTTATGGCAACATATCGGGCTTTTCACAGAGTACTTTAAGTCAGCTAAAGTTATAACGCATACCTATTTATATATTAATTAAGCTCAGAACCTTTTTATTTAGGAAAAGCTAAGATTATTAGGTAAAGTTCTTAGGTAGTCAAGTATATTATTATTTCAAGTAATTTAGTTAAATATATACTATATATGTATACTCAACACATAAGATTACTCATATAAATAATTACATATGGCGAAGACACTCCCAAATATGTCATCAGTCATTCATGCAAGCATTCTTCTTCATTTGAGTTGTAGTTTTAATAAACAAAATGCCTGTATGCCAAAGATAACTCCCCCACTAAACGTGGGATTGAAGAGTTGAAAAAAGAAAACATAAGAACGTAATAAGAATGAGAACACCTACAAGCATAAAATGACTGCATGTGCACATGTGGGTATGTGTTGTACGTGAGTAAGAACATTTATACATAATTAACCAAGTGGCAGTGAAACGGCGCTGACGGCTTCGAGGTAGGCTGTGAAAAGCGCAGGCGTATGGGACAAAATATGAGAAACACACGCACACCCATACATACATGTATATGTGGAAATTGCACAGTGCAAATTGAGGGAAGACTGATATGCACAGAATAAATAGTTGAATGCCAAGCGTAATTGTTCTCATTCAACAGACCGTGAAGAAGAAAATGAGACCCACGTCCGTTACATGTACAACCATATAAGTTGCATGTATGTTTGTACGTACATATAAATATATATATACCAACTGTGGCAAGAATCATCAACAAAGGTAATATTAAATATTTTATGTGTCTTCTTAAGCGCTGGTGGGCTTCTGGAAGAGTCTTGTGTCTGTTAACTACAAGCTGACGTTCAACAAAGGAATTTCATTTAAATGCTGGTTGTTGTTGTTATTGTTAGTTAATGGCAGATAGACATACGAGTACGCCCAGTTTGGTTAACTGAAGGAAGTCAACTGTCGACTGCAATAAGTTACTAGATATTTGTGTATGGGAAATAATTAAACTCGAAATTAAAGGCATACAACAACAACAAATGCTGTGAGTTAGCGCGAATTTTGTGTGAATCGACGTCGTTGATGCATGCGGTGGTTGCATTATTCAACGCCGCTTGTTGCAGCAACTGACAGTCGCGCTGTAGGCAAATTGCCGCAGGAAGTGCTGTGGGTGCAGTAGGCATGCGCAGACGGCAAGCGTACTCAGTTGTAAGCACTGGCAAATTCATAACAGTTGTATTTTGTGCGAACTACGCATTCTCGTTGTTGCATTCGCTTGTTGCAAGCTGTCGCTGATGCGCGAAATTTATTTTATTGCTTTGCTTTTTTTCTATCCACACCATTAAAAGTATCTGTTGAGAAAGATCGCAGCAACACTTGAGTAATGTGTGGAAGTTCCGGCAATTGAACGAGCTTTGTTTGTAATTTGCAATGCCGGGAGAAGTTATAAAAAAAATTGCTGCATATACTTATTTCGCATTCTTCTGAAATTTTAAAATATTAAAAAAATAAAAATAAAGAAATACTTAAAAAAATTTTAAAAAGTCGTGAAAGGCTAAGGGAAGCGTTCGAACATTTTCTACTATCACAATATAATCTGCTAGGATCGAAGGCTGAAAAATTAATCTTTACAAACCACATTCTGTCCAAGCTAACATAATGTCACTAAACTATCTCTCATATCAACAAATATATTCGGAATGAAGTCATACAGTGGAGATGGAGTCCTCTTAAATTAGATATACTTCGACAGATTTAATACATATATATATTGTCTACTTAATTTCATTAAAATCTCACATATTGACAGATATATATGGTATAACGTCAACCGGAAGTTCGAAAATGTTTATAAGTATGTATTAGGTGTATGGAGGCTAAGGGTAATACTGAACTGAGTTTTTATATTTTTTGCACCAGGCCAGATTATTATACTTTTCACCGATATTCTCGGTATAAAGTCAGCACTGAGGTTTTCATATTCGGTATATAGGGTTTGAAAATTTTTTACCCGATTTTAATAGTTTTTATCAGACACATAGATGTCAAGCCTTGAATGCACTATTTACAAAAAAATTTGATTTCTATGTCTTCACTGTTGGTTGACTAATTTATTGTGAATCTTATGGAAGTTAATATTGTATTATATGGGAAATAGGGGTTGTTTAAGTTCGATGCCGCACATTTCAACATTATATTATGCACCAAATTTGGTTGAAATTGATCGAGTAATTAAGCCATGAGAAATCGTCTAAAAGTGAACAGTATTACAACACTAAGACGATAGTCAGTTTGGCAATTTTAATTTTAGTACGTTTACTTCTCATTCAAGCCATAATTTTAAAAGCCAGTAAGCTGATAAAAATATATCCGGATAAAAGTATTATATATACGTATGGAGTCTTAAAATTAATATAATTGTCTTTTCAGATACTTCAAGGTATATCGGGGACTCGACATTATTGTTAGAAAGCAGAGCAAATAGCTAAAGTTACGATTATTATTTTTACATGCTGATCAACTCTCTTATAAAACCGATTTATCGAATAAGAGACATTATACTATAAAGCATCCTATATATTCAATTATTTACAAAAAAAAGAAAAATTCATATGAGGACACCGATTTTGTAAAAATAATAATTCTCACTAAAACTCTTTCAATTGCACTGGAAACTGTAATTTTATATAAGCGACACAATGGGAAGCTCAAAAACCGACTGCTTACAAAGAGTTTGAGAGCTTGCGGGGTTAGGCCAGTCTAGGGCCTTCAAAAAAACTTAGCTTTGGCCCATTTATTTGAGGAATAAAGAAAAAAATAATTAAATTTTTCTCTTTCAACCGCCGTTAAACATGGCTGTGGACGACAATGATTCTGATTGAACTTGCGCTTTCTGAAACGAAACTACCATAAATACAAATCAATGTTACGCTAGATGGCTCACTTGAAAAAAAAGGTTAAATTTTTTACAAAAAAAAAATTAGCAGTAAATTGCTGTTAAAAAATATACAAATTGTTAGATAATGTTACTGTGATGGAATTCAAGTGGCTACGTGCGATAGTCTCCTATTACCATAAGCGCTCCATACAAAAATTACAGTTTCGAGAAAATCAAATTTAAAGTAATAAGTTGACTGACCTTAACACTCTGGCACTATGATAGTATTGAAAATTATGTTTTGACTGATTTATGTTGTCAAGACCCTAAAGTATACCAAAAAAAAATATAATATAGTATAATAGGGGTATACTATGTTATATTTTTTTTTGAATTTCCTGAACTGGCGTATCAGCTTAGTTATTTATTGTAAATGCTTAAAATTATAAAATATTAAAGTTAATAAAAGTCCACAATTAGATGCTTTTAAGCGGCTATAACTTTGAAGTAACACAGCAACTAATTTGTCACATTAAAAATTAATCACGACAAAGCAAAAACAAAAATGAAAAGATAAACATAAAATAAGCCCGCATTATTTACCAAAACTGAAATTTATTTGCGCCACAGCATTACACCGCTTTTGAACTTGCCAGCTCAGGTGCCGCGTCAACGCTTCTGTGCAGCGCCACCCGTGCCAGCTAAAATACACATGTGTAGCTTACAGCAATCAACCACAGTCCACACCAACGCCAGCAATAGGCGAGTGACTGCGGCGCGTAGCATCTTGTCAGGCAGTCGGCCGCTCAGCGAGTAAACAACAGGTGAAAGATAATCCGCGCGATTGTTTCGTAGCTTTGTGTGTTGCCGCAAAATGCCACATCGAGCGCTCGCATGCGGTGTTTGCTCACTTTTAATGAGCCGGTGTTGCATTACCTAATGCATGTTTTTTCCCACACCCTACCCTTCAACATACCTTTGGCGGCAGCAAGCGATGTCCACATTAAAGTTATCTCTCTGTTGACTTGGCCGTGTTCATGTACAACCTTATTTTTTTCGTTCAATTTTTTTATTTCTTTCTTCAACTAATAATTTTTTGTGGCGCATATAAGTTGTACGGCATAACATGTCGACCAATGTAACTGTCACCGCAACAAAGCAGTTCATTCATTGCCACAGTTGCAACAACGAATAATATGTTTGTATTTGCCTTGCGACATGTCACCAATGTCACGCTGTTGTGCTGTAAAAGTTTGCAGAAACAGTTATGGGCATAAAATGGCAACCCTGAAGTATGCTTGAATATATGCATTTAACCTTTGACGTTTTATTTAACTGACGTTGTAATATATTATGCAATTTTAATTGTTAATTGCACATTTTAATTACTTGTATGCAAAAATGTATATTTACACTGTTCAGCCAGCAACAAATTATGTGTATTTCCCCTTCGAACTAACACAATTGGTATAATTCATTAAAACCTTAGTTTAGAAGCATTAAACAACTAATGAAATTACCGACTGAACATTATATGGTAAATACCCGAATGACTAACTGAGTGCGTACCATCCGAATAAAATAAGATTTAAGATAAAACATAAAACCATACCAACAGAAGTCGTTTCTCAGAAGGCAAGGAGCTCCAAGCGCATTTCTAACATAAAAAAAGTTCTTATAAAACCCAAAAGATGTTCCTACCAGACTATTTAGCGAATAAGATCAAGTCTATCATCACAAAAGCACGCCGAATTTCGACCAAAACTGTAAAAACCATAAATGAAAATATCAGCTACCCTTGGCTCAAGAAAAAAAGACGGGTTAGAAATACCCCAAATCAGTGGCAAACTTAAATTACTTTCAACTTGCTTTTTGTAACGCATAAAAAATGGCTTCGTAATTTTTCCAAAATATCTGATTAAAATATTGAATATTTATACAAAGTTTTTAGAAGTTCTTTTAGATTTAAATTAATCACAAACTTCTAAACAAAAATACGAGAACACGACTCTCTTACCACACTACTTTTTAACTGCACTGTCCTTATTTAATATTTGTTTCCTTTCATTAACTGAATTTACTATACAATAAACAGCATTTAAACATTTTGAAAAACATATCCAACACAAACCGACGAAGTTTGCCTTTTATATTTCGGGATTTGGCCATCTTTGTGTTGAAATCTGTCAACACACAACTTTATTGTAAAGTTTGACAGCTTTGATAGTATACATACTCAGGTCGTTTTGACATACGAGCGCTATTTGTGTTGTTTACAGTAACTTAAAATATTCATCTCAGCCAAGAAACGGAAACGTGAAAGCTCCATCAAAGACCATTGTTTATCGATGGTATGGTTAATTAAAGCGAGGTTGTAGATCACTCCAAGACGAATTTCGGGAAGGCAATGAAAAATCAGTTGTTATTCTGGAAACTGTTGATGTTGTGCGCAAACTCAAATTGCAAGATCGTCATATGACCTATCGTGAGATAAAGACAACTATAGGTGTTAGTGGGACCAGCATACATTCAATTTCTCCAAGCAAATGGTTGCTTGTGTTTTTTTTTTTTTTTGGAAAAATTGGACATGTCGCAACCATACCACTAGAACAGTACATTCTGATACATAACCATTTGTTTGCTAGTTGTATTTCAAGAAATCAGAAAAACTAACCGCCAAAGACGTATAACTCTTCAGGACGATAATGCGAGCTCTCACACTCGACTGAAACAACTACTTTGTTAAGCACTCAAAACATCCATTTGATGCGTCATTCATCGTATAGTTCTGACTTGGCACCGAATGATTGGTTGACGCGTTCAGAACGCGTGTTTTGGACACATCTCAATCAGAGTGGCAAAAGTGCTTTGACAATTGGTTCAAACGCATGCAAAGGTGTATACCATAGATATTAATGTATAAAAAACAATAAAACGATTTTCGATGATTACAATTTTTTTTTTGTTCTCTAATCCCGAAATATAAAAGGCAACCTACGTAACGCATCTAATTCTCATCACTCAAACAATCAAACTTGTAGCAATACTTAAATATACAGCTCAACATTTCAACGCAAATCTTTAACGGACCATTACCCACACTCCAGGCTATAATTAACACTCTACACTAAGTAATGCTGATAATAACGGTGAAGCGGAAAATATTGCATTTGCAATATCACTTTGTACGAAGAAATATAAATATATATTTTATGTAAATTACTGGTTACATTTAGAAATATGCAACAAAAGAAAGGTATATTAAATAGCGGCACAAAACGCACCCCATTGTGCGTAGCCTGAAAGTACACACACACACATTTTACATACAGCTGTAATTGCAAATGTAATGCAAAGGTAATGTGAGCGTTTCTAGCGGTCCTGCGGCTACTATGCGATGCTAGGAGTTCATATTACATGCGGCGGCAAAAGTATTACAGTTACAAGGGGTAGCAATGCATTTTTGGGGAGATGCAAGCGCATTTGCATATTCGAAGGCAACTGAATCGAAATTAATGCAAATAAAAATGTTATGCGGTTGCATGCTGTTCACTACTTGTTCACTACTTATGCATATATTTATAATAATTCAGATTTTTTTTTTTTGGCTTTTTCGGAAAGATGTTTATTAAAAAAAAATAATAATAAATGCGTTTGTTTTAATTATAAGATTTCTCTATGTTCTTTCCACACATTAATTATTATTTTAAAAATTTTTTTTTTTTTTTGTTTTCTGAAACTTTAAATTATTTGTAAATTGTACTCACCAATTTTGTTTTTAAAATTTGGCTCTTGCTTATTTTCAGTTATGTTTGAATACAAAACTTGTGAACATTAACGACTGTACTCGATAACAAATATGGATGCTGGCAGTGTGGCTAGTGAACCGATTTCGGCGCATCATCGCGCATTTGCGAAACAAAAATCCGCTTCAATGGTGAGTAAAATAACTGTAAATGAAATGAAAAAGGTGTAATTAATTATAAAATATAATTAGATATAATTATTATTATAATTAATAATATAACTCGGTTTTTAGTCTAAAAATTATATGCAAGCATTTTTTGTCTCCATATTGTGAAGTAGTGCATTTATATTGGCAAAATGCTATAGATGTATATCACATATATTGAGGTGGGTAAAAAAATTGCTTGATAACCACCTCTAAAAAAACTGTCCAAGTATGAGCTCTTACTTGTAATGGGAAGTTCCTCCGCCTAACGGTTTTATATATTGTTCTTAATACCAGATAAAAAAAAATTCATATCTCGCTTTTAATTACTTAAAAACATATTTCGTTTTATGGATTGGCAGTTAAAAAGATATTAACGGTTGAAGTTTGACTGTTTATTAAGTCTTCAATATGAAAGCTATATTTTCACTTCACTGGTGCATTTTTAAGTATCTGGTGAACTCTTAAAATATTCGATAATTTATAAAAATCGCATTTTTCAAACTAGAGCTTCGTTTTTATGTTCAAAAATATCTTCAGAAAATCCCAAAAAATGCTTTATATTATAAAAGCACCTTAACTTTTCATTTTATGTGAAGTCTATGATATTCTGATTTGTACATCTGCACGGTTTCAAACTTTAATGAGAATATATATGGCTTTTCAGAAAATCCTTATCCCAGACATTTCATTTTTTTTAACCAAACAATAACAATGTCGAAATAGTTGCACACAAAAATTTATTATTATTAGTTGGAGAAATATATTCTAATTACACCTTAGAAAGATAAAAAAATGACCGCTGGAAACTTCTGAAAAATGTAAAAGAATGTATTTCATCACAGATGTTAAGCAAGAAGTTAAGCCTGAAAGGATGTTTTAAGCGACCGACTCTGTAGTCGCTTTACACCGCATCGCCACAGGCAATAGCCATTGCCAAAACTATTGCCATTACGATTGGCAAAATTTTTTGTGTGGGCACATGAAATAATCATTCTCGAAATGGCGTCGGGTAGGTTCGTTCAAACTGCCGTACCAGCTTTTAAACTGTTTAGAAATTTTATAAGGTTAACAAATTTATATATGAGGAGCATGGAAAGAGTAGAAATCTTACTTTTTCGATTAAAATATTTTTTGGAAAATAAGATGTATTGATATTTTATATGCTTCAATATTTTTTAAGGAATTCAATTTTTTTTTTCAATTTCGTCTACTTATTATTTCGTAGTAGCAGCAGTTTAGTGTGGTCCTTTTATTTTTTTTCTTTTATCTGAAAGTAGTAGAATAGTAAGAAAAAGCTTACTGATTTTTTAAAAATATCTACAAAATTGATGTGAGAACTGTTGATTGAAACTTAGGGTTTTTTTTAATTTTAAGTAGAAATAAGGTTTCCTCCATAATATTTGAAATAAAAAATTACAGTGTATTTGGGACATAAGTAGGTAAGTTTGCACCAAACTTCGCGTAGAATTTTTTTTTTTGTACAAAAATAGAAATTCACATAAATTTTGAGGTTATGTATAAATGGTGTATATGCAAAAGTTGTAGATCTTTTTATTACCCACAACATTGCGGTATAACTATTTTCTATAGGACTCGTAGTTTTGCCGGAAATCAAGATAAACCGTCTTTAATTCTTACGAATTCAACCAAGCCACTCCACTTTCTCTCGCTCAGCTCATATCGGCGGTAACTTATTGTTCATTTCATTTTTGTTATTTTATCATTCGTTTCCAATAAGTTTCAAGCTACTATGGATTTCCTTCAATTATTAACAATGTTTACCACTTCCAAAGGCTTCTGCACTGGTTTACGAAGTTTTTTTTAGAAAAATATTAATTATTAATATAATTATCGAATTCTAACAAACTAACAATATTAGAAAACAGATTAACATTACTGAAAAACAAATTAACATTACTGAAAAAGAAATTAACATTACTGGAAATTTAATTAGTACTCATATAAATTTACATCTCGCTTGTAAACGCTCGCAGTTCCTAACAATTAATCATTTGGGCATCTACTTAATATATGTACGTAAAATGGCTATCAAAGATCAATAATACTTTTTAGACAGCTTGAAGTAATTATTTCAGTTTACTAATTACAAGAATAAAAAAAAATCAGCCCAAAATATTACCCAAAAACCAGTAACTAATCAGATGCATAACTGTTTTTATAATTAATAATTAATTCGTATATCTTAATAATCGAAAGCAAATTTATATTTCCGTTTGAACAAAAACTATTAAAAATCATATACAAATGCCTGCTGAAAGCTCTTGAAAGCCGAGCTGAATAAAAATTATCTAAATCGTTTTGCTTCCGCTGCTCTTTGGGCCATTTGCAAAGCAGTTAATTACTCTAACATTTTTTCGAACTACTCTGAATGAATATCATACAAATATATGTATATACTATACATACAATAATTGATTGTAAATATGTTGTATATATTTATGTATGTATATAAATGTGTTCTGCATGCCATTGAAATGCGGCTTAAAAATCGTTTATTTATGACCATATATCAACTATTTACTAAATAGCCGCATTGCTTATATAACCAGCGCATGTGGCGAAGAAAGTTTTATGATTTATGAAATTTGTTATTGATTTCGCTTTCGTTTCACATTGAAATTTAACGAGCACCTAATTTATGTGCGGTTTTCATGCATGCAACAGCGGTAGTAACATGCAATATTAAAATGCTCGAATGATCAAATGAAATTTGCGCGTTTTTTATAACAAATAAGTACCATCTGTACTGTAAGTAAGTAATTGAAGTGATGAATATGAAAATAATGTTATTATTATATTTTACAAGGAAGAAAAAGTATATACAATAGATGTTGGCATGTTGAACAGCTTAAATATTATTTTTTCTTCTTCTTCTCTTTCTCCCAAATTATAGCCAAAAATCACACAACAAATTATTTGAGATTTTCTCAACCGAAAATAACTGCACATATTTTGAACTAATATTTTTCAAAATAACTGTAAATTTTTATATCAATCAATCTTTAATGAAAGGAGTTTGTATGTATATGAGCAACAAACACTTTCCCTAAATGACACGCAATAGCGCACAGTGGGGCAGTAATTATATAGTTAAGTTTTCAAATTTTTTGTTGACCTAACGGTTGTTTGTAGCACTTCAAAATTAACATAGATATTGAGTTATATATATAGGTATAAAAATGATCAGGAACGAGAATGGGCGCTAACTCACTTATTAATTCTGTCAGAAGCATTAAATTTTACAAATAAGAGGGTATGGAACGGCTTCATAGGAGCCGGTATCAAAATTGGACAACCACGCCTATTTCCTATATAACACAATTTGAAATTGCATATGATTCTTCCACTTTACCGTATACAAATCAAGCACCACAAAATATATTGCGATAAAACTTTGCAAAAATATTGTCCTACTGATATGCTTTCCCAAGTCTAAAATTTTTTATTATCGTATCTTAACTATTCAAGCACCCAGATGCCGAAAACGTGGACCTCAATGCCTGTTGCTGACTTTTAAGCGAAAATATTGGTCAGTCTGTGATATAAACTATAGAAAAAATATTTTTTATTATTATAATTTACATTGGTTTCAAAAAAGCATAAAACTTTCTCTAAGCCTCATGTTAATATAAAGATTTTCGAACTTCCGGTTGATTTTATACCGCATACATAGTGATAATATAACGTAATGCCAAGAATAGATAAAATCGGATCAATACTACCCCTAGCCCTCATATTCCCAATATGAAAATTTCAAATTTCCGGTTGACTTTATACCGTATATATCGGTAAAGCGCGAGGTTTCTTAATGAAATTTATTAAACAAATTTTTTTGGTAATAAAAAAACATATACCCAATATAAGGATTCCAAACTTCCGGTTGCTTCTATACTGTATATATCGGTCAATATGTAGCATAAGTTATCAAAATTAAGCGAACGTATAATATAGAATATTTTATAATTTAATCCAGAATATGGTAAACGAAGCTGACCACTGTAGCTGTGGTAACCATATACTACGTATAATAATTTTCGTTATTTTAACAGACTTTATGTCCAATATGTTGTTAATATGTGTGTTATTTCATAAAATTGCGTAATGCCACAAGTTAACGCAGTTAGTCCAGACCTTCTCCTAGCCCAAATACACTAGATATAATGATTTCCGACCTTCTAGTTGACTTTAAGCCGTTTATATATTATGTTTGTGTGAAATACTCTTTATTTTTTTCAAAGAATAGTCCCTAAATACAGAAGGAAACGTCGGAGACCCTATAAAATCTATACATAAATGATCAGCGTGATGGGCTGAATTGATTTAGCCATGTCCGTCTGTCTGTATATATACAAACTAGTCCCTCAGTTTTTAAGCTATCGATTTGAATATTTACACCTACCCTTTGCTCACCAAGAAGCTGCTCATTTGTCGGAACGGCCGATATCGGACCACTAAAGCATATAGCTGCCATACAAACTGAACAATCGGAATCAAGTACTTGTATGGGAAAATTTTTTAATTGACGAGCTATCTTCACGAAATTAGGCACGAGTCATTGTTTAAGACAACAATGTATTCTCTGTAGAGATTTCTTTGCAGAAATTGTTCAGATCAAATCACTATATTATATAGCCGCCATAAAAGTTGAACAATCGGAATCAAGTTCTTGTAAGGAACCTTTGTATTTGTGAAGGATGTTACAGCTTCGGTGCAACCAAAGCTAACGTTTTTTCTTATTTTATTGTGTTTTATGTTGCGTTTGCTTCGCCGTAACGCAAGTCATGCGTGAGGATGTTGAACTCATTTAATTATAATGCCGCACTTTTCTTATTTATTTTCATTTTCTTCTCTCCTTTTGTTGTAACTAAAAAAATGTGCAAAATATTTTACTCGTATAACTATTATATAACGGTACAAACAGCGCATATGTAACATTTTTGACAAATAATCGCAACTCTTTAATTAATAAAAATATTGTTGTTATTGTATATAATTTGTTGATAAAAATACGATATGTGAACAAAGTGTATAAAATTACACGTGAATTTTTTTTAATGTTGGAAGTTGGAAAAAAGTTTCACTTCTTTGAAACACTTTAAGTTCGTCATTGTCTGTACGTGCTTGGCCTCACTTGAACTTGACAATTAAATTCGACGAATACCTGTAACTGTAAACGGTGACTTTTATAGACTACGCGGAGTTTGAACTTTAATTAAACTAAACGCTTAACATTACGGTTAACATTAAGTAGCACAAATCGAGATGATGATCTGTTGATAGCAAACTTGAACGCCTAAATGTATACTATACAACAACTTAAGCATTGTAGAGGTGATGATTTATTTAGAATATTATACAAAAAGAAATTATATTATTTATTGTAGTATTTCTAATGCAAAATTGGTTTAAATTTTGACATTTTCTCGGTTTATTCGTAAAATAAACTTTCTTTTTCTCCAGTTTCCAATTATTTTAGGGCTTGTCAGCGATTATTGAACTTCATGTAGCGATTAGATTACTTTGCAGATGAAGAGCTTGAGTTGTGACCCTTGCACAGCTTTGTTCTGGATACTGTAGCTGTAGTTAAACTCCTGCTTATCCAGAATCGGCCGCGACATATCAAATGTGCTCCATGCAATAAGTCCCCGCATGACCTTAACCAACTCTTTGCATGCCCAACAAATCCCACTTATCTAACATCCTTCTCATTATATTGCAACCCCGTCGAAACAGCACTTTTGCTGGGCCTACCGTTAGATGACTTCGATGACCACCAATTTGAACCTTACCACTTAAGCGGAAATTAGATAACCGCTACAACAACAACTACAATATTAGGGAACTCGATCCGCATGCACGAATAATGATCCTCCAAACGCAGTCTACAAAAATTGTTAATCTGCCATTTTCATCAGAATATATGATTTTTCGAAAAAAAAACAGTTTGGATTTTATAGAATATTTACTTTGAAAAAAGTTTTTAATATTATCTAACGTTGTGGAAGGTTAAAGTCAATCATTTCAGTCCGGAGAGATGCAGATTTTAATGGCTTTCTGTCAAAACATTCAGCAAATATAAAAGAATATATCAAAAGTCGCTTTTAAAATAAGAACAGTTTGTGATAGCAAAGACCCTATATGGATCGAGAATTGAAAAAAAAGAAAAGATAGAGATATAGAATTTTCCACTATTCAAACGAATCTTACTTCAAAGTGGTGGCGAATCTTACCCGTCGATATAATTCGTTTTACAATGGTTGCATCATAATTGTGCCATAAATATAGTAAGAACCAACCATTAAAATTAAACAAGCTTAGCAATAGACATATATACATTCCTCTCCTATCAACAATTTTCCAAATTTTTTTTTGTTATTTCTTACAATAACCTTTATGAACCGTGAAATTGCCTGATCCCACAATTAGTTTAGCCACAAAAATACCTGAAAAACAGGACATAATAAAAATAAAATCCACAAAAGTGGTTTTCCAAAAACTTAATCGATTGCAGAACGAATTCACTTTGTGAACAACCCTTCCTCCTTTACTTTTACTTTCTTCTTTTCTTTCTTATGAGAAAAGCAAATATTAATTGTTCGAAAGTGGAGTGTCGCCTTTCTTTTGTATTATACTTTCAGCAACTGCTTACCAGCTGTGGACGTTTTTTCTGAGATATTGAGGGTTCAACTTTATTTAGGAAACCAATAGAGTACAATAGCTTGTATAAAATTTGTAGAGAAGACGCTGCAAACCCGTCATTAAGACTTGTTACAGGAAACAAGTTTTTGTACAAATAAGAGAGTAGCGTAAAGGAACCTATAAATTTACATCTTGACTAAACGATTTACTTAAGGCTGTAAGAAAATTATAGCTATTATTGAGTGCAGTGTTGCTAAATTGCTTGATGAAAATATTAGTTTCAGAACAAAAGCATACGCTTGAGGTAGGAAGGAATGAAAAGTTGTTTTGAAATTTGATCAGCTTGACTAGTGGAACCATTTCTGTGAACATATTTCAATTCAATGCTAAAATACTACATGAATTTTAGTAATTTTTAACTTTTTTTATTCGAAATAGCAGAAATAATAGTATATTTAATATTATTATACGGAATTGGTTAACAACCACGTCATTACTTTTTAAAGGCCTGTCATGCTTGATGGTTGTTTGAAAAGATAGGTCCGTAAAACAACTGAAGGCTTGTTACAGCCAGTCTATATTTGGAATTTATCGCTTTGTATTGAGTATTCAGTCACTTTAGAACAACGAAAAATGTAATAATATGATAAGATAAAAATCTCTGTTGTTACTGGTATTGCATCGACACGAAAAATTCTCCAAAGTATTTTTTGGAAAGCTAATTAGGTTTAATGTTTGTAATCTTTGTTACAGCTATAAAAATCAGTAGATGATCTGGTCTTTCAGCAGTTCTTCATCAATTTGGTTTCTAACCATACTTATATTGAACTATTTTCACACCTGGAGGCCGGCAATAAAAACAATAAAGATAAGATAATTCAAAATAAAAATAAAACAAAAAACAATTTGTAAATAACAATTATCGGTTGTTTCGTCACCCACAAACTTTTGATTGAACCAAAAATTTCAACTAATAAAAATTTGAATGAAACTTTTATCTTTCACTCTAGATAAGATAGTACATATTTCCGTTATCAAAATATAGCAAAGGAAATAGAAAAATTAACTGCGTAGACAATCGACTTCACATAACCCCACAAAAAGTAGTCCAGTGGTGTTCAATCGCATGTTATTGGAGGACACGAGTTAATGCGCTCACCAAAAATTTCCTTCAATAAATTGATTGTTTCGTTGACTGTACGCCATCTTGTTGGAACCAAAGGTCGTCCACATTAACATCCTCCAATACAGCCACGAAAACGTCATTAATCGTGGCTCTATAGCGTTCCCCATTGACTGCATGTAACATTATGATCGGCTTCATTTTTAAAGATATATAGACCAATGATTCCCACTGCCCATAAAGCACGCCAAATAGAGAATTTTTGAAGATATAACAACGTATCAACAAAGGCTTGTGTATTATCATCACTCCGCAAAATCTTCCATAAAGCGGATGTGCAAAGCACCAATTGTTGCGCGCGAAGGCGAATAGCCAAATTCAGGTATTCTTCGATACTTTGCTTCACAGCAGCAACATCGTATTTAGTGCGCACGCATGGCAATTATGTCAATCGAATATTGGACGCAACGTGCGATATGTCGCGCGAACCGAATCATTATTTTGATAATGATAATAAGTTTGTACGCTTTGCAAACGTTGTTACAAAGTACTTTGGACTCTTTCCCTGATTATGAAGATTAGAGAACTTTGAACAGCTGATTTTAAAAAAGGCGGGACGCCAGAAATAAACCCGCTAAAAGTAGCTGACAAAAGCAGTGCGAAACGAAATTTCAACGAACGACACAAACACTTTTGAATAATTAAAGTTTGCTTGCTATTCTTTGTTATAATTTCGAAATATTTGTATTTAAAACGTTAATCATAAAATCATGATATTTTATTATGAGTTGTATTGTTTCTTTAATATATTTTTTTTATATATAATATATTATTATTTTATTATGTTATATGATTTTGAAAATTTTATAATATGAATACACGTATTTAGCGCGTATACAAGTATGCGTGATATAGGTCTACGCGGAAATCGGGGAGCTTAAAATGATATCGGAATGCAAAATACCCAAAAGTTATTTATAAAATACTCTATCCATTTTCTCTCGACAGTGGCATGATTGACAAGTGTTATAAAAAATGTGGGTTTCGACAGCTCTATCATGTCATTCATGAGCAAACTGAGTATAAATCAAGTAAGAGCTGTCAAACAGACCAACTGCATAAAAGTATTGGCACACATCTAAAAAAAAACACCCGTTATATCATTACATAGTATAACTTATATATTTATTAAACAATTAATACCATTACATTTATGTACATATATTATAAACAATAAGTGACCGATTTAACATTAAAATACACCACGGTTGTAGAGCCATGGCAATAAGGCTTCGGCGTGTTTACGAAATCGGTCATTTCTAAACATAGACTTTTTAAATTCTTCGCCCTCAGGCGTATTACCCATTAAATTATTAACATCAGCAGCTTCCGACGGATCGACTAGCACAATCGACATATGGCCCATAAGCTCATATAGAGCTGAAATGCAAAAACAATGTATATTTAGTTTTATATTATGTCAAAACAATTTAAATTCTCAATTTCACTGTTCACGCACCCCACGCGGCGTACTTATGAAGCGCTATCTGGACATCCTTCAAGGTTGGTAATTTTTTTGCATATTTCAGCAGTTTCAAGCACTCAATCAAATTGTCATGATAGTACTTAATAAAGTAATCGAAGTGTTTCAACTTCACATCAAGACTGGTGGAAGATATGAGGAAGCAATACAAATCATTCACCGGTGAACCATAACGCGCACACTGAAAATCGACGAAATATGTTTCCTTAATTTTACCGAAAGCATCATATTGAAACATAATATTGTTGGCCCAGAAATCGCCATGATTTAAAACATTAAATTCATTCGAATCAATTTTCATTACTAAGCGGAAGTCATTGAAAAAGCTTCTACGATATTTTTCCTAACAACAAAAAAAGATTAATAAGTACTTGTACCCATAAGTTGTGTTTTATCTCGTGTGGTGTTTACCAAACTCTCCATATACAACTCACTGCCTTCATATAAGGGTACACTCTCATAGAACGCATTTGGCGCAGTTTTATCCAAATTTTCCAACGTGACAATGAGCTCTTCGCTGTAAATGCCAACAGTTACAATATCGGGATATTTTCCTTTGGTCTCAAAACGCACCGCTGTAGCGGCATGCCATTGTGCCAACTTCTTCAGTGTATTCATTGTGTGTTCCATGTCGAAACCCTTAAAGCGGTTGGCATTTTTGAAACCACGCGGACGTAAATCCTCCATGAGTATAACGCCGAATTCTGATGGCGTCTCTATATCATAATATTGTGGTGAAAACTTCACCTCAACACCCGCTTCACTATACATTTGCTCCAACTCCGGTATCACATCAATGTACATGCTGCGTTCCGTATCAAATATATTATGACTGGCAAATAGTTTTTGTATGGATTCGATGGGTAACTTTATCATATATGATACCTGCTTTGAATTACCATCTATAAAAATTTAAAAGAGTTTTTTCTTATATTTTTATATACATCCTTGAATATTTTTTTCACTTACACTCCAGCTCTACGTCAATACTCACTAAGCCCATTAGTGTGGCATAATTTTCGCCAGCAGCTTGTGCCGGTCGCACCTTGAAATTTTTAATGCACTTAAAATTTGGTATGTTTTTCTGCAGCAGTTCTACAAATAGGTCCGCTTTCAGCCAATCAGGGATTTGACGCGCAGCATTTGCCGCTTCATTAGCTCTTGGCTTACCGCCGTCTGGCGCTATTTTACGCGTATCCGTTTGTTGTTTACCATTCACCACACCTGCCGTAGACATCTTTTCACGTTGTCTTTCTTCACTCTTTTCACAAAACAACAAAATATTTTCTAACAAATTTGAACCGTTAGCAGAGTGTGATTTACCACGATCGGCGCACTTTTTAGAACTATTCGAAATAAGCTTTGCGTTAGCATTTATATAGCGTATTAATTGTGGGACTGCACTTCACGACCGCTGCATCTATTGCTCATACTGATCTATATACCATATGTTTATGCATAGATATAAAATGCTTGAAAATTTGGTAGAGCTTTGTGAACTGACATGTCGCTGCAGAAAAGTTCTCTCGAGAGCAACACACATTTGATTTGTTGATAGTAAGATTCTAAAATAATGCTCAAGAGAGCCTCATATATAATAAAAAATATAAAGACAAAAACAAGATTCAACACAAGCATGCACTTCCGAAATTTATACTGGTGTAAATTAGGATGGTCCTAAAAGGTAGTTATAATAATGTTTATGTTAGACTTCTTAACAATCGACCTCCGTTTATATTGCTGTAGTAAAAGATATTACTTAAATATTGGCTTATTCCAATGATCCTCCAATAATTTTATGCCATACTTACCGAAAGCTCTGCAAAATACCCATATACGGCTGTAATAGCTTCTTTGTTCGACGAAAAACGCTTTCCACGAAAGTTTTGTTTTAGGTTTCTGAAGAGGTAGTAGCCGCTGAGAGCCAAGTCTGGTGAATACGGTGGATGCTCGTACTTTAATTCGTTGAATTTTGTCATTGTTAAAACATCTTTTTTGTGCTGCAAACCAGGTCTTTTCTCAAGAATTTTTTCATCCAGCTAATCAAAAAGACTGCAATAATATTCAGAGTTGATTATTTTACCTTTCTGCAGATAATCAATCATCTAAATTCTATTTGCATCCCAAAAAACTGATGCCATAACCATCTTTGCTGGTCGTTGTGACTTCACCTGCTTTGGAGCTGAACAACCCGCTTCAGTCCACTGTAAACGTTCTTGTTTCAATGTAGGAACATGGTGGTAGATCCAGGTCTCATCCATAGTTACATAACAACGCAATAAATCGGTTTTATTTTTCTTAAAACGCCCCAAATTATGCTGAGAAATTTGTTTAAAAAATCCAGTTTTTTGTTGAATTGTTAACTTGTGCCGTACTAGCTTTACAAACAGCTTTTTCATATAAAACATGAAGTACTTATTCATCTGAGATGCCTATGGCATTGGCAATTTCACGCTTAGTCAAACTTGGATCTTCACTAACAATATTATGAACTTGCTCAATGATTTCTGGTGTGGTTGCGGTTTTTGTTTAAACCTTGTAACTTTGCATGAGTTCTCACATCACATATGCCAACTTGAGAAAAAAATTTGGTGGTAGTAGTGCTATTTCTTGGTGAGAGCAGGAACTTTACAAACAACCTGTAATGTATGTATATTTATGTATTGTCGTTTGAGCGGACCTCTTAGAATGTCCAGACCTCTATCGGTGCTATAATGATATGAAGTTTAGAAAACATTGTTGTTTTCAGAATAATTAAATATGAATCTTTTGAAACCAAACTAAAATCATAGTAATATAAAACACTTTTTTTACAGCTGCTACTTCGAAATAACAGGTAGTTAAAATAAAAGAAGGAGCTTTGAACTCTTTAGTAGCGTCTTTTTTTGGATTTCCTGAGATTTACATTTTTTATACCATCGGAAAGTAGAGATTTTAAGCTCACCAACTTACTTTGGTGTGAGAATTTTCAAAGGAAATTAGGGTACTATTCCGATATTAAGTCAAAATAAAGTGAAAAAATAAATATTTTAAATAAAAAAACTTGGTTATTTGAATTTTCATATACATTTTGAGGTTATGTGAAAAAGCTTTTACACCAAAGTTGTAGATATTTTTATTATATGCAACTTTGCTATTCAGCTTTTTTCCATAGGATTCATAGCTTTGGTGGAAATCATGATAAACTGTTTTTAACCTTAATAATTTAAAAACCCCACTCCGCTGCCGTCAGATCGCCCGTAAATTATTTTTCTTTGAATTTTGTTACTTAATCTTCCTTTTCTTTTTTCACTTTTTATCACTTGCAAAGGCTTCAGCACTGGCGAACTATTTGTTGACTAATGGTTCGAACGTGGCCTTGCAACCCACTCAAAAAAGAGTATACAATTAGAGGTGAATACTTAAGAAAGAGCTCATTTAAGTCAGAAATATATGAAATCTGAAATGGCTCGCAATGAATACTTATAAAAACATTGTTTTTTACCCAAATTTCACGAGAGCTATTGCGATTGGTATAGAACCTATTTCGATCGATATTCGTATATACTCGTTTATGAGAACTGTTATTGACGTCAGTCCTTTTTAGAGAAAACAATTAGGAAACCAATACTCTTTTTTATGAATAATTTACTCCGTTTATAAGATGGAATACCCGGTGGTGAAATTTTATAACAACAACTGTATCAAGTATTGGCAACAAGCGCAATGGCATTGCATTTTTATCGGTCAAATAATTGCGATAAGATTAAAATTTCAAACCCAAAGGCAAAATATAAATATTGGTAAATTACTTAACATCTTCGTGACAAAATTTTAGCACCACTTTAGAAAGTCTTTATTTACACATGTGACACGCGCCAAACTTTTTCATGTGCTGGTGTAGAAATGAACTGAATAGAAGGAACAAAAAAGCTTAGCTAATTTCACACCATTCATATGTATGTAAACTTCACTTCACTTTCAGCCTGGAATGAATGATTTTGCAAATTGTTTAGGAATTATTAAGACAAATACTGATTATCGAATCCTTTGAAATGAGTAGAAATCTGATGAAATTTAATGGCATTCTTAAATAGTGCAAAAAGCATGACTTTGCGATGGATCTTAGTAGATAGATAAGCAAAATAGTAGTATGTATTTATGAAAGTGAAAAAACAGGCGTGACTGAGCGCTTTTGGCTTATATAAACATCTTTATGTAATATACGATATAAGTCCAAGATTTTCTTGCTCTATCAAACTTTGCTTCGGCAACCGATTTTATTGTGTAAGTTTAAAATATTTATTATTTATAACAAATTTGATTTAAATCCAAAACAACCTTTTCATTTCCGACAAGAAAATTTTAAGAGAGCTCTAAACCGTTTGTATAAAATTTTACAAAAAAATTATTTTAGAATTAATATGATAAAACACTACGACTAAAGTATTGATTAATACAATATATGTTAGACGATCACGTACGTGTCTGTGTTCAAAAGATTTAGAATCGTAAGATCAAAATCATCACAAAGTCCGTGTGACAAAAACAGTGTTTAACGCTGTTATTATTATTTATTTTAGTTTGTGTTTTTCATATTCTCATAAAATTTATAAAGTACAATAGCTTCCTTCATTGAACCAAAAACAACTTTCACAATTGAAAATTAATTAAACTTAATTTCGTATGCATATATTTTTATTTCAATTAAAATTAAATATTTGCTATACGTGTATATTCTGGCTACATAAATTTCTATTAGGATCGACTTCTTGTAACCTATTTTATCACTAAAAGGCACCACGATTATAAAGCCAAGGAAGTAGCGTCTCAATGTGTTTCCGATAACGTGGATTTGTATACATCGCCTTTTTAAATGAAATGCCCTCTTCTGTATTGCTAATTAAATTGCTTATATCAGCTGCCTTAGTTGGATCGAGTAGCACGATGGACAAATGACTAGTAATTGTGTTCATGGCTGTGGAGAAAAAACAAAGAATATTATAGAGCTTTATTAAATACCATTTTATATTTCATTTTTTACTCACCAAAAGTGCCATATTTAAGTAAGGCTATATGGAGTTCCTTTACATTGGGTAATTTTTTGGGATATTTCAGTAATTTCAAGCACTCAATCAAATTATCATGATAGTATTTAATAAAATAATCGAAATGTTTTAACTTTATATCCAAGTTTGTTGACGACAGCAGCAAAGTATACAGATCATTTATCGGTGAACCATAACGCGTCAACTGAAAGTCGATGAAATATGTTTCCTTAAGTTTACCCGCGTCATCATGTTGGAACATAATGTTGTTGGCCCAAAAATCACCATGATTTAAAACGTTGAACTCATTTGGATCGATCTTCAACAGCGAACAAAATTCGTCAAAAAAGTTCTCACGGCTTCGTTGCTAAATAAAACAAAAAATTTTAATTCAAAAACAAGTAAGGAAGAGCTAAGTTCGGATGTAACCAAACATTTTATACTCTCGCAAAGTCAAATGGTATACTCGTTTGAGATTTCTTTGTGGATTGACCGGCTATAGGCACTGGGTTCCACATATTTAGTACTTAGGGGCTTGAACAGTTTTGGTTCGATTTAGACAATTTTTGGTCACAAGGTGGCATACTTTTTAACTCATTATTCACGCAAAGTTTTACCCAGATATAATCATTTTTGCTTGATATGCATAGTGGAAAGTGAAAGAATCAGATGGAATTGAAAATGGTGTTATATGGGAAATAGGGAAATATTATAAGCCATCTCAGAGATAAAATTTAATCTCTCTGGCGTGTTTAGTGCTTGGTTTATCGCGCTTTTAGTAGTTTTTAACAGTACCGTTATATGGGGAGTGGGCGGGCTTGTCACTCGATTTCACCCATTTTCACACCGTCAATAGAGGTTCTTCCAGTGAATTTTGTTATTACAGCATTAGCAGTTTAGGAGATATGCACATTAAACATATTAGGGGCAGGACCACGCCCACCTAAAAAAAAAATTTGACTGCAGATGCCCCTCCCTAATGTGTACCAACCGTCTCACGGTACCAAGAAACATGTGTACCAAGTTTCATGAAGATATCTCAATTTTTACTCAAGTTACAGCTTGCACGGACGGACGAACAGACGGACAGACAGTCACCCGGATTTCAACTCGTCTCTTCATCCTGATCATTTGTATATATATAACCCTATATCTAACTCGATTAGTTTTAGGTGATACAAACAACCGTTAGGTGAACAAAACTATTATATTCTGTAGCAACAAGTTGCGAGAGTATAAAAACACATTTTATAAATAAATTTAAAGCCTCGGTGCATACCAAACTATCGTAGTATTCTTCATGACCTTCATACGTGCGCACACATTCCATATACAATTCCCTCGAAGAGTTACTTATCTCTTGCATTATTTGTAAGAAGTCCTCTGTAAATATTCCATTAGCAACTATTTTCGGATATTGTCCCTTGGTTTCAACACGCACCGCTGAGGCGGCATGCCATTGTGCCAATTTTTTCAGTGTGCTCTTCGTGTGTTCCATGTCGAAACCTTCCAAACGGTTGACATTTTTGAAGCCATGCGGACGTAAATCCTCCATCAGTATAACGCCGAATTCGGATGGCGTCTCCAGTTCATAATATTTTGTTGTGAATTTCACTTCAACACCTGCATCACTATACATTTTCTCCATTTCCGGTATCACATCTTTATACATGACAATTTCTGTATCAAAAATATTATGACTATTCAATTTCTGCACCGTTTCAATGGGCAATTTGATCATATAAGAATAATTTTGTATTTTTCCATCTAAAATGCGAACAAGTAGAATTTTTTAATTGTAGGTACATGCACCCACAAGTAGTGCAATAAACTGATTTTTACTTGCCTTCAAGCTCTGCATCTAAATTCACCGAGGCCAAGAGTGTGGCGTAATTTTCGCCAACGCCTTCCGAGAGTTTGGCAGTGAAATTTTTAATACTCTTAAAATTCGGTAAGTTTTTCTGCAGCAGATTTACAAATAATTCCACTTTTAGCCATGGGGGAACTTGACGTTCAGCATTCGTTGCGCCATTGACTGCACCATCCTTATTAGTCGTTTCCGTTATGCTTTTAAACGTTACCGATTCGGCATTACCTTTTGTAGGCGCCACTGTTGTTGCTGACATCTTGCCTTTGTTAATTTATGCTATTTTTTATACTCAACTATTTTCACTTAATTTATCTATAGAGAGCTTTAAAGAATTCAATGTGTACGCAGCACGTCTAAACCGATCGCTGTATGGCGTATAACTATTCGAAAAGAGCTTTGCTTTAGCATTAATAACGTAAATTGTATGATGATGTTTCATAGTTGATTTAACCCTTTGTAGGTGTATGGATGTGTGTCATTCAGAAAGTTGGTTTTCGAAGAGCTTTTTTTTTTTTAATTAATTTATTTAAGAGACAAACTGACCAATTTAAACATTCCGATACTCAGTCATATGAACGACAAATTTTTGTACATATGTAGGTATTAAGATTTACTAGAATGACTTGCATATTCGTTGAACTCATAGAGTTCCTAAAGCGCGCTTTTGGCTCGAGAACACATCTGACAAATTCTCTCTTTTTCATTTAAATAGTTTGCACAACCTTTTTAAAAATTACAAAAATAAAATTTAGTGTATACAATTTTCTGATATTTTTTGGTCTCTTGGAATAAAAAAAAAGAAAAATTAAAGCTTTCCTATTATCACTGGTAATTTATGATATGCGAACTTGTTCCATAAGTGTGCCACAATTGTTTTTTGGAGTAATAGTATCATTGCTTATCTCTTCGATACACGTACATATGCATATAGTTTCCCATTCAAAATTGGGGAAAGCTCGGCATAAAGAGTTGTAAAATACTGGGACATATAGAAATAGTAGAGCATAATAAAATTAACTACTTGTTATTCGAAATTTATAATGGCTGTTTTACTGCATGTATGGACACAGATATCAAGTATTAAGTTTGAAGCCCCTCACAAATTTAGTATCAAAAACAAACAATCATTTTTCATTTACACTAACTATTAGTGAAATGCTAAGTCACCAAAGCTTTCGTTAGAATCAACAAGTTTCGAAATTTCGTTGAGCAGAGGAATTTTAGACAAAATTTTGAAAAATAAACAGACTGCTCGTCTGTCTGTATATACGCTAACTAATTCCTCCATTTTTGAGTTATTGATCTGAAGCTTTCTGGTTTTTATACCGATCTTCATAGATCTTGTATCCAGAATAGTGTAGAAATTATTATTTGAATATAAAAATATTTTGTCATGGTATAGTCAAGTTGAAATGAACTTTTAAAACCATATAATATTTACCTTATGGTTAACAGCCTCTAGTAAATTATTGCCATCAGTATAATATTTGTGTTCTCTTAGGCCTTAGACTTACTACGTGAAAAAAATCCAAATAACCTTAAAAGACAAACAATTTAATAGCATTGCCGACAAAACGATTTTTGTTTTTTTTTATTAAATGTGACCTTTGATCGTCGTGCATACATGCTAAAATAATATTTATATATGTAAATAGAAGTTTAATTGAGCATGTCATAATTAAGGTAGTCAAAACATTACAACAATAAATTTTTGCTAGTATTTAAATATATATTTAAGTAATTAGTGACAAACAAGCAGGTTTAGAAAATTCAAGATCATTAAACAGTGCTTTCAGCTTGTTACATCATTTAAGATACCTATTTACATTTGTAATTGTAAAAGTAAATCATAACAGTAATATCTTATTTGCTTGTTTGAACTTAGCTCGGGAAAAAGTTTGTTTAAAACAGGTGTTATCGAGATAAAAGTCAGTGCATTTTAGCTAATAAGGAAAGTTTAAAGAGAGAAACTTGCATTAGGCCAAATCCACAATTATCATAATTTTTTTCACCCAGAAATAAAGAAAGATTAACTAGAGGTCTAACTAAAAATATCGACACTATCACTGAGCAAAACAATTTTGTATTTCCAAGAATACATCACTTATGGTGTTCTGGCTAAACTAAAACTTCTAAAGATCGTTTCGTTGCTAGAGGATTATATTATTGGCTTTGTAAACGAGTTGCCTGTTTACGGCTAAAAAAAAAAACACACGAACAACCGAATAAGCGGTCGAATATAAGCCACTAAATATAGTCCTGAGTGAGCCAAAGCTATCACTTATACAGACTACATAAGCGTTACTCGTTCATTTATGTTTCATGCAATAGAACCAGCCTTTAAAGTATTGTCACCTTGACATTATCTCTATTAGGTAACTAATAATATCTAATATCAGTAGGTTGTTCTATATAATAAATTCTATAGCTTTTGTTATTACTAATTGTCTATTCAAAATATTTTAGTGTTAAAAAGCTATCAGTAAAGTTTTTTATTTTTATTTTATTTTTTCATTTGGAATCTAAGAGATTAATTGAATTTAATAGAAAAATGAAGAAAGACTTATATACCAGCCAATATTTTCTCTCGATATTTGTGCATTCAATTAAATTATTCACCAGTTATTCGTTTCAAAAATTAAGCAACTTGTATATAGTTATGAAATGGTGTATACTGTACTGAATATTTACGATTTCCTCAAACAATGATATATACAAGCAATCAAAGTAATTAGAGAACCAAAAATATATACAATATACGTAAATTATATTCAATATGGCATGGGTGCTGTTTTGAATACTATATTAGATTTACCATATTAACAGCAATACTAAAAGCAATAACAAATACAATAGTAATAATAATAATGTGTTTACTACGAAAAAAGTGATCATAAAAAACGCAATACAAATTTGTATTTATGATTACATCGTCATTAAACGATATTTTATTACACATACACATTGACTTAACGATCGGTACACGAGTGCAATGCAGGAAACGGAAAACCAAAATGTGTGTAGCGGCACTTGAAGCTGTTATTATTCGAATTTCGCTTTCATTCGACTTCTTTTTATTATTTTTTAAAATTATTTTGAATTTCAAGTGCCGCACACTGCATCAGTTTAGATCAAAGCAAAAAAGCATCGCATTAGTAATTTCTGATTCATCAATTAAACTTGCTAGTAGCGCATGACTAAGCAGAATTAAATATCTGCAATAAAACCGAAAGTGATAACAACGTAGAAAGCGTAAATTATAGTATTTGTGATATAAGTGCATTTAGTCGTATGACAAGGTGCTTAATATTATAGTATTTTACCGTCTAAAGTTTTCGTTAAGGCGATAGCAAGCAAGCATTTCATCTATAATGAATTTGTGTCGGTCAGAAAGTTGTGAATTTCGTTGCCTAAAGATAAACATATACCACTGCTCCAAGCTTTTGCCCTTTTAACTTTATATACAATTTGCACGTTTAGAGGGGGTTTTTCAACTGGAAGAGTTAGAGTTATATCCAAAAACTCTTTTTGATTACTCTTGACTGGTTATAAAACTGAGTCCGTTCCAAACAGAAACCCGAACATCTTAGTAAAAGAGCTACTATAATGGGTTCTATTGGGCTGTGTTATATGTGGTTTTATTTTAGTTATTTTTATTATTTATTTATCTATTTTAGATGCTCCCACATACGCATCAGAAGTTGCCAAAACATTTTCAAAGCAATATCAAATTTTTTCTGCATATTCTGTATATAACGTGTTCCTCATACAATGACCTATTTATTTGATAGCTAAATTAAAAATCCAGAAACGACCAACATTTTGGGTAAATTTCAACTTTCTTTAAAACGCCGCCATTTTTTCCTCAATAGTATTTTCGACTGTAGGCTATTATTCGGACAATCTTGTATCTATCGAGAGTTTTCTGTTTTTAGGTATTATCCACGAAGTAAATATTTTATTTATTTTTTCTTCAAAAATTTTACGGTGTATTCTTAAATTATGTGTATTAATATATACCCTTATATACCAGTAGATATGTCCTTTAGTCAATTATTAAAGATTTTTCTCAGTTATATGGAAGCTCCAGATATATGTTCTATTTCTATTACACTTCCTAAAGTTATTGACATTTCGAAAGTTTCTCGAGAATAAATCCCTCAGTTCCATTAGATTCATAGTAAAATTGCGTAGCGAAGTTCTTTGAACTTTTTTATCGTATTTCGTTACCATTCAAACGCTGACATAAAACATTTATTGTACCCACTTTTCGGTTTTGACGCAGGTGAAAAGAGTAAAGTATTCTTAAAATATTTGCTATCAATTTAGGTATAAACACGCTTCAGTGTATAAAGTTAAAAGTGCAAAAGCTTGGAGCAGTGGTATTTGTTTATTTTTAGGCAACGAAATTCACAACTTTCTGACCGACACAAATTCATTATTGATGAAATGCTTGCTTGCTATCGCCTTAACGAAAACTTTAGACTGTAAAATACTATAATGTTAAGCCTTGTCATACGACTAAATGCACTTATATCACAAATACTATAATTTACACTGCAGCTATAAAAATTGGTGGGGTGTGTTCAGATGGCCGAAGGTAATAGTGAGAATAATAAGAAAAATATTAATGAGAAAAACAGTAAAGAGCTCATTTTTAGCAATCCTTTAGTAATACTGATAGTAATATAATATATACGATTTTTAAAGTAGATAGAGCTGGTTTATTCCATACTTTATGATATGTCAAATTTTTGTTTAGCAACGGTAAACTGAAGTGTTACTGTTAACTAATATTTTCATATATTTTTATAAATTGGTGGTAAAATGATTATATGTCGTTAGCGATCTCTATTTCCGGTTTTTTAATTGATTTTAATAGTTGTTGATTAGTTTTAGAGCTTTTTTAAAACTAACTAATAGGTGTAAACTCGAATAAAGATATGTAAAAGAGAGCAAAATAATGTCAACTTTTAAACATAAACTAAGGTGTAAACTTTAGTTTTCTTTCAACTTGCCAAAGTTTTCCGCGTCAAGAGCGCTTTAACCAGATAATGTTAAATAAATTTATTTATATTTTTATAATAAATCTATTTATTAATATTCTCTGCTTCAACGTCATTCAAACAGTCTATAAAGTGGTTGAGCTGAAAAGCGCTAAGAAAATATGAAAAAAATTAAAAATACAGAAATAATAAACTTTTGCCAGCTTTTATGGGAGCTTTTGCTTACTATAAAATTATATGAGAATTACGTTTGACACATGAGTAACTTGTTCGGTGTTTAGCTAGCATTTGTTACGCCACTGGTCGAGACCGCAGTTGCTTTTCGGAGAGTAAGCTCGTGTATTTAACAAATGTGTCAATTGTTTTTGTGTAAATAAGTGTTAAAATTGCGTAAAAATATATAATAAAATGTTTATTAAAAATATTATCAAAAGCTTTTGTGATTGATTTTAATGTGTGCTTAGTGTGCTTTTACTTTTCAATAAAATGTAAGTGAACAAAGGAGTAAAGAACATAAACGAGATATTTGTACCATATGCTTAACAAAAGCAATGAATTGACAACAAAATATGATAATGATAATATATTGATTAATTTCTTGAAATGATTACGTTTGGTTATTGGTATTCTCAGACGTATTTGCTAGTCAACAACAAATAAAGAATACAAACAAATGGCGCAAGTTTTCAGAAAGTAAGAAAAAGAAAACAAATAACAGCCGGCTACGCGTGGCTACAACAATAGGTTTATACGCACATATGTATATAAATAGAGATATTAATATGTACACACATTAATAAAATTAAAAAATTCACTCCACGAATAGATAATAAAAAGTTGTATATAAATATATATATGTATATATAATATACGCTTTCAGCAGTCATATGTATTGTAGATAGAATAAATTGAGCTCCCACGAGGAGAGCATAACCACGTCAAAAAGCAAGTTTTGAGTATATATATTCCAGCACAATTTATCTCGTTGTTGCTCAGTTGGTATGATAACTATATGCTTTAGTGGTCTGATCTGAACAATTTTTTCGTAGATTGTAGCGTTACCTTAGACAATAATTCATGCCGAATTTCGTGCAAATATCTTATCAGATAAAAAAAATTTTCATACAAGAAATTGATTTTGATCGTTCAGTTTGACAGCTATGCTATGATATAGCAATTCGATGTCGACGGTTTGGACAAATGTGTAGCTTCTTTGGTACTAAAGAATGTGTGCACAATTTCAGATCGATATCTCAAAAATTTAAGGACTAGTTCGCATATTAAACTTTTCTCCAGCACATTGAGTTCTATCTGTCAACTAGATGTTACAAAAATACCCCAGACTTAGTGAAACATGGGAGTTATCATAGTAGAGATCACTTACAGAGACAGAAGACATAATTTAAAATCATATTTTCTTATAGCGGTCACTCCTAGGCAGTTAATTGCATAATTTCTTTCTTATATCTCTATCATCACCTTGGAGATGGTTTTAAATTTTTAGATGCTTCAATACTCTTTACAGAGATGTGAAATGATCCAACCAAACTGCCGGCAAAAGTATAGGTATAAAATATATATGTACATATGCATATCCATATATTTTAGACATACATATGTATATGGTAAGTGAGATGTATCCACGAAATTTGTTGCCTATGTGTGGCCTATATAGTATATAGGTACCTATACATTTACTCAGAATCAGGTGAAATCAAAAGTACTTAAAAAAAAGAGAAATTGCGAATAAACTCAATTCAGCGCTGGCTGATATGTCGCTCGTTTCCGCCTGAATTATGGCATTCCTTACTCTTTATTGTTTGTTTTAGATATCGTTGTTTGTAATCCACTTTCCACATACAAATATATGTATATACAACGATCACCTCCTCTTCTAACAGCTGACAATTGTCGCTCTGAGTGACATTCTCTTACATAGTCATACAAAACACACTCAACAAACGTCAAGTCATTAGGAAATAGTAAGCATATTATTTGACTGCAATAAAAACGCAACAACATGCGACTGCGAACATTTAGTATGCTGTCGGCTTTTCGCCAAACACTATTGCAACAAGTACAAAATACAAGTGTGACATCGCTTATACTACAACAATATCGTCTAAAGCATAGTGATATCAGTAAAATGGTTTCTCCGGCACCATTTACAAAAGATTTCTTCTTCCGTCAGGTGAGTGAAATATAAGAAAAAAATTCTTAAATTAAAATTATTCGTCAAAAATATTTTGGAACAGCTCTTCGATGAGGCTACCTGGACCTACACATACCTGCTGGCCGATTTGAATACCAGAGAGGCGGTGATTATTGATCCAGTACTGGAGAAGGCGAAACGTGATGCAAATCTAGTTAAGGAACTGGGTTTTACACTTAAATATGCCTGTGAGTATGAATTTGAGAAGTTTAAAAACAAAGCAATTTTTTTGCTCGGGGATGTTGTAGTTGTTGTTATCGCTAATGAATTTTTAATATGTAGGCAACGTAATTTTAGAGTTCTGTGATGAAATCCTCCACTCAAAATAGATTTCATAATTTAGTGGCGAAAATGTGCTGGTCACTCGCTGTGCTATGTACTTGTAGTTTAGAAGATGTGTGTAAAGTTATCATTTACAAATATTTACATACATTTAAACTGATCAACGAAAAAGTCTACATATTTCACTTATCAACAATGGGTAATAATTAAAGTGATTTGCGTGCTGTTTATTTTACTTGATACTTGCATAAACTGACAAAAGAGCGCTCAATTAGAGGAGATGTTATTAAATTGTGTTCAGACAAGGCAATTTTTGTTTCAGTAAATGGAAACTTTAAATAAATAAGGGCAAAATGTTGAGAATATTTCATTGTAGTGTATATTTTTTTGTTTTTCTAATGTTAAATATAATATTGGAGCGGAAGAGTAGAATAAAAATGAGCAAAAATATTTTCAAGACTGATGTAAACGAAACTTATAAGAATTAGAGAAAATAATAACAAATGTAGTGTTAGTAAAACGCCCAAAGCCCACGCCTCATCTTACTAAATCGGAAACTACATTGCGTTTTTATTATTACTAATAGTAATTGCAATCATTATCTCTTATTACCTGCATTTCCCGTAATGTCCTCAGAAAGAATACAATTAAAATTTATTTATTGCTTGAAAGAACCTGCCGTGATATTAAATGGAGGCTTCAGTGCACTTCTTTTTAATAGAATCAATACCCCGCAGTGTTCTGATAAATTCAGGAAATTTGATTCATCATTATGATTTTGCATTAAAACAGAATGAGCTCAGCGATTAAATAACACGTAGATAAACCACAGGCTCCATTACTATTTTGTTGAATTTTCCGTATCATTGCAATGTTCCCAGGAGTGTCCTTGTGTGCCTAGTCTTATTATTAGGAAAACAGAAAACCAGACTAGCGCTTCCAAAAACTACACTGCTCACACATGCAAGCAATGCCTATAGTTTTGGTCAGTAATAGCAATTTCGGAAATCGGAAATTCGGATAAATGACTGAAAGCATTTTAGAAAAACCGAAGCTTAAAATACATATCTCATAGGTCGAATAAGCAGAATTCTAGGTATGTTTGGAGTTAGACAGTGAGGGCTCAGCGTATTATAGAAGACTTAGAATAATTACAGTTTTAGTCTCAGTAATAAATTTATCGATTTAAAATATAACGTTTAAGGACATTTTCCTTTTTTTCGCATTTTGGAAGTTCTTAAAATTGTTTGTCATATTTACTCGTTTTTTATGGGTAGCTATAAATCTATTTATGAAAACATAATTTTTTTAAGAACTTATATCTGACAGTAAATTATGTTATTTTCTAACATTTTTAGGTTCAAGATATATCTTTACATATGTATATATATATATATATATATACACCATAGTATATGATTCATTATTTCGAACCATTAATTTCGAAAATTTGTTAATTACGGGAAAATTATTTTCAAATTTAATTTTACATGTCAAATTGAAATTGGCAGATCTATTATAATAAATTATATACATTAAAATACATATAATATTTAATTCATAAACCAATCAAACTCACGAAAGTACGAAAGTACGAAAGACTTCGTTAGGGAAATTATTTACAATTATTTAATGGGTAGTTAATGTTGAGTTAGGTATACCCCTTACCCCTTAGTAAGTAGTACAGTTGCTTTTGAAATGCAGTAATATATTCCTGAAGACACTTTGCAGTTTACATTATATGCATACATTCGATTTTAAAGATATACAAGGTAGCTTTAAATATAATATAACGCAAAATATTTGATTATAGGGTAGACTTCACCAATGGCAACTAAATGGTCAAACAGTAAACAAATTAGATATCAATCAATCAATATCCAAATACATATATATTTACACATCTAATATTCCCCTAAACAGTGAACACACACATGCATGCGGATCACATCACCGGCAGCGGTTGGCTCAAGCAACTGTTGCCCGGCAGCAAGTCGGTGATTGCCAAAGCGAGCGGTGCCAAAGCAGATATACACCTCAACGAAGGTGATCCCGTTACATTCGGACGTCATCGCATCGATACATTAGCGACACCGGGACACACCAATGGCTGTATGTCGTATGTGATACATGAACAGGGTTGCATTTTCACCGGCGATACAGTGCTGATACGCGGTTGTGGACGTACGGACTTCCAAGAAGGTGATGCTGGCCACCTGTATGATAATGTGCATAGTAAAATTTTTACACTGCCAGAGAATTTCCGCATCTATCCAGCACATGATTACAAGTGAGTAGAAAAACGTAATTTATTTGAAAAAAGTTCGATAATTTTTTTTTTTAACTTTTTCAGAGGCACAATGGAAAGCAGCGTGTGGGAGGAGAAAACCTATAATCCACGCTTGACCAAAACGAAAGAGGAATTTATTAATATTATGAATAACTTGAATTTGCCTTATCCCAAGAAAATCGGTACTTTGCATTTCTTTATTAATTTTGTAAAACAATTTTTGATATTTTTTTTGTATTTCTCAGATGTTTCCGTACCAGCAAATCGTGAATGTGGCGTCTATGATATTCCAAAGGAATAACTGTCTTGTTTCTGTTAAAAAACAAACTGTGTTTTATTCGCTGCTGAAAGGTGGTCCTACTTTTTTGTAAAGTGGAGAACCACCGAGTCGTGGTAGACTCAAATATCTGAAAAGCATTGCTGTTAGTAGACAGCAAGCTTTGTAAACGTTTCTTCAAAAATAAATACCTTTATATATATAAAATATTGTAAAATAATGCTTAAATATATTTTAATTCAAAAATTTTAATTATTGGCTATAATATGATAAACATTGATAATCTAGGAAAAATATCATTTCTGGTGTTTTGTGGAAAGTAGTTTTAAACGAAACATGAAGTTGATGAATGCTATATTGCTGCGACAAAGAGTATCGAAACATAAACAGTTGAAATATTTAGTCACTATCTTATTTTAATACTAAATATTTGCTTCAACAGTTATATGACTACCAGGAAATAAAGTGTGGTTTAACAAAAAAAATTTCAAAGATGGATTCCCGACTATGAATTTTCGGTTCTATACTTAAGGATATTCATCAAATATCATTAGACTCATTCCTCTTTTTGGACGAATCGTTGTGGCGTTGCTTGAATATTTATAATACATTCTTTACATTTTCGCACATTTTAGTTCAGAAAAATACTCCGAAAAGCTGATTTGAATACTTGGTTCAAAATCAAACAATTTTTCAAATTATAAAATACTTGTAAAATTATTACCTCAAACTAAAAAAATTAACTTCCAACATTTTGTTCACTTTCAGACAATTCTAAATCATCGTTCCAATAAATACAGTACACACAACGATAAAAAAAATGTCGACACGAAAATGTCCGATGCCGAGGCAAACCTTATTAATAGCGCACAAACGCAAGCCGCCACGACGGGTCGACGACGCAAAGTCTCCTCGTTGGGCGGCACACTTTCCGCGCGTTCGTGTCGCAGCGAAACGAAAGAGCTACGCTCGGCGCTGCAAGATCGCGAGGCTGTTATACAAAATCTACGCATACAATTGTGTTTGGGCAAATTGCCACGCCCTACTGGACCACCACTCGATGACAGCGAAAAGCCGGCAGCAGAGCAAAAACTACAGAGATTGAAAGCCGAAGCGGAGAATAAGAAAATCAAAATCAAGAATTTGAAAAGTGCGCTGGAGAAACTGGATATTACAGAGTAAGTTGAAGGAGTTTAATGAGAGCTATTAAAGTCAAAATGTATTACTTTTTACTAATTTAATACTTTTTCTTAATAACTTTACAGTAATATCGATATACGCATACGGCAGGCGGAATTGGAGTATGCACTGGGGCGTGAGGAATTGCAGATGCTATCGATTGTGGAGGAGGCGCGAGCTTTGCAAGCGCGCTTAGAGAAATCAAAGCCGGAATTACAAACCATTTATAAGTGAGTCAGAGATTTTCTGAACCGAGATAACAACAATTTACTAATATTTTTCAACTACCTGTAGCATTCTCAATTCCGGCGCCACGCTAAGCTTACACGCTGTGCATGCGACCACGGGACGCTGGGCCGCGCACACCAAGTCCGATCAGCCCGGTTTCTATGTCGAATGGGCGCTCGAAGGTGATGGACTCTACAAAGGTGATCGCATACTCGAGGTCAATGGCAAGATGATCGCCTGTCGCACCAAGGAAGAACTGCAGAAAGTCATCGGCAATTCAGGGAAATGTCAAATTGTGGTTCTGCGCAAGAAATGTGCGCCAATACCACAAAAACAGTTAGATCAGGAGAAACAGAACAATATGCGCCTACAGCATCGTATCTCCTATCTCGAGGAGCAAGTGCGTGAATTACAATCGGCGAAAGAGCAGCCACAACCGCAACAGCCACAAGCTATGCCACAAACACCACAAAACCAAACGACGGCGGCGCATATAAATAACGGTACGAATAGCCATGTGACTAGCATCAGCATATCGTCACCACCCTCGACACCGCCCGACAATAAACCGTTAATTTTCCAACGTGGCAACTATATTACAACACTAGTTGGTGGCAAACCAATTGAATTGATCGGTGAGAATAATACCCAAAATGCTTTGAGCAAAAGTAACTCTGTGGCGCATGTCACTAAAACACTGATCAAGGAGAATACACAACTGGATCTACATCAAGAGCGTACACCACGTGCATCCGCGCCATCGGCCTACACCTGCATGCCACCGAAATCCTTGTCCGCCTCCAAGATCTCGATCAACAGCGACTCTGCGTACATGCAACACACCCATTATCGACGCAGTGAGAAGGAGCGACATGCGCGCGAACGTGAGCGTGAGCGTTACGAGCGTTCGACAAGCAAGGCGAGCGCGTTACAGCATCGCGCGAATATGCATGCGCGCAGCGTGGAACATTTGAATCACTATAATGGGTATGTTCAGATTTTCAAATTCTCCAAATAATATTTTCTAAATTTTCTATAATAACAAACTCTTTTTATTTCTCTCTCTCTCTCTCTCTCTCTCTGTCTCACAGCATGGAACGTCGTCGCGATTGTTCTGCCACAGCGAATACGCACTCACATGTGCCAGCCGATATGCGCAGTGTCAAATCGCTGGATTTCGACAGTGATAACGAGTCCAAACCTATTAGCGATACTATTTCAGAAGTGCGCGCTGTTCGACCCACACCACCGAAGAAACCGTTGCGTTTATCGCTGCAACGCGCGCAAAGTCTGCAAACTGTCGAATTGTCCCCCAACTGCGATGCGGAACGAAAGCGTCCCATGAAACGGGCGCACATCAACGATAAGTCGCCAGGTGAACGCGAGGCTACGATACTCTTTGAGAATTGTAGCCCCCTACAAACGGCGTCGTTGGGTAGGCCGCGTGCGAACATATGAAAATTGCTGAATGTTCTCTTTAAGCGCAACGAAGAGACACATTACTAGTGAGGGGGTAAGGGGGGAGGCTTATTTAATTTATAAGCCAAATAGCTATCGAAAAATAATCATGAAATTATTTTAGGCGGACGCGTGCAAGATTTATATTAGTTTTTAAAAGAAAAAATTGTTTACCAAATATTTAAAAATATTGCAATGTTTAGAATTAAGTACTTAGGGAAGTTAGGGTATGCTAAATTTTATAAATGCTTTACTTAATCATATATAAGTATATAATATATGCAAATATTTATTAACTAATTCGCAATAATATGTATTTTGAACTCAATTAAATTGTACAAATAATGTTTTTAGCACAATTTCGTAATAACAAAATAATTTTAAATGTAAATACACAATAAAATCACAAACAAAAATTATAATACTAATTTTATTAATAATTAATTTTATTAATATTTTTATCTATGCAGGTAATACTTTAAAGCCCACGAAGCCTAAAGCAGTATAAACAACGGAAAAATGTTATCTATATATTTTGCAAGCAACTTCGCTGCAATTTGGAATACTTTAAGAAATTTGCGTTGCATTGCACGTTTCGCACATTTTACAATGTTCTTCGCTACGCGCCCGTGGCATTTAATTTACACTTGGTCATAAACACGCACTCATTATTTTCTATCAATCCCGCATATTTACATAAATACAGGGTGTGTCATATTCCAAGTCGATAAGTATATATTGAAGTATAGTTTAATTTTAACTATGAATTTCGTCACTCAATGCAGTCGATTGAAGCTGTCGGAGAGAACGTTGCCCATATTCTATTACAATCAATTTTGAAACGCGTTTCGGAACAATATTTAAAATAGGTTTCCATATAAAACGAAACTTGAAAAAACGTTAACTTCGGTTGCACCGAAGCTAGTATACTCTTCACAAATTAAAAAGTTTCCAAAGAACTTGATTTTGATTGGTCTATTTGCTTAGCAGCTATAAGCTATAGTGGTTCAATCTGAACCATTTCTTTCAGAGATTGTAGCGTTGCCTCTGCCAATAGTCTATGCCAAATTTCATAAAAATAACTCGTCAAATAAAAGAGTTTTTCATACAAGAGCTTTATTTTGATCGTTCAGTATGTGTGACAGCTACATGCTATAGTGGGCCGATATTGGTGGCTTCGACAAGTGAGCAGCTTATTGGGGAAGAAATAACGTCTGTGAAATGTCAGATCGATATCTCAAAAATTGAGAGACTAGTTCGCATATATACAGACAGATGGGCATGGCTAAATCGATCATCATTTATACTGCTCATTTATATGGATATTTTATAAGAAGTTTCCTTCAAAGTGTTACAAGCTTAGTAGCAATCTAAATATACCCCATTCAGGGTACAAAAACTATTGCCGACCGATCGTCGATTGTCGTTTGAAATATTTTAAAGCTGTCGCGTACGTTGTCAAATAGACTGACTGGTCACCCAGATAGCTAGATTTGAGTCTCCTGTCTTCGTTTGGTGAGATTATTCGAAAAGCAAAGTATACGCCCATAACGCTCGATCGATATACCACTAAAGATGTTGTAATGGAAAAACCCAAAAAAAAAGTTTTTTTTTACCATGAAAAAAACTTTCAATTGATGAATACTGTATTCAAAAATTCATCGGAATAAATTGTAAAGGTTCAAAGTAAATATAAATATCTAAATATGAGAGGTAGTTGGTTTTTCTAAGTTATTTAATGTTTACATTTCTATATTCTAGTCCGAGCACGCTGTATACTTATGTATACAAGCTGGCATGTACTACATACGTTTAGTAAGCACAGGTAAGTAAATATTTGTTTAAACATGCTCATATGCATCCATACTTGAACGATTAGGTAGTCATTAACTTGTGCACTTGAGTGTATTTAGTAAATATTACATAAGCAGTCTTATATGTAACTATGTTATTTGCTTTGTTGAATATTTACGCATATTAGGCCGGAAATGCTTTAATAAATCTCTCATACTTATAAGGAAGTTGTAGAAGTAACACAGAACTGCATTAAATCATTAGAACTGCATATCTCATAGCTGAAATAACAAAGATATTCGCCTACACTTCTTGATCTAAAGTAATATTGATAGTTTAAATAGCAATTTATTATGTTGCCCCAAAAACAAAGGACAAAATTGAAGTTTTAACTAACTATTTACATTTAGGAAATAATCTTTTCTAAAAGCCTTCGATAATCAAAAATAATCTAATCTTCTTTCGATACAAAATGGCTATAAAAGTTTCAGATAATAAACTAAACATGCGGGGCTATATAAAGATTATTTCACATTCGCTACTTTTTATACACCCGTAACATATCTCATAAAAGTCTTATGGTTTTGTTTCCACAACGGTAACATCTGAAAATAATCCAGGTATACATATGTACACACTTATGTAATGTTATGTATAATATGTTTCGGGTGGTTGACTGGTTTCCAAATGTCTCTCTGTCTATACACCCGTGGTGTTACGAACAGTTAATGTTAAGAAAACACATATCTTGATATGACCTTTATTATTTTTAACACTACAACTACGAACCGGTCAAAATGACCGGTTGCATCATTTATTTATATGATTTCTTCTATATTCCCATTTAATATTTTACGATAATGTCATGACTTTTATGATATATATATTATAAATTTGTGTATAGAATAAAATTATAGATTATTTTGTTCTTACGCTTCTATTGTAATTTTCAGAGAGAGAGAGAGAGACCTATTTGAATAGGTATATGGAAAATCTTCGTAGTTCTAGAGTGAAAGTTATCAACGCTTTCGTTTTCCTTATCCGTGGTAACTTAAAGTAGATATTTCGGTTAATATATAATATAAAGTATCATAATGAAACTTACTAGGCATAAGGAAATTTGACATATACCCAGATTTTGATCTTTTTTCTCATCTAACAACGAAAACTGTTTACGGAAATTATAAATTTGTGATGAAATTTAAAATTCGTGCATACTCCTTTAACCCTTACTCCTTGAGAGCGTATTTAATTTTCATTTCCGAATGAAGTTAAGTCCACCTTATTCGTTTTACTTTATTATTTATGTAAATACAGGTTGCGAATATGTATGTATTAATTGCATTATTACAAATCACGATCAACAGTTAAACAGAGTACGCTCTTTAAAACTCTACTCTCTCAGCACTCTTACAATTCTCAACGCAACTCAACGCCACTCACAGCAAGCAATATAATCTCAGTCACCTATACCGCTATCCACTACATATCGATTCCGCTAATTTATTTGTTTTATAATAAAAAAAAAATTATTCGTTTTTATTGCAAGTGCCGAATGCAAGAGAACACAACAGCACGACGACGAGTTATTTGCTTACCCAACTGCTCAAAAGTTGGTATAACTTAGAATGCGAGCAAATGGATTGATTCTCACGTTACAACGCAGAGACAGGTTACAGATTTAAGCGGTAAATGGCGCGGTGGGCGGCTACACCTGATCACCGCAGATGTGAGTAAATACAGTTTATAAACAGTTTGTGTTCAACAGGCGTTTAGTTCAGTTTTGTATTGTGCATCGTCGATGTAGTTGGCGCGCAGACGTTAAGTAAATAAAATTGCAATAATTACCTGCAGACAACAACACCTACGCTGCTTAATAAACATACACACATTTCTATATAAAAATAAAAGTTAAACAGCAAGAGTTTAAGGTGAGGCGAAATTCTAACAAGTGTAGTTGAATAAAGAAATCAGGTACTAAATATTATAAAAAAATATACATAAATATTTATAACAAATAACAATTGCGACTTCAATAAGGTTTGAAAAAATACTTACTTTTTCATTTTAAACGTTTTACTTGGTAACTGTACCGAAGTGCTTTGAAGTCAAGTGGTTAAGCCACAATTTTGTGCCTTAAAACTCGGCATTGACTTCTGGCCTGCACGCGAAATAATGTGTATATACGTACATATGTATACATATATGGTATATTGTATATCGTTACCGTCTTATTGCGTTTGTTTGTGTTTATTATCGAAAACATCTAGTGAATTCTTCTGAGCAAATATTTAAGGCGCTGGCTAAAAAGTCTTCGAAAACTGGTTGCGCTTAAGTGTCACCAACATTTATCAAATGTTGATATTTCTATCTTGAGACGAATTATACCCTGAACAAGGTACCATATATAAAGTTTGCCACGAAATTTGTAAAACCCAAAAGCAAACGTCAGAGACTCTATAAAGTACATACATATGTATATAAATGGTTAATATAACGAGCTTAGTCGATTTAGCCTTGTCCATCTGTACGTCTGTATTTTTACGATCTAGGCCCTCAGTTTTTGAAATATCGATCTGAAATTTAGCACCTGACCTTTTCTCACCAAGAAGCTGCGCATTTGTCGGAAAGGCCGATATAGCTATCATACAAACTGAACGAACGAAAATTTTGATAAAATTAAAAGATTTGAACCGCGCAATCGTGAAATTATTATCAAAGCATAAAGCTTTCACTCATTGATAGAAAAACTGTTATACATGCAATGTCTTGATCCATATTATAAACAATATTTTCGAAATATTAATAATAATTTAGCCGATAATCAACTTCAATGTTACCTTGATCGTGTTTCACAGTATCTTCCCTGAGAGAATATTTAAACTCTCTCTAAAATTTATCTCATAGAGATATAGGGCATATAGTGATTTCGAATTTTTTTTGTATTAAAATAAAATAATCGATATAAATAAATATTAGTGATTCTTAATGACAAATATTTTTTACCATACTCAAAACAAACTCCTTTTGAGTTAGGTCCTACCAAGACAAAATTGTTATAGAATTGCCTTAATTTCCTTTAACGCTCTCAATCGACCAATAACGTACCTCCTGGAGATCGGGAACAAGCACAATGTACTAAAGCAGGCGATCCAAAGTTTCAACCGACCACTTTCATAGTAATTCGAAACCAAAACATTTTCATTCGTTTATAATGTCACAGTACAAGGAACTATGCGTCAAACACACTGTATTAAGTAAAGGCGGAAAACTGTCGTATTCTCTATGTTTATCATTCTTGGCATATCGGTATGATGTATTGAGATCTCTTAACGCATTATCAACAAAATTCGCTTAATTCTCGATATTACTGTAGAGTGAGATTGATAAACGAGTAGCATGGGAGATATTTTCTACGATCTTAAGCTTATATCGCATATGTTTTTACGGTCTCTACAAAGTTTTCCAACATCTTCAAACAAGAATGAATCAAGCCAATTTTTGATATCCTGTTCTGATGTGAATCGTATTCTATTGAGGGCATTGTGCATCGGCCGGAGTAAATGGTAGCCAGAAAGAGCTATAAAGTGGGTGAGGCAAAATTTCTCAGTCGATGTTTTTCAAATAGTTCTTAACCGGTGTAGTCATGATGAAAACTAATCGTGCCTAATCGCAAATTCCGAGCATTTTTCAGCAATCGTTCGCTTCAATTTAATAAGTAGCTGTCGGTAGTGTTCCCCGTTAATGGTTTCAACGATTTTAGAAGTTGACCGTTCTGTATCTTTCAAACCAAAACAACCATTTTCAAAGTGTGAAAACCACTTTTAGACACGTTCGCTGACTTTTGGCTGAGGTTTTCTATATATTAAAATAATGAAGAAAAACTTACCGTAAAAACACTTTTTCAGTCACAAAGTTCCACATATTTGAGAGTGAAAAGAAAATTATTGTTGTTTACGCTTCAAGTGAATTACCATTCATTACTTTAAAGGGCGCACAAGGACAATAGCATGTTCGGAATATCAGAACAATGGATTGCTAATCAAGTCATCTCTTGGCAAACCGCAGGCATATCGTTATAGACCCAACAACTTTTGTTCAATATATGCAGGATGGTTCTAGGAGGTTTTGTTTTATTGTTAATATTTTATATTTGATTTGATAATAAAATACCTAACGTAAATAATAGCAATATGCATACAATTACACTAAGCAAATTTTTAAAACACGAGATGGACGTTTCCAAAGAGCGAAAGTACTCTTATATCGATAAATATAACAAATCTGCACTTTTATGACTTCGAAAAAAAAACTTATTTCGGGTCCTTTTCCTAATTATCTTTATTCTCACTGTAATTAAATGTACTGCCTCAAATAAAATAAGAAAATTCATGCTATACTTTATTATATGAAGTGCCCTCAGAAAAAAATCATTAGAAATATTGCTAAATGCAACTTTTTTTTCAAAATTAACTAGTAATCAGACGATTTTATATCAATATTTATGTATATTTTTTGGTATTTGAGAATAACACCGTTACACTGTAATCGCCAAAGCTATAGTACAGTGTGAGAATTGTCATACTGTTGGTAATTAAATCTATATTATATTTATTTTATGTATATTATTTAGAGCGAAATTGAAATTTACTTTCACAAAATGCAAAAAAAAATGCACAAATTCTACCCTGAAGTTATTTTAATTACTGATTATGTGCTAATTTTGTTGTATCACAGATATATTATTGAAGGTTGTGTTTTATTGTAGAACTACGACTACTTGCAAAAATTCTCTACTATAGCGAAGCAACTAACTATTATGCATTTTGTTTTATAAAATACCTAAAATTAAACAAAACAATTAAAGCGTGTGAATAAAATATATACACATTTTAAATTATTTAAGTATGTGAATAATAAGCAAAAATGGATTTAAGAAAAAAATGCCAATTGCGGCTTGATAAGCAATACGTGAGTGAGTCTAAATTAGCACTTGAAATCTCATATACCTATTGAAAATAATATATATGTATTATTTGCACTGAATTTGCGTACCTACTATTTTTGCTGTTATTATATATATTTAATGGCTTTAAAGCTGTCTCCTATCAAAAAGCTATTAAAATAGTTAATCTTATCAGTGATTACCACATATTATGATTATAAACTCTAGAAGTACCCACTTAAAAGACATATGTATATATGTATGTATATTTACTGGTAACAGATGTTTTGAATGAAAAATTAAAAACTTTCATACGAGAGTACTAAAATTAACTTAGTATCTGAGATTAAGTGGCCAAACACTATGCAGCATAGCAATTCATTCATTAGGTTTAAATATTATAAGCGTGCTCTTTTATTTTAAACGAAAAATAGCACTAAAATATTTTTTAATGACTTAGCAAATTTGATGGCGTTACGAGGGTCAACTAATAAGTTTTGTAATTAGAAAAAATGTCTTACTCTTCTTCGCCTTTAGGTTCAGTATTCCTATACAAAAGTTTTCTCTCAACCATAATAATACAATACTAAACACTAAAAAATTCGCTTTGTTCTCAAAAATCATTCATTTATTAAATTTTATTGCTTGTATTTATTACTTTCGGATTTCGATGAGAAATTTTAGACCCTGAAAGAGTAGTACGAAATTATTTGAATGCGTGTTGCACTGCAAATCTTATATTTCTCTTAATTCTTTCTAAAAATTAATTAAAATTTATTTATCACCCATTAAGATCATTAATTAAAAAACATATTTTTCGGCAATATTTTATTTTATTATACCCCACTTTAGCATATAGCTGTCATACAAGCTGAACGACCAAAAATAAGTTCTTGTATGAAAGGCTCTTTTATTTAAAAATATATCTTCCCGAAATTTGCTATGAATTATTCTCAAAAACAGCGATACAATATTCGAACTATGTGCAGTTTGGACTACAATAGCATATAGCTGCGATACAAACAAACCTATCAACATCAAGATTAAGGTATTTTTTACCCTTTTATGCTATAAGAAATGCTCCTGTGAAGTGTATTATAACCTCGATGCAGCCGAATTTTAGATTTTTATCTTTTTCAATTATTATAGCGACCTTTCAACTTCTTGATACTATTTTCTGGTAAGATTCACTTGTTGTTTCAGAATAGACCTCAAAGTTTACTTTTTTAATGCCGCCAGTTTGCTGTCCAACGCTTATTCTCTTGAGGTCTCAAAACCTGAAAGACTCGTTGAGACCAAAACTGAAGAATATAATTGATGTGAAGTATTCGTCATACAGGACCGCAACGCTTTTTGCGAACTTTAAGAGCGACTTGACATCTAATTTTGCTATTTCATCTAGTTCCTTGAACTGCGAAGCACCTAGATATCTAAGGCGAGTTCTAGATTAGCTATGCTGGGCAGAAGCATGGGACGTGTTTCAGAGTCAGGGTATCGTCGATACGTGATGTGAAAAGTATCGTCACCAAAAATTCTATTTGTCACAAGCGATCTGACAGCTTTGCAATGTATAAACATGTTTTATGAAAGTTAGACCTAACTATAAAATATATAGATATATCCATTAGCATCGCTCTCATAGTTACGATCGGAACTTTTCATTCCACCAGACATACTATCTGCATTATATGCTATGCATGTTCTTTTCTGCCTAAATGGTTCTTAGTTAAGTTAAGTCTCACTGTGTAACTTTTAGATAGATTATTTGTTATTTGTACAATATATGGCATTAAAATATAGGCGCTATGAACTTTCAAGTGGCATCTCTTAAAAAAAACAGAGAGTTTTAGTACTGAATTTTTGTAACTTTGTGTCTGAAAGTGTTAAAAATATTCACTGCAATTCTTACATTATTTAATCTCAAAAATATTATATAACAAATTTGTACAAAAATCTGAAGATATTTCGACCAACCTCGTATGCATTCAATTTATACAAGTATGTGCTAAACAAGGTCGTTATTAAAGTTGAATATGATGCGGAATAGTAGGTCTATTTCAACAAATATTTATGGATCATTAAATTGGAAAGTGAAATATCTCAGGGATACGGAAACACACTTCCATAAATGCGCGTGCAATACTTGAACGTTATTGCTTAGCATGTATGTACATATGTGTGTATGTATACCCATATAATATATACTAGCCTACGAAAATGATATGCAAAAAATCAGCACAATTGGAAAGGCAGCAATTGAAGTGGACGTAACCCTGTAAGTTTCTACATTTGTATCAAAATTACAGAGAACTAGTGCTTCAGCACTAAAATGCCATACAAACATATGCCTAAATATACAAAAATACCAGTAAATAGGTACATATGGTATGTCTGAGTTTTGCATGAAAAGTGAATTCACCTTTGATATAATTTCGTTCTATTGGGCGAATCTCACTTTATGCTCACTGACCCACAAAAAGATTTAAAAATTAAGGTTATGCTGACAGGCAGAATAAAACATGAGGGGCAGTGTAAATCACAAGTGGCGGGGCCAGTGTGTCGGCGTGTGTTGATTTTTTAGCAAGGTATTTTTTATTAGTGGATTATGATAAATGTTGCTTTGTGAAACTGCATTTTTGTATTCGCTTCCCGAAATAAATATATGATATATGCACAAGTGCGGTTTAGTGAAAACAGCTGGTGTTGAGGAAAGTTGTTGACATTCGCTTTTGTCGCCAAGTAATAAATCACAACGCAACTATATATTGTAAGAGCGACTTTAAATATGCATTATTATTGCAGGTGAAAAGTATAATATTCTTTCCTTACATGGAAAAATGTATTAATTTCACCGCTTTTTAATGTAATGTTATATTTATGAGTATTTAGATTTCCATACGTAATTTTTCTTAGGTTTAACTAATATTCCAGAGACCGCAAATAATGCCACTGGGAGAAAGTGTTTAGATGTTTCCACCTCATCTTCCTCCCTGCAACTTTGACAAGTTGCGTCCTCTAAAATAAGTAGCCTCTCCGCATGAGTGCCAATGGAACAGTGTCCAGTTAGGACACCTATCATTGCAGCCCTGTGAACACCATGCTCTCTGTCAGCGAGCTCAAGGCCTGTAGAGTAGCTCTCGGTGTGGAAACATACCTCCCTAAAAAGAAGCCACAATTGGTAGATCTGCTGCTACCTTAATAGCTGCTACTTCTACTTGAAAGACTCTACAGTGGTCTGGCAGTCTGAAACAAGAGTTGGTTGAGAGCTCCCAACAGAAGACTCCCCCTCCAACCTTCCCCATGAGCTTCGATCCATCCGTGAAAAGGCTCACTGCCCCTCTTTTCAAGCGACTCCGCCACACCCTCATATCACTCGGAGGTATGTGCGCGTAGAAGACGCCGCTAGGAGTAGGCTCCGCGGCGTAGTGTTCCAAGTTATCATAGATGCAATCGAATTGCGAGAGATTTCTGAATGTCCCACTTTGGGACCCTTAATATATCCGGCTTCCCGGATTCTGATAACAACCTTCGCTGCTTTTGCCATGCTTAAAGAAAGTTATCAAAAAATGATTTTATAACATTTTCTTTAAATGAGTATTTCGAAGTAATCTTTTGGAATTACTTTGTAGTTTCAAACAAAAACATATTACGGATCTAACGGTGACGCATTGAAATTTAAGGTAATATATAAACTATATTTCATTGTCTAGATGTTTGGTTTAGTTGGTTCTAGTAGCTTACGATATCTATAAATTTATCTCAATACAATTAATTATAGCAATATAATATTTACTTCTAATACTTTTTCGTTCCCGGAGCGTGACAAGAGCCCTATGTATACTGTAATTGAAATATTGCACATATTGTTTAATTTAGACATGTTACTCTACTTAAGTGATTTATACATACAAACACATACAAATATATTGTACTAAAATATATTTACATTCATATTCATATTCATATTCTAATATTCAATTGTTACTCTCCCTCTTCTTAGTGAATTGCCAAAAAATGCATTCTCATTATGCCTTAATAGTCACATTGGCCTTGTGTGCGGTCAGCGCCCTGGCTCAGGTAAGGCCTGTACTTTGATTAAAGTTTATTTTTACATATTATATATATGTATATAGTCTGCTTTATGTACCATTATAATTAATATTGGTGTATCAATCTCAGAAAAGTGCCACAATGGAAGCGATTGCCTACTTGGCGGGTACCACGGTGAAGGGTAATGTCACTTTCATACAAAATGGCTGCTCCGAAAATGTTCACGTAAAGGTCTATTTGGAGGGGCTGGCTCCGGGTAAGCACGGTTTCCATGTGCACGAGAAGGGCGATTTGACCGGTGGCTGTCTCAGTACTGGCGGACATTTTAATCCCGATAAGGTATTTATTTGACAAATGCTACCTGTTTGGCATTATATTAAAAAATCATAGAAAAGTTTTGATACATAAGTGCTTTTCTAAATTAAATTAGATTCAAGGTTACAAGGTTAATTTCTTTTTTAAAGAGACATTGAAAGATTAAAAAAAAAAATCTTCATTAATACCATTGCGTACACGATAAATTTTACTTAAGTAATAATCGTAACAGCCGAAATTACCTGAAATTGTCAATTACAACCATAAGATGCTATAGTTCAGTTTTTTTAGATAACTGGTACGTACTTTGACTACCTATTTGAACAGTATTTCTATCTCTAAATTTCAAAATAATTTTAATAATTGCGATACCGGGACGATAGCCTAAAGCTTCGAAATCTTCAGAATGCATCTTGACTTCCTTGTTCGAGAGAAATATTTTTCCAGCGACCCCTTTATAAATCCAGCAAGGGGGGCTTAGTCAGTGAAGGACTAGTTCGTAGTGTAATTCCTTCAATATATGGTCGATCGGCAGCTGAAAGAGCCGAAGCCTAGATAGTTATTCAAAAAATGCGGAAACCACGGTCACTCAATAGAATTTTATGAATTTTTACTGATATATAAATAATTAGCGCGACGAGCTGAATCGATGTAGCCATGTCAGTTTTTGAGATATCGATGTAAAATTATACACAGGTTCTTTTTTATCCCTAAGAAGCTGCTCATTTGTCGGAACCGCCGATATAGAACCACTATAGCACAAAGCTGCTATACAAACTGACGATCAAAATCAAGCTCTTACATGAAAACCTTTATTAATTGTGAACTTCGATGCAACAGTTGTTAACGATTTTTCTTGTTTCTATTAGATTAGGTAGATTCACTTAGAGACCTATAACTTGACAACGATTTGGTGCAATGTTATGAAACTTTGCTTATATATCCAGATCTAATTAATAAACCATACTAATTCGCATAATTAATAAAAAAATGTCTTCTCCACAGATGGATCATGGTGCGCCTGGCGATGAAGTGCGTCACGTTGGCGATCTCGGTAATGTAGAGGCCGATGCGAATGGCATTGTCGATACAACATTCACCGACCACTTAATCAGTTTAACTGGCAAACGTACAATCGTGGGACGCGGTTTGGTCGTGCACGAATTGACCGATGATTTGGGCAAGGGTACCCACCCCGATTCGAAGAAGACTGGAAATGCCGGTGGACGTTTGGCTTGCGGTGTCATCGGTGTTAAGTAAATAAATCTATTCAAAACATGCCTACACCTAAACTAAGAAAGCTTCAACAAACGGCTTAACACCATGTGTAACTGTTGTTTATAACTGTTTTCTCACACAGTCAATCGAATTAATGTAGTCACTTTTTTCATTTATATTGTACTCTATTTGGTGCTATTTTCTTTGGTTCTACTGTACTTTTGTTATTTTCTTACACTCTTCATGTATATTTCTATTTTCCTTTCATCTATTTTTCTGTTTCTTACTATTTTATTGAAATGTTATATAGTCATATTTTTTGCACTAAATATTGTTTATAAACAAATAAGTTTGCAATATTATGTGGCTTTGTCATCGCTTTGTTGTAAAATAACTCGAATAAAATCGTTTGTGGTTAATCGAATCTGCCAAATTAACATTAAACTGTACTTTGCTTATTTACCTACACATTCGTGTTTATATTTATTTTGGGTGTTTATTTTTATTAGCTGTTTATTTTGTACTTGTGTACTTGTATGTACTAGTCTGGTTTATTTTGTTGTATATTTAGTTTTAATTAGTGTTGACACAAATACACACACACACATATATATATAAATGTACAACAGCGAGTGAAGCGCTAACAGCCGCTTCCTGCAAGGTTAGGTCTGTGCTTATAAAATATTTGGTATCCTTAACTACAATCCAAGGTAAATTTTTATACAAGTATGAAACAAATAATCAGAAATTTTCTATAAATACACTTTAAAAAACAATGACAGTATATTCTAACTTGAGACAGTAGACAGTTAACCCACTTCAATGGTTTCGAACATAACAGTAATGTTGGAAGTAAGCGTGGTTATCACTCCTTTTTCACACTCTAATAAAAAATAGTTAAACAAAATGTTCTAACCGAGTTTGGGTGGCATAGATTTTGTAGTTTACGTGATATGTACATTAAGAGTATTACAAGTTAGGCTCACGCCCCGTTATAAAACTTTTCAAACCACTCATACTCTTTCTCACTGTGACCTCTTTGCCAGATTTAATTTTGACAGTTTAGTTTTGTGACTGAATCATTGTACTTTATATTTTGTCGAATAATACCGATTTGTGGGCGTGGCAATGCAGCGATCTCACATAATAGCAATACCAAACTCCTGATATTATCTCAGTTTATATATTATTTCTTTCTATCTATGTACTGAGCGGTAGACAAAACTTTGGAAGACAATTTGTTTCTTCATCTTGATCACTTTCATGTTATAAGAATTCACAGTAAAATTTTTGAAAAAAAAAATCTTAAATAAATTTTGAGTTATACGCGATCTCCGACGATGCTAAAACAAAGGTCCGCCACCGCTGCAGTGATGTCGGTTTTCTTAGTCGATGAAACCTAAAAATAAAAAATTCTTCTTAAACTAGAACATATGCTCCGTACAAATCAACCCCAATCAAAAAACAAAAACAAATGTTGACGGAATGGCGGAGTTTAAAAAAAAAAATTAAATGTAACCCCGAATTTTGATCGTTTTTGGTATGTAGAATACATACAGAACAAGTAGAAAAAAAATATTATGATCGGATCATTTGTCTTCAAATCATAACTTCAGCAAATTCGAAAAACGTTGTTTTGAGAAAACCCGTTCAAAGACAAAAACTAATGGAGCTGATTGAACTGGGCGGCTATCCTTTAAATGGCTTTAACTCTAAAACTATTTGTTATTATTAAATTATTTTTAAAGGTATAAACTATCGAAACTGTCAATTTTTCACACTAGCGGTGCCCCTCATGTTATGTTATGGAATTGTTTTATTTGTTGAGAACGCTATGATTCACCCCGGGAACAACTTTGGAGATCTGAAAAATATTGGTTCTCAACTTGAGGTTTAATTTGCTTAAATTTACCGAAAATACTTGAAATGCTTAAATCAAAAAATGCACCCATGCACCGACTAAACTAAAACAAGGCGCCTTATCGCCTTTGTACCTTTGAGACATGAGTTTTTCCATTTAAAGAATAGCTTTTAAGAAACAGGAGCATATAAGGAATAATAGATAGTAATATTTCTCAACTTTATTTTTAATCTTTCTATAAACCCCAAGGAATTGTTTCGAGGCTAAAGCCATTAGGAAATCTATGATTCTTCGCCGAACTGATTTTTTGAAATATATCGCCGTAAGTTACATTTGAACAGGCGAACAAAAATTTTCATATTTACTACTTCGTTTGTTCTATTCAACTTCCTGCCTAGAATTAATATAATAGGTACGACAGGTGTTTGATAGAGGATATGATTCAATGTATTTTAGAAACATTATCGTAACATTGTTGGAGTAATCACTGTAAGCTTTTTTTCGAAATTTGCAGTTTTTCAAAAGCAATGAATATTTCTATAAATGTGGAGCTTTAATATTTGATTTGGTTTTTTCAACTGAAAAATCTTGCTGTATTCCCTAATAGTTCAAAGTATTTAAAGATTTTTGTCAAGATGATTCGATGAACTGAATCAAAAGATCTTTTCTGATCGAGAACTTGAATAGAACATAGAATTTGTTTCTAAATTTAGTAAAGTCACCATATTCTTTACATTATTAAAATCTCTTATAATTTTAAACATAAACAAAAAGGTAGATTACAAGCAAACACACACGGTTCTAACCTTAAAAGTACTGGTACTTTCGTATTGGAGCAAACAGGGAGAGCACTTCAAGCAACTAACCCAATATGATTACATCAGTCGAAACTAATGTCCAAAAATTCATTGAAAAGTTTGAAACATATTTTTCCAGAGTATATACACCACCACAAGAAGCAATGGCCATAAGTTGTGAACCGACATTTTATGTGCCACATCAACAGCCGCACGATCATGTTGTCTATCCCATTTTAACATCGAGCTTACCATATCCATATGCATTGCCATATTTTTATTAAAAAGCAAACAATTCAAAGTACACGTTTAAAGGCAACATTCGTAAAACTTAATCGCATAAAATATTATTAAACATATTTGTTTTTTGTGGTATATGTACAAGTATGTATGTGTGTAAATCACGTCACAATGTATTCGTGAATATTTTCATAAAACCATAAACAATATTTTTATGCAGTTAATTGTGATTTGAAAGCACAAATTTTTACACAGTTTTAATTACTAACATTTTTAGCAACATCGGTGATGAATGGTCCTGTTCGAGCGCTGCAGAAAAAGTAGTTTCAATATTTGCCTTCGTCCTGACGGTATTAACCAGTCGTGTGCTGTCTTAATGCTGATTGCAACTCAAGCGAAGTATTTAGCCAATGAGAGCAGGCTGTCTACGACTGAGAATCGAAATTTTGGTAATCATTCACGAAGTTATCGACAGAAATAATTTTTGAAACACAAAAGTATTGAATTAACTTATGTCAAAATATTAAGAAAAATAAAATTAGGAAATTATTTTTAACAATAATTATGAGTAAGCTTACTAATATACCATATATGTATGCATAGGAAAATAAATTTCGCCATTTGGCATAAATAAATCTAATTTTACTGAACAAAAAATAATAATTGCATGGGCTTTTCGAAATTCGTTGGCGGAGTGGGCCCCGTGTGATAAACCGAATTCAAAGCTTCAGAGAGGTACAGTCAGCTGGAAAAGTTATAGTGTCTATATTTTTTGATGTTTAAGAAATAATTTTCAACGAATATCTTGAAAAGATGAAAACTAAAAACTGAGATCATTACAAAACATTACAGGTAGGTTTTAAAGACAAACTCGCAGAAAAAGATCCCCATTTCGAACTCAAAACGAAAGCTATAGCAACACTGTATGAACTGCGGATCTATTACTCACCGACTTTTTTCTGTTCTTAGGTCTCGAGAGAATGTTAACAGCAAAGATATTTAGCGACAAGATATCCGGTTTTGAAACAGAAGATAAAACTGCTTTAATAGATCTAACGATAATGGTGTTCATAACATAAGCTTCAGAGACTGAACTAGTACTTCATATTCGCGAATGAAGCACTGTCTATAGGGTACAAGCTATTTGTAAAGTATACACCTGTATCCAGATCGCATATTCTACTAAATAATTATCCCCACAAGCAAACTTGTGAATATTACCAATTCGAAGTAATCGATTATGCGCCTAAAAATAATATAAGTAAGTAAATGCCTACATTCTCAGCAAACGTCATAATCTTAAAATAAATGTGTTCTAGTTCGAAAGAACTGGAAAAACTCTCATTCCATTTTATTTTATTCCAAATAAATTCAAAAAGCACAATTTTTTACGAAGTAACCTTTCCAACTGGCCTCATTGTGCACTACATAATTTACATGGTAAATAATTGTATTGCACTGGCGCATATTCAACCAAGACGGAATGCGATTACCATCTATGTCAACCTAAGGTAAATAATTGCCTATTATTTTTTTGGTATTTTCAATACTGCCTATCCTTTCTTTTTTTACACATAGTTACTTGTGGGGTTTTCCCACCAAAATTTTACCGAAACACATTAATTTTTGCCCTCATTATATGTTAGGCTATTGACCACAATGTCGGCAGTGTAGCGGAGGTTTAGTGGTTGGACACTTAAATGTACCTACATACTTGTATGTAGGTATATACTTTTACTCTTGTTGGTCTTATGAGTACTAATTCGAAATTAATAGCATAATTTACAAGTTACAGTGAAAAGAAAAAAAGTGGATCTTAAACAACAATACTAGAAATGTAATATAAGTATATATGTCACTTATCGAATATAGAATATATGAAAATATCGAATCATGGGATGACAAGAAGAATTGATTTAGTGTTGCTCATCCCAGTAATAATCGCGATGTCTTCAACGAAATAATTTTACCAGTTTCCAAAATTAATGAAGGACTATGTTCAGGTACAACAGACCATTAGATACTCTCGCAATTGTATGTATGTATTTTGTATACGGAGTTGTCACATCATGTGAATCGAATTCATACCTGTTTACACGTTCGGTATATGGGACCAAGACTCGATACATATGTATCTATTTTAAAAATTTTTGTCACATTATGCTCTACTAAACAACCTCACGAAATATGAGATATCTCACATAATCGGTATACGGTATGAAGTGAATCAGAAGGATGGGAAGATTGCAAATAGCCAGTAAAACATATAAATGGTTAGGTTGATTTAAAAAATTAAAAACATAGGCTCACTTAAAATAAACAAAAATATAAGTTCAAAAGTAGTGGGTGTTTGCATTGAACCAGTTCCGAAGCTCCTTGCGATGACCATCACTAATCCATAGAGATTCATCTAAAATCAATCGGACAAAAAAATAATTTTATTAATAGATAATCTAGTGCCTGACTGAAGCTTTTTTTACTAAGCAAAAACACGGCCTCAAAAATTTTTTTTTAGATTTTCGGAAAAAACCAACAGTTATGTAAACGCTTATAAAAAAATCGAAATTAAAAAAATCCTTCTAGCAGGCACTAGTTTTTTATGTTTTCAAAAAAACCGTACAAATTTCATTGGCATCGACCGAACGGTTTCCGAGCTACAGTGGTCACCAGTTCAAAAAACTTAATTATGAGAAAAACGCATTTACAGTTTTACACAAACGCTCTAGAGCGCGCGAGAACCCTTTGATAATTATCGAATAACTCGAAAAGTATCTGTCGGATTTACTTCAAATTTTCAGAGAATATTTATTTAAAAATAATAATTTAAAATGCAATTGATTGATTTGATTATATTAATTTGAAAATTTTGACTACCCCTTACCCCATAAAGGAGTTAGCAAAGAGTATGGCCGGATCCCGATAATATTTTGGTCAGAGTTTCCCGATGCCCTTATGAGGATTGATTGCGACAAAATATAACAGAAATTAAGAACGTGGTAGCAGACTGATATCACCTATAATTATGAGTTTCTGAGTTATGAGTCTTCACCAAAGATTGACCTAATTCCACCAATGTACTGTCGGACATCAAATTATATCGTCATCATACTCACTTTGCTATATGTAACCCTATATCTATTTCGCTTAGTTTTAGATGTCACAAACAACCGTTATATACTGTGCGAAATGTTCGGAGAACAAGTAAGTGGCTTAAATTGAACACTCCTTAAAATTACACCAACTTTGAACACTAAGAATTTTATTTCCCACAAATTTAAATGGAATTTGGAAACAACCGTTATTAAAATGGTGTTTCATGCTTGCCGCCTCATTGCAATATAGAAATTATAAAGTAACATACCTATTTTTTGCTTGCTAATCTTAAAAAAGAATTCCGGAAATAGCAGGAAAATACTTGAACGCCTTAATGTTTCTTAAAAGGAAGTGTTTCTTGTGTAAAAAAAGATAAAATAGGACATTCGACCCATTAAAACAATAACCGTAAAAAATATTCAAACTTGTATAATTATATATATTATATACTCGTATATACTCGTACAAGCTAATAAACGATAAAAAATATGGCTAATATTTCAGCAAATTCATTTTATTCCAACTAAATGAGTTTGACAAAGTTCGCTTCAAATGTCGATAAATTGCGGGTTTTCTCAAGTTTTCTACGTAATCTTTCCCAGCCGTAAGAAATACCAGTAAGTTCATGGTATATATGTACATTTATATGTATGTAAAGATGTACTTGCATAAAAGAAAAATTATTTGGAGCACTTTCTCGGACGCTTTCAATAAATATTGATTTTCTTTGCTGCCACATAAAATATATATTATACATTTGTTGTTTATAACACGTCGTCTTGCGTGATTTCTATGGTCACATAAAGTGTCAAGAAACTTGTGGGTAATGTGCCGGAATTCGCGGCGCACTCAAATGCCTTTCCTCTCTCGGTCAAATCAAGATTCAAATGCAAATTTTCATGTGCTGCGTATGCGATTTATGCCAGTAATTAAGGTTGTGTGTTTTGGCATTTACGGTATTGCTAGGAGCAACGAGACTGTAACCAAAAAATTTATGTACACTTATTTACAGTTAATTACACAAAGTTATATATATTGCGTTGCGTCGGGTCAGGCTTCATTCGCATGCTTTTATGTAACTTTCATTGAATCAGAGTATAAATTTATCATGAAACAAAACATTTTTTTTCGAGTAATTAACAAAGCATACTGCATACTAAAAGATGTGAGTTTGTGAATAATATTTGTCAAAATAATGAGAAAGTTATTTAAATAGGAAAATACAGGAGTATGTATATATCTATGTAAACGCAAATAATTGGTGTAAAGAACTACGCACGATGAAAATATTTTCAGATTTTATTTACAATGTAAAATGACATCTTAACTTAACATTTCTAACACAGGGTAAGTCTTACCCTTTTTCAAAAATAAATCTAAAAATAACTCAAACGCGACAGCATTAGTGATTTCTGCTATTCAGTTCAGTCAGGAAAAAATTATTTATCTGATCCTTTTCAAATAGTCGATTAGCTAATCACGTTAGCGAGAGTTTCCGACAAGCGCTGGAGACTCTTATCTCTTAATTGGCACTATATAACCTATAGGTAACCCAAGCATATATACCTAATGTGGAATATAAACTTATTCCTTACTCTTTTAACTAGCAGATATCGATATTTGGTATTGTTTCAATCCTAAATGAGTCAATGTTAAGTTATTTATCAAAAGACCGCGAGGATGACAAGTATTTTATTTAGATAAGCAATGATCAAGTTTCCACTTAGAAAATTTAACACATATTTTTATGCGCTGAACAGGGGCAACACCCGAAAGGAAACGTCGGAGACCCTAAGATGTATATATTTGTAAGTAGAAATTGATCAGCGTGACGAACTGAGTCGATTTAGCCAGATCCGACTGTCTTTCTGTCTGTGTATACCCTCAGTTTTTGAGATGTCGATTTCAAATTTTGCACACGTCCTTTCCTCACGGTGCTGCTCATTTATCGGTACCGTCTATATCGGACTACTCTAGCATATAGCTGACACACGAACTGACTGATCAAAATCAAGTTCGTGGATGGAAAACTTTTTTATTTAACAAGAAATGGATTATCTTCCAAAGCAACAATACATTCTGCGAAGAAATTGTTCAGATCGGACCACTATAGCATATAGCTACATTACAAACTGATCGATCAAAATTAAGTTCTTGCTAGAAAACTTGAACCTATAAAGGATATTATAACTTCGGGGCAGACGTTTTTTCTTGTTTCAGTTCTTTTTGGGTTATAAATTGGCACGGTCCATTACATTACTTGTCGTTATGTTTAACATTGTATCTATCTAGTACACCCATGAGTCCAGAAAGAAATTTCCTAAAGCTTTTGGCGCTTTCAACCAACCGTAAAAGAAAATGTTGGTATCTTTTTCCTTCCCACATCTCTTTTGGTTATATTTGATATCAAACTATTATTAGCACAATATTCGATGAGTGCAATGACATGTTGGCCTATAACGAAAACGAAACGAGCTAATGCAGCTTTAACGTATCAAGAATTAATGCCATCATAAGACTTACGGCTGTGCAACGAATTTCTTAAGTCCCTACATATCGTCAACAATGTAAAGTACATACGTCACACGCAACATCGACAAGCAACAGCGTCGGTGGCATGAAGTCAAACTGTCGATTTAAGTGGGCTATGGGGCACCAACGCACAAGGGGTTGCGGTCGCCTAATAAAATACATAGAAAATTCCAGTGTATAGGATATAGGCGATGGTAAAAGGGAAAATGGAACAGCAGGGTAAGACCTACACCACCGGAAACTGATGCCCGTTGAACTCTATCGTTAAACTTTGTATCGCCGGTGGTGGCGATATGACCAAAGCTGAGTAGTTTGGCACGTAGGAGTTGTTTCCGAAAGAAGAAACTAAAGGTAAATAGGGATAAGGTGGGATGAAGGAAAATGTATATGAAAAAGAAAATAATGTGTTAAATAGGGAACAGCCAACATAAGGCGACAACAAAACCTAAAACTCTTAAGCGGTATGTGGCCACGTAGAGCGGGTGAAGCTAGGAGCTCGTTGGACTTCTAAATTGCTACCCACAAAGACACGAGTATATGTACGTAGATTTCTTGGCACTTTTACTTTCACTACGCCCACACTACCTGGCGTTCGGAGAAGTGTAATCAAGGCATTTGATGGTAGGGTTCAATTCTCGTGCAACCCAAATGACGAATTAGAAAGCAAATAGTTAAAAATAATGGAGCGAACTGCGGACTTCACTGCTAAGAACACCCTCCAACCACTCTCCTGCCCCCAACACAAGAACGCAACTCATGCAGGCGTCCAAAACCAGAGCGCGTCGAATGGGAGCATGTACTGAATTCATTTGTTGCTATTTTGGCCACACCGTCACTTTTGCGCCTAAAAGCACTACAGCTTTGGTGGTGAAGTCTGCGACCAAGCAATGGTCAGTTCATTCAGAACCGCCTAATTGAACGGACGTGATTGCTCAAACGAAGTTGTTAATTCGACCACAACATTTAACCGTTAAATGTTGCTTGCGGCGAACGTGTGTTGGAATAAAGCTGGAAATATAAAAACGAATCACTAAGTGCATTTAATAAAGAAATTATATTAAAAATATTGATTAGAAGAAATACTGTGTGCCTGTGCATTAGCATTAGTAGATAAAAATCTGCTGTTAAGTTGAGAAACTTCACACTTTGCTGCCCTTCTTCCCTGTTGTTGCACTTCCGGTGGTAAATGAATTTCAAAATGCGTACATGCGGCATGAGTTTGGTCAAGTATATACTGTTCGCCTTCAATATCATATTTGCGGTAAGTAAATATTATTGTTAATTGCCTAGCTCTATAAGCAAGATAATAGGCAAATCGTCAAGCTACTCGAGCGTACCCAGTACTACTACGCATTCATTAATAATTGTCATTTAAAGTAAATATTTATTGATGAAGAGGTATATCCTGTACGTTCGTGTGTGTGTGGACTACGATGAGTGACAATGTGCAGCGTTGCATGTTATTAATTTACTGTACATATTTGTGATTAACACTAACAGGACATTAAAGGCCACAACAATGTGTTTAGAAATAACCAATGCTCATTTTTAATGAGCTCTGTAATTACCAAAGTCATTGAAAAGTATTACGCATTTACCAGTCAATTCAAAAGCTGATTCATTCAATTTTTTAGAGATTTCTAACCAGATGAAAAAAAAATTAAAAGCACCAAAAAAAGAGAATTATAAAAACATCCCTTATATTAAAGCTTTATAAGAGCTCAAAAAACGGATATAGAAATGTAGTATAAAATTTTTGAAAAAACAAGAAAAACCAATAACTTCGGTTGTACCGAAACTATAATACCCTTCACAAATACAAAGATTTCTTACAAGCACTTGATTCCGATCGTTCAGTTAATATGGCAGCTATATGATATAGTGATCTGATCTAAACAATTTCTTCAGAGAATACATGGTTGCCTTAAACAATAAGTCGTGCCTAATTACGTGAAGATATCTTTTCAAATGAAAAAATTTTCCATGCAAACACTTTATTCCGATTGTTCAGTTTGTATGACAGCTGCAAATTTCAAATTTCAAAAAAATTTCAAATCGATACCTTAAAAACTGACGGACTAGTTCGTATATATACAGGTAGACGGGCGGACGGAGAGGCAGACGGACATGGCTAAATCAACTCAGCTCATCATGGTGATCAGTTATGTAAGGTAAGTAAGTGTAAGGACGTGTGCAAAATTTCAAATCGACATCTCAAAAACTGAGGGTATACACAGACAGAAAGACAGTCGGATCTGGCTAAATCGACTCAGTTCGTCACGCTGATCAATTTATACATACAAATATATACATCTCCGGGTCTCCGACGTTTCCTTTTGGGTATACAAACTATAAATCAAGTGATTTAGTCTATTTTAATAGCATTCCTGTTTTGATGAATTTATTAAATTTTGAATATGATCCAAATCACTGGCGATTCTTCATTAACTCCGCCAAAACTAGTTTAAAAGCAGTGCTGCTTCCGAACGGAAATGTACTTCCTTCAATGCCGGTTGATGATAGTTCTGACATGAAAGAGACTTACGAAAGTATGAGATTTATTCTAGAAAAAGTCATTGCACTTTTGCTTGGACTACGGCTTGGTTACACAAAATTTTCCTGTTTCATTTGCAAACAGAAAAAATCACTACACAAAAAAGTATGGCCCATGCGCAAATCATGCACTCCACGCCATAAAAATATTAAAAATTCTACTTTAGTGAGCCCTGACGACATTATTTTGCCACCATTGCACACAAAGCTCGGCCTGATAAAAAATTTTGTAAAAGCAAAAGCTATGCCTAGAGATGGCAGTGGTTTTGTATATCTGAAAGAGAATTTTTGTTAACAAGTGTAATTACTATTTGAACCGACGCGCAAAACAAGCGCTATTCTTTGTTTTTCTACAAACATACCCATTGGCATTTAAAAAGTGAAAGAAATTCATAGTAGGTTGAAACATATTGGAAACAATAGATAAAATAACAAAAATTAAAGTGAAAATAATTTACGGATGGTCTGAGGTTGAGAAGAGGAATGGGGGGGTGTAGTTGAATTTTTAATATTTAAAAATGGCTTATTAAAATTTCCGGCAAAACTACGAGTTCTATAGAAAAAAGTCATATGGCAAAGTTATTGGTTTTTCACATAACCTCACAATTTATCGATAAGATTGGTACAACCTTTTTTAAGTTCGTGTGAAGTTTGATCTCCATATGCCAGTGTTAAACTTTTTAATTAACATAAGTGGAAAATATATAAAATTGGAAAAATCCTGAATATCATAGGTTAATATTTAGAGAAAGTGTCATGTGAGAAATAGCCCGCAATTTTATTATGTTGTGACTATTTTCCAAACATTTCCCTAAAAAAAAGTCAGTTAATTAATAAAATTAACTGTTGTAAGCTATTTAAAACACTTGATGCTATAAAAATACGAGTATAATAATAATACTTTTGCAGCTTTTTTAACGAATGTAACATAAAAGTGTGTTGTACTGAAAAGTGAACTGTACGTATAATATATGTAGGATGAAATAATATATATAATTACTAATTAAAAACATTTTTTTTATTGTCTTATTTAATCGGATAACATCTCTAGAATATTGTTTTTAATTCTCAAGTTGATCCGAGTAATACTTTTGGAGATACAGCTTTGAAAAGTTGCGCGCTCGAGGTCAGCTATATAGTCACTTAAAACTTTAAACTTGTTTTTCTCGAAACTGTGTTTTCAAAGTCGGTTGTCAAGATTTCTCACGAACTACTCAACCGATCTTAATGAAATTTTACACAAGCCTTCGAGCTATAATTTACAAGGTCTTGAACGAAAGTTTTTTTTCTTCAAATACAACTATTTAAAAAATATAAAACGTCGAGAAATTTTCACCAAAATTTGAATTTTGTAAAAACGACTGCCAAAAATACAATTTTCACTTTCTTAGATTTTCCTTTGACCAATACCTAGTTTATGGTCTTAATTCAAACATGTATTCTATTTACTTTTGGTGATCCTGTCAGAAGTTCTGCTGTCAACGCGGAAGCACCTTTTTTCTAAGGGAATGCCGGAAATTACGTCGTAATGAGCGAGTTTTAAATATTTTTCTTTGAAAATTTCACAAAATCTTTATCAAATATGTATCTTCGGAATAATAAAAAGTTTGAATAAAATATTTTATTTTTTATATGAAACAAAAAAATTATTGAAAATAGGGCGTTTTTAGCGCGACGAAATCCATGTAAACCATTAAATAAATATATAATATTTATATAAAAAATTATGTATATGTAAATATACAGAATAAATGGAAAAGCACACAGTTGCATAGATTTTCTACAAGCACACCAAGTCATGCCATAGTTAATAGCACACGCAATAACGCTCCATATATACTTAAATATGTACATATATACTTATTCTTCCCGTATGCAAAGTGCATGAGTTTTATATGACATGCCTTAACTTTGACATTAGGAGCCTCGTCAAAACTAACTGCGCCATATATTCAGGAAATTTGTTGTAATAAGTGTTCGGATTTGAGATAAACACGAATATTAAAGCACATAATAATGGTCACTAGCTATTAGGCGCTGGCGCAAAGCCAACGGCAATTTAGTTGGACCTTTCATGTGGCACCAAGCATGAGCATTCATTGCGCATTTATCGCAAATGCTAATCTGACATTGAACTAACCTTTCAAGCGGAGTTCGTTAGTGAGTACTTTGCCTTATGAGCATTTAAATATTTCATAAGCTAAAAAATGTGTTACTGCCTTAAATGCCACATACGCCCATGCAAATAATTTACGTTGCTGATCAATAACCAATCCATTTCAATAACAATACATTAGTTGCAATAATTTTTATCGAATTATTTGATATTCATTAACAGATATCGGGGCTCGGTATTTTAATAGCCGGTGCGGTTGTCCTTGCCGATGTCAACCAATTCAGTCACTTTGTCGAGGGTAGAGTGACGGCGCCACCCATTGTACTTATTGTGACCGGTTTAATCATATTTCTCATTGCAACGTTGGGTTGTTTTGGCGCCATCAAGGAGTCACCAACATTACTGCTCACCGTAAGTGATTGTTTTTGGAGTACATGTGGGAATATTACAATACTTTATTTTCCTGCCTCTCTCTCTCTCAGTATGCTGTGCTGCTCGCCATCATCTTCATTGTCGAGTTAGCCGTGGGCATTGCCGCGGCTGTCTTCAAGGCGGACCTGGAAATGATGCTAAAGAACTCACTGCAGGAGTCTATAAAACGTTCAAATCATGAGGATATGATGGCTTGGGACAATGTGCAGCGAAAGTTGATGTGTTGCGGTGTCGACAATCCAGCCGATTGGCGTACACTTAGCGCCAATAAAACATTGCCGGCTAGTTGCTGTCGCGAAAAATACATTGATGAGGCCGTTGGACATTGCACTGAGTCGCTGGCGTTGGGCGTGGATAAGTATTTTCAGGTGTGTACTTACAGTAATTGAAAAAATAGTTTAATGTTCAAAATTGGTTTTGTTTTTACTTAACAGGAGGGTTGCGTCGGCAAACTTAGGGAACGAATCGATAAGAACGCCGTCATCCTAATTGGTGTGGGTATTGGTATTGCCTTCATACAAATACTGGGCATTATACTGGCATGCTACCTGGCTTCCACAATACGTCACGAACGCATAAAATAAATATGAGGAAAACGAGGTTAGTCAATTAGTCGTGGTTAAGCTGCCACTTGTAGGTATATAAAATTAAGTTCTATTAAATTCAGGTCACCATGGTCTTTAGCAAAGCGTAAGAAATTGAATGTGTAACTTTGTGTATGTTTTAGTTATTTAACAGAAGCAACATTTTCCTTGTGAATGCTGGAAAATTTTAAACAACTACAATACGTGTTGTCTAAAAAAAATGTAATGTTCTTAATTCACTTTTAAATCAGAGTAAATAATAGCCAAAAAAATCATAGTAAGTTGAAATCCATTGGAAAATAAAAATCAAATTACAAAAATTAAAGGAAAAATAATTTACGGGCGATCTGAGGGCGGAATAAGGAAAGGCATGGGCGTAGTTAAATTTTTAAGATTTGTCTTATTTCGATTAACGGCAAAACTACCGGTCCTATAGAAGTGTATGGCAAAGTTGTAGGTAATGAAAAGATTTACAACTTTTGTATTTACACAATTTTCACATAACCTTAAAATTTATTTGAAAAATTAAATTAACCAGGTTTTTGGTTTTTTATTTTCATTTTTTACAAAAGAAAAAATATTTGGTTTGGTGTACCAAACGCACTGTTTTTTTTTTTATTCAAATATTTATTTTTCTCCGTATTTTGACTTAATATAGGAAAAAAATCCTAATTTGCAATCAAAAATACTCACGTCAAAATATCAGATTTATCAGATATAGGGCCGTTGGTTATGCCGTAAATCGAAATAAACCGTTTTTAAAATAAGTCGATTTTCGTGAATTAAAAAATCTACTGTATAAGTTGTTTTGAAATTTTCAGGGTATACATTTTTCAAGAAGACACAGTGAAAATTTTAATTAAATATTTTTGGAGTTATACAAGATCTCGAACGGCGCTAACAAAAAGGTTATTCACCAAAATTCTCGTTAAACTAGAAAATATTCTTCTAAAAACCGATCGGTCATTATACAAGTATGTAAATTATATACAGAACAAGCAGAAAAAAATTAACCATTAACTTGTCTTCAGCAAATCCGAAAAATGCTGTTTCAAGAAAAACGCGTTTAAAGATAAACTGATGGAGCTGATTGAACTGGGCGGCTATCCTTTAAATGACTGTAACTCAAAAATTATTTCAGATATCGAAAATTATGATGTTTTAGTATGTTATTTTGTATACCTTTAACTATCGAAATATGAAAAAAATTTGATTTTTTTTAATTTTCACATCAAGTCTGCCCCTTATCTTCCTGTTCCAATGAATTTCTAACTAACTAATTTGTTCTTTTTTTTATTTCAGATATTAATTACAAAATTGATGAAAGTATCGAAAAACTCGAAAATCACTAACAAAGCAACATCTCATAATCAAAGCAGCATAATCATAAGCAATACTTATCTCTACAGTAATAATGAAGGACAAATCATAAATTCCAATACATATCTATATATAGACTTATGTACATTTTACTAACAGCGGCGGAGCGATGATATTAAAGACTTATATCAATTGAGTGCCTTAGCATTGTGAGACTCCACTTGTTTGAGTTATTGTTTACACTTTCAGATATTCAAAATCACCGTCCACAAGTATTCTAAATATTTCTTACGATACAAAATATTTTAATGAATGCTTATAAATGTATTGTTGCTTTTTATATGTTAAATAAAAAAAATTTCTTAAATAAATAATCACAACAAACGGTTTGAATTTAGTTAATTATCCTTTGCCACCAAGTCGGATCTATGTAACCGCAACGGATGCAGATTTTTAACAGGCTAAGAATAATCAACTCGGACTTTCAATATGGTGGTGGTGTCATCAAGAAGGAACTTGTGGCTGCAACCGGATATTCATATTGAAAAGCAGTTCTATGTTATTGTTGTTATCATATTTAGAATGGATGTGTCGATGAATCAATTTAAGTTTTACATAAGCAGACATTTATAAATATTTGCTTATGGCTTAAAATAAACAGTAGGCAATAATTATCTTTTATCGAAAATAAATTTTCACAAGGTTTAAATTTTGCTCTTTTTAAATTCCACTTTATTATTTGTCATAGGGACATGCAGTGACATCTAACATATTTTACGTGTAACTTTAGCAGCGTACGTTCAGTAAATACCCAAGCGTGCGCCCGCCAAACAGCTGATTTTGACAAAATTATAAATAAGGAATTTAGAAAAATTTGAACACAAAATTATTACCATATTTCATAAAGCTTCATTTAAATTATATAAGTACGCTGCAGTTTAAGAAATATCATAAAACCCAAGGGCATACTGTTGCTTTCTTGCGTTTATGTGCCACATGTCTGCTTATGTGCGGCAGTTCCCGGCCAAATGATAACAAAGTTTATTGAAACCATCCGGCTTGTCCCTATATGCTTGCAATATATGAGGATTTGTATACAAGTACACACATATTTTTGAAAGTACATCTTTTAATTACAATTAAAAAGTAGTAGTTTGCAAAAGGGAAACTAACGAAACCAATGTATATTGGTACATATGTATAAGAATTCCTTATCCCAAATAGCTATGCAGGACAAAATGCATTGATAAGTTAGAGGATCACAGCTTCTTCTTCGTTAGCTAGGAACGTCGATGTACATAGTATGTATTATACATACACAGCAATTTTACACAAATTTATTTGACCTCTTTACCATATAGAATTGTTGGCAAACAAAATATTTTCTAGAATTGAATTTTTAACTGACTATGTCTTATTGACTTAAGAGTTTAGTTTAATAAATTATCCAGATACAATTTTTAAACAAGTTGGAGAATAATTAAAACTCCAATAGATCTTTGAAATCGCGAACAATTATTCAATTGAAATTTGAAACTTAAAAATTAACTAACATCTAGCACTTACCTGACCAACCGAAATACATTTGAATGTGTTTATGTAGCATATGTACATATGTATAAGTATGTTTCCACGCCGCAGCGAGAATATCAGCAACGATAGACGTGGTGTGCAGCAATTTCATAGTAACACTTATTTTTTATTTTTTTATAAATGCATTTTTATATATTACCTTTTTAGCTTATAAATTATACTATATTCACAACCACTTCCCATCTTCCTTCAATTGAGCGTAAATTACACACACAAACACTTTGAAACTAATCAGCCATTTGCACAATGACCCGATTTAAATATTTCTTCACACTTACACATATTGGCACATTACAACTACTATTGCTCTCAATTTCATTTAAAAAAAATTAAATAACTGCACAATCTGACATTTTCCATTTTAAAAACATGAATTTACTTAATGAAAAATCACTTCAAACAATTTTTACTGACGCGCGGAAGTACCGTTTGAATCTAGTGAAGTAAAGAATGCACTAGTGTTGCAAAAACAACAGATCTTTCTAATGAACCGGATATACATTGTATTTGATATACAGCGGATATGGTTCCTCAAACAATCGGTTTTGAACCGGATGTGCGTAAAAATTTTAGTATATTACGCAATAACTTTTTAAGCGACTGAAAGAAATTACCGAATATAATTAAGACTATTAATATATTAACTTTTTAATTTTATTTTCATCATAAAATTCAAAAATAATTTTAAGTAATTTGATATTGCACCGATTCCACAACAATTGTGTAAAAACGCCCGTGGTGACATCTTCAGCAAGTTATTTGCAACGCAAAGGGGCGCATTCAGTGAATGCGACTGCATGCTATCGCGCCGAACAGCTGATCTTAAAAACACAACATACGTAAACTAAGACATAATACAACCTAAATATAATAATAATAACTTGAAAATGAGTGCTGAAACTAAAGTAAAATATTTATGGGACTGTGCTGCGGTTTTGGAGGCCGAAGGGCATACGAGAAAATTACTAAAATCTTATTTTATGACAAACTGTCGCAAGCTTGCAAAATCTAACATTTCTATGCCAAAAGAGAAGTTCTCACAGAACACAATGTGCCCCCGTTGTTCAAGCAAATGGAGTGAAACAAATTATAAGATGTTTTTGAAGCCACAACAAATTGCATATTCCACTAAAGCAAAGAAGCAAATCGAGAAATTACATGAAGCAAAAACCAGCATAGAAAAAAGAAGAGCACTAACTAGAAAACAGCGCAAGAGGGCCAAATGGTTACAAAAGCGCGTTCTGAGCAGTGTGGTGAGTAACTAATGGAATCATAATTGTGTAGAAAATATTATTTTTATAAATATAATATTCCAGGTTATTGAATGCGAACTCTGCAAGCATAAGACCTCCATAGAAATGCAAAAACCGAGTAAGACAGGACGTGATAGCGAAAATACAGAAACTGCAGATTTAGAGGAGACCGCTACTCCTGAATCAATTACACCGACACCAGTGGACGCAAAAAAGAAAAAGAAGAAAAATAAGGATAAAACAGCTGGACTGAAACTTGACCAAAGCAAAAACTTAACAAAAACTAATAACAAAATACAAGCTAAAACTAGTGTTATTAAGCAAAATGTTCCGGCAGCTACCATAAAACCACTGCCAAGTAATAAAGTTGTCACTAAGGTTAATCCTTCAAATAAAGTAACAACTAAATCCACCACCAATCTTAGCCAGCCACTCAAAACTAAAAAACGAAAGCAGAAAAAAGCTAAAACTACGAATATAGCAACAAAGCTGCTACAATCTAAAACACAACAACAAAATTCACTGCTACAACTGGCAGCTTTACTAAAATCGCAAACAGCAACTAAATCTGCCGCTAATGCGACGCAGAAGAGATTGGAATCGTTACTTAAATAGGTACCAAATGTAGAAAGTAGTATAATTATAGTATATTAAATTAGTAAATGTATAGTAGATAAATATATCCAACTTTGTATTTTAATAAAAAGTTAAAGTTTAAGAAAAAATTAAATATATTGTAGTTAGAACAAAAGTAGTTCGGATAGATTAGATTAGTTTCGAGGTATGCACCGCGACCTATGGTCTATTGTGCCCTCAGTTCAGATAGATAGTAGATAAAATATTTAATTGAGTAGCGTGGCGAGCTGTGTTCATTTAGTCATGCCCGTCTGTCTGTATATACGCGAACTAGTCCCTCAATTTTTGAGATATCGATCTGAAATTTTATACACGTAATTTCCTCTTCAAGAAGCTGCTCAGTTGTCGGAACCGCTTATATCGGACCACTATATCATATAGCTGTCGTACACACTGATCGATCAAAATACAGTCCTTGTATGGGAAACTTTTTTATTTAACGAGATATCTTCACGAAATTTGTCATGCATTACTATCCAAGAAAACGCTACAATATCCACAGATATTGTTCAGATCGGACTACTATAGCACACAGCTGCCATGCAAATGTTTCTTCACGAAATTTGGCATAGATTATGATTATTAAAAAGTAATTGTTCTGATCGAACCACTATAGCATATAGCTACCAAACAAACTGATTCATTAAAATCAAGATACAAATATTTGTATAACCCTTGAATGCTGTAAGAAATGCCCATGGAAAGGGTATTATAGCTTCAGTTCAGCCGAAATTAATGTTTTTTCTTGTTTATATACATATTATATAATAGGTATATACTGCAAACTGTTTTAAAACAATCAGTGTTAATGAAGTTTTTAAGTAATTATATAAAGATGAAAACTAAACTCCAATGCGATTTGCGGTTTGTTCGACAACGAAAAATACTTCTAATATAAGTATTGTATGTATACACATACATATGTATATATTTTGAAAAATAAATAACAAAAATCAACGTGAACACGCAAAAAACCTGTTGTTGTTAGGCAACTACTATTGACAACAGACATAGACATCTACTTAATAGGTAAAGTGTTGGTGATGGAATCGGGGAGACAATAAACCACTTGGTCTTTGGCCAGTAAAGCAAGCAGCTGCATGTGGCACGCTCACATGTAAGCATACATAAATATATTGCAGACATTCTCTGGTCAAAGCAATCAATGAGCCAAAGTCAAGGCTGCAGAACGAGAACTTTGGAGCTAATAACAACAACAAAGCGCTGTAGAAAGTGCGGATATGCCCGTGTGTGAATGTTTATATTTACTAACTGCAAATATACACAACTCTACTCTATGGAGCTTTACGTTGTACCTGTTTCTACAATACCAATAAGCGTTTAATGTTGTTGTTGTTCTGTGAGAAATCGAGATATGGCCATATTTTGCAATCAAAGACATCAAACTCGGCTATAAGAATTTTCCAAAGAAAATATGCCCATTAACCATTCGACTATCCGCTTGTGTCTTGTATGTAATAGGCCAATGGAGCTTCTGTGTGAAAGTTTATAACTGGTCTACATGCGTAGATTTATGTTTATAATTGTTGACATGTATGCTTTTATTTATTTAACTGTATCTGCGAGATATCTAAATATAATATGCTTGCTATACAGTAGATCAGAAAGTGCATAGTTATTTACATATATATACAGTATATGTAAATATATAAGATAAAGGTAACGAATTAAAAGTTTTTTTTAAAAACATCTTTATCTGTGAAACTTATGGTTAACATCATGCATTTGATTCTAAATAAAACACACGAATAAGAAGACACAGTGTACATATAAACATTTCTACTTTCAACTTTTCGTCAGTTGAGTATAAAATATATATGTTTTTATACCCTGAACATGGTATATTAAGTTTGCCACGAAATTTGCAACACATCGAAGGAAACGTATATATATATAAGTATGTTGATAAGTTTTGTTTTGTATGATATGCTTTTTTATTTGTTGAGATAATTCTGTGAAATCTAATTCTAAGGCTGCAATATCTGAACAAATTGATCGAATCGAACCATTATAGCATATACATATGTAGCTGTCATAGAAACTGATCGATCAAAATCCAGTAATTGTAGAAAAACTTTTTAGTTATGAAGGATATTCTAACTACAGTGCAAACATATTTAACTTTTTTTCTTGTTGTAAAAAATTTTGCATCAAAGTATTCGAAAATATGTTTTCTGTTTATTTCAAATAACGGTTGGTGTGTGCAATGAAAAAAAAAAATATTTATGACTGTTAAATCCATTGTGCTAACTGCCAATTTCATAATTTTTTCGCTTCACTGTCTCAAAAAGGCGAAAAAAGACACACATTATAGCGGTACTTTGACAGTTATTAACGCAATGCTTGCTTACTTGTTTGCTTCGTGATTCGTTGCTTATACACAACTTCTCTAAATGTATATTTTTCTTTTTTTATTGCTTTCCTTTCCTCCAACTTCTTTTTTGATGGCCTTAAACTTAATTCTTAACATTTCATCACTAATGATTGTGAATTTTCTGAAACTGGATATAGTAGCTACATACATACATATGATTGAAGTTGGTGAAGCTCCTAAAATTGAAAGCCTATGTGAAAAATATATTATACCATTGGAATTTTAAATATTAGTTAATATTAGACACCTTTTGTTGGTGAATAAATTCTTTTTATTGGTCAAATTACTGTATTTTAAATAACTGTATATACTACTATATATGTATATATACATATGTATGCCTCTATTTAATAGAATGAATATTGTGCATATGCGTGTCAGAATGCAGACATACATTTGTATAAGGATTAATTCTTTTTTTCATTTACCTCAGTTGCAAATTTTATTGCTGATTTATATACCTACAAAAATGATAAGCATATGTAATATATAAGTATATGCACATACTTGCATATATGTATGTATGAAAATTTCCACATGAACATCTGACCAACACGCAAACTTCTCTCAGTAACTTAACGCCTATAGGTCTTTAAAAAAGATTAACATTCATTTCGATACACCTGAAAGCCATCATGGTATCTTCATATCAGTTATTTGTATACATAAATAAGTATATTTCTCTGCATGTGTAAATGTGTATATATATGTAAATGTGTTATATGCAGAAGCACATATGTTAAAAACATCCTTGGCCTGCGCTTAGCGACGACCTTCTGCGTTTGCGTTTCTCTCCGTTTTAGAGCCGTCGTTCGATTTACCGATAAACACCTCTTTCCCGCCTTCAAAGCGTTCGAAATCTGAAATCGGTGCACATCAAATCGGTTAGTCTGCTGGCAGTCCACATTATTGTGTCTACATTTGCCTTTATTTATTATTGTATGCATGTTAAAGAGTAGAAACGAATTTACTGCAGTTTTCATACAATAAAAGGAAAGGAAATGATGTTCTATATCTGGAACGCTACAACAAGATATTGCAAGCTTTTTATATGGTGTGCAATCAATTCGTTGTGCATTAATAATTAAGATGAGTTGGTTGAATCTTTCTAGTGTTGTTTTTAAAGCGTTATATTCTCTTTATAGATATATACATATGTATGTAAGTATATTTCGTGAGTTCGAAACAAATACAAATACACGGACACATTTTACAATTTTTACTGGCAACTAAAGTATTGTAATGCGCAATATGGACAAGGACATGATGTGTAGTGAAACCTTCTGTAGCGATCATAAAATATAATCATTGAAATAGATAGTAGAAACTTCCTTGATTAGTCCGTCTGCTATTTTATATAGATGCTCAATTGCTCAGTATTCATAACAAAGACTTAAAAAATTAAAATATCTTAAAATTTGGAGAAAAAAAATTTTCAGACCTGGATATTCCGTTGAATAGAATACTCTTCTTTATATATTTATTACCGTATAGTTGAGTCTGTATCACCTGAATCGGTACGGACCTAGATTTACATACATATACCCACCCGAATACATATTTAAGATCTGTCCCTACAGCAAAATACCTCAAATCCGTACTTGGGCTCTCCATCTGCTTGAAAGCTTTAGAATATTTACAACTATTCGATTGTTAAGTGAATTTGTTTTAATCTTTAGATTTTACCAAAAATCGCCATAATCACAAAAGTTTCTTAATGAAGTGCTAAATAAGTTATAAAATGGTTTTAATAGTTGGACGCAACAACTGGCCTACGTAAATTCGCAACACGTCCAACTGTCTGTAGCCTAAATATGAAACAAGTTAGCACACTCTATAATCGGTATTGTAATGGATAAATTGTATATTCTCTTCTTTTATCAATACCATAAAAGAAAAGTTTACAGAATATGCCCGGATTCCCACCATAAATCAAAATACTACCCACTACTACTACTACTACGACTTAATCTTTTTTAAGGGGCTAAGGCAGTTTTGAGCTCTAGAAACGAAATCTGAATGCTAGTGTAGAAAAATTGGACATGTCTGCATGTCATAATACAAGGATGTATTGTACTTGGTGTACAATGTCCCACATTTGCTGGAGACACCACCACAAAGTCCTGATCTTAATCCAATTGAGAATATTTGGAACTTGTTCGAGAAACGGATCAGGGAGCATCATATTAGTTTAAAAAACTCGGTTCTTCAAGAGGAGTGGATGAAAATTGATGTAAAATGTACCCAAAAGCTTGTGAAATTAATGCCAGACCGCCTTAATGCCGTCGTTGCTGATTTTTATCAATATATTAGTTGCTGTACGAAGACTTTATTGGAACACTGTATGTTTTAAAATTGGAACAAAAACATTGAAAATCGTTGAACTATCTGTCCACACTATCTAATAGCATCAAGTTAATCTATTATCAGACTCATTTTTGTACATGGTCATAGCAAAATTGCTGGAAACTGCAAAGTCGATGAACTAGTAAAAGGCGGCACCCTTTCCCAAAATTTTTTTTTGACAAAATGGCAACTATTTGAAGAAAATTCGATTTATTTTTACCATTTTTGTTTATTTTCTCGTGTTTTTTAAAAATAATAAAAATAAGCATTTGGGGATGAGGCTAGTTCATACCGGAGAGAGGTCTATAAAAAAGATTCTCTGAAAATTTCAAGTAAATCGGTCCAGTAGAACACGAGAAATCGTGGGTATCGTTTTGAAAAAGTCTGGTCTGAGAAAAACGCATTTAAAGTTTCGCGTAAAGTCTTTTGAAAAAGTAATTTGAATTTTCAAAAATCCTCTTGTAAGCATATTCTTAAATAGTTAAACTTTGAAAATATGAAAAAAGCGATTTTTTTTTAAATTCTACACTAGAATACCCCTCAGCTCTGCACTAATGCTATTCGAAAAATATAAGGTCCTCAATTCTTAAACTGTCTTTGACTGAATATTCCATTATAAAAAGCTTTCAACTAGTTTATTATTTTGAAACTTTTATTAATCTTACTAAATGATTTTTTACATGCCGTTTGTAGCGTACTATTGATTTCATATACTATCTACCTGCCTGCGGACAGGCATATAACAACAACAAAGCAACAAAAGTGGAAGTAGTGGCGCACCAAACATACATACATACATATATACATATGTACATGCATACATATGTTGCGTTCGATTTTCGATCGAAATTGCCACTGGTGCACCTCCGGTTGTGCTAGCCTTTATTGAAGCGACTATTTATTCATTGTAGCCGATACGCGTTCTTTGTTGTTGATTTGTATTTTTGTCTTTCGCAACTTTGCGCGCTATCCCCAACGACATGATCGGTGGCCGTGCGCCAACCTTAACCATATAGACAATAAAAAACCAGCCATGCAAACTGCCAGCCAATCACTTCGGTCGTCATCCGCACATTTGTTCCACTTCTTCCTCCTGTCCGGCAGAGGATGAAGCCGTCGCTTACTGAAAACCGCGTTCATTCTCCTCGTACATGGTTGTGGTTACGCGCAAGTGCGGCGCGTAGCTTATTTTATTTTATTTAGTGTTCATCTCTTCTGTGCAGTTTTTATTTATTTATTTCTACTCAATTTTGTGTATTTTTATTGTTCGTACGGATTATTTTTTTTTTTTGCGATTTCTTATTGTGACTTTGCCGAGTGATTCACACAATATGAGTAGAAAAGAGTATCGAAGCGAATCATTTCTTCATTCTATTGCAAAACTCTCTTCGTTCTTGACTGACCATGCTCAGATTGACGTACAATGGTTTAGTTTGATATGAAAAGTGCATAAACCAGAAAAAGGCATAGGCTTAAACCACGTTTCATAAATGTCAGAAGGCCGGAAAACTTCGCATCATTTTGCATCATTTTATTATCAATCTGATAACCATCGAAGATGAAACACCGATCACAAGCAACTTACAGCTTTTCGATACCATTTTTCGTGTATCATTTATGTTTTCTTCAAAATCGGCTCCAGGATCTGCGATTACCACTCCATTGTCGTTAAATTTCTTTGGTATACACATTCTATTGATGTTTCAGGACAGGAAGCATTCGTGTGGCGTCAGATCTGGAGAGAGGGTCGTATGTGAAAGTAAGCTAAAAATCAATTCATTTCATTTCGCCATCCTTTTCATATCTATGATAAGGAACGCTGTCTTGATGAAAAATTTCTTTCTTCTTCTCCAAATGGTGTCGGTTTTCAGCGATTTCGGCATTCCGAACGCCAAATAATAGTCGCTCTTGATAAACATCATAAAGAGTTTTGATGAACTTTATTTTATGCACAACTCAAAATATAGGCGCCTTAAGGTCAGCTGATTGTTACGTCTTCCACAGCTTTGTAACTGGTAAATAGCCGGCAATTCGCTCGGATGATTGACGATTAAACACCGAAATAAAGTGATAGATCAGTGTATTTTCCAATTTCCTATATCGAAGTAAAAACCCGGATTTATTACCATTAACTTCAAATCATTAATTCGTTGTTGGTTTAGTCGATTATGAGCTCGTATGGCAACTACTTACACAGAGTTTAAATAAATATTCATGAACTTTATGTTTAACATATTCCTTTAATGTCTTTAGAGTGTCAGCTATCGGAATTCAAATTCATTTGTTTATAATACTTAAAAGGAAACTTTGGAGATTCTATAAGGTATATATATAATTGATCGACGTAACAAGCTGACTCGATCTCCATTTGTATATACGCGAACTCTCAGTTTTTGAGATATCGATCAGAAATTTCGTACTTGTCTCCTCAAAAAGTTAGTCATTTGCTGGAACACCTGTTATCGAATCACTATAGTATTATATAATAAAAGTGGCTGTCATACAGACTGGCTGATCAAAATTAAAGTCTTGTAGGGAAAACTTTTTTATTTTACAAGATATCTTCACTAAATTTAGCATCAATTATAAACACGCCATCATAAAAAATCTCCAAACTAATTACAAAAATAAATATTGAATTATTAATTCTACCATTTAGTATCTACAAAAGAACCCGCTGTAACGCTCAGCGCACAGCACAATGCTCTCGACACACTCAGCATGTGGCAGTGACTTTGCTCGTTGGCGCTCGTAGCTAGTATTGTTGTGGTGTTTTTAGCCAACTGCTAATGGATGGATGAATGTACGTAGCTGATCTGGAGACATCGGCTACGCTGATTTGGTTGCATGCAGCGCATACGCGTTTAAGACTCGAAACGGTACGGAGGTACGCATGCGCGACGCTCATAAGACACACGGTAAACTGAACTGCGGCAAATTTAATGTGCACAACAAGTGTGTAAAAAATAGTATGTGCATTACAACTAAATAAAAAAATCCATATACAACAACAAAAAAGCAATGGTAAATGAAGCTGTTAAAAATTAAACAAAATTAAAATAAAAATGTTTAGTGCAAATTTGTACGTTTAATACAAACCTACTTATGTATGTGGAAGCACATAACGAACGAAAGAACAAAACGAGTTATTCGTCGGTAAAACGACTGGGCGGTATTGGTGGACAGTGGCGACAGTCTGCATACATAAATACACACACACATGCATAGTATATGAAAAGAGTGACCGTGTTGGCGGCTATCGGCGCACCGGATACAAATACATAAAAAAGTGACCATAGATACCAATAACTGCATAAAAATCGCTTTATACGCCACCAAGAGTCTTCTGCACTGTCTATGCGCTAATTGGTGCGTGTTATCACAGTGGAAGTTCTTGTTACTTAATTTTTATTATTTTATTTATTTATTTTTTTTTTTTAATTTTTTATTTTATTTTTTTTTTTATTTTTTTTTAATTTTTTTTGTTCTTGTTTTTTATTTTATTTTTTGTATGCTTCTTATGCGTAATGCATATATGTCGTGTTAACATGTTAACATAGTGGCAATATTTGTCGCGCGTCTAATGGCACAGGAAATCGCTGCAAATTAGCTGGAAACGAAAAATACCGAAAAGCCTTACGGTATAATATTGCGGAAAGAGTGCTTTAAAAGCATAACTTATTTTTGTATGCAGGAAATGCAGCCAGCGTCTTGCGTGCGACGTCAGAAATGGCCCTCATGCATACAAACGCTCTGAGATATAAGTTATGTTATATATATACATACAAATCTTGGCACATGGGTATATGACGTACAAGTGAGATCTGCAGAAATGCAACGACTTTTCTGCACTGACACGTATTGTTTTCAGTGCGTTTTTTCATATTTTTATAGCGACCTTCATTGGTCAATGTTTGCAAATTGTGCGACATGCATATGCATATATACATATTTAGTAGAAGTCAGTGATCGTTCACTTTACAAACTTAAAAATGTTAAATAAGCAAGTCGTATAATTTTATTTTTCGATCAATGTTGTTAAAGCTGCAGAAAATATTCCCCGAAGATTTTTGAGTGAAGCTGCCGACTTCACTGTTCTTAGCCGGATGTAAATCTAGGTCCCTTGCAAAACTGTCTTGAACCCGTTTAAAGCCTCAAAAACGGGCAAACTTAGACAGTTTATGCTGGATATTTCTTTTGAGAAAAAGGAATAAAATTTATTTTTTTTAGGCTTTATTGAAGATATGTATATTCTTTAATCGTCATTTTGATTAAAAAAATAGGGGTTAGCAGACCATTTTTCGACTCACCAGTTTCAACAGAGCTTCTGCGGTCGCCAAATTTCGTAAAGATATCTCATCAAAAAGTCAAAGTTTCTGATGGTTCAGTTTGTATGGCAAATTTTTAGCAGCTTCTTGAAGAGAAAAGTACGTGTGCAAAATCTCAAAAACTGAGAGACTTGCAAAAATCTCCAAGTACAATCGTCGCCTGATTTAAATAATAGAGTTTTGATAAAAATTTGTTTTACGTGTTTAAGCTGACTGACCCGAACGCTATACAGAGGAAATTTCAACACTATTGAACCATTGAAATAATGTTTTTATGACACTAAAGTGTACTTCGAACCAAAAAAAAACTTTTCAATTTTTAAAAGAATCTCGATAAAATTGGCAAATATATTACAACCAAATTTCAAAATTATTATTTTAATGTTATGTATTGACGGTAGTGAGAGACTTATGGGCTGTTGATTATCTGCAAATTGTATGATATTAATACAATTCTTATGGAAAAGATATTCCCGAGCAAAAAATTTTTTAAACTTAAAATAACCTGGTAACCAATATCTATTAAGCGTTTGAATACCCCAAACGTTTTCAACACTGATTAGAATGCACTTGTTTAAATAAATACATACATACATCTATATATATAAGCATTTTGGCATATTAAATATGCCGGTAAATATTTATGACTGTGGTTTCTTTATTTGCCCACTTCTTATCTTATTTATTTTTTTCATATACATTTTTTTTGTATGGCTTTGTTGTTTCTTTTTTTTTCTTTCTTCAAAGCAAATAATATAAAATAAGTTCGTACCGATTTCATTCATTTGTATATTCTCGTTAATCCACTACTGATTTGCTTTATAAATTATTCAAAATTTTACAATTCTTCATATTTTATTTTCTCCTCTCAAATGGCAGGTGTTTTGTTTGCCACTTCATACGAGTATTTACATACGTATGTATATATTTACTTATTTTAGCATGAGTAATATTTTTGACGTTGCTGTGACAAAACAAAAGCCGCTGAAAAACGTCATCAAACTTAATATGCCAGCAATGTACGACTCAGCACAGATTTGAGTCCACATAGTTCATCAAAAAGTAATTCCGATCGCACATTTTTGGTGTTGCATTGAAAAGAGAGTTGAAATAAAGCATACAATATTTAAAATTCGTAGGCATATACATTGTTTTGATTTACTATGTATCTAAATTAAGAACAATTTTTTTTTATATGTAATACGTATTTTTGAATTTAATAAGCTTAATTTTTGGGTAAATATATTTTAATATAATTTGAAGTTAAATACCTCTAATAAAAATTCGAAAACTTTGCTGTGTTGTTATTATAAATACATATATAGAAATACATTTTTGAAATATCAGTAAATTCATATCTTATTATTCAATATTATCAGTTTTTGGCATCAGAGTTTATTTTTCATTAAAGTTTTTTTTATTTATTACTGGTATTTAAATAGATATTTAAATGCCTTTTGCACTTTTATAAAATAAAATGTTAAACCAAAACGCATACATAAATGGAATGGAATTAAATAAAATTAAAATAAATCAAATGTTTCAAAAATATTAGCTTTGTTCGCTCGAAGCATGCATTTTTAGCAAATAACTTGTAGATAATTTTAAATTACTTTCTATCCCTCTACCATCTGATCAAAATTGATCCTGACTACCACAAAAAAAAATAGATTTTCACATATTTTAATACCAATCTCTATTATCGCCTTCAAAATAGGCACCTAAGTCCATACAAGCATGCCAGCGCATAATCCAACTTTTTATATACTCGTACTTGTTATAAGCCCCGGTTTCTCCCTCGGCTTTTCGGTTTCGGCTCATTTTTAGAGATTGTTGGACAGTTTCGAAGTCAAATTCATAAACCTACTTCTCGGCACCAGTAATTATAAATTTGATGAATGTAGAGTCCTCGGCTACGTCGTCAAGCATATCTTATGCGATCTCTACTCGACTACGTTTTTGCAAAAGATTCAGTCCTTTGGTATGAGTTTAGCGCTTCATATTCAAAAATTAACCAAAAAGTATTGAGTTGATCCATAAAAGATATTAATATCTGCTATGTCTTTAATGCCAACTCGACGATTTTCGAGCACTGTTTCTTTAAACTAACTTTAACCTTTTCGATGTTATCATCATTAACAGAGGTGGATGGACGACTTGCATGAGACCAATTTTCGACGACTTCACGACCTTCAAAATGCTTTATACGACTCAAATAGTTTTGTTCGTGATAAAGTAGACTCCTCAAAACCACACTTATAACGATTCCGTAGCCGTGATTCGATTGGAAACACAAAATTTCAAGCAAAGTCGTTATTAAATTTTTTTCCATGGTAAAAATCACTACTTTTCACGTCGTAAACAACCACTGCCAAACACACACTTATTGATATATAGAGAACAAACTTCACATCAACATAAAGAAAGGAAAACATTTTTATCGATTTGGTTTGCACTTGAGGTTTACATGAGTCAGTCCGGGTCAATTTGGTTTAGATGGTAAAAAATACATATAATATTTAGAAAGCTTTATTTCAGCTATGTATTTTTTTTGCAGGTTATAGTGAAATTTTATATCCTTTTTATTGGTTTATTATTTGAAAATATGGGGAAACACCTTTGCTAGCTAAATGAGCAATATGCCAATACGTAACTGGAAATATGAACAATTTGTTGCGAATTATGGCGAAATACTTTCCCTTGGTGAAGCATTTTTCTTTAATAACACGCTTTAGTAACTTCATATTGAACTCTTTTAGCGATTTACATACTTATGTACATATGTATGTATGTATGCATATTAGCCGCTACAGTTAAAAGTGAAATCACACTCGTTTTTTGCATGTATTTAGTATATGCACAACATATGTATGTATGCCATTGATCAACTGAAAGATGCGACTTCATTTTACGATTGACCGCTTTTCAACGCATGATATGCAAAATGTTGATATAAAAAAATATATACATATTTATGTGTGAGGCATATGCAATTAATCGTTATATGCATGTGTGTACATGGCAATTCGAAAATATAGATTTTATACCTTGAACACATTACATTAAGTTGTTTATGAAGTTTTTAACACCCAGAAGAAAAGTCGCAGGCCCAATAAAGTGTATATGTATATAAATACAAACGATTAGCGTGACGAAGTAGGTCGATTTAGTTATGTTTTCATTGTGAGTCAATTTTAGAGATAGCGATCTGAAATTTTGCTAACATCCTTTCCTCACCAAGAAGCTGCCTTACAATTTTACCGATTTTACCGAAAATCAATTTTTTGTATGTAAAACTTTTTTTATTTTACAAGGCATATTTACCAAATTTGGCATAGATTATTGTCGAAAGTAACGTTTCAATCTGCTAACAAATTGTTCATATCGGGGCACTATAGCATATAGCCGTCATACAAACTGATCGTTGAAAATCGCATCTTTGTATGCCAAACTTTTTTACTTGACGAATTTTCACGAATTTCGGCATGGATTATTTTCCAAGCAAATGCTACAATCAAACAACGTGGCTAGCAAAACGTTTTCCGTTGGATGCAACCCTGGCCGGTTACGTTTTCAGATTTAGTTATACATATATGTAGTTGCTATAACAAATACACCTGTGAAGATTATAGCTTCAGAGCAGCAGAAGTAACTGCTTTTTTCTTGTTTTTCCAATATTTTTACACTTTTCGAATATTATTTTAATAAAAGTCTTCAAAACAATAATGACAGTGCATAGAAAACGTATTCACATTTTGACAGTCAACTTCTTATTTTTGACAAACAACCGACTGCTATCATCAAATTATTTTAAATAACTGCATTATTCCAATTACAAATTGTTAACATAATATAGCACTCAGCTTTAGGATGAACAAATGATTTAATAATCATGATAGGCCTTTTAATACAGTGTACTCGCAAAATATTTTCCACTGAAAAAATTAATTTAAATTGAGACTACTTAAGCAATCGTCAGTTCAACTGTTCCGATATGAACATTTAACCTTAAACAACGAAATCTATGGAATACTACACATATGTATGAATATTAAAAAATTATTAACTACAAATTCTACCCATCTTCTAAATCAACGGCGATACTGCACGCCATTTAGCGTTTATGGCACCATACTGACACTGGCACTCACATAATGACAGATATGGTTTGGTGGCGGCGCACCAAGCAGCCATCCACATCTCATCCGTATGAAATATCGCCTTAATTATGGTTTCATACATGCATCTTGCGGATATGTGCTTACATGTGCATGTCGGTATGCTTGTAGATATGTATGTGTTTATGGGTGACCATTACCTTTTTCCACATATAATAAAATTTGCTATCAGCATACTCTTCGCACTCACTATTCAATACTTCATTTATTAGGAGCCAGTCGAGTTTTCAACGTTTGCAGGAAAAAAAAGCAAAAATGCCGCCATGCAAGTAGTCGCTGCGCTGCTTGATTAGTTAGCTGGTGGCATTCAACATGACTCATGTATTAACTACAATGCTGCCACAAGTAGTACATGAATTGCTTTCATGGCAGAGCAATTTTCTTGAACGCTTGCTGAACGGTGGCAATGAGCTCAGCTTTAATAAAAAATAAAATTACATTAATTAACTTGGCGCATGAAGGCGATCAAATGGCGGCGTTGACGATTTTTATTTCGTTTTCTTATATTTTTTATTTTATTTTTCAAATTAGTTTTGCGGATATGGCAAATACTATGTGACTATGAAGCATAGCTGGAACATTATTCCCAGAAATGTTAACATTTTAGAAAATGATTCAATACAGATGCATATACCATATACATCAATGTGTCATAAATGGAATTCGGAACAAATTATAATAAAAGAAATATAGGTATATATAAGTACATACATACATACTAAAATATGACTTTATACTAGGGTTGTGCGGTAAATTAACAAAATTTTATAGAACAAATACGACGTTCTGTTTTTAAGGTTTTTATTACATTTATAGATAATTTGTTTTTCTCATTTTGGAATCTTTGGATAGAATTATACTATTTTTTGGCGATTAACATTTTCAGAAGCACTTCGATTAAATTTCTCGATAATTTTTCTGCATTAACCGGGTGCCTGGTCATAGTGGAATCGCTGAAAACTGCAAAGCCGATGAGCTTGCAAGAGAAGGCACCCTTGTCCTGATTACATCGGATTGGGTACGAGCTGAGTCTAAGTTGCACAAGCAACTCGGTTCCGTACTCGAAAACGGAAGAGGTTTTAGGTCGGCCTCAAACCCTACCAAGGTGGTCAGTGTGCCCATTACACATTGCCAGTGGTATCCAAATAAATTCTTGCAAATAGCTCGTATTGTTTGGGGTGCTGATCAACGCAATGTATTAATATGCTGTGCTTTTGAGCACCGTGAGGTAAGGTCGTCGACGGCAGGTACTCACGTAAATCACAACGAAATTGTTCCAATAGACGTACACGCTGAGACTGAAAAACATGTCAAAATTGTATGGATAAAGATATGGTGGAAGCATCCAGGCGAATTTACCAGCTTTTGCAAGACTGGGGTCAAAACATTTCGGCAGTCATATCTTCGACAAACCTGGTGAATTGACCCGGAATTGACAAATTTGTGGCAGACTCAGAGTGCTTTGCCGGTTTTTGAGAGCCTTTTCGATCACTGCTTTGGAGCATTTAACTTAACCTTCTGCATCAATCCACAAAAGTTTATTTTGAGATCCCAGCAAATTTGTAAGATCAAAAAACAAAAGATTTACTTCCGTCCGAGTCCGTTTATTTGTAAAGATTCGTTCAGTATTTTGATTTTGTAGGTACCGTTATTGTACAGACTTCACAAACATTGTTTATAAGTGAAGTGACTAGATATTGTCATCGACTTCGCTAATCGTGAAAAGTCATAAATTAGTTGTTTCGACAGAAATGGGTTATGGGAAGAAGTTTAGATGTTTGGAAATCAAAATATTAATCAAACATTTAGAAAGCTCCCGGAAGCTTTTGGGATTACCTTCACAATAATGCATACTGGAAATAAGTATCTATAGTAGACATAGGTATATAGTTATATACATTATCTGGAATAAACTTTCGTTACTAATTACAGATTTTAATTAGCTACTAAAAATCTTTGCCTAAAAATAAATTAAACGAATCAACATGAATTTGCATTACTATTACTAAACTACTTCAAAGTCAGTTTTAAATATTAGCACGAGCACGGTGTGATGTAATCGATGTCACGCTATTCTCTCCATTCCGGGTCGTTTATATTATAAGCCATTGTTATAAAGCGATTTCGTGCAGATTTTTACAATAAAAATTAATAAACTGGACAATTAACGCAACAACGCCTATCTCAGCATCTACATGTGTGTACGAGTATAGAAACCGTTATGTAGTATCGTAATGTAGTGTTAAATGATTGTCCCACAATTAATTGTTTTTCCTTCCACTTTCAACCTTTTCGACATGAAATGCAATTTCACTCTCATTCAGAGTAAATTATAACAGTCAACAATTTTGTGATCTAATGACAATAGTCTGGTTTTGTCATTCATGAATCATATTACATACATGATTCACATATGTACATACTATACTTATATACATTAATTTTAATTCCAGTTTTTGCGTGCTAATCTCTAAGCAAAAATAAATTTGAAGTATTCAAACAATTTATGCATCAGTCTAAATAACAAAGCATTTGTTTAGGGTAGATTGGTCCTGAGAGTTTGGTTATGTAAGAGTGGACCCATTTTATGAAAATGTAATAACTGTAAATTAATAAAAACTAATTATAATTCCAGTTAGTAATCACACAATTCTCTGGCTTTAGACGTATTAACATAGACGTAATCTCCTACCGTCTTGGGGTATTTCTAAAATGGGGCTGGTAACTGGACGTTCACTTTTCAAGAAACTACACCAATCTAGAGAAGAGGTAAAGCTTTAGAAAGGCTCCCTTCTTAGACCTTCTAGATGAGCGTCGCCTCACATCGGCGCAAAACTCATTTAAACTTTTTAAGTCGCCGGAAGCGGGTAGTATCATACCTGTGCAACTCTAGGGCGGCTCTAGCCTTCAACTTGTGGGCAGGGGAAAGTACATGGGGCTTTTTTTTCCTATTTTCCTGAATAAGACGCGCTGGAGAAGAGGTGCAGTGAGCTTTTCGCGGATGGATCGAAGCTTAGTGGATAAGTCGGAAGGAGAGTCATCTGTCTGTAGTCAACTCGAGCTTCAGGCTACCAGACCCCTGCAGTGTTTTTCAAGCGGACAAGGCGGCCACAAGGTAGCAGTAGATTTACTACTCCGAAGTGCAGTTTCCTTTGCAGAGGTGTAATTTCACATCTGAATCATATCGCAGAGTGGCAATACTGATTTGACCTCGCTGACAGTGCGCTCAAGATTAGTTAAATACCCTTACCCAAATTTAATCAGATTGGGTACAGATTGGGAAGACGTTGCTGGCCTTTTGCGCTCTAACGTTTGAGCTATGCATCCCCCGTAAACTTGGCAAGCGCTGTTCCTCAGGACTTTTCGCTCTAAGCAAGGTTTTAACACTGTCCAAGAGTCTAACATGCCGTGAGACTGCATATCTAGTCCAATGCAAACTGTCAAAGTTATGAAGGTCGGCGAGGTGAATTCATATGGGAACTTTCTGGTTCCCAGTTTTTTCTAGACTAAGGTAGAAGCATCTCGGTAAACACATCTTCGGCGAACCTTTCAAACACAATTTCTTCTTTTTGTCCGAAAGCTTTGAAATATATATGTATATACATGTGCCTTTTGAAGGATAGCTCCAAGGTCCAACTGCAAAACATATGTTCTCAATCATAGTCCCTCTTAAAGGCTCCGTACGAACTTTTCAGCTTGTTTGGTATATTATTGTAACGAGTTTACCTATAAAAAAAAAAAGTCGAGTCCGCAGCAGTCGACTACGAATTTTAGAAAGTCACTTTACTTGCCTCCTATGTATACTTGTACTCTGTAGGCGGGATTCTGCAAAAGTAATCTTGCGAAATACTCGAAGCTGGTATTATTGTGGTTCGTATATTCTCAGAATTTGTTAAAACTTGGTTGAAAAAAAAAATTCGAAAGAATGCCTCAGGAAGCTGCTTAAAGAATATATTCTAGAAAATAATACCGTTTTGTGTAGAAAGTTAAATAAAACAAAATTATAAACAACAATTATCATCTATCAGCAACAATGAAGTCTGCTAAGACTTTCCAGAGCTTGAAGTTCTTACGAGTATCTCACAAATAACGTCATCGCGACGACACAATTTCAATGAACCGCGAATGGAGTGAGGCAGTAAACGCTCGTAAAACCAACATAAAACAAACAAACATAAAACTTTTAAAGCTATGTATACAACAAGGCAGACAACAGACGGACAAACAAACATGAAGATATACTTACATACAGACAGACCAAATGATCACATATAAAATCAAGCACGAGGGGCATAGAATGTATGAGCCGAAAGAAGAAACAGTTTGTTGAAAGAGTTCGTAGACCACAAGTCACGCCACGATGGTGAAGACCACAATTGCGGCAACAATAGCAACAACAACGGTAGCAATGAGCATAATAAAAATAACCGCAGCAACATAAATATAGCACACATATACATGCACAGTAGATACTAAACATACAATAAATAGCATTAGCAGCATTTTGCCGCAGTACACAGTGCAGGGAAATTAACAACAACAACAACAAAAAATTTACAAAAAAACACACACAACAGAAGAAAAATACACCAATTGAACTCTGGCAACAGGCCACCGGCAATTGTAACGATAGCAGTGATAGTTCCAGCCGCAGCATCGCCAACAGCAGTGGGGTGGTGACGCTGTGGGAGGCATAAATACGCTGAATGGGAATACACTGCTGTCTACTAATAGAATTCCAATATGCATGCGGGTATCCAACCACACACATACAGACCAAAAAAAACAAAACATATGTAGATGTATATGCAGTTGGTGCGTGTGTATTGTGTTGTTGTTGTGTCGTGTGGACTGTAGAACGGCATGTGACCGACAGATCGATTGCTCGCTGACTAAGCTGACTTTGTTTCAGCAGCGTGAAGCAGCAGCAGCAGCAGTTGCATGCGACCGTAGTGTAGAGAGTTTCAGCAATAGCAAACGCGATCATCGCTCGCACACACGACGGGGTATCACACGCGAACATATGTTGTTATCAAAATTAATACAATCTACTAAACCGAAAACGGATTCAAGAAAGAAATTAAAATAAAATATAATAATAATAATAATTTGAATAATAATAGTAATAATTTAAAATTAGTAATAATTAAAAATAATAATAATTAAATAATAGTAATAAATAAAAAAAAAAAAAATAGAAAGCAATAATTATGGAATATTTTGAAAATAATACAGATTATAAATTTAAGCTTGTGCAAAAATATATTTTCGTTTAATTTTGTGTTTTATTATAACAAAAATATACTTGCGCACAGCTATCCAGTTCCACGCTAAGCAAGCCAAATCAGATGCGCAACTGTAAATGGTGTGAACCACTTAAAAAATAAAATAAAAAATATAAAAATAATAAATAAAGTGAAATAAATGCTATAAAATGTGTGCAAAACAATAGAATGATCACACCAATAAACAAAAAACAATTATTTATCAAAATGTTATATATAAAATAATAAATAAATAAAAAATCTAGTGTCGCTCCAGCTGTGCGAATCGTGATCACAGTCACCGCGGATCGTTGATAAACTTTTAGCACTAAGTCGCTAATACATTTCATTAACAGCACCAAACGCGTTTCCAAAAACATATAAGAAATTTATAAACAACAAACACAAACAAAAAAAAAATAATTATGTAAAAAGTGTGTTCCAAATAAAATATAAATAAACAGCACTAGCAATAATTTATATTAAATAAAAACACAAATAATAAACAAGACGAGAAAAAAAATTAACAGTGATATAAACACAGCCACGCCTCACCTCCCACAGAGCACCAACGATCTATGGCTCTATTACGTGCATAAAGTGAAAAGTGTACTAAAAATATACTAAAACCGAATTAGCACAAATACAGGCGTAGCAGGCGAGCGTACACACCCGAAAATGGCTCGGAAAGAGCAACCGGCCGCTAATGATATCGAGCAATTTCTACGAGGTAAGTCGTTATGCTTGACTAATTCCGCTGAATATTTCCACATTTCTATCACTTACATATGTATGTATGTATTATTGCGGTGTTGTGCGACAAGCTTAACTATGTAAATATTTACTAACATTCTGAGATATACTACAATGACAATACTAATAGTAAAAGCATTGCCAAGTGTTATAACGTTTTCACACATATATGCGAGTTCTACATGCGCCACTAAGTGCCGGCCCCAATTTCTATGTCTTACGTGGAAAATGCTTACATTGCATTGTGTGTGTGTGTGTGTGTTAAGATTTTTTTTCGAGGAATAACACCGGAAGTGATTCTATGCTGACGCTTTTTGTTACGACTCAATGGTTTTAAAGCACCACTTACAGTTAAAATTGAGGTAGTTGAAACGATTTAATGGTTTTGCATACGAAAATTTGAAATATGTCAGCTGTATCAGCCAAAGTTAACCTCACTTTCAAAGAGAACCCTTTAAAAACCAATAAAACATATGTTACAAAAAACACCCCCCACTAAAAGAGAAAAATAATTCGTATTGTGTATTCGTAAAATCAAATAGTGCACAAAAGATGAACAAGAAGATCAGTCATAAGCATAAAATAGTTAAAAATAGTATGCCTTTTGTGACAGAGTTTGTTTGAGACGGTTTATAATTTTATGGCATCTAATTTAGATAAACATTTTTATAACTTCTATTATCTCAACTATAATGCATACTTTAAATTATTTCACAATTTACAAAACGAAGAAACACTGCCGACTCTGTCTCTTTTTCTCTGTAACAATAAATTCGAACGTAATTCATTTCGTATATCCCACATCTATATTAGTGGGTAAAATTCTCGCACTTTAGCGCTTTCCTTAGCTAATATTGTTTTATATTGCTTAATTTACTTATAAAAGTAAAAATAGTTTAACTTCATAACAATGCTTATTGAAGATTTCAGAGATCTTCAAACCAAAAGATATCCATATAAAAACGAAAGTAGAGTTGATTTTGCAAGTATCGGTTTTTTTATAGTTTTTATTTCATATAAATCTAAATAGATCTAAAATAAAATCTCTGATATCCAACTAACTAGTTGTAGCTGGTATATCAACATAGATCACTGACTTGACTCAACCCCAGAGTAGAGTAAACTAACGAATTCGACTCAAATAAGGAATAGTGAGCTATTGATTAACCCTACATTTTTAAATTTGACGCACTAGAAAGTGGACGTAACGAACAAAAATGTTTAAATAATTTATTTGTTGGCAAATTTAGGTCGATTTTTCGTATTAAAAATGTATGGACCAATATCTGCTACATGCGAATCATATCAGTGAAAACCAAAATTCTAAATCTGAAGAGATCTTTGCTTCAAATACGTAAATGTGGAAGTTTAATGGGGCTATGATGGCATCATACACGAGGCCATTAGTGTTTGAAATAAAATAACAAAAAAAACAAAAACCAAAAACCTTTCAAAAAGTAAATGTGGTAATAGCAAAAGGATTTCTGAACGACATTTTGTTGATCATCATTCACCATAACAATTTCAATGTCTTCACAGTGACATAAGATAACTTCAAAATTCCAATCACGCTATATATACTGTGATGATCATAAAATAAGATGAGCTGATTAATGTCGAGTACTGTCAATACAGAATGAGCAATTTATCTGAAATGGTCAAGCTATTTGTCTTGATTCCTTCATCACGATAATGCACCATATCATACTGCATTGGTGCTCGCGAATTTTATGTCAAAAACTCGTCACACATATCGTTCCACAACCACCGTATCTAATGATTAGTGCGACTTCTGGCTATTCAACAATCCGTTTTGACACGATTGCAGAGATAAATGTCGAATAGAAGAAGGTATTTAAGGCTATACCGAAAAATAACTATTCCGACTATTTCGAATGCGCTTTATCGGAAAGGGATTACTTTGAAGAGGATAAAATTGATTTGGAAGAATAAAAAAAGTATTTACATTTTATAAACAAATTCACCATACTTTTTGATCACAGTATTATAATTCTCGCATAAAGTAGTAATGTCAACAACTACTGAGCGATCTGTTGTGTACATGTGAAGGCAGAAAAGCTGGCTTCGCTCGCGAGCTCAAGGCGATAGAGGAGAAAGAGACCACTCGACTTTTTTTTTAGCCAAGAATTTATAATAGTAGTTCAGGGCATTGTATCATTAGAACTGGGCTTTAACATTGAAATTTTCTTCCAACGAAATGTCTAAAGTTTCGGTTCTAACAAATGCACAAATATATATATACAAGTAGCAATCCTTTTGAAGGTCGACGAAACCTTATGGAAACTTTGATAGATATTTGACCGAACACACTTTTCATATCGTATCAGCTGACAGATTTTATGAAAGACTTTTCTCATGTTAAAAAAATATACTCATAAACTCGATATTGTCTGTGAAGTAACCACTAATCTTAGACATTTCTATACCTTGAACAAGGTATATTAAGTTTGTCACGAAGTTTGTAACACCCCGAAGGTAACGTCGAAGACCATATAAAATATAGTATATACATATATACATAAATGAGCAGCATGACAAGCTGAGTCGATTTAGCCATGTCTGTATATATGCGAACTAGTCTCTAGTGTCAGAAATGTCGATATCGGAACACTATATTATATAACTGCCATTCAAACTGAGTTATCAAAATCAATTGCCATACAAACCAAAATCAAGCTTCGGTATAATATTATATAATATATATATATTTAATAGCTTCGGTGCAACCGAAGTTATCTTTTTTCTTGTTTTTTTTTTATAATTTTAGACTTGAGACCTGCCAGAGTTTTCGACACACCGGCAGCCCAAAATAATGCTAATTAAATTTTCTTGAACTTAAACTTTCTTTACATACATTCATATGTATGCTAATAACTACATATTTACACACTGAACGCACACAGTTTCGCAAATTATGGAAATGTGTTGCGCGAAGCCACAAATCACCGGACGCTTGTGTGTTGCAAATTACTTGGCAACCTACTTAATGTGGAACAAGACTTTCTACATCAGTTCACATGCTTTGCCGTGGCCAATATTAAAGCTGTGGCAGTGACTTACCTAATTACATAGTAGAAGCATTTTTAGCATTTTTTATAAATACCCTGAAATTTTGTATAATATTATAATATTAGTCACGCCTCTTCGGCGTCAGCTAAATTGATACCTCGAAATATCGAAAAGAACCTTTTACTTAGTTGCATACGAGCCAAGTAAATCATTTTGCTTTCAACTAGCTGTTCGCACTAACTTACTTAGTAAGCTAATACACTTCTTGTATTATGATTTGACTCACTTGCACACAGCAATACATACATACAATGTATCTACAAGTAACTTGCTGCAATTGTTGACTTCCCCAGCTTTTCAACTTGTTTGTTTAGTGCCTCGCAGTAGTCGCTATTTTATTTTGTGTGCATTTTTTTTTTTAATTTTATTTTAGCCACAACACCTCAATTTGTAACAGCGCTTGCGGTTTTTGTCTTCTCAGCTTTATTCTTTTTTATATTTTCTTTGCTTTTGCAATACATTATTCATTCGCGCGTTTCATTTTTGTGGCTGCAAATGTAGCATTTGCTGTTGTTGCGTTGTTGTGTATTGTCTTTCGTCTGAGGTTAATAGTTAGTAGTGTGCCGCTATAATATATTTTTATTATTTTCATAATTTTTCAGTTTCTTTGGTTAAACGCTGTTACCGTTATTCTGTCGGCTTTTACTTTTCATGTCGCAACATTAACACATTCGCAATTTTTATGAATTCATCATCGTTTAGCAGCCCGCCAGGTTTTTATTATGCTTTTTACAAAGTCATTTCAATTTCAGAGCTCAATCGTTGACTGAGTGGTTCACAAGTTCAGGCAACATACATACAGACACATAGATATATATGTATATATGAAGGTAAAGGGTGTTTTTTTACACATGTTTTCAAGAAGAAATAAAACGCATATGATATTAGCTTTTTTCTTTAAGATAAGCGTTTGCCATTATGTTTTAAAAATGATTTCGGGCAATTGAACGCTGGCTCAAATAAATTCCAACCAATGACGACCCGAATATTCTTTTTCAAGGCAGCAATCATCTCGGGTTTATCTGCGTACTCAAGCGACTTCACATAACCCCACAAAAAATAGGCCAGCAGTGTTTAATACGCTCACCAAAAGTTTCCTTCAATAAATTGCTTGCTTTCGTTTGCTGTAAAGCATGTAACGCCATCTTGTTGGAACCAAAGGTCAACCCTATCAACATGGCTCTATCGTGTTTACCATTGACTGTAGCATTAAGGCAAATGTTGTTCCGAAGTAAGTCTGTTCATTGTGAAATCGCAAACCAAACTGAGTATAAATCAAGTAATAACTGCCAAAAAGAACAACTCCTCATTGAAAACCACACAGCTAAAAAACAACACCCTTTATTTATGTACAGTTAGTAATAGTCACACAGCTCCAGGGCCTCATTAACTCTTTCACTTGGCTTTGATTAATCTTGGAATTAGACCGGTGTAGTTTGCCAGGGCAAAACTATGTATGTACTTGTATATAAGAAAAACTCAAACTTTCTTCCAATAAATTTAAGGGTTTTAAGCACTTCATATTACAACAATTACGTTTTACTTTATTTTGTAACTTTAATTTCATTTTAATAGCGTAAAGTTGCATACACATATATACCGTTCATTAAGTTAACGTTATTTGACTTTTGCTCCAAAAAAGGTTAGTTAGTTTAACAGTTTATGCTGCTGGCTTAACTGGGACCAAGGTGTTGAGTTGCTTAACAATTTTACAAAAACCAAAAAAATGCAAAAATAAACAACCTTATTACATCATTAAATTGCGCTTTAACGCTTTTAATTGCGATTTATAGTTCCGCTTACAATTACTTCGTTTATTAGGGTGCATATGATTTTAAATTACTTTAAGCTGAGACTATATACGGCCGCTTTAGATGAATGCTGAAATGGTGAAATGCTGCGCTTATCTCTGATATTTACTTTCACTGTAAATTAACTGTATGTGCACGACGCGTAGAAAAATGATTTTCCCTACAAGCGGCAGCATCTTTCCCGTTTGTAATGGGCTGTAAAGGGCTATTGGGTTACACTAAAGGCTAGATCTGAAGATCAAACATAGACAAAAAACTGCTTCATAATTGGGTTCTTCCGTTAACGCAATTTTTGCATACCGTTATGGTTTATCTTTAAGTGGATAACCAAGTATGAGCGATGATTAGAAAGAATAGAATATATTTATAATTAATCACTATACACAAAAAAAAATACAAATACAAAAAAACTAACTATCGAGTTATTGCAAATTGCTAAAAAATTATCTTAAATAATAACCCATGCCAAATTAAAGTAAAGATATCTCAATATCTTTTCAAATTAAAAAATTTTACAAGCAAGCACTTGATTCCGATTGTTCAGTTTGTATGGCAGCTATATGCTATAGTGGTCCGATATCGTCCGTACCGACATATGAGCAGATTCTTGGTGAGAAAATGACGTATACAAAATTTCAGAACGATATCTCAAAAATTGAGGCACAACTTATTATCTACATGGACATGGCTAAATCGACTCGTCATGCTAATCATTTATACCTATACTTGTATATGTACTTTATGGGGTATATGGGTTAGACGTGAACAAAATTAATGTACCCTGTTCAGGGTATAATAAGATGATTTTGGGCACGCTAAAATTATACTTTTAACACAATCGAAAAACTACAAGGTTATTGTACCTATATGATATATATGTATACAAAATAAGAAAAAAAATCAAAGCTTTCGGATGTTTTGATTTAAGTTACAACTGCAATTTTAAAAAAAGTTTTGAGGCGTTTAAGATACAGTGATTAAGCTTATTGAACTGAACGGCTACACTTTAGAAGGTTGCAACTCAAAAACTATTTCAGATATTGATTTAAGATTCCACTATGTTGTTTTTAAAGATATAGACTAACGAAATATATAATAAATAAAAAAATTATTTCTCGAAATTTCACACTAGGTTTGCCCGCTAAATTTATGTGCAATATATACTTATATAGTGAGAAATACAGTAAGAAATTGGGAAAAAATAGATCTCGTTCATTGAAACTCTTGGCCTAATTTAAAAACAAATAACAACCTAAAATCGTGGTAAGAAATTTGTTTACTTTTTATAATTTAAATTACAGTGAGCATTTTGAGCTAGTCAAGTCGAATAAAAACGTTTCTTAGTCATTTTTGCTTGTTATCAACGTAGTTATCATTCGTAGGAGTTTGATTGACGCTTAGGTGTTCTTAGTGGTTTATCAAGAGAAGTACACAAAACTTTCCACCAGTTAGTAGCGCGTTATTAGTACTATTGTAGTCAAAAATCTCATACAGCATATCATTCCACCTTATGTGATATTCCCTCGTACCATAAATTTTTTTGTAGAAACTTCGAATGAGAGACATAAATGAAACATAATGAGAGACATAAAAAGTTCATTTCTATTTATAAAATATTTGTTTATTGCTTACCTCTTGAGCTTAAAAGAACTCTTGTTGGCAAGATTTAGCTTCATGCAACACGGACTTTCTTAAACGTTCGTGAATCCATGAAGAACGAGACTATGTCAAAGGTGCTGTGTGAATCAAGCGAGATATATTGTAATGTCACCTTCTTCAGACTCATTTGTTTTGATTTTTTATCCTAACATCTTGTTCCTTGGTTTGATGCCTATAAAGTATTATACCTGAATGGATTAGTTCTCGTGGTGAAATTATTTCCTTCCAACATTCAATTAAGATAATATCTTGGCGGAATCTCGCATAAGTCTCATCTAACTTTCGATTAATAAAAGTTTTGCAGAGATACCAAATTCAGCGGCGTAAAGTGATTCTCGTGCCGTCAAAAGCAATGGAACAAATATAGTTTTTTCTAAAATTATTGGTTTCTTATATTTCAGCATAACCATGAACTACTTTTTAGTCGTGTTTGGTTTCACCTAATACTAAGCATTAAACACGATAACTGACTTAACCTACTCAAAGTAAACTGGGATGGTTGAAACCAGGCAGTAATTGTCCAGGTAGCTTCGCTTTGTTCATAGAGGAATCTAAATTGTTTTTCAATCGTATCGATATCAATAATAATAAAACATAATTAAATAAGCAAAAACATATATTTTCTCTACTAAATCATAAATATCTGAATTTACAAAAATTTCAGATGTACGCGAACATTTCCGCGCTTCACTCGAGACATCCGAATATGAGAATACCTCGAATATGTTTCATGTGACTGAGGCGGACGCGACACTCAAACTCTTGATACGCTGTGAGGTGCTCCTAGCGAACTACGCGCTAAAAGATGCCAATGCAACAACGCTCAATAACAATAAGTCCATTATTGTCAATGGCAAAATGGAGTCAAACGAAGTTTATGATAGAATCAATGGAGCTAATAGGGTCAATGACCCGTCAATGCAAGCGCACCCAACACACACCGCTGTGAGCAACCAAGGCAATAATGCAACAAAGAACATTACGAAGCAAACAGAGCGACCGCATGAAGACGCCTCCTACTTGGATATGAGCGGAGGCGGTGGCGGTGGCGGCAAAACCTGTGGCAAAAAATGTAAGTACTAAATGCTTGACCTCTGGGCGCAGCCCACCACACATACCAAATACAACACATACAGCCATGAGTTAATTAATGTAAAATAGCATTCAATTAAAATTTAATTTTTTTTTTGTTTTCAATTGCATATTTTAGCAAACAGTTGGTACGATGAGTGGAATAGTGACATGAAAAGTGATAAAACGTTTCGTTGTTCGGAGCGTCTTAGCAACAAAACCAACAATCAAGCGTACAGTGATGACGACGTTGACGAAGATGAGGAGGATAGCGATGCGAATGAAGATGATAACATATCGCAAAATTACGATATATGCCAAGTTTCCAGCCATGACAGAGACGAAATGCAAAAGGCAATAACACCAGAGCTCGAACCCATGCAGGCCATTGATTGTCCGTATATGGATTTACCAGCCGGACATCTTTCCATTGAGCGCGCCACCAAATATGGACAGCTGCAACGTGTCGAGAAACGTCTGTTCTTCGATCAGTGTAAAAAATACTACTGCGGTGTGCTTGACGATTGGCTGCTGTGCTATGCCGACGGGCCCACTGCAGCACATCCAACGATAACATTGTATTTAAAGCACAATGGCGTCGAAATCGAACACTATGGCGAGGGTAAACGGCGTGAAGTGTGCTTTCAAATAACAACCTCCGATCCCAATAAGAAATTCCTCTTCCAAGCCAATAGTGAAGTAGATGCCAAAGAATGGATTATCGCCGTCGAAGCGGCCATACGTGGAGACACATCACCGGCCAATTTGATAAGAAGTACAAGGAAACTGCCAACACCGCCCATGGCCAAGAAAATGACATTTATGAGTCACATAAACAATGCGCCAACGCATGACTGCATTTACGAAGAGCCCTCACCACTCTTTCAAACAGAAAAAACACCAAACAAGCTTAAACCTAATTTACCAAGCAAGAAGGATGCAACTGCGAAAGTCGATTTGATCAACGAACTGGAATACGACATACCCAAATATCCACCGCAACCTGTTAAATCGGCCGACACAAGTCAATCGGAGTTGGAAACTGCCGAATTATTGAATTTAAACGAAAGCAGCGTACTCAGCACCGAGAAACTCGAGTTCCAGTCGATCGTCAAGGATGTGCATAACAAGTTGTCTAGTCAGCTGTCAGCGGGCTCGACGCCGGAACGCTTAAAAAAGGCGCTCATAAAAACTTACTCCGGCAGCAGTGCCAGCGATGTGGAAACTTTGGTATTAACACCAACATCACCGTCCACCGTGAAGGAGAACAAGAAACAACGCAAATCCACAACACCAAATGCCAGTCCACAGAAGAGTAACAACAGCACGCTTGGCAGTGCGAGCAACAACAACAGCAGCAATACTGTTATTGTTAACGATCGTGTGGGTGTGAAATGCTTTGATAAATGGTTCTTCAATCGCATGAATAAGACAACATCTTCGGGTCGCAGCACAAGCTCATCGAGTTCAGCGCCATCCTCGCCAGCCAAGTGCAAACAAAGTGAAAAGGAAAATCTACTACAAAGCCTCGATTCGCATGATGCAGTCGATGGTAGCATTAGTGGCGATGGCTTACATAACAATAGCAGTAATCCCTCATCACCGATACTGAAGAATAACTTTTCGAGTTGTAGCGCCGGTGTCGACAGCACCATGAAGAGCAAAGTCGATCTGATAATCAAAGAGTTTGAGACGAGCGCACACATGGGCATGCTCACAATGGAGACGTTGGCGGGCAGCGCTGTGGCCTCACTGAGTTCCTTCTGTGACAAAGATTGTAATAATTATGAGCCAATAATGACTGTGACAACGCCACCGAGCAGTTTCTTAAAGAAAATATAGCCGGCGTTGCCAGTATTAATTCGGAAAAGTCGTTACCGTATGAGAGCGACGCTAGTTGGTGCATCGTGTGATAGGCACTCAAATAATTAATGACTCTCTTTTGATAATATTTAGCTATGTAAGCGCTCTTGTAAAAGTTTCAATCGTGTTGGCAGTAAAAGTATTCATTATTTTATTAAAGAACTGTTTGGAATAAATAATTTTTGTTAGTATTAATATAAAAAATGATGGTGTTTCTTTTTAAGCGTTCTACGCAAAATTTGTCTTAAATACCTAAAATTATATATTGGATTACATATCTACTATATGACTGTTGCCGAGCTTAGACGAAGATGTTATTAAATATTTTCCGTTGTTTTTGAATCTTTGGAAAGAAATGGCGGTGACATTTATTATATTGCAAACTAATTGGAATTT